>NC_056669.1:45117500-46367500 GCF_018350195.1 Panthera tigris
CCTTCCAAGCATACAGAAGTACTCAGCTTCAGTCCCAAGGGGGACCCCTTTTAAAACCTCTGCTTCCTCTCAGCTTGCTCCTCTCTTGTACCCTGCCTTATCAACGTCACCCATTTTGGCCTCTCTGGACTCCCAGGTCTGTTTCTTCACCTCAGGAAGACCTCTGGGCACCATGTGGTGCTCTCTCCCTGAGTTGTAACCTGGAATCTCTCTCTGGATACTAGCTGAGGTGATCACAGGAGTCAACTCATTGATTTTCCTTCCTTCAGGGATCACCACCCTGCAGCGCTTGATGTCCAGTGTCTGAAAACTGTTGTTTTATATACATATTATCAGGATTTTTTTGGTATGTTTTGTTTTGTTTTTTCAAGTGAGAAGGTAATTCCAGTTCTTATTCTTCTATCTGAGCTGCAAGTAAATGTCAAAATCATTTTTGGAGGCATGATTTTTATTACAATTTTATATGATGATTTTTAAAAGAGGGGAGTAAAGATGCCACTTCTTGGCAGGGACTGTTATATTCTGAGAGAAAAGAAAAAGGAAAAAAAACTTAAAACTTTCAACTCTTGGAGATCTGAGCTCCAATTCAGGGAATGCCACCATGGGCAAATCATCAGCCTCTCTGATTCCCAGTTCTCTCATTGGTAAAACAGAACCAATAATATCTACCTCCTAGGCTGTAAGGTTTGAATGTGATATAAACGACCTACCCTGTATCACAGGCACCTCATGCATTTCATTCCCCTTCCTTTCCCCCTAAAAGCATCCAAAGAAGCTATTTGTTAAGGGCCCTGCCTATACTGTTAAGAATGATCCCAAGCCTTTCTCTCTCAAATATTTAAGATCCTCTCTGTTATGGGGAAAAAATAACCCTAATACGTGATTGAAAAGCCAGACATGAAGTGTAATTCTAGGAAAACTGCCTGTGAATTTTTACACTGTGAAAATGAATGGGAAGGAAGAGACTTGTGTCCTGCCCTGTCTGCTTCTGGTTTAGATTTGGCAGTTTTTAAAGTGGGGAACAATCCAGAATTCCAGCTCTGTCAGGAAAAAGCAAACAAATGAAACAGATGACAAATCATTTCTCTAAGACCTGAAGCCAAACTGGCTCTAATAGCTGCTGGAATGGTAGTAGGAGCCAATTTCCTGGAGTATTTACAAAATCATTTATAAGGATAATGTTTTCCAGACTTTTACAGGGATGGCTCAGGGTAGGTTTTCAGTCTGCAGACTCCACAAAGTTAGCATGTATTCGGTTGCTGAGACCACCACTTCCCACCCTAACACTCCACCCCACCCCTCAATACAAAGGCCTGGTTTAGGCACAGCCATGGGGGGATAAGCTGTGATCTTTGCCCTTCACATATACACACAATCTTTTAAAGGAGCAACAGGTGAGCGCACAGCTAATGAGACTCAAATGGAATGGGCTTTGTGGGAAGAATTAGCAAAATGCTTCAGGAAGACAGAGATAAACGATCAGCAAAACCTTCCAAGAGGTGACCGAATATTTCAAGACACATGCAGAAGTGGAGGAGGGGAGGAAAGCAGAGCACATTCTAAATCAAGGGAGGAGAGTATACAATGGGAAATGAATCTGAGGTCTGATCTATATAGGATTGGAATGTGTCGATTAGAAATGTTTTTAGCTGGACATAACAGAATCCTTGACTAAGAGAGCCTTAAGTGATGGAGGTTTGTTTTCTCAATTCTCAGAGTTATGTGGTTACTGGCGTTGGTTCAGTGGCAGAAGAATGTCATCTGGGAGGCAGGTTCCTTCCATTTTTCTGCTCTGACATCTTTAACATAATGGTTTTTCATGTTTGTACTCTTCACCTCGTTATCTGCAAGGTTGTTGCCACAGATCCATATCTCATTAACTAGTTTTCTGAACAAGAGAAAAAGGAGAGCTAAAAAAGCTTTCCTTTAATCAGGGAGGGAAAAATTTCCCAAGAGCTTCCCAGATTTCCCATTACATCTTACTGGCCCAAACTGGATCACATGAGCAGCTTCAGCAAAAAGGATGGAAAAATATCTGGACAAGAAGAAAGGAGTGACATATGAAACACCTAGAAAAAGCATGATCCATCACCTCAGCTGGGCATACTGCTGTCTTAAAATCAGTGCTCCATCAGCAAGGAAGAAGGATTAAACAGCCATTAGGTGAGCAATTAACAACAGCTTGCAATCCATTTTTGAAATTTAATTCGAGTTATATGAGGAGTTCTAGTGGGGGAATAAAAATGCCCGTATGATTTATTTATACCTCTAGTTCTGTAGATTTATTCATCCTGCCTCTTTAGGTCTTTATTTTTTATGTTTATTCATTAAAAAAATTTTTAATGTCTGTCTATTTTTGAGAGAGACAGAGTGAGTAGGTGGGAGAGGGGCAGAGAGGGAGACAGAATCCAAAGTAGGCTCCAGGCTCCAGGCTCTGAGCTATCAGCACAAAGTCTGATGTAGGGCTTGAACTTACGAACTGTGAGATCATGACATGAGCTGCAGTTTGGATGCTCAACTGACTGAGCCACTCAGGCACCCCTATGTTTATTCACTTTTGACAGAGACAGAGACAGCGTGTGAATAGGAGAGGGACAGAAAGAGAGGGAGACAAAGAATCTGAAGCAGGCTCCAGGCTCTGAGCTGTCAGCACAGAGCCTGACGCGGGGCTTGAACCCATGAACTGTGAAATCATGACCTGAGGGGAAGTCCCACGCTTAACCAAATGAGCTACCCAGGTGCCCCCTGCCTACTTAAGGTCTTAAGGAAACCCAAATTCCTGAGAATGATATGTTTTAAAATCTGCAGACTCAGATTTAGATGCAACTGAATTTCTTCCTGTAGTTTTGCAGATTTTACCTAACATACAAATTACAGTTCAAAAGGAGGAATTTTAAAACTTTATTCATATAAAACCTCTCTTAATACATTGAACACATTTTCAAAGTACTGTGGAAACAACTGCTGTCAGTCTTAAGCATTACAAGGCCATTCAATCAAGTCATGCCACCAACACTGAATACTTTGAGGAAGCAAAGCACCTTGTTAGTCAATACCTAGTTTGACCGCTGGCCTCCAGTCAGGTTCATACACATGTATATATGTATATACATATATACATATACATATACATATACATATACATATACATATACATATACACATACACATATACATATATATATATGTATATACCTACACACACACTCACACACACACATATATATAAAATGCTTGCAGACATGGCCCCTACACTAATAATTCTGAGAAAAATCCCCATTCCTTCTCTTTCATAGACTGTGTCTCTTCACTGTGCCAAGTCTGGTAGTATACACCTGTCTCATGTGTCACTGGAATATGACTCTAGATATTCCCATTTTGAATGAATCCCTCTCTGACTCACTTCTGAGGGGAGAGGAGAGGAAGAAAAGCTATCTCTTTTTCTAACACATTCCACAATATTCCTGCAGGCTCTTCTTTGACCGATGCTTATGTCTCTTCAGTTCTCTCAGAAACAAAAAGGAAAATAAGAACTTTCTTTTTCCTTCTAGAGAACTCAAACTGAAGAAATAAATGTCAAAGATGTGGTAGGACAGCACAGTGCTTGGAAGGTAAGAAATAGGGAAGAGGGGAGACTGAAACGTATGTGTGCAGTTTCCTCTCACCCACTCCTTTTGGCACCCCACCCCATAATGACCAATGACAGGAATACTTCATGCTTTAAACTTTTATGGGCCTTTGGCACCAATCCATCCCAATAACCACAGCATCCTCTTGTGTGACCAAAACAATCTGAAAAGAAAATTCACTTAAGGGGTTGACTGATGACTGAGTCAAGTTTAACAGACACTGGGGAAGCAGGCACCAGAAACTGCCTGGTCCAAATTAAGGGACAGAGGAAAGTAATACTCCTGGATGATTTCAGCCATTATAGGCCCACAGGTCCACTTGTGGAAGGCTGGACCTCCCCAGCCACACAGAGCTGCTGACACTTGTATGTTGTGTGCCAAGACCAGGAAACATCCTATTACCCACAGCTTAGGGTTTTCTTACAAGATTAGAATGTTATGCTTTAGGGTGGGGGCAGGGGAGGTGGGCACTAAACTGAACAAAAAACTGAACAGGCAAAGTACAGGGGCTTGTGAACTGGAGAAAAAGTACAAATTGCACCTGACATCCTGACGCCTCTGCTGTGGATCAGACGAAGTGTGTATGTGGTGTGTGTGTGTGTGTGTGTGTGTGTGTGTGCGCGCTATTACAAGGATTTGCAGGTTTGCAAAGACAAAGGATAAAACTCAATACATGATTTCACTTAGGACACATCTGGAGGAACCAGAGGTGGAAAGAAAATGGAGAAAGCAATAGGAAATAGGAAATAAATTCTTGCTTCTTCCATGTAGCCACAGCAAGTCAGGTGATGTCACAGGGTTGTTGAGAAGACATGGACTGTCTTGAATTTAAAGGCCCCACATTCAAAGAAGCACCTCTTTCCACACATGTACAATTATCCTCCATATGTTCTGCCCAAGAAATGCAGAGCTATATCAAAAGTCACTGTCCCTGAAAATGGTTATTCCATTTTTATGATCCCATTACAGCCTCCCCACCTTACCAGCTGCCACCAAAGGGAGCAACAGAGTGTTCACATTCAAGGAGATAGTTAGTGGAATGTAACACCAGTTGGCAGAAAAAAGGCAAGAGGCTTAGGGATGAGCGGGGTGGGGGTGGGGGGGGCGGGCAACACAAGGTCAGCCAGAAAGATTCCAAGGCTGGGAAGGAGGAGAGAGGAGAGAGCTGGGGCAGAGGTGAAGAAGGAGGAGAGAGGAGAGAGCTGGGGCAGAGGTGAAGAAGGAGAGAGAGGCCACGTCACAGACTAAGAGAGCATTACCAGATATTAACTCTTTCTCCCAGTTAAGTCACTCATTTTTCCCTCATGTAAAGTAGCACACATCTTATTCCCCACAGCTGGAAACTTAAGGCTATGCACTGCCCTGCTGCACTCCCAGGGCTGGTACATCATGGCCAAGTTCCTGCCCCTTCTCCACTTCCAGAAATCACACACCAGTGTCAGTCTCATGCCTTTGTCGTTACCCTTTCACAACCATAGTGCAATAGCAAAGTCACCTGAGGCTACAGATGAAACAGAAGCACAGCCTCAGTCCTGGGGTCCCCATATCACAGGCTTGAGGGAAGAATCATAGCCCCAGGATCTATGTCCACACCCCTAATCTCAGTCCCAGACACCCCCTTCCTCACCAATTTGACAAGAAAGAAGTGCAGAGCTAGCTAAGGCACCGACAGGGAAGGAGCTGTGAAAGGGAGGGTGCAGGCTTGAGGCAACTATAAGAACAGTCTCCTGGGCATCCACAAATAACTAATCTTATTTATTATTCATCACGGTTTCAACCCAGCCCTAAAGGAAACACTCATTTCTTACTCTTTTTCCTGTATGTTTTTCTTGGTCGTTCATTTTCAGTTATCCAAGTTCACCCCATGAAACTGAATACCAGACTGATAAGCAGCAACAAGTGAAGGTGTTAGGGGAGATGACGTTTTTCAGATATCTTAACAATTCAGAAACGAATACTTTTGTAAAAAAAAAAAAAAAACCATCCATGTAAGAATGATCTTGTTGCTCTGTCAGACTACCTTTTTTAAAGTTTATTTATTTATTTGAGACAGAGACAGTACGAACATGGAACAGGCAGAGATAGAGACAGAGACACACACACACACACACACAGAGGGTCAGGCTCTGCACTGGCAGCCCCTGATGCGGGGCTTGAACTCACAAAACCGTGAGATCATGACCTGAACTGAAACCAAGAGATGGACACTTAACTGACTGAGTCACCTTCTGTCAATCTACTTTCTGTCTTTACAGTACAGATAAATCACAGAAAGAATTCAAGGACTATAAGGGCGTGGCGGCGTCTCTGATTCAAGGCAGTAAGAACACCAGGCCACTGGTCCCAGTGGGCCTGCCCCTCTGGCACTGCTGAGAGGCTTCTTGATCACCACAGTGAGGGGGATGTGACATAAGACAATGGACGAAGCTCTTTGTGGGAAAAGGAAATCGATTTTCATTAACTATACACTGGCAGGGGACTCAGAAACTTGGGACTGTGATACCATACAAGCAGAATACAATTTTGTCAGTATTAACAACTAAATCAAATGTCAGCCTGAGCACAGTCCACAAGGAGACGAATGCTCAAGCTCAACAAAGAAAATACTAGGACAGCTGACCAATTTGGGTTTCATCACACAAGACATGTTCAATATAGAAAAAAGCAAATTATAAAATCGGAGAGCAAAGAATAAAAAGATAAAATTCTAAATAAAGTAACAACTGACTAAACTTCAGATGAGTACCAACAATAAACTACATATCAGCCAAGTGACAACCATGTGCACAGACCAAGAAAAAAGTTACCAATGTGACCACAGAATTTATGAAACGGCATAACCGAACCAAAGGTTTTATTCCAGAAATGAGTAATATAATGGTCTAAAACTATCTGACGAAACATTGGCAAGGCTTGAACAAATCGGAGACAATTTGTTATCCTGCAACCTCAGTCTTTACTGGGTTGGTACAAACCCTAGGATTTTATGACACAGGAAATAGCAGTGAAACAACCACACTACTACAAATACTCCGATGCACTGTTTTGCAGTCTACACATTAATGTTCGCTGTAACCAGTTCTGGTGGAAACTTAACATAGGCACAATTTCCTTAGTGTATAAATGGACTAAAAAAACCATCTATTTGACTTTATTTATGGTGTCACATGGTTTATTGATACCTGATTGGTTAGAGGTAGAGAGATATCATTTTGATTGTCTTCAGGAGCACAGACACAGTGTCTATTTTCTCAAACAGCTACACTGTGCAGTCTGCCTCAATGAAATCAAATTGGATTTCTCTTTTCACCCCTGAAAATTCATTAATTATTCACTAAAGCTATACATTCATTATCATGTTCTGCTTCATGACGGTTATTTCATTTTACATTTTATATTAAAAAATGACTGTAGCTTGAAAAAAAAAGGAAATCATAGAAATGCACCTTTTGACAGTAAGATTTTACTAAACAATCTCATCCAATTTCAGTAGGATTTGCCTTTCAACATTATAGCTTTTTTAATGTTCATGAAAACAGCAACGTATGAATTAAAATGTTTTTCTTTTAAACTGACAGGAAAAATATTATAAACATAATTTCTAAATAAAGAAAATAAGGTACAGGAAGCAGTGCTTTCTTCACTGCTGTAATACTTCATTTTTAAAATTAAACACAGTACCAATCATCATTTTGATTCTAGGTATAAAAACTGAAAACTTAATTTATTAAGCAATTTTGAAGTCTGAAACCAAAATGATTCCTTAACAGTATTGCCTAATAGACAAGTCAATTCTAAAAAATTAATCACAATGCAAAATTTTGACCTCATTAAAGTGGCTCTGTTACCACGGTATCAGAGTCTGTCTTTTTGTTGGGTTTCAATTTGCCGTAACTACTAAGGACAGGATTACACGTAAACAGAAATATACAGGGCTTGGTGAAATTGAATACGGCGGATTAAGCATTTTAAAAGTCTGGGTTATAATTCTTGTTGCAACACAAGTTCTACTGCATAATTAATTTACAACGGCCCAAAACTTTTCAGCAACAAAATGATATTAAAAAAATATACCATTATCCCTATATGTTGCATTACCTATAGACATCATAACCACTTAAGCCTTTTATTAAGTTAGAAAAGTATGACTTTTCCCTGAAAAACTCTGAAGAGTAATCATATTTCAATCACAGCTGTCCCGAACTAACTCATAATCAACACTACATTTTGTCACTTCTTTGTTCTAACAGGAATAAAAACAATAAGTTTTTGAAAAGAGGCTAGAGAACCTGAATCCCATAGTGATGAAATGGACTTTTAACAACTACTGGATTTTTATATTGTTTGTAGCTGTAAAATATCCACTGTAAAGGTGGGATGGTGGAGAGGGAACAAACTGACAAATTTGCCCAAACTACTTTTGATCCCTTCTAAGTCAGCGATGGCAGACAAACCGAGCTATGAAGAATTCAGTCCTTATAAATGCAAACAAACACCGTACACCTTCACGAGGTTTAAAAGCAACTTCATTTGCTTTTAAATATTCAAGTGTAATGCTTCTGTAAAAGATTAAAACATACATTTCAGCTTTATCAGATATGTCAAATTCCATTTGCTCCTAACCTGCCATTAGTACATAGGCTCACTGGGCTGCCAGACAGCCCGACTGACCATGAAGAGAGATGAAGGTATCAGTGGAAGGGGAGCATGGATACCACGGCATTTATCCGAACAGCACAAGACCCGTCTTCGCATCCCTGAAGTGAGAATGGCCACTTTCTTCAATTAAATTTCTTCACACTAAAGCAGCATTGTCTGGGAAGAGTTACTTCAGTTCCATAATATTTCACTACTATAGTTACCAATTCAAAAGTTAAAAAAAAATACAGACCAAATCCATGTACCCGTGATCCTCTGTATCCTAAAACATAGAAATATTCTTAGTTTTAACCAAGAATTATACTGGAATGAACTAAAAACATATTTTAAAGTAATTTTAAGTATACTCTTATTTGTTACTACATTTCTACGTAGATTATTTAAGATTGCTTGTAGACATAATTTAATCAATAATATATCATAATGTCAACCACTACAAGTGACCCAGAATCAGATTCTGGCTACAGAGGGCGCTTAATTATTAAGCAACACCTTCCTAAAAAGCTTCTGTACTTCTGACTGGTAAGAAAAACTAACAAGAAAAGAGTATCTCTCATTGAAATAACACTGAAGTTCAAGCTCAAGACTCCTTCTTTGTGTTTCAACATAGTTAACTCTTCAGGATAAAATAATGAAACATTAAGTCACATTAATAAATTACAGTCATCTTCAAGAAAACTCGATGGGCAACTCTGGTGTTACAGTTGTATATCTTGGATCCAACCTAGGGATAAAATCCTGAAAGTGTTTAGACGCACCAGTACCAAAAACATCAAGGACTTTTCGGTTCATGACAGCAAATCTGCAAAACAGAGGACACAGTGAGCAAGTATTTAATGAAGTTTATAAAAGAAGATGATTCACTTGACCTATCTTTCATGGAATGGGAAAACAGAAAAGATTGACGTGATGAAGAACTCAATGGCAGATTCAAAGTGGCAGAGTCACTTTGGTACTCTACCTCAAGATCCACTGTCTCATATTTTGTTTAAAGAGATCAGAATCCCTAGACCTGAAACCCCAGAAACCACCATTGTTATTTCAAACCCCTCTCAAGTTCTTTCCACCAGATTGTGTCAAACAGAAAAACAGATACATTACAATTTTTCTGATGAATGAAATCACAGGATATAAACAATAAAAGAGCTTAATATTTGCCAATGAGGCAAAGGTACTGAATGTAATTTCTTTCATAATTGACATTTTGATGTCTCACAATCCACAGAATATACATCCGAATGTGTATTTAACGATTAAAGGGAAAACAGCATATAGGATTTTAAATTTCTAATAGACATGATGAAGTAAAAGCATACCCTCATTTTATCCATCACTTAATTTAAAAGGTAAAAAATAATTTTTTTTACTTTTACTTTTATTTTTTATTTTTTAAAATTTACATCCAAATTAGGTACCGTATAGTGAAACGATTTCAGGAGTAGATTCCTTAATGCCCCTTACCCATTTAGCCCATCCCCCCTCCCACAACCCCTCCAGCAACCCTCAGTTTGTTCTCCATATTTATGAGCCTCTTCTGTTTTGTCCCCCTCCCTGTTTCTATATTCTTTTTTGCTTCCCTTCCCTTGTGTTCATTTGTTTTGTCTCTTAAGCAGATGCAGAGAAAGAGGATCTCTTTTGCATTGTTGGTGGGAATGCAAGCTGGTGCAGCCACTCTGGAAAACAGTATGGAGGTTCCTCAAAAAACTAAAAATAGAACCATCGTACGACACAGTAATTGCACTACTAGGCATTTATCCATGGGATACACGTGTGCTGTTTCAAAGGGACACATGCACCCCCATGTTTATAGCAGCACTATCAACAATAGGCAAAGTATGGAAAGAGCCCAAATGTCCATCAATGGATGAATGGATAAAGAAGATGTCATACACACACACACACACACACACACACACACACACACACACACACACAATGGAGTATTACTCGCCACTCAAAAAGAATAAAATCTTGTCATTTGCAACTACATGAATGGAACTGGAGGGTATTATGCTAAGTGAAAATAATTTTTAAGGACACATATTTAGATAATGTGCAGGATGAACCCATATCTCTATGCCCGATCCCAAGCATTTCTTCTGGGGAGAAGACAACAGGGTTAATTTTGAGCCACTGGCCACCATCACTATTCCAGGAACGATAAACGTAACTTTCGGTGCCTTTCCAAAGTTAAGTTCCCTCCCAAAATAATCAACTGCTTAAACTCCTTAATGGGCAAAAATCTAAATGACAAAGAAATAAATGATTAATAATAATAATATAAAGGATGCAGTCTCATGGCTAAGAGGAAGAATGCTAAAGCCAGACTGCCTGGCTCACAGCCCACAGCTCTTTTATTTGCTAGCTGTGTGACTCTGGCGAGCTAGCTGACCTCTCTGTGCACCTCAGTTGACTCAAATGTAAAACCAGGATACTAATAGTACTCATCTCCTAGAGCTATTTTAAGGATTAAACACATATGCATGTGTACACATGTTGTATGTGTATGTCTGGGACACAGTACAATACTATACAACTGCTGGCTATTAAAACTACGAATGATAATAATAACAGCTACAATTTATTAAGTGCTATTACACAACCATACAAAGAATGTATTACTGTTTCATAGTAGAGAGTGAGAAACTGAGGCTCATGAGGTAAAAAAACTTTCCACCAATAACACAGCTAAAGTTATCAGAGCCAGAGTCAACAGAGTCCATGGTCTCTCTAGTAGGTCAAGCTGCCTCCCAAAGAACTAGATCAAGATCAGAAAATGCTAACTAAAACAATAAAGAACATGATAATAAAGGCAAAGGAAAAGTATGCTTACAGAATCAAGCAAAATAATATGATTATTTTTCCCCCATTGGAAATCATTCAATTATTTAGGAATGATTTCTAATGAATCTGCTGAGTATTTCTAATCAAAAAGAAGAGATCAAAGATTATAAAAGTGAGACTTAAGTGTGTTATGTAGCAACTAATTTGCAATTTTCAAATCAATACAGTATTTTCCCACAACATTTAAAATATCTAAAATAATACAGGGAAAAGAAAAGTCAAAATAATGTTACCAAAAGAATACCCCATGTTATACATATTAAGTTGGACATATTTGATTTATATGTAGCTGTTTACTTTATCACTGAAAGAATATTCCCTCAAAAAGATGAAAAGATTCAAAACCTTTTTAGGGGGAAAATGCTTTTTTTTCTATGGTCAGGTACAACATCTCAGTCACTTACTTGCCCTTGGTGAGTCTTAAAAGAAACTTCCAGTAAGATGGTCGCAAAGTCTGAACTTCCATCACAGCCTAAGATTAGAGTATTCAATTTGAGACTTCTTTAGTAAAGAGCAAATATAATTAGTCATATTAGGCAACAGAGCACTTTTTTATTTTTATTGCTCACTGTATTTTAAAAACAACAGTGATGATAATAACGAAAATATGTACTTATGTTTAACTTGACAACTATCAAGAATATTGCTTATGAAATAATAATTAAGTCATTATTATCAGGAAAGCATTTACTGAATATTCATTAGATAGCTGGTATTTCCTTAGTTATAATAAGTGTATAAACTTGGCAGCATTACTCTGAAAAAGTGCAAATAAAAGTGGTGCCCCTGAATTTTGCAACAGTCCTAAAACCACTAGCATCAATAATGATGATTACATAATTTAAAGAAATTGAACAATGCTTCTAATAGACTAGATCCTACCTCTACCCACACTGCCTGAGTAATACGGGGGAAATGCAATTATTCTTATTTATGCTCATGGTATCTGTCTTCTAGTAGAAGTATAACTAAAATAGGCATTCTAGCCAAGGTACTAGTGTAATAATTTGCCTATAAATTGCACTCAATTTAAACCTAAAAATTATTGTGTTCAGAAAATTTTAAAAATGATCTAGCCCATTAAGTTAGCATGTTTACTGATTTGAAACTTGCAAGCTATCTTGGTAAAAAAATAAAAATAAAAACTAAAATCTAATCCATAGAAATTTTCCCAGGTCTTTATTGCCCACCCCCCCCCCATTGATTTAATGTAAAGAAATAATTCATTTCTCATATCAAAAAGCTATACTTACTGCCTGGAAGCAAATTGCTGTAGAGATGGAATAGATGATAGTATCTGCATGGGGAAAATAGGGAACCTTTCCTGCTTCAATGCCTTTGAAATACATTGTCTGTAGAACAAACATAATGTAAGATTTAGAAAAAAACCCACAACTTTAAATAGCATTAACAATAGAGTGGAGCAACAGACTCACTTGCTATCTACAACTATTTTGTCTACCTTCCAAACCTAATAATCCTTTCTGAGCTCAAATTACAGGTTGCATCTTCCATGACATTAGTTAAGTGTCAGCCTTTTCCTTCCCTCATTCCCTCACCCCAAACCGAGATACTAGTAATAATGCTTTTCTGTGAAATAGAGTAACATTGTATTTCTACTTCTTTTATATCATTTATACCTCAATGTTTGTTTGTTTGTTTGTTTGAAGTTTACCTTATTCTAAGAAGTTTATCTTATTCTGAGATAGAGTGCACACAAGTAGGGGAGGGGAAAGACAGATAATCCCAAGCAGGGTCTGTGCCGTCAGCACAGAGCCCAACATGGGGCTCGATCTCACAAACTGTGAGATCAGGACCTGAGCCAAAATCAAGAGTTGGACGCCCCACTGACTAAGCCACCCAGGCACCCTTCAATGCTTTTTGTATAATCCTCAGGTCTCCCTTCCCTGCTAGATCTAGTCATTCACTCATTTACTCATTCATTCATTCATTGGTTCAACATTTAATGATGTTAACTAATGCTGTTAACACTATGCTAGGAGCTAGAAATTTAAAAATGAATACAATAACATCTAAGTTAGTGCATAAGAGAAATAGCTAATGCACTTAGATATTTAACTATATATATGTTTAGTATGTGTGTGTGCATTTTTGCCCTCCCCCCCCCCCAAGGAGGGAACAAACTGCTCTGCCTAGGACAAAGGAACAAGGAGAATTTCAGAAATGACTACATTTGAATAGTGCATCTCAAACCACCTGCAGTGAAGCAACACTTCAAAAAAATTTTTTTCCAATTGCCATAGCTTGATACTTTTATAATACAATAAAAATAAATTACTAAAAACTAAATTTTAAAAACACAAAGTGAACAAAAATTTCACTTTTGTATTAAAAAAATAAATTACTCTGTCAAGTTGCTACAGAAGTTTCCAAATGCTTACTCTCTATTTCTATGCTTACTATGAACTAGTAATAAACAGGTCATAGACTGGCACTAGTCTACTGACCACACTTCCAACAGTGCTGCCTCCTAAGAGGCCTAGGATTAACAATGAGATAAGAGAGAAAAAGCAGAAAAAGCAGGGGTAATGAACTGGGTGAAAGTACACAATACATATGGGGAAGGCCCAGCTAATTTATATGGATAGAAGATGTAATTATTCACGGCAATAGTTTCTCTGAAACATGGGAAAGCTCAAGTAGAACTAGTAAGAAAAGAGGAAAGAACCAAGAGAGAATGATGTTACAATCAGGTGGAGAAAAGTTCAAGAAGACATGGGTGGTTCATGAACTAAAGAACATGAAATAATTTTTCCCCAATCTGGAAGATATATATGTACAAAAAGCTACACTCTACTTAGGAAGGAAGATATACATGCACCACTATTTTGAATATACTATACAGTATATTACAAGGTACAGGTATACTGTAGTGTATTCATGTTGACAAAAATGAAATTCAGATGTGGTAGAATAGCATCACAGAAACATTATATAACACAGGTATCTCCTGAAATATGTAACAATTGTGTTCCTAATTTCTTATAATAAACCTTATCTATTGAACCAGATTCTAAGTTAATGAAGGGTGGGAACCATATCCCATAGTTCTATATGCTTACCAGCACTTCATACAGTAGTGGGAACATAATAGATATTCAATATATACATCTTGGAAATAATTATTTCCAAGATAAAAGTTATCTAGTCAGCTGATTTTTATTTAATATTCATTATATAGTAATGCAGAATTTTAATATAAAATTAACTTCAATCATAGGAAAATGACTGCCTATTACACCACAGTCATTAATTCCACAAAGGACCTATTAGTAAGCTTACATTTGTAATTTCCTAAATTAAAAATAAATTCTTATCAGTACATTTTATATCTAGTTTCTTCTGCCAAGATCAAACATGGTCTGTTGATATAAGAAAAGAGCTATGCCAAGGTGCCTATGTGGCTCAGTTGGTTAAGCACCTGACTCTTGATATTGGCTTAGGGCATGATCTGACAGTCCTGACATCAAGCCCAGCATGGAGCCTGCTCAAGATTCTCTCTTTCCCGCTCCCTCTGCCCCTTCCTTGTTCATGTGCACTCTCTCTCAAAAATAAAAACAAAACTAAAATAAAAATAAAATAAAATAAAATAAAAATTTTAAAAATTTAAAAATAAGTTAAAAAAGAGCTATGTCATTGCTTGGCTTAAAAAACTCTAGCCATGTAGGGAAGCAGCTATAAAATACAGGTTTTACAAACCAGATCTCAATATTGGATTCTCCCTGTGTCAAAGAATGTATTTTTGCTAGCTAAGGGATATTTTCTTTTTCTGACACTCCTTTTCCTCTCCATTAGCAAATCTTGTCACCCTTACCTCCTAAACATATACGAAGTCTGTGTATTTCTCTCCATCCCTACTGCTACTATACTGGCACAAGCCATCATCTGTCTGAGACTAACTGTTCTCCCAGCTTCCAGTCTTGCCTCTATTCCATTCTTTATATAATAGCCAGAATGTTTTCTTCTTCTTAAAATGTGAATTAAATCATGCTACTTCCACACTTAAAACTCTCCAATGACTTCCAATTGCACTGAGAAAAATATCAAACTCACATATTCTCTCTCTCTCTCTCTCTCTCTCCCCTACACACACACATAGACACAGACACACCTGAATAAAGCAAGTATGTAATCCTCTTAATATCATTAGGGCCACAGATTTTCAGTGAGATAAAATTTTTCTTCTTTTTTTAAATTTTTATTTATTTGTATTTTTTTAGTTTTATTTTTTTAATTTACATCCAAATTATTTAGCATATAGTGCAACAATGATTTCAGGAGTAGATTCCTTAATGCCCCTTACCCATTTAGCCCATCCCCCCTCCCACAACCTCCCCAGTAACCCTCTGTTTGTTCTCCATATTTAAGAGTCTCTTATGTTTTATCTCCCTCCCTGTTTTTATATTCTTTTTGTTTCCCTTCCCTTATGTTCATCTGTTTTGTATCTTAAAGTCCTCATATGAGTGAAGTCATACGATATTTGTCTTTCTCTAATTCCACTTAGCATAATACCCCCTAGTTCCATGCACACAGTTGCAAATGGCAAGATTTCATTCTTTTTGATTGCCGAGTAATACTCCATTGTATATATATGCCACACCTTCTTTATCCATTCATCCATTGATGGACATTTGGGCTCTTTCCATACTTTGGCTATTGTCGATAGTGCTGCTATAAACATGGGGGTGCATGTGTCCCTTCTAAACAGCATACCTGTAACCCTTGGATAAATACCTAGTAGTGCAACTGCTGGGTCATAGGGTAGTTCTATTTTTAGTTTTTTGAAGAACCTCCATACTGTTTTCCAGAGTGGCTGCACCAGCTTGCATCCCCACCAACAATGCAACTTTCTCCACATCCTCGCCAACATCTGTTGTTGCCTGAGTTGTTAATGTTAGCCATTCTGACAGGTGTGAGGTGGTATCTCATGGTGGTCTTGATTTGTATTTCCCTAATGATGAGTGATGTTGAGCATTTTTTCATGTGTCGGCTGGCCATCTGGATGTCTTCTTTGGAGAAGTGTCTATTCATGTCTTGTGCCCATTTCTTCACTGGATTATTTATTTTTTGGGTGTTGAGTCTGATAAGTTCTTTATAGATTTTGGATACTAACCCTTTATCTGATATGTCATTTGCAAATATCTTCTCCCATTCCATCAGTTGGCTTTTAGTTTTGCTGATTGTTTCCTTTGCTGTGCAGAAGCTTTTTATTTTGATGAGTTCCCAATAGTTCATTTTTGCTTTGGTTTCCCTCGCCTCCAGAGATGTGTTGAGTAAGAAGTTGCTGCGGCTAAGATCAAAGAGATTTTTGCCTGCTTTCTCCTTGAGGATTTTGATGGTTTCGCTTCCTGCCTTGCATTTAGGTCTTTCATCCATTTTGAGTTTATTTTTGTGCATGGTGTAAGAAAGTGGTCCAGTTTTCCCTGCATGTTGCTGTCCAGTCTTCCCAGCACCACTTGCTGAAGAGACTGTCTTTATTCCATTGAATATTCTTTCCTGCTTTGTCAAAGATTAGTTGGCCATACGTTTGTGGGTCCATTTCTGGGTTCTCTATTCTGTTCCATTGGCCTAAGTGTCTGTTTTCGTGCCAAGAGATAAATTTTTTCTAAAATGAAGTCAAATAAATCTATAATCTTAACTTTGAATTGGAAATATCAATATGCTCATTATTTTCTCTTTCTCTAAAAAGAAAGGGGGAAAAAAGTATTCTCTAGCTCTTTTTACTGGGAAGCCCAAAAAATAATAACTACCCTAGAAGCAAGAAGTACCCAAGTACCCAAATTGAAGTCTCTAAATACCATTTCCCACCAAAAGAACAGGGGTCATTGGAGAAAAGACTGATTCTGTTTCTAGGGGAGGAAATGTCCAAAATGAGCCTGGACCATTTCATTTTATCACAAAGCAAGAAAGTTATCAGAGATATTGGCATTATATAAAAAAGAAACAGAAGTCAACTTGAAGAGGCTCTCATGGTCAAAGGTAGTGTAATTCCTGGGTTGAAACAAGACCAAATATTCTAAAATTTACATCTTCATAATGACATTTGAAAATAAAGACTCATAAATAAGTCAGTTTTGCAGAATGCTAGAGGCCAATTCTTTCTGAACACTGGTAAGTAAAGGGAAGTAGTCAAGCATTTTATTATGACTTTGTGAACAAATCAAACTATTTCAGAGTAACCAAACAGTCGAAAAGGGAAAAGTTTTTTTTAAAAGAACTCATGGGGCACCTGGATGGCTCAGTTGGTTAAGCATCCAACTTCAGCTTAGGTCATGATGTCATGGTTTGTGAGTTCGAGCCCTGCATCAGGTTCTGTGCTGACAGCTCAGAGCCTGGAGCCTGCTTCAGATTCTGTGTCTCCCTCTCTGCCCCTCCCCTGCTCATGCTCTGACTCTCTCTCTCTCAAAAATAAACATTAAAAAAAGATTTTAAAAAATCTGCACAAGTAAATAATTAGAAGAAACAATAATGTTATAATATCATTTTGCAACTCTCAATGAAATAATAAACCCTGGTAATGATTAATAATGGGTGCTACAACAATTAAGTGAAAGCCTAATGGGGAGCTTTATGTTAGTTGTATTAATAGAGCCCACTGATCAATCTTAGCATCACAAAAAGAGACACAACTAATGTGCTTCCTAATGTGATGCAATAGGAATTCATACACATAGTAAACGTGAAGTATTTCTGTCCCCTCCACCCCCTAAAAATTGAAACTGAATTGCTTAAACCTCTATATCTAACAAACAGTTCATAGGAAACACTTGGGTTAAAGAAACATATTAGTATCACCAGTAAGGATATAATTAGCAAAATCCAAAATGTGGGAAATTTCCCAGAACTAATAACATAGATCTTCAACAAATAAATGGCAAGGAAAAAAAGAAAGGGAGTTAGGGGGAGGAGGCAGCTATTAAAAACTAAAAGAGACTTTGGATCCCAATTAAAACAAAGAGATTGCAGAAGATATCTGTGAGATATGAGAATATAAGCTCTAATTGGATATATGATAATATTAAATACTAGGTTTTTTAAATGTGTGACAATAGTATTTTGATTGTACTTTGGTAGTAGTGTTGATTTGTTTTTAAGGAGTCTTTATCCTTTTAGCCATAGTCTTTAAGGAGTCTTTACCTTGAGTTATTTATGGAAGAAGTGATATGTTGTCTGGGATTTGCTTTAAATTAATTCAGTACTTGTGGGGTTGGGACAGTACAGGTGGAATAAACTGGTCACATGTTAACTGTTGAAACTGTATGAAAGGTACACAAGAGTTAGTTACTTTATTCTTTCTACACTTGTGTATATTTGAAAATAACACACATAAAGAAAGAAGAAGAAACAGGAGAACTGACTTTGTCAGTACTTTTATAGGATTGACTAGCCCTTGTAACTGGGATATGGAAGGCTCTACATCCTTTAGAGCTGTGCACGCATCAAGATGTTTGCTTACCTCTACCAACTTGGAAGCTAAATACATGGAAATTGTTGTACTTTTATAAAACATCATTGATACTCCTGCCAAAAAGCCTGAAACAACAAATAAAGCAAAACTGATCAAATCTCAAAGTATTTCTTTGTTATTAAGTCATTCAGAAATGTTCACTCACTTAAGCAAGACACAATCGATTTGTAGCACTGCCCTTTGTTATACAAAAATAAGGACAGTAATATATGTGATGACATTAAAATGAGGTGAATTTGTGGATATCACACATTTTTAAATTATGAAATTGACTTTCAGAGTTAGGAACACACAGTTTTGACATATATATTACAAAGACACTTTATATTCTAAATATAACTTTAAAAACAGTAGTCTTAACAAATATAATGATTTTCAAAAATAATTTTTAAAGGCTATTGATACCATTTCTCATTTTAAGTGAAAATATTTATTAATCAATTCTTCTAACAGCTCAAATTACTTTTAGTGATATCATCAAACTTCTCTCCATAGTACTGCCTTTGTTCCTTAAATGGGAAACAAAGGCAGAGGGAGACCAGGAATACTGGTAGCAGGAATATCACTAATAAATATCTGTAAACTGTCAATTTTACTTAAGTAGCATGTATGCTGTACTTGCAGAAAATGTTAATCTTGAGTTCTTATTTTTATGAAACTAAGTTCTTTAAAAATAAAAATATATATGATTAAAATATATGTCACTTGCCAGTGGCAAAACCAGAATGCTTCAAGCAATATAACTGTGCTTCCATTAGTCACCAAATTTTTTGAGTTTTATGTTCTTTTATAACACATTCCCTAGGATCCCAGGCCTGTAGCAGGCCAGATACCCAAGTCATTATATTGCCATTTCAAAACATCAGATGGCAAGAATGCCTGGGTATGTTAAACTTGGCGAATACAAAATGTGTGGACTGGTTCCTCAGTAGGGATTCTACTATGGAGAAAAAGAGTTATACAGAAATCAGATGAATTTGGAAACTATTTCTGAGTCATTCCTACCACGGATTGATGCAACAGCAGTAACTCTTGTGTTATCATTGCCTTACCAGCTATAATAGCATGCAATTCATCATCCAGGTTTCTGACCCAGCGCAGGAAGCAACTAGTACCCTACATCAAGAAGAAAATGCAGTGACTTCAGTTGTTTCATTTCTAGAAAACATGCATGTAACATCTATAATGAGTGAGTCACTAGCAGACCTTGATGGCAAATTGGTGATCTAAATCAAACTATTTTAAATATATGAGTTGGAAAACTATCAACAATAACCTGTTATAAAGTTATTGTTCTGGATAGACTCTATTAAGAAATTATACATAATATTTTTATTGTCAGGGCGCCTGGGTGGTTCAGTCAGTTAAGCATCTGACTCTTGATTTTGGCTCAGTTCATGATCTCACAGTTCGTGAGATCACGACCCACACAGGGTTCTGTGCTGACAGTGCAAAGCCTGCTTGGTATTCTCTCTCTGTCTCTCTCCTCTGTCTCTGTCCCTACCCTGCTTGTGTACTCTCTCTGTATCAAAATAAATTTAACAAACTTTAAAAAAAATATACATAATATTTTTATTGTAATTATTTTCCAAAATGAAGGCATAAATTTTCCTTTGCCTAGATGTAGAATCACTCCCACTGTAACAAGAAGAAAAATCAAATACACTATAACTCTAAGCCAGAATTCCAAACTCAGATAAAGTATTTTTCAATATAATGGTGAAATAAAGACTTTTTCCAGTAGATAAATACTGAGACCCACATAGTAGCTTTGTAAGTGATGAATTTTCATAAATGGTAAAAGGTAATTTTGCAGGCAGAAGGAATATAGTATCATTTAGATCTGAAAAAAGAAATGAGGAGCTCTGAAGATGGCAAAATGAAGATAAACTTAGAAGACATTTTTTTAAATATCATTTCTTTCTATACAAATAAACTATCAAAAGAAGAACTATTAAAAGAACTATCAAAGAAGGGGTGCTTGGGTGGCTTAGTCATTTAAGCATCCAACTTCAGCTCAGGTCATGACTTCATGGTTCATGAGTTTGAGCCCTGCATCGGGCTCTGTGCTGACAGTTCAGAGCCTGGAACCTGCTTCAGATTCTGTGTCTTCATCTCTCTCTTCCCCTCTCCTGCTAGCGCTCTGTCTCTGTCTCTCTATCAAAAATTAATAATAATAATAATAATAATAATAATAATAAAATAACTATCTAAAGCAGTGGTCATAAAATATGGCCCACTAGCCAAATCTGGCTTGCCAACTGTTTGTATGTGGTTCATGAGCTAAGAATGTTTTTACACTTCTCAATGGATAAAATAAAATTGTAATATTTTGAGACATGTAAAAATCAAATGAAATTCTAATTGAAGTGTGACAAAGTTTTATTAGAACATAGCTATGGGTGGCTCAGTCGGTTAAACGTCCAACTTTTGATTTTGGGTCAGGTCATGAGCTCACAGCTCATGAGTTCGAGCCCCATGTTGGGCTTTGGGCTGACAGTGCAGAGCCTGCTTAGGATTCTCTTTCTCTTCCCTCTCTCTGCCCTTGTCTCACTTGTGCTCTCTCTCTCTTTGAAAAATAAATAAACTTTAAAAAAAAGAACTATGCTCCTTTATTTATATATTGTCTATGGTTGCTTTCACACTACAACAGCAGAGTAGAGTAGTTATGACAGAGACCAACCATATCAGCCACAAAGCTTGAAACAGTTATCATCTAGCCAATTACAGAAAACGTTTTCTGACTCCTGGTCTAAAACAAAAATGGTAACAATAGATCATGGGGTTTATAACACATGAAAAGATAAATGTATACCACAAAGGATGAGAAGGAGGAATTTGAGGTATAATATTCTAAGAGTCATACACTATACATGAAGTGGCATAATATTTGAAAACAATAACTGATGAATTTAAAATGCTTATTATAAATGTTAAGGCAGTCACTAAGTTAAAAAAGAGGTATAAATAGTAAGCCAAGAGTGAAGACAGAATACAAAAATACAAAAAACAAAAAAAAAAACTAAATACATAAATTTTTTTTAAAAATCCAGGAGGAATAAAAAGGAAAAAAACAATGGAAAAAAATACAAAACAATTAGCAAGAGGTAGTGCTAATGGTAAACTATACCATTATCAAAAAGTACATTAAATGTAAATAGCTTAAACATACCAATTAATAGAGATTATCAAATTGGATAAAAAAGGAAGAACCAACTACATGTCATCTAAAAGAATCAACCTTTAAACTGAAGACACAGTTAAGACTAAAGTAAAAGGACAGAAACAATGTACTATCAAATATAATCAAAGGAAAACTGGAATAGCCATATTAATATCATACGTTGTAGACTTCAGAGCAAGGAATATTACCAGAAATAAAGAAGAACATTACAAAATGAAAAAAGAGTCCATTCCCTGAGAAGACACTGAAGAAATATGAATTGTTGCTCCGCCCTTCTCCCAATTACATCCTTATAAAGACGCTAATGGCATTGGCAATTTTATTTTAAATCCCATATGGCTTTGGAACACACTGTACCATTTTTTTTATAAGGGATTTTCTGACCCGGTTGTATTTTTCTATAGTTTAATACCATTAGTTTGTATTACCTGGGCAAATAAATAGTAACAGAAATTAAAGCAAACAAATGAAACATGCTCTGAGATATGCTGGATGGTGGAGAATAACCAATTTGGGATAAAAATGTTGGGAGACAATCCACATGCGACACTTAGGGTTTATGTTAAGAATAAACATAAACACTATGACATAAGAAATGAAAAAGAATATGAACATATAAAGTTACAAATATTCTGTCCTATTTAACTCTTGTATATTCAAAGACAGTAATGTTTCCTAATCAAAACTATTGAAAATATTTTCAATATTAGTAATATTTCATAACAAGTAATTAACTATAGCTTATCATTTGTTACTCCTGTTCTCCTTTCCATTTAAAAATACTTCCCCTATATGTACCTTATATAAATAAACTTTTACATAAAATGATACATAACCATCTTACCCAAAATGACTCCAGAATTCAAGTTTCCCTGCACTATTATTATTTTTTTTTTTTCACTTTAAAAACAATGTGTGTGTGTGTTTGCATATAGTCAACCTTAGTTAACATATTTTACCATTTGGAAACTACGTTTAGGTTTATAGTCTAAATTTTAGATGTTTAATAAAATGTCAGTAGTATGACTTATATATGAGTGATCCCCATTAAACAAAAGGCCATTACTTAAAATTTCAGAGTACTATGTCATGGATGATCCTTACAAATGTGTTTAGGTGTGTGCTTATACATGTGCTGGTATGTTTATAGGAACATGCAGAAACGGTGGAAGAATGTTAACAATGGTTATTTGAGAGAGTGTAGCAGGAATAGTGAGTAGATCAAAGAGGGATAACAAGTCATTTCTTACATAAGTCACAACAGAAAATCTTTACTGGCTCTATCAAGTGTTGATATCAGCTAGAAGGGTCTGAAATAAGTTTAAATTAATAACCAGGCAGTAAGTATGATCAAGAAAAACAAAGAGACCAGATATATTAATATAATTTTTGATGTTAGAAATATAACAGTTAAAATTTTTCAGTATCTACATTACTGAAAAAAAAGGAAGTCTTTGAAAATCTTTCATATTATATATAAATGCAAATATATCTACACTTTGAAGCATATTAAATAACATTTTAAAAGAAATTTTTCCAACCTCAATTCCCAATATATATTGCATATATACTTGGAGACATTAAAACATTTATGAATACAACAGAAAGAAGCATTAAAAAATGATAGATGGGTTAAGGCCGTATCTCATTCTAATAATAGCCATGTTATTTATTTCCCATTTTTCTCTCCTCTGCTGAAAGCCTTACCTTGTATATACTAACAAAAGAGCCCAGAAAAGCTCCGAGCTGGAAGTTTTCTTTATTGTAGAAGAGAGAAAATAGCCGGGATGGCTGTGTAAACAGATGCCGAAATGCAGAGGGAATTCGGAGGCAGCACTGGATCAAGTATCCCACGCTAAACATTCTGATGAAACCCTAGAGAAAATTGGGATAAAATTCTGATTTACATCCAAATATTTAAGTCCGACAGATATAAATTTTACTGGTTTAGAATCAAAACAGAACTCAAAAATAAATAAATAAATAAATAAATAAATAAATAAATAACACGTTTATATCAAAGCATTTTCAAAATTAAGTCCTAAGACCTCAAATAATTTTAAAACAATTACCTTAAAATAAGGGTAAAATTTTTCAGTGATTACACTTTCTTTGATTTTCAAAACCTTGGAAGTCTCACAAGCACTGGCCAAACTTGTCTATGCAACAAACTTCCATTTCCTGACATTCTGTTAACAATAACCAGGACTTATGATTCCTAAACCAAAACTGAATTTTAGGAACAAAAGCAATGAAATTCCAAAAAAATAGTTTACAAAACCAATGTGTTTTGGAAATTTTAACAGGGTACTTTTCTTTTTCTTTTTTTATGTTTATTTATTTTTGAGAAACATAGACAGAGTGTGAGTGGGGGAGGGGCAGAGAGAGAGGGAAACAGAATCTGAAGCAGGCTCCAGACTCTGAACTGTCATCACAGAGTCAAACTCACGAATCACAAAATCATGACCTGAGCCGAAGTCGGACACTTGCTTAACTGACTGAGCCACCCAGGCGCCCCAATAGTGTACTCTTCTTAATAACTGGTGTAAGTAGGAATTCTTTTGACAGAAAAAAATAACTTTATTTTTAGACCTTTGGTATCAACTTTTTAAATGATCAGGCTAAAAGAATTTTCCAGAAAAAAAAATTATACCTAGGTTTTTATTTCTATGCTTAACTGTGTCAGGTCAAAACATCTCTAAGAATCGGTAGCATTTAAGGTACACTAAGCAAAACTTGAAAAAGCAAATGCACTACAAAGGCATACTTGCTGCCAACATTTTCCCATATTACCTCCAACTATTTATAGGGCAAAAAAGAACAGAGAGGATGACTAGTGCTGGTCAATTTCATTTCAGTATTTAGGGAAATGAAATTTAAACATCACTTCTTACTGACAGACTGAAAACTTCTTATTAACACAAAACCAAACGTTATCTAAAAGAACAGTATTTTAAAAATTCATGTTTATGAATGTTTATGAAGTTTCATGCTCATAAGGAGGAGCACATAAGTCAGTGAACAAACAAAATAACTACAGATTAGTGTAAGTGTTATGCAGGAAATAATCAAGACTCTAGGAGGGAAATTAACAGGCAGCCTATATTAAATTGGGTGATAAGGGAAAGCGATGGAGGATGTGTCATTTAAACAGACAGAAGAGAGGAGCTGGCATGATGAAAACATTTCAGATAGCTTGGACAGAAAGCACAAAGACAAAACAGACTGGCAGGTATGAGGAACCAACAAAAAATGTGAATGGAGCATAGTGAGTTGAGGGGAAAGTAATTTGTATATTTCCTCAGGGATATGATTTAGCATGTGGTGTAACTGAGCTGATGGAATAATGAGGTACACTGTCAAAATATATTTACTATATTTATGGTGTAAATTCCTCACCTACAGGTCTCCAAATAATTTTACATTCACAGACATATTACTCCCATTTATATGAAAATTGCCAAGTTTATAGTATTGGTACACATTTGCTGATACAATGACTAGATTTCTTCAATCCTCAGTAATTCTCCGTAACATTCTCAGAGAATTTTTTTTTTTAACGTTTATTTATTTTTGAGACAGAGAGAGACAGAGCATGAACGGGGGAGGGGCAGAGAGAGAGGGAGACACAGAATTGGAAGCAGGCTCCAGGCTGTGAGCCATCAGCCCAGAGCCCGACGCGGGGCTCAAACTCACGGACCGCGAGATCGTGACCTGAGCTGAAGTCGGACGCTTAACCGACTGAGCCACCCAGGCGCCCCACAGATAATTTTTTTTTAATATCACTTCCCCTCTTCCCAAACTTTATCAAATACATCTGATTTAATCAGAATATTTCTCTTAGTTACCCTCCTGAAGTCTTCCCTTGAATTAGCAGTACGTCCAGTTGGAGGAAATAATGACTGTCTGGGAGCTGGCAGACCCTGACTGAGGCTGCCAGCAACGTTGCTCTCCTCCCCATTTTAAAAGTGGGGCAGAAAATCAGATTTAGAAGCAGTGTATCAGAAACCACTGCACAAGTGAAAAAACACTCTACTGCTTTAACCTCTGGTCATATCCTTGGGGACTCTAAGGTAAGTGTTGGCTTGGGCAAATGCCACCATCAACATTAATTAGATCACAGGCACTCATGTTCATAAGCACTAATGTGATACAATCCCTCTCTCCCAGAATGACTGCTGAGAGGCTTTTTTTTTTTAAATTATTATTATTATTTTAAAAAAATTTAACCTTTTTAAATTTATTTTTGAGGCGGGGGGAGGGGGGGTGCACAGAAAGAAAGACTCAGAATCCAAAGCAGGCTCCAGGTTCCAAGCCGTCAACACAGAGCCCAACGCAAGGCTTGAACCCACGAACCGAACTGTGAGATCATGACCTGAGCTGAAGACAGACACCTAACCTACTGAGCCACCGAGGCTCCCCCGGAAGGCTATCTGTTGGGGATGCTGTACAACTCTGCTCTTCTCATCATCAACTGAGTGGGGATAAGACATTATAAGAAAGAACATAAACTTTTTGAAGTATCAGGATTGTGAGAGCCCCATCCACAACCAAAGAACTTGTAGCAGATGGTGCCACCTGTGCCAGACTAACTGCAATTAAAATAACTTCCGTCCCAGAGTTGGTGGCAATGGAGGATGGGGGGATGACAGGCACAGAATGGGGGATGGGCGAGGAGAGACACTCCAGTACACTAACATATTATGGAGTGAAGAATTTATGCCAGTGGATATAGCTAACTTCCTTCATATAGAGCAACTGTGGACATGCTCCAGTTACATCCATGCGTTAAAAAACGTAACAACTTTACAAGTCCAACACCAAATACCACCGTACCAGCTTGTGCACAGTGTATGTGTGAGACTGCTCACCCACTAGTACACAGCATACTCCAGGGACCTTGATCTAAAATGTATTCTAGTGCGAATACATTACAAAGTACAAATTTTAATAACTTTCTTTTTCTGTCTTTTTTTGCTATGGTTGCTTCAGCTTCTCTTCTGCTTTGAAATTTTAACACTAATTTTTAAATAAGCGGATTTTAAAATTATTTAACAAAGGATCTGGTAAGTGAATACTAAAAGCTAAATTGTTACCTAATTTTCACAAATTCCTTATTTTTCAAGTCAAATGCAAAGCATGATAGCAATTACTGTCAATTTTTCCATTTACTTTGAAATCATGTTTTAATTATAAAGTTATTTCTATACATATTTCCTGCAGCGAATAAAGTGATACTTTCATATACTTACTTTAATGCAATAAGAGATGCAATTATCTTCATAGTGTTTGCAACATCT
This sequence comes from Panthera tigris, assembly GCF_018350195.1. Classification (NCBI taxonomy): domain Eukaryota; kingdom Metazoa; phylum Chordata; class Mammalia; order Carnivora; family Felidae; genus Panthera; species Panthera tigris. The sequence goes on from NC_056669.1 coordinate 45,144,606, forward strand.
ATGCCTTGGTCCATGCTTACATCTGAAATAAAACACAAATAACAAATTATGTGTTTATATATGTGTATGTGTGTATATGTGCTTAAAACTCTGTAACCTAAAAAGGAGAAAATATTACCTACTTATATTTAAATGCATACATCTTTTGGTTTCTTGGGACATAAAAAAGCAAATATAACAGATTTTTTTTTCTTTGCAGTTCAGCATTTGATACAGTGCATAAAATTTGTGACTGCAGTCAAAATACTTAAATGTGGAACAGAAAAAACATTGGTAAATATTTGTGACTAAGTATGAAAAATATGTATATATTATCTCTATACTCTGCCAAATCTTTTGGAAGCTTTAAGTTGCTTACTGAAGAGCATAACAGTCATAAATCATCCATGAAGTCAGTACTTGAGCAAAAATCATAATGGAAAGTGCTCAGGTTACTGGAATGTATACTTAATTATATTTGAAAGAAAACATCTGGAAAAGAAACATGATAGAGTATTAGAATTCAAAATTCAATTTTAAAAATAAATATAGAAATAGATCATGTGGGAATTCAAAAGTAGGTTATTTGTGATTTGACTACAAACCACTTGGTCCTCTTGTGTTTAGTAAACCCTTCTGCAAGGAAGACTACTGTTCAAGACACTGAAGATGCTGACTCCAGGACTATACATACATTCACTCGAGGCTTAAAAAAGTAAGTAACATATCTAACGTGGGTCTAGCTCTCCGCCTTTCCCTCTGAAGGATTCATGTTCTAAAATGAGTAGTCTTTATAACTCTTGCAGACTGCAGTTAATTATCTTCATGGTTACATTAACTTTCTTGTTGATAATAATTTGTAGAGTAATATTCTGGCTCAAGGTCTCTCTAATTCCATTTGCAAATTGATTAGCAAAACCTTTTGGGAAATCCAATTCTGAGCCACAGCTGGAGTATGCAGGCAGCCTTTCATACACAAGGATGACAGCAGTAGTTCCTACTGACCGTAGCCCTTATGTCACTAGAATGATGGGACATGTCTGGCCATGTGAAGTTGAGGGCTTAAAGCTGGAGCCTAAAAGAGGTAAAGCAGTGAAGGGTGGCCGTATGTAAACCATCACTCTTCATACTTCTAAGTGTCCTCTTCAAAGACATTCTTCAGCCAGTGCTACTGGAACTACACAGAGATTGTTAAACTCTCTTTGCTAGTGAAGTTAAATTCTAATAACAGCTATACTGTCATTTAATCTTTCCTTAGTCTGTTCTTAAAACTTCTCAAAACCTGGACTCCCTGTCTTATCTGCTCTGCTTATGCATTACCCTGCATCTGCTCTCACAGCAGTGGGTACTCTGACAAGTTCTACCACGACCTGATTAGCTCTGATACCCAAGGTATCATTCATCCACATAATACATTCTCTGCACTTCCCTCTGATTCTTGGTGAACATGATTTCCATGAATAGGGATTCCCTCTCTCTTTTCTCCACTTAGGTGATTCATAACTATTTTGAACTTACTTAAGAAGTTCACTACCAATCACACCACTGGATATTTACCCCCAAATTACAAAAATACTAATTCAAAGGGATATATGCACTTCTATGTTTATTGCAATGGTATTTACAGTAGCCAAATTATGGGAGCGGCCCAAGTGTTCACTGATGAATGGGTAAAGAAGAGGCGGTATGTATGTATGTGCGTGTGTGTGTACACACACAGTGCAATATTATTTAGCCATATGATATTGCGCATATGTGGAATTTAGGAAACAAAAAAATAAATGAGCAAAGGGGAAAAAAGGAAAAAGAGAAAAACCAAAAAACAGTCTCTTAACTATAGAGAACAAACTGATGGTTACTAGAGGGGAGGTGAATGGGGGAATGGGGGGATGGATGAAACAGGTAATGGGGGATTAAGGAGTATACTTATCATAATGAAAAAATCAAAACAAGAAAAAAAGATATACATAAAATTCTTTTAAAAAGTTCACTACCACAATTATTCCTGCCATCTGTTATCCCTTCCTTGCCTCTTACCTTCTGTATGTGGTGTATACTAAAATGAAGACAAACTCTTTAAATTCAGTAAAAATTCTGAGTACCTACACTGTGCTCATGTATGTGAGGCCACTCACATGTTATTTCATTTAATGCATACAGCATTCCTTAACAAAGATCGTTAACCCAAGTTAACAGATGAGCACTTTAGGATCCAGAGTGGTTAAATCACTTGCCCAAAGTCACAAAGCCAGCAAGGGGTAAAATGAGAGTCTAACATAGGTCTTCTGATTCCCACTTCAGCTTCCTATAACCGATGTCTAACTTTCTATATTGGTTATTCATTCGATACTCTCTCAAATATCACTACCAAGATTATTTTTATTAACTAATGTTCTAATTTTAAATCATTAAATTAATTTTCTTCAATATCTATACTAGAAATACAAATATTTGTATGAAATTCATACTTATTTGTATAATATACAAATAAAGTTATCTTATTCCATTTCTAAAGCCCTGAACATTTCCACTCTTGCAAAAACAAAAAAACAAAACCCTTTACTTAAGGTTTGCTCCTTGTACCTATATCTTCTTGAATCTCTCCCAGAACTTTTCTTTCTCCTTCCTACACTTAGCATATTTGATTAGCACATATTAATCTGTTTCCCGAAGTTCCCCATTCCAGCCTCCTGCAACTCTGCCTAGTTAGACATAGAAAACTATTATAAGTTCATATAAATCTATTAAAAAGACCATATGATGGTCTATAGTCCAGACAAAAATAATAAATAACATTGACTTGCTATTATGTGCCTTTTATAAAACTCTATGCATTGTTTTTTGCAAAACAAACAAACAAACAAAAAAAAAACAAAAAAAAAAAACATCATTACTGAAAAGAAAACAAAAACACTTTGACATGGTACAAATATCATAGAAAACAGTGACAAAGTGTGCTAAGTATCAAGATAAAGAACTTACACTGAATCCACAAGTTTCCTGATTAGAGCAATTACATTCATTCTTCTTGGCTTTTGCTCATGTTTCTCTGTCTTCTGTTCCACTTTTGCATATGCCGCTTCTGGTGAGTAAGAATGTGTGGGAATTTCTTCCTTCCCTACAATAAACCTAAAGAAAAGAGCACAATCTGAAGAATTTTTCACCTTAAAAAAAAAAAAAAAACCAAAAAAAAAAAAAAACCTTGACTTTGTTAATATATAAATACATTTTGGATAGTACCTTATCATTTAAAATAAGATTTTTCAAAATTTACATAAAATCTTATCCTTTAGAAATACAAGCTTTAAAAATCTGAATGCTTCGGAAATGTTGACAGCCATTTCTTTAATACAAATTCTTCCACTAAGTTTTTTTTTTTAATTCCAGGATAGTTAACATCCAGTGTCATATTAGTTTCAGGTGTACAATATAGTGACTCCACAATTCTGCACATTAGTCAGTGCTCATCATGGTAAGTGTACTCTTAATACTCTTCATGTGTTTCACCCAACGCCCGCAACCCACCTGCTCCATGGTAACCATCAGTTTGTTCTCTGCTTAGTTAAGTTTCTACTTCTTGGTTTGTCTCTCTTTCTTTCTTTTTTTTCCTTTGATCATTTGTTTTTGTTTCCCAAATTCCACATATGAGTAAAATAATATAGTATTCGTCTTTTTCTGACTGGGTACTTAGCATTAATTATACACTCTAGCTCCATTCATGTTGTTGCAAGTGGCAAAAGTGCATTCTTTTTGTGGCTAAATAATATTCCATTATATGTATATACCATTTCTCTATTCACTCATCAGTTGATGGACACTTGGGCTGCTCCCATAATTTGGCTAGTGTAAGTAATGCTGCAATACACATAAGGGTGCATGTATGCCTTTAAATTAATGTTTTTCCATTTTGGGGGGGCAAATACTCAGTACTGTGATTACTAGATTGTAGGGTAGGTCCATTTTTTAACTTTCTGAGGAATCTCCATACTGTTTTCCAAAGTGGCTGTGCCAGTTTGCATTCCCACCAACAGTGTAAGAGGGTTCCTATTTGGAGAAATAAGAACACCAACACCTTTTGTTTCTTGTGTTATTGATTTTAGCCATTCTGACAAGTGTGAGGTGATATCTCATTGTGGTTCTGATTTGCATTCCCCTGATGATCAGTGATGTGAGCATCTTTTCATGTATCTGTTGACCATCTGGATGTCTTCTCTGGAGAAATGTCTATTTATGTCGTCTGCTCACTTTTTAAAAAATCTTTATTTATTTATATTGAGAGAGAGCACGAGTGGGGAAGGGACAGAAAGAGAGGGGGAGAAAGAATCCTAAGCAGGCTCCACACTGTCAGCACAGAGCCTGATGCAGGGCTTGATCCCATGAACCTGAGATCATGACCTGAGTGGAAACCAAGAGTCGGACACTCAACCAACTGAGCCACCCAGGTGCCTCTCATCTGCCCACTTTTTAATTGAATTATTTGTTTTTTGGGTGTTGAGTTATATAAGTTCTTTATATATTTTGGATACTAACCCTTTATCAAATATGTCACTTGCAAATATCTTCTCTCGCTCTGTAAGCTTTTAGTTTTGTTCATTATTGCCTTTGCTGTACAGAAGCTTTTTATTTGATGTAGTCGCCACAGTTTTGTTTCTGTTTTTTCTTCCCTTGCCTTGGAGACAAATCTAGAAAAAGTTGCTATGTCCGATGTCAGAGAAGTTACTGCCTGTGCTCTCTTCTAGGATTTTTATGGTTTCATGTCTCACATTTAGGTCCTTTCAAATTTATCTTTGTGTATGGTGTAAGCCAGTGGTCTAGTTTCATTCTTTTGCATGTTGCTGTTTAGTTTTCTCAACACCATTTATGAAGAGGCTTTTTCCCATCGTGTATTCTTTCCTCCTTTCTCAAACATTAATTGACCATATAAACATGGGCTTATTTCTGGGCTCCCTATTCTGTTCCAACGATCTATGTGCCTATTTTTGTGCCAGTACCATACTATTTTGATTATTACAGCTTTGTAGTATAACTTGAAGTCTGGAATTGTGACACCTCCAGCTTTGCTTTGCTTTTTCAAGATTGTTTTGGCTATTTGGGGTCTTCTGTGGTTCCATGCAAATTTTAGGACTATTTGTAATAGTTCTGTGAAAAATGTTGTTGATATTTTGATAGGGATTGCATTAAATCTGTAGACTGCTTTGGGTAGTAAGGACACTGTTACAATATTTATTCTTCTGACCCATGAGCATCAGTTTGTGTCATCCATTTGTTTGTGTCATCTTAAATATCTTTTATCAACATTTTATAGTTTTCTAAAAATATGTATTCTATATTTTATAGAATACAAGTCTTATAGTTTTCTAAAAATATGTATTCTTTATTTTATAGAATACAAGTCTTTCACCTCCTTGGTTAAGTTTATTCTTAGGTATTTTATTACCTTTGGAGCAACTGTAAATGGGATTGCTATCTTTTCTTTCTGTTGCTTCACTATTAGTAAATAAAAATACCATGAATTTCTGTATGTTGATTTGGTACCCTACAACCTCACTGAATTCATTTATCAGTTCTGGTAGTTTTTAGGTGGAGTCTTTAAGGTTTTTTATATATAGTATCATGTTGCCTGCAAATAGTGAAATTTTTATTTATTCCTTACCAATTTGAATGCCTTTTCTTCCTTCTTCTTTTCTGATCACTATGGATAGGCATTCCAGTACTTGTTAAATATGAGCGGGAAGAGTGGATTTCCCCATCTTGTTCTTAACCTTAGGGGGAAAACGCTCTCCATTTTTTGCCACTGAGTGAAATGTTAGCTGTGGGTTTTTCATATATGGCCTTTATTATGTTGCAGTGTTCCCTCTAATCCTATTTTTTGAGGGTTTTTTTTTTATCATGAATGGATCTTCTACTTTAGAAAATGCTTTTTCTGCATCTATTGAAATATTTTTTATCCCTTCTTTTAATGATATGATGAATCTCACTGAACCACTCTTGCATCCCAGGAAAAAATCCCACTGGATTGTGGTACATGATTTTTTTTTTATTTTTTTTAATGTTTTTATTTATTTTTGAAGGAGAGAGAGACAGAGCATGAGCGGGGTTGGAACAGAGAGAGAGGGAGACACAGAATTCAAAGCAGGCTCCAGGCTCTAAGCTGTCAGCACAGAGCCCGATGCGGGGCTCAAACTCACGAACTGTGAGATCATGACCTGAACTGAAGTCAGACACTTAACCGACTGAGCCATCCAGGTGCCCCTGTGGTGCATGATTTTTTAAAGTATCATTGGGTTTGGTTTGCTAATATTTAGTTGAGGATGTTTGCATCTATGTTCAACAGAGATATTGGCCTGTAGTTCTCTTTTTTGTAGTGTCTTTATCTAGTTTTGGTATCAGAGTAATGCTGGCTTCGTAGAATGAATTAAGAAGTTTTCCTTCCTCTTCTATTTTTTGGAATAGTTTGAGAAGAATAGGTATTAACTCTTCTTTAAATGTTTGGTAGAATCCACCTGTGACGGCATCTAGTCCTGGACTTTTGTTTGCTGGGAGTTTTTTGATTAGTGATTCAATTTCATTGCTGGTAATCGATCTGTTCAAATTTTCTATTTCTTCTTGATTCAATTTTGGGAGCTTATATGTTCTAGGAATTTATCCATTTCCTCTAGGTTGTCCCATTTGTTAGCATATACTTTTTCACAATATTCTCTTACAATCTTTTGTATTTCGGTGGTGTTGGTTGTTATCTCTCCCAGTTCAAATTCTATTTTTTTGAGTCCTCTCTCTCTTTTAATGAATCTAGCTAAAGGTTTATCAATTTTTTGATCTTTTCAAAGAACTGTCTCCTGGTTTCACTGACCTGTTCTGTTGGTATTTTTAGTTTTTGTTTTTTTCTGCTCTAATCCTTATTATTTCCTTCCCTCTGCTGGTTTGGGGTTTTGTTTGTTGTTCTTTCTTTAGTTCCTTTAGATGTGTGGTTAGGTTACTTGGGATTTTTCTTGCTTCTGAGGTAGGCCTGTATTGCTATAAACTTCCCTCTTAGAACAGTTTTTGTTACATCCCAGATTTTGACTGTTGTGTTTGCATTTTCATTTGTCTTCAAGTATTTTTTAATTTCATCTTTGATTTCTTGGTTGACCCATTCATTGTTTAATAGCATGTTATTTAACCTCCATGTATTTATGTGCCTTCCATGTTTTTTCTTGTGGTTGATTTCTAGTTTCATAGTGTTGTGCTCAGAAAAGATGCATTTTATGACTTCAATCTTTCTGAATTTGTTGAGAATTGTTTTGTGGCCTAAACCGGGATCTATTCTGGACAACGTTCCATGTGCACTTGAAAAGAATCTGTATTCTGCTGTCTTAGGATGGAATGTTCTGAATATATCTGTTAGGTCCATCTGGTCTGATATTCAAAGCCATAGTTCCTTGGAATTTTCTGCTTTGTATGATTGATTACATATTGTCTTTCTTTGTCCCTAATTTCATGAAGGCTTTGTTTTAAAGTCTATTTTGTCCAATATAAGTTGGTACTCAGGCTTTCTTTTCACTTCCATTTGCATGATAAATGGTTCTCCATCCCTTCACTTTCAGTCTGCATGTGTCTTTAGGCCTGAAATGAGTCTCTTATCGGCAGCATATAGATGGGTCTTGCTTTTTTATCCATTCTGTCACCCATGTCTTTTGATTGGAATATTTAATCCATTTACATTCAAAGTAATTATTGGTATGAATGTATTTATTGCCATTTTGTTACATGTTTTATGGTTGTTTTGTAGTTCCTCTCTGTTCCTTTCTTCTCTTGCTCTCTTCTTTCATGATTTCTTGACTTTTTATAGAAAAATATTTGGATTCCTTACTCTTTATTTTTTTACAAATCTATTACTGCTTTTTGATTTGTAGTTACTATTAGGTTTATACATAACACCTTCTGCATATAAGTCTATATTAAGCTGATGGTTGCTTACTTTTGAACTCATTCTTTACTCCTCTCCTCCCCACATTTCAGATATTTGGTATCATACATCCTTTGATTTTGTGCTTCTCTTGACTGATTTTTAGATATACTTTGTTTTTATTTTTGTTTGTGTACTTCTCGTTTCTTCTCACTCTTACTTACGGTTTTTGTTTTTCCTTTTACAAAGTCCCCCTGAGCATTTCTTGTAGGGCTGGTGGAGTCGTCATGAATTCTTTTAACTTTTGTTTGTCTGGGAAGCTCCTTCTACTATTCTTAATGACTGCTTTGCTGGATAGAGTATTCTTGGCTGAAGACATTTCACTCTGAGCAGTTTGAATATATCATGCCAGTACCTTCTGGTGTGCAAAGTGTCTGTTAAAAAATCAGCTGATAGCCTTAACGGATTTCCTTTGTATGTAACTGTCTCCTTTGCTCTTGTAATCTTTAAAATTCTTTCTTTATCACTATTTTTTGTATCATTTTAATTATGATGTGTCTTGGTGTGGACCTCCTTAAGTTGAATTTGTTGGGGGATCTATGTGCCTCCTGAATCAGGATCTCTGTTCCCCGCCCCCACCACCACACCCCCCCCCATCCCCGCAAGATTTGGGAAGTTTTCAGCTATTATTACTTCAAATACATTTTCTGTCTCCCTTTCTCTCTTTTCCTTCTGAGATCCCTATACTGTGAATGCTATTACACTTGATGGAGTCACTGAATTTTCTAAGTCTATTCTCATACAGTATTTACTTGTCTCTCACCTATTCATCTCGATTGCTTTCCATTACTCTATCCTCCAGGTCACTTATAGGCTCCTCTGCTTTATACAGCCTACTATTTATTCCATCTCTTATATTTTTAATTTCATTTATTGAGTTCTTCATCTCTGATATGTTACTTTTTAGCTCTTTGGCAAGGGTCTCATTGATGTCCCCTACCCTTTTGTGAAGTCCAGTGAGTATCTTTATGGTCATTACTTCAAATTTTCTATCAAGCATATTATTTTTGTTTTACTTAATCTCCTGCTGTGATTTTGTCCTGTTTTTCATTAGGAACATATTCCTCTGTTTCCTCACTTTGTCTATCACTCTGTGTTGGTTTGTCTGTGTTAAGAAAGTCAGCTACATCTTCTACTCTGGAAAGTAGTGCTTTATGAAAAACAGGTCCTGTAGTGCCTTACAATGCAATGTCCCCTGTTCACCAGAACTGGTGCTTCAGGGGAATCTCCTGTTTGTGTTGCTTGTGTCCTGCTGTTGTGTCTGAGTCACTTTCTTTCAGTCCAGACGTCTTTACAACTCTGTGCTTGATGTGGCCTTTGCTTGCTATCTGTGGTGTTCGTGAGACTCTGGCTGCAAGCTCTGAGGAGGCAGGACTGCAGGATGGCTCAGAGGTGGGATGGTGGTGTTAGCAAAATCTACACAGAGCCCAGGACTGAGGCCAGCAGGCTTGGAGTGGGCCAGTCTTCAGGAGAACACTTGGGCAAGGCACATCGCTAGCAGGTTAGATAGCAAGTATCTGTGCAACACCTCCCACAGGTGGCCCTGTGTTTATACTGTGGGGCAGATGAGGAAAATGGTGCCTGACAGCTCCTTTGTTCTCAGAGAAGTCCCCCAACACACTTGAAATCACTACAAGGAGACCTTCCTCCCTCCCATTTGCCCCAGGCACTGTGCAAACTGTAGCTTCTAGGTTGTCTATGGTCTTTTTAAGGGCAAGACCCAGCTATCACTCACCCTCCCATCTTGCCCAGCACTGAGTCAGCTGACTTTTTAAGCCCCAGGCTCTAAATCCTGCTAGTTATACAAACCCATAGAATTCAGCCCTTCTGATTTTCAAAGCCAGATGTTATGGGGATTCATCTTCCCAGTTTGGGCTCCCAAGTGTGAAAGAGCAAGACTGTTTCTTTGACCTCTCTGCACCCACAGTTCCCTCCCTTCTGTGGGCACTCCCAACCACTGTTTCTGCCCTTCCTAATCTCCTAAATGTGGCTTCTTCTCTACATTTAGTTGTGGAGTTTGTTCTGTCAGTAGTTGGATTGCTTTCTGTTATTTTACACAGATGTGGATGATCTCTAGTTGTAAACATGGGATGAGGTGAGCTTAGGGTCCTCCTACTCCACCATCTTCCTAAACTCTCAACAATGCAGGTATTTTAAAATCAAATTAACCAAGTAAAATATAGCATAGAGCTTTTATGACACACTGTTTTAACTTAAGTCACCACTTTTTAAAGATACTACACACCTTAAAGTTTTTTCAAAGAAGCAGGTGAAATATTTACTTGGGTCTACTAATTGATCACAAAAATTCTATTTTTGCTCTAAATTCTACTAATAGTTACAACTGAATGAGTTTCTCATTTTTCAGTATAAAGTTATATCCCATCACTTTGAGTCATAAATAGCCACATTGCGGTAGAAATTCATATAACAATACTCAGGGAAATGGAGGGAGCTGAAGAATGAGGATCATAAAACAGTCAAGATTCCAAGTATTCTCACAAAATTTCATTAGAAAACCTTAAATTCAATGTTATCCTAATCTATTTATTTATCTTTGGAGAAATTTAGTATCAAGGAGAAGACACTATTCTTATCTCATTAAAACTGGACTATTTTTTTCCCAAAGACAATGCAAAAAGAAAAGAGAGGGGAAAAAAAGAAAGGAAGAATGAAAGAGTTGCCACCATTAGATATCCCTCAATCAGTATCCTTCATCTGTTTTCATTTTTGCTGTCTGTACCTTCACTATAAGAGTCATTGTTCTTTTAAAGAATAACTAAGCTTTCCTAAGAGAACTCTACCTGCCGAACTTTCAGGAAATACCTTAAAATGCAAACAAAACCTAGGGATCTATAATACTACACTAAGGTTCTGGAACATGGGACCTATGACAAACACAGTAAGAAAATGTAAACACTCAGAAAAGAGAGGTGAAAAAAAGCTATTACTATCAACTGCAACCCAAGTTTGTTAGGACAAACTTGATAAAACATCTAGCTTATTAAATCATAAGGGATATGCAATGAGATTGTGTGCCACAAGATGGCAGTTGTGCAGTCTAAGTAGCTCTCATTCCAAAAGAATTTGGTTCTTATTCATGGGTGTGCATGGACAGTTTAAGATCTGTACTACTGTTCTTTATGAACAAGATAAAAACTATGTTGGAACAGTTATAATAATCTCTCTTACACTGTTCATAACACTGTTGCTCTTTTAGCCAGGACTGACCATCTCAGATTAGAGGTAACTTCCTCAGAGAAGCTGTCCCTGCCTAAACTGGAGTGAGTTAGCAATCCTTCCTTTGTGCTATCATGTCCCAATAAATCCCCAATAGTAGACGTACCTTGTTAGTAGGCTATGTCTCCCGTTAAACTGTGGGGTCTTGAGAGACTCTGTACATCTTCTTTGCTATTATACCCTAATGACTGGTATAGTGTCTGGCACACAGTAAATATTTAATTAATATATATTGAATGAGTGACTATAGTAATAATTAGCATTTTCGGAGCATTTACTAAATGATAGGTACAGTAGTGATATTAAATCATTTAACCCTCATAGCAACACTACAAACTAGGTGCCATAATTTCCATGAGAGTGAGCATGAAACCTTGCCCACAGCCAATAACAGTAACTATTTGAAATCAGAATTGTCTGACTCTAAATCCTGGGTTCTTAACCACCAAGCTGTATATACTTCTAAGTATTAAACTATGTTGATCCAGGCTTACTATACCTTAAGGCTCCTGAACTGGCTCTTCCCCTTTGGTTCTACTCTTGACTCTTTCTATCTACTCTCATAACTTCTACTAAATTTTAAGCAATAAGTAATAACCATTTTTTTCCAGAACATTTTCCTCTAATACAGAGAAAATTCTAAGTACAAAAAGTCCAGCCCAGTCCTTCATTTTAAGTGGGTTTGAAGAAGAGACACAAAAATATCTGACACATTTTAAGTTTTTGTAAGGATTCTGGGAGCCTAAGGAGAGACAAGGGAGAAAAGGCTAAGTTTTCTCTTTAGGAAAACCAACTTTTGGTTTTGTTTTAAACTTTCAATTTAACACAGAATCCATTACAGCCAATGCAACAACAGCAGCAACAACAAGTTATTTCCTAAAATGTTTCATCATCTGTAAAAAAAATTTTTTTAACGTTTATTTATTTTTGAGAGAAAGAGACAGAGACAGAGTGTGAGTGTGGGAGGGGCAGAGAGAGGGAGACCCAGAATCCAAAGCAGGCTCCAGGCTCTGAGCTGTCAGCACAGAGCCCGACCTGGGGCTTGAACCCACAAACCATGAGATCATGACCTGAGCCAAAGTCAAATGCTCAACTGACTGAGCCACCCAGGAGCCCCCATCATTTTTTAATGAAGAATATAATATGAAGAAATCACTGCTGTGTATACTTAGTTATTGCTACTACAGAGTTTCCACAACCAAAGATATTCAAACAGTGGACTCAATCTGTCCCCTCCCAAACTAGTCTTGTTGCATGCCATCTGATTTTCTGTTAATAGTACCTTTTGTCAGGTACTTAGGTTTTCAACACTTGGCTCCTACCAAGGATTAGAGGGAAAGAGAAAAAAGGAAACTATCAGGCATTAGGTCTTCATTTTCTTCTACTGCACGTCTCAACTTTGCCTCTTTCTCTTTAATCCTCCACTATCACCCAATCTCAGTCCTTTTCATTTCATCTTTCTTCTTTCTTGTTCTTTCTTTATACAAGGTCCCAAATACTGTGGCCAGACTAATCTTTCTGAAATAATGTCAACTACCCTGCTCAAAAACCTTTAGTGGGCCCTTACTGCTCATCTTATCAAATTCAAATCTGTCTTCTTTTCGTGTTGTTGTTCAGATCTTCCATAATGTGGCCCTGCTTGATTCATCATAAAAAAAACAAAAACAAAAACAAAAACAAACAAACAAACCTTATAATCCCTAATATAAGCTTTTCATGCCAATTAAATTCCCACTCTTACTTCACATTTCAGGTTTATAATTTTCATGCTTTTGCTAACATAATTCCCTTCCACCCAGAAGCCTCTTCCCTTCCCTTCTAGTTCTCTAAAGCTACCCTTCAAGTACACTTTAAGGCTTATCCCCATAAGAGTACTAATGTAATAGGGAGCACCTGGGTGGCTCAGTCAGTTAAGTGTCCAACTTTGGCTCAGGTCATGATCTCATGGTTCGTGGGTTTGAGCCCCGCATCGGGCTCTGTGCTGACAGCTCAAAGCCTGGAGCCTGCTTCGGATTCTGTGTTTCCCTCCCTCTCTCTGCCCCCACCCCCACCCCCACCTCCCCACCCCCTGCTCATGTTCTGTCTCTGTCTCTCTTAAAAATAAACATTAAAAAAAATTTTTTTAAGAATAATAATATAATAATAGCCAACATTTCTTGAGTACTATGTGCCATGCACAGTTCTAAACATTTTTCATGCATTAACTCATTTGATCTTCAAAATAAATCTTCTAGTATTGAAATCCACTCTTTTCCCTCCTATACTTACATTGAATACTACACTGTTAATGTTCACTAAGCATCTACTATATGTACTTAGGAGAACAAAATAGGCAAAATTTATGACACAAAATAGAAGAGCATTAGGTTTCAAGTAAGTATATATATACAGTCACTGTGTGAACATTAAATTAGTCAAGGATTCTTAAGCCTCAATTTCTTCTTCATGACACGTGGGCATAAAAATACCCATCTCACAGAACTGTTGTGAAAATTTTCTAATCGATGTGAAAATGCTTGGTGAACTACAATATACAATGTTGGCGCTAACCAACATTTCCACAGTTATCTACCATCTGCCAATAACTACGGTAAGAGATGGGCTACAGGGTGAAAAGCAGATTCTAGTGACTCTAGTGAAGCTAAGAATCCGAAATGTGTCTGACATGAGCCCTGCCCTAATGAAGTCCAGACTGTGGTACCACAGAATTCAGTATTTAATTTTGCAATCATTGTCCATGTGTAGCTTTGTCTTTCCAAAGCTCCTTAAAGAGAGAGTTCTTGCAATTCTTTTCTAACATCCAATGATATGAGGCACACAATAGGCCCCAAAAGTATTTGGTGATTGACTGGGTTTTAGGGGAAAAGAAATCTAATAAGTTACTCTTTTAATGAAATATCACAAAAGTGACTTTGTGACTTCTACAATTATTTTCTGCTAGAAAACTGAGTAGATATATATCTCTTATAATATATGTAATGGTATTACTTTTTGAAAAAGTTAACTTGCAAATGCTTTCTTAACATGAAGTTAAATAAAATACGTTACTTACCTGAGGGCAGAGAATGTAAATCCTTTCAAACCATCTTTACATCTAGAACAATAAAAAATTTTATGCTAAGATAACATGTTTTGAGATATAAAGTAGTATATTAAATAGCTATTAAAAATTTTTCCTGAAATAGATTATTTTTAAAAGGTGGAACTCTTGGGGCGCCTGGGTGGCTCAGTCGGTTAAGCGGCCGACTTTGGCTCAGGTCATGATCTCATGGTCTGTGAGTTTGAGCCCCGCGTCGGGCTCTGTGCTGAAAGCTCAGAGCCTGGAGCCTGTTTCAGATTCTGTGTCTCCCTCTCTCTGACCCTCCCCCGTTCATGCTCTGTCTCAAAAATAAATAAACGTTTAAAAAAATAAATAAATAAATAAAAGGTGAAACTCTTTTAGGACAGTGATCTGAGCACTATAAATGCAACAAACAATGAAGCAAGCCATCTTACACAAGATGATTAAAATGTCCTATGCCAAATTAACATAATTTAAGGCTCAACTCTCATATTTGCAGGTGGAAGACAGATTTAAGTATATCTTCTCAGGGCTCCATGTGGACTTCATTTTTGGAGGCTGGGAGTGGAGTGTTTCACTTTAGGCAATCCCCAGGGGAGCAATTTGTTGAGAAGAAAAGGCCACATACACCTGCTGGGTATTATGAATAGGTCAATTCTAGGTCCTGACTTCTCCCTACTTAATAATTCAGTGAACGTGGAGCAACGCAGAGTTGGCAGACACAAAAAGGCCTCAAGTTTAGTTCACCGGTTTTAACTTCTGAGCGAGCGCAATCGGAACGGATAACATATCCTGGGGAACAGAGTGGGGCTGAGGGGAGGGCACAGGTGCAGAAGCCCAAATAATATTTACTGAGTACTTACTATTGCTGGGCATTGTTTTGGGCCCTTGATGTGTGTTGTCTCATTTAATTAGATCACACCTCTTTGAGTAGGTATTTCTCTAATCCATAGCTGGGCAGAGCCCCCACTCCTGTCCCCAAATGCAGCAACTTCCAAGAGGTCACAAAATAAATAGCAATATGAATTTAGGAAAAAAATTTTAAAGTCCATCTGAATTAAAAGCTATGGTTTTCTCTTATACCTCCTTCTGAAACAGTGTATTCCTTTTAATTGGGGGAAGATTCAAACTGTGTGACAAGTAAGAAAAAATGATTCTCAGATCTGCAAAAAATATTTAAAGAAGATTTTAAAACAATAAAATTGCTAGACTAGTTTTAATGTCCTGCTTTATAAGTTATGATCAAGTTAGTAAAGAATTATTGGGTATCTAATATCAAAATCCCTTGGAGAAACTATAGAGATTGGTGATAAAATGACGCTCTAATGTATGTTAATTTTAGATACTGGATATTCCTGGATAAAATGTACAGCCTCAAATCTAATTGGGCAATTCTCACAGTATGCCTTTTATATGAAAGGTCACAAAGGAAATGCACAAAATATAAGAAACCTATCTTAACAAGTTTAAATATATACATTTTTACTGGAGGACACATAGAATCTCAGAAAATAATTTAATTTAATTTAAAAGATCAGAGATCTTTTAAAACACTTAAGAATTCATTTCAATTAAGCAACATGACCTACTTTGTGGTCATGTTAGCAGTGAGAAATGTAAGCAAAGAATTTAGCGAACATACTAACATAATTATCCACCCCACACGGACTGAGGGTAAAGGCAAAGTAATTCATACGTTAAGCTAAAAATGTGCATGGGAAAATTGTAGCATTAAAATTCTTAAACTTATCCTTTTCCATCTAAAGAAAGTGTTTCTCAGTAATTTAAAACCCATAATTGGGCAATTTCTAGATAGGTGGGGTGGTGAAGGGGTAGGCTAAGAGTCTATTGACTGGAAAACAGCGGCAGATTGATTAAAAGATTATATACAAGGGGGAACAAATTTTTGGCTTTGGTATGTTATTGTTAAAAGATAGCCATTTATCTTTGTGCAATGCTGAATAGATAAAGGATTCTGACAACTTGGTCTAGTCAGGATTGCATATTTGTGACCTTAAACAATAAATCTAATTGCAGACCAAACATCAAAAAGTAGCTTTCAAAAAAAAAAGGGGGGGCATGCACAAATGAATTTGCAATTTCATTATGATGGAAGTTTGGTTCTTTCAGCAGAACCCTGTGGGAAGCACTTCATATTGATAAAGTCTTAGCCCGAATTCAAAAGAGGCTATTCTTTTTTCCATTCATGTGTATAAGGTCTGTTAATGTAATTGAGGGTCAGATGTCTATGTCAAAAGAACAAAAAAGTAATTATTCCCATAAAAAGAATCTTTAAAATAGTAATATCTCCCTGAATTTTGATACCAAGGGTATTGTCTGAGCTTTAACCTAACTAGGAAACACTATTGTAATTGGAATTAAATGTATAAAGTCCGATACACACACAAAGATTTATACAAAACACCCCATTAGAAGGGTGCCTCACTATTTAATGGATTTGGTTATTATAATGCAAATCAAATTACATTCTCCATTCACGTATTAAGGTTCACTGACTTACTCAACAAATATTAAGTGAATGCCTACTATGAGGAACCAAAGTTTAAGTTTTAAGGATGTAACAGTAGACAATACAGAATCTCTGTTTTCATACAGCTGACCCTCTATGTCTGGGAAAGGTACGACAAAACAAGTAAATATGTCATGCGGTGATAACTGCTATGGCAAAAAACAAAGCAGGATAAGAGGAGAAACAGATGGGAGTTAGGCTTTATTATTTTACATAGTGTAGTCCAGAGGGCCTCTCCAAGAAGGTGAAATTTGATAATTTGATCAGAAGCCTTATAGAATCGAGGGAACAGCATTGATTTGAAGGAAGAGCAAGTACAAAGTCCCTGATGAGGAGTGTGCATGGCATGTAAGGAGAACAGCAAAGTAGATTACTGTAGACAGAGCCGAACAGGGAAGGGAAGCAGTGGTAGGAAATGAGGTCACAGTAACAGTGTGGAGGGAAGGAGTGGTCTACAATTCTTGTATGGCCCTCTAGGCACCCTGAAAACTTTGGGTGGTTCTCAGCAGAAGAGTGACAAAGATCTGTCTTAGATTTTAAGATTATCTTTGGCCGCTAGATGGAAAACAACAGGAAGACAAAGTTAACAACAAAGAGGCTAATCAGGAGGGGAAAGATGATTGTGGCCTGACTAGATAATGAAAGAGGTAAAGACAAGTGGGAGGATTCTGAATGCATTTCAAAAGCAGAGTTGGTAGAATTTCTCGATGGACTGAATTTGTAGTGCACAAGAAAGAGAAAATTTACTAATTAGTAGAATATTTGGGGTTTGAGCAAATAGAAGGATAAAATGTCCATTCACTCAAGTGAAGAAGACTATAGGAGAAACAGGTTTGAGGAGAAAATCAAAGTTTTATTTTGGACATGGTAAGTTTGAGATTCATGTTACCTATAAATGGAAATGTTAATGAAGCAAGCAGCTGCTAGACAGGTTTGGGTTCAAGGAAAAGGTCTGATTCATTTATAAGCAGAACTTGAATCCATAGGACTAGATACAATCATCTAGGAGATAAGTGCCAATAGAGAAAATATCCTAGGACTGAGAATATTTAATTCCTCCATATTTTATAGTGCAGAAAATCTCTTCTAAAGGGGTGGGGGGAAACAAAGTCCTTTCTCTTTCTAATAAAATCATTCTCTAATACAAAGTCTTGTTGTTATTTTTGAGTGTGCATATAAATATAATGCATATAATGCATGTATACATAGACTTTTCTATTACAGTTAACCTACGTAAATGACATAAATAACTAGTATGACTCCATCATAGTTAATGAATCTCTACATTTGCAATGTTATGTGCAGGAAAGAGAAGGAGGAAAAAATTGCAGCACTATATCAAACAACGTAGCTGACACAACTAATTATAGAGGTTCAGGCTACAATTAAATAGTGTATGAGAAAGTATAAAGTTTATTGTTATTAGAATATACTTGGTCAAATGCCAATGTGAAGGGGAGCCCACAAACACAATTTTTTTTTCAATTATAAGTGTAAATGATAGTTAAAAAAACAATTCTGCCCACAAAGATTCTTTGTTTCATGCTTAACTTCCATGAAATTACTTCCAGGAGATACTTTTATCTTTATTACCACATTATACCAGCAGATGTCACTAGTAAACCATTTTTGGAAGAATTTCAAAATTAGAAAAGATTCCCCTTTGAATCTTGGCAGGAATAAGTTCCACATCAGTAAGTATTACAAAAACAATAAGCAAATATTAGTAATAACATTAATAGCAGCCAGTATTCTCAAGACAAATTAAGGATTTTTTGTATTTTTTTTACGTTTTTTAATTCTCAATGTTGGTGAGATAATCTGTATTACTAGTGATTTAGAAAAATAGTTTAATTTAAAACATCAATACTTGAATACGTAGAAAAAGATTAAATGGTGCAAAGGTATTCATCTCTATTGCCAGAGAATGTGAACTCAAAGTGGTCAACTTCACTAATAAATACTGCTATAAAAGTTTTGCCAGAAGGCATAAAATTACTAACGAAAATAGACGGTTTAGATTAAAATTTTTTGAAATTATGTTCCCAATGAACATGGACAATTGGGTGACAACAATGATTAAAAAAAAAAACTCATTAAGTATCAATTTCAGAGTTATTTTGTTCATTTTTAATCACTCTATTGGTTAGAAGGAAACTCAAATATTGTTTGAATATTACATCTTCTATCTTTATTGCCTCACAAATCATTAATTTATTGAGCACCTAATATAAAGAAGACACTATACTGCTGATCTTTTTTTTTTTAATGTTTACTTATTTTTGAGAGAGAGAGAAAGAATGCGTGTGAGCGTGAGTACAAGCAGGTGAGGGGCAGAGGGAAAGGAAGACAGAGGATTCCAAGCAGGCTCTGCATGACAGCAGCAACCCCGATATGGGACTCTAATACACAAACCACGAGATCCATGAACTGTGAGATTATGACCTCAGCCAAAGTCATACTCTTAACTGACCGAGCCACCCAGGAGCCCCTATACTGTTGATCTCTTGAGGAAAGCAAAGATAAATTATACACCACCTCTGACTATTAAAAAAAAAAAAAAAAAAAGTATTTGCAAATTTATGTGTAGGTTTGTCATATAAATAAAAATAACCTTGACTAAAGGTTATGACACAGTTTCTTTCATCAGTAGTGCTGTCCAAGAGCTTAATTACTCTATTGTACTTTGTAAGTTCAGCTTCAAATTTTAGTCCAGGCTTTTTCTTCATCTATCTCCTTAAATTATTATTTAATTTGACAAAAGTAGCATATGCAATATCATAATTAAAGATGCTAGAAAACTGGAAAAAATAAATAAAGATAAATTAAATTTAAAATAGTTGAGTATATTGATAATTCTTAAAATAATGTGTTGATTATATCATAATCACCTAAGTCAATCAGAATCAAAAACAAGTTGCATTATTTTATGTGAATAAAATTATTTAAAACAAAATGCTTCGGGGCGCCTGAGTGGCTCAGTCAGTTGAGCATTCAGCTTTGGCTCAGGTCATAATCTCGCAGTTTGTGAGTTCGAGCCCCACATCGGGCTCTCCGCTCTCAGCACAGAGCCAGCTTGGGATCTCTCTTTATCTCTCTCTGCTCCTCCCCCACTCACACTCTCCCTCTCAGAAATAATAAATAAATAAATATAAAATAAATAATTTTTTTAAAAAACAGAAGATGTTTAAAATTCAGTCATACTGAAGGTATAAAAAGAATGACATGAAGTTAATTATGAATAATAGTTACAGATAATAGCTGAATCTTCAAAATTTTGATTTGTCTAATTATCTAAATATTACTGGAACTAAAAACATAAGTATATTTTGGAGTGAATACAACTGAAAAGTTTAATTTGAAATTCAAAAAGCAACCAGAATGCCTATTTAAATGCCTCAAATTTGTGACTCACTGTTGTTATTTATTATAAAGGAAACTTATGCAAGTTTACATAGTTCATTTTTAATGAAAGAAAAAGTAGCATGATTTTATTGAAATGTTTTAGTACAATGTTGGAAGACCTTAAAATCCTATATTCTAAACCAGTACAAGCGCAACAAATGACGTACTTCTGAACCTAGCTGGCGTTTTTCTAACAAAGTTATAATACGGGTACCTGTAAGTTGACTAACAGAATTTATGTTAGAGGCTGAGCAGCTTTGGTATATTCTTATTTCTCGCTCCCCTTTTTGACTAGATATATGCCAAGTCCAGCCCATTCAGCTGAGTTGGACAGGACCAATGTATTTGGTGGTTTCTCAGTGTTAATGAAAACTTAAATGTTTCCACAAGGGATGTGCAAGTTCTGGGAGTAGGCTGCTCTTAAGGCCATCTGCATCATCTTTGTTAAATTGTATAGTTTTTTTTTAAGTTAAAATTTTCTTATTTTGTTTAAAAAACTAATATAAAAGAATAAGCCCCTTTTTCTAATTAATTATCCTAATTAGAATAATTAGAAGTGTAGAAGCCACCTCAGTACTCAGTTATAATTTAGTAATTGAAACTTGATCAACTACAGGATTTTGACTGACACCTGTTTATCATAAGAATTATCAAAAAAAAAGATTGACATAGAATTAATTCCAGCCTTTTATTTTTGTTTAAAAAACAAAAAATCCTCGCCATCCTAATCACATAGCATGCATTTCAATTTACTACTCAGAACTAAGGGTGTGCGATTAAAATACATTACATTGCTTATATACACACAACAGCGTTTTCCTCTTAGGTCTAATATTACTTGAATAATAGAGTTCAGTTTCAGACTGCATATGTCATTTTATATAAGAAAACAAAATAACTGATGTTATGTTCCTATCTTAAGGACATCATACAAAAATCTTAAATTGGAATAGTAACAAATTAAGAAATTTGAGGAAGACTATTTTGTTTGCTTCCCAAACACAAAATAACTTTCAATTGGATTTCCTTAAATACAAATGAAGTCTCCCAGTGCTTTAAAAATATTATTTTTGATTCTGGTAAATACTTTACAGTACTTATTTCCTATGCAATGGAACACTGGTGCTTAGCTTTGTTCTCAAGAACCTAAGAAAGGCTGCAGAAGCAGGCGGCAGTTAAGGGTAATCAAGAGTCATTGTAAATCCCCAGATGATTACTGTGCACTTTTTTCTGGTGCGTCCTAAGTATAAACTGGAAACATTTGGATACAAACTTAAAGTAACCACTCCAGTAGAATTGTATTTCTCCTTAAACTTGCAGAGGCGGGAACTGGTTTTGCTTTAAAATCCAGACTAAGGAAGGTCATACTCCAAAATGTCTTCAATTGCTAAGGAACCAAGAATCCCCTTCAGAATGTTTCTACAAGAAATGTTAATTAGGAGGAATTTCTTTCTCAAAAGGAACTAGTCATAGCAATACTAGTCAAACTTTAAAATACTTGTAAAAGGAGTAGATTTTAGTTGTCCTGGACCTAGCCTGGAAGACCTGTTTGCAGTTGCTGAGGAAATGGCACGTTTTTAGATCTGACAAATTAACTAGGGGCAAAAACCAAATTTAAGATCAAAATGGTGTTTTATATACATCCAAGGAAAAACTTAGCAAGCTTCTTAAAATCAAGACACTGCTATGACCACAAATTATTTACATTAAACTTAATTATAAGCACAATTCTGAACCAATCTATTTTTTAAAGGCCTCAAGACTGGCAAGTATTTTCATTTTTCCCCTCCTATAATGGTTGTAAAAAAGATTAAAAGAAATGTTTTCAATTTTAGAGTCTTTGAATCAACATTAATTTATTTTCAAACGCATGTCAGTATCTATGTCATTAAAATAATGGCAATTGGTTTTCATATTGGAACAAAATGAGCAACTATCAGAAGCTATACTAGGCCATGCTTCTTCATAAGTTTATGCATACTTAACATCAAGGTTCAAATGTAAAATAAATAAAATATGCATCTACAGGTAATGGAGCACAAAGAACACTTTAGAAGCTTTTATAAAACTACTATCTTCTGATGAACTGATCACTATAGAGAATCCTAACTCTGAAAGAAACATACTCACTTCAAATACTGCCGCTTACTGCATGCATCTCAAAGACCATGAACTTGGGGCGCCTGGGTGGCTCAGTCGGTTAAGTGTCTGGCTTCGGCTCAGGTCATGATCTTGCGGTCCGTGAGTTCAAGACCCGCGTCAGGTTCTGTGCTGACTGCTCAGAGCCTGGAGCCTGTTTCAGATTCTGTGTCTCCCTCTCTCTGACCCTCCCCCGTTCATGCTCTGTCTCTCTCTGTCTCAAAAATAAATAAACATTAAAAAAAAAAAAATTAAAAAAAAAAGACTATGAACTTAACTTGTGGTATGTATAATGGACATTGGGCAAGTTAACACATATTGGAATTTTATTGGCCAAAAGGCACTGAGAAAAATGGAATTTTGGAACTTGGGAGAATTATATTCTACAGATTAAGAAGCCAAGAGACAGGTTAAGTGATCTGCCTGAAAACAGTTGTTCCTAGATATCCTCAGACAACAGTAAAATCATTCTACCTCCCAGGCAACTACCTTTCTGCCTGCTGAGGTCTCACTGTGAAGGAGAAACACTCCAGAGAAGCAGTGCAATCTTGGGCTATAGAAGATAAACCACAAATCATCTGAATGAAGGGAGAAAGCAATGTTCTTCCAACTGGAACCAATTTCCATTTCCTCCCTTCCACATGTCTCCTATCTAAACCTGACTTGCCTGAGAGTGGGCTTTGGTCAGGCCTCCACGCTGGCTTCTCTCACGTGCTTCCTTGTCACAATAGCTATCATTCACCGCAGTCTTCCTGCACCTCCTGGACAGTCCTCAGGCCTACCCTGGGTATTAATTTGCCACCTTCAGCAACGGAAATTCTCAAAGCACCTCAATCCCAAACATGACTACCAAAAACATTACTGAGTTGAAGCTCCATTGTGTTTCATGTTATAGACCAAGAATCTGGACACTGTCCCTTTTATCTGTCTCTCAGTAGCAAACTCTGCCAGCAGTTATGTTCAGACGCATTTCACACTTTCTCACCTCTCCCATTCCATATGCAATGCCCTCTTTAGCCACCCTCCTTTGTTGAGAGAATTCCTTACTAAGTCCATCAGGATGGTATTTTCTCCCACCATTAGATGTGACTGTTTCTTTCTCAAACTCCCTTTGTTATTTGTATATTTTTAGCAACTTTTATGTAAATCTAATATGATAGTAATTTCCATGGTTATCTAATCCACTCTGAATGCTGGTGATGGCCGCCTTCACTTTCCGGGTACTTGGGGGGGTAGGCCGCTGGGCCTTGGGGACCCCTAAGCTGTAGGTTATGGAGCCTGCTGATAGAGAGGAGAGCATTTGCTTAGCCAGACGTGTCTGGAGCCCATCTTCTGGGTCCCCCAACTTAGTCCACCCTGGGTTACCCGACACCCACCTCTGGCACTAGGGAAAGGGCTAGTAGGGGCTGGGGTAGCAGTGGCAGGGGCCGGTGGGCCCTTGGGCAGGATGGTGCTAGTGGCCAGAGAGTAGATCAGGCCTGGGGGTGCCTGGGATGGCTGGCTCAGGGGTGCTGAGGAGGTGGGTGCAGGGCTGCCAAGGTATAACGCCATGAAGACGGGACCTCCGGGGCCTGTGCAATCAAATTTAGGGTTTCTTCCGGCATTTTGTGTACCCATGCTCCAGAAACCAAAGGAATGGTTTAATGGAGTTTACTTCTTTAATAATGAAGTTGGGAAATATTCTGCATTTTGTTGCTATAACATTTATTGAGTTATTAAAGTATCTAAGACTATGAACTAACAGGCTGTATCAGTCAGGAAAGGCTAAGTCAGTGGTTCTCAAAGTGTCGTCCCTGGAACACCTAAGCATCAGATAGTAACTTGTTAGAAACGCAAATTCTTGGTCTCCATCCCAGACCTACTGAATCCAGAAACTCTAAGTATGAGGCTCAACAATCTGTAAAACCTGCACAACCATGTATTAATAAAATCTTCACATGATTCTAACGCATGCTCAAGTTTGACAACCACTGGGCTAGGTTATGTTGCAGTAATAAAATTTCCATGGCTTTCAACAACAAAACTTTTCTTTTTCTTGCTCATGTGACATGTCAAACAAGGGTTGGCTATGGTTCAACTTATGTGTCGTCCTTATTTCAGACTTTAGGGTGAGGAAGAAGCATCTGTTCAGATCTGATTGTCATAGTAGAGAAAAAAGAGAGAATATAGGACACTATGTTCTGACTTAAAGCTTCTGCTCTCAAGTAAACATAAATCATTTCCACTCATATTTCATTAGCCAAGGCAAAACTAGGGCCTGGCATGATGTCAGCAGGATTGGGCAGTATAATGCTTCCCCAGGGAGGAGCAGCAGAGGTTTTTGAAAAATAACACAGTCTACCACACAGTCCAAGTATATTATTGCTCAAGATCAGTTGTATGTGTTTATTATACTTAAGGAAATTAAAATCACAAGTCCCCTTTTCCTCCCAAATCCTACCACCATTTAGTTTTTTTCACAATAACTTTATTATTTCACTTTAAATAATCTTAAAATCTTTTAGTACTGGTTTGAGAAATAGGCTTATCTACAACATATTAATTCATATTTTACATATATGCATAAACACATGTGTATGTTTGTGTATGTGTATACTAGGCTCCATTTTTTCTAGTTACTAAAGCATTCAGGAAGTTAACATTGTTCAGTTATGTATCCCAAGTGCCTACATCAACACAGAGCACCTAAGTCACTCAACAGACATATACTGAAAGACAGAAATTTTTATAATCTGTGTAGTAACTGAAAACATCATACTTCATAATAATTATATTTCTAATTGGGTACCAACTTTCTTGGATTCATTTTTTTTTAACAGCAATTCTAGAGTTTAGGGTTTTTTTAATATTCAGTTTCAAAAGAAATCGGTATATTTTTAAATCAGCTACCCCAATACTTATTTAAACTTTTTTTAATGTTTATTATTTGTGACCTGAGCTGTAGTCAGCCGCCCAGCCAAATGAGCTACCCAGGCGCCCCAGCTACCCCAATACTTATTAACAGCTCCCAGTGATTGTCTTTAATATCAATTTGTATTAGTTTTTTTACACTAACAATTTGGCATGAATTTACACTTAGACATAAATATGCATAAATAAGGGTCCACATAGGAATCTCTGATCTTTTCTTAATGAGGAGTTTTTTTTTTTTTTTTTTAAGTAGGCTCCACGCCCAACAAGGGGCTTGAACTCACAACTTTGAAGTCAAGAGTTGCATGGTCTTTTATTTTTTTAAGCTTATTTTTATTTATTTTGAGAGAGCAAGCGGGGGAGGATCAGAGAGACAGAGAGGGAGACAGAATCCCAAGCAGGCTCTGTGCCATCAGCCCAGTGTCTGATGCAGGGCTTGAACACAGGAACACAAGATCATAAGCTGAGAGGAAGTCAAGAGTCGGACGCTTAACTGACTGAGCCACCCAGGCACCCCAAGAGTCGCATGTTTACCAACTAAGCCAGCCAGGCGTCCCTGGAGCTTTTTGTTTTTTAATACCCCAGATGAAACAGAAGTGACTGTAATATAAAACTGTCAAGTCTAAAAGGTAGGACTGGGGATGCTGCTATAGATAGCTTTGTTAATTTTCAAGGAATTGTAACTGAGTAAAAAAAGTGAGACCATAGTTTGTAAGATGGGGCATTATTCACATTCATTCATCATGCATTCACATATTCACACACTTCAATATTTCACAAATATTTACTATGAGTTGACTATGTACCAGGCAGGTCCCAAGGATAGCTATTGTCCCTGTTTTCCTTAGAATTTCACAATCCAGCATGGCATATATATAAGTGAAAAGTGCTATAACATTATAGAAAGTACTTTAATATAAGGTCCACGGTGTTATAGGAGCACAAAGGTGAGGTGCCTAACCCTGGCTTGGTCATCGAAGTCTATCCAGAAAAATGACATAGTTAAGGTGATATGTAAAGGAAGAAGTGGAGGAAGAAAGTGGGGAGAGACAATATACAGAATTTAGAGAAAAGAGAACTTTTGGTGTTTTGGGAACTGAAGAGGTTTAACGTAACCGAGAGAAAAAGAAACAGAGTGGAGAGAGACTGGCACAGGTGAGACCATGCCAAACTAAGTTTGAAATTTACCCACAAGGCAAAAGTCACCATGCTCTAGAAGAATGGCATGACCAGATTTGTGTTTAACAATGATATTCCAAGTATAGTTTTCATGACCTACTACTGAATCTCATCTCGTTGTTTACTTCTAAACTAATCTCACTTAGTAATATTTGTTTAAACTTCTTAGTATGTCAACTTACAAACTTCTGTTGAAAGCAACAGATATTAAAGCCATCTAAAAATTTACATTGTTCTTTAAGGTAACAGATTAAACCACGCAAACTTTTAATACCCCAGATTAACAAATAGATTACTCTCAGTGCTTTTAACATAATACAGATCTGTTACTTGCCTGTTACTATCCAAGTAGGAATTCACGCAGACTGTCTCTACCTCAGAAAGTAACCTCATTTTCGGCAACCATAACAGAGTTCTACATATTGCTCTGTGTGTATATGATTAATAAAGTCACATCATTCATTTATTGCGGAAACAGGGAAGGATGATGACAATGAAGACTACCAACGAGTCATAGTAGATGGAGTTATATAGATGCTTTTGTGTTACTGATACCATATCCAGAGAACCCTGAAGTCATGGTTATTCATTTACACATTCACTCATTTGTTCCATAATTATTAAGCAATGAGGCAGCAGAGTTAAAAGGGAGGTCTATAGAATCAGAAAAGCAAGATGTATAAATTCTGTGTTTCTCTGTGTAAATTGCAAAAAATAGCACAAACTTCATATGATTATTATACTAAGTGCTCAATAAATATCACCTATTACTACTGCTTCTGTTATTACTACAATAAACTACAAAGATGAATTTGTGGCAGTTACTGTCCTCAGCACTGGAACTGTAAAGAAAATATAATAATCCCTACCCAGAGAAGAGAATGGGTTCCTGAAGTCTTAGTCCCTACTATGAGGATCTCTTAAGTTTGATGGCTCTTACCAGCCTTACAACTCCATTATAGTGAACACTGGGGGGTGGGGGGGAGGTGTTGAGTAGGGGAGGGAAGAAAAAGGGACTGGTTGCAGGGACACCCTGGTATTTTTTGAGAAAATTAAAGGAAGATGTGTTTTACTCCCTACCCCCCACCAAGCTTTATTGAAAATATAATTCTATACAGGTAGAAAACTAAAATAAAAAGGCTTTAACTCACCAGATTATGTGAAAAGCAAAGTTTTTTTTAATACACACATAAAACATGACAATGGATTTATATATAAACTATCATGTTTACCTTAAAAACAAAAACAAACCCTATCTGACCAGCCTAAATGAGGAACCATTAGTGTTGCAATAGAGAGTTTACTAAACAAACAGTAAAGCCATCTGGAAGATATTTCTGAGATATCAATCATGTGGCATTGATAATTTTTTTTTAATTCTGGCTCTTTGAACAATTAAAAAACCTTAAACAGAAATGTTGGTTTCTGAGCTTTTAGTTTCTCCAAGTAGAAAATGAAAGAACTGAATTGAAGGGTCCTTCAGATTCTTCAAAACTCAAAAATTCTGGTACAAAATATTATCTACAAATTTTTATGATTTGCTCAAACCTGATACAGTCCCAATCTGATTCTAAGTTTCAAAGTAAAAAACTATAATTGAATCAATACCAGATTTGTATGAGGTGCAAAGGAACATTCAATTCTACAGACAACTGAACATATATTCTATGTTCTAAAAGTAGAAAAGAGTATTGTATAATTAACATGCTACCCAAAGTAAAAGAACTTGTAATACAAAATGAATATTCAAATATTCAAATTATATTTTACTTTCAAGGGCTTACCTACTTCTATATGTCTATATAATATTTCCCTATGTGGAAATTACCTGAGTTCTGTTGAATTAAGTACTGTAGCAAATAACCTACTGTTCACAGTATCATCTATATTTTCTCTAAGCTGACTTTCTGCAACATGCTCTTGCTTTTATCAGCTCTGAAAGGTGAAACATTCATGTGCGACATTTTACAGGAAAATATCTTAGAGTATTTAATGTATATATGATCTAATATTTAGCAAGAAAATGTCTTAGAAGATTTAACAAACCTCCCTTAGGAAACGTTTGAAAACATATTAAAGAAGCTAACAAGATTTATGCACACACATACTTTTAGGATTATATATGTTCTTTTACAAAGATAGCAAAAAAAAAAAAAAAACAACTTCTAAGTGATTCTAATTACATCTTAATTCTCTCTTTAAATACCATACTAGCTAATGCCTATTCTTTATAGTTTTATATTTTCCTTCGCATATGTAAATTGAAACGCTGCTGAGTCAAAAGCAATAATATTATTTAAAAATGCAAAAAATATTTTTTCAATGGTACATGATTAGAGGTCCCTGTGGAGCTTGGCAGTAGGGGGAAAATGGGAGGAAAACTTTAAAACTCCAAGCTAACTTGGCTTTTTTCACTATGAGACTAACTTGGTGAAAAATGCACTTTGTCTTCCAACAAGTTTGTATGCGTGGGCTATACTTTAGGTTTTCAGTATCCTGCCAAGCAAATACTTAATACACAAAGTCATTTTTTTTTCTTAATTTTTGGCAACAGTATATCAAAACTCCACATTCTTAGAGTTAGTCCAGTGCCCTTTCCTAGAACATATAGTCACCTAACAGTCAAGTGACTAACAGGCTTTCGCCTTAAGGAGCCTGTAACGGTTGCTAGAACTTAAAGATGAGAATTTAATTTTGACTTCAAGCCATGCCTTGTTCTGCATCTCATTTTTGTAGAAAAAAAAGGAAGGAAATTCAAGCTTCAGAGGCAAAATTCCAAGAGGCTAAAGAGGAGGGAGAGTCCAGTGAAAGCACAAAAGACAATCATACAGTAGGATAGAAGAATGGAACAGTCTTGTATTTAGTTTGAAATAAAATTACTCAATGTAAGAGTAACACTTCACATATTTTTTAAATAGAAAAATTGTAGAAGTCTGAATGTAGAGATAAGAGCTTTTCAAATAATCATTCATCTGAATAAAACAGAAGATGAAGAAGAGGTTAAAGGTTATTTATTCTAGAAATACAACAGATGCCTCTTTTTTCCTTTTCCTTTTCCTTAAGGGAAAAAAAGATTCCTTTAGAAACCAGTGCACTTACAAATCATATTTTATAAATGTCCTGTCTGGCCTTCTTTAACATGAGCACATGGACTTAAAAATATGGTATTTATTTCTCAAGAGTTCATTCACTCCTGCCACTAATTCTCCACTTGAGTCAAAATGCAGATTTGCCACAAGACTTCTAATGCACAAAACACTCGGCGTATTTGGGGTTTTCTAAAAAACAAGTCAGAAAGTCAGAAGGTAAGAATGGACTGGTAGAACCTGAGAAAGACATGTTTGGGGTAGAGCACCGGGGAGCTAGAAAGCAGAAAAGCATGGACAGAGAGGAGAGCTTTGAGGGAAGCGGGCAGAGATTGTTATAAGCCACATTTGTGAAGACATGTCACATAAGTCTGGAGTTAGCCCTGAAAGTCACAGCAAAATGCCCAAACTTACAATTACCATTTAGCCTTGCCTACCAGTAAGGGGAGTAGCTGGCAGAAGAGCTGGGTTCTAAGGGAATGGGAGCAAGAAAACCAGACATTGAGAGGGTTTCACTTTTAGTGTTCAACAGTTTGCAGACCTGCAAGTTCCACTGACATTTTTAGCCTAGGAAAGGAAGGCCTTCTGAATGACTGCTACCACCCTTTCCACCCACACTAAAGACTGGCCTTGAGATCTGTTTCCCAAAACAGTACAAAATTCATTTCATAAATATTGTATCTATTATCCTTGTTTAAAAATGCTCAAATTTCATTGTTTTCTAGTGCACTTGAGACCAACTCGATATACATCATTAGCACAGAACTGGAGTGCCCAAAAGTAAACAGTGCTTACCAAATGGTGGTGGGGATGGGGGTGGGGGGATGGGGGTGCAGATAAACAATAAAGAGGGACCTGAATAACCTAAAAGCAAGTTACTTAACATGCCTGGTCTGCTGTAGTTCCTTTCTCTATAAGGTAGGTGGAAAAAAACAAAACTCCCTTAACAAATTGTAGTGAATACGAAATAACAAGAGGTAACATAAAATCATTTTTCAAGGGCAGTGCCTAGCACATGACAGGTATTGTCATGAATACCTTAACATCAAAGTGTTATATTCCTTTCTCCCTTCTCCTCAGACCTTGTTTTCTACAATATGTGGTGTTGTCCCTCCTCCCCCCTTGGTGTTTGGAACTGTTCTCTGAATCTATGATATCAGCTATTAAAAATCTACATGCAAATTCCAAGTGATGCTTTCCATTCTGTGCGCAATATTATGTATTTGTTCTATTTTTGTTTACAACTATAGTCTGTTAGAAGGACTGAAGATTGTAGAACCACATCAATGGATGAGGGAAAGAGAAGACTTAAAATGATAAGAGTAAACAGCAAGGAATAAACAACACTAGGAAAGCACAGTACTCTTGAAGTGAAGTGCTGTCAAGAAGAAGGCTAAAAGGCTACCTCTAAACAAGAACATGGGTAGGCTGTAACAATATTTAACCAGACTTGTCTTTTCCATCTAGATGTTCTGTGAAACCTAAACTTTTAAGAGAAAAACCTCAAACAGCTGGAACCTAGCTTAGGTACACAAAATTAATCACTTCTCACTGAAATTCACTCTCAAAACCTCTGATCAGGTTTCCACGAGCAACAAAACAAAGAACGTCAATAACACTAGTAAACTGGGTTTACTAATTGCACAGCAAGAGAAAAAATACAACAGCAAAGAGGAGACAGAATAGAATTGTTAAATCCATAATCATCCATCCAGTATTTTTGACGCTTAAGGTCAGAATTTCATTCCTAACACTCTTGAAATAAAGATGTAAAGGGTTTTCTCATTCTAATTCAAATCCTAGGTCATTTACTGGAAAATGAAATCACCTAAAGTGTGATAGTTGACAGTGTGTATAATGAACAAGTCATGTAAATATTTGTATTCAGACCATCTTTAAAAAAGAGTAGGTATACTTAACCTCCTCTGAAAATAAACAAGACTTTACTTAGCTATCCTGCATTCCAAAGCACACTGTCTTGTAGGGAAATAAGAATATGGATCATGACATTTAGTTTCATATATAGGTTTTTTAAATGTATATCATGCATACTTTCTAATTTCATGAAAACTTTTTACATGCTACCAAAAGCCATCATGAAATCCAAGCTGTGAATAAAACAACAAATAAACTTAAGTAACTATTTGAAGCTTAATATTATCTTCAGTGGAGGGAAAAAAAACTTCCAATGAAATGTTTTTCCTCCAAAATACTTTTGCTTTTCTTTTTCTGTATAATAAAACCTACACAACTCCATGTGGAATCAAATAGCACATCATCCACTCTTTAAAAGGGGGTGGACAAGAGTACTTCTCTCCTGAGAGAGAATTAAGAAGGAACTTTCCTCTGATCATTTAGGACTTTCTCAGTTCAATAATCAATCTTTTCCTACATACCTAAATAAATGAACTAAGTAAGAATTTTTCATCCACTCCCTTCCCATGTAGGAACAAGAAGCTCAATTTAAAAATACTGCTTTTGAGGCACATGGGTGGCTCAGTCGGTTGAGCGTCCGACTTCGGCTCAGGTCATGATCTCACAGTTCGTGGGTTTGGGCCCCACGTTGGGCCCTGTGCTGACAACTCGGTACCTGGAGCCTGCTTTGGATTCTGTGTCTCCCTCTCTCTCTGCCCCTTCCCTGCTTGTGCTCTCTCTCTCTGTCTCTGTCTCTCTAAAATAAATAAACATTTAAAAATAAATAAATAATATTCATTTAAAAAGTACTGCTTTTTATTAACCTGTTAACACATTTTATGTGAACGTCTAGTCCAACTTCCCTTGTCACTGTGTGGAAGACTTTTACTCCAAAGGAAAACTACAGTAATTATGACTTATACCCTCTCCAATTTGCTGTTTGTGCTACTCTCAACTATATGCCATGAGTGCACCCAAGCCCCATTCTATGGTTTCTCAATCCTTCTCTTCACCCGTGTCTGTTATTTAAATTTTCAGTTCAAAATGTGCTGATAAAATCAGTAAAAGACCAGCATGAAAAGATGTGGATACCAAGGATGGTATCTTGCAGACTGCTGGATACTTAGCTAACATCCATTCTCCCTAAGAAACAAATCCATTGTCTAGTTAGGCAAGCCGCTATCCAGAATAAAGGATCGCAATTCCCAGCTTGTATGGCCACATGACTTAATTCTAAATAATGAAATGACAGCAAAAGTGTTGTGTGGGCTTTGTTTAAAGAAAGTGAATTTTTTCAGAAGCGCCCCCCCCTCCCCGAGGCAGTGGGTCAGGACATAATGACTAGGGAGTTGACATATGCACGACTGCCTACCTCGGGTCTTCTTTTATGTAAGAAATAAATTTCTCTCACCTTTAAGCCACTGTATTTTGGGTTTTTCAATCTTAAACACTGAAACCTAAGTAATCCATAGGGACTAAAAAAATAGGGAAGAGAATGTAAAAGAAAAGTTTTATTTTTTTATGGGCCATATTCTTCCTGATATCACAGTTTAACATAATGTTTAAGATCATACATAGACTCTAGATTCAGACAGCTGGGTCCAGGTCTTGGCTCTGCCACTTATCAACAGGTTGGTTAACCCTCTGTACCTCAGTTTACCCATCTATAAAGTGGGATGATGACAATAATGGTACCTACCCCCACGGGATTGTTTTGAGTATTAATTGATGCATGTAAAATACTTAACCAATACTTAGCACAATATAAGTGTTACATGTATGTTAGCTATCATGATTACAGCCTTCATTATAAATTTGTATTTCAATAGTAAACAGATTTGAGGAAAATGTTCAACACAAGGAAATTTTCTCAAACATATACAGAGTCCAACACTGGAAGATGGGTACAGCCAAATATATCTGTCTAATAAGAAAAAATTTATTCTACTAGGAAACTTTAAAAAATATTTCCAAGAAACTGTAATGACCTCATTCAATAAGATAGCAATTTTTTATTTAGAAAAATAAAACAATTTTTATCACTTAGCAGGTTAAATAAATCATTAAACAGAAAACAACTTTTATACTATCTTGATAATTTATAAGCATGATCATATTATTATTAACTCAAAGGACATAAAACTTGGAGGCATGTTCTTGAAACAGCATGAGACATTGAGGAAAACTTAATTCCAACATGTGCATAGTCAGTTCATCACATTCACAAATAGAAGTCTACAGTCCTTAGCCTGTAAATGTTTCATTTGACTTACAAATTTTGCACTGATCTCGCCCATAGTTTCTCTTACCCATCCTAGTACTACTGACCTCATCTCATTAATCTTGAGATGATTAAAGTCTACCTGTAGTATGTATACTCCATTCCAAACACTAATACACATGAACCAAAAGAGATATGGACATAGTATCAGTGTTTAAAATCATCTTTTACAACTCAATATATCACCTTTTACTGGGTACATGTTACTTTGTGTGCTGTCCTATAATCTTAACTCCATCTTGAAAAGGTTTTGTGTGTGAATGTATGCTTTTTTTTTTTTGTCTCTTTGTCTCCAGTGAAAACTAGCTGTTCCTTAAAGACATCTATGTCCTGTAGCCACCTCAAACAAAAGCTATTTGTTTACTAATCACATTCTTCCTTGCTCACTATTTCTAGCGCTTGCCATTTATCTCTAATTCTTTAGTAAAGATCCTGATCATTGGAGGTTCACACCATTCAGTCATACCACACCCTTTGCCTCCTCATCACCATTGTATCTACTAATCTCTTGTCATTCTCCTTTATTCATCAAAGGCTTTGGAATTTAACTCACAGTCTTTCTCTCAATTCCAAATCCTTCCATTATTCTGGGTGACTTCCATATTCACATGTGTGATCCATGTAGTACTCTGGACTTCTCAATTCCAGAGAGTAACTCCACTTCATTTCAGCCATCTATTTCCACGGTTATTACTATAAGCTTGCCCTCCTAACAGCTCTTGAATCATTTATTCAAGCAGTCCACCTTATAACCACTTTCACCATTACTTCTAATTCTCTTGATGAACTACTCACACCATGAAGGTCCTGTGGTCTCTTAAGAGACTTCTAATTCATTAGCTTCATATTTCTTTCCATCTATGAGTGCTTTCTTTCTTCATTATCCTCCTAATCCAGTTTAAATTCCATGATCCTAGAAAACATTCTATTACTCTAAACTCTTTTCCCATTTAGTCCGTGCATTGCCTCCATTAGCAAAATTGCAATCATTGTGAAACTAACTACTTTCTCTATAACTATAATGAAGCTAGTGTGTGCTGCTAAGGAAAACTGCACAGCAAAATATAATCACAATGCTCAAATGAATCCTGAACATGGACCAGCAATCCTATTCTTTTCCTCTGATTTTTACAAAACAAGTATTTCAAATCCTCTTAATTCTGTTCAGGCCTTTGATGCTCTATCCTTAGTTTCATAAAACACCCTACCTTCTACTTTACTGACAAACACAGAGGTTAACAGACATGACTTTTCAATGAAAAGTTGAGGGTATTCATGCCGACAGCTTCTGCTTTATACGATTTTCTCTTTCTTCCCTCCTACTACATTAGATAGTAGTTAAAGCTATGAACATGAGATAATTCTCATTATCAATATCAATGGGATATTCTCATTATAATGAGAATATAGAGAGCTTAGAATCAGTCTCTGAAGAATTCTAAGATTTGATGGCTGAGTAGAGGAGAATGCAGCTTCAAATCAAGGTATGAATTTTACACTAAAAGCAAGTCAGCTACATTTGGGCTTTGTGTATTAATTCACACATTTCAGCTATATTTTGTGTATGGGTATGTATATATGCATTCATACACACATATACACATATTTATACAAGAAACTGGTTTTGAAGGCATATATGACTCTAGTGTTTTCCAACAATATTAAACATTAGTCCTTTGACAGATGAAATTTGGAAATGTTATTATTACTGAGTTCCAAAGAAATCTTTTCCCCTGTGGAAATGAAATAATCTTGGCAGAATTTTACGAGCCAAGGGTGGTGGGGAGAAACATGAAATTATTACCCTTTGTGGACATAAAACTTTCTAGTTGAAACAAAGATAGCTCTTGCTCATCAAGAGCATATGTAGATTTAAGATCCTTAACTATAAACAGTAGGCTTCAGTCTTGGGTGGTCTGTGTTATGTCCAATAATATATAAATTGGCTTATCCTCAAAATAAATATTTCCCTTTTCATAACTCTGAGCCATAGAAAAGATTCAATCTTTGTTTAAAAAAGAAAGGTTTTCACTAAGGTCTTTTAGATATAAGTCTACATATTCAATAGATAGTTCAGGATACTATACTTCATTTAATACCTGTAAAAAGATCTTAAATGATTTTCTCAGTATCTCAAGGAACATTCAGTAAACTGGGAGATGCTTAGTGAGAAGTGAATCCTCTGCATAGAATGATCACTGATATTTTTTTGCATAGTGTTTAATAATGAGCTATGATCCAGGGGATGAAATGAAGAACAAAATATCCTGTATTTCTGCTTTTATCTCAGAGATAACTTATTACTATACTATACTATTTGGTATGACCTACAAGCCACCTAAAAACTATTTTTAGTGTACATGTCTTTCATTTTCTTTAAATTCTATATTAAATGATAGCTGATTAGTTTAAATGTGTCTTTAAGAGAATATGTGAATATTTTATAAATGATGCATACAAATTATTTTCAAGGTTTCAGATCCTTATTGAAATTTGGTCTAAAGATAAGGAAAATTAGCATAAAGTGAAACAGAATTTCTTTTCTTTCTTTTTTTCATTCATTCTTTTTAAAAAAAAAAAAAAGAGGGGAAAACACTGGAGTAATATACTCCATTTATGTACAATATGGCAAAATGGCTCCATGAAACCATCCAAAGAATTGTTTTTCTCTTTCAGGATGAAAAGAGTCCAGTATTCTTCATGCATGATAGGAACTTGGTCAGACTCAGGATTTGTTTCCATACCTGCCTAATGACTTGGCCAGAATATATTCTAAAGTCATAACAGAGACATATCATCAGTGTGTAAAGATTCCAAAATCATCATGACCAGATGTGTAGGACTAAAAATCTTGGCTTCTGGCTGGATTTCTCACAGTTGGTCTATAAAATGAGCATTAAATATTATTTGTTCTAGCTCTAAATTTCCTCCTTCTAAAAGAGCTGATCTAAGTGTGAAACACTTTCTCTATGAAAAGTTAATGAACATTATGAGGAAATGTTTTAGCTGAAACTGGCTGTTTTCCAGAAGGTACATATGGACTCAGATGTTCACTCAACTCTTACATAATCCGATTCTCAGAACTACAGTTGTGGAACACTAACTGTACTTTTTTCCCCCTATATTAATATGACACTTTTTATTTTATTATTTAAATGTTAAAAAATTTGACCTTCAATTCTTAATACTGCAGTTTTTCCAATAACTGAAATTTATGACAAACACCATAACCACCTTTTAACTGAAAAAATCTTTATTGTATTGGGATAAAACAGGTAGAAAAAAGCTACACATTTTTGATACGGAGGAAGGTAAGATT
This sequence comes from Panthera tigris, assembly GCF_018350195.1. Taxonomy (NCBI): domain Eukaryota; kingdom Metazoa; phylum Chordata; class Mammalia; order Carnivora; family Felidae; genus Panthera; species Panthera tigris. The sequence goes on from NC_056669.1 coordinate 45,181,594, forward strand.
TAGCTTGAGTCTGAATCTAAACATTATGCTAATATTACTAGGTACATTAAACTAAGTCTAAATAAATAGAAACCTAATAATGTTAGGGGGTGGGGAATGGACATTTGAAGTAAAAACTATACATTTTTTAAAAAGAGAATGAATAATAAAGAATACACGCTATCTTTACATTATTCTAGTTAAAAAATGAAAAACATTTTCTTTTCTTCCCTATTATAAGACTTTATTAACAGGAGCCATAAGCATGCAAACAGGAAACCTTTCATGTATTTATAGAAAACTTCACTTTAGAATTATAATTTAAACATTAGTAATTGCTTTATAACCCTTGGATGTGTCCATTCTGGAAGAGTGTATGTTTTCTATAATAAATTTCTTCAAGGATGACCCTCTTTCATATTTCATCCTTACTCTGATTATTATTATACAAAATTCTGGGGTGTAATATACCATTAAAACAATGACTTGATAAATTAGAATTTTATTATAATATCATTTCAAATAGATCAAAATTCTGGATAATATACTGTCATTTTATATGCTAATCAAAAGTAGCATTAGTTATTCAAAAACTAAAGATTCTTAATGAAATTCAACTCTTACAAGGCATGAAATAATAATGAAGAATATTATAACATTACTCAAACATAAAGCAAGATTATTTCTAAAACTAAACTAGAATTTGTTTTTAATTTTTTTTTATTGTTTATTTATTTTTGAGAGAGAGGGGCAGAGAGAGAGAGAGAGAGAGAGAGAGAGAGAGAGATAGAGAGAAGGATACACAGAATCAGAAGCAGGATCCAGACTCTGAGCTATCAGCACAGAGCCCGACGCAGGCCTCAAACCCAAGAACCATGAGATCATGATCTGAGCCGAAGTCGGACGCCCATCCAACTGAGCCACCCAGGTGCCCCTAGAATTTGTTTTTAAACTGTTTTTAACATTGGCATTTGCCACCAAAGATGCTTCAGCTACATATCACTAAATCTATTAATTTTGTCAGTTCTTTAGAATCCAAATATATACAAAACTTCCTGACATAGATTAGGATAAATTTGCAATTGTGGGATGTTTTTAACTTCTGCCTAAGTTTCAGCTGAATATTGCCTCTCTTCTCACATGGCAACAACATTCAGAAAGCCCTAAGCAGGGAAACAAGATTTTTTCAAATGCAAGACAATAAACAAAGTAGGACTTGAGATGAGAAATTTGCTTCATCAACAACCTTTTACTGTCAGATGAGCACAAAGCAAACAGCATTTTGATGATTTAATTTAACAGAAAATTTCAGGACTAATACCTATTCATATAGGAAAGTCAAGAATTAATATCTCTATATTAAACATGGAGAGTTTGTATGTATAAATATGAGCATGAGAATTATGTTATGGGATATTTAAAGAAGAAATTCAGTGTAACCTACTATTTATTGAGGGACTATACTACAGACAGAAATGAGGACCTATTTTGATAGGGTATTTGGTAGGCTTCTAGAATTAAAAAGAGTTCATGCCCTTCACGAAACTGTCTAGTGAGTTCTATGTAATATTACAGAAAATAAAGGGATTTTATAAAGGATACAACTCACAAGAAAATAAACAGTATTACTCCTTTCTACATTATGTATAAAAAGACGGTCTTAAGGTATCAGCACCACCTTTTGCAACAAATGTAGTTAACAAGAGGGTAGAAGGACTCCAATATTTTTAGCACCTTCTCAATTATAGTCACAGAGCTAAACATTTAATGTCATGCCATATACATTAGCTTCTATTTTTACATCATCAGAAGGTATTACCCTGCCCATTTTATGAGTACGAAAACAAAACGAAAAGAAATTAAAGAACTTGCCAAACATTAAGCAGCTAGAGCAAATGCTACGCATTTTCACCCAACCCCCAAATCAGGCAAAACAGATGCTCGGAGAGGCAATCATAACAGCAATCTACGTGGCAACAACGAGCCAAGCATTGTAAAATACTATTCATCTATAGTTCCTAACCTTCTTTTATCTTGCTTTCAGGACCTGTGGTGTTCAGTGGTATTAAACAACTACTCTCACTGTTATCAGACCTGGGGTACTCCACATTAAATGAAACCCAGAGGTTTTACGGCCAAACAATGTACCCCAGCCCCATGTTACTCCATAAGCATACTCATTAAGAATGTAACTTCTAGATTCCAACATGCCATTTAAGCAACACATTCTTATAAAACATATTCTCTGTTTTCAAAGGCCAGGGTGCTCAAGATTAATTTTGAGTTAAAGAACAATGATAAGTAATTTGTGTTTTCTAAAGGTCAAATCTTCACTTAGACCAAGTGAAGACTTTGTTTCATTCAGATAAAAATTGCAAACAATTTCTGAGTAGTTCTGTATCACTCAGGACATGGTTTTACAGCAGTAAGGAATTATGCCCCAATCTCAAAGGCAAAATACAGTAAGTTTATTTCTAGCTCACACTGCAAGGTCAGCAGGAGAGCTCTCTCTGTTCACTGCAGTCACTCAGGAACCAGGCTGGTGGGTGCTCCATCTGGACACATATTTCCTGAATCAGAGAAACAGGAATAGGAGACACGGCAACTGACACACGAGCTCTTAAATCTTCTGCCTGGAAGGGACATACATACATCACATTCATTCACATCCCTTTGGCCCAAGACTGTCTGCAAGTGTCAGTAGAGCACACTCCTACTGAGTAACACTACGTACGTGGACAAATCAAGATATTTAGTGAATAACACTAATAACTACTACAAAACCTAACAAATATTTGTTAAATATTTGCTAAAATGAAATATCTTCCTTAAAAGAAGTGGCCCAATCCCTACAAATTTACTGAGTACTTACTATGTATTAGGCATTGAACGATGCCTTACCAGCATTGTCCCTAATCCTCAATACAATCAGTGTAGGAGAAATTATTGGTATTTTATGAATGAATAAATAGACTCCAAGAGATTAAGTAAATTGCTCAAGGTTGAACAACCAGTGAATGGTAAAAGTGGAATCTGAATCCAGATTAATCTAATTCTAAAGCCTGTGCTCATTCCACTACAAAACCACCAACAAAAAAGGGGAGAGGGAGGGAGTTTAAGATTACATTTTCCCTCACTCCAAATTCAAACTAAAACGTCAGGAAAGATTATCTAAAATCACTGATAGAAATATAAATAGTAAAAAAGAGAAACCTAATCCCCAAGACTTCATTTCCAAGATGTTATTTAAAGGGGCGATGGGGAATCAGAAGTCACCTGGAATACAAATACACTAAAACAAATAAATATGTCTGGAAGAAAAATCATCAAAGAAAAAAGTCTTCTTCTATCTGGTATTAGTGAAAAGCAAGAAGTCATATTCCCTTTATAAGTGCTCAATTAACTTGCGAATTGTATTGTCTACATCTCTACATCCTGACAATTAAACACATAGCTTATAATCTCTTTATCAAAGAAATAGAAAGAACAAAACACTTTAATATTCTGAAAACTAAAAACTTTTCATAGTTTTGGCCTGCTAGGGCAAGCTATCAAAAAAATATATATACATATCAAAATTAACTTGTAAAGATTTTTTAAAAGAAAGAACAAAAAACAAACTGCAATAGGTATGCAACATAGCAAAATAAATCCGGGATGAATGACAATCATTGTTAGATAATCTTTTCCAATGAAATGAAAGAAAAAGGCATTACCACATAGGTGGCAACCAAAGCCAATCTATCCTCACAAGAGAATCCAACGTGTTTGGTGTTCAAAAATACAGTACTTGTTGTAACACCGTTTAAAGTCTATTACAAATAAAATAAAAACCCAATATAAACATCCCAAATCTGTAGACAAAACTCCTGTTCCAAATGCTCTCCTTTCATGAAATGTACTAAGCCTACAGAGTCAGACTAAATCAAGCCTGAACAGAACTTCTAAATTGTCAATAGGGTATTAGTTCTTTTTTTATATTTGCAAAAGTACAAAAGGCCAAAGAGATGGACATATTTAACACAAGTTCCTCTAAACACAAATCAGAACGTTTCACTTAAAAGCCTGAAGTAATACAACATGTCAAATATTTATGTATTTTTTTGCATTTGAACATTGACTATCATATTCCCCCAAAATCCTTCATGTTACAAGGCTGATGCTTGGAATTTTTTTCTTTCTACTTGCTGAGACTATAATTTATTTGAAGAATATATTTCATGCATAAGAAAGTTTAGATAAATACACCATATTTCATATACACTTAAAAATAACACTACATTGTTGTTAAACACTACTAGAAAAGGAGACAGAGAGAAAAACCATGTGTGTGTGTTTGTGTGTGTGCACTGACTCAAAAGACTTGTGACAGATAAGGAAAAACATTTTAAAACATGAATAATTGGAGGACTTCTTTGTCATCTATCTGGATTTCAATTCCAACTCTACATTTGATCGGACTGCCTAATTTTTTATGCTTCAGTTTCCTCATCTCTGAAACAGCTACAAATAATATTTCTGAAAGCTCTTTCAAGGAAAATAATGCACATAAAATGTTAACACAGTGCCTGGCACACAGTAAGAGCTCAATAAACATTAGCTGCTGCAGCTACCACTGCATCGATTATCTTTTTTAAAGGACAGATCAAATTTTCATAAGATATCTTCTTCTTTTTTTGAAATCCTATGGTGTTCAAAAGTCTATATTCTCAGTTGGCACCTGGCATATCAACCATTTACATTTTGCTAGTGTGTATCTGCAATAATCACTCGTTTCCTCATGCTCCCCACATATGCTGAAATCACAGAAATCTTTGGACTGTAACAAGTGAATGGCCATATTAAGTGACGCCCTAAGAATGGACTTTATAATCATGGATTTGGGTAAGGTAACAATTGCAGTAATAAGAATTAACATGTTATCAATGAATTACTACCTACCAGGTATTGTCCTAACAACTCTTTCAATCCTAGCAATAATCCTAGGCCTTATCATTAGCCCCATTCTTTTCTTGTTTTAATTTTGTTTTTAATGTTTATTTATTTTTGAGAGCAAGAGAGACAGAGTGCAAGCAGCGGAGGGGCAGAGAGAGAGGGGGAGACACAGAATCTGAAACAGGCTCCAGGCTGAGCTGTCACCATAGAGCCTGATGTGGGACTTGAACTCAGGAATGGTGAGATCATGACCTGAGCCAAAGTCAGATGCTTAACCAACTGAGCCACGCAGGGGCCCGTCATTAGCCCCATTCTAACAAAGCAAAGAACTGATGCAAAAGAAACATAATTTGTCCAACATCACATAGTAAGTGGTATTCAAATCCAAGCAGTAGACTCCAATTCCTGGGCACCTGACCCAATTGAAACCAGACCTTTATAAAAGGCCTTATAAATAAAAACACCTGAAAGAGTATAGACTTTACTCTAAGGGCAAAAATTGCATTGAATGCTTTAAACTGGAATCACAGGATCATAATAGTCTGGTTATAGTTCGGAAATGAACTGGACAGGTGAGACGAGAAGTGTGGAGACCTATAAGGCAGTTATGGAATCACGGCAAAGAAGGTCTTGAATAAGGAGTAGAGCAGCAGTAGGGGGCATGGAGAGAGTCTCAAGGATTCGACATATATTAAGGAGGTAAAATAGACAATTCTTGGTGACTAAATATATTGGACTAACTGAAAGGGAGAAGTTTAGGATGGTGGCCAAACTTCTAACTGGTAAGTGGCATTTCCATTCACTGAAATGAACAGCTAAAGAAAAACAGAGTTTGGGGGAGAAGAGGTTAGGGGAGGGGTTGAGACAGAGACAATAAATTCAACTTGGGGGACACTTATTTGAGGAGCAGTGAGACAACGAAGCAAGCAGTTCAGGAGAGATCTGAGACACAGATATGGATTAGGGGGTCATCAGTATATAGATGGTAACTGAACCCAGAGAAATCTGTAAGATTATCCACAGGATGTATGAAGAGTAAGAAAAGCTGAGGTCCTGGAAAAGAATACCGAACATAAGAACACTTAGGGGATGGTACAAGTAAGGAGAAGAATGAAGAGGAATGACGAGACAAGAGAGGAAAAGTGTGACTTCAGGGAAACTAAGGAGAGATTTTAAGGGATGAGACATGGGAAATAATGTCATAACCAGCTGAGAGACCCAATAAGAACATAAACGTGTCCATCAGATTTAGTTATGGGCTGTCTTTGATTATCTCAGTGAGATCAACCTCAGAGGCATAATACATGGAAATCAGATTACAGTGGCACAAAAGAAAAGCTAACAGCAAGTGTGGGCAAAGGATTTGAGAAATTTGGCTATAAAAGGAAGAAAGAAATAAGGTAGTGACTGGAAGAAACAATGGGGCAAAAAAGGGTTCTTTTCCTCATCTCGTTCCTCCCTTTGTTTTTAACATGTAAACATTGTTCTAAGTATCTAATACTATCAACTCTATCTGCATCACTGCCCTCATCACCAACCTCTTGTGTTTAACTTCTACTAATCTTTCAAAGCTTAGATAAGAGGCTATTTGTTAGTGAAACATTCACTATGTTCACTAATTAAAACCAATCACAGTACCCTTCCTGTTTGTTGCACTTTGTTCATGCCACTGCTACGATACTGCACATGTCGTATTAAAGTAATTTATGTACAAATATCTTAGCCCATTTGAGCTATTTTAACAAAATGCCATAGACTGTGTAGCTCATAAATAATAGAAATGTACTGCTTACAGTTCTAGAGTCCAAGATCAAGGCACCTACAAATTCGGTGCATGGTGGGGACTTGTTTCCTGGCTCACGGATGGCACTTTCTTGCAGTGTCTTCACATGGCAAAAGGAACAAAGTATCTCTCTTGGGCCTCTTTTGTAAGGACACTTTTCCCATTCATAAGGGTTCTACCTGCATAGCCTAATCACCTCCCAAAGGCCCCTCCTTCTAAACCATCACCTTGAGGGTTAGAATTTTAATCTATGAATTTGAAGGGAGAATGTGAATCTTTTTAACTACCAAAGCACTGCACACAGAAATACTCAAATGTTTCTTGAATGAACAAAACTCAACCATCAATTATATATGTTGTTATTATTACAGAAATAGGGGGAAAAGAGAGAGAGAGAGAGAGAGAGAGAGAGAGAGAGAGAGAGAGTAGTATAACAGATCTGAGAACACACCACCAATCCAAATTTCCACCACCAGGCCCGTAACGATAAGGTGAGCTGGAGGCACTGTGAACTTAAGAAAAAAAAGCATTTACTTCTCATCTCCTATTTTCTACAGAGACAATGTAGTGTAGCACAGAGCTTCCCAAGGATGTGCCTGCCACAAAAGACTGAAGAGGATGACTAGGTACTAAATCCTTCTTTACTTTGACTTGACTTGGTGGGGGGATAAGGGGAGACCTCTATAGTATCCATAACCTACAGGTCAGTTGCCTCCAGTTGTAAGCAGCCTTAGCCACTTTCCCCACCATGTGGGGAAAACATGTGTAAAAACACACATGTTTTCTATGTACAACATGATGTGGAAGAGACTGGGAAGTTCTGGTGTAGTCAGATAGAGTGAGAATTAAGGAGAATAAGCTCTGAGATTAGAGAGACCCAAATGCAAATCCAATCCCTTGTTTATTTCTAGTTACACAATCCTTGGCAAGTTACTTAACCTCTCAAAGCCTCAGTCTTCTCACATGTAAAACAGAGAAAATATCAGTACCTACTTTACTGTGTAGTGGTAGTAAGGATTAACCCAATACTATTTATAAAACACTTAGCACAATGCCTGGCACATAATAAGCATTCAACAAATATTAGCTAGCTATAATAATTTCATTTTTCATCAAAGCCTCAACATCCACAGCCCTCTCCAACTGCAAAAGAGGGACACACTGGCTCTGAAGCTCTGGGAGACACTGACTACTATGGTGGGTTTTTTGAATCATGTGAACTTCATATGCTATTTACATAGTAATACATGACTCCTTCAAGTTGGTAAAACTTCAATATCTGTTCCTCAGATTCATGCTATTTGTCTCTTTCATTGGTGTGATATTAATTCTTACCATAAGAATTTAAAACTTCTTCTACTTATGTTGCATACCCAGAAATCAGACTTTCTGCACTATTTCCTATAGAAAAGTGTTTCAAGTATGGGTGAATATGTGCTTAGGGTACATTAGTCATACTCCAAATATGACTTGCAGGGTTAGAAACAGGGCACGAGGTCAAGATCTGGAGCAGATCTAGATGTCATTCACCCATAAAAAGTTAAACCCAGAGGAATTATGATTTGGAAAGAATACTTTTATTTATTTGTTTAAGTTTATTTATTTATTTTGAGAGGGAGAGCACAAGGTCGGGGAGGGACAGAAAGAGAGGCAGAGAGAAAATCCTAATCTCCATGCTCAGTGTGGAGCCCAACATGGGGCTTGTTCTTACGACTGAGAGATCATGACCTGAGCTGATATCAAGAGTCAGACGCTCAACCAACTGAGCCACCCAGGCACCCCTCGGAAAGAATACTTTTAGACATGACAGAACATTATACAAGGTGGATGCGATCAGCCTAATATCCATTTAATTCAGTTATGGGACAAGAGGAAACAATATTTGGCTCTAAAAGAGAGATGAAAGCTGAACAGAATTAGAACTAAATTCAGTAAGCTAAAAAAGGAGAGTTGTGAGATGTGTTAGACACACAATAAAATTCTAGTCAATCTCTTTTATGACAACAGCTGTTAGTAACATTCCAGTTTCTGCTCTATGTCAAAGTTTCATATTTCAGTTGTAGTTTATTATTACTATAGTCAACTTGATCTGAAAACCAAGAATGTAAAACCTGTATTCTACAACATAGTTTCAGACTCATCTTATGAAATTTCAAGTAGTACAAGACCTTTAAAAAATAACAATTGTTTTATAAACTTCCATGGAAATCTAGTCATTTATTTTTTAGCAAAATAAACTTTAAAAGTAGCAATAAAATAATGTCCTCAAAGGGAATAAACACAGAATAAAGTTTAATATGTTTCTGATGTCCTATATTAATATATTAAAATATCTTACATTTATAAGATTAAATTTAAATGACAATTGACTATATGCACTGGCCTTAAGGCTGGAACTACATTGTGGAAATTAAAACAACCGAAATCTTTAACATGCAAAAACTGCTGTTCAAATAAATGTTTAATGCATATTTATTTACATTTCATAAAAACAATCAATACATGATAAAATTTTAGTGATGATTATAAATATATGCTAATGTATAGTTTCTTCCTCTTAAGCAATTAATAATAATGCATAAGGAAAGGGTAACACAAATTTAATTCCATTCTAAAATGCTATTCATTGACATATTTGGCACATTTAAAATGACCTAATGGATATTTAATGGTAAGTTCATAAAGCAATCCAGTTATTTCCTTGACAATATATATGAAAGCAAAAAAAAAAAAACAAAAAAACCCACAAACCAGAAAACAAAAAACAAAAATATTAAAAAAGAAACAGGGTGGTGAAGAAGAAGACAGGTAGGAAGAGAGGGAAAGAGAGACACTGAGACACAGAGACAGAGAGCACAGCAATATGACTACAAAGGAACTTTTCTCCTTTCTGGTTTAAAATCTAGTCATAGGTAAGGAATTCCAAAGATTTCACTTTTTTAAAAAAATTTTAATGTTTATTTATTTTTGAGAGAAAGAGACAGAACATAAGTGGGAGAGGCGCAGAAAGAGAGGGAGACACCGAATTAGAAGCAGGCTCCAGGCTCTGAGCTGTCAGTCAGTATAGAGGCCGATGCCGGGCTCGAACTCACAAGCAATGAGATCATGACCTGAGCTGAAGCTGGACGCTTAACCGACTAAGCCACCCAGGCGCCCCTCCAAAGATTTCTAATGGCAATAATCAGAAATACTATTTCAAATATAAAGACGAATAATTTCATGAGACACTATTTCTACTATAGTTAAAACTATTTCAAACACAAAATCCAAAATATGTCTGAAGAAAATTTTGACCAAACATCTATCTTCCTTAATTTCTAGGTCTGTTTAATTTCATCTTTCCTCTCAAAAAGACTTTCCATTATATTGTACATTTAAGAGTACAAAAAGAGCTGAATCTTTTGCCAAGTTCCTCACATAAATTTCTAAATATTCAACTGTTTTGGAATAATTTACGGTATTTAATGCAAATTATTCAAAATTCTACTTCTACCTCTGCCCTAACTGCTAACTGAGCTAAGACAAGTCACAAAAATCCTCAGAGATTCCACTTCTCACCAGGAAAGGGATAATGTTATATTACATAATCTCTAATTTGCTCCCTACTCTAAAAATGTATGATCCTCTGAAACATTAAGTATTGGTATTATTCACTTTAAAGGAAAATACTTTTGTTTACAGAATTGTGCAACATATTAAATGACCTCAAAATAATATAGCCCATGAATTTCTGAACCTCAGTTATTTTTAGGCTAGAATAAATAAGCATCAAGATCTATTTCAAATACATAAACTGATTCCTAGAATAAAAGTATTACCGAAGTCTGGTTCTACTAGGATAAATAATAAGCTCCCTCCCCTGCCAAAAAAGGAAGGAAAAAAAAAAAAAAAAAAAGGATAAGAGCCAATTTTGAGGGCTTTAAAAGGCATAGAAGAAATCTTCAAAGAATGGAAAAGAAGCCAGTGATGGTGATACTGCAGAGATAAAAGGTGTAGAGTCAGAAGTTGGTAAATATGTTTTAAATGTGCTCCTTACTATAAAAATAACCTAATCTCCATTTAGGAGACTACATTTAATAAGACAAATTTATTTTAGCTTCTCTCTTTTCTCTCTGTACAACATTCTAACGGTCACATTGATTGCTCAGAGATAAAAACACCGCTCTCAAATATGACCACATACACATCTGTCCATACTAGTTGAGTTATATGTCTGTCAACAATCAGTTGTGTTTGTCCCCAAATGTGTTAATGTCATTTATATTCACTAATGTAATTATGGAACTGACCTATATATTACATACACCAAAAAGGACTAAATTTTTTTTTCCATGGAAACAGAGTTGAATGTTTTGGAACAACAATACCTTAGAAGTATGGTTTATACAATGAAAACACCTCAGAACCCCAGCTAGAGACCTCATACTCAAAGAAAATGCCTTGATAAATGAGCGGGTATTTGTGTGTGCTAATACAATATACACACACAAATATTTCAGAGACGGAGTGAAAACAAATCTCATACCACTGCCATGAGGACAGCTTTCCTTGCATAACTTTTGTCCCCTCAGCTTGGGCATCAGAATGAACACACATGAGGAACAGAACTGCCCTAATTGACCCAGAGACCTGCAGTGTGACACAGAGCTGGCCTGGCCAACTTGTTTCTTACGTGGCTATGCTAGATACGTAATTTGCAGCTAAAACTGGGATAATAAATTAAAGTAAAATACATATTAAATGCTAAAAGAAGTTGATGTTGAGAAGAATGTAAGAGAGAGAAAAGGAAGCCTACTAATCTCTAAGCATGTAAAGTGAGTATATGAATAGCTGTTTTCTGTCTCAACTAAGAGGACTTAGTTTTCCTCTTGTTACAGATGTTTAGGATATTTGGGGGAAATGTCCTGATTCTGTATGTTGTCAACTATTACAATACGTTGCCAAGAGTGGCAATGAGATTAAAGTCTCTGGATTTTTATTTTATTTTATTTTATTTTAATCTTATAATTTATGTCTTGAGGTGACTTACAGATTTGCTGCTCAGAATGCGATTACAGGGCCAGCAACACTGGTATCACCTGGGAGCTTGCTGGAAATGCAGGAGCTAAGATGCCATTCCAGACCAACTGCATTTTAATAAGTAATCATCTGCATTTTAAGAAAATCCTCAAGTGATCTGTAGGCACATTAAAGTTTGAGAATTCCCTAATAGCTTTTACGTAAGATATCTGAATTTGCAACAGTTCAATTTACACCTCTTGAACATGAGTAACTGTATATTTTGGAATCAATAAAAAGGAATACCTCATTTAACAACAAAACCTTTCTTTATCATCCTTATTAGAACCATTTTATTTCTGCTTTTCTAAAAAATAATTTAAATGAGCTCTAATTCACTAGGCCTATATTCTTTTAAGGTGAAAGCCCTATCAGTTCAACTCATTCATTCACACAGTTCTTCCTATCATTAGAATGTAATAGAAAATTACAAGAGATATGAGCTAAAATCCAAAAGAAAGAGTCAATAACTTTAGTAAAGTGACCAAAAACTTTGATGATTGTAAAAGTCTTAGGACTCACGTAATTTCAACAAGGTTGACTTGCTATAATAAATACCTCAACATGTTTCATACCAGAAGTTGCTGGTGATTTTAAAAGGCAAGAGGAGTTTCACTTTTCATTAAGAGTCCCTGAAGATATCTTAAAATGACACCCTGCCAGAAGGGTTTGTCCAAAATATTAGAATCAGGAATTATCCAGTTGCAAGAGCATCTTTTTAACACTCAAGCAAGAAACAGAAGTTAAAATGGCAATTGTGCTTCTATTATCAGAGCTTGAGGTTTCTTTGATAGAAGAAATTAAATCTGATAAGCTCAACTGCTTTCTATTATCTGATTCTGAATATCACTCTTGTTCTGACTGTGCCTAAGGGGCTCAAATCCTAAGAATTACATACTTCATTTTTTTTAACAATCACTTCAGAAAGCAATCCAAGGTAGCTTGGATTCAGAGGTCCTGGGCTGCCACAACCAACTTCTTCTCTAAGGCCTGAGAACCCAAAGTTATGTTCTCCTCCTCTTTTTATTTTGCATTTTAGGATGACAGGAACATGATAAACAGCCAGCACTCAATCACCATCCAGTACAAAGAGGCTTTGTGATTGACAACAGAATATAAAAAAGGGAGGAGACCCACTTTTTTCTTCCTCTAGGGAAGACTATGGCTGAAATTTTAGAACTTAAAAGCTTCTCCCATTTCGACCAGCTCACCTTGCAGGTAAACACCTTCCTGGTTCAGTGACTCAGTCACACATTAGAGACAGAATCTGTGCTGAAAACTGACAATGGTGGAAAAATACTCTTTTAACTGTGAATTTCAGCTCAGGGCAGCTGTAGGTAATGTACTTCCTCTCCCAGTAAACCCTGTCATTAAACCTGTGCAGCATGAAAAATAAGCCTTCATAAGTGAATATTTTATTTGAAGTTTTAAGGATAGAGATTAGAATAAATCCAATACTCCTCATTTTTGCTGTGACTTTTTAGAAAATGTCTAGAATAGACCATGAAAGAAAAATAATTAATATTCTATATGATATAAATATTAATATAATTTCTTTCTATGCCTCTCTATTCAACTCAATAATTTTCTATGGCAAGGACAGTGATTTTGAAACATCTCCCCCCCAAATAAACAGAAACTACAGCAAAATTCTTCAAAATATAATCAATATCAATATATGTATAATCAAATGTAATCTATGAAATACATATTCAAAATATAATCAGGTTATTAACTAATAAATTCCAAAGACTGTAAATTTAATTTTCATTCAAACTACATTGGAATGTATTAGCAATGAACTTCCTAGGTATTTAAAGAACATCCTCATGATTGGTCTTTAGATGGCAATCCATGGCTTTTCATTTTGAGAAGAATGTATCAGACTTATATTTGAGAACATATTCATTAAAAGCCTGTTTCAGGGGCGCCTGGGTGGCTCAGTCGGTTAAGCGTCCGACTTCAGTTCAGGTCTTGATCTTGTGGTCTGTGAGTTCAGGCCCCACATAGGGCTCTGTGCTTACAGTTCAGAGCCTGGAGCCTGCTTCAGATTCTGTGTCTCCTTCTCTCTCTGCTACTCCCCTGCTCATGCTCTATCTCTCTCTGTCTCTCAAAAATAAATAAACGTTAAAAAGATTTTTTAAAAAATAAATAAATAAAAGCCTGTTTCATAAAAATAAGTTTATTTCATCCTTCATCTTATTTTCTTCCAATTAATAAGTACTTTTGATGTTGCGCCATATCTGCATATATTTCTGAAATTAGTCTTCATTGGAAGGCCTATAAAACTTTTAAGTAAAAAAGTTAACACCCTAAGTCAGTAAAAAAATAAAGTAAAAAAGTTAACATCCTAACTCAGAAATATAAAAAAAAACAAAAACAAAAACAAATTTCAGCACAATGTTATGTTAACAATATATACACTTGTGACTTCTACTGTCGTTTCCTCTCTTGTTTCCCCTGTAACTCCAAAGTGTAGTGTCTCACAACTAAGAGTATGCATATTCTAAACTGCAGTTCTGACAACTCTGGAAAGAGAGCTGACAAGCCTAGCAGTGCACGTGCATATTCTTCATTCTGTCAATCTCCACGGGAACGCTCCTTCAAATACACCTGAGAAAAAGGTAAGTCTCCCAATGTGCTCTTTCAGTGCATGTCTACGTACCCACAAAACCAAGCAACATCCCTGAGATGCAGCATCAGGGATATTTAATGCACCATGCCACTGTGCAACAAAGATCTGTTTCTAGATCAGATTTTTTAATAACTGCTATGATTTATGTAATATACAACTCTCTATTTGAAGTATATCATTCAGTGGTTTTTACAGTCACAGATTTGTATAGCCATCATCATAATTACGTTCAGAACATTTTCATCACCATTAAAAAAAACACTCATTTGTAGTCTTTCCTCATTCCCTTCAAGCCCCCTTGTCCTGGCAACACAAATCTACTTTCTATCTCTATGGATTTGCCTATTCTGGACATATCACCTAAGTGGATTCATACCATATGTGACCGTATAGCTCAGATTTAAATAATAAAAATAGCAAACATTTATTGAGTGTGTACAATAATTCTTAATTCTTACTTAATAATTAAGTAATTCTTAATAATTACTTAATTCTTACAGTAATCCCATGAGGTAAGTACTATTATTATTCCCACTTCAGGATGAGAAACCTAAGGCACAGAGTGGCTAAGTAACTTAGCTGCAATCTGAAAACAAGCTAGATGAAGGAAGGATTTGAACATATGCAGCCTGGCTTCACAGTGTACCCTCTATAACAATGCTACTACACTATGGTGTCCTTTAATTACCTCTAAGAAAACTCATGCAGTAGAAAATAATAGAAACATACAGTCAGGCTTGAAAAAAATCATAGTGAATTATAGCATTCCTCATAACCGATAAAATATGCAGTTAACTTTGCTGATGCAAAGTCTAAGAACTTTCTGTGATTAATAATAATTCTCCTTAAACAAGAAAGAGCACACAAAGAAGGATTCCCAGAACTTGATGGAATCATTATTTCAGTCCTGTTCACATTATTAAGAGTTATCACCAGTTTTCTTGGTGAGGAATCGAAGACTGGTATCAGAATCCTTTCTCCCACTTCTAATAATTGGTTACATATGCCTGTGCGAGTGGGTGTGAGTACAGGTGGTGTAATTAAAGAGAAGACTTTCTGCTTAGACTAATCACAGAAAGATCTTAGTCTTTTCTAATGCAGATACGCCAAGAAAAGGCATTTCATCATACAACCTACATGATATGATCTCATTTGAGAAACCAGAGGAAGAACATGAAAATATGTATATGGAAGGAGAGGGGAAACAAGTGAAGGAGGGAGGAAGAAAAGGAGGAAGGAAAGAAGGGAAAGAGGAAGACAAGAGAAGGAAGGCAGGTAGCCAGGAAAGAACGATGTGGCAAATGGCCAGTAAGGATATACACAAGGTGGTAATCTTTCTCCAAAAGATTTTGTTTAGTGGTATTTTCCTACAATGAGGAAAAAAACAAAGAAAAAAATACATATATTACCAAAAAAAATCAATATAATCTTAATTTGAGGCTATTTGCCCTCTAATGTATTCTACAAAATTCTGGTTATTTTTCTAATTCACAAGGCATCTGATCTCATTGCAGAGTAAGTTTTATCATTCTCCTAAGCTCACCATAATTCCCAAATTTAAAAATCTCTCTAGGTATTAAATCATAACCCAACCAAATAAAGCCAAAAGGTAATTCTTAAAAGAATCTGCAAGTATTTCTTCATCATCTTTTCACACCTAAATAGCTTCAAGCTTCTATATTTATCACTTATGAATTATATTCAATTCCAAATAACTTTAATCTCATATTTTCAAAAACACGATACTTATATGTCAAGCCCAAAGGGGATGGAGTAAGTTACATTTATGACTATGGTGTGTATAGGTGTGTGTGTATAGCTGGAATCCCTGGTTTCAGCTAATACAATAAATCTTCTAACAATATTTAACCATAACGTGGTATTTGGGTTAAAAATGAATAATAAATTCAATTCAAAGAAGTTTATAATTTCATACTTCCCTTTAAAGACCCCTATTAATGATAGGCATTAAGGAGGGCACTTGTTGAGATGAGCACTGGGTATTACACGTAAGTGATATATCACTAAATTCTACTCCTGAAATCATTATTACTCTATATGTTAACTAAATTGGATTTAAAATTTTCAAAATTTAAAAATATATAGAAAACCCCTATTGAAAGACTTTCCTTTAAGAGAAAGAAAGCTTACATGGAGATATTAGCTAGCCTCCACCTTGGGGTAGCAAGCAGGTCTGCAGGCCAATTTTTTTAATAGAAACCTGAAATATTAATGCACTAAATCAGAAGGTTGAAAAGCCCTTCTCAGTTGTTTTAGTTCAAGCCATTATAACAAAATACTAGACACTGGGTGGCTTATAAATAACACTAATCTAGTTCTCACAGCTTCAGAGGCTGGCAAGTCCAAAACCAAGGTGCCAGCCAACAATGCCCACTTATTCACTGGTAGCACGCTTCTCACTGTAACCTCACATGGCAGGAGGGGCACAGGAGCTCTCTTGAGCCTCTTTTATAAGGGCAATCAATCATTCCATTCATGAGGACTCTGCCCTCATGATCTAATCACCTCCAAAGGCCCCACCATCTAATACCATTACCCTGACATATCAACATATGAATTGCAGGGGAACACAAACATTCAGACTATAGCACTAGCTTTTAATCTACCAAGAGGATGACATACCAGCAAATTCTGGAAAAATATTGCCTTTTAACTACATTGAAGATATACAAAAATGAATGTAAATCCTTTAAATACATATGGCTACTCTGGCCAACATAACTTAGGCCTCCTCTTACCCTACTGCTTCTAGCAATTGTTTTCTTTTTCTTATTCCTCCTCTTCTCCGTTCCCACCCTTACAGGCAAGAGGTAAAACAGAGTCAACTGTATGAAAACAAGATCAAATACATGGCAGCTGTTGGATTATGAAAAATGACAAAAAAATGTTGCAGACACTTTCAGGAATCACTTGTGGCTTTATTTCATATATAATATGATGCAGTATGATGCCTAGAGAGATTTGGAACTTGGAAGGGAAAAGGATACCCTGATTGGCTGCATTCTTCCTTCATTAAGTTTTTATTTTAAGTTGTTAGTTAACATACAGTGTTACATTAGTTTCACGTGTACAATATAGTGATTCAACAATTCCATACATCAGCCGGTCGGTGCTCATCACAGCAAGTGAACTCCTTAATCCCCATCCTTTACCCATTTTAACCTTGTTAGATTTTTTTTTAATCCAGTTTTCAATGGATGGACTAGCAGCAACTAGTTGAGAGTAAGGCTGGCAACAGAAAGACCCACCCAGCCAAATCTTGCTGCTCCGGGAATTTGGGGCCAATACACTTCTTTTCTTCTCACTCCACTCCCCCCCTCCTACCCTCAGCCCCCACAGCGCCCATCCACCCTATACTTCTAAGACCCTTTCTTCTCTAGCCTCACTTACTCTGCTGCCCCAACACCCCTCCAGTCAGATGGCATCAAAGTAGGAAACAGATGGGAGAAGAAGAAAGAAAAAGGAAGACAAGAGAAAGGAAAGCCCCAGGTTAAACCATAATCCCAATCCCATGGCTCTTAAATTTGCAGGATTAGCCTGCTTTTATTTTGTTTTTAACCACTCTCTTCCTAAGAGGTCCAGTTCTGTTCTTCTACCCCTTCACTTCCCTTCTCCTATGCTCTGAGCTCTTGTTGGGACAGAGGACTCTGTGGAGTAGCTCAAGAATTGGATAAGTCCCAATCCTTCTGCTTTAGCTCTACCACATTGGAAATGAATGCATTTTTCCAAAAATACATTATCATAAATATTATTTGTTTCTATAGTACCACTGGCACTATACTCTAAGTACATTTTATAGATTCATTTATAGGTTAACTTTTAAAGATTGGCTTGGAAACATAAATATCATTTAAAAAATTATTTTCTTGTAGGAGCGTCTATTCTAAATTCTCATAGCCATAGGGATAACTGTATGAATAAAAAATTTAAAAAGAAACCAAACAAATAACTTGCTGAAGCTACAGAATTAGTAAGTGCTAGAGCCAAAACCTAAAGAGAGGACTGTTCGAATGTGTGGCATCAAAGACTATACAATTTCTATTATACCATAGAACCTCCAAAAATACATCTGTGTTTTTCATTAAGTAAATGAAAATTCTGAAAAGCTAAAATTTTACTTCTAATCATTAGATATTTTAAATTCAGTATCATTTATTAAAACATTTCCTGAGTACCCTTCTACCCAAACCACATCCAGTAATAATCACCGATGCTAATAAACTATTACTGACATTATCAGGGAAAAAAAAGTATTTAAATTATTTCAAGAATTCGCCACTATTGTTAAAAATCTATCATATTATTTCTCTTCCCTGTGTACATTTGATTTGCTCATACTTCTGTAAAGGGAACAGATTCTTATACCCAGGAAGAATTCCTTATTGCTCAAAACAAAAATGTTTATTGAAAAATGCTTTTCTCAAATCTTCTATCATCATTTCCAAAACAAAACATTTTCATTTCTCCTAACTTAAGAAGAATTATTTATAAGAATAATTATTCTTTTCTCAATAAAATAAATACAACTGTAGAACATGGAACAAAAGACTTTTTGCTCATGACACAGCTATTACTACTATTAAATTCTAGCTAGATCATATCTTACAGATTCATTAAAAAATAAATTCAACTATATACTGCCAACTTGATTTAGCTGAACAATGCTAAACAGAGGTTAAAAGGGTTTTAGGTCAGAAGTGTAAATCAGGCTATTAGTAAAAAAAAAAAAATAATAACATACTTATGGTTTATCCTTTTTAATGTTTATTTATTTTTGAGAGAGAACGAGGGGTAGGGCAGAGAGAGAGAGAAACAGAGAATCCGAAGCACACTCCACAGGGTCAGCACAGAGTCCAATGCGGGGCTCTAATTCATGAACCGTGAGATCATGACCTGAGCCGAACTCAGACACTTAACCAAATGAGCCATGCAGGTGCCCCATTTATGGTTTATCCTTTATTATAACTCGAAACTGCCATCTTGATTCACAAAGAGGCTCCAATATCCAGTGGAACCTCAGAACCACTATAGAACTAGAACAAGCCAACTGGCAGTGAATGACAGTAGTATGTTAATGGTATAAACTTTTCACTGATTCAGTAATGTGTAGACATCACCACCTCTTGAACTTTGACATTAGTAAAAATAAATAAGATATTTACACTTAGAAAATCCCCTAAAAATGCCATTTTTACTTTTTTTTTTTTTTAATTTTTTTTTCAACGTTTATTTATTTTTGAGACAAAGAGAGACAGAGCATGAACAGGGGAGGGGCAGAGACAGAGGGAGACACAGAATCTGAAACAGGCTGCAGGCTCTGAGCGGTCAGCACAGAGCCCGACGCGGGGCTCGAACTCACGGGCTGTGAGATCATGACCTGAGCCGAAGTCCTGAAGTCAGATGCTTAACTGACCAAGCCACCCAGGCGCCCCCCCATTTTTACTTTTGAAAATAAAATTGCAAAGACAACTGACCACTTCTACTGTGACTGTGTCCCCTTAGGTCTGTAAGGATTTGCATTTTAAATTGACAGTATTTCTCCAAACAGTATTTCTCTTTGATTGATACTAAAAACAATAAACATATTAGACATCAAATATTTGAGTACAGTATATTTCTTTATATGGGCACAGTATATCATGTGGCTGACAGGCAAAAAATGAAAATAGACTTGCCACAACTTCCACCCACAGATGGGAGTACATTCACCACATGGGCAGACTAATTTTCTCCCCCCAAAAACAAAGATCAGAGTCATATGGCTTGAAAATAAGCTCTCTATTGTCAGAGAAAGTGATTTACAACATTTATGAACCTATGTTTTCTCACCTTTTCCATTTGCTTTGAGGAAAGCGACAGTCCTAATGATCTCTATATTTTATCTTTGCATGGGCAGAATTTGCATTTTTGGTAAGCTCACTAGTTTAGTTACCTATTATGGAAGTACCTCGATTCACTTGCATATATCTTCTGAGGAATACTGGTTTCCCAAGCCCATGTCAATTTTTATTAACAAGTTAATTTACCTTTGGAGAATGGCAATGAATTTACGAAGCCAAAGGCCTAAGATTTTTCTATTTACTACCTCTCCTATGTATCAGTCCTCATCCACTTAAAACCATATGTTCAAGGCTTCCAAACAGAATGTCAGTATCCTCCTAGTCATTTAACATGCTCTCTCCCAGACAAGCAGGTTTAACAATCTAGCTATCTATGTTTACATTCTGCACTGCATGTTAGGCCATTTCTCTCCTCTTTCTCATTCCTCAACTTGTCAATCTCTCCTGCTTGCATAACTTTCTTTTACCCACTGAAACTTTCCCATGGTCTGGTCTCTCTTGTCTAAAAAAATAATAAACTAAGAAAGAATCCAAAAGAAAAACCTTAATCCTGTAACAACTTGCCTTATCCTCTCAAACTTCTTGAGTTTATTATACTCATTTCTACTTCCTCATCTCACATTTTTGCATTTATTTAAAAAAATTTCCCAACTTTCTCAAAAAAAAAAAATTGACAAATCTAACTATATATATTTAGAGTGAACATCATGTAACACAATCTACTCTTCCAACTCAACAAGAAAAACTTCTCCAGCAGTTTACCACTCCCCACTAAGTTGCTAGAGCAAATAAACAATTTTTAGCCCTTATCTTAAAGAATATATTTATAGTATTAACACTAAAAATAATGCCCTCATTCTTGAAATCCTTCATTTTAACTAACATTCTTTCATAGTTTAAAAACAATAATGCTGACTGGGAACTCTACTTCTGCTAAAGTAATAATCACGGTGCTAGGTGCTCACATGTATTAGCTTGGCAGTTTTCTCACTGCTATTGTTACCCATTAATGTTTCAATGCAGCTTCTTAAATAAATAAAATAAATTAGAATAAAAAAGATCCAAGTGTATTCAATGCAGTAAGGCTAAGTATTATTCTGGAAAACTTATGTGTGTGTGTGTGTGTGTGTATTCACAACATACAATTTAGCTCTTATTTTGGGTCATATTCAAAAAAGTCTGAAAGACACTGTGTCTAATTTAATCACCAGAACCCTACCAGTGAGGTCCATATAATTTACACTTTTTAATAAAGAAAAAACTAAGTATACAAAAGCTGTATAATTTGTCTGTAGTCAACCAGTTGGTGTGACATTCCAGAATAGCCTCTGTTTATCTCCTGATCTCCAAATACCCAAATGGTATCTATATTTCTCTATGCAAATATCTTAAAACACACTCCAATCTCAGAATTTAAAAAAAACTGTACTCAATTTCCACACATTTTCTCATTTGCTAATTTCCAGTGTTTCACTCTTCATCATCCAAGCATCAATCCTCATATCTTAGATACAACCACTCTTCACCATGTCATTACCACAATAACCTTCAGTCATGACCCACCCTTTCTTTCTAGAATAACTGCAAGAGTATCCTACCATTACCTATCATTATGCTCCCTCCAAGCCTCCAATTCACTCTCTGCTTTGCTGGAAGAAATCTCTTCAAAATATAAATCTAGGGGTGCCTGGATGGCTCAGTCAGTTAAGCGTGCAACTTTGGTTTCAGCTCAGGTCATGATCTCACGGTTTGTGAGTTCAAGCCCTGCACAGGGCTCTCTGCTGTCAGTGCAGAGCCACTTCAGATCTTCTGTCCCCCTCTCTCTCTGTCCCCCCACCTCAAAATTAAATACACATTTAAAAAATGTTTTTAATATATATAAACGTAATTATTTAGGGCAAACTCTCATAACTCTACAGTCAAACTGTAAAGTTCAAATGCAATACATAATTTCCTAGAATGGATTTTTGTGTACTTTGGGCAGTACTTTAAAAAACAGAACCTAATTGATATTTAAAGGACTTTTATTAAAATCAATAATGGTTGAAAGACCCAGATCAAAAACTCTTTACTTGCTGTTAAAGTTACTTCAAAGATAATAGGTTACGTTTACATAAGGATAGTTTCAAGAACAATCACAAATGTCTTTCACTCAAAAATTGCAGATAGCTAATAAAATATGCCATTTTCCTAAAAACAAAATACATCCATATCTTGAGACTAATGAAAGGGTTTATTATTTGTACCTTCACAGAGAGTTGACTAGAATTCATTAAATGGCAGGCATCAATGCTGTTTCTAAATAACGTTTCAAAAACAAAACAATAAACTTTAATTTGTGCTGGTTTCTTTTTTTTTTTTAATTTTATTTATTTATTTTGAGAGAGACAGACAGTGCAAGCAGGGTAGGGGACAGGAGAGAGGGGGAGAGAGAGAATTCCAAGCAGGCTCCGCACTACCAGCGCAGAGCCCAATGGCTCAAATTCACAAAACCATGAGACCATGACCTGAGCCAAAACCGAGAGTCAGATGTTCAATCAACTGAGCTACCCACACACCCCTGAGTTGGTTTCTAAATAAAAATGCAATGCTTTTCAATGTTTATAGCAGATTAAGATATGTCTACTGTGAATCAGTCATACACAGTCTGTAGATTATCTGCTATGACAACACTTCTAAGCCCTTCAATCTACACGTTTAAAAAAACTGTTGGATTTGTTGCTTCGCAAAGACAGGTGAAAAGAATTTCTAACTAAGTACTCACTAGGATGTGATCAGAGTTGTCAAAATATGCTTTATGATACTATTTTAAATTAAATTCTTTAAAGAAAAGTGAAGCTGAATCATTTTATTTTTCTAAACTATGTGTTCTTCATACACAGATATTTAGTGTTGAAAATGAAACCAATCAAATAAATTGTTTAAAAGTGTAGCATGCATCATTGTTTTTTTGAGCAGGATTAAGTGTAATAGTTTTGGCATGATTTTTGCGTTGTTGTTGATTCTTCCCTTTGCTTTTCAGTTAAAACAAAAAATAAGAGCTAATGATTCCAAAGAAACTCGTTTCTTTTCTCCACATGACTATTGGAAAGATCCTAATCAAGCCTGAATCAACAACTATAATAAATCCTTGACTTAAAAAAAACAAAATAACAACAAGTTGCTTTGCTCACAATACAGGTTTGTAAATTGAAAAAAAAAAAAAAAAGGCTTTACAGGTATACATGAGACAAAATATTCTACCAAGTTTTCAACCAGGACTTCTGCTTCATAGTGATAGGCATTTTTCTGAGGCAAAGTTATGACAAACATGCAAAATAATAAGACGACTGAACAAAGGAGGCAGAATCATTATGAAGAATGCCCACTAGGGTTGTACAGAGAGACTTCTTTCAAAACATCTTCAAAATATTGTACCCCAGTTCCTAACAGAATTGATTTCTGGTACACAGACTGAAAATCAAGATCGCCATGTATGAGAAAATGCGTGTAAAAAAAAAACCAAAACTACCTCTTAAAAAAAAAACAAAAGAGCTATTCAAAAGTAAGATACTTTCACTACACATTTAAATAGCCATAATTTCAAAACTAAGAACACTGGTTTGTTTTTTAAGTAAATTCATACAATAACCATCACATCCTACATGTCATTTTTAGAAAATACCTACAGAACTATTCCTCAAGTTCCTTCTCTAAATAAATAAAACTGGCACATTTTTCTCTCTATTGAGAAAAAATCTATTTCTATTTCCCTTTTTCCCATTTAGAGGCTAGGATAAAAAGACAAGTTGATTACTTTCTAACAAAATGTTTCCCTTATCCTCTCTTTTCCAAAGGCAGTTACTATGAATGGGGGTCAAGGAACAATATCATTTGATATTTATCTAATTTTACACAAAATTAAAATTGTTAATAAATGGAAAATTGTGACCTCAAATATCCGTACCATACACCTGAATTTTAAGAATAGAATATTCTAATGCAATTAGACTCACTAACTCCTATGTACAATATTGTTTGTTCATTGCAAACACATGCCGGAATTCAGCCAAACATGTAGCAGTGTTTTGTTTGAGTGTAGTACTTTATAAATGGTTTTTTTTTTTGCCATTTGCCAAACCTCTTTTGTTGAGTTATTCAAACTAACTTCTGCCAAGAACACTAGGAATTTGGTGATAGTGCTTCTTTTAGGAGAAAACAACCCCTTTCCTCAGAAAACGGAAAATGTTTATCTTGGCACTAAAACCTTGTATTGAGCCTTCTGGAAAGTATTTTAAATTGTTGTTTTTAACCTAGACTTTGTGACTGAAACAGGAAAAGGTTTCATAGCTCTACACCAAAATACATATTTATAGGGCTGATTTTCTTTCTACACCAAAAATACTACGTTGATGGCAGCAATTTTCAAGCACAATTTCCTAGGACCATGCTAAAGTTTGGGTATTATCACTATATTCAACATATGACTTGTTTTTAAACCTCAAAACTAATGACTAAGAAATGATAAATGATGATCAAATATGCTATCCTTAGATGTCATATTGGGAAGGATTGTTGCATTTAACTATGTTCTTTTAGGAATTATCACAAAAGGAAAATTTACTTGATATTGTACTTTCCTCCTATGGATGTCAACAAAAGAAAGGTTTCTACGTTTTCAGCTTTTTTATATTTTCCCCACTAAGTATGCTTTATCTTCAGACTAGATGAACATAAAGATCAACCATGTGAACTTTTTGCAATATTGTCCTACTAATAATCTGAATACAATATGAAGTTTTGGAAAATTGATGCAATGATACAGTCTTTGTCCTTAACACCTCTACCTCGCCCCTAACAGTTCAAACAATTTCACAAAGACCTCTAGAGAGCTGCAATGATTTTTCAGTCACTAATAACCAACAAAAAATACTATGCACTCATTACCAATCCTTTGCAAATCAAGCCACCCTAGCCTGAAATTTGATCCATTTTTTTTCCCTTCTATGGGCCTGGCTGTCCCTTTACAAGAGTAACAGCAGCAGTATCACTTTATAATGCATGTAAAATAGCTGATAAAGTGATAATAAGTTAAAATCATATCGTTGTGCTTATCAAATATTTATTAGGGTGTTCTGGAAGAAAATTGTTTTAAAATTCTGGTATGGTTAAATTGTCTTATTTAAAGGTATCTACAAAATATATCTTATTAAAACATGTAACTGCCTTTGTTAATCAAATACAAATTTTAATTTTAAAAGTTTGGTCCTTCCTGCTGTGATTGAATTCTTCCTATATCCAGAAAAATCATGAAAAAGTGTCTTCAAATTAGTGTAATAAGAGTGAGATAAATGGAAATTACTGGTATCACTGACAGAAAGGTTATGAAGGAGTGGACTCTTCCCAGTGAAAAATCCCATCCCTGCACTGCTATGGTTATACAGCGATGGTATCCTTTTTATTGGCCTTGAAATCCTGAGCCATCCTAACACTCCTCCACAGGCCTCACAGTTTCAGTGTGAATGAGAAATATAACTCCGACATTATGGACTAACTCAATACTTTAAAGACTATGACGAATATGCTAGTTTATCCCCACAGAAAATTTAGATTAAGCTCTACCATCACTTTTCTCTCATCTAAATCTAAAATGCTGACTGTTTTACAAGGAGAGTGAAGAATATCTAAAATCAGGTCCAGAAAAAACAAAAATTCACTTGTCAGAATTTGAGACTATTAATTTACATATTCAGCTTCCCAAGATGAACCTATAAGTAGAAAGTGAAAAAAAAAAACAAAAACAAATCTTCTTTCCCTCCCTCTATTCACTAAGAAGCAGTGATTTATCTCTATTCTAGAGGAAAGAAAAAAAAATACAACTCATGCCACTTGTGAGAAACAATTATTTAGGGAACAACTTTAGTTATATGGCTGATTCAAAAAACCACAAAGGACCACTATTTTTTTCCATTAAAATAAATAGGTATAACAGTACATACCTGAAAAAGAACATGTACATGGCAGCTGTGATGCAGAACAAAAGGACCTACAACAAGGAGAAAATACATTACTTGCAAAAGACCACTGACATCATTTGTGTGTCTTTCTTTTCAAATTTTAATTCCAGTATAGTTAGCATACAGTGTTATATTAGTTTCAGGTGTACAATATAGCAATCAATTCAACACTTCCGTACAACACCCATCGCTCCTTACAAGTGCCCTCCTTAATCCCCATCACCTATTTAACCCATCCCCCCCACCGACCTCCCCTCTGGTAACCATCAGTTTGTTCTCTCTAGTTAAGAGTCTGTTTCTTGATTTGTCTCCCTCTCTCTCTTGTTTTCCTTTACTCATTTGTTTTGGTTGTTTTTCTTTTGTTTTGTTTCTTAAATTCCACATGTGAGTAAAATTATATGGTATTTGTCTTTCTCTGACTGACTTATTTCGCTTACCATAATGCTCTCTAGCTCTATCCATGCCATTGCATCATTTGTATGTTATGAAGGCAAAATTCTCACTATTAAATCTTGTGCCTGAAACAATTTAAAGATGTGCACAACTAGTCATGCATGTACCACATTCCCTGTCTTTCAAATAAACCATGTTAAGGCAATAATGAGTCTGTTCACACACACACACACAAATGAAATTATACACATTATACAATATGTATATATATTACAACATGTATTATGTGTACATAGACTGGGTAGAAAGGTAACATGGTTCAAGAGGAACGATGAATTTTTTTAATTATCTGTAAGAATCCCTGAAGAAGCATAAGTAACTTAAGAACAAAGACATTTGTTCATTTATATAATGAAGTCAGCAAATAAATCATAAAGCTTATTAACTATTATACCAAGATGACCAGATTTGTATTCAAATGTAAAAAATGCTTCAGTGGTCAGCCAATTCTAATCAATAAGAAAAACTCCTAAAATTATAATCATCCTTTGTGGGATACAGACTAGCTGTAAAACAAAATTCCTCTAAAAGCAGGCATCCGAACACAATAAATCTAAATTTAAAAAGCTCCTCTCAAACACAACATAATAAGGTGTATGTGGAAAGAATCCAGAATCCAAGTCCTGACCAAAAGCTTAGTTATGCCAACAAAGTGGATCTCCATAAGGTGTTTTAAATCACTGAAAAACAAGTTGTAAAAATGTGTTCTTGTGTTAACAGTATAAACTAAAACATGATTGTCAATGGCCTCACATCACAGATAAATGACAAATGAGCAATCTTTAACTGTAAAAGGCTTACCACAAAGTACAACAAAAATGAATATAGGACAAAATAGTGTCTTGGTACTTCCAACACAATTTCTAGTCAACTAAGAAAAGCACAGTAGTTTTGCTATTACAGTTAAGCTTGACAGGTTTGCCACCTTGGCTTAAGATAAGCATTATAAACATAATCTGAATGGCTTAGAAATCTATAAACCTGAGACCCAAAAGAAAATAGGTATCATTTACTACAAAACAAATATTTCTATTATTATATAGAAAACACATAAAATCTCCTTCTCTATATAAAATATATAAAATCTCTTTCTAATAAACACACACAAAATCTTCTGTCCTCTCTCCTTCCTTTCCTCTTTCTCTTTTCCGTTGCCTTAAAAAATACCCTATCAATGATACGTAAGGTTTATATCACTGTTTTTGTAAACATAACATAAAGTGTATGGAATAACTTTCAATTACTGATTAACCAAAACCAATTAAAAATTAAAGTTCAAGTGAGTTTGTGTACTGGCCAGCCAATGACCCAGATCATGAAACTCAATTTTTAGTTCCCTATCATTCTATACCCTTTGGGCAAAGCCTTAGTTCCCAGATGTTCAAGGTTTCATTCTTTCCCTGAGCTAGTCATTTTTCCCCCTTGCAAACCTACTCACAAACCTCTCTAGAAGTGTCCCACAAATCTTTTTCACACCCTCCACCTTTCTCTAAGGAAAATTTCCTTAGTCACTTTCTCTTAAAATGTTGCTATGCTCTATCCTAATGTTCTAAACCTATTGATACTCATGTTAAACTAACATTTATCTTTGCAAATAATACACCTGAAAATGGGAAAAAGAACAATGTTAAAGATCTCAAGCTCTGGAATACAGCAGATCTGGGTTTGAGTCTAGTTGTATGTCACTTTCAATGCCTTATATAATTTCCCCTAAGACATAGATCTCTTGTCTATAAAGTGAGAATTGGAGTTCACTTTTTTATACAGTAGAGATTCAAGAGATAAAAATCTATACAAGCGGGGGGGGGGGGGAACCTAAAGGATATTAATGTACAATAGATCAATTCATTTAACAGATATTTACTGAATGCCTACTATGTTCCAGAAACTGTTCTAGAACCTACAACAGTACACAAAATGGGCGAAGTCCTTACCCTAATGAAAGTTATCTTTTAGTCAGGTGAAAGAAGATATTAAAAGAAAATACTATGTTAAATAGTGATAGCAGTTTAGGAGAAAAACAAAGCAGGATAAGGAAATAAAGTGCAGGAGAATAGGGGTCGTGGTTTTATACAAAGTGGTCAAGGAAGCCAAGACTTAGTAGAGAGAGTGAGGAGATGAGGAGTAAGCAAGGGGACTGTATCAACAGAACCACTGGAAAGATTCTGATTTTTATTATGAAAGGTATTCAGTACTGTGTTAATTAAAGGTGCTAAAGAAAAGATTTAATTTTTAGTGATGTAGTGTTTTCAAAGTTTTTTAAATTAATTGTGCTAATTTATTAAACATGGTGTCTTCAAAAAAATGCTTTTCCAAATAAATGACAATCTGCAGTTAAATAAGGAAGAATATTTTCTGTTTTTCAAAATTCAGAATTTGAAGGCAAAAGGAACTTAGATAAACCTCTATGGGTTTTTTTTTTTCATATCAGGAAACTAATGTCTTGAGAAGTTAAGTGATACATCCATGCTTACCCCAATAGCTGTATTTTGCATTTCCTTCGTTAAACAAATATTGGTCAAATGAGTCACTCTAGAGCTGCTCTATACAGAGAATATTTAAATACAATTTAGACCCTGAAGAAGCTTACAGATAATGACTGCTCCATTGTCCAAATCTGTAGCTGCTGTTCACATGTGGCTAGTTAAATTTTTAATACCTTTACTGAAGTAAAATTAACATATTTAAAGTACACAATTTTGTAAGTCTTGACATAGGTATATATACCTATAAAATCATCATCATAATCAAGATAACAAACACATCCATCACATCCAAAAAGTTCTTAACCTCATTCCCTTATTATCATCTTCATATCTGTAGAATCTATAGTAATGTCACCTCTTTCATTCCCAGTATTTGTAGTTTGTATCTTATTTTCTTGATCAGTCTATAGTAACTGCATTGATTTTATCAAAGAACAAACTTTTGGTTTAATTAATCTTCTCTGATGTTTTTCTGTTTTCTATTTCATTGACTTCAATTTGATCTTTATTAGTTCCTTTTTCTGTTTGCTTTAGATTTCATTTGCTTTTGTTTTCCTATTTTCTTAAAGACAGAAATTTAGGCCATTGATCTAAATTTTTTTCTTTTTTAATATCAGTATATAATGCCAAAATACCTGTTGTACATGTATTCTGATAATTTTGATAAGTTTGTTATTCATTTTTGTTTATTTAGAATACTTCTTTTAATGTATTTATCTATTAACTTATTTATTTGCAAGGGGTGGGGAGAGAGGGAAAGAGAGAATCCCAAACAGGCTCCATGCTGTCAGTACAGAGCCTGATGCAGGACTCAATCTCACAAACTGTAAGATCATAACCTGAGATGAAATCAAGAGCTCAACCGACTGAGCCACCCAGGCACCCCAATTCAGAATACTTTCTAATTCTGCTTTTGCTTACTGCTGTAATCCATGACTTAATTAGAAGTATGTAAGTTCCCAAATATTTGGGGATTTTCAGTGACTTTTCTGTTGTTAATGACTTACTTGATTCTATTATGGTCAGAAAGTACTTTATATGACTTGATTATTTCCAAATTTATCAGGACTTATTTTGTGTTCCAGAACACATCAGAATATGTTCCATATATTTGGTAAGTACCCATGTGTATTTTATTTATTTTTTTAAAGTTTATTTTCTTCTTTAGTGATCTCTATACCCAACATGGGGCTTGAACTCCCAATGCTGAAATCAAGAGTCACATGTTCCTCAGACAGAGCCAGCCAGGTGCCCCTCCAACCATGTGCATTTGAAAAGAATGTGCATTCTACTTTTGCTGGGAAGAGAGTATCAATTAGGTCAAGCTGGTTGATAGTGTAGTTTAAATCTTCTGTATCCTTATTGGATAAAGGGCTAGTATCCAAAATTTATAAAGAACTAACCAAACTCCGCACCTGAAAAACAAATAATCCAGTGAAGAAATGGGCAGAAGAAATGGACACTTTGCCAAAGACAACCAGATGGCCAACAGACACATGAAATGATGCTCAACGTCACTCTTAATCAGGGAAATACAAATCAAAGACACACTCAGATACCACCTCACACCGGTCAGAGTGGCTAAAATGAACAAATGAGGAGATTATAGATGCTGGTGAAGATGTGGAGAAACGGGAACCCTCTTGCACTGTTGGTGGGAATGCAAACCAGTGCAGCTGCTCTGGAAAACAGTGTGGAGGTTCCTCAAAAAATTAAAAATATGACCATTTGACCCTATGACCCTATGACCCAGCAATAGCACTGCTAGGAATTTACCCAAGGGATACAGGAGTGCTGATGCATAGGGGCACTTGTACCCCAATGTTTATAGCAGCACTTTCAACAATAGCCAAATTATGGGAAGAGCCTAAATGTCCATCAACTGATGAATGGATAAGGAAGATGTGGTTTATATAAACAATGGAATACTACTTGGCAATGAGAAAGAATGAAATCATGCCATCTGCAGCAATGTGGATGGAACTGGAGGGTATTATGCTAAGTAAAATAAGTCAGTCAGAGAAAGACAAATACCGTATGTTTTCACTTATATGTGGATCTTGAGAAACTTAACAGAAGACCATGGGGGAAGGGAGGGGGAAAAAAGTTACAAATAGAGAGGGAGGGAGGCAAACCATAAGAGACCCTTAAATACAGAGAACAAACAGAGGGTTGATGGGGGGTGAGGGAGAGGGAAAAGTGGGTGATGGGCATTGAGGAGGGCACTTGGGATGAGCACTGGGTGTTGTATAGAAGCCAATTTGAAAATAAATTATATTTTTAAAAAATCTTCTGTATCCTTAATGATTTGTCTACTTGTTCAATCATTGAGAGAAGTTATCAAAATGTCCTGCTGTAATTGTGAAGTTGTCTCCACAATCTCTCCTTGCAATTCTATCACTTTTTCCTCAGTGTATTCTGAAGCTGTTTTTAGGAACATAAATGTTTAGCATTATGTCTACTTTATCATGATGAAATTACCTTCTTTATCTCTGATAATATTCCTTTGCTCTGAAATCTATTTTATCTGACAGTAACTCCAGATTTCTTTTAATACTATTATCCATATTTTTACTTTTAACTGATGGAGTCTTTATATTAAAAGTTCATTGTGCATAGACATCTTGTTGTTTCTTGTTCCCTCTATTCTATCTGAAAATTCTCCATCTCTTCATTGGCACAGAGTGTTTAACATGACTACTGGTAAGTCGAGAATTAAATCTATCATCTTGGTATTTATTTTTCTATTGTTTCTCATTTGTTTCCTTTTTCCTCCTTTCTACCTTTTCTGGATTATTTAAAGGACTCCAATTTTTCTCTTTTGTTGGCTTATTTTAGTGTTTGTTTTAGGGTTTACAGTGTAGATCTTTAAACTGATGCAGTCTCCATTCAAGGGATATTATACCACTTAATATATAATGCAGAACTTTACAATAGTATTCTTCCATTTCTCTTCTCCTGACCTTTGTGCTACTCTTGCCATCTATCATACTTTAACCTATGTTATAAAATGGCTATATTTTAACCCTTTTCTTCAGAAATGTAGATCTAAAAATAATTCCTTTGTTTTGAAAGATATTTTTGCAGGGTGTAGACTTCTAGGTTGATAGACGGTTTCATTTCAGTAGCTGGCTCAACAAATGTCACTCTAATATCTTCTTCCAATTTGATTACCATGTGCCTTGGAGTAGTCTTCTTCATGTTTCTTGTACTAGGGCTTCATTAAATTTCTTGAACCTGTGGGTTTATAATTTTCACCAAATTTGAAAATGTTTTAGCCATAATTACATCAACTGTTTTTTCTTCCCTCCTTTTGACCTTTAGGAGCTCTAATTAACATACAGTAGGTCTCCCGAAGTTGTCCTACAAGTAATGTTCTCTTTACTTTGTAAAAAAATTCTCTTTACTCTGTGTTTCATTTTGGGTTGTTTCTACTGTTATGTCTTCAATTTACTAATATTTTCTCCTGCAATGAATGTCGACGCCATTCAGTAAATTTTCCATCTGATGCATTGTAATTATCTCTATAAGTTTGATTTATATTTTTTCCCCTATTTTCCATGTCTCTAACTTTCTGCAACTATGGAATTCAGATATAACAACTCTTTTTAATGTCCTTGCCTGCTAACTCCAACAGCTTTGCCATTTGGGTTTGGTATTAATTGACAGATTTATCTTCTCATTACAGGTTAAATTTCGTTTCTTCTTATTGCATGCCCAGTAATTCTGACTGGATATCAGACATTCTGAATTTTACCTTGGTGAGTACTGGATATTTTTGTATTCTCATAAATCTTCTTGTTTGTTCTGGGACACAGCTATTTGGAAACAGTTTGATCATTTAAGGATTTGCTCTTAAGATATTTTAGGAGGGAGTGGAGTAGTGCTCAATTTAGAGCCAATTACTCTCCATTACTGAGATAAGACCTGTATGTGTACTTTACCCAATGCCACAAGAATCTCAAGATTTTCCCATCTTTTTCCAGAAACAGACACTATTCCTGCTGCTATCTGAATGCCAAGCAATCAAGTAAGGACCTGGAATCCTTTCAAGTTGTTCTTTCCTTGGCCTAGGGCATTTCCCTCAGGTACAGGCCCTAACTGGTAAGCAGTTGAGCACTTTTCTCTCCGGTCTTCTGTTCTGTGAACTCTATCCACCATTGTTTCCTCTCGCTCTCTACTCTGTTTCTTCAACTCAGGAAGTCCTTGACTTTGTCTGAATGCCTCTTCTTTGATCCAAGCCTAGAAACTCTCCCAAGCATTAAGCTAGGGTACTCATTGTTTCCCAGCTCTGAGGGCCCTCTGCCCTTCAGTGTCTAATGTCCAGGACCTTGAGATCATTGTTTCATGTGTTTGTTTCATGTGTTGCAATTTGGTTGTTGCAGCTGTAAGAGTAAGTGCTACCTGAATCAACCCATAACTGTTATTTATTACATCAAGAACAGAAGCAGAGTGTGGTTCTTTAAATTTAAATTATTTACAATTAAATAATATTAAAATTCAGTTCCCCATTCACACTAATCATGTTTCATAGAATCCACAGCCACATGTGGTTGTGGATTCTATAACAGACAGGACAGCCACAGAATATCTCCATTACTGCAAAAAATTCTATTAGACTAATGCCTGGCCAGTGAATGATATTTTCACTGTGAATTGTGGTAATGTTATATAGCACTTAAAATATTCTCTCTTCGGTTGTAAAGTAGACATCTGCATACATCTATTTTTATACTTTACACTTTTATGTCTAAATCAACACAAAATTTATAGTCCTACCACTTACTTTACTCATTTGTAGAAACAATACAATACCATCTCTTGCATATATGTATGGAGTAAATGAAATAACATACATAAAGCCTGAAAGAGTTACTAGTATATCAAACATGCTCAGTAAATAACTACTAACAAGAAATAATTTCTCTGTAATTCTCTTCCATTTCACAACCATTGCACAATACACTTACGAAGGACAAGGAATTTTGCAATTGCTTTTTTCACTTTAATTTTGTAACATTTTTTT
The DNA here is from genome assembly GCF_018350195.1 of Panthera tigris. Taxonomy (NCBI): domain Eukaryota; kingdom Metazoa; phylum Chordata; class Mammalia; order Carnivora; family Felidae; genus Panthera; species Panthera tigris. The sequence goes on from NC_056669.1 coordinate 45,215,806, forward strand.
AACTCAAAAAGTAATGTAGGGCATGCTACAACATGGATGAACCTCAAAACATTATTTAACTGAAAGAAGCTAGTGACCACATGTTGTATAATACCATTTATATGAATTCCAGAAAAGACAAATCTATTTACAGAAAGTAGAGTTAATGGATGTCTAGAGCTAGGGAAATGAGGGGTGACAGCAACTGTTTGCTCATGGTACAAAGTTTCTTCTGGATGGGTGATGAAAAGTTTCTAAAATTAGATTGTAGAGATAGATGCAGAACTCTACATACTAAAACTCATGTAATTAACACTTCAAAATGGCAAATTTTATAGCATTTAAATTACATGTCAAAAACACTATTCAAATTGCTTTTTACACAGTAATGCATATACACAATAAAAACAAAACTGCAAACTAAACAACAAAAATACAAGGAAACGAAAGTTCCCTCCTATTCCAGATCTCTCATATCCTGTCTGTACATACCTCTGTACAGAGACACATATCTAATAAAGTATGTTTTATTCTTTTCTTTTAAATTTTACACACACCCATATGGAAATGCTGACATTTCTTAAAACAGTCTATGAATAGACATTTGGAGTGAAAGGAGCCAGTAAATACTGAATACCAAAGTACATTTTATAAAAAAGCGCACATAAAAAAAAAATTAAAAAAAATTAAAAAAAAAAAGGGGGGGCGCCTGGGTGGCTCAGTCGGTTAAGCGTCCGACTTCAGCTCAGGTCATGATCTCGCGGTCCGTGAGTTCGAGCCCCGCGTCGGGCTCTGGGCTGCCGGCTCAGAGCCTGGAGCCTGTTTCCGATTCTGTGTCTCCCTCTCTCTGCCCCTCCCCCGTTCATGCTCTGTCTCTCTCTGTCTCAAAAGTAAATAAACATTAAAAAAAAAAAAACTTAAAAAAAAAAAAAGCGCACTTACATCTCTTGAGGTAAATTCTTAGACCTGAATTCACTACATTAAGGCCTATCAGCATTTTTTATTTTGATGCACTCCCATCAACAGTATTGAGTGTATCTACTTCCTTACACCAGCCATTTCCCTATACCCAGAAAAACTGTTTTATCAAACTTGTTTATCCTTGCCAATCTGATGGATGAAAGAGGTGGTATCTCATATTATAGTTGCTTTTTCTATCAGTAAAACTAAGCCTCCCAGATTTATAAACCATTTTGGTTTCTGGTCGATCGGTTTCTTTTTCATATCCTTTGCCAATTTGTGGATTGTTGATCTGTTAGAAACTATTCTTATTTTTTGAAACTGCATATATTTATATAAAAACATAGAATGAATTTCATTATTATCTATTTGCACCAAGAATGGGAGTGGTTAAATAAAAGTAATCATATGAAGGAAATCTCATAATGTACTAAACCAAAAAAACATTTTAAGCCAAGAGTATACACAAAGTATAACAAATGATGTGAAACTAAAGTTCATTCAGCTGAAAAATACTGTTTTTTCTGGAATGCCTTTTTAAGAAGTGATTGTTTTACAATACAGGGGGCTTCCTGCTATAGAGCTTATAAAACTTCCAAAAAAAATGTGCTATTCCTCTCCTCACTATGTCATGCAGAATTTTATGAAAACTATCCCTTCTCAAAGCTCTAACAAATAAACAGTATCACAATATATGAATACTTTAAAATCCTAAAAACAACCAGAAATATTAAAAATGTGAATATGGCCCAATGTGAATACGTCCTGGAAAAGAGAGCTGTTTTTAACATTTAAGCCTCAAAAATGGTTAAAACACATATCCTGAAGTCATTTTAGAGCATACTAGAGACCTGAACAGATGGTGCATTTAAATATTTCCTACCACAGAGCTCTACTGCTTTTCTTTAACATACTCAATTAAATGTTCTTTGTCCCTGATCACTTCTTCTTGAGTGTATCCAAAGACAATGATGCCCCTTTGCTGCTTAGCCTTCATTACTCATTAAGCCCATTTCCCCCCCACCAATCCATTGAGACTTCTTCTTCCCTTATGCAAATAAATAATGAAATCTCATTTCTGTTTCGGGAAAAGAAGCAACAAGCTTCCCCTTGCCCATGTGGACTTTATTAATATTTTAGCCATGTATCCAACCCACCCATTCACAAAAATTGATCTGGTGTCTATGTGTTGCTAACACTTTGTGACTTAGCAAGTCAAACAGAGTGAAAAAGAAGAAAGAACCACAGGTTCTCACCCTCATATTTGCTACATTGCCAGTACACTGGGGAAACAAAATTACATAACACTTGATACCTATTGCCCTTCTGATGTCAGTCTAGGGGGAATGTAGGCATATTAAGAAATCACTCCAATACAATACACTAGGACAGAATATTTACACTTCATCCTACAAGAGATACTCACCAAAACACCTGATTATGTTATTATTGAAATTATTCAACATATTTAGGCAATGCTTTTTTGGCCATCTATATATCTTTCTTAATGTCTGCACCAGAACTTACTTGAAATACAAAGTACCAAAGGACAGAGCCTTTACTTCGTCTAATTCCATACATGGATACATTTCTTTACATGTAACCTTTTAATAATGATGTTTGTTTCTATTTATAGAATCCATCTTTCAAAAAAATAAACAGTTCTCCTATTCATACACTATTTAAAAGGCTGAACTTTAGACTCTAAGCATCTTTTCATTTTTTTCACAAACACAAATCACCACATGGTCTCTTGAAGAAACCACTCTTACTGGATGAATGAGTGCATCATAATTTGCAATGTAAAGATTTTGACTTTAAACACACAATTTATCATTATCATAATACTGACTGACTTTAGATAATGCATAATCTTAAACAGCACTATTCTCATGTTAAATAGCTATGTATTGCTTTATAATTTTAAAAAATCTTAGGTAACTAAAATCTCATTTAATATATAGTCCATCTTTATAATCTGTCCCTTTGTTTTAGACTGGCAGTTTTACCTACTGATTTTTTAAAAATTTCCCTCTGTGAGAAAACAAATACAGGGACAGTACAAAATACCTTAAGAGGAATTTTAGAGCCACAAATGCCAGACTTGAGGTAAGAAAGAAGTCTTGGGTCTCCAGAGTAAGACTATAAACTTGATCAAATCACTTCCATTTTTTTTTTATTTCTATCTTTTTTTACTTTAGACAGAGCATACGTGCGTGAGCAGAGGAAAGGGGCAGAGGGAGAGAGAGAATCTCAAGCAGGTCTTGATCCCATGACTATAGGATCATGCAGGACCTGAGTCAAAATCAAGCATCCAACATTCAAATGGACTCAGCCACCCAGGCACCCCAAATCACTTCCACTTTTTAAACCTTAACTTGTTCATCTTTAAAAGAAGTTATATTAATCTCTAGAATTCTTCAGAACTCTAAAATTCTATGATTCCATGTATCAATTTTTTTCACCACAGAACAAAGTTATTTCTTTTTTTTTTTAATATATGAAATTTATTGTCAAATTGGTTTCCATACAACACCCAGTGCTCATCCCAAAAGGTGCCCTCCTCAATACCCATCACCCACCCTCCTCTCCCTCCCACCCCCCCATCAACCCTCAGTTTGTTCTCAGTTTTTAAGTCTCTTATGCTTAGAACAAAGTTATTTCAAAGCAAACAGTCACTAATACATCATGAGAAAAATCTCAGAATATATGTGTATAATAAGAAAATTAAAGTATTTGCTCTGAGAGGAGTGTAGGAAATTACACGATGTATGACAAAAACTTGGGGCCAGTCTCTTCCTTCCACTGCTCACTATTCTTGATTTATACCTTCAAGGTTAGCAAACAGAGTCTGGCAACACAATAACCTTGAAATTTTCCAGTTGTAAAAGAGTTAGGTTAGATAGCAGCTGGGAAGTATAGACTATGTGATATCCTGTCCTTTTATGGTAAATGAGAAAACTGTACTTGTTTTCCATAAAAATAAAACAATTTAAAGTATACAACTGCGAAAAATTTCAGTACACAGGAACTAATACAACTTATAAGTTAATTCCTTATAACAACAAAATTCTAATTTCTGCTAGCAGATTTTTAAAAAACAAATAGCATTAAACAATTCACTATTTAAAAGACCACAGATAAAGGTTTATACATAGAAACAGTGCTTATAAAAAATTGCTTTAAAACTTAATGGTCAAGTAAAAGCCAAGACATGAATTTATTCACTGAACAATACTCATTGAAAGTATATTCTCAGAACTGCGCTATCAAAACCAATTAGACATTATCATTACATACCCACAATATTTTATTCACACCTCAATTATGATCAAGTAAATAAATGCAGTATATTGGAAGTAAGGTTTGGACACTGACTTATATTTAAAAAGTTAACAAGATAATCAACTGCTTTTTCCACCCCCCCATAACCATTTCTCTATTGTATGGTCAATTCACTGGTCATTAAAAGTCATCAAAAATGCACCGGGGCGCCTGGGTGGCTCAGTTGGTTAAGCATCCAACTTCGGCTCAGGTCATGATCTCACAGGTTCATGGGTTTGAGCCCTGCATAGGGCCCATTGCTGACAGCTCAGAGCCTGGAACCTGCTTCAGATTCTGTATCTCCCTCTCTCTCTCTGCCCCTCCCCCTCCCCCTGCTCATGCGCTCTCTCTCTCTTTCTCTCTCTCAAAAATAAATATTAAAAATTTTTGAAAAAAAAGTCATTAAAAATGTAATTCAAAACAAACAAGAAAAGAGCTAAGTATGAAAAGGAAGCCAAAATAAACCACAGAAGAGCTTAAGATAGAAAGTCAGTAAAGGTAAGTCAAGACAATCAAAAGGACCAGAGAACATGGAGAAAGAAGAAAGTAGAGAAATAAAACAGGTAACAAGCTGCTATGGATTAACAGTGCCAGGTACTACAAAAGATATTTTTAAAATACTGTTGACTTTTAACCCTAACAATAGCTCTTTAAGGTAGGTTTCTATTAGTCCCATTTTAAAGATGAGGCAATTGGGCTTGGAAGATAAATTACTCACCTAAAGTTACAGAATATTTAAGTGGTTGAAGACTATTCTGATTTCAAATTCAAGGCTTTCAATTATACTCCTTTGCCTCCAGAAAATATTTTATTCTTATTAATGTTGATTGAATATAGTGCTTCCATGATAAGAATAATCCCCATAATGCTTCCACCAATGTATTATTTTTTTAACCAGTGTCTGTCATTTTAAAAAAAAAGGGAATGAGGGGAAATTTTATAGAGTTCAATATAATAATAATTAAAATAACGGTGTTGGGGCACCTGGGTGGCTCAGTCGGTTGAGCGTCCAACTACAGCTCAGGTCACGATCTTGGGGTTTGTGAGTTTGGGCCTCACGTAAGGCTCTGTGCTGACAGCTCAGACTGGAGCCTGCTTCAGATTCTGCGTCTCCCTCTCTCTGACCCTCCCACGCTCATACTCTGTCCATCTCTCTCAAAAATAAATAAACATTAAAAAAAATAATAAGGTTAACAACAACATCAATTGCTGATGTTATTGAATGCCTGCTATATGTCACATGCTGTTTTAAGTGCTTGATGTGTATGACCTTACATAATCCTTAAAACAGCCTGCGATATAGGGATTATTATCCCCACTTCAGAGAAGAGGTTTAGGGAGACATACATAGTTACGGGATTGACACAGGTTTAGAAACCAGGTGTGATAACAAAGCCCATGAGCCGTCATGGATTTCTCTCAAAGTTTCCTTTTAAATCCTCATTACAGCATTACAGCTTTTATAAGTTTCATTCAAATTAATTATGAAACATCTCTTATTTTCATGGACAGCAAAGAAAAATAGTAAGTTAAGATACAGTCTCTGTGTAAAAGAATTATTTGCATAATGAGCCAGATTTAAGAAAAGCAAAGATGACAAGAAAATTCCATAATCCTCAAAACTTGTCTAAAATATTTATTCTAGTAAAGAAAAACACATCTAAAAATATATTTTTCATTTCCAAAATAAGTAATTTAAATATTACAATAAAAAACTAAAACAACAACAATGAAAACAAAACTCAAAATCCTCCATGTTTATATATTGAGATGAGAAAAAAGTGGCATGAGCCAGTTTTCCAGTATGTTTACATAGCCTATATAAGGGACTATTCTTTGTCCTAACGTGGCCAAACATGTTACTTTTTCATTTGAGAAAAAAACCAAACAACACAAAAAAGCTTACATGTCATTCAGCACATGGAGGAAAAAGGTTTTATATGGACTCAGAGCAAAGTCGAAGCTGAAAAAATATTGTGTTTTCAGCAGGGCAAAGTAGACAGGTCACCTAAGTGAAACTTCATTATTATAAGTAGACAGTTTGTAGAAGTTTAGTTATTTTCATCCAAATGGTGGTACTCTCCTTAACCTCAAATAAGAACGAGGCTTAGGGTGATATTCTGTTTTTCCCTCAGAGACATTACAAAAATAAATAAATAAACATACCCAGATTATTTTAGAGAGCTCATAGCAGGGCTACATATAAACAGCACATAGCAGTATGCAATTCAGATTTTCATCATTTTTTAATTTTATAATTTAATATAATTTATTGTCAAGTTAGCTAACATACAGTGTATACAGTTTGCTCTTTGCTTCAGGAGTACATTCTCATGATTCATCACTTACAAGTGACCTCCTCGATGCCCATCACCCATTTTCCTCTCCCCCCACCCCCCAGATTTTTATCATTTGATAAAGGTAAGAAAGACCATTAAACTGAGAGTTATTATTATCCTAACCAAGGTGTCCAGTGAGACAGCACTCACTACCTCACCAAACAAAGCTGTGCTGTGGACCAAAGGCCAACAGCTGCCCTCCACCTGGGTTCCAAATGTTTTAGGTGTCCACTGAGAACCAACTCAATCCCAATGCATAACCTCCCACAAAACAGCTATCAACAATAAAGAACAGGATATATAATTTCTTTACTGTTGTTTTAAACACAGCACATGGGTAATTTTACTCATGCATTGGTATAATAAAATGTCATTTAGTTTTCCCAAATAGTATACCCCATGCCCATTCTTCGGGCATATGCTTATTCCAGAACTCATTTGAGAAAATCCTTCCTTGATTAGGCATGGCATTGCTCATATCTTAGTTCTCACTATTTCTATCCAGCTGCTGATTGCTCTCTGCATAGGTTCCCACTGACTACCACTTTTTCAGGCAGGAAGGTCCAGAACTGATGGGCTATTTTATGTTGTTTTGTTTTTTCCTAATGAATATTTTTAAAGTCTTACAGCATAATGTAGTCAGCATTACCTCTACCAAAAAAGTGAGGGCGGGGCGGGGCGGGGCAGGGGGAGTGGTTATAGCTTGTGCTTGAATTCTGAATCAGATAAACTATGGAAGACTTTTCAATCATCTCTTCCAAAGTGAATCCACACAAGATTATTCCTTTTGAGCTTCCTATGCTTATTACATCAAGAAAACACAACAGATCAAGGCCTCTCAGTTATGCTGGGTTAACAAATTTTAAGAAACCTTCATTTTCTGTGTTTTTTTTTTTCCCTTCCCAATCACCAAGACAGATTCAGTACCTAGTTTATTACTAAGAGATACAATGATACTGAAATGTATACTTTTTCAAAATACCTACAAAAGCATCTTAACAGTTTAACAGAAAAGATAATGATAAAAAGACTTTGAAAAAATCACCAATACCTTTTAAAAGTCAACTTTGTTTAATACTTAATGGGTCTAGCAATGGGAAGAAACTTAAATGCTTATCTGGTCTTGTTACAACAGTAAAAATGATTTAAGAATAAACAGAAATAAAAATCTAGCACAAATGTAAAATGAAGTTTACATCCAGTATTAGCTACTAGTTATGGATTGCAAAATGATTTAAAAAAAAAGAATTAAAGAGTGGATGTTATTTCTATCATGGACATCTCTACTGCATGTGGTCAATCAAGATCTTGTATGAAATTTGTGTATAGGCAGTTTCAAGGATGAATGTGGACCATATGATCTAATATGCAGGCAGGAAGTGTTTGTCTGTCTAAAAGTCAAAACCACAATTTTAGGCACTAATACCTGGGAATGTTCATTCGGACTCTTCACCCCTTATAAATACATTACTCTTACAACATTGACGTCAGTGTTGTGTAGGTATGTATGCATGTATATATATGTGTCTGTGGAAAGACAGACAGAGATAGATAGGTACATAGGTTGCTTTATATTCAACAGTTCAGAATTCTCTTACCAAACGAGAGTATTCCCTGAACTTTCCAAATAAACTCAAAATAATGTACTGGCAAACCTGAGTACAGGCTATATTTGGAGAAATTTCTACCTTGTTTTTTTTTCTCCCCATCTTACTTGCTCTTTTCATAATGCCTCCACCTAAAAAGACGAGGAGTCTTCAGAATGAAGAGTGCTTTAGTCCCTCAACTATGTTCACAACCTGATAATCATCTACTCCTAAAGAAATTGTCACAAAAGGAAAAATAAGTTTTGTTTTCTCTTCTCAATCCTGAAATGAACAAAAGTCTTCTTAAACTTTCTCACAAAAGTATTGTTAATGTTCTCAGTCTTTTCTAGTAGCAATTGGCATAGCTGCAGTTATAACTTACTTCTCTTGCATATTACAAATACATTCATATTAATTTTATTTAAAAATACCCAAAATGTGAATTTATACTTCCTCTAGGTCCTATCCCAAAGAAGTGCCTTCAAAATGAAGATTATTGGACATATAGACATATGGGACATAGATTCATGGTTAGGAACAAAAAAACCCATTCATTTAAGTTATAGACTTAGTTATTTCTCTCATCTGACCTGAATTTTTTTGAGGTAGCTATTTTAAAGGTATCTTACAGTTTACAAAGTTACAGCTTTTTCAAAATAAAATTCTGAAAAATAGCATACACAAAGACACCCTTGGCATATTTCTGAAATACCATGTCTCAACACCACTGTTGCCTCCAGCCACAAAGTTACAATGAGGTGCACAAGCAGGGTTATCAACAGAGCAGAACAACCCAGTACAGGACTGTCATGCTGGGAAGAGGATTAGAAATGAAACAGACTAACATCCTAAAAAATAAGTCCTTGCAACACCCAAAGCACTTTGAAACTGATATGACATGGGCTTCTCAGTCTTCAAAATTTAATTAGTAACAATAAACCAAACTAATTGGGAGTAGAAGTTCTGAAGAGCATTTCTAAATGTAATTTTCTCAGTGTATTAAATACAGGGCATGGCAAAAATGAGGTATGCATGTATGTCAGCCAAAATTTTCACATGGAAATTCTGTCTATAACAACAAATAGTCTGATTAATATTTTAATAGAAAATGCCCCTAAGGAAAGCAGGTGGTTCCTGGTACACACAGTCTCGGTGTCTGAGCTATCCTAAGTGTACATTCTTTCATCTTAATCAAGCTAGGAGCCAAAGTATAAACTGACATTTGTGGAAGCATGATTTCATTATTATAAAAATGAAAAAGGGTACAATGACCAGTTTTCAAATGAAACCTAAACATTAAAATATCGGTATTTACACTGCTTCAAAAATTTCATTAGAAATAAGACATTCATATATATTGAGACCTAGCTGAGCAAAAAATAAATTCTTCAATTAAATATACTCAGTATTTAGTAGTGAGCATAGTATGAATGACTGAAGAAACTTTCCCCATTATCTCTAACAATAAGGTGACATTTGTATTTCATTTTGGATTACTAAGTCACCAAGCTAAAGATTAAAGCATTTTATTTATATAAACTAAATTTCAACACAAAACTACTGCATGATTCCATTTCTGCACACATATGTAAATAAAAATGATGGTCAGCTAACCTTCAAAAGTTAAGTGGTCTCCTGGGGGCACCTGGGTGGCTCAGTCCATTAAGCATACGACTTTGATTTCAGCTCTGGTCATGATCTCACAGTTGTGGGACTGGGCTCTGTACTGGGCATGCAGCCTACTTAAGATTCTCGGTCTCTCTCTCTCTCTCCCTCTCCTTCTGCCCTTCTCCCATATGTACACACACAACATACACATGAACAATAAATAAATAAATAAATAAATAAATAAATAAATAACAGTGAGTTCTTTAGGGAAAAAAAGGTTAAGTGATCTCTATCTCAGTTACTGTAGATCATTCTTAGTATTCATAATTTCCAGTACTCAAATTGCTTTCATTGATACTTTAATCTTGGTTGGTAGCTCTAATTAGCTTCATATAAATATGTGAAATATTTCTAATGTCTTATTTGAATTTTTATTTAAATCATTTGGAATAGATATTAGACAAGAATCACATTATCTTGCTTTAATAAACTATTCATATATAATCTGTGTGAATGACAACTTGCAAATTTTACAACCCTGTGAGTAGATTCCTGGCCATCTTGGACAGCAGAATCACCAGGAATCACCAGGGGAGAAAAAGAAATTCAGGCATTATTACCAATTAAGGAAAGAACACTAAATCAAGGAATAGGCATATTCATTTTCCTATTATCTACATAATAGAGAGCAGAGTGAAGAAACAGGGCCTAAGGGAGCAAAGTTCAATGAGATCAAGAGTCATTAGAGAGGACAGGCCCAGAAGGATGGACAGAGGCAACAGACCTTCAAGAGCATGATAGCAATGGAATTTACAATGTGATGGGCAAGGCAAGAAACTGTTGAAAATAATTGTTTCCTACTTCACACCTCTGCCTAAGGCCAGCATCAGTTGCCTTACACTAGTCTAAACAATAAATTAAATAAATAAATAAATAAATAAATAAATAAATAAATAAATGTCAAATGGACCACCATCTAAATCAGTCACTATGCCAAATCCCTAGAACCAAATCCCAGAGTTTCTCACCCTTGGCACTAGTGACAATTCTTTGTTGTTAGGGGTTGTGAAGTGCGAGGCTGTCCTGTGCACTGTGGATGTCTAGCAACATCTCTAGCCATCTCATGGCACCCCCAATACCAGCGAGGGCAACCAAAAATGTCTCTACACATTACCAAGTATCTCTTGGAGGATGTACAAAATTGCCCCCAGATGGAATCACTGACCTACAGGAAACCTACAGATTTTTTTACTTGGACCACTCATATAATCAAACAGTGACAAAACCCTGTGAACTATCTAATATAACCTCTTCTCTGCTATATGGCTCCCTTCTGTGATGACCATAAAAGGTCACTATATCGCTTTTGCTTAAAAATCTCCTAGAATGAAAAACTCTCAACTTTACCAGGCAACCAAATCCATCTTTCAGATACTTATATTTGAAAATTCTTCCTCATCAATGCACTAAAATCTATGTTCTCTAAATTATGCTTGTAATGTCTAGTTCATTTAAAAAAAAAAACAAAAACAGAATCTTCCATAAAACCAGTCCTTCAAAGATGATCACCTCTATACCTTAATCCCTTTGTAGGTCAGAACTACAAGTGACACTTAATCTCAACCAGTATTTTAGGCACCCAATGGTAAAGGAATCACCCAAGCTATTCCACGGAGGTACAGAGGAACTGGACTATCTTTCAGCTCCAGACAGGTCCAGTCCTGGATCACATATGCATTGATAGCAACACTTATAAACCCTTTTGTATTTTTTTTTTCATTTAAACCCTCAAAAATATACCTGTAACTTATGGAATAACTTTCTTTTCTAATTATTTCCTTTTCACTTAAATAAGCATTCAATTCCTGACAAAGACTAAATTTTAAATTCTTTTAAAAAATATCTACTCCCTCACTGGTGGACTAAATGATATATATTCCCTACACATAGTAAGACTTGTCATTTTGCTGCTTTACTATATTCATTGTCTCCTTAGATGTTAGTCCTTAATTCTGTATAATTTCTGTGTGTGTGTGTGTGTGTGTGTGTGTGTGTGTGTGTGTGAGTGTGTGTGTGTGTGTGTGTGTGTGTGTGTGTGTGTGTGTGTAACCAGTGCTCTGAATCCGGGATTGCCAAGTTTATAGTACATGTTTTTAAAGTATCTGATAAAAACTAAAGCATACAACTTCCCAATTTAGAAAATGTATTTTAGAAATGCTTAAGGCAAAAGTATTTTTATAAGGCCTTAGATCATTTGTGTTTTAACTATATAATTAACCTCATATATCCAAAACTCAGCTGGTCAATAAGTATAATTACCTAAAATGGCAGTTTTGTTTCTTAAGCAAAGAAACTCTTTGTTCAAATAATATAAAATCTATAAAAACTATAAGTAAAATAAATAAATGTAGAGATGTTCTGAGGTACTGCTTTGTCTTCCATACCATGCACACAGTAGTTCTTGAGAGGTTCTGCAAAACTCTAGATATATGTGAAGAGTATCTTAGGAAAGACTATCTTGGCACATAGTTTAAAAAAATGTTCAGAGCCTGAAAGAGATGCCACAATTAGCATGTACTTGATTTGATTTATAGTAAATTACCTCACAATAAATCTGTTTCTTAGTTTACATGTCATTCTAGCAAAGTGGATTAAGTGGTTTCAAAAAGATAGTAGCAAATTCAGCATAGGAAGGAGAGGTAAGAGACGGGATGCCAGAGGAAGGCACAAAAATAATATTGAAAGCAAAAGCAAAATAGGAAATTGGTTAAGAATGATACATTATTTGCAAAGTTGGCCAAAATTTCTCCTATCCCTGTATACATGCCCCCTTGTGATTTGACCCCACTGCTCTCTTCATTACAGATAGAAACAAGTTTCCCTCCCTTACTGGGTTAGCCCTATGATTTGGTTTCACCAAAAGAATGTGGCAAAAGTAACACTATGTGACTCCCAAACCTAGGCTCCAGTATCACCCTTTGGATCCTCGAGATCACTGTGTAAAGAATTCGAAGCTAACCAACTTGACAGCGAGAGACCAGGAAGACAGAAAAGTGAATGACTATCTCAACATCATCCAAGACCATTAAGTGCCCCAGGTCAAGGCACCCGAAGACTGGAGTTGTGTGAATCTAGAAGAAGAAATGCCCAGCAAAGCTGGGCAGACTAAATTGTTGATGTACAGAATTATAAGCAAATAAAATTGCTGCTGTTTTGAAGCCACTAAGTTTGGAGGAGGTTCACAATACAGCAATAGATAATAATAAGTAAACTAAGCTCAAAATTAATAGTCATATGCAGATCATTTAGTGTAGAATACAGAACCTTACCTTTTTTAATAGGTCTTAAATGTATAAATATTATAGGATTAGAAAAATTTGTATTAATAATCTAGGATGATATGAAATATTTTAGTTAATCCAAAATGTATAGAAAACTTGGGATTTTGCATTACTAAATACCAATGAATTGTTGGTTTTAAATATACAATAGAAATTATAACAAGTAATAGAATAAAATTCTTTAGTACCTATATTTCCTTATATATTATTCCATCAGTGTTGAACAGGAAATCAATTATGGATATATAAAACCTAGAACATACTTTTTATGACCTAATAAAGATGCATATTTTGGCAACTAACACATCTTTATCCAATACTTTATTCAAAAGGTTGGCTGAAAAATATCTTAGAATCATTCAATTGTTGTAGCTGCAGAAAACTGCATAAGTGAACCATAGCTTCAGTCTTTCCTTCCCATAACATTCCATAGTGATGTAATACTAAGGGAAAATGTTTTAAATACTTAAAATAAGACCATTTAATTAAGCAAACACTATAATAACTAGCATATATATATATATGTGTGTGTGCGTGTGTGTGTGTGTATATATACATTTATAATTTGCCTCATAACCTGGTACTGTAGCCAAAAGAAAACACACACAAAAAAAAAAAAAAAAAAAAAGGAAGAAAAGAAGAGAAAGTATTACAGAGTCCAAACTATATAGGTACTGTATTTTTCTTAAAGAAAACTCTCCTTCATGTGATGACCTACAGCACAGTCTACCAAGAAGCAACTTACCAATCCAGGTATTCTGTGAATAAGGTTTAAGCATACATAGCACCAATCTTACTAAATACAAGAAAGTTTGAAAACAGACCGGTTTTTACTGGCAAGGTACCTACAGAAGATCACCTAGTGGCCCCACAGATCCTTAGCAGGACTACCTTACATTGAGAATTCACAACAATGTAGAACAGAGGTTCTCAACCTTTACTCAGAGCACTGTAGAATTAAGAAATTAAGACTCCAAATAACACCAAAGTCAACAATGCTTACAACTACTACAAAAGAGCAATATACACAGTTTCCATAAACGACTTCATTTTCACTAAAAACTATTTTCCAACATCACATTATGTAATGTTATGAGAAGGAAAGACTGAAGTAACAGTTCACTTATACAAACTTTCTCCTGCTAAACTGAACAGCTATAAGGTCTTTTTTAATCACAGGGCGCCTGGGTGGCTCAGTCAGTTAAGAGTCCTACTTCGGCTCAGGTTATGATCTCGCAGTTTATGAGTTTGAGCCCCGTGTCGGGCTCTGTGCAGACAGCTCAGAGCCTGGAGCCTGCTTCGGATTCTGTGTCTCCTTCTCTCTCTACCCCTCTGCCACTTGTGCTGTATCAAAAATAAATAAACATAAAAGAAAATCTTTTTCAATCACCATTTCGAAGAGAATAGGTGTGTTATCAGCCAAAATATGACCTTTATTAGGTCATTAAAGAGTATGTTCTGCAAAAGCAAAACAAAACAAACAAAAACACACAATAAAAGAAAGAATAAAGAGGTGTGAAGAAACTTTTGGATGTGATAGGCTTATGGCATTTACCGTGGCAATAAATTCATAGGTGTATGCATATCTCTAAACTCATCAAGTTGCATACATTAAATATGTAGTTTTTTGTATGTCAACCGTACCTCAAAAAAGTAGCCTTTCCAAAAAAAAGTGTATTCTATGTTTTATATGTCCACAATTGACCTCCTATGCAACACTGATTGAACATTCATTCTACTCACCCATTCCATCACAAAAATTTACTGAATACATACTACCATGCTGAGGATCCAGTAGAGAACAAGAGATATAATATCTACTAGTTTGGAAGCTTAAAAAGCTGCCCTTCTATGCAGTCTGAGTATAAGTGGATGTTCCTCTAACTGTATTTTGTCATTTACTCTCGAGGCAAAGTTCTCAAATGGCCCAGAAATCTGTCTTTGGTGCTGGATTCTCATCACAGTGTACCTATCTCAGGTTATGTCACTTTGCATGATTCATTCAGGTCAATGTTCTGCCATATGATGTCATAATAGAACTGTATAGTTGCAGCAACAATAAAAAGTTTGTATTTACTGAAACTGGTAGCACACCTTCCATGGAAAACTACTGCAGGGGCACCAATTTGACTCTCAGCAGGCAGGCAAAGAAATCTGATTTCTTAGCATGCAAAGAGACTATTTACAAATGCTTACTGACATTCATCAAGCTATCAGAGACAGCTCTAGCTAAAATGTAGTTTATAAATTTATACTATATAACTGCCAAAGCAACAATTCATTCTAAGTCTCTTCTCCATTAATACTCTCCCTAAATGTAAGCTTCATAAGAAGCCAGATTATAACCAGAAGATTTATTGGTGAACAAAGCATCAGAGCAAGATGAGTTAATCGAGGTTTGAATACAGACTGATGTCAAGCTAAAAAACAAAAACAAAAACAAACAAACAAACAAACAAAAAACACCATTTCTATTAAATCAGTAGAAATATACCTAACACACACAGGACAATTTACAAAGTTCTCCTTTAGAATTATTGTTATATTCAGTTATATTACAGGCGAATTTTATTCTGATCTAGGAACTGTTCTGACTGTTTAGAGAAATTACATATCTCTGCTTTAATGCATCCATTTTGTAACTCTCACAATTGGGGCAAGAGATATTCAGTTACTACCATTTACTGGTAAGAAAAACAAATGCAGAAGAGCTAAAGTGGGTAGTGTTAAAGTAATTAAACAAGAAAGCCTTTACACTGAGGTGGCTCTAATGCCTTGGCAAGCTTCATTAGCAAGCCAAAACCTAAACTAGAATAAATTCCCGTAAATGCCTCAAGATAAAGAAATCTAGGGGTACCTGGATGGCTCAATTGGGTCTGGACTCTTATTTCGGCTCAATCATGAGGTCATGGTTCCTGAGATGGATCCCCATGACCCAGCTCTATGAGAACAGCATGGGGCCTACTTTGGATCCTCTCTCTCTGCCCCTCTCCTGCTTGTGTGTGTGTGTTCTCTGGCTCACATGTGCTCTCTCTGTCTCTCCCGCTCTCTCAAAATAAATAAACATTTAAAAAAAAAGAAAATTGAAACCTAAGAACAAACAATCACAGCAACCAACAAACTAGGCTTTCCCAAATAAAGCAACCACTTAAGCTATAGCCAATCAAATAATTTCCTTGCATTTCTACCATTTCTGTTCTATAAAAAAAGCCTTTCCCAGCTCCTGTCCACCGGAGCATCCCCAACCACTTTCAGTTTACTGTTGCCTGATAAGAGTTTTTGTTTGCTTAAATAAACTCTTATAAATTTTATGGTGTCTCAGTCTATCTTTTAACAGTGCAAACTGAAAGAAGTCTACAAGTTTTACTCAAAAACCAATGGCTTTTCCATAGATGAACGACCCAACACTAGTATCATCCTCACTGGGGAAAAACTGCAGCTTTCCCCCTAAGGTCAGGAACAAGACAGGGACGTCCACTCTTGCCACTGTTATTCAAAATAGTATTGGAAGTCTTAGCCTCTACAATCAGACAACACAAAGAAATAAAAGGCATCCAAATCGGCCAGGAGGAGGTCAAACTTTCACTCTTCACAGATGACATGATACTCTATAGGGAAAACCCAAAAGATTCCGCCAAAAAACTGCTATAACTGATTCGTGAATTCAGGGAAGTTGCGGGATATAACATCAATGCACTGAAATTGGTTGCATTCCTATACACCAACAATGAAGCGACAGAAAGAGAAATCAATGAATCGATCCCATTTATAGTTGCACCGGAAACCATAAAATACCTAGGAACAAATCTAGCCTAAGAGGTGAAAAATCTATACACTGAAAACTATAGAAAGCTTATGAAAGAAATTGAAGAAGACACAAAAAAATGGAAAAAGATTCCATGCTCCTGGATAGGAAGAACAAATACTGTTAAAATGTCGATACTACCCAAAGCAATCTACATATTCAATGCAATCCCTATCAAAATAACACCAGCATTCTTCACAGAGCTAGAACAAATAATCCTAAAATTTGTATGGAACCAGAAAAGACCCCGAATAGCCAAAGCGATCTTGAAAAAGAAAACCAAACCAGGAGGCATCACAATCCCAGACTTCAAGCTATACTACAAAGTTGTAATCGTCAAGACAGTATGGTACTGGCACAAGAATAGACACTCAGATCATCAGAACAGAATAGGGAACCCAGAAATGGACCCACAAACGTATGGCCAGCTAATCTTTGACAGAGCAGGAAAGAATATTCAATGGAATAAAGACAGTCTCTTCAGCAAGTGGTGCTGGGAAAACTGGACAGCAACATGCAGGGAAAACTGGGCCACTTTCTTACACCATACACAAAACTAAATTCAAAATGGATGAAAGACCTAAATGCAAGGCAGGAAGCGAAACCATCAAAATCCTCAAGGAGAAAGCAGGCAAAAACCTCTTTGATCTTAGCCGCAGCAACTTCTTATTCAACACCTCTCTGGAGGCGAGGGAAACCAAAGCAAAAATGAACTATTGGGAACTCATCAAAATAAAAAGCTTCTGCACAGCAAAGAAAACAATCAGCAAAACTAAAAGCCAACTGATAGAATGGGAGAAGATATTTGCAAATGACATATCAGATAAAGGGTTAGTATCCAAAATCTATAAAGAACTTATCAAACTCAACACCCAAAAAACAAAGAATCCAGTGAAGAAATGGGCAAAAGACATGAACAGACACTTCTCCAAGACATTCAGATGGCCAACTGACACATGAAAAAAATGCTCAAATCACTCATCATCAGGAAAATACAAATCAAAACCACAGTGAGACACTACCTTACACCTGTCCAAATGGCTAACATTAACAACTCAGGCAACAACAGATGTTGGCTAGGATACAGAGAAAGAGGTTCTCTTTTGCATTGTTGGTGGCAATGCAAGCTGGTGCAGCCACTCTGCAAAACAGTATGGAGGTTCCTCAAAAAACTAAAAATAGAACTACACTACGACCCAGCAATTGCACTACTAGGCATTTATCCATGGGATACACGTGTGCTGTTTCTAAGGGACACATGCACCCCCATGTTTATAGCAGCACTATCAACAATAGCCAAAGTATGGAATGAGCCCAAATGTCCAACGACAGATGAATGGATAAAGAAGATGTAGTATATATATATACAATTAAGTATTATTCAGCAATCAAAAAGAATGAAATCTTGCCATTTGCAACTACGTGGATGGAACTGGAGGGCATTATGCTAAGTGAAATTAGTCAGAGAAAGACAAAAATCATATGACTTCACTCATATGAGGACTTTAAGAGACAAAACAGATGAACGTAAGGGAAGGATAACAAAAATAATATAAAAACAGGGAGGGGGACAAAACAGAAGAGACTCATAAATATGGAGAACAAACTGAGAGTTGCTGGAGGGGTTGTGAGAGAGGGGATGGACTAAATGGGTAAGGGGCATTAGGGAATATACTCCTGAAATCATTTTTTCACTATATACTAACCAATTTGGATGTAAATTTTAAAAAATTAAAAATAAAATTAAAAAAAAAAACAATGGCTTTTAAAACGCAGATTATACTTACCTGTTAATATTCACCATTAGTTACTGGGTGTTTGCTATGTATCAAGTCTTATTCTTTATACATGGATAGACAGATGTATAATATCTGATTTTGTTCTTTTACTAAATCATGAGTATACATCACTGTGCACATTTTACATGAGAAAATACTAAAAAAGTTAATAAACATGCTGTGAAGTCAAAGAGCCCTCTATTAACCAATTTACAATCGGCTATACTATCTCAAGAGAATTTCAAAGCTTTTTACTTGGCAATCTTTACAAACAGTCTCTGTAAGAAAGAGTGGTTTAAAAACAGATCTCTTTAGTTACTCTGTCTTCCCAAACTCCATCTCCCAATCAACTTAAATGCACTTTAAAGGGAACAAAGGGAAGGTAATGCACACCAACTCAAGAGAGTGAATGGCTGAAGTTACCATTCTGTAATGGTTCTTGCAGCCTCCTCAATTCTACAAGGTCTCCTTACTTTCTAGGTTTTCTTCCTAATTCTCTTCAATATACTTATTTACTCTGTGGATCTCACTAAGCCTGTGACGAAAGGATGCCTAGAAACAGAAGACCAAGGACACAGTATGTAGCAATAGCAATGACAGCTCTGCTTCTAAAACCTTCCATGAAACAGAAATATGAAAAGTATATAGTTATGTAATGGTAATAAACAGAATATTGATAAGAAATATCAAAATCCAACTTCGTTAAAAATTTCATAGTCCAAGAGGCAGTGTGTTATTCTAGAAAGTACTAAGGCTCTGAAGTCCTTATTGTGTGTGTCCTTGGGCAACTGAGATAGCCTCTCTAAACCTCAGTATTATATTTGTAAAAATTGTGCTATGAATGCATACCTTTTGAGCTATTTTGAGCAGTTAATAATACGTATATAAAGCATTTAGCACTTTACCTGGCAAGGTGATGAGGTTCAATAAATGGTAGTGATTATTGCTACTACAGCTTGAAAAATTTATGTTTTCAATTAAGTAAACAATGTTACCTAATGACAAATCATTAAACTAGAAACATGTGATCTTTGAATCCCAAAGAAAGATCTAAGGGACACCTGGAAATTCTCCTGAAACTATTTCAGGTATAGCAAAGATCACAGGGAATCAGAGAATAAGAGCCATAAGGTAAGAGGATCACAGCAAAACTTCCAAGGCAATACAAAAGCAGAATTATTACTTTCACAACCTTAGGTAAAACTTTAAAATATTTTAAAACATAAAATTTGGTGCTGCTTTCAGAGTCTATCCTAAGATTCCAATGTCCCAAAACAAATAGCCCAAAGTTTCAAAATAAAACCTATCTGAGCTACAATTTCTAAAAAAGTTTCCTACCTCTCTTTCCTCATCCTTTGTTCCATTACCTAGCATTATGTTCTGTATTAATCATGAATATATTTAATCAGAAAAATCCCTAAGAGTGGTAGCTAGCTACTACTTTGGTAGGCATACTGTCTCATCATGGCTTGCCCAGATAAAATGCATGTCTTCAAAATTTTCAGCATTACAGCAGGCTAGGAAGAGAGAATTTTCATTAACCTTACCTTTAAGTGGGCTATTCTGACCAACACAGGTTCTAACATACCAACTAAAATAAAAAAACATATTAAATTAAAGAATCCAGGAATGGAGATAATTTCAAGTCTAGTCATCTATGGCAACAACAGTGTATAAATGAGACTTTAATGAAAATGAAAATTAAGTCACCAAAATAATGCTTCCTGCTAGAATGGCTTTTAAACTATTAGTATCCTGCCAAAATAAATTTCAAGACTAAACTTGTATAGACTGAACTTTTTATTCTGATTAACTACACTACACACATGTAATAAATATTCTTAAAACTAACATTAAATGTGAATATTCCTAACAGATGTTTCTGATTACTCTCTTAGCAACACTACTGCAGGTTACATTCTGGATACTTTAGAAAAATTTGCCCTTACTGTGAGATGTTATTACATTATTTTATTTAATAAATCTTCATCTCTGAACAATTATGGCAGTAATCTGTACCATGATATAGAAAGAAGAGAGCATAACATTTAAAAATTCCTGATGAGTTAAATGTACCATCATTTGCCTTTCTATAGTCCTGGAGTAATTTGAGGTTAATTATAACAACTTTTCACAATTCTCAATTTTTATCCATGCTATCCAGACATGTATTACTAGCATTATTGAATACTAAATCACATTTCACACAAATGACTACATATTACTCTCAGATGCAGTTCCTGAAGTTTTGCCAACAATCTGGAACAGGGCATGGACTTTTCAAACCAGATGCATATCATTTCCTCACTTTATGAAATGTTACTACAAAGCTGTGTTTCAATAAAAGTATTACAAAATGAATTACATTTTAAATGACTAGAACAGTAGTTCACAAGCACCTGTGCAAACATAAGTGACCAGTCAGGCCCAGTGATAAAAGGAAAATGAAGATCTATTACAATTAGTAAGAAAGTGAATCTCCAAGTTCATCCTATCAAGCCCATCTGCCAAAGAGGTTACCTCTGTGAGGGGAGACAGTCACCAAGGCACTCATTATTTTTCCTAATTCTCCAATTCCCCATCCTTTTGATCAACAGTGTGTTGAGAAACCATGTAGGACAGAGCATGGGATATGGACTTATCACAAGGAAGGGACACAGCATGAACAAAATGTAACAAATTACTATGTTCAGCGAACTTTTAGGTTTGAAAAAATAAACTGTCTCCTATTCATCTGTATCTCTCTAGGGCCTATGACATTAGCATCACCAATGTTAAGTAATTAACTATACTTTTTAAAAATTTGGCTGTAACATCACTTGCTATATCAAACTTTCAAAGATTATCAAAATTTCAGAAAAAATGTGGTATTCAATTATGTCCCTCTACAGAAATGGCAATGTCCAGCCTCTGACCCTCCCAAGTGTTAGTTTTAACACTAAAGTATTTATGCTGTCCAACAATACAAATATGTTCTCGCTGGCTTCTTAGTATGTACTTCTCCAAATCCATAGTAAATTGACAGACATGTCTTTCCTAATGAACTATTTTCATCATACCATTCTTACTCAAATATCTACAGTGGGTCTTCATTGCTTACTGAAAATCCACAGCCACCATTCCATCAAACAATCTTAGAACTACTCATCCCACTTCACCTTACTCCTTAAAAGAACCCTAAGTTTCGACCATGTTCCTATATCCTTCTTAAAACTTATCTCCACACCTATTTTTTTCTGTCTACATAACTTCTCATTTCTACTTCTAAAGCTCACAGCCACCATTTCTTTCAGCAACAGATATGCAAAGAATACAAATGACATAGTCTCTGACTTTTGCCATTAAAAAAATAGCAAAAATTGTTTTAATGCAACAATAATTAGCATTAAATAGGAAATACTGACTTAAAATTCAGTAGGAGCTCACGAAATGCACATTCAATACTGTCTTGAGAGGGTTTCATGGAGAAGGTAGAGCAGAACAGGTAGAACTCAGTAAAGAACTACAAAGGACATTTCAGATAGAAGAAACAATATGAATAAAGAATAGTTATGGAAACAAGTATGATATTGTACTCTGTAGTGAAGCAGTAGGAAGAAAAGTTGAATAGACAAGAAAGGAACAAATTATAGTGATCTAAATACTAGCCCAAAGGGTCTGGGTTTGATGGGTCATTTGTATGAATATTCAATCCATCCATTCATAGAACAAAGACTAGCTAAGTAAACCTATTATAGATTCATAAGGGACTTTCAGAAACATGCCAAAACAAAATGAATGAGAAAAACAAAAAGCAAGGGAAAAGACCTCCCAAATTATCTATAGTAATTGAGTCAAAAGTGGACAAGTGTACAGAAATGGGTAAGGGCAGTGAAGCTGGAGAGAAAAGGATAATTCTAAACATTATTTGCATGACTGAGAGGAACCTAGGAAAGACTACAGAGAGGTGAAAGGAAAAGAAAGAATAAAGGCAAAAATATTTTACTTGGGGAGACAATATAACAAGGAACAGTTAAGAGATACACTCTAGAATCATTCTACCAACATTTGGCTGAGGGGAAAATTCTACATAGGTCTTTCATGTTTCTGCATGTCTTACAAGAGAGGTACTCACGTTTTGTTCTAAACTATATTTCAATGATGTCTGTATACAGTGAACAACTTTAGAAGATAAAAAGGCATGCTTACTGCCCATTATAAAAGATTTGGGTTCCCCAGTCTCAGAGTTTTCTTCTTGTATGCAATCTACTGTGCTTGCAGGTGTCACCTGAAGCTCTTCACTTCACCATAGAGAACTGGGGCTCAAGAAATCATCACATCACAAGAAAATGATGATATTCTGTCTACTGCCATTGCTGTAATGAAGTCTTTTGTCTCTGAACAGAAATCTCATGTCTTCTGCCAGCATCCATGAAACCAAGGCAGGCTAATTTGTTAGCCTGAAAATAGGGTAAAATTTCAAACTCTTTATAATTCGTTTTTTTTTTTTTTTAAGATTTTATTTTTAGGTAATCTCTACATCCAACATAGGGCTCAAACTCACATCCCCAAGATCAAGAGTCATAGGCTCAACTGACTGTGCCAGCCAGGTGCCCCCAGACTCTTTATAATTCTTGACAATACCCCATTCCTCAAGAGTGTGATCATGTGGCATTTAGTTCATTTCAAGTCATAGTTTTCTGTAAAATGAAAATAACAATAGCATCTACTTCATAGGTTATCCACATTAAAAATGAGAAAATCCATGTAAATAACTCAGCACAATGCTTGAAAACAAATACCAATTATTATTTACATGTAATATGTTATACACACATCTGCATAATATAAAAGTATATTTTATATGCATACATGTGTGGTTTGCCACTTGTCCCTCAAAAGTCATATAGATTAATAAAAAAGCAAACTACTGCTGTGGTAATTATGGAAATACTTTTATAAAATTTTCTTTAAAATAAAAACCAAAAGCATGTGTGTATATGTATGTGTGTGGGTGTTTTTAAATCTCCTACCATGTCAAAGAAAATGTAATCACATGACAGATTCCATTACAGTACAATACATGTGTAATGGCCATTAAAATTAAGTTCCTTAATGGCTTAATATAAATTCAATATTAATAAATTTTAGCAAACTAAATGAAATTTTTCAGCATAGTAATTATATATGTAATTTTTTAAAGTGTCAGTTTTTTGAAAATATGAGATAAAAGGCACATTATACATGAAACCAAATCACTTCTCACATTTCCCACGCTAGGAACTTTGATAACATACAGCTGACATTAGCTATCATCATAGGATAAAATTAACTCCTTTAAGTAATAGGCATTTAACAACAACCTAAACAATTAGCATATTATATTCACTGACTACATCAGGAAAGATACATAATTTACAAGATTACAGAATGAAAACCAGGACACACTTTGTTCTGCATAAAAACCTAAAGTTAGTGAAATTTAAACCGCATCTACTAACACTCTAGTTAAAACCTCAGTAAAATGTCAATATATACGACAGACTCATTACATTTTCTTTTCCCAAAGCAGTTTATTTATTTTCCATACAAAAATAATGTTAATGTGAAAGATGTAAAAAGATAGTATTTTTAATAAAAATTTAGTTGCACTTAAAATTGCAACAATTACTATTTTATATATGCTAACATATTCCTTCTCCGAGACAGGATGATAGAGCAGCAACAAGATCTTCTGGGATTCAATTCCTAAATTTATAATCCCTAGCAATGTGATTTGGGGAAACCTATTTAACTTCTCTGTATCTTATGTTCCTCATGTGTGAATAGGAATAACTGTATTTGCCTTCACAAGGATGAAAATTGAAAAAAAAATTTTTTTTTAAATAACAGCATTAACATATGTAAGCTTCTTCCATTCCTAAAAGCTAAACAAATACAATGAAATTTTACTCAGCACTTGAAAAAAAAAAAAAAAAAAAAGAGCTATCAAGCCACAATTAGACATGATGGAAACTTAAATGCCTATTACTAAGTGAAAGAAGCCAACCTGAAAAAGCTACATACTGTATGATTTCATCTATCTATATGACATTCTAGAAAAGGCAAAAAGATTGTAAAATTATCAGTGGTTGCCAGAGGTTTGCAGAGAAGAAAGGATGGACAGATAGAACACAAGGGATTTTTAAGGCAGTGAAACTTTGTATTATGCTACAATGACAGCTACATGTCATTACAGATTTGTCATAACCCGTAGAAGGAACAACAGCCAAGAGTGAACTCTGAAGTAAACTCCAGACTTTGGTTGGTAATTATGCAGCCACATAAGGTTCTTCAACTGTAACAAATTCACCACTCTGGGGGTATACTGAGAATAAGGGAGGCTTAGAGAGGAGGAGGTAATACGAGAATTCCTCTCAACTTTGTTGTAAACCTAACACTTCTCTAAAAAATAAAGTCTACTAATGTCAAAAAAAAAAAACTAAAATAAATCCTAAAATAACGTATACACTGTAAAGACAACCCATTATATAATGTTGACCATCTTGAATTCTAAGATTACCAAACACCAAACAAGATAATTCAAATATCCAGTTAGGTTACTTTCCAAATAATAAGATTTTGTTTTTGCATGTATGTAGACAAAGACTAAAGCCCTGTGAATGCCCATATTAATGATAATATTTAGGTAGACAACCTATTTCTTATTAAAAATAAAATTAGCTATGATCTCATAATTTAAAACCCACATTTCACTTCTGTAAAATAATTATCGAGTCAAGAATTACTAATAATTACATGTTTTAATGAGGCATTTATAACAATTATTAAATAAGACTTAGAGAAAGACAAGTTATAGTGAAATTAAAGTAAAATTCCGTTATAAGTATATGGGCTCAAGGAAAAGACTAAGGCTAACAATGGCAAATTTCTCTCCTGGCTTTACAAACCCAAGTTCTTTCTCCCTCTACTCACTTCTTAGTCCTATGCTAGTTTACTCAAATGTCTCAACTAGAAATCTGTAAGCGTCCATCTCATGCCCAACAAGCTCAATAATTATTAAATACTACTACTCCATGCTCGGTTGAGTAAATTATTGTTCATTCAAGTTCACAGTCAGTAGTTCCAAAGTGAATGCTTATATATCAAACAGAGCTCTGAGTAGAGGTCACAGCTTTCTGTGTTTACAGCTTCCCCACACAATTAATCTTGCAGCTGCACTTGATTAGTTTTTGACATGAATGCACTGTCTCAGAGAGGTCAATACAAGGAGGTTTCCATCCTTTTGACACTCCCTCTAACCTCTGCCATTCAGAAACATTAAACCACTTGTAATAGCATTGCACAAGGACTTCCCAGTGTCTACACTCTAAGAAAGTTCTCTTTGGTTACTGCTGCATTCCCTAGACTGCAAAAGGTACTTTGAACGTGTCCTTCTTTGTGAAGAGCTTTTTGAAAAAGCGAAAGTTCATTTTTGTTCAAGCATCAGCCCAAATTTCCAATGATGATGTCATGCCATTTCAGTAGAAACAGAGCCGAAATAATGAGGATAATGACTGCACACCCAGGATTTGAGGTTAAATTCTTCTCCCTTTAAATATAAATTACTAACCTGTCTTCATTCAAACAGAAATCATGATGAACGGTAGGTAATTCACACCAACAATTATGTTAATATAACAAAGAAATGGATGAATATAAGAAAAGTGATACATATGTATGAAATCATTAAAGGACTGAATTATGAATTAATTTTCCCGAAAGGTAGAAAAAAAAAAACACAGTTCAATCAAATACACATATATACACACATTTTTTCACCATGGCTTGTGAACTAATGAGTTTTATCCAAACCAGAATGTTGACAAAATGTACCACACTACAGAGCAACAGTTAAAATTGGAAAAAAATTAAAAATTATATATGCACATACATGTATACACACACACACACACACACACACACACACAGGCAATTACACAGAGAGAAGGCTTACATGATATAGGTGTATTTGTCTCATAAAATTAGCCTGTTTGTAAAGTGGCAGAACTATATACGGGTAGGATACGCCTAATTGCAGAGAAAAGCTTGTTTCTATGATTAAGGAGCAATAGCTTGAAAACACTTCTACAGTTAAAAAACAAGCTAATAAAAAAAATACAACTTAATTTTTACAAAGTAAATAAACAACAATTTCATGCCCAACTCACCATGTTTGTTGTCAAATATGGCATGGCTTTATGTGATCCTTATCAATTTGCAAGGTCCTTTCTGAGTGCCCTTAAGTCAAGAGCTGTAAAAATTGCCATATGCCTTCCATTCACTCCACTGGTGTAGGCTTTGAGTAAAAACTAATCAGTTAGAGGGGAAACACTACCACAGATTTAACAGATTATAACTGTTAACTAACACTCTTGGACTAATAAGGTGATGTAGTTATAAGGACTTCTAACATTGTCATTAACTTCAAAAATTGACTTTTGGGATGTGGGGTTGTGGGTTAAAAAAAAAAAACATAAAAAATTTTGTTTAGAAGACAACTACTGTTCAAATGTAGCCAATAAAATAAAATGCTTCAGAAATGCCAAAACAATTATTAAGCATCTCAAGAGAAACACTTCCTTATTTCCTGAAAACCTCTTGGACTATTTTAGTTTGCATTCAACAAATAGAATCTAATTTAAGTTAACAAGTGACCCACTAATCTAAAGTCATATGTGGCACATCTAGTTTAACTCTGGCTGATCTCCAGTGCCTTTTATGACTATTTTAGTTCTGCATCATGCAAAACATTCATATGAGGTAAAACTAGGAATTTTAATTCACAGGGCCATCGTAAGAGTTTACTATTTTTCTTCTAACCTGTATATGCTATAAGCCACTCCTAATTTATCATAAAATAACCAAAAAACTAAGCTTCACAAAATCTTTCTTCTAACATAGGATAAATATGTTCTCATTTAAATCTTCTGTATTTCCTATCCTCAAGTACATATTACCAATTCCATTTATAAAGATAGCTGAAGACAAATTAGATACTTAATAGAAGGCAGATTTCTCTAAAGAACACATCTTCACTATCTTTTCAAAAGAAGTAAAAATCTTCATTTGAATTTTCTCCCCAAATTGTGAATATTTTTTGTCAAGGAAAATAGGAATGGCAGCTAAAGAAAGACAAAAGTTAAGGAAGTAAAATATACTCAAAAATGAGATTCTGTTATAAAATAATCAGCACGACTCACATTGAATGCAAATCTTAGGGCTTATCTAGGATTTATTTCCATTTTCCCTCCCAATAACTTGCCTTTAATTAAAGAGCTTTCCTATTTGCTCAGTATCCACCATTCATATCATGTTTTTAAGTATTCTTAGATGTGAACCTAGAGGAAATTATGTTTAAAAATGAGTAGTAGCGGGGGTGCCTAGGTGGTTCAGTTGGTTAAGCATCTCAGTTGGTTTTGGCTCAGGTTAGAATCTCACGGTTCATGGGTTCAAGACCCGTGTCAGCTCTGTGCTGACAATGCAGAGGCTGCTTGGGATTCTCTCTCTCTCCCTCTCTCTCTGCCCCTCCCCTGCTCATGCTCACTCTCTCTCTCCCTCTCTCAAAATAAATAAATAAACTTTTTTTAAAAAATCAGTAGTAGCAAAAACTCTAATGGTAATGTTAATTTCCTTTATATTAAACACCTATACTTACCAAGGTCTTTGGAGTGAAAAAAGCTCTGATATGGCAATAAAAAGCAGAATCTCCAGAAGTGTATTTATAAATCCATAAGAATTACTAATAAATATCTAAACTTGTATATTCTAGAGAAATTTAAGACCTTCCAAATTCTGGAATTCAGAAACCTTTTTTCTTTTTTTTTAATGTTTTTATTTTATTTTTGAGAGAGAGAGAGAGAGACAGTGAGAGCAGGGGAGGGGCAGAGAAAGATGGGAGACAGGATCTGAAGCAGTCTCCAGACTTTGAGCTGTCAGTACAGAGCCTGGCGTGGGGCTTGAACTCACACTCTGCGAGATTGTGACCTGAGCTGAAGTTGGATGCCCAACCAACTGAGCCACCCAGGTGCCCCAGGAATTCAGAAAATTTTTAAACTTTACCTTCTATTACATTCTTCCACAATTTCCAATAAAACCTATACACTAAAGTTCCCAAACTTCTTTTTGTTCTTTTTCTATTCCAAATTTCTTCAAAATACTGGGAAAAGCATGAAGTTTAGAATTAAAAACAATTAAATTTCTCACTCTCTCCCAAAATCAAAATTGTACTCTAATACTGCACTAATTAAGGTTGGCCTTACATTACAATTTCTCATATATTTGGTGGTCTTCAAACTAGACTTGAGGTCCTAGGAGAACAAGGACAATGACTTACTAATATTTGTATGCCCTATATATTTTAATCAGTATTTTTTATACATTTATCTATACACTGATTTAATATTTTTTATTTACATAAAATTAGTGTAAATATAGTGTAAATATTTTTTATTTACACTATAGAACATTTTTAACAAATAATTTTCCTATCATATTCAGTTTTCTAGGATATTTATGCCCTTTACTGTGTCAACAGTCAAAAATATCTGCCAGCTGACAACGACTGTCATCAAACCCATTGGTCACTCTTAAAAGAAGGGAAGATAGGAAAGAAGGAAGAAAGGGGAGGAGGAGGGACAGGGAGAGGAGGTCCCTTGGTTGAAGAGATAGAGATAGCTATTTTTGGTAATATCTATACTGATTCTGGGCATCCTACAGGTCAAGTCACTAAATACCTGAAGGCAGAAACCATGTCTTTTAACTTAGTTGCGTACAGAATTTAGTACAAAATAAAACCTACTTTGACGCATTAGCAAATATAAAAACTAGAAGGACCAGATAAAAGTCTAAATACGTCTTGGGTTTTAAATATTTAAATAATATCAATTTCTACATCGATCCTCAGAATACTGCCTTTGATTTTGCTCTGACAATTATCAACATGCTGAAAATGGGTAAAAATGTTAAAGTGGTTTATTATCTTTAAAGTTATTATTTTTAATTATTTATATTGTACTGATACTATTTTAAAAAACCTTTTTACACGGTAGTTTGGTCAGAAATAAAAAGATGTTGATCAAAACTCCAGAACATAACACCGCAATCTATTCCAAGAAGCCCTCTATTAACACATGGGTTATCATTTAAACGTTTGTTTTTAAATTATTTGGGGGTGGGGGAATATCAATACTACTATATGTTAGATAACACATAAACTCTTGAGAATAAGACTTAGTATCTAAGAAGTTTTGAAATATTTTTCATAGGGTAAATTTACGGTGGCAAGAAGATGATGAAGTGGGGACAACACATATTTTTAGCAGACTGACCTGATAAGAAACAAATATGAGAGCAGCTCCAAGAAAGCTTATGTTCTGAGTATGCCTATAGCCATCCCTTCATGTACACTGACAACAAGCAACATTTCATTTTCTGAATGAAACATATCTTTCCCTATTCCCAGACCACAAGCATGGTGACCACATACTCCCCAGAATATGGGGAGAAGATAACTCAGTACCAATACAGGATGTTTTCCCACTGCCACCTATCTATAACTCTAAAGATTCTGGGTGTGCAAAAATGCAGGCTTGAAATTCATAAATTCTGATATTAACTAGATAACTCTTAATAACACGAGGTGTCTGAAAAAGGCCTCCAAATATCAGCATAAAGAATCTTTTTTGAAGGCTAAGATGCTCCTTTCTTTATACTCCCCTGGTACTTTGCATACACTTCCATGATACCACCAGATATTTTTACACCTCTTATGAGCAAAAAATCCCTAATGCCTAGCAAAGAGACTTTGAGAATCCATTTAATGAGTTTACAAAACCAGACACTCAGTCATATAATCTCCATTTCTAAGCATCTTTTTTAACTCATTTCGTTTCCATTCACTTGTTCCCACCACCTGCCATAGTGCCTGAACATAGGTGTTTAATCATCATTTGTTCATTCACTGAGAAACACAGAAAGGAAAAGAAAAAAAAAGGATGAGGGAAGAAAGATGAGAAAAATCAGAGAGGGAGGGGAGGGAGGGAAGAGAGGAATGAAAGAATGAAGCAAAGGAAGGAAAGGATGAAAGGATGACATCAACTAACCAATCTCAGTCATTTCCATATTCAGAACTTGGAAAGTCACCATATTAACTTCTTTCATTGTTTTTTTTGTTTTGTTCACTTGACTGTTTAGAAATACCTTAATGGTTTTCAAGGGTTCCCAAGGTTCCTGCTCGAATTTGCCAGCTTCTAAATAAATTATGATTAAAAAGAAGTATCCCAATAAAAATAATGAAACAAAATACAAATGGACTCTGAGATGGAATTAATTTGTGCTTTGTAAACTGTTTTCCAAATAAATAAAATGTCAACTTTCTTCCATGATAACATATACATTTTAAAATTTTTATACATTTTTCATTCTAATTAGCATTGTATTTACATAATACCCCAGATAAAATATATTTGGATTTGCAATACTTCAAATAATTAAACATGAAAAAAAAAACCTTAAGCTTAGATTCATGCCACCCTAAGTGACAGGCTTTTTGCCAAGCCACACATAAAAAAAAAAAAACCCACACTGGCCACACTGGCCACAAATAAATCA
Organism: Panthera tigris; assembly: GCF_018350195.1. Taxonomy (NCBI): domain Eukaryota; kingdom Metazoa; phylum Chordata; class Mammalia; order Carnivora; family Felidae; genus Panthera; species Panthera tigris. The sequence continues at coordinate 45,247,156 of NC_056669.1, forward strand.
AGATAATGAAAAACTACTAATTTTAATAGAACCTTTAAGTACCATTATAAAGAAACTTATCTCCTCAATAGCAAATAGCACTTGCTAACTCAGAAAGAGATATTTATCTCATGTTAAATTACAGGTTATTGTCTCCTTCCTTGATTCTGATACAGGAATAAAGTGTTTTCTCAACACAAAGGAATTCATTGAATTTCTCCTTTTATATTACTTAACAATATTCTATATGAATGCGATGTATGTTTTACCATTTATGCTGAATTGCAATTTCTTGCATTAAATTAAAAGAATGCATAATCATATAGATTGCATACCTTCTGTTTATATCAGAAAATTTCTAAGAAGAGTATGAATATTTTTTTAAGAAAGAATACTTAATTTTGTTTGTCTGAAGTAAAAAATAACCTAAACCTGAAAAATATTTTATTTCCTTTTTGTGGTACTGTAAATAAGTTCAGCTCAGTTTTTTTAAGAAACATAATTTGCTTCATCAATAGTCCCTCAATGTTCTAAATCTTAAATTTTAAAAACCCATATTTAACATTAGATAATAGGTGTTACAAAAACATGAATCTATACATAAAGTAATTTTAATTCCCTTTTGGCTGATAATTTCAAAAAGAATTCTTAGTATTTTTTGAAGCCCACTAAAAGTATATACAGTATGATCCTACTTGTAGGATTATGCAGTAAAGTCTAAAAGTTCTGTTTCACTGAAAATTTCACTCAGTCTGTGCTTTGCCTTATCATAAAGTCAGGAAATGCCGAATAAGTGGCCAGATTGTGCACAATTATATTTGGAATCTACTTCCTGACAACTCTGAAAAGATCTTCCTGTAAAACTAAGCCTCAATTTCAGGTTCCCCGCACCAAATTCCATAAAAATAATGGTCCCAACTGTGCACAAAAGGAAAAGAAAACATTCTAATAGCCAGTAATCTAAATCTGACATAATCAAATTACAACAAGTTTTAGGCTACAAAGACTGGCATATCCTAAAATAATCAAACGTATAGTGGATTTCTGTGACTTTATCATTCTTTTTAATTTTATTTCCTCAGCATTTGTACTAAGTTAACTAAGTTAACTATACTGAAAAGGAAAAAAGAATAGTCTGTTAAATGATAATCAATGTAATTTTAATAACAATGTTGATTATAAGTATAGCAAAAGTTATAATATGAGCATACTTGCAATTATGTAATCCAGTATTTAACTTAATTTCTGAATATTTCACCACTGGAAAGGTCTATGAAAGTAACAGACCACTTTTTAGTGCAAAATCCCCAAATACTTGCCAATAAAACTGTCACAAATATTTTCACATGATCTTATTCCCTCAACCAAAAACAAAATAATAATAAAGGGAGATTTTTTAAAACTGGCTTTTTTTTTATAGTTTGCAGCCAACAGAATGGTATCATTTCATACAAGTTTATAGCTGCTGTAAAATAGTCTTGTCCAAATACTGAAAATTGTTTTAAACTGCTATCATAACAAGCAAATGCCATATTTCTGAAATACCTCAAATTTTACTCATTGTTATTAACATGGAACATCAATACTAGGAGGCAGACTCCCAGAAACCAAAGGCTGAAAATAACAGACAAGCAAAAATAATGTTCACTTGTGCAGAGTGGGGAAATAACTTTTTCAATATTAGTGACCGAAATTGATCATTCTTAACAGCAGCACCTTATGAAAGAAAAGAAAAGGAAGAAGGGGGAAAAGGAGAAACAAGAGAGACATTTCACAGTAAATTACCTAAGTTTGGCTTCTACAAAGAATACTCATTTTTCTAGGTAAAATATAATTCAGATTTTAATAAACTGCCTTCAAATAACACACAACTAGGACTTGATTTTTTTATGTTTAATTATTTTGAGAGAAAAAATATACATGCACACGTGCACATGAGCAGGGAAGGGACAGAGAGAGGAGATGGTCCCAAGCAGGTTCTGCACTGTCAGCACAGAGTCTAACACGGGGCTCGATCTCATTTCCACAAGATCATGACATGAGCTGAAATTAAGAGTCGGTTGCTTGGATTTTGGAGGAAAATGGATGCGTAAGAGGACGCTGGGCTCACTGCATCCGGCTGACCACTTAGATTCCACCCACATCTGCCGAAATAACGCAGAAAACTGCCAGAAAACTAGCAGAATGGACTCTACTGAGCCAAGAGGCCCATGGAAGAGAATAGGAAGGGTGGAGAGGCAGTGCGTGCTACACAGACTGTTGGGAGGGAAGGAACCGGGGCGGTGGAGGGGCAGACCGCCCGGCAAGGCAGAGCCCCAGAGTCTGGCTTGCAAAAGCAGAGGGGACAGACGGAGTATGTTCTGACAGCCAGCAGGACTTAACATCTGGAATGTTATACGTCAACAGCTCTGCTCCTAGAGTGGGAGGGCTAGAGGACAATGGGAGGGAGAGTTGTCGAGCCCCGGACAGCAGAGCTCAGCTTGGCAGGGAAAAAAGGCACTCGCCAGCGCCGTCTCCCTTGCCCATCCCCCAGCCAAAATCCCAAAGGGAACCAGTTCCCCTCACGGAACTTGCTTGCACCTCGCAAACACCCAACACTGTGCTTCTACGGATCCATCCCTCCCACAGGTCTGCCTCCATTCGGTGCCGCAGGGCCCCTCCCGAAGCACACCACCGAAGGCAAAGGAGCTGAGTGTGCCCCTCCTGCCCCTGTGCACCTTGCGGATCCACCCCAGCTAATATGCCAGATCCCATAGAAGCAGCACCACAAGCCTGGCAGTGTGCAAGTAGCCCAGAGAGGGGCCACACCACTCCACAGTGAGTCCTGCCCCCGGGGGAGGGGAAGATAAGATACACACCAGTCCCACTGTGGCCCCAGCGGTGTGCTGGGGGTACACATCAGTCCAACTGCCACCCTGCTCACCAACACAAGTTGCTCCAGACAGCACCAGGGAACTGCCCTGCAGTTTAGAGCCACCGCATGGACTACCCAAAATAACCAAACAGAAGAATTCTCCTCAAAAGAAACTCCAGGAAGTAGTGACAGCTAACGAATTGATCAAAACTGATTTAAGCAATATAATGGAACAAGGATTTAGAATAATAGTCATAAAATTAATCGCTGGGCTTGAAAAAAGTATAGAGGACAGCAGAGAATCTATTACTGCAGAGATCAAGGGAGTAAGAAACACTCAGAAGGAGCTAAAAAATGCTATAAATGAGGTGCAAAATAAAATGGAGGCGACCACAGCTCAGATTGAAGAGGCAGAGGAGAGAATAGGTGAATTAGAAAATAAAATTATGGAAAAAGAGGAAGCTGAGAAAAAGAGAGATAAAAAAATCCAGGAGTATGAGGAGAGAATTAGAGAACTAAGTGACACAATTAAACGTACTAACATATGCATAATTGGGATTCCAGAGGAGGAAGAGAGAGGGAAAGGTGCTGAAGGTATACTTGAAGAAACCATAGCTGAGAACTTCCCGGATCAGGGGAAGGAAAAAGGCATTGAAATCCAAGAGGCACAGAGAACTCCCTTCAGACGTAACTTGAATCGAACCTCTGCACAACATGTCATAGTCAAACTGGCAAAATACAAGGATAAAGAGAAAATTCTGAAAGCAGCGAGGGATAAACATGCTCTAACATATAAAGGGAAACTGATAAGACTAGTGACGGATTTATCTACTAAAACTTGGCAGGCCAGAAAGGAATGGCAGGAAATCTTTAATGTGATGAACAGAAAAAACATGCAGCCGAGAATCCTTTATCCAGCAAGTCTGTCATTTAGAATAGAAGGAGAGATAAAGGTCTTCCCAACAAACAAAAACTGAAGGAATTCGTCACCACTAAAGCAGCCCTACAAGAGATCCTAAGGGGGATCCTGTGAGACAAGGTACAAGAGATATTGCTACAAGCATGAAACCTACAGACATCACAATGACTCTAAACCCATATCTTTCTATAATAACACTGAATATAAATGGACTAAATGCTCCAACCAAAAGACATAGGGTATCAGAATGGATAAAAAAACAAGACCCATCTATTTGCTGTCTACAAGAGACTCATTTTAGACCTGAGGACACCTGCAGATGGAAAGTGAGGGGATGGAGAACTATCTACCATGCTACTGGAAGTCAAAAGAAAGCTGGAGTGGCCATACTTGTATCAGACAAACTAGACTTTAAATTAAAGGCTGGAACAAGAGATGAAGACGGGCATTATATAATAATTACAGGGTCTATCCATCAGGAAGAGCTAACAATTATAAATATCTATGCACTGAATACAGGAGCCCCCAAATATATAAAACAATTACTCACAAACATAAGCAACCTTATTGCTAAGAATGTGGTAATTGCAGGGGACTTTAATACTCCACTTACAACAATGGACAGATTATCTAGACACAGGATCAATAAAGAAACAAGGGCCCTGAATGATACATTGGATCCGATGGATTTGACAGATATATTTAGAACTCTGCATCCCAAAGCAACAGAATATACTTTCTTCTCGAGTGCACATGGAACATTCTCCAAGATAGATCACATACTGGGTCACAAAACAGCCCTTCATAAGTATACAAGAATTGAGATCATACCATGCATACTTTCAGACAACAATGCGATGAAGCTTGAAATCAACCACAGGAAAAAGTCTGGAAAACCTCCAAAAGCATGGAGGTTAAAGAACACCCTACTAAAGAATGAATGGGTCAACCAGGCAATTAGAGAAAAATTTAAAAATATATGGAAACAAATGAAGATTAAAATACAACAATCCAAATGCTTTGGGATGCAGCGAAGGCAGTCCTGAGAGGAAAATACATTGCAATCCAGGCCTATCTCAAGAAACAAGAAAAATCCCAAATACAAAATCTAACAGCAAACCTAAAGGAACTAGAAGCGTAAGAGCAAAGATACCCCAATCCCAGCAGAAGAGAAATAATAAAGATCAGGGCAGAAATAAACAATATAGAATCAAAAAAAAACTGTAGAGCAGATCAATGAAACCAAGAGTTGGTTTTTTGAAAAAATAAACAAAATTGATAAACCTCTAGCCAGGCTTCTCAAAAAGAAAAGGGAGAGGACTCAAATAGATAAAATCATGAATGAAAATGGAATTATTACAACCAATCCCTCAGAAATACAAGCAATTATCAGGGAAAACTGTGAAAAATTATATGCCAACAAACTGGACAACCTAGAAGAAATGGACAAATTCCTAAGCACCCACACACTCCCCAAACTCAAACAGGAAGAAATAGAAAGCTTGAACAGACCTATAACCAGCGAAGAAATTGAATCAGTCATCAAAAATCTCCCAACCAATAAGAGTCCAGGACCAGATGGCTTCCCAGGGGAATTCTACCAGACGTTTAAAGCAGAAATAATACCTATCCTTCTCAAGCTATTCCAAAAAATAGAAAGGGAAGGAAAACTTCCAGACTCATTCTTGAAGCCAGCATTACTTTGATTCCTAAACCAGTGAGAGACCCAGTAAAAAAAGAGAACTACAGGCCAATATCCCTGATGAATATGGATGCAAAAATTCTCAATAAGATACTAGCAAATAGAATTCAGCAGCATATAGAAAGAATTATTCACCATGATCAAGTGGGATTCATTCCTGGGCTGCAGGGCTGGTTCAACATTCGCAAATCAATCAATGTGATACATCACATTAATAAAAGAAAAGATAAGAACCATATGATCCTGTCAATCGATGCAGAAAAAGCATTTGACAAAATTCAGCATGCTTTCTTAATAAAAACCCTCAAGAAAGTCGGGATAGAAGGAACATACTTAAACATCATAAAAGCCATTTATGAAAAGCCCACAGCTAATATCATCCTCAATGGGGAAAAACTGAGTGCTTTCTCTCTGAGATCAGGAACATGACCGGGATGTCCACTCTCACCGCTGTTGTTTAACATAAGGTTGGAAGTTCTAGCATCAGCAATCAGACAACAAAAGGAAATCAAAGGCATCAAATTGGCAAAGAAGAAGTTAAGCTTTCACTTTTTGCAGATGATATGATATTATACATGGAAAATCAAACAGACTCCACCAAAAGTCTGCTAGAACTGATACATGAATTCAGCAAAGTCGCAGGATACAAAATCAATGTACAGAAATCAGTTGCATTCTTATACACTAATAATGAAGCAACAGAAAGACAAATAAAGAAACTGATCCCATTCACAATGGCACCAAGAATCATAAAATACCTAGGAATAAACCTAACCAAAGATGTAAAAGATCTGTATGCTGAAAACTATAGAAAGCTTATGAAGGAAATTGAAGAAGATATAAAGAAATGGAAAAACATTCCGTGCTCATGGATTGGAAGAATAAATATTGTTAAAATGTCAATACTACCCAAAGCTATCTAAACATTCAATGCAATCTCAATCAAAATTGCCCCAGCATTCTTCTCAAAGGTAGAACAAACCATCCTAAAATTTGTATGGAACAACAAAAGGCCCCAAATAGCCAAAGTAATTTTGAAGAAGACCAAAGCAGGAGGCATCACAATCCCAGACTTTAGCCTCTACCACAAAGTTGTAATCATCAAGACAGCATGGTATTGGCACAAAAACAGACACATAGACCAATGGAATAGAATAGAAACCCCAGAACTAGACCCACAAATGTATGACCAACTAATCTTTGACAAAGCAGGAAAGAATATCCAATGGAAAAAACACAGTCTCTTTAACAAATTGTGCTGGGAGAACTGGACAGCAACATGCAGAAGGATGAAACTAGACCACTTTCTTACACCATTCACAAGAACAAACTCAAAATGGATAAAGGACCTGAATGTGAGACAGGAAACCATCAAAACCCTAGAGGAGAAAGCAGGAAAAAAACCTCTCTGACCTCAGCTGCAGCAATTTCTTACTTGACACATCCCCAAGGGCAAGGGAATTAAAAGCAAAAATGAACTATTGGGACCTCATGAAGATAAAACACTTCTGCACTGCAAAGGAAACAATCAACAAAACTAAAAGGCAACCAACGGAATGGGAAAAGATATTTGCAAATGACATATCGGACAAAGGACTAGTATCCAAAATCTATAAAGAGCTCACCAAACTCCACACCCAAAAAAAACAAATAATCCAGTGAAGAAATGGGCAGAAAACATGAATAGACACTTCTCTAAAGAAGACATCCAGATGGCCAACAGGCACATGAATAGATGCTCAACGTCGCTCCTCATGAGGGAAATACAAATCAAAACCACACTCAGATATCACCTCACACCAGTCAGCGTGGCTAAAATGAACAAATTAAGAGACTATAGATGCTGGAGAGGATGTGGAGAAATGGGAACCCTCCTGCACTGTTGGTGGGAATGCAAATTGGTGCAGCCACTCTGGAAAACAGTTTGGAGGTTCCTCAGAAAATTAAAAATAGGCCTACCCTATGACCCAGCAATAGCACTGCTAGGAATTTACCCAAGGGATACAGGAGTACTGATGCATAGGGGCACTTGTACCCCAATGTTTATAGCAGCACTCTCAACAATAGCCAAATTATGGAAAGAGCCTAAATGTTCATCAACTCATGAATGGATAAAGAAATTGTGGTTTATATACACAATGGAGTACTACAGGGCAATGAGAAAGAATGAAATATGGCCCTTTGTAGCAACGTGGATGGAACTGGAGAGTGTTATGTTAAGTGAAATAAGTCATACAGAGAAAGACAGATACCATATGGTTTCACTCTTATGTGGATCCTGAGAAACTTCACAGAAGCCTATGGGGCAGGGGAAGAAAAAAAAAAAAAAGAGGTTAGAGTGGGAGAGAGCCAAAGCATAAGAGACCCTTAAAAACTGAGAAAAAACTGAGGGTTGATGGGGGTGGGAGGGAGGGGGGAGGGTGGGTGATGGGTATTGAGGAGGGCACCTTTTGGGATGAGCACTGGGTGAAATATGGAAACCAATTTGACAATAAATTTCATATTAAAAAAAAAAAAAGTCGGTCGCTTAACCAACTGAGCCACCCAGACACCCTAGCACTTAATTTTTAATATGTTTCACACTCTAGTAAAAAGGCATGCTTTGTTTTAAAGAAATATGGTTTTAAAGGTTAGAAAAATAGAATCCAATATTAAGTGGCTTATGCATGCATCTCTTTAGGAAGATGCAATGCATCTATTCTGATGTTATGCAAAAGCTGAGACTATGACACAGCATCAAGAAATTAGCGAGACATCTAACAATTTTCTAAAAATACCACATCACAGGTGGCTTGTTATATATTGTAGATACTTCAATGATGAAAGAGGGATGCATTTGTTCACAGTTAACTGTCATCAAATTCAGTGGAGCTCTAAGCACCCTAGGTTAGATTCTTATTTCTCTCTTTACTTCCATTCTTATAACAACAGTAACTTCAAAGAGAATTCTAGGAAATTGATAGAGGATGTGAAGGGTAACAGGAATCTTGCTCAATGTAGTAGATTAGGAATACATGGAAATCATTTTAACATGAGTTTCATGGTTACCTAATTTGTATATTTTGTGACAGTAAAATTTTCCATGATACATAAATATATTGGTATTATTGGTGTTCATATTATTTAACATTATTGGCATTGATATTATTATTCTTTAAGTGGAAGTATAAAATGTAGAGGAAACTAAAAAAGAAATCGCTCCAAAGAAGACTTGACATAACTATAGAATTTTGAAGTCTGTGTCCACTAAATTATTTAAATGTTTATTTATTTATTTTGAGAGAGAGAGAGAGAGTGGGTGTGAGCAGGGGAGGGGCAGAGAGAGCAGGGGAGGGGCAGAGAGAGAGAGAAGGCACTTGTTGGGATGAGCACTGGGTGCTGTATGTAAGCCAATTTGACAGTAAATTATACTTAAAAATAAACAAATAAAAATAAATAAATCTTTAAAAAACAACAAAAATAATACTATTTCTTACTGCGAAAATACTTTATCACTTTCCACAGCAGTGCTTCAATACACACAAATAGAATAGAAATTTACAGGGTAATCTACTATATCCTAGCATGACCCTAGGGCTAGCAAAATTTCAGAAGTATTATACATAATTCTCCTCATTACTGAACATCAAAGACATGAATATGAACCAACTAAAGAAAATAAAAGAAAACTGAGCTCTTAACTCTATTTTTCTGATTACACAATGAAAAGAGAATTCAGGTAATCTTAATGTCATAACCACAAAATTAAAAGCTTAACACTTATTTCATGGGTACTTCATAGAAATTACTCATTTCCCCCCAAAAAGGGTTCATTTCCAATACTTAGTATCAAACTAAAATAATTTTTGCATCTGGAGTCTCATGAATATTTAGGTTTATGGTAAAATAAAATGGGAAAAACCTGAAAAAATTATATAAATTACAAAGAAAATGGATAAAAATTAACAAAAGCTAAACTGTTGAGAGATCCATATCCTCAAAAAAACTGAAGACAAAATGATTTTATAAACCTCTCTCACAATTTTCAGACATCTCCTAAATATTTCTTAAACCACTGTCTCCTAGTTTAGAACCAATTACAGACAAGTTCCTCCTCAAGAGCAAGTACCAAGTGTCTCCACTTTTGTATTATCACCCAATTCTAACCTAATGGTGGACTACAATATTTAAAAAAAAAAGGAATGAGTTAGCAAAGAATGAAAACCTGACAACCAAAATATTTACTAAAAACAGTATCACATAGCTCATTCACATTATCACATTCTTACCAATATGTAAACTGATTTTATAAAGAAATAAACCCAAGGAAGAGTGTTTAATTGGGAATAGATCTAAAAACAAATTCAAATCACTATATAAAGTCACACAGGATAAAGATTATCTCTCTCGTTAGTACTAGGGTGACTTGACTGATGTCTCAAATAGCACACATAATACAAAAAAATACATGCTTGTTTGAAAATTCTTACATTCATTCATATTTACCTAACTAGTAATCCCTCATCTACAGAGTAAAAAACAAATGTGTGTAAGAAAGGTATACTTCTCTTTAAAGAAATATTTCTGAGGTTTGCCTATATATAAAATATGTAAGTCTGTAGTAGCATTTTTATTTTATTGCCATTGGCTTATAGTATAAAAACAAAAGATACAGACTTCTGAGTACAAATTTGCTTTTAGAAGTGATCTTTAAAAAAATAATGAAATTGGTACCAGATATGGCTTTAATACAGAAAGTCTACTTAAATCAAATATTATGAAAAAAATAGAAAAAGTAGTTAACAGTTCCCAACAAAAGAAACCTCATGCTCAGAGAGTTTCTCAGGAGAATTCTAGCATACTTTTAAAAACTGTAAACACCCAATGATACTTGAAACTATTACAAAAACATGAAAACATACAAAAAACTTCCAAGTTATTTTTGTAAAGTGAGTATAACACCCATTGCAAAACCTAAAAACACTTTCCTAAAAAACAAAGTATAGCACATCTCGTTTATTAACATTGCTGCAAAAATCCCAAATAATACACTCACATTTTTTAAAAAATCATATAGCATAACTATTGTGGTTTTAAATACACTGAACAGTTCCTTTATATTCCTCCCTTCAAAAGGTGGAACTTAATTCCACTCCTTTTAAGTGTTGGCTGTACTTGATGATTCACTTCTAATGAACAGAATGTGGCAAAAGTGATGGTGGATGGTGTGTCTTATGAAATGAGGACATAAAAGATTGTGGCTTCCTTTTTTGCTTCTCTCAAACACTCTGGGGAGTGTTAGGGTGTCTTTTTTGGCAAGTCTTTGAAATCCCAAAAGATTTCAGATATGATTGTCTACGAGTCAGTTTCAAGTACTCCAATTACTAAAATACCACCAAAAAAGAAAAAAACTAAGAAAAAGTTTGCTTGATTCTTGTCAAAAATACACATTCCTCCCACCCCACCACCCCCACTCTCTCACCCAGTACCACTACAGCCCTACTTCTTTTAACCAGATGGTTTTCCTTGGCACTATCTGTAATAATCCTCAAAGACAGCTGTCAAAGATAAACTGGAATTAGGTAGTGACAGTACACCACAAAGATGGTGATTATGTTTATCAGGGAGTAGTAACAGCTCTGAAGTCTGGAGAATATCTGTAAACAAGTAAGAAAGTCAACTTTGGTCCTATCTGGCAAAGTTATGAAATAAAGTGAATGAGATTTTTGCAGGACAGCTCTCTTAGGAATCAGTAGATTCAAAAGTATTAAAATAGCAGTTCCTTGTTCGGCATGATTGAATTAAAAAGAAAATCCGGATCTGCTGCTCTGTTTTTGGCCTCTCAAAATTTTATTTTTTTAATTTTTTAATGATTATTTATTTATTTTGAGACAGAGAGAGCAAGTTGAGAGGGGCGGGGGGGAGAGGGAGAGAGAATCCCAAGCAGGCTCTGTGCCACCAGTGCAGAGCCTGACACAGGGCTCAATGCTACAGACCATGAGACCATGACCTGAGCCAAAATCATGAGTTGGACACTTAACTGAGCCACCCAGGCACTCCCAAAATGATTTTTAATCCCACTTTAAAAGCAGTTTCAGAATGCATATTTCCCAGTCCCATAAACATTTCTGTCAGACACATGTTAGCAGAGGGATGCTACCCATTGAGATGTTCTATCTGCCATCCTTATCACTATACCAACTCTTAACATGTTCATAATAATTATTATGTGTCTCAGAATGCATGGGATTCTTACAAGGGGGGCAAGAGGAAGGTCAGGAATACTGCTGGTACATAACAGGTAACAATTCCATGCATGAGACTGGTAGAACCTTTAGAAAACATGACATCATCCAATAATAAAACTTAAAAAAAAAACATTTTAGTACTTTATGCAATCATGGAAAGAATATATTGCATTAGGAAATGTACATTTTAAATAATTCAAAAAACGACAAAGATAGTCTCTGCCCTCTGGGAACTTATGGAGTTAACAAGATATACAAAAAAGCACTTAAAGAAAAACACAGAAACAAGGGAAAGTGACTAGCATGAAATAGAATATTCAGATGGAAATGTATTTTAATCTACATGTGTATAATTCTACAAATAAAGTTGCATGTGCATTCAAATTTATTTTATGTAGTGGTGGTTTCTGCACCAAACTTCCATTCATATTATAGTCTTTATAGGATTCTCGTTAAGATTTATTTGAATTCCCTGGGCATACTACAAGTAGCATCAGAAAATAATATCAAATAAAAATATTTAAAGACGGGGAACAGTACAAGGTTGCAATTAACCAAGACTCAAAACTGGCCAAAAAGTATTTCACAAAATCAATAATTCATCTTCCCAGGCAGGTGAAAACTGACCATATTTGGGGAAAAAACACCATTAAATGAGACTTGACTTCTTCAAACTTAAAATTTGAAACTTTTTCCATAAATTTATTCCCTTCATGAATTTACAGAATAAATGAATGTCTGGTATTCCAATTCTGGACTGTATGTAAGTCAATCTAAATTAAGAAATCCTCATTAAGGAGTATGGAAGATTCTGTGCAAGAAAAAAAACAGAAGTAGAAGATATAGACTCTGTGACCCTGGAGAGTTTAATATCCCCTAGTGTAAAAACAAACAATCAAAAAACAAAAAGCAAATAAGACTAGAATTTTTAAAAAAGAAAAGAAAATCTATTAAGCTTCATCTACCATCAATCAATGTATGTTTTGAAAATGTGCTATCATGCTATCTTATTTCTCATCTTTCATCTTCTAAAACCTCAAAGTTGGTATACATTTTAAAAATATGAATGTTAATAGCGGTGTCACTTGTAAGCTCCAGCATGAACCTAAAAAGCCTAATTCACATTTAAACAGAAAAATACTGAAGTAACAAAGAGAAATTTTCCAAATGCCAAGAAACTTTACCATCGTTACACTTTCTCATTTCTTCAGTGAAATCTTTATTGTCTGTACTCACTGTCAGCTGCTAATAAAAGTCACAAGTCAGAGTAACAATTCAGGAAAACTAAGAAGCAGTTTGAAATGAAAATGTAGGGTGAAAATAGTGACTTTTTTAAACTTACTAAGAAGCCCAAAGTTTAAAATGCCACTATGGGCAAACATATGAGGAAAAGAACATTCTTATAATGTATCCTGGGGTATAAAATAATTCTAACTTTTGGGAAAGCAATTTGGACATATCAATCAATATTTTAAATGTACACACCCTATCGCTCAGCAATTTTCCCTGCAGAAATCTATGCAACATAAGAATAAACAAAAGTACCTATGAATATATGCTCAAGAATGCTCATTTTACCATTAGAGAAATAAAATATTGAAAGCAACCCAAATGTTCAATGGTAAAATAAGAGTAAATAAATGATGGCAAATCTAAACTAGCCAATATTTATACAACAGTTATAAAGAATAAATTGGATGGACACATGGACCACCTAGAAAGATGTTCACGATCTACTCTGATGTGTAAAGGTAATATGCAGAATATGTATGATCCCATTTTTATTATAAAGCAGCTAACATACATAGTCTTTTTCTATGCTCATACAGAATGTATGCTTACATATGTGAATGAATACAGAAACAGTCAAGAAGGATACATCAAACTGTTACCAGTGGTGAATCCAGAGGGTGAGAATAAGGAAGAGTGAAACAGGGGACATTCATTTTTACTTCATACATCTCTATGTAGTCTGAAATTGTCAAATAGCATATAATACTTCTCTAACTTTTTAAAATCCAATGGTAACATTAAAACACAGGATAAAGACAAGTAGGGAGTGAGTAAAAACAAAATAAAACACAGAATGCTAGGCTATAACATTTTTTCTTCAGATTTGACTTCAAATCAGTTCAATTAACCTAGAGAAATTTCATGATTTGTTTTTTAATAAAAGCCTCTGTATGAAACTGGGGATGGAGCATGAATAAAAAGGCGACTGTGCAAACACTGCATTGATTCCCTTTCTACAACACTCTAAAAGACAGACATTGGAACACCATTTAAAAGTTATCCACTAATTTTCACCATTGAAACAATGAGGAGTCTGTGATGATGCTCTTTCTCACTGTTCAACTCTGAACCTGTAGCTGAAAATGCTGAATAAATAACCTTATTTAGCACAATATCCTGAAGCATAAACATAGTGCTCTTTCTAAACAAAATCAGATATACACATTAACTGAGTACCAAAATCTAATACAGTCTAAGAAGGTTTAACTTTGAAAGATTGGCAAGTAAACAGCCTCTAGCCAAGCATAAGTAACACTGTGTGTTAAATAAATAAATGAACGATAAAGGAAACTGACTTTGGGGGCGCCGGGGTGCCTCAGTCAGTTGAGAAGCCCACTTCCGCTCAGGTCATGATCTCGCAGTACATGGGTTCGAACCCCACGTCAGGCTCTGTGCTGACAGCTCGGAGCCTGGAGCCTGCTTCGGATTCTGTGTCTCCCTCTCTCTCTAGCCCTCCCCCATTTGCGCTCAGTCTCTCTGTCTTTCAAAAATGAGTAAATGTTAAAAAAAAAAAAAAAAAAAAAAAAAAGGAAACTGACTTTGTTTATTCTACCACAAACAAGAAGAAACTATTGGAACAGCATGGTGACTAGATATTTTCCTTACAGTTTTACAGTTTGGATGAAAAACGCTCCAGTCTTTGAAATCTGAAGTTGTAAAATACCATCAAAAGATTCTCAATAGTTAAAATACTATAAGCATAACGCATATCAAATGGTACTCCATCTACACACAAGTGCACGCAGAGACACACAATACACACATTTCAGGTCTTCATACTGCGATCATTACAAGAGACCACATTCTGAATGGGCTCAAAGACTGTAGTTTGTGGATCCATGGTGTTAAGGTCAAGCTCTGAAAGATCCCCAAAGCCCACAGGAAGGTTATATTGAGTTCAACAGGATCTCTTAGACTTGGCCTTTCCAACCTAACCACAATACTTTACGACAGACAATAACTATTTCTCCATTCCCTGTTTTATTCACATGAATGAATTAATCAGAATCTGGCTTCACGTACTCCACTTTGTCAATTTGACACATTGTTTTATCTCAGAGACTTTCTCTGAAGTATTCATTCTTATGTAACCTTTCACATATAAAATCAATCTAAATCTCTGTGAGAAATAAACTATAAGAGTTTTATTAATGCACTCTTACTGAGTATGACATATCTCCTTTTGAGACACAAACCAAACACGGACATTTCTAAGTATTTAAAATCTCAAAGTCAGAAAAAGTTTTTAAGAGCCCAACAGTTTTGATAAAATATTCTTAACTAATTCATATAAGCATTTAGTCAAACCATTAATTTTGGCAAAGACTCATTTAATTATAAATCATGGAAACAAAGTATCCATAATACTAACCATACAATAATAACCACACTTTCTAGTATATCATCTATAATAATGCTTAATAATATTTAAATATTATAACTTTTTATTCTTAATTTTTCCTTTCTCTTGTTTGATAATTTTCCATTCACTCCTATATCAATTTTAAAAGTGGCATCTCACCAAGTGAAAAGTAATAGATCATAAATCAGATGACTCAAACTACTGAGTTTTACAAAGTTTCACAAACAAAACAAAATCATAATTTCATAAATCTTTGTTTTCCTACTTATAAAATAGAGCTAATTATAAACATATGTACACAGCTAAATGTGTATTAT
This sequence comes from Panthera tigris, assembly GCF_018350195.1. Classification (NCBI taxonomy): domain Eukaryota; kingdom Metazoa; phylum Chordata; class Mammalia; order Carnivora; family Felidae; genus Panthera; species Panthera tigris. The sequence continues at coordinate 45,262,809 of NC_056669.1, forward strand.
AATGCTAATCATTCAAATTCTGTATCACAAAACTTAAACCATCTTTACAGATGAACCTTATTGTAACAGAAATTCCTGGGGGGAAAACCTAAATCTCAGACTGCTGACTTCAACAGCAGACAAATCTGAAACAATGATCCACTCAATCAAAACTGTCTAAGTTAAATAAAAATTTTAATTCATGGGTAAGAAGAGTTAGTCTGAAAGATAAAAACATTTTTTAAATTAGACTCCTTCTTTATATTAACCATGGCCACTTGGAGAAATAGTCAACTCCCACTGGGGCCAGCAAACGTACAAGAGAAACATCTTATCAGAACTACTAAGATTACATAAAAAGGATTCAGAAGCCAATTCAGAAGCCAATATTGGCCAAAATAGGAACAATCTGACTATGAAAAAGGATAAGGATAACTACGATGAACTGAAACACATAAAATCTGTTTAAATCTATGACTTTACAATAATCATTTTTAAAACCTCATTACTCACTTTTGGAGCCAGTTTCTAGGAAATCAGAGTGAGATGGATGAAGGGGGAACCAACCAATTAAAACAATTTAAAATTTGTTAACCAACTGGAATGCCATTTGCATTCTCACTTAGACAAAAAGATGACTAAGGAAATATGAACACTGAAGTGTACTGTGTAAATAATGGGAAATTTCTGAGGGAGGTAAATGGCGTTATGTTTATGTTTTTCAAAGGGGAGTCCTTACCTTTTAGTGATACACACTAAAATATTTATAGACTGAATGACAGAATGTCTAAAATGTGCCTCAAAGTTATTGACAGAATAACAGGAAAGTGGGTGGGGGTATGGATAAAAGATATTAGCAATCAGTGTATAACTAAAGTTGGAAAATGGCTATTCTTTTTTGTATAAGTTTGAAATATTCCATACTAAAAAGAAATTTTTATCATAAAATTCTTTGATGATGTAATAGATGGTATCCTAAATTTTTTATTTAGCCAAGGGATTATTTGCCTACTGGGTTTTCATAAAAAGAAGTAAACCAATGTGTATTAACACTTCTGCCGGGCATTTAAAATCTTATAAATCAATGTTCACTCCTAAGTGTTTAACAACACCAACCTTTCAATGAGCATCTGAAAGAGGACTTCAACTACCTCCATTTTGACCTGAGTCTGTTCTTTCTAATTGATTAAGTTCTTTCTAGCCCTTCTCTTCACTCAGGCAAAAGGCCCAGTGGGCAAAGTATGCCCTGATAGGAAACAAAACTACCCCTCAAGCAATAACGACTGCCCTGAGCCAGCAAGACCCACGTGTTTGACCCCTAGACAATGATCAACCTGACCTTTATTGCCCAACTGTTCTACCCCAGCGACCTTTGTCTCACACTCTCCTTACATAAACCCAGAAGTATTTTCAGTACTTTAGAGACCTTCTTTGAGACATTAGTCCACTATCTTCCTAATGTTGACCTCACTAATATTTATTTATTTCACCACCACTCGTCTCTCTGCCTTTGGATTTTGTCAGTGGCGAGTAGCTGAACCTGGTCTGTTTAGGACCCCCAGAGCCAGGTACTCTTGTACCCTTGGGTCCCAGTTATACATAAACTACATTCCAGCCACTGGAATTCAATATAGAAAGTAGTATGTACAAAACAAAAATACCTCATTATATGTAATGCCCCTTATATAACACAAGAATATTTAAGAAGGAAAAAGAAGTGAGCATCTAACACTATGACATATACTTATTAATACAATGTGTCATGTTTAGAGTGTCTGAAACATAGCATTAGAAATTTCTTCATTTACTATGGAACAAAGAGTAATTTTCTAAAAACCATTGTGAACTGATGATTTATAAAAACCTAAAGTAATCAGATGCTCCTCAAAGTTCTTATCTAGAAGCCATTATGTCAGGCAAAACTACAGATTAAATCGTCACTATGCATTTTGCAAAGAGCAGCATTTAAAGGCATACTCTTTTGCTACTAAAGATTGAAAACTTGTTATATCAAAAAAAAAAAAAATTAACCCAATGATGGAAGAAACACCAAATAGAAAGGTAATCTGAAATTAAACTGCCCTTATATAATGGCTAATTTTTTTGATCAGTTTTTCTGGAACACAGGCAATTCACAAATAAATACATAGGGAGAAAGTTTCAAATTCTCTTAAATAATTTTCCAAAAAAACAAATAAAACAACTGTGACACAAAGTCCTTTTTGAACTTAAAAGGTTCTAAAATATTTGAAAGATATATGGCGGAATTTTCCAACTTAGAGAATGTTCACTAAACATTATGCTCTTAGAACAAAAAAGATTATTAGTATTAATTAAACTCTGTTGGGATTTTTAAACAATGCTGTTAATACAGAAATAGCATTCAGAAAATAGGTGATTTGCAAGTTTCACTGTCAATGCATGCATTTCAACTAGGCTAACCAATCTATCAGTAAAAAAGTTTACATTTATCAGATGATTTCATTACAACGTCTTCCTTTTTTAATCTAAGTTAGTTAACATATAGTGTAATAGTGATTTCAGGAATAGAATTTAGTGATTCGTCACTTACCTGTAACACCCAGTGCTCCTCCCAACAAGTGCCCTCCTCAGTATCCATCATCCATTTTGACCATCCCTCTACCCAACACCCTACCAAGCAACCCTCAGTTTGTTCTCTGTATTTAAATCCTATGGTTTGTCTCCTTCTCTGTTTTTGTCTTATTTTTGCTTCACTTCCTCTATGTTCATCTGTTTTGTTTCTTGAATTCCATACATGAGTGAAATCATATATTTGTCTTTGACTTATTTCACTTAGCATAATACACTCTAGTTCCATCCATGTTATTGCAAATGGTAAAGATGTCCTTTTTTAACAAGAAAGTGCCCTGGAATTAAAAAACAGAGCTAAATTTTATTTGCCATTAGCTTTACTATAGACTATAGAGGAAAGAAACAGAAAATTTTGATGATTATTGAACCATGCCAATTGAATAGGAACATCCGTCATTTAGACAGCTACAATTCAAATACAATAGAGCTTTTGGCTTCAAGCAATAGCTTTCTTTCCTTGCCCTTCCTTAACCTCAACTCTATAGAACTATTAGAATTAAAAGGATTTAAACCCTGGTAGGTCACGTGAATGTGATGGAAAAAATTTCCATCAAATACCATAGTAAAATCAAACATTAATTTTACTTACATTCTATAAGAAATAAAACTAGAAAAAAAATCACATTTAAAATACTTAACACTAAATATTCAAGAGATAAATTAAAAGAAGCCTGTATGAAACAATACTTTTTAAAATGAGACGCATGAAAGCATGGGCCATGAAAGCAGGGGCCATGTCTCATCATTACATTTCCCTATATCTTAGAACGCAGTTTAAAAACATAATTTTCTAAAGAAGAAATATTTTCTAAAGAAATCTGATCTTCATTAGGTAAATAATCAGTAAGCAGAAAGTGATGCAAAGTACCTTCACAAATTCCCATCACATTCATGTTAAAATCCATCATTTCAATAATACAACACCAGAAAAACAGGCAAATCAAACTTGTATCTGCTGCAGCCCTAGGTGTGGATATTTAAGGAGCCCTAGGAGATTTAAGGAGATTTACATTTCTGCACACAAATATTTCTCATCATCTACAATTCATAGTACCCCGATAAAGGTACTATCATTTTAATCATTTTATCACAACAGGTATGTTGCAATTACTACAGGCCATATTGAACAACCTTCCACCCAGTCACACGTCTAAGCAGTGAACCAGAAACTGTAACTTAAACAAACATATATACAAGAGAGGACTTTCATTTGTAGTTTTCTCCTCTTAATTTACCATCAGTTTGTCTTCCATTAACTCAATGAATATAAATTGGGATGCTATACTAACTGTTATATAGAATACAAAGGAAAATGAGATCAAAAACCATCCTTGAAGAGCTTAAATCTAGCAGGAAACATAAGCCAAGTAACTAAATAACAAATGTAAATGCAGGAAATACTGAAAGCTTATACAGTTACAAATACTGTGCTATTTCAGAGAAAGGAAAAATGACTTCCAGCTGGGGAAATCACAGAGGAGGTAACAATTGAGATGAGTCTCACTTGAAGAATGAGTAAGATCTGAATATAAAAAGTGGAAGAAATAGGAAAAGGCACACAGTTTGTTTTCAACAAATATTTACCTGCTTTTGAATCTTCCATTCTCTTTTGGCATGGTACAGCTAGATATCACCATCTGCTTTTTAGTGTTGAGGTAAGGAAACACCTTGATTCCTTTTCTCATCAGCAGTAGTGGTGATAGAAGAGGTGGTCATAGGCTGCAATACCCAGGTTTTTGCCTCCCATGTTGCACAGCCTAGGCAACACCAGAAAAGGAAAATACCTTCATATGGTTTAACCATAATTCTTTGGGAGCAACAGGTCTCACCACGTTGAGTATATTTGATTTGTTTAAAATGTTAATTTATATTTGTACCTTAATAATAAAACATGTTTAAGAAAACTACAGAAAAGACTGTTTACCTAGTATATAACTTGACTTTCTCTTCAAGGGTTGTCATCTACTTAACATTTAGTTTGTGAAAGTACAACACAATGGTTAAAATAATTAATAATAATACTGTCAAAATTGCTTTGACAAAACCCATACAAGCCAAAACTAAAAACAGCTTTTAAGACAGCAGAATCTACATTTTTAAAACACAAGATAACACTGTGAGATAGCTGTGAAAGCAATAAGATCTGGTGCTAAAACGTCACTATCTGAGAATTCTTATTTGAGTCTGTAGACCTCCACTTAATCCACCTTGTTTTCAATTTCATCACGAACAACCCTGTACCCAATATCACAAGTGTGAGCAGTGAACAAGAACTGTTACTTAAGCACATACAGAAAGCACTTTGGTTTATCTTCCTACTAATTTTAATACAGAATTTTTTAAAAAGAAATTAAGTCAGTAGGTCACAAAATGTACACTGTATACTACTACTATTAACAAGAAATACAAAACATATGGAAGTTTCACTTTGGCACATAAACTTGGAAAGCCTGGAAAAACAATAAACAAAAACTTCATTTTAATACTGTTAAATATCAGTACATATTCAAAATTCTGTTCTGAATTTTTATTTTTGGTAAATATTTTTAACTTCTTTCTGAGCCTTTATTAAATACTAAGTCTTACTTCTCCCATGTCAAATACATTCCATGTTACCAATCCTGTCTTTAAAAAAAAATTGGAACCTTCGTTCAAAAGAAATTGAGTATTTCAACATCATATAAAAATCATGAGTGCAAGGATTCAATTCTCCTTAAAGAATCTGAGGGACTTCCAATTTACAGTTCCACATGGAAGGAACTTGGAAGTCACAACTCCATCTTAACAAGTAAGAAGCTGTTGAACAAACTGAAAAACCAACAACTCTTCTTGGATCTGTAAGAGGTGAGGACACAGGGCAAACCACTGCCCCCAACACTGGAGAAACAGACTGGCAAATACAGGGAGTCACGGCTTACCTCAGCAGAGACTCAGGAGTAGAAACCACAGGAACCAGCACTGGGGTAGGAAAACCTATAATTGACTAAATTGCTGGAGGCTCAGTGTGAACAAGTCTGAGAGTTAAAAACTCCAGAAGAACCCAGTCATGGGCGGGGAGGGGCTCACGTTTAGGTGAGTTTTACCTGCAGAAGCTTGACTGAGTTCTCACCATAAATATCACACAAAAATCCCCTAGTGCTTCTAAGCAGAGGGAAGAGAAAAGGAACCATTTTGAAATAAGCCATAAAACTCTGTTCTTAACAAGGACTACCCTCAGAGCCTATGTTGCTAGGGTATTATCAGAGCCTAATCGATGTAGGGGAAGAGAACTCCAGCCCACGTTAGCCATCCTGTCCCACCTAAGGGAGTTGAAAAAAACCTGAGAAACATCTCTGAAGTTCACAGTCCAAAACCACAGTCTCACTAAAAGACTGAGAAGAAAGCATATGACTACAGAATGCTTCACATCTTCTCACACTTCATCATCACATTACAAAAGTCTTATTTGAGCAGTTCCTTTTACCTAGTACTTCATGTCTAGCTTTCAAGAAAAATTACAAAACATACTAGAAAGCAAAAACCAAATCTGAAGCAACAAAGCAGGCATCAGAACCAGACACAGCACAAATGTCAGAATTACCGGACAAGGAATTTAAAACAATAATGATTAATATGCTAAGGGCTCTAATGGACAAAGTAGACAGCATGCAAAAACAGATGGGCAATGTATACAGAAAGATAGGAATCCTGAGAAAAAAATCAAAAACAAATGCTAGAGATAAGAAACACTGTAACAGAAATGAAGAATGCCTTTGACTGGCTTATTAGTAGCCTGAACATGGCTGAGGAAAGAATCTCTGAACTTGAGGATACACAATAGAAACCTCAAAAACTGAAAAGCAAAGAGAACAAAGACTGAAAAGAGCAGAACAAAATATCCAAGGACTGCAGGCAACTAAAAAGGTGTAACATATATGTAATGGGAATAAACAAAAGGAGTAGAAAAAAAAGGCACAGAAGAAATATTCGAAACTGACTGAAAATTTCCTAAATTAATGTAACACACCAAACAACAGATACAGCAAGCTCAAAAAAAAAAATACTAAGTAGGAAAAGTATGTATAAATAAATAAATAAAATAAAATAAAATAAAATAAAATAAAATAAAATAAACAAAACACTATACCTAGGCATATCATTTTGAAACTACAGAAAATCAAAGATAAGGAAAAAATCCTGGAAGAAACCAAAGGAAAAAAATAATCTGTAGAACGAGCCTCCTTCATTCTGCTCCTTAATCTTCAACAGTCCAGGAGAAATTGTAAGAATCAGAGTATTCTTTTTTTTTTTTTTTAACTTTTTTCATGTTTATTTATTTTTGAGAGAGCGAGGGAGACAAAGTGCAAACAGGGGAGGGACAGAGAGAGAGGGAGACAGAATCTGAAGCAGGCTCCAATCTGAAGCAGGCTCCAGGCTCTAAGCTGTCAGCACAAAGCCGGAGGTGTGGCTCAAACCTGCCGATCCTGAGATCACGACCTGAGCTGAAGTCTGATGCTTAACCAACTGAGCTACCCAGGCGCCCCAGAACCAGAGTGTTCTTAATGGCATTATCTTCCAATACACATGTTTTGGTTGCCTTAACTTTTTTCTTTTTTAATTTACATACAGTAAATTTTAGTTTATACTGTATAACTACATTGGTTTTGACAAATACACAAAATCTTGCACCTACCACCAGCACCACAATACCAAAATAGTTCCAACACCAAAAAATTCCCTTGTTTTGTCCTTTTGTAATCAACCTCTCCTCCATCTCCAATCTCTGACAATCATGGATCCATTCTCCCATCCCTATAAGTTTTGACTTTTGCAGAATGTTATATAAATGGAATCATATAATATTTAGCCTATTAGTAGGTGTTCACTGAGATTTATGAACATATAAATTTGTCTTTCATAGAAATTTGGAAGTTTTCAGCCATTATTTCTTCAAATATTTTTTCTGCACAAATCTCTTTGCATTTCCTCTGGGACACTTTTGACACAAATATTAGATCTTTACTAGTCCTTAAGCTCTGCTCATTGTTCTCTTTTTCTGATTATCGTGTAGATTGCATAATTATTATTGAGCTTTCTTCAACTTCACTGTTCTTTCCTTTGTCTTCTCTATTGTTGAACTCAACTAATGCATGTTTAGTTATTTTTATATTTAATAATAATATTTGAGTTATTTTAATTTTCTGTCCTAAAATTTCAATTTGGTTCTTCCTGTGGTTTCTTTTTCTTTGCTGGGAACTTCAATCTTGCTATTCATATCAACAATGTTTGCAGGGTTGTAACAGTTGTTTTGAAAACTTTTTCATAATTCCAACATCAATGTCATCTCAACACTGGCATCTGTTGATTGCTGTCTTCCCTACAATTGGTTATGATTTCCTTGGTTCTTGGCATGCCAAATACTTTTGGATACAAGTCCTAGAGACTTGTATTATGACATTCCTGATCACGTTAAAGATTCTTGGTCCTCCAGATAATTATTGTTTGTGGTTGTTGCTGTTGCTGCCATTTTTGCCAATGTTGTTGTTGTTGAAGGCAATCATCCGAACTAGGTCCCAACCACAAGTCCCAACCCACCTTCTCTGGGCTGTGGTTTCAATATCATTTTCAATCTCCCAAGTTTCTTCAGTGTATTCAATATATCTCCACATGCACCACCTAAGGGCAATGGTCTATGGTATAGTTCAGTTTTCAGTCTTTATTGTTAGTACATACATGCTCTGCTCAGAGGTGAGTCGCAGATATCATAGACAGATTTAGGTCATCTTTTTCTCTACCTCCTGTCTCTCCATGACTTCCCCACATTCTGTCTCCTAAGCTCCTTTTCTTGATCTTCTATGTTGGGGTTTTGCCACCCCCCTCATACCATTGCACATGGACTGCAACTACATCTGCCTCAGAGATGAAGTTGCAAGAAAGGAAGAAAGCAAAAAATAACAGATATTCTCCCCACACTCTTTGGACTATAAGAACCCCTTTTTCTAGTTTCTCTGGTAAAGGGAAAGATCACAGCTGCGACTGTCACTACCACCACTGTTGCTAGAGGACAGTTCTTGGAGTCCTACCAGGAGAATAAAACCAAAATGCAAAACATAATAAGAAAATGGTGATTTTCTACAGTCTTCTTCATACAGGAGCCCTCGTTTCTAGTTCTCTGACCATAAACAGAGGAAGAGGGGGTCCCTTAGAGCTTTTTCTGTCTGTACTCATTGTACAGATCAAGAATAGGAGATTCCTCGGAGTGCAAACAAGGAGAAAAAGGATGGTGAGTGGGAAGAAACAGGAAACTTCACTGGTATCAGTCACACTTCCAGTTTTGACCCTTTTCTCCAATCTTCTGCTATCATTTAAGGTTGCAGATAGTTGCTTTATGTATACCATTCAGGGTTTTTAGTTGTAATCAGTGGGAGAGACAGACAAAGACAGACTCTACTTCCTTCAACTTAGCAGAAAGAGAATCACAAAATTTCCAGAAATAAACCCTACCATTTATGGTCAATTGATTTTGACAAAGGTGTCCGTGCAATTTAATAAGCAAAGGAGAGTTTTTTCAACAAATGATTCTGGAATAACTGGATATCTATATGCAAAATAAATAGCTGAACCTCTGCCTCACACCATCTGCAAAAGTCAACTCAAAATGGATCACAGATCTAAATGTAAAACCTGGGGTGTCTGGGTAGCTCAGTCAGTTAAATGTCCAGCTCTTGATTTCAGCACAGGTCATGATCTCAGTGTTTGTAAGATTGAGCCCCACGTCAGGCTTTGCGCTGACAGCACAGATCCTGCTTGGGATTCTTTCTCTCTCCAATCACTCTCTGCCCCTTCCCCACGTGCATACACACTCTCTCTCAAAATAAGTAAACTTGAAAAAATAAAATAACAATAATAATAATAAATATAAAACCAAAAAATATAAAACTTCTAGAAGAAAACATAGGAGAAAATCTTCGCAACTCTGGATTAGGGAAAGATTTCTTAGCTAGAATACAAAAAACAATTAATAAACTGAACCTTCATCAAAATTTAAAACTTTTACTTTCAAAAAGTACTGTTTACAAAATAGAAACACCACAGACTGGGGAAAAAATTTTTTACATCATGTATTTAACATGAGATTTATATCCAGAATTTTTTAAAAGTCACCTGCTCCAATTCAATGATTAACAAACCCAATGAGGAAATGGGCAAAATATTCCAATAGACATTTTACCAAAGATACACAAATGAATAAGCACACAAAAAGATGCCCAACATCATTAGTCATTAGGGAAATGCAAATTACAACCATAATGAGATACCAGTACATATTTCTAGAATGGCTATAATCAAAAAGACTGGTAATACCAAATATTGGCAAAGATGTTGACAAACTGGACTCCTTGTCCACTGCCACTGGGAATGTAGAATGGCAAAGCCACTTTTTCGTAAATAGTTACTCAGATGACCTAGCAATTCCAATCTTAGGTGTCAACCTAAGAGACATAAAAACATATACCAAGCAAAGACTTCTAGGCAAATACAGAAGTAAATTTTTTTAATTTGTTTTATTTTTAGAGAGAGACAGCAAAAGCAGAGGAGAGGGGCAGAGGGAAAAAGAATCTCAAGCAGGCTCCATGCTCACCATGGGATCATGACCTGAGCAGAAACGTTCAACCTACTCAGATGTTCAACCTACTGAGCTACCCCGGCAAGAAGTATTATTTATAAAAGCCAAGACCTGGAAGTAATCCGAATCTTCATTAACTAGTTAATAGATAAGCCAAATATTATCCATACAATGGATACTATTCAGTCATGAAAAAGGAAAAACCTGATATGGATAAACCTCAAAAAAACACTACGTGAAAGAAGTCAGACACAAAAGAGTGCCTACTGTATAATTCCATATATATGAAATTTTCAGAAAAAGCAAATCTATAGACTATGCTATAATAAAGAATATATCTGGTCTCTGTTCCCAGTTTCTGGTACACAACTTCAAACATCCTTAGAATTTCCAGAATGATAGGAGTATCTCTTATGCTAATGAGGTGATTCACAATGATAGATTTAGGATCAGAGTTGATCACCAGAAAGACCACAACCTTTTCTTTTCTGATATGCCACATCCCTACTAGTCATCACAAACAATACTTGTCACCACACAGCAAATTCACCTATTGACAATACAGCCAAGAATCAACAAAGAAAGAAAAAAGATGTACAAACAAAATAGTAAGAAATATATTATACATATATGTGTGTATAAATTAAATTTCTTCGGCAATTCAAAAAGTTTAAATTACTTGTTGGTGGACTCATCCCAACATTTTATACAAAATTCCTTTGGTATGCTTTGTACAAAAAAAATTTTCTGTATATCTAAAGACTATTTTTATAATAGACCCTGCATTTTCTAATATATTCAACCACATTTAGCTATATAACCAAGATAGGCAAGTTTAAGTTCAGTGGGTTGGTGAAGGGGAAGTAGTTGGGGCTGGCTTTACCCATGTGGAAATAATTGCTTTCCTGGCCTAAAGCTCTTCCTATTAGGATCAAAACAAACTGATGTTATCTTAAGAACCCTTCCAATTTTTGAAAAATAAAACCTAAGTGTTCCATACTTAGCCAGACATTGTCCAGATATTGTTTGTTTTGGTTAAGGACAAAATTATGGCACATTTATTTTTGTATTTAAATCAAAAGCAGAGTTTCTATTATGAAGAAAATAAGGGCACTTCAATAGATAATTACCTCGGTATAGCAAGGCACATACAGAATTGGTATAGACAAGGCCACCAAGCTTAAATATTGTGATCTGATATTTTTAAAAACTCAGCTTAGCCCCTGGCCTTCTTTGTCTGCACCAGAATTTTCCAAATAAACTCTGTTCAACAGGAGTATGAAATAATGTCACAGCATATAACATGATGAGCCACTTGAAGCAGATTTAGTGACAAGGACAAAATTTTCCAGCAAGAATAAAATACAAGTCCTGAAGATCAATGTAATTCTGGCATGGATTCTAAATTTTCTGAGCACCTGCCAAAACATAGCATGCTGTTTTGATTCATGGAATTATAAAACTGAAAAAAAAAAAAAAACAGAATGAAAAAAAAATATGTATCTGTATATACACATATATATATATTACCAAGATGCTATGTAAACCAGTCTTCTGCCTCTGGCAGTTCAATATCTAAAGCACCCAGATTGATGGCTATTAAGAAATAAACCTTTTTAAAATGAGCAAGATAGCAATCCCACAACCTCTCTGAAGCCTCTGAATGTTTCATCACCCTAAAGTAATGACCAGTGGCTTCAGTTATCTCCAACTTTCTGTTCTGCAATCAAAACTCATTTCTTCCCATCTCATTAAAGAAAGCTTTGGGATTTCCCTGCATTAGCTTACTTGTTATAAATCCTCTTTGGGCCCTAACCTTTCTCTCTAGATCATTTTCCATATTTATTCCTTCTCTCCTTCTCTGGATACTATCCATTTTCCCCATATGTTTTTTGTTTTGTTTTGTTTTTGTTTTTTAGCTATATTCTATCTGTTGCTTGAAAGGAAGAAACATTATAATAACTTTTCTAGGTTAAATTCCAATAGATTATTTATATAGCTTGTCAATAAGCATACAATTTGGAAATCACTCCCAGGGGGGAAAACAAAAAACACAAGAGACTTGAAAGAGTTATTCAGGAACATTCTAGAATGGTCAGATTTCCTTTTTTTTTTTTTTTTTTTTTTTTTTAATTTTTCCCTTACATGATATGGGAGGGAGCTAATCAAGTTAACAAAGAGTATATTTTAAATGGCAATGGACATGTATAAAGCATCTTAACATTTTCTTCCTGTTAAAATACAATACATAAATCAGAGGCCTTCTTGCAGAAGAGATAACCCAATTTTCCTTGACAGGATCACTGAGCCTTAGGCTGCACTTCTGGAAGGTCAGTGTCTCACCAGTCACAGCGGGACTTTTGTCCCACTAAGACTTGGAATTATCAGAACTAAGTTTCTAATATTCAATGATTTCACCCTGTTTTTCTAATAGAATTCTTATGTTTATTTGTACATTTCAGTTTTTCTGCCATTGCACTAACTCCTGCTATGTTTTATTCTATGTATGTAAACAAAATCATGCTCCATAGAATTTGGTTGAGTAGGAGACGTCAAGTCCGTAACTAAATATATTCTTTCTATAACTGAGCTATCGGCATTAGACAGCAGAGGGCACTGACAAATATGCTGACCAAAATATTTAAAGTCTGTCTTTCATTACCAACTCTCAGTTCACACACTGTTACAAATAACCACAATCCAGAGATTTCCATATACTCAAATACAGAATATACTTAATCATATTTAATTAAATAAAAAAGTTATAATTCAGTATAGACTAAATTTTAATAGACTTCCTTTGGGCCAGACATTGTGCTAACTGCTTTATACATGTTATCTAATTTGCTTCTCACAAAGTAATGCATGAAGTGGATGCATTTATTCCTATTTACAGAACAAGACACTGAGTAGCAATGTCACAAGTGGCAGGTTGTGGGTTCAGCTACTAAACTATATATATAAAGCTTCCTGAGAGAAGAACCCATACTAGGTTTATTTACCATTAAAACCTAGCACCTAGTATAGTCCCTGGGACTCAATATTTAGGGAAAGAAAGGAAGGGAAGGGACACTAGATCTGACTCCAGTGCCATGCCTCAGATCTTTAAGATGCTCTCAATAGTATTTCCTCATTTGATCAGAGTTTACCAGCCACTAGGCCCCGGCATTCACTAGACACCAAGCCACTAAGATCTCAGTATTTGAAATACCAACACTTTGCTTATTAGAGACATACATATTTCCTGAGGTGGTATTAAAACAGAAGAGTAAAAATAAACAGATAAATAAAATATTTAACTAAGAAAAACTAAATGCAATTTTAAAAATATAAATATATGAAAGCTTACTTCTAGGTTTATTTATATAAAGAATTCTCATTCACAAAAAGAAAAAAACACTTAAAAAGTAAACTAAATTGAATACAATTTTTAACAGTTTTAACAATGTTGGAAGTATATCTTAATATCTTAAATACTCGATTAACTTTGTGAACAAGATTGAATATTAAATATGTAAATTTCAGTCTCTTCAAATAGTCTTTCACTCATGAAAAAATGTCACAAAATTTATCACTAATATCACAATTTCATGATTTTGAAATAATATAACCCTAGTATTTACTACACATATAAATCTATATTTATGGTTACATTTATCTTAAACTGAGAGGTGATTAAATCAAAGTGGTATTTATCACAGATATTCTTTCTAAATAACTCTATTACTTGTTCATCAGAACTATACTAAGATCCTTATTATATGCTAGGCAGATGCTAAATCTGAAGAAACAGAAATCCGTAACAAAGAGCTCCTACTCTTACTGCAGCAATTACACTACAACAAGATATTCCGTATTACTTATGTAGGGCATTTTGTTCCTGAAAGGCAAAAAAGATTTCTATTCTTATAAAGCATGTAGAATACAGCAATATAAAACAAAAGTAGATACTGAGTCAAATCCCCTATCCATCTTTCCAAAATAGCAATCCATGCTGCTGTGTTCTACTTTATATACAAAAATCTTTAAATACATTTCAAACCCCTTGCTATGTCTTCATCTGTTTTGCCTTACTCAGACTGTGTGTTCCTTGAGTTCAAAGAATAAAGAACAATGAAAAATATTTATTGGGGTGCGTGGGTGGCTCAGTCGGGTAAGCGTCCGACTTCAGCTCAGGTCATGATCTCACAGTTCGTGGGTTCGAGCCCCGCATCGGGCCCTGTGCTGACAGCTCAGAGCCTGAAGCCTGCTTAGGATTCTGTGTCTCCCTCTCTCTACCCCTCCCCCCTCACACTCTGTCTCTATCTCCCAAAAATGAATAAACGTTAAAAAAAATCTTTTTTAATAAAAGAAAAGAAGAATACTTCTTTAAAATAGTTTACAGAAGTGGCTAGGCATTAAAATCAGTAGATTTTAGTAATTCTGTATGATAGATTAGTAGTTCTATACTAGATGAGTAAATCTATATAAATAAATATAGACACTGGAGCCATAAGCTAGACCCAAGAGACAAAGTCTTTGGGGATGGAGTCCATGCACCTAAATTTTATAGAGCTCCAAAGGCAATTCTCATGTACAGTAAAGGCCAAGAACAACTTTTTTAAAAAAGGGGAAGGGGGATATACAAAGCTGCCTAGAAGTAGAAAATGTTACAGCTGTATAGGATCTTAAAGATCAACTAACCAATTCATTTTCTAAAGTACGAATCTGAAATGGTAAGAAGTTAAGTAAACTGCCCAAGAACACATAGATAGTACAGCCAGGAAGAGAACCCACACCGACTAGCATGCAGATGAGTGCTCTTTCCAGCACACAAAACTGGCTATTCCATTTGGGAAGGAGATAAAAGTATTAATTCTTGATTCATAAGCTTAATCAATGTAAGTAAGCATTCATATGGTAAATTATCAGGGAAACATGAATTCAAAAAAACAAACAAACAAACAAACTACAGTTGACTCTTGAACAATGTGGAGGTTAGGGGCACCAAACCTTACCCAGTAAAAAATCTGCATATAACTTTTGACTCCCCAAAAACTTAACAACTAATAGTCTACAGTTGATTGCAAGCCTTAAGATAACTTAACCAGTCAATTAACACATATTTCCTATTTTATAAGTTTTATATATTGTATTCCTATAATAAAGTAAGCTAGGAAAAAAATAAAATGTTAAGAATATCATAAAAAGACAAAATGCATTTATAAAATTAAAAAAATCCATATATAAGTGGACCTGTGCAGTTCAAATCTTGTGTTGTTCCAAGGTCAGCTATACTTTCTTGAATTTTAAACACCTCCTTTGGAAAGAACTGTGATAAAAGAATCTAAAATGGAAAGTTGTTTTGATATATAAAAGAGCTGAATAATTACTAAGTGCCCAGAACAGATAATAAATAAATGTTACTTCCCTTCAACACCACACCCTACTCCCCTCCTTTTTAATTCTACATCAAGATGTCTCTCCTTAACTCTCAACTATGCCCATTTGTACACTTTCTCCTAATTAACAATGCCTTCTGACCTCCTCTCCTTCAGCAATGTTCATAAATTCCTATAAGGCCCAGCTGAAGATATGCTTCCTAAGAAACTTTCTAAACTAACTTAACCTTACTCTAATTACTTGTTTCTTTCTCTATTAGTTAAATTACTTGTACTCTTAAACCTTACACTTCTTCATAATTTCTTTTAAAGGTATGTAATTGTAATTACTTTCTAGCTCCTTTCTATATTTTTATTTTCTTCCATAAGTTTTTAGTGGGCTGGAACGTAAGTCCCCCAAAGGCAAGGATACTGGTTTGATTTGCTCACTCATAAATTACAAGCACTTAAAACAATGCCAGAAATATAGAAGGTGCTCCATAAATACTTGCTGAATAAATGGGAAAGGATTATTTCTCCTTCCATTCATCTCTCCAAAATTCCAAATGTAATGCTAAAGACATAGATATGAAAAATTAAACTTTTTCAAAACAATGAAAATAAGTATGCATATTTAACATTTTAGAAATACATAAAATTTTTAAAAATTAACAGAGCTACAAGGGCACCTGGGTGGCTCAGTTGGTTGAGCATCCGACTTCGGCTCAGGTCATGATCTCACAGTTCATGGATTGGAGCCTAGAGCTGCTTTGGATTCTGTGTCTCCCTCTCTCTCTGCCCCTCCCCAGCTCACACACACACACACACACACACACACACACACACACACACACACTATCTCTCTCTCTCTCTCAAAAATAAATAAATGTAAAAAAAAATTTTTTTTAATTAATAGAGCTAAAAAGATAAGTAAACTCACTGGCTATAAAAAGTCATTTAACTTCTTTATTCTACACTCCCAGTGATATCCTTGTAAGAACTGGATAGGATGAGCTGATAAATAGAAGGTAAAGGATTAAATTAAGACCTGGAGCTTGTAATCCTACCTTCCCAAAGTAAAGAATTTCTAAAATTTGTTCTCTCTCAAAACTTTGAATTAAGAATAATCTAATGAAAAAACCCACTTTCTGACTTACTTAGATCTTAAATTATATAAAAAAACAGTAGATTTTTTTAATACATAAATTTAAAAGAATTACTCTATCTTTCAACAAAAGGGTTGTTTTACTCTATGCATAAACACCTGGAAGACTGAACATAGAATCACATCTTTCCCAAAGAAATCACAAAAGTGTAATTTTTGAGCCCAGCACATTCAATAACTGCGATAATGGTAAATTTCATAAATAAGCCCCACCAATAAAGAAACAAATTTAAAACAATTCTACCCAGCCCACAACTATATGGTCAACTAATCTTCAACACAGCAGGAAAGAATATTCAATGGGAAAAAGACAGTCTCTTCAACAAACAGTGTTGGGAAAACTGGACAGAAACATGCAGAAAAATGAAACTGGACCACTTTCTTACACCATACACAAGAATAAATTCAAAATGGATGAAAGACCTAAATGTGAGACAGGAAACCATCAAAATCCTAGAGGAGAACAGAGGTAGCAACCTCTTTAAACCCAGCCACAACAACTTCTTATTAGACACATCGCCAGAGGCAAGGGAAACAAAAGCAAAAATGAACTACTGGGACTTCATCAAGACAAAAAGCTTCTGGACAACAAAGGAACAATCAACAAAACTAAAAGGCACCCTAAGAAATGGGAAAAGATATTTGCAAATGACAGATCTGATAAGGGGTTAGAATCCAAAATCTATAAAGAATTTACTAAACTCAACACCCAAAAAACAAATAATCCGGTGAAGAAATGGGCAGAAGACATGAATAGACATTTTTCCAAAGAAGACATCCAGATGGCCAACAGACACATGATGAGATGCTCAACATCACTCATCATCAGGGAAATACAAATCAAAACCACAAGAAGATACCACCTCACACCTATCAGAATGGCTAAAATTAACAACACAAGAAACAACAGGTGTTGGCAAGGATGCGGAGAGGGAAGAACACTCTTGCACTGTTGGTGGGAATGCAAACTGGTACAGCCACTCTGGAAAACAGTGTGAACGTTCCTCAAAAAGTTAAAAATAGAACTACCCTATGACCCAGCAATTGCACTACTAGCTATTTACCCAAAGGATACAAAAATACAGATTCAAAGGGGTACATGTACCCCAAAGTTTATAGCAGCATTATCAACAATAGCCAAACTATGAAAAGAACCCAAGTGTCCATACACTGATGAATGATAAAGATGTGGTGTATATACATACATATGTAGAGACATACATATACACCACGGAATATTACTCAGCCATCAAAAGGAATAAAATCTTGCCATTTGCAACAATGTAGATGGAGCTAAAGTGTATTATGCTAAACAAAATGTCAGCCAGAGAAAGACAAATGTTGTAAGATTGCACTCATGTGGAATTTAGGAAACAAAACAGATTAACATATGGGAAGTAGATATAAAAGAGGTGGGGGGAACAAACCATAAGAAAATAACTCTGTTATTTTCTTAATTTAAGAATTTCTTATTTAAGAACTCTGTTCTTAACAACAGAGAACGAAGGGTTGATGGAGGGATGTGCATGGGGAATGGGCTAGATGGGTGATGGATATTAAGGAGGGCACTTGTTATCATGAGCACTGGGTGTTGCAGGTAAGTGATAAATTCTGGATTTCCACTCCTGAAGCCAAAATTGCACTATATGTTAACTTACTCGAATTAAAATAAAAATGTGAAAAGAAAAAAAAATTCTACCCAGAAAAACTGTCTGCTTCCTTGCCTATGTAATTTAATAAAGATACAAAAATCTAGCCCACATATAGGACTGTACAAAGAACATATCAACATGGTTAGACATTTAGTGACAAAATAGAACTGTGAAGGGTACTTTTTCCATTCATTTTACGCGACATATTTCTTTACACATATGAAAAGGGGACAGTGATAATCAGAATGCATAAAAAATCATGGCTGATTACAATAATCTCAGACGTCTCAGCTACTGTGCTCTTTTTTAATTGTCAAAATATAGGATAATTGAATAAACAGAAAACTCTAGTCTAACTAAGTGAATTACATTGAAGGAGATTATATTGTATGATGGGAATGAATGGGAATTAGAGTCAGACAGGGGTTCAAATTGTCTCTCTCCCATTTCCTAGCTGTTTGATCAGACTAATGTCTAAACTCTCTGAGCCTCGTTTTATCTATAAAATGAGAATAATTTCCCCTTTGCAGAGTGGGGATGAAGAATTAAAAATATAATGTGTCACTCCTTTGCTTAAATCCTCCAATGATGCATTATAACATATTATAAAGTCAGTTTCAAACTCCTTCAAAAACTACCTTATTTTTTTTTAATGTTTATTTATTTTTGAGAGAGAGACAGACAGACAGAGCATGAGCAGAGGAGGGGCAGATAGAGAGGGAGAATCAATATCTAAAGCAGGCTCCAGGCTCTGAGCTGTCAGCACAGAGCCCAATGTGGGACTTGAACTCACAGATCACAAGATCATGACCTGAGCCAAAGTTGAACACTTAACCGACCGAGCCACCCAGGTGCCCCTACCTTCTTATTTTCTGAGAAAGAAACCATGTTTTCTGGTCTCAACAGTTCTTAAAACATCCAAGTAGAAATTCCCAATAACTAGACAAAATGTGTAGGCTTAGACTTAGAACACAGGGAAGGGCAGACAAGAAAAGTTCAATGTCATCATGCAACCAGATAACAGCTTACTTATCTTTTTGTAATTCGGATATACCAGTCTTTATTCTTGCTACCTGATAGCATTGTCACGGGGTTACTTCTTAATCTACTGTTTAACAGAAATTTTCACAGCAATGCCTAGAACAATTTTGTAAATGCCCTAGAATAAGTAAGCTGCTGACCCCTCTGCTCCCTTAGCATATCATAACGTTTCCAATATGATAAATATGGTGATTTCAGCTTCTCTTTAAATAACCCATTAAATTGTTAGCCTTTTAGGTTTTCTCCTACTCCCAAACAAATTATCGATTATTGCCTTGATACTAACTAAAATTTAGCACATTCCAAATGGAATCTGGACTCTAGTTACTTCTAGACTCAACATAAACTAAGTATTTTTTACTCTCTACCAGATTTTTTTCCCCAGGTATTGAAGCAATTATTTTCTCAACCAGAGAGTAAGCACTTCTAAAGGCCAGAATCATGCTATATTATCCATTTCCATAACACTTAGCCCAGCATCTCCAAAAATCTATGCTAACTGTATATACACATATTTAATATCTTTGGGTTTTGTCTTAATTCTCTATTTTCCAAGTCAAATAATTAAAATTAATTTGTAGCCTATTCTAAATACCATTTACTGAATACTTACTACATCACTGTATTTTTTTAAACTACAAAATATTATCATTTGTTATCAACACCAACATATCAGAGACTTATAAGAAACCTCAAAACTTAAGACATATTAAAACATGAAAAATACTATATGGTAACTATGAGATATCAGATTAGAAGACACATACCATTTTCAGAGATCCTAGAATGTAAAAGAAAACGATGTGCATCTTAACAGTTTTAACTTCATTTTAGAAACTGAAAGTCAGTGCTTAAAAACTTTGTCCAACATTAATACCTATTAACAAAGTTAGCAACCTCTGCAATCCCTAATTCCTTAGTAACTGGGGGAGAAATGGATCAAAAGTGGGCTGCTTTACCCACTTCCTCTCCATTATGTAAAATATGTACATATCCAATATGTGTCGATATGCTCAAAATATTACTTTTAAAACTGTCTCGCATGCATTTCCCCAAACTTCCTTCAACAGAAGATAAAATTTAAAAATTAATTGCCACCGCCCAAGAGAAAATACATAGTATTTACTAAAATATGAAATTTATTTTGATATATTCTAGGCAGATAAATATGTCTGACTTTATTAGTGGGATTTTTTTTTTCTCAAAATGGTACCACATACTATAGTTAGTTGAGAATACAAAGGGATCAGTTAAGTCTTTTTCATTGACAAAATATATACTACAAGTTAACACCGAAGTGCCTTGCCAAGATACAATTCAACACTTAAGAGTATATCATTTCCAAATGATTGTACATTTTTGCCTAACAAGAAGATATATTGACTGACAAAATTTATAATCATACAATAACACAATTTCAGTTAACTCCTCAGATATTCAGTCACTTCTACTATTAAATACTTAGGTTACTGAATTATAAATATTAAATTAAATAAAAGAACTTAATTCTAGAATGAGGAACACTATATTTTATCCTTAAGTATTTGCTAGTAGAATAGAAAAAGGAATATGGCAATGTGATGTCATATTCTACATCAACTTAAGCATGTCTTAGTGAGAAAGTGAATTAAGAAAAGGCAGACAGAGTGGTAATTAGGCTGATAATCATTCTGGAATGAAAATTTATTTCCAGTGGTAGCATTTTTTTTTTTTTTAAGAATTGGTAGAAACATTTAGAAAAGTCAAAACTTAGAATCTGTTCCTTCATTGAGCCTCAACTATAAAACAGACTAAATTCGTTTCTGTCCCCCCACCACACATTTTGTCTCTTGTCTCTCTCGTTCTCTGTGTGATAAATGTCAACATTACAAATTATTTTATCCTAAGAAAGAAGTATCAGATCTGTAGGACATAGGATAAAAAGAAAGGAAAAAGCACAGGATTATTTTCATTAAAAATATATATATGTGTAAAACTTACTATTACATAAAATATCATTTTCTTTTAACAGTAAAAGCAATCGGCAACCAAAGATTAAAAGACTTAGCATTTTGTTTTCAACCTAAGGTCTGGTTCCAATATGACTGAACTAGAACAGATTTGTAGGTAAGATTCACTCACCAAGTATTTCTCAATTTGTTATATAAATTATCACAGAATTCCCATTTTATATTTTAAAAATGGCAGACTAAGGAATGAGAAATAATATTTATGTCAAAATTCTCATCTTACTTCTCCATTTCTTAACGTTGTGATGGTTCCTCTTGCTACTCCCATTCTAAATAGTGTTTCTGTGGCCTGTGAATTAAAAAAAAAAAAAAAAACAGCAAAAATATATCATTTATATTCTTTACTCTCACCCCAAAACTGAAGAAAACATTCATTACTATTACATTTCCAGCAACTTCTAGAGGAGCATCAATACAGCACAATAAGAGGTACATGATCTACATTCTACTTCAGAAACATCATTTTCAGAATGTTTTAATGTTATCAAGAACTCAAGTGAAATTGTTTCAAAGGTTATTTTGATCTGATAGTATTCACCCATATCTATATGGTTTCAAATTAGTACACTTAGATAAGTTTAAACCTTAGTTTGATTAAAAAGATTAAGTAATAAGCTAGCACTTGAATTCAATTCAGAAATTATCATTTATTCTATTTTTCATTCCATTTAAGTTCAGTTGAAATCACTTCACTGCTACTGAAATACTGACAGAAGATGAAATAATTCAGTGATTCCACACATAAAATAATACCAAAAAAGAGTGATTGCTTTTTATACACTAACAATGAATAATCCTAAAATGAAATTAACAGTTCCAAAGAAGCAAAAGACTTGTTCACTGAAAACTACAAAACACTGCTAAAAGAGATGAAAGAACCATAAGTAAATGGAAAGACATCCTGTGTTCACGAACTGGAAGACAAATGTTAAGATGTCGATACCACCAAAAATGATCTATAGAATCAGTGTGAATCCTACCAAAATCCCAATGACTGTTTTACAGAAATATAAAAAAAAACATCCTATAATTGATACAGAACCCAAGGGTCTCCAAATACCCCCAAACAATCTTGAAAAAGAGGAACAAAGTGAGAACTCAAACTTCCTGATTTCAAAACTTATTTCAAAGCTACAGTAATCAAACAGTGTGGTACAGTCGTAGACAAACAGATAGGTCAATGAAATAGAACAGAGAGCTCAAAAATAAAACCCCTGCATACATGGCCTACCAAAATCATTCAATGGGGGAAAGGACAATCTTTTTAATATCCACATGCAAAAGAATGAATTTGCACCTTTGCCTTATGCCACATACAAAAATTAACTCAAAAGGGATCGAAGACCTAAATATAAGAGCTAAAATTATAAAACTCTTAGAAGAAAAATAAGGGAGGATTCAGTGTCTAGCAAGGACTTGCTTCCTGGTTCCTGGATGGCTGGAAACAAACAGAAACAAGTTCTTTCTCTACTCATAAGTGCCCTGATTCTACCCTGAGTGCTCCTCATCTAATCTGATTTACCCCACCTCCTGATACCATGACACTGAGGGGTAGGGGTTTGACATGAATTTCTCATTCAGTCCATGAGAAAGTATTCCAGTACAAGGGGGCAAGAAATACAAAGGCCAATAGGTAAGATTATGCTTGGCATGTGCAAAGACAAACAAGATAGCCAGTGAGGCCGAGAAAAAGGTTTCATGGGACTAAGGTTGAAAAAACGAGAGGATGCAAATTCATCTCCTCAACATGTGTTTCTAATTTTTAACCTGGCATAAGAGAAAGGCATTTCCAACCTTCAATAATAGAAAATATAACTCAAAAGATGTTCAACAAAACACACATTTTAAGAATTAGGAACCCCAAAAATGAACCAAAAACATAAAAAAGACAATTCTAAATTTAAAACTGAATGAATATCTAAAGAAATCCAAAGGGTAGGAGGGATGAAAACCTGGAGGACAAAAGAAAGGAAAGTGCACATGATCATTAAAATATATATATTTGCAAAGGTTATTATTAGGTAAAATGTTGCAAAATCAGTGAGATCAGGGTAATATAAGTAGACACAAGATCATTTAGATTTAATGAAGTAAACAACAGAAGAAATAAATAAAAGTTTGCATATGGTTGCCTCTGGGTTGTGAAAATCAGGCATGAGAAGAGGTGAAGAAGAATACCACTCTTTTTCCATTAGCTTCGCAGCACACTATTTGCTTAAACTACATATAAATCCTGATCAAAACTTTTTTTCATAACTTTTAAAGATTGATTTTAAGTATATCAATAGTGTCCAATTTTGCAAAGAGGTCAAATACTTTACAATTTCTATAGAGTGGTGCACATAAGAATATAGTCAAGGACTGAATGAAAGGATATAAAAGTCAAACAGTGTAAGCAAACTCTTTCAAAAAGTTTGACAATAAAGGTAAGAAATGAGAATGAGTTGTTTGTAGAAAGAACAGAGTTGAGAGAAAACTGAAAACAGTACACTTTTAGGATAGAAGAGATTTAAACAAGTTTTTAATGGCTAAGTAGAAGTTGTCAGTAAGGTGGAAGAAGTTTAGACACAGGGAGGGAAATGGAAGGGGATTCCTGTGGAAGACAGGATCAAGAGCACACAGCTATCCATCCGCTGTGTTAAAAGGGACAAGGTACAAATAGAGGAGCATGCTTTCCCTATCCCTCCCTCTGCCCTTAGCCCTCCCCCTTCCCCCAGGCAACTAGAGGACAGGATAATCTTCTGAGAATCACAAAGACACTGAATGAAGGAGGGAGGGGGGTGGAAGGGACTATGTAATGTAAAAGTAAAACAGAAGGGGACAGAACTGCCAAGCAACACTAAAAGCCCAGCTAAGGCTGAAAATCATACATCTTTGTTGTTACAAATCTACACAGTCACAGAATTAGAAAGCTAAAAAGATTCACAGTTTAGGAATTATCAAGGCAAAGTGAGCAACCCTAGACCAGATATGAATTTAAAAGTAACTTTTAATTCAACATTTATTGGTAAAATACAGCATGTGATTTATAAATAAAAGTAAATTTTTTCTAACATTTTTTAAATTAGAAGAGCAATCTTTAGTTTTAAAGTCCTAAACACACACCCAGAGGTTGGGGGGTGATATCTACATGCTAAGTTAGAAAATAAAAAATCTTTTAGAGAAAACACTGCTAAATTTTGTGAATGTATCACAATAAGAAGATAATTCCAAATTCATAATTCACTAAAATAGGCCATTATTAGAAAAGGAAAGGGGTTATTCACATACCCAAACAAAAAACAGATTTTAAATGAACAACTTTGCTGACAAACGAATTTTACTAAAGCATATAAAGCTAGGTGTTGAAAAATCTATTTACAGACATTGCTACTGAAGGAAAAAATTTTCACACCAGTGATGTACTTGTATTTTTTCTATTCTTCATGATATATACATTAAATTACATCTTCCATCTTCCTGTTTCTTTTTAAACTTTAATCTGGGATGTGATTAATGGTACTCATGTAGGTCAGGTTAGTTACTGTATATATTTGAGGAGCAAAAGGTGACAGGCGGAGGCAGCAAGCACTTGTGATAAAATATGCAAAAACTTCTCTAAACCAGATCAAACTATTTGCTTTCTTGTGTCTCAAAAACCAGAGGTAGTTTGAAGATCTACTTCTTTTTCTACATTATCTCCAGTAGAAGAATACCAAATCCAATCTTTTGTTTCCAACTAAATTGATTTATTTCATCAGCTCTTCCCACCAACATTTTCAAGGATGGCTCATTCTAACCGCACTCTGTCAATTCAGCTCAGGCTCCTTTGATTCTATAGGGAAGCGCTGGAGTGTACAACATTCTTTTGACCTCTACTAAAGAGACTGCTTTTAATTTACTTGTACCCAAACAATGGCTAACAAGTGTCAAAAAAACAATGAGATACTGGGCTAACTCTTACCATTTATAAATTTACCACCAGCAAATTCTTCATTGAAATTCCCCTCTCCTTGAGTTTTGATAATTAAAACGATTACTACAAAAACACTCATTAAACATTTTCTGTCAGTGGCAAAGGAAAAAAAATCTACAGGTCCTTATTTAAAAATAGGGTACCAAGAGAGACTGCTTTTTAAAAGAGTGTTAGATAAAAAGAGACTTAGGAGACATGAAATCTACATAATAAATGCAAAGCTCTGGGCTGGATCCTTGTGTTTGTATGTGTATGTGTGCAAATCTAAAAAGATCCAGGATTTATAATGAGTTGATAACAGTAGTAGTCTCTGGATGTTTTCCTTTTCTTTACTTTCTAACATTCAACATGCACATATACTGTTTGGTAATAATAAAAAGGAAAAAAAAAAGTAACAACTTTTGTTACACTAAAAGATAAAACATTTAAAATAGAATTTTGGAACAATGAAAAGTGTTATAACACAAGCAGTACTACAGTAAGTAGCTCCTACTAGGAAAGATAGCCAAATTCAACAGAGACTCATGCTCTTAAAGTCTAATAATTTTTCATTCAATAAAGCAACAGAAAATAAGCAAAATTAAGAAGAAATGTATACTGGGATGCCTGAGTGGCTCAGTCAATTAAGCTCCCAACTCCTGATTCAGCTTAGGTCATGATCTCACAGTTCAGGCTCTGTATGGACATCACAGAACCTACTTGGGATTCTCTCTCCCTCTCTCTCTGCCCCTCCCCAGCTCACATGTGTACATTCTCTCTCTCAAAATAAACTTTAAAAATAATACATATTTAATATACTTTACCTTGAAAAGCAATATAAAAGCTTTAAAGCATCTTATTACAGAAAGAATTGAGTGCATTAATTTAATATATGGTTTATTAATATAAAGACAACAATTGTAGTTAGCAGGCATTTGTCTCCCATTAGTCAAGCAACTAGAATTCTAGTTACCTTATTCCCATTATTTACTATCTGGGCAACCTTAGGCAGATAGCTTAAACTCTCTAAGCTCTGACCTCCTCTGTAAAATGGTAACAGCTATTACCAACCCATCTTCTCGTGGTGGTCAATGCAGGTTTTAACATCTGCAAGAAGCTCAGTAAAGAGCTAGCTAAATAGAAAATAGTGAATCCAAAGTCTAGCTTAGGACAGTACTTTTGCAATGAAAGAGTTTTAAAAATACTAATTTTGATCCTTTTAATGTAAAAATAAGAATTGGACTAAAAAAAAACCAAATATGAATGAGCTTTAACATCAGCTATGAATCTAAAACACAAAAATCTATGTCAAAGACTCTTGGCACTTACTGTTCTATGACTATCTCTTAATTGTCCTGGTTCACCACCTAAACAGAGAGGTCCTAGATGGTATGAATTAAATTTTTTATTTACATATTCCCAGCACCTTGTGTAATATATAACAATATAGCATAAAGATTAAGGAAGCTAGGTTTAGAAGCAGGTTTTTCTTTAGAAAAAGATTGTTGAGTTCTGTTCTAGCTTTGCCATTTGTAAGATGTGTGATCTTGGACAAGCAACTTCACTTCTTTGAGCTCAACTACATCATTAGCAAAATAATGATACATAACTGAAGGAAAATTCTAAGTGCTCAATAAATGATCATTTTACTACCAATAATATGACAGAGAAAATTCAGGGACGCCTGCGTGGCTCAGTTGGTTAACCGTCCGACTTCAACTCAGGTCACGATCTCCCGGTCCCTGAGTTTGAGCCCTGCGTCGGGCTCTGGGCTGATGGCTCAGAGCCTAGAGCCTGCTTCAGATTCTGTGTCTCCCTCTCTCTCTGCCCCTCCCCCGTTCATGCTCTGTCTCTCTCTGTCTCAAAAATAAATAAACGTTAAAAAAAAAAAGAAAAAAAAAAGAAAATTCAGAATTCCACTCTAACTTAAATATCAGTCATCAATTGCAATTAAAAATGCAATTAAAAACTACATCTGGGGGCACCTGGGTGGCTCAGTTGCTTGAGCGTCTGACTTCAACTCAGGTCATGATCTCACAGTTCATGAGTTGAAGTCCTGCATCGGGCTGTGTGCTGACAGCTCAGAGCCTGGAGCCTGCTTTAGATTTTCTCCATCTCCCTGTCTCTCTGTCCCTCCCCTGCTTGTGCTCTGTCTCTCTCTCAAAAGCAAACATTAAAATATTTAAAAAATAAAAAATAAAAAACAAAAAAATAACATCAGATGATGATTAAAAATGTATTATAACATATAAAACAATCAATCACAATTAGCACATTACACGAGATGGTCATTTATTTATGCTAAAATTCTTGAAAGGATAACTAGAAAATAGAAAACTTACATTATTTCAAAAAGATTAATTTAGCAAAAGCCTTCAAAAATCATATGCAAAATTTATTCCCCAACTGTTTATCCTAGCCATAGAAGAAAAAAGATTTAAACATTGAGGTTTTCAAGCACCAGCTACTTTCCTTCCTTGTAATGATAAAAACACAAAATAAAAATTAGGAAAACTAAAAGAAACAACAAGAACCATACAATCCTCTCAACAGATGCAGAGAAAGCATTTGACAAAATACAGCATCCTTTCTTGATACAAACCCTCAAGAAAGTAGGGATAGAAGGAGCATACCTCGAAATCATAAAAGCCATACATAAACAACCCAAAACTAATATCATCCTCAATGGGGAAAAACTGACAGCTTTCCACCTAAGGTCAGGAACAAGACACGGATGTCTACTCTCACCACTGTTATTCAACATAGTATTGGAAGTCTTAGCCTCTATAATCAGACAACACAAAGAAATAAAAGGCATCCAAATCGGCCAGGAGGAGGTCAAACTTTCACTCTTCACAGATGACATGATACTCTATACGGAAAACCCAAAAGATTCCGCCAAAAAACTGCTAGAATTGATTCACGAATTCAGCAAAATTGCAGGATATAAAATCAATGCACTAAAATTGGTTGCATTCCTATACACCAACAATGAAGCGACAGAAAGAGAAATCAATGAATCGATCCCATTTACAGTTGCACCAAAAACCATAAAATACCTAGGAATAAATCTAACCAAAGAGGTGAAAAATCTATACACTGAAAACTATAGAAAGCTTATGAAAGAAATTGAAGAAGACACAAAAAAACTGAAAAAGATTCCTTGCTCCTGGATAGGAAGAACAAATGCTGTTAAAATGTCAATACTACCCAAAGCAATCTACGTTTTCAATGTGATCCTTATCAAAATAACACCAGCATTCTTCACAGAGCTAGAACAAATAATCCTAAAATTTGTATGGATTAGCCAAAGCAATAGCTTTGTATGGAATAGCCAAAGCTATAGCAATAGCTTTGTATGGAATAGCCTAAGCAATCTTGAAAAAGAAAACCAAACCAGGAGGCATCACAATCCCAGACTTCAAGTTATACTACAAAGCTGTAATCATCAAGACACTATGGTACTGGCACAAGAACAGACACTCAGATCAATGGAACAGAATAGGGAACCCAGAAATGGACCCACCAATGTATGGCCAACTAATCTTTGACAAAGCAGGAAAGAATATCCAATGGAATAAAGACAGTCTCTTCAGCAAGCGGTGCTGGGAAAACGGGACAGTGACATGCAGAAGAATGAAGCTGGACCACTTCATTACACCATTCACAAAAATAAACTCAAAATGGATAAAAGACCTCAATGTAAGACAGGAAGCCATCAAAATCCTCGAGGAGAAAGCAGGCAAAAACCTCTTTGATCTTGGCCACAGCAACTTCTTCTTACTCAACATGTCTCCGGAGGCAAGGTAAACAAAAGCAAAAATGAACTACTGGGAACTCATCAAAATAAAAAGCTTCTGCACAGCAAAGGAAACAATCAGCAAAACTAAAAGGCAACCAACAGAATGGGAGAAGATATTTGCAAATGACATATCAGATAAAGGGTTAGTATCCAAAATCTATAAAGAACTTATCAAACTCAACACCCAAAAGACAAAGAATCCAGTGAAGAAATGGGCACAAGACATGAATAGACACTTCTCCAAAGAAGACATCCAGATGGCCAACAGACAAATGAAAAAATGCTCAACATCACTCACCATCAGGAAAATACAAATCAAAACCACAATGAGATACCACCTTACACCTGTCAGAATGGCTAACATTAACAACTCAGGCATCAACACATGTTGGCGAGGATACGGAGAAAGAAGATCTCTTTTGCACTGTTGGGAATGCAAGCTGGTGCAGCCACTCTGGAAAACAGTATGGAGGTTCCTCAAAAAACTAAAAATAGAACTACCCTATGACCCAGCAATTGCACTTCTAGGCATTTATCCACGGGATACACGTGTGCTGTTTCAAAGGGACACATGCACCCCCATGTTTATAGCAGCACTATCAACAATAGCCAAAGTATGGAAAGAGCCCAAATGTCCATCAATGGATGAATGGATAAAGAAAATCAATGGATGAATGGATAAAGAAATGGATTGTATATATATATACAATCGAATATTACTCGCCAATCAAAAAGAATGAAATCTTGCCATTTGCAACTACGTGGGTGGAAATGGAGGGTATTATGCTAAGTGAAATTAGTCAGTCAGAGAAAAAATTCATATGACTTCACTCATATGAGGACTTTAAGAGACAAAACAGATGAACATAAGGGAAGGGAAACAAAAATAATATAAAAACAGGGAGGGGGACAAAACAGAAGAGACTCATAAATATGGAGAACAAACTGAGGGTTTGTGGAGAGGTTGTGGGAGAGGGGATGGGTTAAATAGGTAAGGGGCACTAAGGAATCCACTCCCGAAATCATTGTTGCACTATATGCTAAGTAATTTGGATGTAAATTTAAAAAAAAA
The DNA here is from genome assembly GCF_018350195.1 of Panthera tigris. Classification (NCBI taxonomy): domain Eukaryota; kingdom Metazoa; phylum Chordata; class Mammalia; order Carnivora; family Felidae; genus Panthera; species Panthera tigris. The sequence continues at coordinate 45,293,042 of NC_056669.1, forward strand.
AACAAAAAAACTTCAGTCTGGCAGAAAATAGTTGAAAATGAACAGGCAAAACCAAGAAAGAGCTTTTAACAACACTAGGATAAATTTAGGCATGATCTGTTTTCACATGCCTCACCCAGTCATTCACGAGGATTTTCTTTCATTGTTACTCATTTCCCAAATTGACTTTAGATATGGGCATCTGATACATGGAGGTGAGGTCAAATAATCATTGATGAGTTTCCTTTACAATGTAAAAATCGCTTCCCATTGTAAAAAAAAAAAAAATTAGGAAAATTGAGCATTAGCTATCTGCTTCTCATCAAAGGAGCAATGCATGATACAAATGTAATAATATCTCTTCAAAACACCCAAACTGGTGTATTTAGCATAGCAACTAAGATCTTTGTGATGTCCCTAAACCACTCTCACTCTCTTTCTCCAGGAGGCTGCATATAGCCCAACCCTTTCCCAGCTCACTGAACACAGTTCATAACTTCTGGGCTCATCCACTGCAGCAGGTCCAGCACAGGCAGCAAAATCTTTGCAAGCAAATCTATCTTCCTAGCCAGAAAATGGGGAAGAGGGGCCCAAGTGAGCCTCCGAATGTGCAGGGAATTAATCCCTGGATGTTCAGGGGGTTTTCTGTGTTTGTTTTCTCTTTCTGGTCCAAGGATAAGCCCTGGTTATAAGATAAAGCGGCAGTAATGGACGTAGTTAACACTGGAAAAGAAATCATGTTTCTCTGGTCAAAGGCATACGGAAAGAGGACCAACCTCTCCTGTAGTGCAAAGAAGAAAGGAAAACACCCATTATATTTCTCACTCTCTTTTCTAGCCAGTTTGCCCCAAAGCAGGCCCTGTTGAGTGTGTGCAGCTGTGATAGTGATGCAGGCAGCTGTAACTCCAAGAAAAACCCCATCCTTCTGGACACAGGACCCAGAAAAGGATGTCTGTGAGGCAGAGAATAGATGGGCAATCCCAGAAGAGAATAGCTAGAAAAGGAGGATCCTCTAACTAAATCTGTCTGAACTGGCACAAGTACAGAGCTCACCCCAAATCACAAAAGCCCTGAACAGACCCAAGCAGCAAAGCAAAGGCTTTGAGAGCAAAACTACAATTAAAATACCACCCAGGCCCTAGCATGACCCATGAGTGGCACACAGATGGGACATATCCAAAGCATCACAGGGGAAGATACTGAACACATGACTACTTGGACCTACTAACCACTGAAGATGAGACAGAATCTGCAGTCCGAACCTAACAGGTTGACGGCTATTAGCAACAATGACAGCAACCACAACACATCAACAGTCTTCAAAGAATTTTAACAGGACCCAGAGTCTCACAACATGATACTCAAAATATCCAGGATCAATGCAAAATTATTCAACCTGCAAAGAACAAAAAATCATGACCACTTCTCAAAGGAAAGACAATCAGAATGTTGAAATAACCAAAGCCTATAAAAGCACTCATTAACTGTGTTCCATGAAGTGCGGTTAAACACACTTACCATGAATGGAAAGAGAAGTTCTCAGTAGAGAAGTAGAAACTATTTTTGAAAACAGAAATTTTGAAACTGAAAAATACAACAGGTAAAATTAAAATTTCAATGAATGGGGGCTCTCCAACAGAGCTGAAATGAAAAGGGAAAGAAATCAGTGAACCTAAGGATGAACCTATAAAAGTCATCTATCCTAAATAACAAAGAGGAAAAAAAAAGACTGAAAAAAGAAATTTACAAGAGACCCAGAAACTTGTGGGAGAATAGCAAAAAAATCAAGCATTTGTTCTACCAGAGATCTAGAAAGAGAGGAAAAACAGATTAATATAGAGAAAATATTTGAAGACATAATGGCTGTAAACTTCCCAAATTTGGTAGAAGGCATACCATTTATAGACTCAACAAAGTCAGCCAATGAACCCCAAGTAAGATAAGCGCAAAGAAAACCATACCTAGACACATCATAAACAAAACGCTGAAATCCACATTTTTTTTAAATCTTGAAAGTAGCCCCTCCAGAAAAGTACCCATACATATTACATATAGAAGAACTATTAGAATGATTGTGGGTTTGCCATCAGAAGCCATGAAAATGAGAGAGAGAACATCTTCAAGGTTTTTGGACAAAAAAACCCTATCAACCCAGAATTCTATATCCAGCAAAAATATCTTTCAGGAATGAAAGCAAAATCAAGTCATTCTCATGTGAAAGAGACTACAAGAATCTGTTGCCAGCAGAATTGTTCTAAAGGAAATGCTAAAGAAACTTCTATAGGTTGAAGAGAAATGATCTTAGAGGGAAACATTAAACTTTATGAATAAAGAAAAGTAACAGAAATGGTAACAGCTTGCATTTCACATTTAAGTGAATATAAAAGCTTGTATTCTTTTTTTTTTTTTTTAATGTTTTTATTTATTTTTGAGACAGAGAGAGACACAGCATGAGCAGGGGAGGAGCAGAGAGAGAGGGAGACACAGAATCCGAAACAGGCTCCAGGCTCTGAACTGTCAGCACAGAGCCCGACATGGGGCTCAAACTCATGGACTGTGAGTTCGTGACCTGAGCCAAAGCTGGACGCTCAACCGACTGAGCCACCCAGGTGCCCCAAAAAAGCTTGTATTCTTTTAAGATCTTTAAAATACATATGACTGTTGAAAACAGTATAATATTTTCTGATGGCATTTCCAATGTATGTGGATTTAATATATATGAGCACTACAATATAAGAGGGGGAAAGTAAAGAGGTCTATGTGGTCATAAACCTTCTACATTTTACTATAAGTGGTAAAATATTGATCTAAGTAGACGATAAAAGATTAAGCATATACATTATAATCACTAATGGAACCACTAAAAAATAATACATAAAGATATAGCCAAAGAGCCAATAGACAAATTTAAATGTAAAAAATATCCATAATCCAAGAAATCCAAGAAAAGAGGAACAAAGAAGCAAAAAAGAGGTGGCAAAAAGAAAACAAATAAGAAGACAATGTACCCACCTATTTCAAACGATAAAAAAATTAAATATAAATTATCTAAAGCAAGATAGTAAACTTTACTGCGTAGGGTCAAATAATAAGTATTTTAGACTTTTCAGACTACACAGTGTCTGTTACAACTATTCTGTCACTATGGCATACGACTCTTGTCATTGCAGCATGAAAACAACCACAGACAACCCATCAACAAATGGATATGGTTCTAATAAAACTGTATTTACAAAATTAGATGGCAGGCTGTAGTTTGCTACTCCTGGACCTAAACAAACCAATTAAAAGACAGAAATTGTAACATTATATTTAAAAACCTAAATTCAGGTTCAATTTGGAATTTCTCTATTAAGTCTTCCATGTCCCTTTAATAAATTTCCCTCCTAAGGGGCGCCTGGGTGGCTCAGTCGGTTAAGTGCCAGACTCCGGCTCAGGTCATGATCTCACAGTTCGTGGGTTTGAGCCCCGTGTCAGGCTCTGTGCTGACAGCTCAGAGCCTGGAGCCTGCTTCGGATTCTTTGTCTCCCTCTCTCCCTGCCCCTTCTTAGTTCTCTCTCCCTCCCTCTCAAAAATAAACATCAAAAAAATTAAAAATAATTAAAAATAAAAATAAATGTCCCTCCTAAATATAAATATTTCTACAATAGCATACATTATACCTATATGTTTTTTTCTGTACCTTACTCACCTCTGAAACAGAGAAATGGTTTTATTAGCATTCCCATCACAGTGATTTCAATATTCTGGACATTAGAGAACATGGACATACTTTCTTCTATGTGCTAAGCACACAAGGTGAAAATTAAAGTATCAACTCTCCAGCAACTACCCTTGAAATAAATTTATTAAAATGCATTTAAAAATGTTTGCCTTTAAATAACACACCTTTTCCTCATAGCAAAGTACATGTGTAATGCATATGTAGTGAATTAGCACATTTGGGGTCTACTTTCTAGAAAAGATGGCAGTTTCACTATCCCCAACATAAATTTATAATATAGTAGATATTATATTATATAGTTATATATACAATATATATATATGTATAATATACAGTTATATTATATATTATACAGTAGATATTATATAGTAGAAAATACATAACAGGGGCACCTGGATGGCTCAGTCAGTTAAGTGTCCGACCCTTGATTTCAGCTCAGGTCTTGATCTCATGCTTCGTGGGATCAAGCACCACGTCAGACTCCGTGCTGACAGCACAGGGCCTGCTTGAGATTCTCTCTCTTCCTCTCTCTCTCTCTGCCCCTCACCTGCACATTATGTCTCCCTTGCTCTGTCAAAATAAATAAATAAACTTAAAAAAAAAAACATAATAAACTTAATGTACCTCCATCTATGTTATGCTCAGTCATTAATTTTCAAACTACAACAGTATCATCTGGCTAAAACTGCAAGACACCTGGTAGAGTCTGAGACTCAAAGACACTCTTTTGGAGATGTAAAACATTAGGGTTAAATAGAATGAATTCCAAAGTTTGTTTCAAACTAGAAGGTTGAAGGTAAGACTTTCCGATCTCAAATGAAAAAGTAACACTGGAGTAATGCTGCTTGCTAAGAAATAGTGGTTTACACTACTGAACATTCATCATAAAAGGAACTGATGTCTTTAGACCAAGGATCATTGAACTATATGGCCTGTAGACCAAATCCTGGTATTTTTGTTGAAATTGACAGTCTGCCTATAAAATATATATCAAAATGTAAAAAAAATAAATAAAATAAAATATAAACACAAAAGAGCCAAAACAGTGTTAAAAAAAAAAAAAAGCACACTTAGCCTACATGATTTGAAGACTTACTAAAAGGCTTCAATAATCTATATATGCTATGGTATTAGCATAAGGTTAGAATCTAGAAATGGACCTCCATCTTATGTTCAGTTGATTTCTACAAAGGTACCAAGGTACATGGCACAAAAGGTAATCTTTTCAGCCAATGAAGCTGAAACAATTGACTTTCCAAACAGAAATATGTGAGCCTTGACCCATACCATACTCCATATACAAAAACTAATTCAAAATGGAACACAGACTTAAATGTTGGTGCTCAAACCATCAAACTTTTGGAAGAAAACACTGGAAATACACACTTTCTAATCTTGATTTAGGCAAAAGTAAGTTACATCAGGAAAAAAAGAACAAAACATTAAAGAAAAACTCATTTTGGCAGATTGTACTGTCTAAAGGTAGCCACACCAATATATATCCTACACCCCAGGTGCTTCTTAAAATGTGACATCTACTCTCCTACATATTTCATTTGTTCCCTCCCCTTGGACCTGGGACCTTTAAAACTACCCTTATAACTGTAATTTAACAAGGCAGAAGAGATGCTTTTTTTAAGGTTAAATCATAAAAAGCAAAATGGCTTCTGTATGGTGTTCTTTCTTTGTATATGTGCCTTCAGAGCCCTGAGCCAGCATGTAAGAAGGCCAACTATTTTGAAGCAACCATGCTAGAAAAACTACACAGAAATAGAAAGTGATGTCCTAGCTATTCCAACATACAGCTAATCAACTACTCCAAGCCCAGGTGTCATTCATGTGAGTGAATATTCAGAGGACTCCAGCCCTTAGCTTTCAAGCTGTACCAACCATGTCAAGTGGAACAGAAATGGGCCATTTTGAGTGAGCACTTCCCAAACTGCAGATTCATGCAAAGTAAATACTATTGTCATTTTTAGCCACTAAATTTTGAGTTGTTTGGTAAGTAGCATGAGATAACAATACATTGATAAAATATGCTTCATGAAAATTAAAAGCCTTTGCTCTTTGACTCATTTGAGAAAATGAAAAAGCAAGCCACAGACTCAGAAAATATCTGCAAATATATACCCAACAAAGCACTTGCATTCAGAATATATAAATAACTCTTACAACTCAAAAATAAGACACAACCAAAAAATTTTTAAATGAGCAAAAGATTTCAACAGATACTTCAAAAAGAAAAATAGATATCTATACATATACATAATATATGCACACATACATACACACATACATATACGTGTGACTGGGCAAAAAGCCAACAAAAAACGTTCAACATCATAATCGTTAGGGAAATGTAAACTAAAACCACAATGAGATAACACTACACATGGACCAAAAGGCTAAAAGTAAAATGAATGACAATACCAAGTTACAGTGGGAATATGGAGCTACTGGAACCCTCACACATTGCTTGTGGAAATACTACAATCACTTTAAAAAACAGCTGGGCAGTTTCCTATAAAGTTAAACATACACTTACTATAAGACCCAGAAATCCTATCCCTAGGTATCTTGCGAAAAGAAATGTAAACATATGTCCATTTATATGAATTGCAAAAGAGCCAAAATTGTAGTGACAAAGAGCAGATTAGTGACTGCTTGGAGCCTGAGACATGAGGGGAGGCAACTGACTGCAAAAGAAGAAGAGGGACTTTTTAGAGGAGAGAGAACAATTCTACATCTTAATTATGGTTGTAGGCACATGACTATAAACATCTGTCAAAACTCATCAAACTCTGTCCTTAAAACAGGTGAAGTTCATTAAATATAAAGCTTTTTTTTTTTTAAAAAGAACACACACCTGCCTCCCTCCCCAAAGCTGTCCTCAATTAATTGGTAATTTAATTCCTCCCAACCATTAGGAAAAACATGGATCCTACACTGATGAAAAAAAATTTCTGAAAGGACATTTATATGCTTTAGATATAAATTTTATCTTATATTCATATAACTGAGGGCAGAGGTAGAGGGTAACCAAAGTAGAAGAAAATAAGCAATAACACTATAGCCGACAATAAATTCAACACATGAATAATCTAGGAAAAATAAGATGAATAGAGTCTACATTTCACACTCATAGGAAGACTTAGGGATCCCAGAAGAGTAATTTGTTATGAAAACTCTGCATTCCACACAAAATTCTACATATACCACCAATGAAGAACCACTTTCCTGATAATGCACTTAACTAAGTAGTTTATATACAAACTGGGCAATCAGCAAAGGAGCACTGCCAATCTCATCTTCACATGCAGGTGAGTGTTCTTGTACCTGTGCTTCCACCTGCCATTTGCCCAGTCAGAAATTTGAGTAATCTCTAATTCTTGCTGTACTTTCAAGAATTTATAATATTTAATATAAATAATAGTTATTATATTATACTTAAAATAATTTTTATTGTATACTTCTTATAGTAAATAGGATAATTCACGTAAAATTCTCACTAGACGGTAGGTTGTGTTTTGCTTATCATTAAACCTCTAGAACCGAGAATCTGAGAAACAGGTGGACAAATCCAAGAATTAAGAGCTAATGAATAAGTAGTTTGGATTGTGTCGAATAAGTGCTTATTTATTGATAGTTTGGGGGTATATGTTTTACCAAAGTGTGAACAAATATGTCCTAAACTGTATTATAACAATTTTAAATGCTGAAAGTATAATTCATTAGCCTTTCACGTGACTGTAGTCAACTTGATCTTTGTAGACATCATAAATGTCATAGTCTGTTTTCATTCAGTACACAGGAAATATGCATTCATTACATATGGAGACAATGGACCTTCGCAGTGGTTTTAAGGTTATGAAGAATGCTACTTCTGTTTATGGATGTGGGTTGGTAAGTTATCCAGGAATTTAAACAATAAGCAGATGGTTTGTTTCCAAATTGATAGCAGTCATCTGGCTCTAAAGAAGAGTGTATTTTTATAAATATATGTTCTGTCATGTTCTATTCAGTGCGACATGATGAAATAACATAATATGCTATGTTCTGCTTTTCCTTAAGAAACTTAAGAAAATTTAAGGAAAGCATGGGTTTTCCCCCTCACAATGCTATCTTCTTGAAGTCAAAACAAAGGATAACAAACAAATAAAAACACAAATGCTGAAATTTAGAGTGAGATTTCCATTCTGCTTCAAAACAACAGAGTCGAGTCAATCTTTCAGCTGAGTTTTCTTAACCATTAAATGGTGATACTACACAATGGTGATACAACACAAGAAATGGGGTCATATTTACATAACGCATTCTAAGGCAGTGTTACCCTGATAGTAAAACCAGGCAAAGATATTACAAGAAAACTACAGACCACTACATCCCAAAAATATAAATATGCTTAACAAAATTTGAAAAGATTGAATCCAACAATATGCAAAAGGAATAATAAATCAAGTGGGATTTATTCCAGGATGCAAGGTTAATTTAACATTCAAACATCAAGCAATGCAATTCACCATACTAACCTGAAAAAAGACAACCACATGATCAACTCTACAGATACAGGAAAAACATTGGACATAATCAAACATCTGCTACTGATAATAAAAACTTTCATAAAAACTAGGGAACAAAAGGAATTCTCTCAAATGGAAAAAAGGTCATCTAAAAAAACCTATAGCTCACATATTTAAGGGTGAAAAGATTGAATACATTTGTCCTAAGATTAGGAACAAGGCAAGACGTCAGCTCAATTTCTATTCAATATTGTCATGTAAGTCTTAGCCAGTGCAATAATGCAAGCAAAAGAAATAAAAGGCATCCAGATTATAAAGTAAAAAGCAAATTTCTCTCTTTTTTTTCAGATGACATTCTAATAATGGCTAAAGTAAATAAACAACAACTTTCCCATTCTAGAAAAGGCAAAAAACTTTAAAGACGGTAAAAAGATCAACGGTTGCTAAGAATTGTTCTACAGGGGATTTTTAGGGCAGTGAAACTATTCTATATGACAATGTAATGATGGATACATCATATTATACATTAATATTGGTAATATATTAAAGTGTACAATGCAAATACCCTAATGTACAGGTTTTAGATTTAGTTAATAACAATGTATTAATATAGGTTCATCCAGTGTAACAACTATGCCACACACTCATGCAAGATGTTAGTAACAGGGAAAAGAAGAGAAAAATATAAAAACTACCTGTACTTCCTGCTCAATGTTTCTATACAACTAAAAATACTCTGAAAATTAAGTCTAATTTTTAAAAGTATATATGTACAACCTAAAAAGACCAAAGAAAATGGAAGGTCATATACCAAAGATAAAAAATAAAAACTCTAACAAAACATATAAATTAGAAATAGCACCTTTTATACAACCAAATTAATTCAATAAATACTAAAAAATGGGTAAATTAGATGACAATATGAAAATAACCCATTTAAAACATCTAACAGCTATTTATTCCATAATAGAATACCCAGAGTTACTAACAATGATTGTAATACCCAGATACATAGTCCAATTATTCTATAGGCCATGAAAAATAACAGTAAAGAAGGAAAGAGCAAAAAAAGAAAGAGGAACTGTGAATATGGGAGGACTTCCTTTCCCATGATGTCAGGATTTCAGTCATATGATTTCCAAAATATCAATAGAATATTATTTTCAAAGAGTTGTATCCCAGTTGCCAACCTGTTCACCCAAGTCCTCCCCCCAAAAATAGAAATAATAATTGTATGTCTTTCACCACCATCACAATCATCATCATCATCATCATCATCATGGGATTTACTGACAAGCATGAAAGCAAAAGGCCAATGAACCAAAGATGGCAGAGTAGAGAGATCTAAATAGCCTGAGTTTTTGACATACAGAATCCTGGAACTGCTACTCTTCAGACTCCTTGAAATTTAATTCTCTTGTAAGTTGGTATCCAGCTACTTGCATTCAAAGAAATCTAGCCCAGTGAAGAACCTGCTTCAGAATTTGTTAAAATACGATCTTTGCCTTGGAGCAAACTCCATATTTATCACTTCTTAAATATTCAGGGTCCTAGATGTCTGGAGAATTATGAAAATAGTTTCTCAAATATTTATATTTTATTAACTTGAGGCTCAGTTTTTCCAAAGAAAAAATGTAAACAATTTTATACTATTTATGACAAAAAGAGTAAAGAGCATGTATAACAAAAAATAAATTGTGCTGATAGTACAAACTCTGCCGTTTCTTTCAACTACAGCCATACCACTAATAAGTTGTTTTTGGCTTTTTTTTTTTCTTTTTAGGGAAAGCAGAAGCTATTAATTACAAAAACAGAAAGTAAGAAGATGCAAAAAAGCCCCAGGTATTAACAATGTTAAACTGTAATACTAAGAAAAACAAACTTAAAGCAGCTTAATTTCCAAATAGGAAACAGCATGTTTCTCAGAACCAACTTGAAGCTGATATACCATATAGTATCACAGGAGATGAATATACGATTTACTTATCTTCAATTGCTGGTGGATCCTTAAGTTGAACTGAGTTTTTATAATTATGAACACGCTGTTCTAAACATTCTTGACCGTTTCTCCTGGTACACACAGGTAAAAATTTCTCTAGTACGTAGTTAATGAATTGATGAGTTGTAAAATGTGTGTCTATTAAACTATACTTAAAAGTACAAAATTTTTTCCAAAGTGATTGTACTAATGAGCACTCCACCAGCAACAGACAGCAATTCTCATTATTTCCTAGTAGTATTTTTCTCAGGGTTAACAAAAGAAAGTTTATCAAGTATCATGAAATATCTAAAGAAATTTCCAAAGTAAACTTACTCATTTCTTCAATAAATGGTTACTGTTTACCTACTTAATGGTACCATGTGATAGTAACTCAGTAATCAATTTTCTTACCCTTCTCTTGGTAGCAAAAAAACAAAACAACAACAAAAAAATCACAGATTCTTGTTCTGCCAAAAATGGTCTGATTGTAAGTAACAAAACCTACAAGAAAGGAAAAGAGTATTCAGAGAGTTTGAAACAGCTGGAGCAAAGATCTAGAGTCAGCAGAGCAGAAGGTCTGAAGGAAGTGTGTATACACACATACGCCACGCGTGCAATCATGCATGCTAACATGTATGCACACCCACAATGAAGACCAAGAAAAAAAGGTGTCGTCAAAGTGTAGAGGGGCTGTGGTCTTGTTTTCCAGCTCTAATATTCTGAACAGGTAATTATAAAAGGTTAGAAGCCAAGAGTTTTACTACACTATACAACTATATCTATAGCAATCTTTGTTATCTATGTAACCAACCCATTCAAAGAATAACTGAGACTAGACACAACAAAGCCAAAGGGAGACTCTAGATCCAGCATGATCAAACAGAGCACTTATTTGCCTACATAGATTTAAGAGATGTTGAAAGTCCCCCTCACCTCCAAAACAGATCTTCATTTCCTCTCACAGTGCCTGAAACCACATTTGCATTACTGTATTCTGTTGGACATTCAGGATTTTTCATTCATTAATAAATATTTGCATTAAGTTGCAAATATCTCTGGACACAGGAAACTTATTACAAAATAGCTGACAAGGATAGATACCTGAAGAAAAACAGAAATAGGAACAGAGATGCTGAAAAAGAAGATAGGAGAGTAGCAAACAAAAAATGTCTTACTTCACCATTTTACCATCTGGTCCTAACACAGAAGGAAAAAACATTACTGTTGTCTTTCACTGAAAATTTCATCTCCTGAAGGCCAATATCCTAAATTGGCATAAAGTTTCCTTTGGGTTTATTTTTTTATTGTTATAACTTTCCAGTATGCTTTACCAAATTATACTCATTTCTAACTGTATCAGTGTATCATACTCATTTGATTCCATACATAACTTAAAATGGGAGAAAGAACTGGGGACCAAAACAGAGAAGCTCATAAAAAGAAAAAGTGACGCTTCAGATAGTGAAATGCCATGCCACAAAACCTGGAGGCCATGAGTCTTGATTAGTCCCCAGAAAAGCCTGCTTATGGAGACTGTGTGGCTGGCACCCCCGGAGCAAGTAACTTGGAATGAATGGAGCCCTTAGTATTTTGTATTAATTGAAGTAAGACATTTAAGAATCTGGCACTTCAACTAGTTCATTCACACTAATTGAACACAATGCTAAACATTATCCTCAGACACCAAACTAAAATATTTAACAACCTATAAACAGTGCCCCAATATTGAATTCTTTGTCTTATTTTAAGTCAAAAGGAACCAGATTACCTTGTTATGGCTTTAACAAAGTAAACAGGAGTTGGAAAAAATCCAAAATTGCTCAATCAATGTTACTTTCTACCAGGCTCAAGCTGTTAATAAATATATCGTAAATGAACTTAGCCTTTTTTATCTACACTTGTATGTGTGTTCTTAATAAGAATGTAATAGATCCCAATTCTTAATCATTCCCCCTAATTCCACAATTTCTCACCATTTCCTGTACTAGTTTGCCTCTCCTGTTGACTTTTATTTCCATCATAAATTACTCTAATAAGAAGTCAGAATGCAAACATAAATTTTATAAACACATACTGTATATATGCCTACTTAGTAATTAAAACCAGCCTTCTTTAAATGTAATGCTTCCTTTCCAGGACTTTCAAATAGGTACAGGCTATCCTGCATGGGACATTATTTTATAAGCAATTTTTAACACCAAAAATGGAAAACATGTCTTTTTAAAAACATCAGATTCATAACAGTGCAGTCACTGAGGCTCTTTCTCCCACGTGTGTGTGTGTGTGTGTGTGTGTGTGTGTGTGTGTGTGTGTAGTGTAGTACATGGAAAAAAAAAAATATATATATAGCATGCTGCATGCAAAACAAAAAAGCCATAGCACTTCTAAATCTATATACTGTTAGCAAGGACTAAATTTCCTTCTTAAAAAAAAAAACAAAAAAAAAAAAGCTGAAGAATACAGTATACTAAATTTTTTTGTTGGAAAGTTAAATAATGTAATTGTCTTAATTATGGTCATTTAAATTATCATTTTTAATGAAAGTATAATTAATTATCAACACTGTTAAGTAAAATATTTTAAAATACTTATTAAAGTGAAATTAAGATAAAAATTTTTGATGCTGCCATAAATGTAAAAATTTGCATTCATATACATAAGCACAGTAGTCCAGACTTCAAAAGAGATAGTCACGAAAATTAAGTTTCAAGAGCCTAGTGATAAAGATATGAATTATACTTACTTTTCAAAACAATCAAAAATTTATATTGACCCTGTGAATTAAAATTTTCTGTATTTCTATAATACTTTAAGATTTACAAATCAATTTCATATATTCTAATGTAAATGATAATTTCTAACTGAAATAAAATTAACATATTAATAAATAAATAAAATATTAATAAAATTAATTAATAAATAAAATGGTTACCTTTCATCTGGAACTTTTGCATCATGACTCCTGCATAAGGTGACTGACTTAACATTTCCATGGGATCTCCCAAGATTATGGGTAATTAATGTCATGCTAGCTACAATTCACCTCTTTGTCTTCCACTCAAGAAATATTTCAGGATCCAATTCAGGGAAAGTTATGTTATTACAGAGATAATTAGGATATTTTCGATAGCACAAGTAAAAATATCCTGGAGCATGCCTCACAGCAGATTGCACTACAATACTGTTTCTTCATACCATCTTGAAAACATCCACTACAAGAGACAGGGTGGGTAAGAAGATCACCAAGAGAGAAAGTATAGGTTCCACATGCTTACTACAAATTTTGCTTTGGTAAAAGAGTAAAATACATTAGTATAAATTTTAGAGGCTAACTAAAATAAACTATCTGTAAAGTTTAATCAACTCAATTTTATATGACATTTAAATTTTCTGGAGCTCTTATAATCTCTTATAATAGCCTGAGAACTGGCCCCAAGGCTTCCAATACTGTTACCCATCTTCCCTACAGTTTCTTCTTCCCAAATCAGCTAGAGTAACTGTTTGAAAAGGCAAATCATACCATATCACTCTTTTGTTTAAAAATCTTCAAAGGTTTTCTATTAAACATAAAATCTAAACTTACCATACCCAACAAAGTCCTAAAAATGAACTGTCCTTTGCCTACTTCCCCAGTCCCATTTCATACCATTCTGTCCAGCCATAAAGTCACCTTGGCTACAAATCAAATGTACCAAGTTTGTTCCCATCTAGGGACCTATTTACTTACTGTTCACTCTCCCAGAATACTCTTTCAAAAGACTGTCTCAAGATCTAGCTCATTAGAATACAAATATGACAAAACAAAATCTCAGCTCTGAAAGAGCTTGCCAGGGTAATAATAGAGAAAAGAAGAGGAAAGGAAAAAGGAAAGAAAGAAAGAAAGAAAGAAAGAAAGAAAGAAAGAAAGAAAGAAAGAAAGAGGGAGGGAGGGAGGGAGGGAGGGAGGGAGGAAGGAAGGAAGGAAGGAAGGAAGGAAGGAAGGAAGGAAGGAAGGAAGGAAGAGGGAAAAGAGGGAGGAATGCAAAAGGAAAGGACACTGCTCCTACAGAATCATAAAGTTCCATAGGAGAACACAGGAGAATATAACCTACTCTAGAGGAAAGATTTCTAAATTGAGATGTGTCACTGTCTTAGGTACATGACCAGAAAATAACAATGACACATAATATGTATCAAATGGGGATTATTCTATTTGACCCTCTATACCACAGAGGAGTCCCACAAGTGTGTGTGATACGAAAGATGTCACTGACAAAATTGACAAAATCCCCCACTTTGCTATGGTCATCTGATCCAGGATCAGATATACTATACCCAAACTAGGCCAATCAGATTCCCTCTCAAAGGATTTGTAATTTTAGTGTAAGGGTAAGGGGGAGAGGGGAGAAATGAGGACATTGGAGCTGAATTACTACAATGATAGTGTCATATTTCAAAAAAGGCCCTATTGCTGAGTTCCCTAAGGCTGCCCTAGTTCCAGTCTTTCCTGAGACTGGATTGTTAAGAATTTCCCTCAATTTCTGTGAAAGATCTCAATGAATCCCTAATCTCTTAATCCCTATTTTTGTCTTAAGCTAATCAAATTATTTTCTGTTACGTAAACCAAAGCAACTGTAATAGATATATGTGAAACACTGTGAATGTACAATCATCCTAGTGAAGGGCTAAAACAGATTAAGGGTTATGGATCTATTCCAAGGAGTAGTATGAAGTCACTAAATACATATGAACTATAGTGATAGAAAGAGAAAAATATTAATGTCACTCACTTCCAGATGCAGATTCAAATCCTAGTTGCCTATTTGCTACCTATCTATGTATTGTGAGTTTGAACAAGTAATTTAACCACATTATCAGTCTGTTCCCTGAGCTGCTAATGATAATAATGTTTGTCTTACAGGACTGTCTGAAGATTAAACAAGATAAAAGATGTCAAAACACTCAGCAAAACATCTGGGAGAGAGTAGAAGCTCAATAAATGTTAATTCTCACTTTCTTTCCCAGTAAGCATAAGATGTTTAATCAGAGAATAAATGAAAAGCCAACTCTGGCTAGAGCAGAGGTTAGCAAACACAGCCATGGGCCAAATCCACCCACCACCTATTTGGTATGGCCCACAAACTAAGAATGGTTTTCATATTTTAAATAGAGACATAGGTTTAATATCGCCCTTGAAAAAGATGTTGAAATCATAAGCACTGGTACCTGTGAATGTGACCTAATTTTGAGATAGGGTCATTGCAGATGTAATCGAAATGAAGTCATATCGGATTAGGATAGCCCCAAATCCAAGGCCCAGTGTCCAGAAGAGAAAGGAAACTGAGATGTGGAACCAAACACATGTACAAGGAAGAAAGCTATGTGACAATGGAGGCACCGACTGAAATGATGCAGCTAAGCCAAGAATTCTTGGCAGACATGCCAAGAATTGACAGGAACCACTTGAGGCTGGAACAGGTAAGGAAGGATTCTTCCCTAGAGAATTCAGAGTCTTCCAATACCTTAATTTCAAGTTTCTAGTATCCAGAACTGTGTCAAAACTGTTGTCTTAAGCCACCAAGTGTGTGGTAATTTGTTATGGAAGCCATAGGAAACTAATTAAAATAGCGTTTTAGTTTGTTGTTGTTGTTGTTTTAATCAAAAGAATAGTATTTCCTGACATGGGAAAATTATAAAAATTCAAATTTCAGTATCCATAAATAAGTTTTATTAGAGCACTACCATGCCAATTTGTTTACATATTGTTTATGGCTGCTTTTGTCCTACATTGGCAAAGCTGAATAGTTACTATCAAGACCATATGGCCCACAAAGCCAGAAGTATTTACTATCTGGCTCCATATGCAAAGTTTGCCAATCCCTGACCTTAAGCATTAATGCCTGAGACACAAACAGTAAAGCTCTAAAACGAATCTGTACCAACAAGAGATGACTAAGTAGTAGCTAGATAGATTAAAAACCTAAATGAATAAACAAAACACCGAGGGATTTTTATCATGGGAAAATGGTTTAAAGTTTTAAAATAAATCAGGATTTGGCAAAAGACTAGCAAAATACAAAGGCGCTAGTCAGGAACAGTCTAACATGTCTTATTTGTAAAACAAGTTAGAAAACATTAGTTGTTGTTATAGAGAAGCTGGATATGGTGGAAGAATGTAGAATAAGACTATTAATTTGCTTTATTATGCATCACAAGATAGGCAGAAAACATCCAGTAGAGGTCTCCTGAAAATAGTATCAAATGGAATTGAAAAACTGATTTAAAAATTGAGATATACATTGACACACCCTAGTCTTTTCTTTCCAGTCTAAATGCTAACTCTAAGCAATTAAAACTCTCTGTTGACTAAATGTTATAAAAACCTCTCAAATGGCCATGTTATAAATCTATCTCTGCTCTAATTCATCCATAAGAATACTTTCAGAATGACTGTCATAAAATAGAAAGTTTGATCGTGCAATGGAATTTCTGTTAATTTTTTAATTTTTTAATACGATATTACATAAACTCCTAAGCTTAGTATATAATGTTCTTCAAAATTAGACTCCAACCCCTATTCAGTCCAATTTTACACCATTCCTCAATACTCCAAAAGCTTCTCCTATATTTGACATTGCTATATACATACCTATAACATCCTATGCTTCCTTCTTTGTAATACCCATTATGATTTTAATTACTTGTTTATTCTTCCACACTAAACTGAATTTTATGATAGGAGCATGTCTGTCAGTTTCACTACGATATACACAGCACTCAACCCAGTGCCTGGTATACAGGTACACAATAAATATGCGCTCAATGAATAAACTAACAAAGGATGACTAAATACACCAGGCCAACTTAAAACTTCATTTTTGTGTGTTCTCACTTCTGCTGAGAATTCTCTTTGCCTTGCTTATCTACCTGGGAAATATGTGTGTACTCATTCTTCAAATGCAGCCTCCTCAGTAAAACCTTTCATGACATTTCCTGACAAATTGTTGTGTCCTTTCTTCACATCACTAAAATAATATTTACTGTCTCATACTCTAAGGTATCTATTTGCCATTACTTACACTTGAGTTTCTCAAGGGACACGAACTATGTTTTATTAATCATTGTTTTCCCCAACACTCAGCCCAATGTATGGAGTATGTGAGAAGTGAAAATATATTTGCTAAGAATATATATTAAGATTACATTACAAATTTAAGACAAAAAATAAAGTTCCAGACCATAGAACAGTGCACCTTTAAGTATTTTCTCCATTAAGAAGTTAGTTTCAATAATTTATTGAATAGTGTTTTAAACAATTATGATGCATATTTAATTAAAATAAAATTTAGAGATTAAATATCTCATGTTGCAAATTATTTTATTATAGTAATAATATATCCCCACAATAAGACTGAAAATAGTATTTAGAATAAAATCTGAAATTCCTTTTCACCAACATTCCCATTTCAGACATATTAACTATAATTAAGACATTTAATATTTTTCAAATGAATCTTTTTGATCCTCTGTCTATATTTATAAACATACATATGAATATATATGCATATGTTTGTACACATACGCTATAAATCTTAATAGATATAACTCATTAATTTGTACCAATCCTATTAATAAGACAGTTCAATTTAAATGCATCCAAAATAAATGCCATATTTTAATTGTAATTTTCTAATATCTGGAATCAATTAAGTTCACAAAAGTTTCAAGAAGGCCACCCAGTAATAAACACAAAATAAATTGTGTCTGCTGTCCTGTTAGTGATAATTTTTTATTGCTACCTCAGTTTCAGATGTCAGAGTAATGACTTCCATATTCTGATTAAAATGCAAATTGAAGCCGTATGTTACAAATGCTTAGGCTTTCAATGTCACTGTTTTCTGACTGAAAGCACTATAAAAGTATGTTTATAAAGGCTAATAATTATCCAGATGAATTGCACCAATTCTAATGTAGAAAATATGTAGTTTTACATTGTAAACTGTGTCAACATATGAAGTTGTAGAACATAAATTATCAGCTACTGTCATATATATATTATTGGCCAGAAGTGGGTCAAAACTATAAAACAATAAAGAATAGATCTTAATTGATTTTCTTCAAGAGTAAAAACTGAAGGGGCGCCTGGGTGGCTCAGATGGTCAAGCATCCGGCTTCAGCTCAGGTCATGATCTCGTAGTCCGTGAGTCTGGGCCCCACATCGGGCTCTGTGCTGACAGCTCAGAGCCTGGAACCTACTTCAGATTCTGTGTAACCCTCTTTCTGACCCTTCCCTACTCCCTCTCTTTTTCTCTCTCTCTCTCTCTCTCAAAAATAAACAAACATTAAAGAAAAAAATTTAAGTAAAAATTGAAAAGTGATTTTATAAATGTAACTTTAATCTTCAGACTTGCTAAAGCAACTAAAATTATCTTTATATTCTAAGATAAATGAAAAGTAAACAAGGATTGACATTTATTTTGCTGATATGTGAAACTAAATTCTATATAAATCGATTTTATGTTTAATAAGTTTCTAATACTATGCCAGAAGTTTCCCAAAGATCTTCTTAGATTGCGATTCCAAAATGACCAGCCCAACAATAAATTTAAATTACAGGCTTTACTCTTTTCTTTCTTGTGACATTAAACTAAAATTGCTATGTAAGGAAAACTCCCTTTTGTTTTGGAAAGCAAAATTATAAACAGTACTCCTAAAAAAACTGATGAGTATTCTAACTCAAGAATAAGTATTTCTAAATTTAACTATCTACCTAATATCAACTAGATGTAAAAAATTAATAGAAAAGTCAATGCCAGCTAAGCCATTAAATTACACAATTTATAGACCTCAAAGGCAGTAAACTCAATGTAAACAGAGTTCAGTTGCATAAGTATAAAAGTGAAGTTGACTACAAAAGCATTTACTGAAATAAAGAACGACTGGCATGAGGTAGGGTAAAGATAAACCACAGTTCTCAAGACAAAATAACTACCTTAAAAAATGTCCCACTTGAAATATGGAGACAGAAATCTTTAAAGAATAAAGTCACTAAAGTCACTTTCAATGTAGAGAAAAAGAATCTATAAACTAACATGATCTAGCATTATTAAGGTATATAAGTCAGAGAAAGACAAATACCGTATGATTTCACTTATATGTGAAATCTAAAAACAAAACAAATGAACAAGCAGGTCAACAAACAAACAAACAAAAAGCAGAACCAGACCCATAGATACAGAGAACAAATGGATGGTCACCAGAAGTAAAGGGGGATGGGCAAAATGGGTGAAGGGGAGTGGGAGATACAGGTCTCCAAGTTATGAAAAGAATAAGTCATGAGGATTTAAGGCACAGCACAGAGAATATAGTCAATGGTACTGTAGTGGCATGATATGGTGACAAATGGTAGCTACACTTGTAGTGAGCATAGCACAACTTATACAGACCTATAGAATCACTCGCTATGTTGGTACACCTGAAACTAATGTAACATTGTGTATCAACTATACTTCAACAAAAATAAATAAATACATACATGCATTTGTTTATAAATTTTTCTTTCGAAAGAAGTAAGGATTAATGAAATATTACAGGCTTTAAGCATTACAATGAATTTTTTTAAACAAAATAATGGACACTTCTTAAAGATCTGGCTTATGACATTTCATAAAATTAAATGAACTTAATACATTTTTTAAATATTAAGTGCTTAATTGGTCCCCTTTTTTAAAAAATTAGTTACCAGAGCTTCTCTTATAGAGCTCAATACTCCACATTTCTCCAAAAGTCCCTGTATATGTTGCTATTGTTTGGGTTCAAAGATAACAAATAAATGTGATTATGCATGAATTTGCTGGAATAGTCAGTGCTCTATTCTAGACTTCTGTTTTTCTAGCTATGTGCAGGACTAGCTAGTTTGCTAAAGTCTCTGTTAAAAATGTAATATGCCACCACAAGTACAGCATCCTTGGTTAACTGATCTGTACAATTACTTCCAGACCTTGCACAGATATGTCCCTTAGTTCACAGTCAGCCTCAGTATTATTTCTTTTGCCCTTCTTATTTACAGTAGTATGCAACACATATAAAAACAGCCTAAGTGTTACACTGTAGTCTATGATTCACACATCTAACAAGTCACATAGGATTCATTCTTGTCAGTTTAAACTACAACTCGTTGACACAGAAAAAATTATTCAAATTGATTTTTTTAAGTAGGCTCCACACCCAACGTGGGACTTGATATTTATCTAGCTGTGTTACAGGGAGGGGGCAAGCCTAGGATCTCCCTCGGCCATCTTAACTATTCCCCAACGTGAGGCTTGAATTCAAGACCCCAAAATCAAGAGTCACATGCTCTACTGACTGAGGCATCCAGGTTACCTGAAAGAAACTATTCAAAAAGCAAACTCAGCCCTGTGGACCAAGTCTAATATACCAGCTGGAAAAATGATGATTCCATCTTCCATCCTTGGGCTATAAGCCATATTCTAAGTTTTTTCCCTTAATTTAATTTAAAATTTTCAAAAAAGTACTTTGGAAGGTCCACAATATCTAAGAATAATTAAAACTGAAAAGTCACAAAGAGAATTTGGGTCAACTTAAAATAAGGACAAATATTCCAGGATAAATAGTAAGGAAATTGTCTAACTGGAACCATAATTTAAAAAAATAAATTTCAGGGGCACCTGGGTGGCTCGATTAAGTGTCTGAATCTTGATTTCAGCTGAAGTCATGATCTCACAGTTCATGGGTTCAAGCCCTGCATCAGGCTCTGCTCTGACAGTGCAGAACCTGCTTGGGATTCTCTTTCTCCTCTCTCTTTCTCTCTCTCTCTCTCTGCCCCTCTCCCACACATTTTCTCCCCTCCCTCTTTCTCTCTCTCTCAAAATAAACAAATAAACTTTATAAATAAATAAATACATACATATATAAATTATAATTATTATCAATTAATAATGTTCATTATTAGTTATATTAACATTCATAATTATACTTAATTATGCTTAATATATTAATTATATAATTATAATATTAATTATAATTAATAATGTTTGTTTATAAATTATTTATGAAATAATGTATGATTATTATTAATTAATTACAATTAATATTATTTGTTTATTTATTTATTTATTTATTTATTTATTTATTGGCTTTCTTCAGCTGTTAATTGACAGGTCCACATTTCTCAGTGATTCGATTATTCCATAAATATTAACTTTTAGGGGCTTCGTGAAATGCTACATCTTTTAAAAGACCTGCAGTTTCATTTTGCAGTGATTTACACTGAACTTGCATCAAATTGCCAAATGTCTGCCACACAGAAGATCATCTACAGACTGCCAAGGACAATGACAAGTTAACCTGAGAGAGTGTTTAAGGATTAGTGAGTGTTTTGCATTATACTAATTTTGGTTATACTATACATCCTAACAGCATTGGCCTGGATAATGAGAACTCCAACCCATAAACACATGTGGGTAAAAATAATAATAAAATAAAATAAAGAAGAAGGAGAGAAAAACAAAGTCAGAGGGACGACATAAAAGTGAATACCTAGTCAGGTTCAAATAGCAACTAAAAATTTACTTTTAACTATTTATGATTTTATTCAACTGGGTTATCACTTTGATTATTATAAATCAACATAGTATGCTTATACACTTATTTTTTAATCCAGCTTTCCTGAGATATAATAGAAATATACTTTTTTTTCAAGTTTAAGGTGAACAATGTGATGACATCATACATGTATATACTGCAAAACGACTACCACAATAAGGTTAGTGAACATCTCCATCATCTAACATAATTGTCTTCTTTTTATGCTGAGAAAATTTAATATCTACTATCTTAGCAACTTTAAAGTATATAATACAATATTGTTAACTATCATCATAATGCTATACATTAAATCCCCAGAACTTATTAATCTTATAACTGGAAATTTGTACTCACTGACCAGCATCTCTCCATTCCCTCTATCCCCGTCCCAGCTCAGGCCAAACACCATTCTAGTCTGTTTCTATATCATCTGCTTTGTTAGATTCCGCATATAACTGAAATCATATAGTAGTCATCTTTCTTCATTTCACTTATTTCACTTAAAAAAAATCCTCAATATCTGACCCAGTTATTCCAAATGGCAGAATTTTCTTCTCTTTTATGATTCAATAATATTACATTATACACACACACACACACACACACACACACACACACACACACACACATTTTCTTTATCCACTTATTCATTGAGAGACACAGACACATAGGTTCTTTAAATGTCTTGGCTCTGGTCAATAATGCTGCAATGAACATGGGAGTGCAGATATGTCTTCAAGATAATGATTTCATTTCCTTCAGATATATACTTATAAATACAATTGATGGATCAT
Source organism: Panthera tigris (assembly GCF_018350195.1). Taxonomy (NCBI): domain Eukaryota; kingdom Metazoa; phylum Chordata; class Mammalia; order Carnivora; family Felidae; genus Panthera; species Panthera tigris. Next base: position 45,315,626 of record NC_056669.1, read on the forward strand.
ACGGTAGTTCTGTTTTTAATTTTTCGAGGAACATCCATACTGTTTTCCACAGCAGTTGTACCAATTTACATTTCTACCAACAGTGCACAACTAACTGCTCCCTTTTCTTCACATCATCAACATTCATCTCTTGTTTTTTTTTTATTTGTTTTTAATGTTTGCTTATTTCTGAGAGACAGAGAGCATGCAGGGGAGGGGCAGAGAAAGATGGAGACACAGAATCTGAAGCAGGCTCCAGGCTCCAAGCTCTCAGCACAAAGCTCAATGCAGGGCTCAAACTCATGAATTGTAAGATCATAACCTGAACCGAAGTAGAACACTTAACCAACTGAGCCACCCAAGTGCCCCCTTTTGTCCTTTTAATATGGTCATTCTAACAGGTAGGACATGACATCTAACTCTGGTTTTGATTTGCATTCCCTGGATAATTAGGAATGTTGAGCATTATTCTGGGTACCTCTTGGCCACTACATGTCTTCCTTGGAACGGTGTCTATACAAGTCCTCTGACAAATTTTAATCAGATATTTTTTTCATATTTCGTTGTTTGAGGTCCTCACATATATTTTGGATATAAACTCCTTATAAGCTCCTTTTAATGTATGATTTGCAAATAGCAGAAAGAGAAATAAAGAACAGAATATCATAGATAACTGAATCAAAGAGAATGAAATACCTAGGAATAAATCTAACCAAAGAGGTAAAAGACCTGTATTCTGAAAACTATAAAACACTGATGAAAGAAATCAAAGGCAACACAAATAAATGAAAAAATATACCATGCTCATGGATTGAAAAAATTAATACTATTACAATGTCCATACTACCCAAAGCAATCCACAGGTCCAATGCAATCCCTATCAAAATACAAATAGTTATTTTTCACATAACTAGAACCAAAAATCCCAAAATGTGTATGGAACCAAAAAAGATCCCAAACAGCCAAAGCAATCTTGAGATCTCAAGAAGAATAAAGCAGGAGGTATCACAATCTTAGATTTCAAGAATACAAATCTACAGTCATCAAAACAGTATGGTACTGGCACAAAAGGAGATACATAGATCAACAGAAAGCAATTGAGAGCCCAGAAATAAACCCAAACATATATGGTCAATTAATTCTTGACAAAGGAGGCAAGAATATACAATAGGGAAAAGACAATCTCTTCCATAAATAGTGCTAGGAAAACTGGATAGCCACATGCAAAAGAATGAAACTATAGCACTTTCTTATACACAGAAATAAACTCAAAATGGATTAAAAACCTACATGTAAGACCTGAAGCCATAAAATCCCTAAAAGAAAACATAGGCATTAATCTCTAGGATATCAACCTTAGCAATATTTTTCTGGCTCTGCCTTCTCAGGCAAAGGGCATAAAAGCAAAATAAACAATTGGGATTACATCAAACTAAAAAGCTTTGCACAGTGAAGAAAACCATCAGCAAAACACAAAGGCAGCCTACAAAGCAGGAGAAGATATTTGTAAATGACACATCCAATAAGGTGTTAACATCCAACCTTTATAAAGAACTCATGACTCCACACCAAAAATAATAACAATAACAATATTAATAATCTGATTTTAAAATGTACAGGGACACCTGGGTGGCTCAGTCGGTTAACCATCCAACTCTTGGTTTCAGTTCAAGTCATGATCTCATGGTTCATGAGTTGGAGCCCCACATCAGACTCTGTGCTGACAGCTGCAGGGCCTGCTTGGGATTCTGTGTCTCCCTCTCTCTGTGTCTCTCTCTCTCTCCCTCTTTCTCAAAATAAATAAATAAATATTTTTTTTTAAACTTTTAAAAAATGTGCAGAGGACCTGTCTTCTCTAAAGAACACACACAGATGGCCAACATCACTAATCACTAGAGAAATGCAAATCACAACCACAATGAGAGCTCACCTCATACTAGTCAGAATGGCTCATATTAAAAAAACAAAAAATAACAAGTGTTGACAAAGATGTGGAGAAAAGGAAAGCCTGGCCTAGTTGGAAAGAATGTAAATTAATGCAACCACCCTGAAAAATAGTATGGAGGTTCTGCAAGAAACATACATACCATATTATACAGCAATTCCACTTCTGGGTATTTCCGTGAAGAAAATGAAAATACTAATGTGAAAAGATACATCACTTCTATGTCTACTGCAAAGTTATTTAAAATATCCATGATATGGAAGCAACTAAAATAGCCACTGATAGATAAATGGATAAAGAAGATGTGGTATATATACACAATGGAATATTACTCAGCCATAAAAAAAATAAAATAAAATCTTGCCATTCATGACAATATGGATGAACCTAGAGAGTATTATGTTAAATGAAATACCCAGACAGAAAAAGACAAATACCATATAATTATACTTATATGTGGACTCTCAAAAACAAAAAAGAAAAAAAGAGAGAGAGAGAAACAGACTCATAAATATAGAGAACAAACTGGCTGCCAAAGGGAAGGGGAAGATGAAGACAGGCAAAATGGGTAAAGAATTAAGAGTTACAGAATTCCAATTATAAGATAAGTAAGTCACAGAGATGAAAAGAACAGCATGGGGAATATAGTCAATAAAATTGTAATACACTTGCCATGGTAAGCATTTCATCATGTATATAGTAATTGTTGAATTGCTGTGCTGTAATTTGATATTCTATGTCAACTATACTTCAACTAAAATAAAATATGCTGGCCTCACTGATTATGAAAGTGATCACTTCTTTTCAACTTTCTGATATAGTCTGAGTAGAACTGGTATTACTTCTTCTTTAAATATTTAGTAGACCTCACCAGTAAAACCACTAAGGCTTGGTATTTTCTTTGGAAAAATGTTTTTAACTACAAATCCAATTTCCTTAATAAATACAAGAATGATCATGTTATCTATTTCTTCTTGAGTGAATTCTGGTGGTATCTTTCAAGAAATGAAACCATTTCATCTAAATTGTCAAATATACAGACTTAAACTTGTTCAAAATATCAAATATTAGTATACTCTTAATACCTATATACTGTATACGGATATCACTTCTCTCATTCCTGATATTGGTAATTTGTATCTTCTCTCATCTTTTCCTGATCAGTCTGGCTAGAAAGCCATCAATTTTATTCATTTTTTCAAAGAACTGGCTTTGGGTATATTTATTTTTTTCTCTGGTTTTCATAGTTTACTATTTCATTTATTTCCACACTAATATTTATTATTTCCTTACTTCTGCTCTCTTTAGGTTTAACTGCTCTTCTTTATCTAGTTTTTTAAGGTAGAAACTAAGTCACTGATTTAAGACCTTTCTTCTGTTTCATTTTTTTTTCTTTTGAGAGAAAGTATACACACACATATGTGCACATAGGTAGGAGAGGAGCAGAGGGAGATGGGGAGAGAGAGTCTTAAGCAGGCTCCATACCCAGCATGGAGCCCCATGCAGGGCTCGATCCCACTTACCCTGAGATCATGACCTGAGCCGAAATCAAGAGTCCCATGCCCAACTGACTGAGCCACACAGGCACCCCAAGCCCTTTCTTCTTTTTTTAAACAGGCATTTAGTGCTATAAATTTCCCTCTAAATAGGCAGTAAGTATATACCACAAATTTTGATATGTTGTGTTTGCTTTTTCATTCAGATCAAAATACTTTCTAGTGTCTCTCATGATATCTTCTGAAGTATGTTTCTTTCCAAATATTTAGGGGTTTTCCAGTATCTTTTACTCACTTCAAGTTTAATGACAATTTGGCAAAACAACAAATTGTAGGACTTGAATCCCTTGAGACTTGCCTTATAGTCCAAAATATGGTCAATCTTAATGGCACTTGAAAATAATGTGCATTCTATGAGAGAAGATATTTGCAAATGATGTATCAGATAAAGGGTTAGTACCCACAGTCTATAAAGAACTTATCAAACTCAATACCTGAAAAACATATAATCCAGTGAATAAATGGGCAAAAGACATGAATACTTTTCCAAATAAGACATCTAGATGGCTAACAGACACTTGAAAAAATGCTCAACATCACTCATCATCAGGAAAATACAAATCAAAACCACAATGAGATACCATCTCACACCAGTCAGAATGGCTAAAATGAACGACTCAGTCAACAACAGATGTTTTCAAGGTTGCAGAGAAAGAGGATCTCTTTTGCACTGCTGGTAGGAATGCATACTGGTGCAACCACTCTGGAAAACAGTATGGAGGTTCCTCAAAAAATTAAAAATAGAACTACCCTATGACCCAGCAATTGCACTACTAGGTATGTATCCAAAGAACACAGGAGTGCTGCTTTGAAGGGGTGCATGCACCCCAATGTTTATAACAGCACTATCGACAGTAGCCAAAGTATGGAAAGAGCCCAAATGTCCATCAACAGATGATAAAGAAGATGTGGTATATACGTGCAATGGAATATTACTTGGCAATCAAAAAGAATGAAATCTTGCCATTTGCAACAACATGGATGGAACTAGAGTGTATTATCTTAAGTGAAATAAGTCAGTCAGCCAAAGACAAATATCATGACTTCAGCCATATGTGGAATTTAAGAAGCCAAACAGATGAATGTAGGGAAAGGAAGCAAAAATAAGTTAAAAACAGAGAAGGAGGCAAACCATAAGACTCCTAAATAGAGAACAAACTAAGGGTTGCTGGTGGAGTGTTCGGTCGGGGGGATGGGCTAAAGAAAGAAAGAAAAAGGACAGAAGGAAAGAAAGGGAGGGAGGGAGGGAGGGAAGGAGGGAAGGAAGGAAGGAAGGAAGGAAGGAAGGAAGGAAGGAAGGAAGGAAGGAAGGAAGGAAGGAAGGAAGGAAGGAAGGAAGAAACAATGTTCATTCTGTTGTTGGGTAGAAAATTCTATAAATGTCAACTATACCAAGGTAGTTGATGTTATTTAAGGCTTCTATATCCTTAATGATTTTCTTTTGACACTATCAGTTATTGAGAGAATAATGTTGTAATCTCTAAGTATAGATGTGAATGTGCTTGTCATTGCAGTTCCATCAGTTTTTGCTTTACTTATTTCGAAGCTCTCTTATTAGCACTCTTATTTAGGACTATTATATACTTTTAATTCAATTACCCCTTTACTGTTATTAAATAATCTTCTGTTTCTCTGGTCATATGCTTTGCTCAGAAATCTACTATGTCTAATGTTAATATATCCACTCCAGCTTATGTCTGCTTCAAGTGAGCATGATATATCTTTTCTCACCTTCTACTTTATTTTTTTAACCTGTTTTAGTTTACTTTAAATATGTCTATCCCTTTATTTTTAAAATGGCTTCTTTTGAAACCCATTTTAGTTTACTTTTAATATATGTGTCCTTTTACTTTTACAATAATTTAGCTGGGTTGACTTAAGATTTATAATATGCACCTTAAAAGTATGACAGTCTACCCTCAAGTGATATTATACAATGTCCCATACAGCATGAAAATCTTGCATCACACTCCCATTCTTCCCTCTTGAACTTTTTACTATCGTTGCTATGCCTTACTTTACATATGCTATAATCCTCATAAACTACATTGCTATTATTTTTACAATTATACTTTTTAAAGGGATATATATGTGTGTGTGTGTGATACACACACACAAAGTATCCTTCATATTTACCCACGTAGCTAACCATTTCCAGTGATCCTAATTTCTTTGCATAGACTCAGATTTCCAACTGCTATCATTTTCCTGACTACTTCCTGATAAGCTTCAACATTTCCTAACTACAGGTCTGCTGGTAATGAATTCTTTTTTATTTTTTATTTTTATTTTATCTTTATCTTTTAAAAATATGTTTCTAGGTATACAACTCTAGGTTGACAGTTCCTTTTCTTCAGTTCTTTAAAGATACTGCTTAACTGTCTTCTGGTCTGTATTATTCCCAATGAGAGATTTGCTGCCATGATCTTCATTCCTCTGTATAAAAGGTTCTCTGTTCTCTGGATGCTTTCAAGATTTTTTTCTTTATCACTGGGTTAATCGACTACGATATGATTCATCTCCTTCATGTTCCCAGAGTGCTTGAGGTCCATTAAGCTTCTTGGATATGACAGTTAAGTTTTCATCACGTTTCTCCAAATGCCTTTACTGACCCTCCCTCCCCCTCTCTTTCAGAGACTCCAAATGTATGCATATTGGGCAAATTCAAGTTGTCCTATTAGATCACTAATATTCTGTTCATGTTTTTTATTTTCTCCTGGTGTTTCATTTTGGATAGTTTCTATTGCTACACCTTCAGGTTCGCTAATATTTTCTGCAAAGTCCAATATGCCATTAAACCTACTCTGTGTATTTTTCATTTCAGATCTTATAGCTTTCATCTCTAGAAGTTTAATTTGGGTCTTTTTTTTTTTTATATATCTTCCATATCTCTGCTTAACATGTTCAGTATTTCCCCTAACTTCTTGAGTACATGGAATACAATAATAAGTACTGCTTTGAGATCCTTGTCTACTAATTCTATCACAGGTATCACTTCTGAGTTCGTTTCAAATGATTGATTTTTATCATCATTATTGGTCCTAATTCTTTTCATGCCTGACAATTTTTCATTGTATGCCAGACATTGTGATTTTTACCTTGTTGAATGTTGTATATTTTTGTTTTCCCACAGTTTTCTTTATATTTGGGGATGCAGTTATTTGGAAATAGATCCTTTCATGTCTTGCTGTTTGTTGTTGTTGTTGTTGTTGTTGTTGTTGTTGTTGTTGTTGTTGTTTTTAGTTGGGGCCAGAGCAGTTTTTAGTCTAGGACTAATTTTGCCACACTCTGAGGTAAAAAAATTTTAATGCTTCTAAAGACTTCTAATGCTTCTGACTCTTCCCAATACCTTGCAAATTATGAAATTTTCTACTCTCAATGGTGGGAACGTTAACTATTCCTAGCCCTGCATGATCTCAGAGGATTTTTTTTTTTTTTTTTTTTTTTTTTTTTTTTGCCTCTAATGGGTTTCGCTGGTTCCTTTCCCAATCTCAGTAGATTCCTCACATGCATGCACAAATCAGAACTCACCTAACTATTCATTGGGATCCTCTGCACATTTCTGGAGCTACCTCTCTCCTCTCCTCCATGCAAACTCTAGCCAGCTTGTTTCCTTGGACTCCAAGCTATGTCTTGTCAACTCCCGAGATAGAAATAGGCTCTGCCTCAGTTTTACATCCCTTCTCCATGACCTAGAAATGCTCTCCAGGTAGTAAGTCAAAGCAACCACAGGACTCACCTCACTAGTTTCCAATCTTTCAGGGATCACTGTTCTTCACTGCTTCATATACAATGTCTTGAGAACTGTTGTTTCTTTTATTTTGTCTGTTTTTTGTTGTTTCAGTCAGAAGGGTAAATCTGTTCCCTGTTACTCCAATTGAGCCTGCATCAGAAGTCATCTTTTATTTTAAACATAGTAAACACACTAGTTTTAAAACATTTTCAGATACGGGCGTTAAGCGTCCGACTTCAGCTCAGGTCAAGATCTCGCGGTCCGTGAGTTCGAGCCCCGCGTCAGGCTCTGGGCTGATGGCTCAGAGCCTGGAGCCTGCTTCTGATTCTGTGTCTTCCTCTCTCTCTGCCCCTCCCCCGTTCATGCTCTGTCTCTCTCTGTCCCAAAAATAAAGAAACATTAAAAAAAAAAAAAAAACATTTTCAGATAATCCCAACACACGTAGTCTCTGCAGGTCTGTTTTGTTGTTAATTGTTTCTGCCAGATCTTGATCTTGGTAACTTGTTTTTCATAAGTGTTTATTTCTGACTACCAAATATATATACACACACACACACGCACACACACACACACACACACACATATGGGGCACCTGGGTAGCTCAGTCGGTTGAGCATCTGACTTCGGCTCATGATCTCACAGCTCATGAGTTCAAGCCCCACATCAGGCTCTGTGCTGACAGCTCAGAGCCTGGAGCCTGCTTCGGATTCTGTATCTCCCTCTCTCTCTGCCCCTAACCCACTCACATTCTGTCTCTGTCTCTCTCAAAAATAAATAAACATTTTAAAAAATGTTGAACATATATATGAAGAATATATATATATGTACATATATATACACATATATATATGTACACACATATATATATGTACATATATATATATGTACATATATATACACATATATATGTATACACATATATATGTACATATATATGTGTATATGTATATATACATATGTATACATATATGTGTGTATATATATATGTACATATATATAAAGAAGGACTTCTACTTCTGGGAATGTCAGTTATATACATTTTCCTTATTCCTCCCACTAATTAGAACTAAAAACACTGGACACTGGATATAAAGCAAACATTAAAGACTGAAAATTGAAAAGAAGAGAGCAGACCATCTAGAGATCTTACAATCCAAAGAATGACATGGTGGTGAGTACCTACATTTTCTTTTTGCCTTATCTATCCCACTGTTAGAGCTGAAGAAGCCTGGTAAGCTGTAAATGCTAATAAGCACAGACAAAAACCTGCTCTGTCTTGCTAAAGGACCAAGAAAAGGGCAGTCTATGAAAACACAAACTTTTAGACAATAACCACTCTACTCAAGTCAAACACCACACACACACACACACACACACACACACACACACACACACACATACACACAAACCTGTGGCCCAATATCCACCATCAATGACCAAATGACCACCCTCACAAAGCTATAACAAGGCCTCCAATGAGGAAGAGTCAGAGAATATCAAGTACAGAGCTGAGACTTTCAGCCCCACCAGCTGATAACTAGGCCTCTGCTCCCCTACCCCCAACTAGGGGTGTCAGCAGAGACCATGCCCACCCAGAAGTAAAGAAGTGCTACACCCCCCTTCAGGTGTCAATGAAAGCCAAATGCTTATTACATAGGTTGTTATTGTATTTTACATTTTCCTTTCTTATATATTACTTTCCTTTGTCTCTTTTATTTATATTTCTTTGTAAAACTGTTTCTTCATATCTGCTTCTTTTAGATTTATTTACTTATTTTTATTGATTTTCTTTTACATTTGTCTCTTGCAATTTCCCAATATGTATTTTACATTATCTTTACCAAGCAAATAGAAAACAAAGGTATGTGATAAAGACTAGTTATGAATACAAGCTATACCCAAAGAGAAATTACACTCTCTTTCCCTGTAGTCTAACTGACCTTGCACTACTACTCCAAACCATGTATAGCAGAGTACCTAATAGTTTCAAAGTTCAACCTCCAAGCCTGAAATCTCTAAGATGAGTAATCAATTATTCAAATAGAAACACAAGACAAAGAAGCACAAATTTCTCTCCTAAAATAACAATAATTCTACCTCCAAATGAACTCCAGAATAATGGTCTGACTCACATTCCAAACCATCCTGACCTTTACCAGAAAGCACATGATCTAAAAATTCACCTCCTTAAATTTTATTCACACACACCCAGAAAAATTCACAAAACAGTCATGTACAAAGATGTTCATTACCACATGGTGATGCTGAATTGGAAGCAATTTGTATATCCATTGCTGGAAGAATGAACAAATAAAATGTAGTGGATGAAATAGTCTAAAATTAGACAGTGGTGACAGATGCACAATTTTGTGAATATACTAAAAACCAATGGATTGTAAACTTTAAAGGGGTAAATTTTATGATATATGATTTCTACCTTAAAATAACTATTATAGAGCATACATGAGGATGAATATTCTGGCACTTTATACAGCAGTTAGAAGCAATGCATTGGAAGTACATAACACACACAGGTCTTGAAAATATGTTGTGAAGTTCAAAGTAAATACTTACAACAATAAGGAAATATCTCAAAAACACAGTTTTAAATTATCCAGTAAAAGAAAATAAGAGTCTCTAACAATTCCCCTTTTTTAATTTTTTTAAGTTGATTTATTTTTGAGAGAGAGAGTGAGCAGGGGAGGGGCAGAGAAAGAAGGGGGCAGAGGATCCAAAGTGGGCTCTGTGCTGACAACAGATAGCCCGGTGTGGGGCTCAAACTCATGAACCATGAGATCATGACCTGAGCCGAAGATGCTTAACCAACTGAGCCACCCAAGCATCCCAATAATTTCCCTTTACATGCTCACAGTCTCTAGGAAAATTCCTCTCTATTCTGCCTTTCTGACCAAGAAAGCCATGGCAAACGTAAGGAACCTATTATCCTCAAATAACAAAGTATCTCACCTCCTACTAATGAAGGTAAGAGCTCAACATTGTCTATTGTTATACTGGGTACCAGCAATACATTCCTCAATTTGACTGAGTCAGAGTTAAGAACCTAAAAAGCAGTATCACCACTAATTCTGGTACTTCTAAGAAGGCTTCCAAAAACGGATCTACAAGTTCAGGAACTCAACCGAGGACAGATCCACTTACTCGTGGGAAAACAAGGTCATTTGGTTGGCTTAAAGGACTTAAGACTTATGGGTATTGAAAGGGGTGAAATAAGAATAGAGATCATTCTCTCTCATTTTTGCCATTTTAAGTAGTATCTGCTCCCAGTCGACTTTCATTCAATAATTATTTATTGAGCATATACTATATGCTAAGCAGTATTTTTAGGTACTAGAGATATGTCAGGGAGCAAGCAAGAGTCCCTTGCCCTTAAGCAGCTTACACACAGTGAGGGAAATAAGACAACAAACAAATAAAAAATTCAGTACTTACAAATGCCATGAAAAAAGGTAGGATTACCAGTTAGAGAGTAGAGAGGTGAGGGGAAGTTGTTTAACTATGATAGTAAGAAAGAGCTCTCTCAGAAGGTGACAATGGGCCAACTACACAAGGAGGAGAGGCTAGCCAAGAAATCTAGGGAAACAGATTTCCAAGCACAAAGAAAAGCAAATGCTAAGGCTGTAAAAGTGTTCAAGAGACAGAAAGTGTTAAAGTGTTCAACGGACAGAAAGAAAGCAAGTGCAAAGAATGAGAAGAAAAAGTAGATGAAGTCAGAGCCTTGTAAGCCACAGTAAGGCATTTAGATTTCATTTGGTGTACAGTGGAAGGGAAGGTTTTTCTGAGTTTTAAGCAGAAGACTGACATGCTGTAATTTGTATTTCCAATGACTCTGACTGCTTATGTGGAAGACAGACTACATTCAGGAAGACAAGGGTGGGAAGATGTAAATCAGTTATTAGGCTATTAATGTAGCTCAGGCAAGAGATTTAGAGCTCAAACTATGGTGAGAACCACAGAGGTGGCAAGTCACTATAACCCCCAGAATATATTTTAGAAGTAGAATAAGATTTCCTAATGGACTGAACTAAGAGTATAAAGAGAAGAAAAGAGTTAAGACTCCTAAGTTTCTGGCCTGAGCAGCTAGATGGACAGTAGATGTCATATGCTGCAGAGGGAAGGCCTGGGGGAGTAACTGGAAAAAGCGTGTTTAGAATTGTTTTTGTGAATTTAATACTTTCAGTTTATTTCTTTCAAGTTCATCTGTCAAATTTCTCCAACTAATTTATAATCCATTTTGTATTTCTTTCGTATCCTCATGTGCCTAGCACAGTACTGACATATAATAAATACCTGCTGAATCTAATTTCACTGAAGTGGCCTTACAAGAAAACATATGAATCAACATTTTCAAACCTTATGTTTGAAAAATCAAAGACAGATGTTTTATTCAAAGACACTGTGTGTGTTTAAAATTAAAAAGCAAATGCTAGAAGCAGGCCTACTAGATACATTTTCCAGTTTTAAAATGCACCCCTTGTTGAATGCGTAGTGGCATAAATGAAACTGCAGAGAAAAGTTTTATAAAGGGTCTATACAGAGAGGTTTTTTTCAAGTTTTTTTTTTAACATTTATTCATTTTTTTGAGAGTGAGAGAGACAGAGCATGAGCAGGGGAGGGGCAGAGAGAGAGGGAGACACAGAATCCAAAGCAGGCTCCAGGCTCCAAGCTGTCAGCACAGAGCCTGACATGGGGCTTGAACTCACGAACTGTAAGATCATGACATGAGCCGAAGTCAGATACTTAACCGACTGAGCCACCCTGGCACCCTAGAGAGATTTTTAAATGTCCTAAATTATAATTAAACTAAAAAATAAATGAACTTCACCTAACACCGCATTTTAAATAACTGTTAGCAGTATACGATGAATTTTGAAAGCCTGGGATCCTGTCATTGTCACAACCAACACAATAAAGGGAAATCATATCAATGCAAACTTTTATGTGTACTCTTAAATTATACTGTGGCAAAGTTGAATCCTGGCAGCTGGTGTTTGTGTGGGTAACTGGTTCTAACATATTAGTCCCAACAAAACATTTCCATAATTTTATAGCCATATCTTGGGCAGAAGCAAGAGAAAACATTTAATTCTTTATTTCATACTTGTCTATACCTTTCGTACATTTTTTCCTTTAACAACTAATCCTCCATGAATTCTAAAAATCTAAAAAAACTATACTATTTTAAAAATTGTACCCCTTTCCTTTCAAAATAAGCTAACAAACACATAAACAAAACACACTTTCAGATGGATATGAATTCAACTGCCTTAAGTTTGTAATTATTGAAACTGCTAATCATTAAGGCTATAAACCACTGATCTAATAACAGAGACTTACCAGGGCTTACTTACAGATATCATGGGTAATAAAAGTAACTATAGGAGACCAGAAAAAATCTTTTCATAATAACAGAAGCAGTAATAGATGTGTCCTTTATTTAGAGTATATAGCTCTTCACCTGTTTCCTACAACACTAGCAAAAACACAGTTAGCAAACTGTATCCTCACAATTGCATGGTACAAACACTATACTGTTTTCTGTTCTGAGACAACTGTCAATACTAAAAAACAGAGATGAGGTTTATCTCCATTGGTTTATGTATTTCTTTCCTCTTATATATTTCTTTCTTCTTAAGTAGAAGATCCCCCAGAAACAGAACTATATGGGGCAGAGAGAGAGAAAGAGAGAGAGAATCCCCAGCAGGCCCCGCATTGTCAGCACAGAACTTGCCATGGGGCTCAATCTCATGAACCATGAGATCATGACGTGAGCCAAAATCAAGAGTTAGACACGACTGAGGCACCCAGGTGACCCAACCTTGTTTAATGACTACAGTTTCACTCACAGTGTCTAACATGGTAGATACTGAATGTTTCTTATCTTTTTCTTTTTTTGTAAACCTTGACCCCAACTTAGCAATCCTTGGAAAGGGAAGGATTTTGTTTTATGGTTACCAATGACATGTTTCTAAGATGAAGCTGCCTCCAAGTCCCCTCCTTTCCTCAAGGTTCAAGTTCCATGTAATTCATAAAACTTTGTGATTGCCCTAGCCCAAAGCTAACTTCCTTTTCTAAAGTTCTAAGGACTTTATTATCTTATCACATATTTGACATGAATGCACTCTCTTGGCCTATCAATCACCTAGGTATTGATCCAGGTATACCTTGTACCCTCAACTAAATCAATTTCAAGGACAGAATGATAGGTTATATTTGTGTCCCAATACCTAGCAAAGTACTGTGCATACAATAAATATTTACTAATAAAAAAAAAGACAAGACAATAAATAAAGACAATATGAAGACAAATCTACATATTCTTCTATCTTGTACTCATTCAAAGGCATGTCAATGCCTTTGAAATTTTCTGATCAAAGTAACCAAGGAATGGGTAACTATCACAACCAAAACTAACAAGATGATATTATTATTAGCCAAATAGTTATTATTTCATTGTCTCCCAACATTTTGAGGGGGTCTATGTATATGTGTTTATGTATAAAACCAACCCACTGTAATGAAGATATAACAAGAAATGAAAAGGTAGGAGTACACCCTCCAAAAAAAGATTACTTAATATCGTGAGCAATAAAAGCTAGATAGCACAGAAACAAAAGATGTCACAAAACATATGTCCCTGATTGTTTAAAAAGGATATATAATATGTACCCACTCAGGAGTGCAGCTGACATTTGAGATGGGATGTTCTTCATAATGCAGAACTGCCCTTTACTGCAGGGTGTTTAGCATCCCTGGCTTCATCATTAAATGCTTGCAACATCCCCCAGTCACTGCAACAACCATAACACCATCCACATTTCCAAATGTACTGGAAATCTATGCATCTATATTTGTGTACTTATGTATGTACATTGGAGGAGAAGGAAAGGAATAAAAAATAAATACTAAAATTACTACATGGTAAAATTACAGATGATTTTTTACTTTCTTTTTTATGCTTTTTGATACTTTCCAAATCAGAAATACATACAAAATACAGTAAATAATTTTAAAATAAAACCTCCTAACATTTAGAAATATTGCTCTTGATATTATATGCCAACAATTTCAACTTAGTCTAGGAAGCAACAATCAAATTATAGAACAAAGTTACTTCTTAAGGATAAATTCAGTCTCTGAAAATATTTAAATCTTTACCTATTCTGCACCAGCCACTCTCTTATTACAGAAATAGTTGTATAGTAACTGTATAAACAAAAGGCTCTATTTAGATAAAGAGAAGAATTAAACTTATTAGATTATCATTAGTACTAAGAATATATTATATACAAATTTACTTTCCTTTAAACATAGTCAAAATCGAGGCATTAAAAAAAATTGAGGTATAAAAAAAGGCTTTGGTCTCATTAAAATTTTGTGGTTAATGATAAAAAAATGTCCTTAATAAAGGATCAAAATTAACTTTTGATCCTTGTCGAAAGGAAAATTCCTTTAAATATCAATATAAATATCATAATTTTGATACTACTTTGGTTTTGGAAGATATTACTACTGGGGAAACTGAGTAGAATGAATATGAGATCTCTCCACCATTTCTTACACCTGCATATGAATTTCTGTATGATTCATTCAAATAAAAGGCTTATTCCCCAAAACTACAGTATTTAAAGACCAATCTCTAGCACTGATTATATCAACCAAAATCAAAGATCATCTCTCCAGAAATTAACAATCTAAATGAGGCAAAACACACACACACACACACACACACCACACCACACCAAAAAAAAGTTTGTAAAATTTTACTTAGAATTTAAAGACAAGTATATAAATACAGATAGTATTTGGAGTGCCTGGATGGCTCAGTCGCTTAAGTGTCCGACTTCGGCTCAGATCATGATCTCACCATCAGTGAGTTTGAGCCCCACATCGGGCTCTGTGCTGACAGCTCGGAGCCTGGAGCCTGCTTCAGATTCTGTGTCTCCCTCTCTCTCTGCCCCTCCCCTGCTTGCGTTCTGTCTGTCTCTATCTCTCTCTCTCAAAAATAAATAAACATTACAAAAAATTAAATACAGATAGCATTTGGGTATTGAAGTATACACACCATGTGGCAGTATAGAAAAGTATGTGCACGTTTAAAGAAAAAAAACGCATTAAAATTCAAACCCACCCTAGTATGCAGGGGAAGTATTTTTAAGTTTTTTAAAAAATAAGAAAGAAGAGCAGCACCCAGAATAATTTGGTGCTACTATTATGGTTCTCATAGCATACTATAATTTATATTCTAGTCCTTTTCAAACATTGTTATTTTTACTGTGACTCCTTTACTAGACAGCAAACTCCATTAAGTGTAAAGACTATCTCCATCCTGTCTACCAGCATATAGCACAGTAAGTGACATATGCTAAGTACAAAGCAAAAATTAAATATTACTAATTTATAATAAAAAATTTACAGCTGAAAAGAATTGATAAATGTAACTCTGAATTATATTCCCTCATTAGAGAATTCAACAACCTATCTTCAGATAAATAAATAATTTTTTAGTTGTAGTTTTCAATGTTGACTACCAATTCTATTAAACAACTTTAGAAGATTTCAATATAAATACATTCTAAATCATGAACTTGGCAATGAAAATTATATAATCTTGACTGTATATTTACCATAAAGAATAACAGACTAAACAACATTAATTTCATTCCTGTAGACTTACAGATTAAGAAGCCTAGCTAATTATGTTATTAAATATACTCAGACTTTAGAGATAGAACCAATGCTGTCCTGACGTCCAAGAATAATGACATCACAAAAGCTCATCTTTAAATCATTTTTCTGTAAGAAATGGCAACAGAAGCAGAGTATGAAATTAAATCAAAGATACAGAGAAAGAGATACACAGAAATATATATCCTATCAAAGATAAAGATCTAAGCTTAAAGAAAAAAAACAGCCATGAAGGACACAGGGCAGTGAATCACTCTCCTCCTGAAATAAATGAAATTAAGTCATGTATGACAGGAATAAATTGGGTAGCATCAAGGCTTTTTTAAACATTTAAGACTATGCTTTAAAACTGAGACAGAAAATATTCTGAAATTTAAGTAGCTTTCCTTCCCATTTTTTAAATGTAACTTGATTTTAAAAAGAGAAATAAAAAAGCACAATGAAACTTTAAAAGCAACAACAACAAAAAGAAAGGAATTACTTACCAAATTGGCCATATAAATAGTGAGCAGCCCTCTCCTGCAAATAATTTTAAAAAGATACAAAGTGAGATGAAGTATCAAATTAACTTAATAATCACGTTATCATTTTTTTAGAAATCAAAACGATGATCAGGAGTTGAGAAAAAAGTAGATTATACTGAACTAAGTTTTCTGTACCCTAACAATTGGATCTAAATAGATTCTACAAGTCATTCTGTTCAGTGGTCATTAAACATTCTATTTAGTGGTCATTAATTAAAATTATTTAAAATTACTATTGCCTTGTAATTAACAAGATTTACCATAGGGATCATTTCACAATATATACCAATATTGAATGATTACATGGTACATTTGAAAATAATATAATGTTGTGTCAATTATATCTCTAACTTAAAAAAATTACTATTTCCTTATATTAATAGAAAGTATAATTTGCTATTAGCCTATGTTTACTCTAGAGTTCTAAATTTAATAAAGAACCTTAAAGAATTCATCTTGCCAAGATGTCAAGGCCAAAACAATGCACATCGATTGCACAAAAATCAGGTCTTCTATCTGTTTCATACACAATGCAATTGTTCATTAGATGTTCTTACAACTCATACTAAATCACTTTGGTTTTAACTTCATTGTTAAGTGAGAAGTTAGGCACTAAGTGAACTTTCTAATGCCAAAGGACAAACAAAAAATTTCTATAAACTTTAACTTTCCAGAAATATTGCACATTTATCAAACTTGTTTACTGAGAATTAAGGTAGAAACTCAAAGATAGGGATAACGTTCCACCCTTAATCACTTCATTTAACTTATATTGCATGTAAGACCATGAATGAAGTAGATCCTATTCTTTAGGAAAGAAGTCTTTAACTAAACTAGCCCTGCAGGAGATCCTATGGGGGACTCTGTGAGTGGAAAGCAGCAAAGACTACAAAGGATAAGAGACAACACCACAACTACTAAACCTACAGATAACACAATGACACAAAATCCCTATCTTTCAATAATCACTCTGAATGTAAATGGACTAAATGCCCCAATCAAAAGACACAGGGTATCAGAAGGGATTAAAAAAAAAATCTACCTATATGCTGCCAATAAGAGACTCATTTTAGACCTGAGGACACCAGCAGATTGAAAGTGAGGGAATGGAGAACCATCTATTATGCTACTGGATGTCAAAAGAAAGCTGGAGTAGCCATACTTATATCAGACAAACTAGATTTTAAAACAGAGACTAACAAGAGATGAAGAAGGGCATTATAAAATAATGAAGGGGTCTATCAATCAAGAAGAGCTCACAATTGTAAATGTTTATGCCCCAATATGAGAGCTCCCAAACATATAAATCAATTAATACAGATATATTCAGAACTTTTCATCCAAAAGTGGTAGAATACACATTCTTCAAGTGCACATGGAACATTCTCCAAAACAGATCACACACTGGGTCACAAAACAGCCCTCAACAAATATTTGAGATCATACCATGCATATTTTCAGGTCACAACATAATGAAACTTGAAATCAACCACAAGAAAAAATTTGGAAAATCCTCAAATAACAGGGAGGTTAAAAAACACCCTACTAGGGATGCCCCAGGTGGCTCAGTTGGTTAAGCATCTGACTTTGGCTCAGGTCACAATCTCATGGTTCATGGGTTCAAGCTCCACACCAGGCTCCTCACTGGCAATGCAGAGCCTGCTTGGGATTCTCTCTCTCTCTTCCTCTCTCTCTCTGCCCCTCCCCAACTCTCTCTCTCTCAAAATAAATAAACTTAAAAAAAAAAATCCTACTGGGGCACCTGAGTGGCTCAGTCGGTTAAGCAGCTGACTTCAGTTCAGGTCATGATCTCAGAGTTCGTGGGTTCAAGGCCCGCATCAGGCTTTGTGCTGACAGCTCAGAGCCTGGAGCCTGCTTCAGATTCTGTCTCCCCCTCTCTCTCTGCCCCTCTCCTACTCATGCTCTGTCTCTCTCTCTCAAAAATAACTAAACATTAAAAAAAATATTTTTTTATATCCTACTAAATAATGAATGGGTCAACCAGGAAATTAAAGGAGAAATTAAAAAATATATGGAAGCATAATGAGAATGAAAACACAATAGTCCAAGATGCAGCAAAGGCAGTCCTAAGAGGAAAAAACATAGCAATCCAGACCTATCTCAAGAAGCAAGAAAGGTCTCAAATACAGAACCTAACCTCACACCTAAAGGAACTAGAAAAACAGAAGCAAAGAAATCCCAAAGCCAGCAGAAGAAGAAATAATAAAGATTAGGACAGAAATAAACAACATACAAAAAAATAAAAAAAGGTAGAACAGATCAATCAATCTAAGAGCTGGTTTTTTGAAAGAATGAACAAAATTGATAAATCCCTAGCCAGACTTCTCAAAAAGAGCAAGGACCCAAATAGATAAAATCACGAATGAAAGACGAGAGACCACAACCAACACCACAGAAATAGAAACAATTATTAGAGAATACTATAAAAAAGTATATGCCAACAAACTGGACAATCTGGAAGAAATCCACATGCTACAAAAACTCAAAAGGGAAAAAATAGAAAATTTGAACAGACCCATAACCAGCAAAGAAATAGAATCAGTTATCAAAAATCTCCCAAAAAATAAGAATCCTGGGCCAGATGGCATCCCAGGGGAAGTCTACCAGACATTTAAAGCAGAATTAATACCTATTCTTCTCAAGCTGTTCCAAAAAACAGAAACGGAAGGAACGCTTCCAGACTCATTCTATGAAGCCAGCATCACCTTGATTTCCAAACCAGACAGAGACCCCACTAAAAAGGAGAACTACAAGCCAATATTCCTGATGAGCATAGACGCAACAATTCGCAACAAGATACTAGCAAATAGAATTCAACAGAATTATTCACCATGATCAAGTGGGATTCATTCCTGAGCTGTAGGGCTGGTTCAATATTCACAAATCAATCAACATGATACATCACATTAATAGAAGAAAAGATAAGAACCATATGATCCTGTCAATAGATGTAGAAAAAGCATTTGACAAAATACAGCATCCTTTAAGTTTTTTTTTTAACATTTCTATTTATTTTTGAGAGACAGAGAGAGACAGAGCACGAGCAGGGGAGGGACAGAGAGAAAGGGAGACACAGAATCCGAAGCAGGCTTCAGGCTCCGAGCTGTCAACACAGAGCCTGACCCAAGGCTCGAACCCACGAACTGTGAGATCATGACCTGAGCTGAAGTCAGACGTTCAACCGACTGAGCCACCCAGGCAGCCCAACAGCATGCTTTCTTAATAAAGACCCTCAAGAAAGTCAGGATACGGAATGCCTGGATCGCTCAGTCAGTTAAGCGTCCAACTTCAGCTCAGGTCATGATCTCATGGTCTGTGGGTTCGAGCCTCGCATCGGACTTAGTGCTGACAGCTCAGAGCCTGGAGCCTGCTTCCAATTCTGTGTCTTCCTCTCTCTCTGTCCCTTCGCTGCTTGCACTCTGTCTCTCCCTCTCAAAAATAAATAGATATTTAAAAATTAAAAAAAAAGAAAGGGGCGCCTGGGTGGCTCAGTCGGTTAAGCGTCCGTCTTTGGCTCAGGTCATGATCTCGCAGTCCCTGAGTTCGAGCCCCGCATTGGGCTCTGTGCTGACAGCTCAGAGCCTGGAACCTGTTTCAGATTCTGTGTCTCCCTCTCTCTGACCCTCCCGCACTCATGCTCTGTCTCTCTCTGTCTCAAAAATAAATAAAGGTTAAAAAAAAATTAAAAAAAAAAAAAAGAAAGTCAGGATAGAAGGAACATACCTTCA
The DNA here is from genome assembly GCF_018350195.1 of Panthera tigris. Taxonomy (NCBI): domain Eukaryota; kingdom Metazoa; phylum Chordata; class Mammalia; order Carnivora; family Felidae; genus Panthera; species Panthera tigris. Next base: position 45,335,818 of record NC_056669.1, read on the forward strand.
CATCAATAAAAGCCATATACGAAAGACCCACAGCTAATATCATCCTCAATGGGAAAAAACTGAGAACCTTCCCACTGAGATCAGGAACACAACAGGGATGTCACTCTCACCACTGTTGTTTAACATAGTGTTAGAAGTCCTAGCCTCAGCAGTCAAACTACAAAATGAAATCAAAGGCATCCAAACTGGCAAAGAAGAAGTCAAACTTTCACTCTTCACAGATGACATGATACTCTACATGGAAAACCCGAAACACTCCACCAAAAAACTGATAGAACTGATACATGAATACAACAAAGTCACAGGATACAAAATCTCTGTACAGAAATTGGTTGCATTTCTATACTCCAATAGTGAAGCAACAGAAAGATATATCAAGAAATCGATCCCATTTACAATTGCACCAAGAACCATAAAATAGCTAGGAATACACCTAACCAGGGGTAAAAGATGTGTACACTGAAAACTATAGAAAGCTCATGAAAAAAACTAAAGAAGACACAAAGAAATGGAAAAATATTCCATGCTCATGGATTGGAAGAACAAATATTGTTAAAATGTTGATACTACCCATAACAATCTACACATTCAATGTAATCCCAATCAAAATAGCACCAGCATTCTTCACAGAGTTAAAACAAACAATCCTAAAATCTCTATAGAACCACACAAGTCCCTGAATAGCTAAAGTAATGTTGAAAAAGAAAACCAAAACTGGAGGCCTCATAATCCTGGACTTTAGCCTGTACTACAAAGCTGTAATCATCAAGAGAGTATGGTGTTGGCCTGAAAACAGACACACAGACCAATGGAATAGAATAGAGAACCCAGAAATGGAACTATTTATATATATGGCCAACTCATCTTGGACAAAGCAGGAAAGAGTATCCAATGGAAAAAAGACAGTCTTTTTAACAAATGGTGCCAGGAGAACTGGACAGCAAAATGCAGAAGAATGAAATTGAACCACTTTCTTTCACCATACACAAGAATAAACTCAAAATGGATAAAAGACCTAAATGTGAGACAGGAAACCATCAAAATCCTACAGGGGAAAACAGGCAGCAACCTCTTTGACCTCAGCCACAGCAACTTCTTACTTGACATATCTCCGAAAGCAAGGGAAATAAAAGCAAAAATGTACTGGATGTCATCAAGATAAAAAGCTTCTGCAATGCAAAGGAAACAACCAACAAAACTAAAAACCAACCAGTGGAATGGGAGAAGATATTTGCAAATGACATATCAGATAAAGGATTAATATCCAAAATCTATAAAGAACTTACTAAACACAACAACCAAAAAACAAATAATCCAGTGAAGAAATGGGCAGAAGACATAAATAGACACTTTTCCAAAGAAGACATCCAGATGGTAAACAGACATATGGAAAGATACTCAACACTGCTCATCATCAGGAAAATACAAATCAAAACCACACTGAAATACCACCTCACACCGGTCAGAGTGGCTAAAATGAACAACTCAGGAGACAACAGACGCTGGCGAGGATGTGGAGAAACAGGGACCCTCTTGCACTGTTGGTGGGAATGCAAACTGGTGCAGCCACTATGGAAAACAGTGTGGAGGTTCCTCAAAAAATTAAAAACAGAATTACCCTACAACCCAGCAATAGCACTATTGGGAATTTATCCAAAGGACATAGGAGTGCTGACTTGTAGGAGCACTTGGTACCCCAATGTTTACAGCAGCACTATCAACAATAGCCAAATTATGGGAAGAGCCCAAATGTCTATCAATTGATGAATGGATAAAGAAGATATGGTATATATATACAATGGAACACTACTTGACAATGAAAAAGTATGAAACCTTGTCATTTCCAACAACGTGGATGGAACTGGAGGGTATTATGCTAAGTGAAGTAAGTCAATCAGAGAAAGACAGATATCCTATGATTTTACTCATATGTGGAATTTGAGAAACTTAACAGAAGACCATAGAGGAAGGGAAGGGAAAAAAAGTTACAGAGAGGAGGGCAAACCATAAGAGATTCTTAAATACAGAGAACAAACTGAGGGTTGATGGGGGTGGGGACTGGGCGGGTGGAGGAGCTGGGTGATGGGTACTGAGGAGGGCACTTGTTGGGATGAGCACTGGGTGTTGTATGTAAGTGATGAATCACAAGAATCTACTCCTGAAGCCAAGACAACGCTATATGTTAGCTAACTTGACATACATACAACATACATACATACATACATACATACATACATACATATGGAAAGAAGTCTTTAATGTTTTAAGAGTTTAAGGACAGAGTTAAAATAAACTTTGGAAATTATAAAAATCTATTTGAGTTTCAATTATTAGCATTTTTCATACTGAAAAGAAAAAAACCTTTATAAATAAAACAAGTACCCATATCAAATGATTTTCACTTAAATTTCATGTCAGGTCTTAATATTAACATGTCAATGAAATCTTGAAGTCCAACCCAGTCATACACAATCTTGACTGTTCATTATTTAAAATGGCTTAAGGGGCGTCTGGGTGGCTCATTCGGTTAAGCGTCCGACTTCGGCTCAGGTCATGATCTTGCCGTTCATGAGTTTGGGCCCCGTGTTGGACTCTGTGCTCACAGCTCGGAGCCTGGAGCCTGCTTCAGATTCTGTGTCACCCTCTCTCTCTCTGCCCCCTCCCCTGCTTGTACTCTGTCTCTCTCAAAAATAAATAAACATTAAAAATAATTAATAAAATAAATAAATAATAAAATGGCTTAAGAAGATTTCTATTATCACTAAAGCCACATGGAGGCAGTATGGTTTCACTTAACAACTGAAGTTTGAAAATCAGAATTTTATTTAACTTTAATTCTCTGGTACTCTGTAATTTAATTTTGTCATTAAAATGAGGGAACAAGAGGTGCTGGAGTGGCTCAGTAGGTTGAAAGTCTGACTTTGGCTCAGGTCATGATCTCGTGGTCAGTCCATGAGTTCAAGCCTCACATCGGGTTCTATGCTGACAGTTCAGAACTTGCTTGGGATTGTGTGTCCCCTCTCTTTCTGCCCCTTCCCTGCTCGCACTCTGTCTCTCTGTCTCTCAAAATAAATATTAAAAAAAAAAAAATTTTTTTTAATGAGGGAACAAGACTAGTTACCTAACTTTAAACATAAAAATTATTTAACAAAAACATACATTTATCACCAATATAAACATAATGTTGGGTCTACTCGGGTTGAAAGGGGAAGGAGGTCTAGGCAAACCCACTGAACCAAACCCCACAGGCAATGACCCTGTTCAGCAGGTCCTAACACACCTCAGCAAAAACAACAGAATTCTATTGCTCCTCTAAAAAAGAATTTGAAAATCACTGCAAGGATGATCTAGAAGCTTCCTAGTAGCTTTCTTGTCTATGATTTCTACAAATGAATTGAAATTGTTCTTACTAATCTTTACCAATCTTATCAACTCCTATCAAATTCTAAATCAAAGATGGTCTTATTTTAAGTAAATTACATAAAGAAAAATTAGGGTAACATCAACATCTAAGAGTCACACATACACAGAAAAGTTAAATCCTTTTCAAGTGATACCTATCTTCCCAAAGCTGGTTACATATAAAGAAAAAAACATTATACTTAATTAAAAAAACAAAATAAAAGTATATCTCTGCAATTTCAGTAGTAGTACCCAATCATACATTTCCTTATGAAGTGAACTACCGTATTTGTTCCACTAATCTAATTCCATCTCTAAAATTCAATAAATTATCTACCTGATAATATAACCGTTTATCTTTAACTAGCAGGCAAAGATTATCTTGTTTACCTTCACATTTTCACACACCCGCAAAAGTACCTGGCATATCTATTAGGCACTAAACAAATGGTTATGGAATTTCTAGACAAAGTGTTACTAAGAACCCAGCCTACTAGGAATATAGTAGAGACATAAAATATATTATAGAAACATAATCACAAAAGATATCCACTAGACAGGAGAAAAAAATAGTGATATCAATTTATTAGCAAGCAAAGATGTGATCAAGTAATTTACATTTGCATAAAATGTAATAATCTGCAAGGTATAATAAATATTTGAAAGCAAATTTTATCCTCTTAGGAGTCTTACAAAGTGTGATATAGATACTATTATCCTTTCTCTGTCAGAAAATTTATGTGGTTTACTTAAAAATATAAAAGTAGCACAAAGACAAGTTGGAATTAGAAGTCAGCTTCATGTTCTTTCCAAAGCACTGCTTCTATGGTAGAAAATCTGTCCATTACTAACTTACCTTTAAATTCTGTAACTCACTGACTTTAGAATGAATAAAACCCTGACACACTCTTACTACTGGGAAAAAGCAGAGGATGTATTGTTATTAGATGAAATCCTATTCTGGTCTTAGGTTTCAATTTATTGTTCCCAAACAATGAGAAAGAGCATCTCCCTCCCAGCTTTATCTGAATTCCAACCCAGAACTAACAGCCTCAAGAATGAAAAGACAGTATCTCTGAAGGGCATGATATGCTGTATTAAAAGCAGACTCTTTTTGATAGGTTTCCCAGATGTGGTGTCTTCAACCTCAGTTCCAGTGTCAATTCGGTAGGTGCAGAATATCACAATATTGATTTATTTTATCACTTCTCCAGGGATGCTGAGTATCACAAGAAACTGGTAAGTCTATTAAATGCCATTTTACTATTAAACATTTGACTATATCTAGCCAAGATCTGAAGACAAACAGGTCACTTCCTTTTACTTGAGTAAATTCTCTCTAGAAAACAAGTTACCTATTAAAATACTACTACAACAGGGGCACCTGGGTGGCTCAGTCAGTTGGTTAAGCGTCTGACTTCGGGTTGGGTCATGAGCTCATGGTTTGTGAGTTCGAGCCCTGCATCGGGCTCTCTGCCTCCAGCACAGAGTCCACTTTGGACCCTCAGCCCCCAACTCTCTCTGTCCCTCCCCGCCACACACACACACGCTCTTTCTCTCTCAAAAATAAAAAAATAAACATTTAAAAATAATAAAATAAAATCGTAATAATAAAATAATACTACATCAGTTATGGGGAAGGAAGAAGTGCCAATAAGAACAAAAGGTGACCTAGGCCTGAATAGGAAGAACTAGGGCCTAGAAAAACAGTAACTTTTTGAATTTCCCAGGAGATTGTGACCCTTTACTTCCATTCTTCTGTGAATCACTGGATTGACTGGAAGACAGGTGAAGCTCAGTGAACCACAACTAATGTTTTTTGATACAGGAAAGGGTGAATGTCTTCAACTTCTATGCAAAATTTAAGGAGGGGTGTGCACATCAAGGGGTACTGCCGAAAAAAGTGTTAAGAATCACTGTTTAAGAACTCTGTGTAATTGGGGCACCTGGGTGGCTCAGTCGGTTAAGCGTCCGACTTCAGCTCAGGTCACGATCTCGCGGTCCGTGAGTTCGAGCCCCGCGTAGGGCTCTGGGCTGATGGCTCAGAGCCTGGAGCCTGCTTCCGATTCTGTGTCTCCCTCTCTCTCTGACCCTCCCCCGTTCATGCTCTGTCTCTCTCTGTCTCAAAAATAAATAAACGTTAAAAAAAAAATTAAAAAAAAAAAAAAAGAACATTATTCCCGCAGGAAAACATTAAAATAATTAAACTTCCTTAACACCTCAGTAAATTAAAAGGTATCCTCACATTCTATTGAACTCCAAATTTTCTTATCTTTTAACAACATTATTGTGTCTAATTAGATGGACAATTGTCTTTTCTTTTTGTCTGGAAACCTTAATGTATATATTCTTTGGCTAACCTTCCAAAACTTTTTTAAAAAATTTTTTTACATTTATTTTTTTTTTTTTTGAGAGAGAGAGAGAGAGAGAGTGAGAGAGAGAGAGCGTGCACATGCACACAAGTGGGGGAGGGGCAGAGAGAAGGCAGGGAGACACAGAATCCGAAGCAAGCTCCAGGCTCTAAGCTGTCAGCACAGAGACCAACCCAGGGCTCAAACCCACAAATCCAGAGATCATGACCCGAGCCCAAGTCGCTCAACCGACTGAGCAACCCAGGCGCCCCTAACTTTCTCAAACTTTTGAATGACACTGTAACACATTTCATAACTAAAATTATTAGGGAGTACAGTAGGCATCGTATAACTTCCAGATTCTAAGTGTTTATATATATTCCTTCTCCCTCTCTCTCTCTCTCTCTCTCTCTCTCTCTCTCCCTATCTTTGTGTGTGTGTGTGTGTGTGTGTGTGTGTGTGCGCGCGCGCTACAAAAAACGGGAAATTATAGATGAGAGAAAAGCATAGTGAAAGTTGCTAACAATTGTAATGACTACTACGAGATATTTAATGATCTCAGAAAGTCTTTCAAGATACAATATATTTTCATCTGTCACAATGTTTTAGAACAGTATAAAAGTACCACCTTAAAGTACAGGAATGGAAAAATAAGAGCAAGAGTCTATGATCATATTCTGTTATACACAGCAGATAATACAAAGTAAACTTCTCAGAAGACTGCAAGGTAATTTAATTTTCTTCCTGTGAAGATAACATGACACTTAAAGATGAAGATGCCAAGAATTTATAAACCAAATTCATGGTATTTTATTCACATATTATAGAGTTCATTCATTTTGGTCATATCTGCTTAGGAGTTTCATAACTACAACAGTGTAATCTAACAATGCAACACATGGGTAGGTTTAGAATAAATATGCAATTTTCAATATTTTAATCCATGTCATGTTTGAGCACCCTGCAGTTTTAACTTATCTAAACTAATACTAAATATCAAAGCAAATTCCATAGCAGTTCTACAAAACAAAATCCATCAGAACAACTTTCTGAACCACAAACAAAACACTTCCTAGAAACAGAAAGAAAAGACTAGTTCTTAACAGCCCACCTAGGGATAAACTAGATGTTACCAATGCTTCCTGCTGAGTTACTATGATCACAGTTCTTTGTGGCACAAATTTTTTGAGCAACCCTGGAAACAACTTCAAAGTTTTCTCAGAATCCCACAGTGACACGATTAAGATTTAAGTAAACTGCCCTCTTAGGAGGTTTCAGGAACTAGCTGGCAAAGCATGCTTAATTCTGTAAAGGGAAGGGGAAGACTGGGAAAGACGGATGGATGGATGGATGGATGGATGGATGGATGGATGGATGGATGGGTTGGAGAGGGAGAGAAGTAGGAAGGAAAGAAAGTCAAACCAATATAGATGAAGACCTACTTATGAAGACAGACAGATCTTCACTTACATATCTGTATCTATGTATATCATCACACATATGTGTATGTGTACAACCATAGTGTATGCTCTTACCTCATTAAATGCTTCTCGAAAAACCGATTACACAATTGAGTACAAAAATGTATAATCTCAGAGTAAAGACTTCACTATTAACTAAAGTTTTGGAGATTTAAAAATTAGGGCTACCACTATAATTTGACACTGCTAATCCTCCATATTCTGTTATCTTCCACTCTATTACTGACGTTATTAAAAATATGAACCGTACACTCAACTCAATGGACAACTGACTACTTAAACACTGTCGTTTACCACCTTCTAACCTCAGATTTCTTTTTATTGTGGATTTTCACTCTAATCTCCCACAGCCCCAGTGACCACCTATAAGAAGAAAATTTCAAATTTTATTTATGACTACCATGCTTCTTCTGAATCGAGACTCACACTTCAAGCTGCCTGGTGGCTATCTCCACCAACATATCACTGATTTTCTTCATGAATTAAGGGCATAATTACAAATTCTTTTTCCTTAAAGTAAAAACTGTAATATTAACACACTTCACTTTGGTAACTAGATGTACATAACTTCAACCTTTCTAGGTTACATATAATCTATTAAGGAGTCTTGATATTTAATGAAATCTTACTAAAATTTGTGGTAAATAAAAAATACTTTCTCAAAGCAAATAAGACCATTAACCTTTACACAATTTTAGATAAACATAGACCAGACTCATTTAAAATAAGATATACTATAAAGAAACTTATAAAAAGATGGAGCAAAAAAATTGCTTTTCTATGTTTAAAGGTGAACTCCAAAAAGTTTTTTTTAATCTGCTTTTTAAAAAATAAGTCACAGAGTGCCTGGGTAGCTCAGTTAGTTAAGTGATCAATTCTTGATTTGGGCTCAAAGTCATGATCTTGTAGTTTGAGGGACAGAGCCCCACATCAGGCTCTCCACTGAAAGCATGAAGCCTGCTTGGGATTCTCTCTTCCTCTCTCTCTCTGCTCCTCCCCCATTTTCTCCCCTTTTTTCTCTCTATCTCTCTCAAAAACAAGTAATAAACATTTTTTAAAAATAAAAAATATTAAAAATAGAACTACCCTACGACCCAGCAATTGCACTACTAGGTATTTATCCACGGGATACAGGTATGCTGTTTCAAAGGGGCACATGCACCCCAATGTGTATAGCAGCACTATCAACAATAGCCAAAGTATAGAAAGAGCCCAAATGTCCATCAATGGATGAATGGATAAAGAAGATATGGTATATATATACACACACACACACACACACACACACACACACACACACACAATGGAGTATTACTCGGCAATCAAAAAGAATGAAATCTTGCCATTTGCAACTACATGGATGGAACTAGAGGGTATTATGCTAAGTGAAATTAGTCAGAGAAAGGCAAATATCATATGATTTTACTCGTATGAGGATTTTAAGATACAAAACAGATGAACATAAGGGAAGGGAAGCAAAAATAATATAAAAACAGGGAGGGGGACAAAACAGAAGAGACTCTTAAATATGGAGAACAAACTGAGGGTTACTGGAGGGGTTGTGGGAGGGGGGATGGGCTAAATGGGTAAGGGGCATTAAGGAATTTACTCCTGAAATCATTGTTGCACTATATGCTAACTAACTTGGATGTAAATTTAAAAAATAAATTACATTTTAAAAAAAACTAAAAAATAAAAATAAAAATAAAATAAAAAATAAAAGGCTAAAATTTAAATTGTTAATTAGACCCCAAACCAGGATTTGTGGTAGCTATACATATACACACACAACCACACAACTCTCAAGAAAAAAAAAAGAACTAGAAAGCTATTTCCAGGTAATAACTTCATCACCTAATAAACAACAGAACTAAATCACTATACATCACACAAGGTTCAATTACTCCACAATCACATCAACATAAGGATCAATTTTTCTTCAGCAACCACAAGAAAATCCTTACAAAGAAGCTACAGTTAAAATTTTGATTAGGTCAGACTATTCCAATTAATATTCAGAACAGATCATAATTTATAACTACCTACAAATTTTCTGAGACTATCTAGTGTCTACATATAAAACACTAGTGCAATAGCTCACTTAAAAGAAATGAAAGCAGAAAGCTTTAAAATAAAAGTTTGTTATCAAAAGCAAAAAGAGAGCAGGAATTAAACTAGTAACTAAAATCCAAGTTATCACCTCACTTCCAGGAAACCTCTTTGTGCCTTAAAAAGTTATAGTTCTTAATATCAATAGCACAATTTTACTTTGGTGTTATTGTATTTAAACACATGTTTATCTTCAAAGAAAAGTTTGATTTTTTTAACTAAAATTATAAAAAATAATACCTAGACTAATATATCAAGAGAAAACAATGGAGCAATCGACAATGCACACATATATTAAAAATTGGTATATGACAAGGGCCATTACAAATCCATGGAGAAAGAATGGATAATTGAATCCCTGGTGCCAGAGAAAGACCATTCACCAGTCAAAGAAAGGGAGTGGGGGCAGCAAAATAAAAGAGATCATATGGCAAGCAGACTTAAAATGGACCTAAATACATTTCTACGTTTTGCAAGATGGTGGAATATTAACACTAAGAAGCTCTAAAGTTAAAGATATCTAAGTAGTCCTTAGAGCAAGCACTAAAAAAAGAAAAACAAAAAAATACATAAAAATGGACAAAAAAAAAAAATGTCTTCTTCCAAGTTTCCAGTTTCTGTGCAAGGAGCTTGGAAGTCCTCACTTATTCCTAACAGCAAGTAAAAAAGCTAAGGAAACTGAAAACTCAACAACTCTTTTTAGATCCATAAGAGAAGCGAGGTCACCCTACAAACTATTGCCCCCAAAACTGAAGAGACTACAGGCAGATAGAGAATCACAATCTACCAGAACAAAACCAGCTAAAACCTCAGAGGGAATGAGAGCCAGAACAGGAAACCCTAAACTGATAAACCGCAAGAGGCTCAGTGTGGACAAGTCTGAGAGTGAAAAACTCAAGGGGTGCCCAGTCATAGAGGGACCCTCATACCTTTGTGCATTTTGCCTCTGGGAACTTAACTAAGTAAGTAACAGGGGGAAAGCCGCTTATTTACACTTCCAAGTAGGGGAAACACAGAGGAATCATTTTGAAATGAGCCAGAGCATTCTGTTCTTAACAGGGCCTGTCCTTGGTAAAAGCTAGTTTACCAGAGCCTAACCTACTAGGGCATTACAAGAGCCTAAGTGACATGGGGAAGGGAAATACCTAACTCCAGCCAGCTTTAGAATTCCACATGCAAGAAAGCAAAATATCCAGCTCCAGCACATTCTAACCATCCTGCCCCACCTAAGAGGAAAAGAAAAACTGAGAAAGGCTTATAAAGTTCAGTCTAGAGACACAGGCTCACTAAGAGACTGAGGCCTAACCACAGGACTATAGAACAGTTTCCCCCAACACCTCACCACATTAGTAACAGCCTATTACAGTAATTCCTTTCACCTGGTACATCATGCCCAGCTATCAAGAAAAAAATTACAAGGCACATCAAAATGCAAAAATCACAATTTGAAGACACAGAGCAAGCATCATAACCAGACACGGCAGAGACGCTGGAATTATCAGACCAGGAATTTAAAATTAAAACAATGATTAGGGCACTCTCCTGGCTCAGTAGGTAAAGAACCCTGGACTCTTAGTCTCAGGGTCATGAGTTCAATCCCCACAATGGGTGTGGAGTCTACTTTTAAACAAACAAACAAACAAAACAGAAGAATGATTAATACTAAGGACTCTAATGGATCAAGTAGATAGCATACAGAAACAGATGAGCCAGGTAAGCAGAGAGATGAAATTCCACAAAGAAAAGGAACTACAGCAGAAATGAAGAGTGCCTTCGATATAATCATATCGTTAGTAGACTGGACACAGCTGAGGAAAGAATCTCTGAGCTAGAGAATATATCACCATACCCTTGATATATCACAGAATCCTTGAAAACTGTAAAACAGTAAGAACAGAGACTAGAAAAAAAAATACAGAATATCCAAGGACTACAAAAAGTATAACATACACATAATGGGAAAAGCTAAAGGAGAGAAAGAGAGAATAGAACAGGAGAAATATTCAAAACAATAATGACTGACAGTTTTCCTAAATTAATGTTAGATACCAAACCACATATCAATAAAGTTCAAAGAACACCAAGCAGCATATATGCCCAAGAAAAAAAACACACAACAACACAACTACATCTAGACATACCTTATTAAAACTACAGAAAAATAAATATAAAGAAAACCCTGAAAGAGGCCAGAGGGAAAAAAACCACCTTACCTATAGAGAAACAAGGATAATTGCATCCAACTTCTCCTCAGAAACCATGCAAACAAGAGAGTGGAGTGAAATATTTATTGTTGACAAGGGGAAAAAAAAAAAAAAAACAACCTAGAATTCTGTACCCTGAGAAATTATCCTCACTTTATCGCACCAAAAAAAATTGAGAATATTTGTTGCTAGTGGACCTGCTCTGCAAGAAATGTTAAATGTTCTCTAAAGAGGAAGAAAACAATACAGATAAGAAACTCATCTACATAAAGAAAGGTGGAACATTAAAGAAAAGACAATTTTATTTTTCTTATTCTTAATTGCTCTAATAGATAACGGTTCATTCAAAATAATACTGTAACAACATAAAAATAATGTAATAATGTAATCAAAGCAACAATGTAATTGATTTTGTATGCTTATGTATATATATGAGGGGTGTGTGTGTGTGTGTGTGTGTGTGTGTGTGTGTGTATGTGTGTGTCATGAATACTTAGATATAACTGAATGATAGCAATGACATAAGGGACAGGAAGAAGGAATTAGGATTACATTATTATCATAAGGTATACTCACTACCTATGAAAAGCTATAGTGTTATTTGAGAGTAGGATTAGTTGTAAATGTATATTACAAAACTAGGGCAACCACTAAAAAAAGTTTAAAAAAAGTATAATTGATTACTAAGAAAGGAGAGAAAAATGGAACCATATAAAATGTTCAATTAAAACCACAAAAGGCAGAATAAGTGGGAAGACAGAAAATCAAAACAAACAACAAGGGAACAAAAAGAAAACATGAACAAATGTAGTAGATATGAATCCATCTATATTAATAATCACTTTTAATGTCAAGTCTAAGTATACCAATTAAAACACAAACATTACCAGAGCTGATCAAAAAACCACGACCCAACTACATGTTGTATACAAGAAATCTACTATAAAGACATACAGATTAATTAAGCACATAAAAAATTATAATAAATAAAATAAAATAAAAAGCACATGAAGAAATGCTCTATAACATTTGCCATTAAGGAAATGTAAATTCAAACAATGAGATACTACCACACTCCTATTAAAATGGCCAGAATGCAGAACACTGGCAACACTAAGTGCTGGCAAGGATGTGGAGCAACAGAAACTCTCATTCACTGCTGGTGGGAAAACAAACTGGTACAGCCACTTTGGATAACAGTTTGGCAGTTTCTTACAAAGTCAAACATACTCTTAACATATGATATAGCAATCATACCCCTTGGTAATTTACCCAAAGGGGTTGAAAACATAAATACACAAAACCTGCACATGAATGTTTACAGCAGCTTTACTGGTATTTGCCAAAACTTGGAAGCAACCAAAATGTCCTGCAGCAGGGCAAAAGATAGAGAGTTGTATATCCAGATGATGGAATATTATTCAGCACTAAAAAGAAATGACCTATCAAGTCATGTAAAGACATAGATGAGGCTTAAAGGCATATTAATAAAAAAAAGAAGCCAATCTGAAAAGCTGACATACTGTATGATTTTAACTATATGACACTCTGCAAAAGGTAAAACTACAGAGACAGTTAAAAAGATCAGTAGTCACCAGGGGTTGGGGGAAGGGTGAAATGAAGGCCAAGTACAGAGGATTTTTAGAACAGTGAAATTACTTTGTAAGATACTATAATGGTCAATATGTGTCAATGTAAAAGCTGGTGAACATGAATAAGAGCTATAGTCTAGCTGACAATATTGTCAATTTCCTGGTTTTTTATTATACTACAGTTACATAAGATGCTATCCTGCGGAGAAACTGATTAAGTTTTCATGTGTCTCTCTGTATTATTTGTGTAATATTCCATGACTCTATAATCGTGTCAAAGTTAAAAGTAAAAGAAAGATAATAATAAAACAGAGTACATAGTGACAAATATAATAAAAAGCCAAATATATTAGTTGTGTAAGTAAATGTATATGGACTGAACTTACATTTTCAAATAAAATTATTTTTTCAGATTGGAACTCCAAATATAGCCCAAATTTATGCGGCATATGAGACAGACATATAAAGTGTTTCAAGAAGATAAAGACATACTAGGCAAATGCAAGCAAAAAAAAAAAAAAAAAGATAACTAAAAATTGTTGTTGTTGTTGACTTTTTTTTAATTCAATTTTAATTTTTTTTAATTTACATCCAAATTAGCATATAGTGCAACAATGATTTCAGGAGTAAATTCCTTAATGCCCCTTACCCATTTAGCCCATCCCCCCTCCCACAACCCCTCCAGTAACCCTCAGTTTGTTCTCCGTATTTAAGAGTCTCTTCTGTTTTGTCCCCCTCCCTGTTTTTATATTATTTTTGCTTCCCTTCCCTTATGTTCATCTGTTCTGTGTCTTAAAGTCCTCATATGAATGAAGTCATATGATTTTTGTCTTTCTCTGACTAATTTCACTTAGCATAATACCCTCCAGTTCCATCCACATAGTTGCAAATGGCAAGATTTCATTCTTTTTGATTGCTGAGTAATACTCCATTGTATATATATACCACACCTTCTTTATCCATTCATCCATCGAGGGACCATCTGGGCTCTTTCCATACTTTGGCTATTGTGGATAGTGCTACTATAAACATGGGGGTGCATGTGTCCCTTTGAAACAGCACACCTGTATCCTGTGGATAAATGCCTAGAAGTGCAATTGCTGGGTCATAGGGTAGTTCTATTTTTAGTTTTTTGAGGAACCTCCATACTGTTTTCCAGAGTGGCTGCACCAGCTTGCATTCCCAAAAGAGCATACTTTTTAATGCTAGAAATTGCACCTGGAATTAAAGATACAACCTAAAACCATATTCAATAGCATAGATCTGATAGCTATCTACCAACCTTTGAACTCCCAATAAAAGAATGCACTTTTTTCAAATGTTCAAAACATAGTTACAAAAATTGAGCATAAATTAAGCCACAATAAAAACCTTATAAAGTTTCATACAGAGAAAATACTGTGAACATTCTCAGATAAGAATGCAATAAAACTAGAAATTAATAACAAAGGGACCCTTTAATCTTCTTTAATACAAAATTCTCAAAAGCCAGAAAATTCATCACTAAACTATTCTAGAGCAGTAAAAAAGAGGAAAACTTCTGTAATATTTATGAAGTAAATGACACTCAATCCTAATGAAGAATACACACACACACACACACACACACACACACACACACACACACACAACAATTAGCCAATCCACAAATTGTGATTATCATGATCAACTCAGGTTCACTCCAGCAAAGGACTGTGGAATGTCAAGAAATCTAATTCCCCCAAATTAACAGGTTTAGTGAAAAGATCTGATGATTGCCACTTTAATCACATATTCAACCTTGGAACTACTTGGAATTATGGACCTGATATTCTGATGGTAAGTATATTCTTACCAAGAATGTTTAATCTAAATGCTATCAAGTCTTTAGACTAAACTTCAGTTTATAGGAAATACATGAATTAAATGAAACAATTAAACAATTCCATGAGGAAAAAATTCAGACAAAACCAGAAAAGTTTTACACCCAAGACAACTGTCACATCAATAAGTCAATGTCATGGGGAGAGGGAAGGAGTGAGGAGATTTAGCTAGATTAAAAGAAAATAAAGAAACAAAACTCTATACATAATCTCCACTAGAGTCTATTTCAAAAAAACAGCAATAAAAGCATTTTAGGACACTACGGACTAGCTGGTATTAGGGAGTGACTGTTGATTTTCTTGCTTTGATAATAGTGTTGTAATTAATTACACAGGAAAATACCCCTATTTGAATGCTCAAGTATTTAGGAGTAAAGTGTCATGATGTTTACAATGATTCACACACATACACACACATAACCACACATACATATAATCACTTACAACTAAGTAAAAATAGCAAAATGTTAACAACTGTTGACTCTAGGTGGGTACACAAGTATTCAATTTCAACATTTTCTTTTGAAAAGTAGGCAAATAACTTCTAAAATGCTTATTACTCAAGTGCTAAAAATAAATAAATAAGAGCAAACTTGGTTTAAAGCATCTTTAAAGTTTCGTGTATGATTTAAAATCATTATTTCTAAAACCAGTATTCACATTTTTAAATAAATCAAGTAGTTGCAGTAAGTGACAGAGCCAGTTGCCTAAACCAGATAGTACAGCTCCAGAATCCACACTCTTAATACTCAGTACTATTCTGTACTATACTCTCAGGTGTGATAACCTATGTTTCTAGTGATTCTGACTTGATTATGCTGGGGCAACAATATCCACCAGTCCTTTGATTTTGGTAATTTTAATAATCCAAAAGTATTCTGACACAAGCAAAGAACCAAATGTTTAGACACCATTATGTTACACAAGAAGGCATTAAAAATGGCCTCAGGTGGTTTAAGTAAATATTTAATTAACTGATAAGATCTATCTATACTCTTAACGTGAGATGAGTGACTCTAGCGAACATCTTCATAAACTGGATGATGACCTTATCTTGATTAATACATGACCCCACTGTGACTCTCTGGAAAAAAGATGGAATCAAAGCAGTTCTCAGCAATGAAAATCATTATTCATGAGACAGTAAAAATTCCTTTATGCAAAAGTTTTACCTTCAGCTGTTTACCTGACTGAATAATTTACATAACAGCTTATAGCATTTTAAAGAAATCTTATGTCACTTGAAACACTTTCAGGCTTATATAAATGAACATATTTTTTTCAATGAGAGGATGCCTTAAAAATAATAACTGACTTTAACAGATATCACTCAATGAGTTGATGCAAATTACAGATGTAGATGATAAAAGAAAACTGTTAATTTTCTCAAGTGTGATAATGGTATTGTCATTATGGAAAAGACCTTCAATTAGATTTGTGTATGTCATGTTTTACTTAGAGATAACTCTCTAATTTTTTAGTAAACAAAGACCAGTGGGTATTATTATTCTATAAAGTCAATCTTTATATTTTAATGAACTTAGTAAACATAAATAACAATACCAATACAAAATTAAATTTTCCATCAAGTATCTGTAAGACTAAAAATATATGTGGAAATATATCTCACCCCTGGACTATAAGAAATAGTAAGTCAAAAAAATTTTAGTTGGGGTAGAGGACAGTAAACTAGTTCTATTAAATATGTAGATACATGAAAATTTACCTGCTTTTTCTTTCAATTAGAATGGCCACATAAGATGCTGGCAAAGCGGCACCAAAGCCAGGACTCCAAGAGTAGAATTTTCCAAGTATCCTCCTGAAATTCAAATTTGGAATTTTTGTATGAAATTTTTATTTGGTTATTTCAGTTATTACGAACAGAAGTTCCCCTTCTTCACTCCACACTCTACCTAAATGTCTCACAGCACCTCAAATTCAACATGTCCATAACCAAACTAACTCATTAGCTCTCTCCCCTATCGCCATGAACATGCTCTCTCTCCTCTATTTTCCTAGGTTAATAGGATCAACGACGACCTACCCACTTACGTGTGACACTTTGAAACAGCCTTAGCTTCTCCCTTTTCCTTTTCTCCACACATTAAATCATTCCCTTAAGTTTTTCCATATGCAATTGAACTCTCAAATTCTCCAATCTGCTACCCCTGCCTTAGTTAAGTCTCTTACCATCTCCGAATCTGGTTACTACAACAGCAAACTAGTAAGTATCTCTCCTTCCAATAGTCAGTCACATTCATTCAGACATTCCCTAGATCCAACATTACTATGCAAACCCTCTATGTTCTCAGTTTCCTTATCAAATGGGAACAATAATATTACCTATCTCATACAGTTGTCATGAGGACTACATGAGCTATTTCTTAGCACCATGCACAGCACATGGAAAGTGCTAAGGAAATGTTAGCTGTTATAATTATTTTTACTACCCCTATTTCTTAACGCATGATAAATATTTAACAAATGTCACCCCTTCTTTGCTTCTACAATCCTTGATAACTTTTTCTTATGGTACTTACTAAAGTAATGTATATTTTTTTAGTTTTATTTAGATATATATGTATATCATTTTTCACTTACTAGAATATGTCCCTTGAAAGTAAAAATCTACATGGTGTTCACATGCTATAAAATGGCCATTAGCTGCTTGGGTTTTTAAAGAGATCAAAAAAAAAAAGATATTTGGAAATGTTAGGAAGATTTTTTTCCTTTCAAAGACACTATGTTCCTAAGAAAGGGAGAAGCAGCACATAAAACTTGCAAAAAAATAATCTGAACAAAGTTGGTCCATGGATAAAAAACACATTATAAGAAAAAATGTAAATACATACACATAAAGATTAAGGATCACCAATGAAATGATATTTTTAACTGAAGCTTAGCTTTAAAAGAATTAGAAAACCTACAGAGCATATGAAATATGGGTATTTCTAAAATGAACATCAGCAACTTCCTGTTCGAGAAAACTAGAAGTGATTCTTCCTCCAATATAAAATCCACAAAGGCCATAGGAAGTTACTGAATGTAAAAATCAAGAAAAATAATGAGTCAGTTAAAGGAGGAACATAGATGTAACTATAAGCATTTTAAGTATAAGTATTATAGGTATTTGCATTTCCACAAATTAACCAGTTTCACAGAACATAAAGAAATATGCTACAACAGCAATTTATGATTATTGTAATATTTTAAGCCTAATTATTTTATAACTTTATTTTTAGCGTATGAACAAGTATTAGAAAGTTTCCAGAGTACATATGGTAGTTTCTTACACATACTTTCAAGTCAATTTAAAGGCATAATTTCCTCAGTAGTATAAACCTTATCAATTATTTTCTGCATAATCTGTAAGTTTATAAATATTAATGTTTTGACGAGAAAAAATCTGTAAAGGATATTTGAAAATTGTCTTTTTAATTGCAGTTAATGTATACCTACAGAACTACTCTGGGCAACAGTAATATGAAAATGATGTAAAGTTAGTATTTTAACTTGACAGATTTAAGAAAAACACTAGTTGGGATTTTCAACAATCAATGGGAAAAAAGATAAGAAGTAAATATCTAATAAACATGTTAAGGCATGTCACAGCACTAAAAACTGAATTCTAACTGATCTATGTCACAGGAAGCCTGTGACATAGATAATTATAAGACTTAATGAGGAGAAGTTTCATCAATAGGATATGCCAGAAGTTAACTTACTGTTTTACATATAAACACAAGCATTTTATAGTCTTTTTGAAGTCTAGTCACTGTATGTGGACCTCACCTACACCATGCACAGTTGCTTTGAATTCTTGATCCATGAAATTGGAAAGTTAAGATATCCTAATCAACAACTTGGTAAATATAGTAGGCCTCAGAAAGCTCATGATACACCAAAGCACTTTTGCTATATACTCATAGCAATAATTTGAAGTCTGTATTAATCTTTAAGCCAAGAGGCCCACAACTCCTATTTAACAGCCTTTCTTTGAGATACATAAATGCCAATTGATAGAGAAAAAAAATATACAAGCAGTGACCTGCACAACATTTACATAAACATCTGTTTGTTTCACAGTTCCAACAAAAGAATCTGTTTTAACCTCCAGTGGTGATTATGAGTACCAACCTTAAAATGCAAAAGAAAGCCATATACAAGGCCCCATTAGCAGTCAGAAATGAAGCAGATTGTAGGATCTCAGGGAGTAGTTTGTGTAAATAATAGTCTAATTTTCGTTTCCGGAGAATTGCTGCAATCTGGAAAGAGAAAGGCTTTTTTGTTTAATCCAACCAATTTTTCCCACCTAACTTAGCTCTTATGTGAAAGCTACTGAATAACAGCATATATTCTAAAATTGAAGTTAAAACTCTGGTATTTTACTGACTCCTCTACAAAAATACAATTTCTGGGACAGAAAAGAAGACACTTTAATCTATTGAAGGTATAATGGGTAAAATACATACCAAGAAATTACATCATGGGTCATAAAGAATAACTACCAAATGTTGTATTTATAATGCCTTAAAAACAGTGTTAAACTGAATAATGGAATGCATTTTTAAATGGCAAAAATAAAGCACAATTCAAATAGAAATTGAATGTCAAAAACAAAACTATTTACAGATATTATCAGCCTGGATATTAGAGAACCTCAGTGATAGAAACCAAAGAAATTCATTCAGCTATTCAAATAGGACTACTGTGTGACAAAACCATGCTAGGAACACAAAAAGCAAAAAGTAAAATTAATAATTTCTGGCCCACTGGAGCCCGTTAAAGAAAAAAAAAAAAAAAAGCCCTGAAGAACAAAACAAACATTGAGAATCTAGTCTACTACAAGTTGGTACCACAATATTGGAACAAGTTCCTGTACCAAGGATTGCAGAAGTTTGTCACAAAAATATTTCATAAAGAATATCATGTTATGAGTCTTCATGACTTATCTTTTAAATTTAAATTTAGATTGAAAACATATTTTAGTATTTTTTGTATGTGACCTCAGAATTTAAAAAAATTTTCAAGATTAAAACAAACAAAATAAGCTCTGAACTAATTTAGTAAGGATATTTAAAAATCAAGACATGAGATCTAAGTATTTATCAAGTACATACACAACATAAACAGAATATGAATTGCAATATGGTATGATAAGATACAGTTAGAGATCCTGAAGAATCATTAAGTGTTAGTAATACTATACGAAGTGCCTTGGAAGTTTATCAAAGAGTGAGTTTAACATAGGAGTGTGCAGCAGTTTCATTGAGAAAGGGATATGAGCTATATTTGGAAAAATAGCAGAATTTTACAAGCCACAGGGAAAAAATATTTTTCCATCACAATGAAACAATGTATCAAAAGAGGAAAAGTTAAAACAGCATAATTAGGGAATGAGGAAGGGATTGTAAGGAAGGACAACACTGACTTGAAAGAAGACTAGAGAACTGTATTCACTCCCCACCATCCCAGACATAACGCTTTTCCTAAGGTCAGTGATCAATAAATCCAATGGACTTGTCTCAGTGCTCTTCTTACTCCACCCCTTTGAAGACCCTGAAACTGACCATCTCCTGTTGCATTCAATTAAACAACTTGTTAATAAGAACTATGCCATACACAGCAAAAACGATGACTAAGATCGAATCCCTGCCTTCTAGGCGTGTAAAATCTTGATAGGGAAATAGACACATAAACTAGAATATGGCAAATGCTAGACTAGAGGAAGAAGAAACTGCTATAGAAATACACATTAGGAAATGACTAAAAGGAAATGGGACTGGGAAGGTGATGATGTCTAGAAGATATCACTGAACTTTCTAAGACAGATCTTAACAAATAGGTAGAATTTTGATAAAAGAAGTTGCTATCGTTTCCATGACAATGAATTCTTTTCATCCTCCCATTATATCTCTAAATGTTTTTTCCTTCATTAGCATTTCTTCAGATCACTACTCATTCTACATATGCTCTCTTTCCAATGGCATCATCTATCATCTCAAAGTAGGAATTCCTATTATAACTCCAACCTCTTCCCTAAAGTCTTAATACATCCTTCAAATATCTATTGGACATATCAATAAATATGTAACACAGGCATCAAAAAACTCAACACATCCAAAGCAGAACTCACTATATTTCACAAAAAAAAAAAAAAAAAAATGGTTTAACCTCTGAGTTTCCCACCTTATCTCAACCACCCAATTACTTACAAACAAAATCTGTCTGTCACAATCACTCCCTGATCCTCAAGCATCTCATCGGTTCTAATGGTCTCCCAGTATCTTCAGGTTTGAAAATGTAATGTCTCTTTCATTTTAGACTTAACAATGGGCAGAATCTGGCACTATGTTATATATTCAAATAGTTACAGAAAAAAATCTTCTCTTTTCCTGGAAAGGAAGAAACAAAACTATCCCTGTCTGTAGATAATCTGATTGTCTACACAATATCCCAAGCAACATATAAAATCAAACAAACAAACAAACTAAACCCAATCTCCTAGAATAAGGCAGCTCAGCAAGGGCACAGGATACAGATAAACCTAAAAAAATCATTTGTATTTCTATATAAAAGCAATCAACACATGGATGCAAAAATTTAAAATACAGTAGCATTAATAAATCCTCAAAAAAAAAAATACGTAGGGAAAAATCTACCTGTATAGGACGTATACGCTGCAAACTACACAATGCTGATGAAAGAAAGCAAAGGTGTAAATAAATGCTTGTGGACCAGAAGACTCAGCATGTCAATTCTCCCCAAAGTGACACAATTTCTATCACAATCTCAGAAAGATTTTTGCAGACAGATATAGACAAGATTATCCTGAAATAGATACAAAAAGTGAAGAGATTATAAGAGCTAAAACAACTTTGAAAAAGAGAATCAAATGAGAAGAATCAGTCCACTCAATTTTAAGATTTACTATATTGATAGAGTAATCAGGCTTTATGATATTGGCAGAGAAATAAACAAATAGGTTAATGAAATAGAACAGAGAATCAAACCATAAGAGACACTTAAAAACTGAGAATAAACTGAGGGTTGATGGGGGGTGGAGGGGAGGGGAAAGTGGGTGTTGGGCATTGAGGAGGGCACCTATTGGGATGAGCGCTGGGTGCTGTATGGAAACCAATTTGACAATAAATTTCATATTAAAAAAATAATAAATAAATAAATAAATAAATAAATAAATAAATATTAAAAAGCAAAAACAAACAAAAAAGAAATAGAACCATGCAAATACTTCCAACTAAAAGACAGCCTTTTCAACAAATGGTGCTAGAGTAAGTGGATATCCACAGACCCAGAAAATTTTAAGTAAAAGTTAAAAAATAACCTTAACCAAAGTCTCACACTTCACACAAAATTTAATTCAAAATGGATCACTGACATAAATGTAAAAAAACTACAACATTTTAGGGGAAAAAAAACAGACAAAATCTTAGGGATTTAAGGCTAGGCAAAGAGTTCTTAGACATGAGACCAAAAACACAATTCATAAAAGGATAAACTGTAGGGGTGCCTGGGTGGTTCAGTTGGTTAAGCATCTGACTTTTAATCTCAGATCAGGTCTTAATCTCAGGGTCATGAGTTCAAGCCCCGTGTTGGGCTGCACACTGGGCATTAAGCCTACTTTTAAAAAAAAAATTTTAAAGAAAAGGGAAAACTGTAAATTACACTTCAGAATTAAAACTTTTTCTCTTTAAAAAACTTGTTCAGAAGATAAAAAGACTAGATACAGACTGGGAGAAAATACTTGTAAACTACATATCCAGCAAAGGATGATATAGTATCTGGAATATATAAGGAAATCTCACAACTCAATGGTAAAAAATTAATATAATTAAAAAGTGTCAAAGATATGAATAGACATTTCACTGAAGATGTGCAAATGGCAAATAAGCACACTAGCCATTAAGGAAATGCAAATTAAAACCCACAAATGAGCTATCACTATACAACCATCAGAAGTGGCTGAAATTAAAAAATAAGGGAAACACCAATTTCTGGCAAGAAAGAGAAACTGGATCACTCGTGCATTTCTAGAGAGAATGTCAAATGGTAGAGTCATTCTAGAAAGCAGTTTGACAGTTTCTTGAAAAAATAAATAGAGACACACAACTATCCTATGACCAAGCAACTGTAGTCCAGGGTGTTTATCCTAAAGAAATGAAAACGTATGTTAATACAGAATCTATGCACAAATGTTTACGGCAGCTTTTCCATAGAATAGTCAAAAACCAGAAACCACCCATATGTTTTTCAAGAGGTGAATGGTTTAAAAAATAGTGGAGTATCCTTTTCAGCAATGAAAAAGAATAAATGAATGATATATAAAACAATGTTGATGAATCTCCCAAGAAATATGCTGAGTAAAAAAGGCCAATCCCTAAACACTGCATAATGCATGATCTCATTTACATGACATTCTTGAAATGACAGAATCATAGACATGAAGAATAAAGTAATGGTGGCCAGGGGTTAGGAGGAGGGGGCATATGGGAGGAAAGTGGGTATTGTTATAAAAGGGCAACAGGAGAGATCCTTTTGAAGATGGAAATCTTCTATATCTTGACTATATCAATAGCAGGGTTTGGGTTGTGATATTTATTTACTATCATTTTGTAAAATGATACCATCAGCAGACACCAGATAAAAAGTACAAGGAATCTCTCCACTATTTCTAACAACTGCCTAAGAATCTACAATCATCTCAAAATAAAAAGTTCAATTAAAAAAAAGTAGGGGCACTTAGGTGGCTCAGTCAGTTAAGCATCCAACTCTTGATCTCGGCTCAGGTCATGATCTCACAATTCATGAGTTCAAGCTCCACATGGGGCTCTGCACTGACAGCATGGAGCCTGCTTAGAATTGTTTCTCCCTGTCTCTCTCTGCCCCCACCCCACTTGTGCTCTCTCGTTCCCTCTCAAAAATATAAGTAAACTTAAAAAAAAAAAAAAGCAGTCATCCACATGGCCAATAGGAAATGAAACATGCTCATCACTATTACTCATCATTGCACAAAGAAATACCACTACATACAAACCAGAATGACTAAAATAAAAAGAACGGATAAAGCAAAGTACTGATGGGAATGAAAAAACCATCTGTAATTACAAATACCGCCAAAAACTAAATGCCCATTACCAGTAAAGTAGATAAATTGTACATATTTGCAATATTGGTATACCAAACTGTATAGCCTATTGTAAGAAACGGGGGAAATCTTACACAAAACAGGAAAACAACCTAGGACCTTATCATCACTGTGCTCTAACCCAGAGATTCCAACCAGGGTTTACAAATGGCCAAAATACTGATCCTCTCAACAGTCTGGGTAGTCAGGCCTAGGGTAACAGAGCACAGCAATAAATATTTCAATGTTCCCTAGTGTGCCACACAATTATTATCATTTTCTAGGTACACCATACATGCTACAGCATAAAAAAAAAGGTTAGGAAACACTGATCTCACCAAACAACATAACAGCAATCGTACACACCATGTAGAAAGAGCACACGCACATATCTATAAAATCATTATCCAAAATCATCAGACACCTTCAGAAACATATTTTTATAGCAAAAATGTTACAATGTTCATAAGATTTGACCAAGAAATTCCACATTAATCTCTTATGAATTTTCCAAATATGCTTACAAAAATTTAGCTAAATACAGGTACATAATAGTACTATGATTAAAATATAAACTTATTTGTCATAGTGTTATAATCTTGTTTTAGAAGACCACTTAATGACCAGGGAAAAATAAATCAAAACATATAAATTAAAAATGCAAACTACAAAACAGTATTTTTTAATGAACATACGGAACAAATACGAGAATGTTATTCATTGTTATCTCTGATCATGGCAACATACTATTTTAATCTTCTTTTTGTTTTGGGGTATTTTCCAGAAATTCTACAATAAACACATGATACATGTGTAAAACTGGTAGGAGACAAACAAGTAGGAGAAAATAGGGATTATTATAGTAGAAAGAATCTGAATGAGAGACAGAAATAAATACCCTAATAGAGTACAAAATAATCATATGATAAGATTTTTAACTTTAGCTCTACAACTAACAATTGCTATGAAGGATCCTTGTTTAGATATAATTCTTTAGATTTCAGTTTCTTTAGTTATTAAATAAATTGAATTAAATGACACAGGAGTGACACCCAGATAGCAAACCAGCAGATTCCAGCATTCATCCCCTACAGAAATGTCAATTTGAACAACTATCCATGCATGAAAATACCTTCACAAAAGCTAAGGATTCCAGGTGAGAGATTACAGCACTTCGATGGAACACAGAAATAATAAAACACACACTGAAAAGGGTAAGAAAGAGCATCTCATGTATGTTACCCAGCCTCCAAGTCCAGGCATCCCAGGGTGGAGACAGACACTCACCCCATGAAAGAAGAGTGAAATGAGCACCCAACTTCACCAGAAGTGTGTGAGCCAGCCCACACAAACTAGGGACTCAAGCTCAAGGCCCATCCCAGCACCAGGCTAACTCCTAAGAAGCCAGGCTCCAGTCTTACTCTAGGCCTAACACCAAATTCCAAGCCATCAGGACTGCTCCCTTATGGGACCAAGCACATGGCCTACACCAGTGAACCTAGGCTCTAGGCCTACCCCTAAACACCAGCCCAGCCAGCCACAAGACTTCAACAGCAAGCCCATGCACAGACTTCACCAAAAAACCTACCCAAAATCTCTGGCCAGTCTACAGGATGAAGGGCTTGCACTACAGGAGCCAGAATTTGGACACTGTAAATGATGCCTGACACCTGGGTGGCTCAGTTGGTTAAGCATCTGAGTTTGGCTCAGGTCATGATCTCATGGTTCTTGAGTTCAAGCCCCACATCAGGTTCCATGCTGACAGCTAAGTGCCTGGAGCCTACTTTGGATTCTGTGTCTCCCTCTCTCTCTGCCCCTCCCCTTCTCACATGCTGTCTCTCTGTCTCTCTGTCTCTCTCTCACTCTCTCTCTCTCTCAAAAATAAGTAAATATTTTTTAAAAAACGCACACATACCAAAACAAAGCCACAAGGAATACAAATAAACATAAAAACAAAGGAACAAAATAAAACACCAGTAACCAACCCTAGGAAAACAGAGACGTATGAATTGCCAAAGAATTCAAAATAATTATCTTAAAAAAACTCAGTAAACTACAACAGAACACAGACAACTAAATGAAATCAGAAACACAATACGTAACCAAAATGAGAAGTTTAACAAAGATGAAAACTACTTAAAAAAAAAAAAAAAAAGGTGGGGCACCTGGGTGGCTCAGTCAATTGAGTGTCTGACTCTTGATTTTGACTCAGGTCATTATCCCAGGGTCATGGGATTGATCCCCACATCAGGCTCCATGGTGAGCATGGAGCCTGCTTAAGATTCTCTCTCTTTCCCTCTGCCCCCTCCCTTGCTTACGCTCTCTCTAAATATATATATATATATATTTTTTTTAACTATAAATAGGATTTAAATGAAATCCTAAAAATTCCATTTAGAAAAGGAATAAAGTATAAAAAGAAAGAGAAAAAATTCTGGAGCTGAAGAAAACAATGACAAAACTAAAAAAAATTTCATAGACAGTTTCAACAACAGACTAGTTCAAGCTGAAGAAAGAATCACAGAGGTAATAAAATGGCAATAAATACATATCTTTCAATAATTACTTTGAAGGTAAACGGACTAAACACTCCAATCAAAAAACACAGAGTGACAGAATGGATAAAGAAATAAGACCCTTCTATATGCTGCTTCCAAGAGAATCATTTTAAGCCTAAAGACACAGGCATAATGAAAGTGAAGGAATGGAAAAATATTTACCATGCAAATGGATGATAAAAGAAAGTGAGAGTAGCAACACTTGTGTCATACAAAATTCTTTTTAAAACAAAACAAAGACTATAACAAGAGACAAAGAAGGACACAATAATAAAGAGGACAATTCAATAAGAAAATACAATAATTGTAAATATTTATGTACCCAACATGAAAGCACCGAAATACATACAGCAGTTAATAACAAACATAAAGGACCTAATTGATAATAATACAATAGTTGCAGGGGACTTTAACATCCTTACATCAATAGATCATCTAAACAGAAAAACTACAAGGAAACAAGGGCTTTGAATGACACACTAGACCATACAGACTTAATAGATACATTCAAAACATCCCATCCTAAAACAGCAAAATACACATTTTTTTCATGTGCACATGGAATATTCTCCAGAACAGATCACATATTAGGCCACAAAATAGGCCTCAACACATTCAAAAATATCAAAATCATACCATGCATCTTTTCTGACCACAACTCTATGAAACTAGATATCAACCACAAGAAAAAATCTGGAAAGAACACAAACACATGGAGATTAAATAACATGCTGCTAAACAATGAATGAGTTAACCAGGAAATAAAACAAAAAATTAAAAAGTACACGGAAATAAATGAAAATGAAAACACAATGGCTCAAAACCTGTGGAAGGCAGCACAAGCAGTTCTACAAGGGAAGTTCAGAGCAATGAGGTCTATCTCAAAAAGCAAGAAAATATCAAATAAACTACCTAACACTTCACTAAAGGAGCTAGAAAAAGAACAACCAGCAGAAGGAAGGAAATAATAAAGATTACAGCACAAATAAATAATATACAAACTAAAAAAAAACAATAGATCAGTGAAGCCAGAAGCTAGTTTTTTGAAAAAAAAAAATCAATAAAATTGCTAAACCTCTAGCCAGACTTATCAAGGAAAAAAGATCAAGGACTCAAATAAAATGACAAATGAGACAGAAGAAATAGCAAACACCACCACAGAAATATAAACAACTTTAAGACAGTACTGTGAAAAACCATATGCCAACAAATTGGACAACTTGGAATAAGTGGATAAACTCCTAGAAACATATAAAATACCAAAACTGAAACAGGAGGAAATAGAAAATGTGAACAGATCAATAACCTGCAAAGAAATTGAATCAGAAATTAAAAAACTACAAAGTCCAAGACCAGATGGCTTCACAAGCAAATTCTACCAAACATTTAATGAAGAGTTGATAGCTATTTTTTTCAAACTATTCCAAAAAAAATAGAAAAGGATGGAAAACTTCTAAAGTCATCCTATGAGGCCAGCATTACCCTAATACAAAAACCAGACAGACACCACTAACCAAAAGAACTGCAGGTCAATATCTCTGATGAACATAGATGCAAAAATCTTCAAAACACTAGCAAACCAAATCCAACAATACATAAAAAAAATCATTCAGGGGCACCTGGGTGGCTCGGTTGGTTAAGCGTCTGACTTTGGCTCAAGTCATGATCTCAGGTCCATGAGTTCGAGCCCCGCGTTGGGCTCTGTGCTGACAGCTCAGAGCCCGGAGCCTGTTTCAGATTCTGTGTCTCCCTCTCTCTCTGCCCCTCCCCTGTTCATGCTCTGTCTCTCTCTGTCTCAAAAATAAATAAACGTTAAAAAAAAAAAAATTTTTTTTTTTAAAAATCATTCACCACAATCAGGTGGGATTTATTCCTGGGTTTCAAGGGTGGCTCAGTATTTGTAAATCAATCAATATGATACATCACATCAATAAGACAAAGGGTAAGAACCATGAAATCATTTCAACAGGTTCAGAAAAAGTATTTGGCAAAGTACAACATCCATTCATAATAAAAAGCTATCAAAAAAGGTTTAGAGAGAACATATCTCAACACAATAAATGCCATATAGGAAAAACTCACATCATCCACAATGGGGAATAACTGACAGCTTTTCCTCTATGGTCAGGAATAAGACAAGGATGTCTACTCTCACCACTTTTATTTAATATAGTACTGGAAGTCCTAGCCACAGCAGACAACAAAAAGAAATAAAAACATCCAAATCTGTAAGGAAGAAGTAAAACTTTCACTATTTGCAGATGACATATACCATATGTAGAAAACCTGAAAGAGTCCACCAAAAAACTGCTAGAACTGATAAACCAATTCAATAAAGTAGCAGGATATGGGGCGCTTGGATGGCTCAGTGGGTTAAGCATCTGACTTCAGTTCAGATCATGATCTCAGGGTTCTTGAGTTCGAGCCCCACATCGGGTTCTGTGCTGACAGCTAAGAGCCTAGGGCCTGCTCCAGATTCTGTGTCTCCCTCTCTCTGCCCCTCCCTCACTCACACTCTTCTCCCTCTCTCTCAAAAATAAATCAACATTTTTAAAAAATGTTTTAATAAAAAAAAATAAAAAATAAATCTGTGGCATTTCTATATACATATAATGAAACAAAGAAAAAGTAATTAAGAAATCAATCCCATTGATAAATGCACCAAATGCACTAGGAAGAAACCTAACCAAACAGACAAAAGACCAATACTCCTAAAACTATTTAAAACAAGGAAGAAAGATGGGGTGCCTGGGTGGCTCAGTCGGTTAAGAGTCCAACTTCAGCTCAAGTCATGATCACACCATTCATGAGTTGGAGCCCACATTGGGCTCTGTGCTGACAGCTCAGAGCCTGGAGCCTGCTTTAGACTCTGTGTCTACCTCTCTCTCTGCCCCTCCCCCGTGCGCGCTCGCTCTCTCTCTCTCAAAAATAAACATTAAAAAAAATTAAAACAGTGATGAAAGAAATTGAAGATGACACATAGAAATGGAAAGACATTCCATGCTCATGGATTGGAAAAACAAATATTATTAAATGACTATCAATCTACACATTTAATGCAATCACTATCAAAATACCAACAGTATTTTTCACAGAACTAGAACAAACAATCCTAAAGTTTGTATGGCACCACAAAAGACCCCGAATAGCCAAAATAATGTTGAAAAGAAAAAGCAAAGCTGGAGGCATCACAATTCTGGACTTCGATTCCATTACAAAGCTGTAGTAATCAAAACAGTACAGTACTGGCACAAAAATAGAAACACAGATCAATAAAAGAGAATAGAAAACCCAGAAATAAACCCACAATCATATGGTCAATGAATCTTCGACAAAGCAGGAAAGAATATCCAGTGGAAAAAAAACAGTCTCTTCAACAAATGGTATTCGGTAAACCGGACAGCAATGTGCAAAAGAATAAAACTGGACCACTTACTTACACCATACACAAAAATAAATTGGGATTAAAGACCTAAATATAGAGGCCCCAGGGTGGCTCAGTTGATTAAGTGTCCGACTCTTGATTTCGGATCAGGTCATAATCTCACAGTTTGTGAGATCAAGCCCTGTGCCAGGCTCCATACTGACAGTGTGTAGCCTGCTTGGGATTCTCACCCTATCTCTCTCTCTGCCCCTTCCCACTAGTGCCCTCTTTCAAAATAAATAAACTTTAAAAAAAAAAAAAGACCTAAATGTAAGACCCAAAACCATAAAAATTCTAGTAAAGAGCAAAGGCAGTATCCTCTCTAACATCAGCCATAGCAACTTTTTTCTAGATACATCTCCTGAAGCAAGGGAAATGAGCAAAAATAAACTATTGAGACTACATCAAAACAAAAAAACTCTGCACAGTGAATGAAACAGTCAACAAAACCAAAAGGCAACCTACTGAACGAGAGAAGATATTTGCAGATGACATATCTGATAAAAGGTTAGTATCCAATATATATAAAGAGCTTATAAAACTCAACACCCAAAAAACAAATAATTTATTTAAAAAATGGGCAGAAAACACGGACATTTCTCCAAAGAAGGCATACAGATGGCCAACAGACACATGGAAAGATGCTCATCGTCATTTATCATCAGGGCAATTCAAACCAAAACTACAATGTGGGGGTACCTGGGTAGCTCAGTCGGTTGAGCATCCAACTTCAGCTCAAGTCATGATCTCATGGTTCATGAGTTCAAGCCCTACATCAGGCTTGCTGCTGTCAGCGCAGAACCTACTTCAGATCCTTTGTCCCCCACACTCTGCCCCTCCCCCACTCAAGCACACTCTCTCTTCCCCAAAAATAAATAGCCATTAAAAAAAAAGAAAAGGGGGGGAGGGCGCGCCTGGGTGGCTCAGTCGGTTAAGCGTCCGACTTCGGCTCAGGTCATGATCTCACGGTCCGTGAGTTCGAGCCCCGCATCGGGCTCTGTGCTGACCGCTCAGAGCCTGGAGCCTGTTTCAGATTCTGTGTCTCCCTCTCTCTCTGACCCTCCCCCGTTCATGCTCTGTCTCCCTCTGTCTCAAAAATAAATAAACATCAAAAAAAAAAAAAAAAAAGCTACAATGTGATATCACCTAACACCTGTCAGAATAGCCGGAATCAACAACACAAGAAATATCAGTCATTGGCGAGGATATGAGGAAAAAGGAACCCTCTTGCACTGCTGATGGAAATGCACTGGTGCAACCACTGTGTAAAATGGTATGGAGGTTCCCCAGAAAGTTAAAAATAGAACTACCCTATGATTCAGCAACTGCACTACTGGTATTTAATCAAAGAATACAAAAACACTAATTTGAGGGGATACATGCACCCCGATGTTTATAGAAGCATTCTTTACAACAGCCAAGATATGGAAGCAGCCCGAGCATCGATTGATGAATGGATAAAAAAGATGTGGAGGGAAATGGGTGGGGGATGGAATAGATGGGTGATAGGTATTAGGAGGGTACTTGTTGTGACAAGCACTGGGTGCTGTATGTAAGTATGAATCACTGAATTCTACTTCTGAAACCAATATTGTACTGTATGTTAACTAGTATTTAAATAAAAATTTGAAAAGAAAAAAATTTATATATATAACTATGTGAAAGGCGATATGTGAATTAGTTTGACTGTAGTAATTATTTCATTTGTATATACATCAAATCATGTTGAAAATTAATATGTATATCAAAACATCCTGTTGAAAGATAAAAATTAACCGTCAACACTAAAAACAAATGACACAAAGAGTTCTTTATTTCCCCACTTTTAAAACTGCATCTTTTTTTAAATAAATGGTACTGGAGGAACTTGGTATCTGTGTAGAACAAAACATTAACCTTGACCTCTGCCTCATACTATGCACAAAACTTAATATGAGATGGATCATAGACTTAAATTGGAAAATTATAAACAGTAAAGTATCTAAAAGGAAATACAGGCAAATATCTTTATGAAAATTCCAAAGTCAAAAAACAGAGGCAGCATTAAGGATAGGCCATGGAGAAAAAAAAGAAAAAAGGATAGTCCATAAAGGACAAATATGGTAACCAACCTGACTAACACAATGGCTACAGACTGACGTATGATGCAAAATTATAATTATGAGCCTCCAATTTAGGAGTTTCTCTTTATAAAAATATCATTATTAAACATCTATCAGACCTATATGCATTTAATCTTATTCATTTACATTCCCTTGTCTGTTTCCCCATTCAATTAGTGCAGCACATTTATCACAGAGATGGCTGACTACTATTTGAATTAGAGCCTATGGCCATGGACTAGAACAAAGCTAACTGGCCCTCCTCAAAACGGCTAACCCCATGATCTTAGCCTTATTAGTACCAAAGTCCAATTCAGCAGTCTTTCTTGGCCCCAGAGTTTGATCACTAAATCTTCTAGAAGACTATTTCTAGAGGGACTGACAAACCTAGTTCCTTTGGAAAATAAGAAGTGAGAATTCTTCACAATAAGAAAGAATTGGT
Organism: Panthera tigris; assembly: GCF_018350195.1. NCBI lineage: Eukaryota > Metazoa > Chordata > Mammalia > Carnivora > Felidae > Panthera > Panthera tigris. Next base: position 45,368,490 of record NC_056669.1, read on the forward strand.
GGGTGCCTGGGTGGCTCAGTCAGTTAAGCATCAGACTCTTGATCTCAGCTCAGGTCACAATATCACAGTTCGTGGATTCAGCCCTGCTTGCAATTCTATCTCTCCCTCTCTCTGCCCCTCCCCTGCTCTGACTATTCTAAATGAGGACAAATAACACTTATCCATAGTGCATGTTACAAATAGAAATGTATGATTTATTATCTCCTATAGGAGTTTAGGCTGTCCATCCTGGAAACAAAAAATACAAAAATATAGGGAAACACAACTGAGATGTATAAATAACATAACAGGATATTCATAAATTTGGTATATACATATACCAGTGTCCTAACCTCGGGGGAAGACTAAGGCTCGATGATGGCTCCAGAGGGAGAAATTACATTCTCAGTCTACAAAAGTAAAAGGTGAAAGACAATGGAAACACAACATTAATATACCACTAAATCAGCAAGTAAAAAGAACTAATCCTAATAGAAGAAAATAGCATCCACTACTTGTGCAGCAAACTTTACTCTTTTCTTTCTTCCAATATGTCAGTACTTTTTAAATAAATGAGATGACAAATATACTCTGTAGAGTAACTGGCACATAGTAGACACTTAAAAATGTTAGTTTCCTTCACTCAGCACAATCACTCCCCATCCCAACCCAAGTTCCTCTTTGTGTTGTGCAAGTTTTAAGTAATGTGCAGAGATTTCTGCCTGTGGTAATTAAGATGTTTGAAAAAATAAATGGCAATTAAGAACTCAGCTATACTTCACGGCCTCATCCTGCCTTCTCTTATAGCAGGATTTTCAGGGAGCCCTGTTGCTCAACTATAGATCCTAACAGTTAAAATCAGAAAGAGAGAAGACTGGTTCACTCTTGCTCTAACTAAAACCTATTGTGCTTATTTCTTATCTCACTTTCTTCAGTCACTGAGGAAGACATTTGGCAATGACAGGAACATTCCAACCACCAGACCAGAAAAGCCCTGATAGCAACAGAATGTCTAGAAAACTACACACCCACACATCCCCTTCGCTGCTCATGGTCACTGCTGAACACATGCCAACCCTAACCCATGATCATGTGTTCTCTGCCTGCTCTCAAGGCCATATCCCCCCAACCTCTCTCTACAAATCTCTAGGTGTGGGCAGAGAGGTCAGTTGTTAAGGTTTGAGCCTAACACCTTCTCCTGTCTACTGCCAGCACCCAAAATAATTTTTCCCTTTCTCTTTTCCAAACCCTCATCTCTTGAGTTACTGGCTTCTCCTGCCAAGAGTTTATCCGAGTTTGTTGCACAACAGTGTTGGCAAAACCTACCAGGAGCTGTGCTCTCCATCTGTCCAGCCCCTTCAGGATTCCCAGGATAGAGTAGTTCACCTGGGCAGCACAGCAGGGCTTCCCCATTCACTTCCTGGGGTAGCAATTGAAGTAGATTAGATCCATCAGTAACAGAATCAGTAGATATCAGGAGTATTCACTATAACCTAATTATTACATGGTCAGGAAAGAGCTACACTGCATTATTCAGGGAAGTTACCTGGTCCTTATGAGAATCAAAATTAAACCACATTTTTATAGCACCACCAGCTTCAAAATAAAAACAAAACTTCAAAGACCAGAACTAGAGTAGGATATTCATCTAGGGTCAAAAGACTGCCTACATCTTTCCTCTAACAAATTTCAAAATATTTTATAAAAATAAGACCACAGCGTGCCTGGGTGGCTCAGACAGTTAAGCATCCGACATTGGCTCAGGTCATGATCTCATAGTTGGTGAGTTCGAGCCCCACTTCAGGTTATGCTGACTGCTCAGAGCCTGGAGCCTGCTTCGGATTCTGTTTCTGCCTCTCTCTCTCTGCCCCTCCCCACTTGTGCTCTGTCTCTCTCTCTCTCTCATAAAAAAACATTTAAATAAATAAATAGATAGATAGATAGATAAATAAATAAATAAGAAAGACTCATTTTGGGGCCCCTGGGTGGCTCAGTCAGTTAAGTGTCCAATTTCACCTCAGGTCATGATTTCATGGATCGTGAGTTCAAGCCCTGTGTTGGGCTCTGTGCTGACAGCTTAGAGCCTGGAGCCTACTTTGGATTCTGTGTCTCCCTCTCTCTCTGCCCCTCCCTTTGCTCTTGCTCTCTTTCTCAAAATAAATAAACCTTAAGAAAAATTAAAAAATAATAAGACCTCATTTTTTAAAATATTTAGCATAATAAAGGAGGTAGAATTACTTTACTGTAACAAATAAATTTATGTTGCATGTGCTGGCTAATTATGTGTCAATTTGACTGGACCACAGGATGCCCAGACATTTATTTGATCAAACATTATTCTGGGTGTGTCTGTGAGGGTGTTTCTAGTGAAGATTAACATTTTCAGTAGACTAAGTAAAGCAGATTGCCCTTCCTAAGGTGGATGGGTCTCATCCAATGAATTGAAGACCTGACAAAAACAAAACAGCTGAGTAAAAGAAATTTCCCTTGCCTGCCTGCCTTCAAGCTGGGACATTAGTCTTTTCCCTGCTTTTAGACTCAGAATGAAACATCCCCTCCTCTTGGGTCTTATTAAGCCTGAGGGCTTTCAGACTGGAACTTATACCACTGGCTCTCCTGTGTCTCCAACTTCCAACTATAGATCTTGGGACTTCTCGGCCTCCATAACTGTGTGAGCCAATTCCTTTTAATAAGTCTCTTTGTGTGTGTGGTGTGTGTGTGTGTGTGTGTGTGTGTACATACACACATACATACCCCTTTTGGTTCTGTCTCTGGAAAACCCCAACAAATACACTACATTTAAATTGCTTCTAACATCTTCATTTTTTTTCAAATATATTTTTTAAAGTTTATTTACTTAGAAAGAGAGTATGCAGAAGCAGGGAGGAGGCAGAGAGAGAGGGAGAGAGAGAATCCCAAGCAGGCTCCAGGCTGTCAGCGCAGAGTCCAATGTGGGGCTCAAACCCATGAACTTCAAGACCATGACCTGAGCTGAGATCAAAAATCGAACACTTAACTGACTCTGCCACCCCAGTGCTCCGCCCCCAACATCTTTGCTTTTAGGGTTAAAACTATAAACTACAGGGGCTCCTGGGTTGCTCAGTGGGTTGAGCATCTCTTGATTTCATCTCAGGTCATGATCCCTTGGTTATGGGATCCAGCCCTGCATCAGCTTCACATGGAGCCTGCTTGAGATTATCTTCCTCTCCTCTGCCCCTCCCTCGCTTCCTCTCTCTCTCTCTCTCTCTCTCTCTCTCTCTCAAAATAAACTTTAAAAAACTTTAAATAAAGACAAACTTGAAAGTATACTTTAAATATAATATTGAGACAAAATATGATCAAGAACAAGGTTCAGATTGAGCCTTATGTAAATTATACCCATGTTCCAAATCAAGTAATATTAGTATTTTTGGTAATGTAGGGGTAGGGAGTCTTAAGAACACACACCTGTTCTCCACCTACTGAGAATATACACCTGTTACTTCCACCTAACACTGTAGTCTTAAACCAAAACATTTTTCATACCCTGCCATCTTCTAGATACTTAAGCACAAATATCATGGACTCTAATATGAAATACCTTAATTAATGAAGAAAACTTCTAATAATACACTTCTTATTGAAGAACTTTATTCAGATGAAAAACAAAGTATGCCCATATATTCCAATCTCTCCAATAATATTGGGTATACTGAATTGAATCCTTAAAATAGAATTAAAGAGTTCAAGCCAGAAAAATAGGGACAACTTCAGCAAGAAATCACAGGTATCAGGGGATCATGCGGACTGAAAAATACCAAACTGCTTCATCATTGGTTGATATACAAAATTCCATTAACAGAAAACAAAGCCATTCTCCAAAACTGCACTTGTACTGATATATTTGCTAAAACTCACTCATACTGAAGCCTAATAATTAGCAACTATGTGATAGATCTAACACCTCTTATTATTTTTTAATGGGGATAACCCTAATCACCTACCTGAACCAGAAAAGAAACTTAACCACAAATTTAACTATGAGAAAAAAAGAAAAGAGCACAGAAGAAGAAAGCTTTAAAAAGATGCTTAACTTCCTAGATCCCATAATTTTGTCTTAAACATCCTTGATTTACCTTTAGATGAGTGAAGACAAACAGGTTAAAACAGCTTTTCTAACATTTGTAACAGACATTTGTAATCCTTTGTAACTGAAAACTCCTGACTACTTTGATTTAAAATATATATTTTATACAAAAGGAGGTTCAATTTCAGCAAATCTAGTAATCAAGGTGTTATGTACGGTCTGAGATACCTTATAACTGCCTTTGGTTTCAAGTTTAAACAAGAGCTAAGTCAAAAGGAAAGAAATCAAAATCCTGGCCAGGATATTGGATTTAAGAAATCATTAAATACTCTCTATAAAGTAATTGCTTCTTTTTCTCTCAATTTCCTCATGGTAAAATTTGGGTTTTGTGCCATAAGTGGTAAACCTAATATATACGTACTTAATATATATTCATATATTCACTGTGTCTCTTCATTGGGAAAGCCCTCCCAAACCTACCATACCAGAATGGGTCCTCTTGTAACACTCTCTAGTAACCCCCTGTACCTCTTAACAGCACCTACCACAGTTTAAATAATTTTCTTGTCTATTCAAGTTTATCTTTCCCCTTAACTGTAATGTCCAAGTACATCTTGTTCCCCCACCACTGTATTTCTGACTCATTGTAGGCAATCTGTAATATGTGAAGAATGAAACAAAGGTAGGAGAGTGAGAGGAAATAAGTTTCAGTAAATACAGTTACATTAACACTCCATGGGCTCCAAATGGAACTAGAGCACACTCTGAAATTCACTCTGATCCTGATTAATATGAGAGTTTCTGAGACACAGGTCTGGAAAAAAATGGTCCCATGTCTACTTTCTTCAAGGTTTAGAAATCGCTAATGATGGGAACAGGCCTTCTTCCATCACTGCCAAAAGATGCAAAGGTATCTCTGAGGCAACGCCCAAAATGGATTAATCGCTATCCACACTGCCAAGATAGAGCTAGAATCAATAAACCAGTGCAACCCGACACATGTAGTAAGTCAAAAGACTATACAAAATAAATGGTAGTAAGTTGAAAACACTGTAAATTCAGCATTCTGAATTTAAGAATTCAGAAACTGCTCAAATATATTTGAGCTAGCATTCTTGAGCTAGCTAGATACTTGATCTAGCATTCTTCTTTCCTTTCACACTTCTTTTCACATGTAAGTTCATTTTACTTAATATTTTCCAATGCAGCTAAAAGCTAAATTACTTAAAATCTTCTTTCATTCACTTCAATTATTGATTCTCCTCAGGTATAATCATGAGGAAAGAGAGTACCATATACAGTTTGTAATACCAATTGACAATACTAATTTAATTCACCAATAAATCAGGCTCATTAAGGAATACACTTTAACTATACTCTTAGTTTCCCAAGATGAAACAGACATATTAAACATGAAGGAAAACATTAAAAAATTCAAATGACAACACTCTTTAAGAGATGAACAATTAATAGAAAAAAAAAAGCTAAGATTAATGATAAACCAACAGACAATTTTAAAGTTTGACCTTGTATCAACAGAGACTCAAACAAATCTTTAACATGATACTACGTTATGATGAAATAGTTTAAGGCCCCTAATCATCAAAAGCATCAACTAATATTATGCATTACTATGTGGCTAGTACAGTCTCAGGGATATAAACATTTTCACAACATCATACTATACACATATCGCAAGAAATTGTACCAATATGTTTTGAAAAAACTCTCCAAAACCTTTTTATTTAGCTTTTTGTTAAGCAGTCACTTCAATTAACTCCCCTTCCCTAATTATCACCTAACACAGTACCTGGTAGATAGTCAATTAACATTTGATGAACAGATTATAAATCTATCATCAAAGTCCTACCACATTTTTTTTATCACTATCACAGCTTACCAACATAGATGAATGGGATATAAGTCCTTGCTTCAGTCTTTTAATCCAGGTTGTCTTGTCATAGTCAATAAAAGAAATTACTTATATGTATATTGCTTATGCACAAATATAAGGCAAGATTTCTTCCTCTCAAAGTCAAAACTCATAAAAAGAGGAAGCCACCTTGTATTAGTTTACTCCTTAGAAATGTTCATTTTTTGACAATCTGTTGTCCAATTTAACATATTCCTCAGAAATCAAGAGCTCTCTATTCTAAATAATAAAACTCAGGTTCAAAAATATAAAATAAATCATGTAACTGTATCTTGGTGGAGGTAAATAAACAAAAGGGGGAAATGGTATGATATGTAATCAAACAAGCAACAGTGAGGTCACGTACGACTCTAGGCTATGGTAAAGCTTGCACATTAATCGAGTTGGAAAACCAATGGAGAGTTCTGAGCAGAAGAATAACAAGTACTGATTTATATTTCTAAAAAATATGAGATAGATATTTTACCCCCATTTTTTGATAAGAATATTGAGGTTCAAATATGTTAAGAACCTTGCTCAAGGTCACTAAGCTAATATGTGGCAGCACTGAGATTCAAGCCCACGCTCTTCCCACTTTTTAACACCTCCCAAAACTCCCTGCTCAAGATTTTTCTGCAACATTCTCTTTTTAACCTCTTCATACCTCTGACTGCTTCTTTCATATTTTTTCCTCTACTCCAAAAACAAACATTCTTCGGATTATGTTCTCTTTCTAAACTCTCTCCCTTATTGGCCTAAGGATCTCTCTTCCTTATTGACCTACCATAACTTCAACTCTCATCTATATTCTTATGACATCTTAACCTAAATCTCTAGCCCCATCTTCTCTCTAGAATAGCAACTCCACATTTCCCAATGCCTCCAGGTCATTCTCCACTCATAAATTACACTAGTAGCTAGAATTCAAAATGCCCCAAAGCAATCCACCCTATTTCACTGAAAATACTTTCTCCAAGGCACTACCTTCTACAAATCCCAATAAACAAGGCTTATAATTATATAGCATCATTTAATTTTTTCCCCTACTTTAAAAGTGAGTTACTAAATCTAATCGAATAATTCTATAAACCACTGCCAGATTAAGCTTTCTGAAACAACCTCAAGCATACCACCCCCTGTTGGCAACTTTTAGTGATTGCCTACTATATCAAATAAAATCCAAATTCCATCTGCCATTCTCCAACGCGTACTATATCCTATTCTACCTGAATGTCTTAGTTTAAGCCATTCTTTCCCTTATCCATCACCTATTTCTACCTTTCCAGATCATATTTTTCCTTCAAGGACAGTAAAATGCCACCTTTCCCATTAAATTTTCCCTTACCTTCCATTCAAATGTAATCTACCTCTGATTTCTCAAACCATTTGCTCTGTACCTTATAGTATTATCTCAATGAATTTATGTTACAGGGTACTGCATGCCTTACCTCCCCTCCTGGACTATGAACTTAATATTAAGAAATACATCCCATTCATTTTTTTTATTCTTTACCATACCACATGGCACACAGCTGCTGTAACAGCACGCTGCAAATAGCAGACTCAATAAATAACTGGTAAGTGAATAGGGGGTAAATATTCCAAATACCAATAGTCTTGGTTCAGATATTATAAAAACTAATCATCAAACCTCAGTATCCCCTTCATTAGTATATATTTTTAATCAATATTTATCAGTAAATAATAAAAAAAAAAATTTTAGAGTCCAAAGTTTATGACAAATATAATTTTCTAAGTAGTAAATAAGAGGTCTGGTTATTCAAAATAATCTGCATCACAGTGAATCAATTAGAGTTGGATATGAAGGCATTCTGATGAAAAAAAACTCTGTTATCACAGGGATTACCAGTATGTTTCTGGCCCTCTCACTCCTCCAGGTAGGTTCCTCTCTCTACCAAATGTATTCCCAGATAGAGGACTACTCCCTTTGACGTAAAAAGAATTTTCTAGCAACAATGCAAAAGTAAATAATGCCTACATTGAAAAATACATATTAAGGATTTGAAGGCTGTTTTAAGTTTTTTTTCATCAACCGAACAACTGTTTTAATAAGAACCTACTGACTCAGAAACATGAACAATAATGGATCATAGTTATTTAGATCCTATATTCTAATACTTATTAATTTTTATCCCTGATCGATGATAACTAAAGAGGCAAACAATAGTAAACCAGATTTGGCCGGCTATACTGAGACAGCTGCTACAGGAAAGGGTGAGTTGAAGAGTGTTTAGTGTAATGTAACGCTTCAACTTTCAACTAAAAATGATGTGCTGGAAGGACAATTTGTACTCAACAGAGATCAATCAAATAAATCATATATTAGACACAAGTTTCAACAAGCTCAAAATGTCATGTTAATGAATAGGAAAAGTCATAATTTAATTGCTTATTTAAAAAAAAAGGACCAAATGACTGTTAAATCTCTAAAGATGTAATAACAAATTGTGTAAAAATTATCATATACTTACTGAATAGAAAGATAAAGTGAGTCCCTTACCCCTACCCCCTAAGCCAGGCCTCAGACCAAAAAAAGACAAATTCCAAGATCTCCAAAGGTCAAATAATCCAAATAGATATCTCAGGCACTTCATGACTTCCGTGTCTTTTTTTTCTTTTTTTAAGTAAAACCAGAAACAAATGGTGTATTATCAAAAACTTTGAAAAGTCTCACTGCTGGTCTCCTTTGCTGGTCTCGTTTTCTCTAGCAAACCCGCTCACCCACTGCCTTTACAAACTCAGACCACACTCTGTGCCAGAAGCACTTTACATATTATGCCGCATTTAATCTTCACAAAGACCTCCCAAGTTAAAATTTACCATTTCTCCAATACTGCAGACACAGAAATTGAGGCTTAGAGTGGTTAGGTAATTTGTCTGAGGTTACCCAGCTAGCAAGTAGTGAGCTACAATTCTAACATGGGCAATCTGATCCAGGGTCCAGGATCCTGCCTCTAAGCCACACTAAAATTCAGAAATCGGAACAGCTTCTTGGAAGTGGAATCAAACTTTGGAAGTGTTGTAGAATTACTATTTTTTCCATAAAATAAAACTGTAAGAACATTAAAAAAAAAAAAAAAAAAAAGACCTAAGTCCACATTAACCAACTGATTCCTGCAGTCGGTGGTTTCCAGGTCTTTCACAACTAACTAGATTCTGCCCATAAGTTGTTTATTTCTAACAATTCCAACTCTTTTTAAATGTTTATTCAGTCTAGAGGTGATGAACTGATAATAGGTTAGATAACATGGCTCACAATGAATAAACATTATGTAAATATATTTGTTCTCTGAAGAACAGTATAAACATCTAAAGGTCAGTGAAAAGGAAGGTTTTTAAATTATTCCTTCCAAAAGTGCAAAGAGTTGTACTCTGGAGTCAGCTACCTGTAAATGCCAGTATCCGAATCTGGAGGTCCTGAAGAAACCACCTGGTAAAAGCATAATTAAGAATAGTCTTAGGGGCACCTGATGGTTCAGTTGGTTAAGTGTCCAACTTCAGCTCAGCTCACAATCCCACAGCTCGTGAGTTTGAGCCCCATGTCAGGCTCTGTGCTGACAGCTCAGAGCCTGGAGCCTGCTCTGGATTCTGTGTCTCCCTCTCTCTCTGCCCCTCCCCCACTCAAGCTCTTCTCTCCCTCTCAAAAATAAATAAACATTAAAAAAAAGAAAGAAAGAAAAATGGTGTTAGGGGTGCCTGAGTGGCTCAGTCACTTAAGCAACTCTTGATTTTAGCTCAGATCAAGATCTCATAGTCATGAGATCTAGCCCGGGGCTCCATGCTAGGTGTGGAGCCTGCCAAAGATTCTCTCTCTTCCTCTCCATCTGCCCCTTCCCTGCGAAAGAAAGAAAGAAAAAGAAAGAAAGAAAGAAAGAAAGAAAGAAAGAAAGAAAGAAAGAAAGAAAGAAAGAAAGGAAGGAAGAAAAAGTCAGTCAGTCTTAGGGTCTTAGAACCACCCAAGTGAGTTAAGTGAGCAAGTTTTCCTTAAAGAAGGCACCTAAAAACCTGAACAACATAGAATCCATCCCCCTAAATGGGCAACTATGCATTCTAAATTTGTATTCTAAATTATGGTGGGCACTAGCTTTCATTCATCTTAGTGGTGGCCTACAGCTAAAATAGTTCAACAACTGTTTCGTGCTGTTGTGTTGTTTGTGTGTATATGTGTGTATTGTGTGGAAAGGGGTACCACTTGTTGTGAGTGTGTGGTAATAACTAACATTCTTTTGCACTGCCTTAGGCCTGCCAAATATCTCCTTACTCCTGACCTATTCATGAGTTCATTAATTCACATCTGTACTCATTCAGACATTTATTAAGCACTTACAGAAGTACTGTGCTAATTCTAAATACAAACCACCATCCTAACAGGACACTAAAGAGACAATATTCAAAGTGTGACTCTTGATCCAACAGCATCAATATTACCTGGGAGTCTGTTAGAAATGCGGAATCTCAGTCCCCACCCAGACCTACTAAATCAGAAACTCTCATTTTCATTTTCACATGATGGGAGAGGGGGTAGTGTCTTAACACATATTAATGTCTGGGTCTATATGATAAAAAGTGAAACTGACTTCTGCAAGCCCAGAGAAAGTTACCATATTCTTTGTTATCTCTGTAAGAAACAATCAGACTTTTCAAGAAGTACCACAGATATGGCCCTGACACACTTTCAAAAATATTAGGCTATAAATCCAAATTATTACTCAATGAGAAGTAAAAACTGATCATCCACTGAATATACAATAAAACTCTTAGGAAACATACAAAATATATGATCTCTGCCTTCTTAAGACACATACTCTACTGGGCAAGAAAATGAGAGGATGAACTTTGATAGCCAAAGTAATACATCTTTAATATCAAGAACAAGGTTATCGGAAAAAAAGATGCTGGTGAAAACATTTAAGCACAAACTTGTTTTAACAGTTCTCAGTGGTACATATATGTATTTACAAATATTCTCTACTAAAAACTCCAAACTTAAATTGCTTGGGTGACCTAAAGTCAGATCTTTTAATCACCTTCACTGATCCTGTCGAGAACCATCCTTTAAATTGGCACCCAAAATCTCAACCAGAGTCTACTCTGTGAACCTGCAAGAACATTTGCAAAACGATCAAGCCACAATACTGTCATCCCAAACTGAGACAAGATCTGAGCCCGCAGGGATTTGCTGTCAAATATGCCCTTTAAAAAGGGGGATGAGGGTTAGAGAGGGAATTAGATGAGAAAAGACTGAGGGCCATTTCTCAACGTCTCGCTGACCTACAAACTCCTCTCCATCAGAAGGCGAGAGAAAGAAAAATTACTGCAGTTCCCTTAAGTCACAATTTTAAGTGTCCTAACTTAATTTTAAAGTTGGGAGCCCATCCTCTTCCCATCAACAGGCATTCGGATGACAGCTCAACATCAAGTTCCCCTCCCCCTTTTCCCGCCGAGTGTAGCATTTGGGATATCCGTCCCCTTGCGACCTCCTCCATCCCACCCACAACCCCCAAAACACTCTGGCCCCTCCGAATGAGAGCCCGACACAGAACGAGTCGCCCAGGCCGCTGGGAAGCACGACTGCGTCCCACGGCCCACCCTCCACACTAAACTCGCCGTGGGGGAGGGGCTGACGGATCTCACCAAGTACAGTGGGGCGTATATCTTCAGGGACTCCTCCAGGGCGCCCCCGGTGATCTGCACGAAGGAGACCCCACAGGAAGGGTGCCAAGTGTGGCCGATCTCGTAGCAGTTATGAGGGATGGACTTGCTGAGAGCCGCCATGACGGAGAGCCGTGCGGACGGGCAGCAAGGGGGCGAGCAGAAGCTCGGGAGGCAGCTGGGCAAGAGGTAGCCGAGCGCGCGCCCGACCGCAGCCGACTCTCCGGGCTGGCTGCTGGAGGTGCAGAATAGAGGGGAAAGGTCACGCGAGCAGGGTTACTCTGGGCCAAAGTCCTCGGATGTTAAGCGCTCGGCGTATCGCAGCTCGAGGGGGCGGGGCGCGCACCGGGGAGGCGGGGAGAGGCGGAGCGTGCGCGCGCCCGGCCCTCGGAGCCCTGGGCCGTGCGGAGAGCGGAAAGCGTGAGAGCGCGACTCGGGGACGCGCCTGTCTCCCACTGCCCACGTCAGCCCCTCGCTGGCCCGCGACGTCTGCGTCGGGAGAGCCCTGGTAGGTGACTTGGGTCACACTGTACTCGTCTCTGCCCTCTCAAAGCCCTGCCAAGTAGAACGGAGGGCAGTGGAAGAAAGGGATAAAATGTCTTTGTTGGGAGCTAGCTGGTGGAGGAAGACGGTTGCCACGAGTCTGGACAGCCTTCCTCCTCAGAACTGCCACCTTCCCTTCCCTAGACTACCAATTAATAAATGGCTAAGGCTGCCTGCTGGTTGAGACCGCGCTGCTCCTGGTTGCTGGGCTTTCTATTCTGTGGTGTCTGAGAAGTTTGAAAAATCTATTAGCAAAGTTTGTACACTTCCTGTGTGGGAAAAGGGCAGTAGATCATTCTGTCCACTGAGCCACTGAGCGATTCTTTCTGCAGCGCACATGACAATCATCGGCCAAATGGTGGACAGAGTAGAGGGGACAGTGGTCTTAGAACTCATACCCGATAGAGAGCTTGGCCATCAATTGGCAGAAGGGACCTGTGTGACCTATAAATCATATAACCCCTCTAAAATGTCAGTTTCCTCATCTATAATAACCCAGGTTCCTTGGAATCCTAAATTCTATAGCTTCTTAAAGCAGGAGCATACTGCCTTTAGAGGACTCCCGTTCTAATCAAGCCTTCATTCATTCTAGAAAGCTTTACTGAGCACATACTATTTTCCTGGCACTGTTGTAAACTCTCGTTGATTCACATGTGAACAGGAGAGACCAGGTTTTGACCCGCTCCTCCTCCCACTCCCACGGAGTCTGAGCCTGAGCTCCTGCTGCAGCCGCTGGTATTGGGGTTTCTGGAGTTACAAATGAACAACGATGTCAACAAAGTTGTTAATGATATGAAAGTAAGGAAATCTACACGAGATCAGAAAAAAGAAAGAAACTCGTTCTCTTCCGTTTATGCGATGGCAAAAGAAATCACTGTTAGAGAAAGCAAAGCAGATGTTGGTGGGTGACACTAGTGATATTGTAGAGGACCCCTACACATCTTTTGTGAAGTTGCTGTCTCTGAATGATTGCCAATTTGCTTTGTATAATGCACATTCAAAACAAGAGTCTAAGAAAGAAGACCTAGTATTTAAATTCTGGGGTCCTGAAAGTGCACTTTATAACACGAGATGATATATGCTATCTCTAAAAATGCCATTAAAAAGAAATTTACAGATATTAAACTTAAGTTGCAAGTAAACGGCTTGGATAATATTAAGGAGTATTCCTCACTTGGAGAGAAACAAAGGCAGCATAGTGGTCCCACTTGAAGGAAACCCCTTATAAAATGACAAATACCATCTGGATGTTAGGGAACTTCCACTTCTCCAGCTCAGTCAACCGGCATAGTATGAGGTTTTGTTCTGTTTCTTGCCCTTCTCAATGGGCCCTTCCAAAACAATGAATGAAAGAAATAGCATTCATTTAAGCAGCCTATCAGTGATTGCTGTTAGAATGTTTCATACTGTTACTTTTACATAGAACCCAAGGAATGCCATCCCATCATATTTTAGCCAAAACAACTGGTTATATATGCCTTCCCTGCAGCAAGTGCTACAATGAATGTGATCGTCAATGTGAATAATTTAGAATACTGCAAAGTGTACGTTAATTGCATTGAGAGTAGTTTTCACCTGTCAGATGGTAAACTTTACTTAGTATTATTTATACTTGCACTTGATTACAGTTCTGTAACTCTCCAGCATTCATACACCTCACCTTCCTTGGCAAGTCTGTTTTAATGACATGACAGGATGGATATAACACCATGCATTGAAAGCACTTTTTTGTGATGAGTTTAACCCCTCACTCCCAAAAGGAATGCCAATTAAGTTGTGCTAACTGTGTCATCAACTTATCCTCATACCCCAGTGTTCATTCCCATTACCTGCATATCTTCTTAAAAGGAATAGCTGTTATGACTGCCTTTTTGTTTACCATTCTGTATACAGTACTGAATAAGTATAGTTTTGTTTACCATGTGAGTCTTACAACACTAAAGATATTTTGAATATCAGCCACGATGGCAATTTCTGTATAAATGAACCTCACCTGGAACATTATTTTTAAGATCAAACTCCTCATCCTCACAAAAATAGCCACATTGCATAGTTATTACTATAAAATTATAGCATAAAAATTATAGCATATTACTAAAAAGGGGGGTTCTATTTTCATGAAACTAGCATTCTAGGGGGGGGAAATGAAAAATAGGCAAGAAGATAAAATAAGATAGTTGTTTAAAGTCAACAAGAGAGGAGTGCTCATTGATGAAAAGCCCAAAATAGCAGGGGTAAAAAGATAAAAGTTTCTCTCAGTTCAGGTAAACATTAGCAGTCCCTAGGCTAGGAGGATGGCTCCATAACCATCAGTGATCCCAGACTCCTGACGGGTTGCTTTACCAACTGTTAACTATGCTTTCCAGCCCAACTTATAAGATGACATCCACATGCCAGCCAGGAAGTCAAAAGAGGAAGAGAAGACCTACTTCTTCTCTTTAAAAAACCTTCCCAGAAGATCTATGCAAACTACTACTTATATCCCATTGGCCAAAGCTTAGTCACATGGCCATACTAAGTTTCAAGGAAAGCTGGGAAATGGGGCTTTTTTTTTTTATTTTAATTGGTTGGACAAATGCCCAGCTAACGTTTAGGGTTTTATTGCTGAGCAAAATGGAAAAAACAGATACTGAGAACAATGAGCAGTGTCTGCCATATTTCTATGCCTCTAGTCACTCAAATTTCTGGGCACGTTCTTCTTTCCACGGATAAACATACCTTCCCCTTCACAAAAGGGACAATCTAAAGTTCCATGCAGTTACCCTATCCTATTCAAAGTCCAGGATCTTTCCTAGGACCAAATACAGCTCTCATGATTAGGGTATCTCCAGGCTTAGCATATCCAATCTACAATGGTTGGACAAGAACAAAATAATCACAAATTATTTAAAATTTCCAATTCAAAATATGAGAGGATCAGAAACAACATAAACCTGTCCACAGAAATTACAGGAATAGCAATGCAGGTTTATCCTACTTAATTTTAATAAGCCATCCCTGAAAATCTGATAGTCGGTAAGAAAATGCTAAACGGGAGCCTATTTTTAACTAGGAAAAATGAAATATGTTACACATCAATCCCCAAATTCCTAATATGTATTTAAAATAAAATAAAATGCCAAATACAAGTAGCAAACAATCGTGTTAGTATTTACAATCCTTAAAAAATAGCATTTTAATCATCAGTCAATACAGTTGCCAACTATCAGTTGCTTTTAAATGTAATAGCACATGTAGTTTGCATGCACAATGATAAACATTATGTTTACCATAGAGCACAACAAATATATACCAATAGCTAAGGAAATTTTAAAATTACAATTAAAAGCAGGCAATTTTGTTTTAGTTAACTGTTAAATGGAGACTTAAACCTTAAAGACATTTAAGAAGGGAAAAACACAGTTATTACTGTCACAGGGGCCAAAGGTGACAGTGCTAAGGAATTGGATGGTATAAGGCAATTTCAGGCAACTATTGCATTCAAAGGAATGGAAAGGGTATTCTCTATGCTGGTGCTGCTGTAAAGACTCCAGAAGAGGAAGGCATTGGTAAATTCTCAAGGAGGACCATCTGTACTTCAGGATGAAAAAAGAAATTGCAAAATAGAGCAGTTCTCAGTAAACCAGTTTACATTTGTAAATTTCTTTATATGGTATTATAAGATCTGTGTTTTAAAAGAAAGTCTTCTCAGGGGCACCTGGGTGGCTCAGTCGGTTAAGCATCCGGCTTTGGCTCAGGTCATGATCCCGTGGTTCACGAGTTTGAGTCCCACATCGGGCTCTGTGCTGACAGCTCAGAGCCTGGAACCTGCTTCAGATTCTGTGTCTCCTTCTCTCTCTACCCCTCCCCTGTTCTCTCTCTCTCTCTCTCTCTCTCTCTCTCTCTCTCTCTCAAAACTAAATAAATGTTTAAAAAAATAAAATAAATAAAATAATAAAAATAATAAAAAAGAAAGACTTCTTTCTCATCATGCCACCATTAAGTTTAAAGGTAATGTTACACTTGGTATCTACATGAGCCATTTATTCTTTTAGGCGCCTACGACCAGTAGCTGGCTGGATACTCTCTCGGGCCTTCATTGTTGCTTCTATTCCATAAAAAAGGCTTTAGGGTTCATCAACAAGGTGAAGCAAAGCATTCCTTCAAAGTAGAAGCACAGTGTATGAAGGAAATGAATCTGGAAATTTGCGGCTGAATTCTAAGGCTTTGAAGACATGCCAGGCTGAAAACTGTTGCTTTTGCAAGATTCTGGCTTTGAAGATGTCAATAATAAAGAATGGAAGAGCTCTTAGGATTTCAGACAGAGGATTTAGCAACAGTGAGTTGTTCAGCTTTACAGGCAGTCATAGAAATGGGTATCAGTCATGAACACAATGACAAAGCATGGCTCAAACTAGGTATAACACTGTGGTACCTCTTAATTCCAGCAATATTCAGATGCACACTCCCTTTGTTGATACTAGGCAAGGTTTCCAAAATAGCTACATATGATTCTGATCTTCTACCAATTTTGGTTATAACATAACTTCACATTTTTCTTCACATCATTTTATTTAAAATATTACATTCAATTTTTAACGTGTAGATATACATTTTTGCCAAAAAAACATTGAAAGCTGTTGTGTTGATACTTAATGCTCTTTCAGTCCAAACAGATAATGCTTCTGCCAACATAACTCTCTAAAAACTTGAAAGATTCTTATATATCAAATTATATAAGCACCCCTTAAAAAAGCCACACCAACAGACACTTTCCATCTTGAGCTGAGACTCAGAAGGTTTTTTGAAAATGTCCTTAAAATATTAGAAGCCCTTTTATCAAGCTGAGAGGGTCTAGGGAGAACAATCAAATATTTCTACAGTCTTGAAAAAGAGTCTTACAGCTGCACCCTGGATTTAACCTTTGCCTTAAAGCAATTCCTTAGTTTCAGAATCTTTTAACCATCTGGAGAGGCTCAGAATGAAAAACAGCTTTACTTTTGAACCCAAAGATCCTAGATTCTTTATATTTCCTATAAATTCTGCTTTAAAAAATTGAATAGTCCTTTTAATTTCATCTCTCTCTATCTTACCAGGCTTCATTTAAAAAAAAAAATCAGTCAAATGAAAGTTCAACATTCTGCCTGGAAATATCAACCAAAAGAACCAGTTTGTTAGAGTATTTTCTATTTCCTACAATTTAGCAGGCAACAGTGTTGCTAAAATTTCCTCTACTACATAACAGCGATCCCTTTTTCTAGGCTCTGGTAAGAATTTCCTCCCTGTCCTTCAAGCCTTCAAGAATTCCACAAAATGCTCTCAAATAACCTTACAAAAGATTCAGGTACACTGTCTATAGAATTCCCAGTGTTTCTGTTAGTTTGATGATGTTACCAGTACTTATAATTACGACTGAGGACACCATCCTCCCTGACTTAGAACTCCCTTTTACCATAAGTAAAAGACTTATGATTATTCTTTGATATGAAAAACACACAATCTACACACAATAGGAATAGATAGGTAAAAGGAATGCCTCAGAGACCAGCCACATTCACCTAAAAAAGTTAGACTGAATGCAATGACATGCCTAGAAGGAAAAGTTGAAGGATAGGAAGCAAACAAAAGGAGAGCCACTGAGACAAGTCAGGCATATGCCTACAGGGGCAGAAACAGTAGTTCCAGGACCCTGGGTATTCTGGACCCACTGACAAAACGATCTTCACCGTGAAATAGATCCACAAGGGCTTTCAGAGGGATTTCATTGAACTTTGGATTCATTTAATTCTGAGAATTCATCTTTTTCCGAGAACAGGTGCATAAAGCAAACTTTTATTACGATTTGACTTCTGCTGCAGGTCTGTCTGAAGTGAAAGGGCTTGCTCATGGCAACACTGACATCCTAGTTTGTGCAAGAGGGCTTTTTTTCCTCCCTGTAATTTAATAATTTGATGTTTTGATTTATGCATTCATTTCTAAACTTACTCTGTGTCACTTAGCTTATGAGAGACAGAGCCTCCCCTGGTGTGCTGATAAACCAGGTTTCTGACCTTGGCAGTCTGTGGGTGATAAACCCTGTATTAACCAAGAAAGATTAGGCTGTGCTGAGATAACAAATATGCCCCTAAATCTCAGGGGATTAAAATTAGAAAGATTTATTTTGTGCTCACATGAAGTCCAAAGTGGGTTGGCTGGCTCTTTAGGGCAACTTTCCTCCAAGTAGTGATTCAAGGTTAAAGAGTCGTGCATCCGTATTGAGCCTTCAGTGGTCAATTTTCCTTTTTCTTTCTTTCTTTCTTTCTTTCTTTCTTTCTTTCTTTCTTTCTTTCTTTCTTTTTTTTTTTTTGCTTGCTTGATTTTTTTGTGCATAATTTTTAGTTATTGTACATAGTCATGTATAAAAAATGTAAGTGTACCATTTGATACATTTTTCCATTTGACCTCGTTCCTGAGACAACTATCCAGGAAAAAAGTTTTTCCATCACACCAGAAGGTGTTCTGGTGCCCAGTGCCAGTTAATACATCTATGAACAGAGGTCACCACTATTCTGACTTCTATCACTATAGCCTCATTTTGCCTTTTCCTCAAATTTACATTACTGGAGGCATACATTAGTATTTTTCATGTCTGGGTCTCTCTCACTCAGGAGTTTGTATATGTTGGTCCATGTATTTGTAGTTCATTAGTATTTTGTTGCTTTGCTATTCTATTGTATGAATACAGTACAGTTTTTCCATTCCAGGACATTTAGATTGTTGTAAGTGTTGGGCTATTATGACTAAACTTACTCCGAGCATTCTCTTACTTGTCTTTTTGTAGGCATTTGTTTTTGTTTCTCTTGGGCACATACACAGGAGTGGAGGTGCTAGTCATGGGGCAGGCATATGTTTAGCTTTAGTAGATACTGATTGATTATTTTTATTTTTAAGGGTCAGGACTCAACATGGTTTACATTACTTCTGATTACATCAATTTCCAGAATGTATTTACATGTTCCCAACCTAACTTCAAGGGTGGATGGGAAATGTAGTCTTCCTGTGGGACTAGAAAAAGGAGATGAAATGAGATTTGCTAAATATCTATCACTGTCTCTGCCACAAACACCAACCCCAGTGTCAGGCTACTGGTTCATCTTAGTTGATTCTTCTTCACCGTTGTGAATGGCATGACCTTTCTTTTTCAAATGAATATATGTGCAACCATACAACTTGTTTTCAATGAACAAATGCAAACTGATCATCATCACTTACTGCACTGGACTGGAAGTTTGTGTCCCTCCAAAATTTGTATGTTGAAATTCTAACTGCCAATGCGATGGTTTTAGGAACTGGAGCCTCGGGAAGATGATTAGATCATGAGGTGGAGCCCCTGAAAAAGGGATGAGTGCCCTTATAAAAGAGCTCCAAAAAGAACTCTCTTGTCTCCACTGTCTGGTGAGAACACTGCCAGAAGGCACCAGACATGAATCAGGAAGCAGGTCCTCACCAGACACAGGATCAGCTGGTGCCTTCATCTTGGACTTCCTAACCTCCAGAACTGCAAGAAATAAATATGTATTCTTTAAGCCACCCAGTCTATGGTATTTTCGTAATAGCAGCCCCAAAGGACTAAGACACTTACATTTAAATTTTTAGTAAAATTCGGGGCGCCTGGGTGGCTCAGTCGGTTAAGCATCCAACTTCGGCTCAGGTCATGATCTCACGGTCTGTGGGTTCGAGCCCTGCGTCGGGCTCTGTGCTGACAGCTCAGAGCCTGGAGCCTGTTTCAGATTCTGTGTCTCCCTCTTTCTCTGACCCTCCCCTGTTCATGTTCTCTCTGTCTCAAAAATAAATAAATGTTAAAAAAAAATTTTGTTAATAAATAAATAAATAAATGAATAAATAAATTTTTAGTAAAATTCCCTCTCATTCTAAGCTCCTTGAAGGCAAGATCTATTTCGGATTCTTCTTTGCTGTTTTCAGCACTATATAGCACAGTGCCTTGAACATAGAACACATTTAATAAAAATTGAATGAGTAAATAAATGAAGACCTTGGTGGGAGAGAGATTTTATTTTTTTTCTTAAATTTTTTTTTAACGTTTATTCATTTTTTTGAGACAGAGAGAGACAGAGCATGAATGGGGGAAGGTCAGAGAGAGAGAGAGAGAGAGAGAGAGAGAGAGAGAGACAGAATCTGAAACAGGCTCCAGGCTCTGAGCTGTCAGCACAGAGCCCGACGCAGGGCTCAAACTCACGGACCGCAAGATCATGACCTGAGCCAAAGTCAGACGCCCAACCGACTGAGCCACCCAGGCGCCCCAGGGAGAGAGATTTTAAAACACTATGTCTTCTTCTTAAAGAAAAAGCAAGACAAAAATATTCATTACTTATAATTTCTTATTTATTGCCTTATTTGTTTGGGGTTTACTTCCTTAGCTCCCTATTTACCTTTCAGGTAGAATCTATGCCCTATTTGTCATCTTTATATTATCTTCCGCACCTAGCATACTAGTGTGAAAATGTAACATTTTGAGGGAAAAAATAACTGACTCCTACATCGAAAATTTGGTTCTAGAAATGGCCTTTTACCCTTTTTTTAATACAAGGACAATATTAGCCCAGCCTCAAGCTTCTGGTCTTCTCAAACTCTCCAGGAGTATACAAAACTATCCCTAAGCCCCATAAGTCTACAAGATCTACAAGTTATTATAGTTCTATGATGTAATTTACTTGAGCTTAGACACCCAAATTCATGGGAAATAGCTCAATTCTTATTGTCTTCTCACCCCTGGGTCTTTAATTATCCTTAATTTTATTCTTCCTAATAAATGATAATTGGTTTTGCTAGAAAATATAAAAGCAAAGGAGGAGTTAATGACTTTGTCCTGTGCCTAACATGCATGTAGATTACACTATTTTCCCCTAAACACAGTGTTTACTCCTCCCCCTATCTGAGGCCAAACTTGGCCATTGTGTCCTATTTGTTGGCCATGAGACTCAAAGAATTGTTTATTTTAGGATTTAGCTACATCCACAGTGTTCTTGTTGCTACCCACGTGTGTCCTTCCTTGAAGATGTGCTTTTTTTTCTAACTGTTCACAACTCTTGAAAATCTATGCACGGGGCACCTGGGTGATTCCATTGGTTAAGTGGCTACTCTTGACTTTGGCTCTGTTCATGATCTCACAGTCTGTGAGATCAAGCCCTGCCTCCAGCTCTGAGCTGACCTCGTGGGGGTTGCTTGGGATTCTCTTTCTCCCTCTCTTTCTGCCCCTCTCCTGCTCATTCATGCTCTCTCTCTCTCTCTCTCTCTCTCAAAAAAAAAAAAAAAAATGTACATATGACATGGAGTACCAGCATTTTATTTTTCTTTGTGAAGGTTCTACTGCTTTTCTTTTAAACAATATTTTGTGAGACTCTTGGTTTCAGTTCAGGTCATGATCTCGCAGTTTGTGAATTTGAGTTCAGCATCAGGTTTTGCAGAGCCTGCTTGGGATTCTCTCTTCCTTTCTCTCTCTGCCCCTCCCCTGCTTGCTCTCTTTATTTCTCTCTCAAAATAAATAAATAAACTTTTTAAAAATTGTTTAAATGAATAAATAAATAAATAAATGTTACTGTTTGCCTCTCTGCAATTGATATCACCCATTTGCAAAATGGAGGTACATTTTTGCTTAAAGTAATTTAGAAAATTAATATATATCAAATGTGTTAAGTTCTTCAAAACTGCCATTTCCTCCAAAATACATGCAGTGTCTTTGGTTCCTAACCTGGAATCTAGCACATGGGCCCACTCAAGTATCTGCTAAATTAGTAAAATACACTTCAAAATATACATTTATACCTAAATTTCTATAGTTACCACTCAATAGTTACAGTTCCATTTGAAGATTCAAGTAATGGCCATTTGTATTTTTTTTCTCTCTCTACACTTTCAATACCTGTTTTCCCAAAATCTTTAGTACATGTCTAAATCTTCCCAGCAATTGCATTCTTACATATTACAAATATTACAAATTCTAAGGTAATGAAGATACTTTTAATCCGGGATCTTATTAGTTTGACTATATTAAGTCAGTGCTCCATGATGGTTAGAATCAAGTCCAAAGGCAGAGGGTTTCCTCATAAGATTACCATGTGAAAGATAAAGTTATCTACAAGAATTTATTTGATGGTCGGTCTGCTCTTAGTAGAATAAGACCTAATTGAATAATTGAAGAGTTACTAAATCTCTTTGGATTCATTTGTGATCAATTTTGGAAAAGGATTTTTTTTTTTCACATAGTTTGGAGGACAAAGTCATCTGTCATATGCTCTCAAAGTAATGTTTATTTTCTCTTTTCTAAAAAAAACTCACAAACTCTCTGTTTTGTGTCTATGCTCATGTTTGAATATTTCCTCCCTTAAAGTATTACATCTCAGATACTTGTAGTCTGAGTATAAATTAGTAGTATTTTTAGAAGTCATTTTTACAGGACCTATGAACATTTTGAACACATATACCCTTTGACCCAGAAATCCTACTTCTAGGCCTTTATTATACAGAAATACTGACAAAAAAATTTTCTCCATCATTATCTGTAAGAACACAAATATTAAAAATAATCTAAATGTCCATGCTAGGGACATGTCAAATAAATAAATTATGGTGCATCCATATTGTAGAATGTGGATACTGAAAAGGGAAAGGTATATCTGCATGTATCAACACTGAAGGATGTTCATCACATTCCAATGAAGGAGGGAAAAACCCACAAATTCTTTCATACAGAATGAGCTCATTGTTGAAAGAAGAAAAGGTATTTTGTATATATGTATTTGTGTACATATTTACATAGGCATTGAAAAATGTGTAGGAGAATACACAATAAGTAAAGGGATCAGGACAGAGTTCTTTCACTTTTTTGTCTTATATACTACTTTATTGTTTAATTTTTTCCCAATTAGTGCACATTATGCTTGTATTCTAACACTTCCTTCTGGATTTTTTGTTTCTTATTAGAGTTTATTTTAGGTCCTGAGTGCTAATTGTTGTAAATCTTCATAAGTCCAAAAACAGCATTATTTTACCCTCATTCTACATCAAACTACTGATAATTTATTTGGTTATAAATAAAATTACAAATTCAAAGTAAATTTCCCCTCAGTATTCTAAAAATATTTCTCCATCATTTTCTTGCATATCACTGTTAATTACATATTCAGTGTTATTTGATTATTTTTTTATTTTTTTTTATTTTTGTCTTTCTACTCTGGTAGTTTTTAGAGTTTTCTCCTTATTGCTGATATTTTACTGTATGTTTCATTTTTTTTAATGTTTATTTATTTTTGAGGCAGAGAGAGACAGAGCATGAGTGGGAGAGGGGCAGAGAGAGAGGGAGACACAGAATCTGAAGCAGGCTCCAGCCTCTGAGCTGTCAGCACAGAGCCCTAGGTGAGGCTTGAACTCATGAACCGTGAGATAATGACCTGAGCCGAAGTTGGACACTCAACCAACAGAGCCACCCAGGCGTCCCTGTATGTTTCTAATCATGTCTCTTTATTTCATTTTTTGTATCATTCTGCTAGAATTTAGTGAACTATCTTAATCTGAAGTATGTTATTTTTCACTTCTAGAAAACTTAAGTATCACATTTCCTCTGTTCTGGGGAAATCTCATGGAAATTCTATTAACCAGGACCTATTAACCAAGTTAATTCTATTAACTTGAGATATGTTAATAGAACTCAGGGAAGTCCATGAATTTGGATGAAAAGACAATTTCATTTTTATTTTCACTAACTTCTAACTGAAATACAATATCTTCCATCATTTGAAAGGAGGCAAGAAACCACAGTGCTTATGACATTATCACCAGTAGAAATCACAGATATTTTCATATTATATTATAACTGTAGCAGATATGTCAAAAATCATAGTAAGCTATCAGATCTTGTTATTTGATTTGTTAATGTTAATATATCACAAAATTTTTACTATTATGAAATTGAACTTAAATATAATTAATATCTTTTATAATCCTATATATTTTATTTTATACATTTAAAGGTAATGTTCTAGGAAGGTGTTATGGTCTGAATGTTTATGTCTCCCCAAATTCATATGTTAAAAGTCTAATGCCTGGAGCACCTGGGTGGCTCAGTTGGTTAAGCATCTGATTTTGGCTTAGGTCATGATCTCCTGCTTCGTGGTTTTGAGCCCCACGTCAGGCTCTGTGCTGACAGCTCAGAGCCTGCTGGAGCCTGGTTCGGATTCTGTGTCTCCCTCACTACCCCTCCCCCATGCTCACTTGCTCTCTCACGCGCTCTCTCTCCTCTCTCTCTCTCTCTCTTTCAAAATAAACATTAAAATGGGGCGCCTGGGTGGCTCAGTCGGTTGAGCGTCCGACTTCAGCTCGGGTCACAATCTCGCAGTCTGTGAGTTCGAGCCCCGCGTCGGGCTCTGTGCTGACAGCTCAGAGCCCGGAGCCTGTTTCAGATTCTGTGTCTCCCTCTCTCTCTGACCCTCCCCCATTCATGCTCTGTCTCTCTCTGTCTCAAAAATAAATAAACGTTAAAAAATTAAAAAAAAAAAAAATTTAAGTCTAATGCCCAATGTAATGGTATTAGCAGATGGGGTCTTTGGGAAGAGCTTAGGTTATGAGAGTGGAGCCCTCATGAATGAGATTAGTGACCTTATAAAAGAGACCCCAGAGAGGTCTCTTACCCATTCCACAAGATGAGGACACACTACCCGCTAGGAATACCCTCACGAGAACCATTCGGGCACCTAGATCTTGGATTTCCAAACCTCCAGAGCTATGAGGAACAAACTTCAGTTATAAGCTACCCAGTGGGTGGTATTTTGTTAGAGCAGCCCAATTAGACCTAAGACAGAAGGGATCCACAGTATTCACTAATCTGCTGAAGAGATCCATGGCACAAAACATTTTTAAAACACCTGCATGAGATTGATGATAAGCTCTCTGTAACTTCAATGCCTTCCAGTATCAGCCTCTTATCTCTTCATCTCTCTGGTTAGATTAGAACTATAAGGCCTCCAGTTAGGTGGCCCAGGACCAAGAGTAGTAACTCTGAGATAGCAGGAGCCTCAGCTCCCTGCTCTGGTTTCTCATATGATCACAGCTTCTGATCCAAAAAAAAAAGTCCCTTCCCCGTTTTTGAATATTTACTAATCTATTCTTTTTAGTCCTACAATTTTGATGAGGGAGGGAGAAATGATAAGTATGTACTCCATCTACCATCTAAAAGCTGGGACGCAGGTATTAATTTGCACTTAAAAAAAGAAGGAGAAGAGGGAATGCTACATTCTTTCCCCTTCTATTAATTTTTTTCTTTTTTTACAGTATATAATATCATTAGAATAAGCTCTTACATAGCTAGTTTACAAGTGAGAAAATGGAGGGTGGTACAGGGTAATCACTGATTCGAGGTCATGTAACTAGTTAATAACAGGGCTGGAACTAGAACCCAGGTCTGGCTTCTTCTCCTCTACAGCTTGTTTTTTCTGAGTCACCTTAGGACTTACCTCCTTCCTTTCCAGAAGCTAATGGTGCTGATGTTATAAACCACTGTCTAAAAAAATCACTGTGTTATTTATTTGCTATTGTATGCATGGTTCTCTCTGCCTAAGATACTTTCAGTCATTTAGTCAACAAATATTTGAGAACATTTGATGTGTGCCACGTGCTGAGCTGGGTGCCAGGCATACAACAGTGAACAAGGCCCGGTCCTTCCCCCACATGATGCTAACAGCCAGTCTAGTAGGAAGACTAGGTATCAAACAAATACTGAATTCTGCTCCCCCTCTTATGGTGACTCTCTACTCACCTTTCAAGATCAGACCCAATGCACCTTGTCTGGGAAGTTTTCTAGATAGAGTTAGTCGCTCTCATCAGTGCCTCCACAACACATACTTTGCACCTGTTATTAACTGAGAACAGACTTTTTATTTTAATATTTTAACACAGTTTTCTGCCAACCCATGCACCTCTATCCCTTACCTGGGTGGTAAGGAACTCAAGGGCAGCTTTGCTTTTTCCTCTTGATAGCAACTTCATTTATAGCAACATCCATTCATTTCATTCATAGCACAGCCCCTGGCACTTAGTAGGCAGTAAATGTTTGAATGAATGGAACTGAAGTTGAGAAAAAAGAATAGAAGTTCTCTAGGACTCCTTTTCTGCATACTGTATATATGTATTACAGTGCATTTTAAAATTAAAAAATGACATTCTCCATTGATGATTTTTAAGTTTATGATTGGCAAAAAGTCCATTTTTATTGTTTGGGCTGGTCGCCAATAAAAATAGAAATAGATGTGAGCACTTGCCAGCTGTTGTGAATTATAGAATCCTAAAGTCTATTCAGAAATGTGTGGAGAAAATCCACCTTTTGCTTCAATTTATCTGAGTTGACAATCTCCACAACCTAAACCCACTAAAGTCCACACCTCCAAATCCATTTAATTCTGCATGACCTATGACTACAGAAATCGACTCCCTAAAGAATCTCAATTTCACAATTTGGCTAACTGTAATTCTTTTACCTTTATAAAATTCTTTTTGAATGACTGTTGACAAGGTATCTAAGGTTCAAGGAAAATAAATCAAAATTCATTCCATATTTATGTGGCAGGGAAAAGGCTATGTCCCCTTCACCTTAGAGCTTGGACTCCCCAGTGAATGAGACCCTTGGAAAGAAAGAGACCTCTGGAGGTAGACAGCCACGTAGCACTTGTAACTAGAGCCTTGACAGAAATGTGCCTGAGATTTTCAAAGGTGGGGGTGGGCAGAGTAGCTTGAACATTGTAATTTCGTATCTTCAAGTAGTTTTTCAAGAAGTGGAAATTTTCATCCATCGTGAATCAGATTCACCCTTGGTTTGGGGGAAATGATCTAAAGGGACAAGGTTAAATGAACAAGGCCTTTTTCTGGAATGGAAGTTTGACAGCTGTGGCTCCAGAGATCGAAACTGTTCTGCATAATAATATTTAAAATTGCCTTTAGTGTGGGCAGAGCTGCATCCCTGTGGTTTATGACACCTTTGGAGGAATATTTCCTTTCAGGTGTTGGTGTAGACACCCCCAGCCTATACAGCGTTATTTATTTTAGTTGAATGTTTGTACTTCCCGTTAAAAGCGTCTCACAGGAGACTGAAAGTAAAGATGTTAGGGACTACCAGGAAGCTATAGTTCTGGTTTTTTACCTCATGTGGATAAAATTTCGTAAAAAGAAATGAGACTGGGTGAGGCTTAGTACGAAAATACTGGCCTGTCACACGTGGTAATATTCAAACACAGACCTGGGAAATGTAGTCCACTGGGTATTTTGCTTTTATGTGATGATCTCACAGAGGACATAGGAATGGACCTGACTCCATGAGTGGGGGAGGGCTGGGGTTTTCTCAGAGGATGTGGATGGGGAGGTAGACTGAGACCACAGAGAACACAGGGAGAAAAGTGCTCTCCTCCTGGGCTTCTGGATATTGGGGCCTGGACTTGCAGGAGGGCAAATTCACTGGAAGTTACCCCCAAAGGAAAAAGAAATGCAGACCCTCCCAAGATAGTCTAAGCCTGGGAACTGGGCTGGAAGGCACCTCCACAGCCCTAAGACAACCTATGCATTGGCTTGTGGACAAAAAGCATTCAGAATTCATAGCCATCTGTAAGTTTGGCAGTTTTATAATTCCTTCCTCTCATCCTTAAACATTCTGTAAAATTTTGCTAAATGTCATGATGTGGGAAATTAAAGGTCTTTGTTTACCTTTGGGAACATTTAGGGAAAGGAAGCAAAGCCTTTTCTTGAGGCCAGCATAGCTGTGGTGGCTTCAGTCGTGGAGTGATAGAAGTCAGAAGCGGCAGTGGGGATCTGTGATGAACAATCTGGGACCACAGAGGTGGCTGGGACAGTATGAATTTGTGGGATGCGTGAACAGCTGGGAAGTGCAAAGACCTACTTGTGGAGGGGAGTCTCATAAAAGATGAAACTTCCTGTCATCAGATAAGATGGAAGTTTGAGCCACAGTAATTTGAACATCACAAGGTAAACCTGACCTCATTTTTAATCACAGTCTGGTGAGGTCTGTGAGACTGGGTACATGCATCTGGAATGCACTATAAAATGCAGTCTTTGTATCTTAGTAACCTGTTTAACATAAGGTTTGCAGACTACAAAAGCAGGCCTGAAATGGGTTCCCAACCAAATCTGTGGAAATCATATTGATCACATTCTGTTTATGCATTTGTTGGTAGTCATGTACTGGATGCCAGCATGTGCCAAGCAGTACGGTAGCAACCAAAGCAAATCCATTGGCATGGAGCTGGTATAAACTGCTCAATGTTGAAGGTAGAATGAAGATCACATAACCAACTCTTTCAATTAAAGGAAGAATGACTTGAGCCCCCTAGTGCTAGATTAGTGTGGAATCTGGTATCCCTTTATTAGGGTCCCTTTCCCTTCTTCTAGATCTTCTGAGAACCCTGGAAGGTATACACTGACCATTTAGGAGGTCAGTGAGGTCAGTGAGGTCAGTGTGTATATATACACACACAGATATATATATATGTATAAATGTACACAGATACACACATAAATATGCATATATATACACACATACATATTTGTATATATTTGCACATACACACTATTTACATCTATACTTATTTCTTTATTTATTTTTATATTGAAAACCATGAAAGCCTCCAATGACAATCTTACACTGTAAGATTCATTCTAGTTTCCTCCTCTTCCATATTTGTAACTGTCCAATAGTAAGAGAATTCCCATCAATAAATTTACTTATTTACTTACTTACTAATTTTTTCTTACCCTGGTCCCCAACACCTATATGGTTCCCTCCTCATGCTTCTGGGGCTCTGACACTTCATCCAAACAGGAAGATGCTGCACTGAGACACAACCTCTCATCTTGCCTGGACACCCCATGGGGATACCCTCCTGACTCTGTTAGGCTCTGATGCTCCTTCCCAGGCCCCCACTGCATCATCCTCTGTGAATGCCCTTCTCACTCTGCTGAGGCTCTGACATCCATACCATCCAGGTAACTGGATCTGACATCACCCTCCCACCCAGGTACACTATTCATCCAGCTTAGGTTTTATCACCCCACCCTGGGTCTCCATCTCCCCACCACCATATGAATGTCTACCTTGTTCAGGTCCAGTTAATGGCACTGGACTGAATTGTTTAGGAAGGAAAACAATGGAAAGAGGAGAGGGAAGAGGCAGAGAAAGAAAGAATCATCTGGGAGATCTGAATTAAGAATAGCTCTGGTGGAACATCAGTACCTGTGTTTTTAAATGCTCCCTCAGGAGATTCTAATAATAGCCATGTTTGGGGTCCACTAGATTTACAACTCTTATACTAGGAAGCCATATACTTATACTAGGAAGCTTATGCTGCAGAAACCAACCATTTTAACATTAATTATTTACTAAATAATTTTATTATTTACTTAGTAAATTATTTACTTAGTAAATCTGTCCATGAGACAGATACATAGAAACATAGAAACATAGATACATAGAAAACAAGATACTATCCCTGCTCTGAGGAGCTAACAATCCAGAAGAGGAGACAGAGATTGAGAAAAGGAACTAGCATACATGGAGTAACTCGTGGAAATGGGGAAATGTGTAAATGCTATGAGGGCAAAGTGGAAATTAGTCATTCTACCTGGGGAGTTGGAGAAAGCTAATAGTTGAGTGGCTTGTAAAGGATAAATAGGGGCACCTGGGTGGCTCAGTCTGTTATGTGTCTGACTCTTGATTGTGGCTCAGGTCATGATCCTGGGGTCATAGGATTCTCTCTCTCTCTCTCTCTCTCTCTCTCTCTCTCTCTCTCTCTCCCCCCCTCTCTCTCTCCCTCTTTCTCTCCCTCTCCCTCTCTCTCTCTCTTTCCCTCTCCTTCTCCCTCTCTCTCTCAAAAATAAATCATAAAGTTTTTTTTTTTAAAAAAGAAGTTTACCAGGAGAAGAGGAAGAGGGAACTTGTAGCAGAAGGACCTGTTTATTTAAGGTAAGAACAGGTAAAAGCTGGGATCTTTATTAAACCAGAACCTGCCACGAACAGTATCATTTGAATTGGGATGTGAGTTAGTTGTTCAGATCAGTCAACACAGCATTACATGTTGGTCCGTTGAAACAGCCAGTCTCGTGAGGGCAATATCTAGGAAAAGGGCATAATCCTACATCAGCCAGCTTGTTAGGAAAATCAATAAATGCTAATATTGAAAATTTTAAATATTCTAGAGACTATCCAGTGTAGAAAATTACAATGCCTGCCTGCATCTCCATCTCCCAGACATAACCACAGCAATAATTCGGTATATCTTCTTCAGAATGTTTTCTATGCACAGACTACCAATTATGTGTGTGTATGTTTACATCTTTCCCCAAAATAGAACTTAGAATATTTACCACTTAAACTTGCTATTTTTAATTTAACATTTCTTGGGTAGCCTTCTATATCACTATAAAGAATCTTACTTAGTTGTTTTTAAAAACACATTTTTACTTTATTGTAATCATTTTTCTTTATGTTTATTTACACACTACACAAATAAAATGTCAATGTAAAAAGGTGACATATGTAAATCAGTGGTGTGCTCTTACCTATTTACACTTCCTTTCTCAGAGGTAACCGTTGTTGTGTGTTGGCATATGTCCTACTTGTTCTTTATTCATTTACACACACACACACACACACACACACTCACACACATGTGTGTTTGGCGGGGG
The DNA here is from genome assembly GCF_018350195.1 of Panthera tigris. Taxonomy (NCBI): domain Eukaryota; kingdom Metazoa; phylum Chordata; class Mammalia; order Carnivora; family Felidae; genus Panthera; species Panthera tigris. The sequence continues at coordinate 45,399,377 of NC_056669.1, forward strand.
TGGGTCTTCTTTCTCATACATGGGATCATGGACAATGTTGTATCTCAAGAATTATCAAATTTCAAAGGCTGAAAGAACACACAAGAAGGACTGCAACCTGTCCATTACTCCTGACCTTTTTCCTCAGTGCCCCCCAATCTCACTTGTATCATAGCCACTGCAAACATATCGTAGGCAATGGGAGCCGAGCCACATTAAAGAAAGAGGTGCATAAGTAAGATCCCTTTGGGACAGCTGACCCCTGGCACTCTTCTCTTGTGACTTTAGCGTTACAAAACCAAACTGAGAAGAAACAGATGGAAAAGAGAGGAGAGTAAGGGAAACACGATTAGCCCACTGGGCCCCTAAGTCTCTGGGGCTTGAGGTTTAGATATAGTTCTCACTAGGGCTCTAGACTGCTTTGCCTCTTGTAGCCAGAGGGACAGAGTTTGAAGCATGTAAGAGCTTGGAAAATGTGCAACTGAGCAAGGTCTAATCATCAGTGATTGGAAGAGAAATGTACAATAAGAGCCAACTGGGATTTAACTCAAAGGCGTTTTGAAAGCTTGCTTCAGTGAGTTAGAATTGCAGCCTTTTGCCCCAAATTTCTCCACAAATATTCTATAGGCATTTTTTAAGCCCCAGAGCCCTTAACTAATGTTATTTAAGGCAATTTTATGTATCTAATTGTACAGATTCTTTTATAACTTTTGAGCAAGAAATGATCCTTAAATCCCCTTGTGTCTACTGATATTTCAAGGTAAGAGAATGCTCTGGAATACTTCCCATTTTCCAAATGTAATATTTTCCAAAATAAATGTTGGAGTAACTGCATGGTTAATACCATGTGAATATTTTAATTCACACAATAATATTCTGGAGTTTATGGAAGCTTGGCCTTTTTCCAGGAGGTTTGAAAGTCCAAAAGTGGGCTGTTTCTTCTCAGTGGGAGAAAAGGTGGAGGATGTGAATCACGATTGGTAAATTGGAGAGGAGGTCACAGGCTGAATGGCGCTAAGTAGGGGAAAGTGCAGTGCAATCTTCCATGGGAGGAAAGCCAGTTGCACAAAGGGGAAGGACTGGTTACCATTAAAGGCTTCAAAATTAGGGCCTTGGAGGAGAATTGAATGGGAAGTTAACAACCCCTTGTTTCTCTTCCTCTTCTAGAGGATGGAGCTGTTGTAATGAGATCCAGGTGCCACCCTGGGATATCAGACATCCCTATCTTTGTCTGTTTAGAAGCTCCCCAAACCTTCAATGCTATAGCTCATATGCCCCCTCTTCCAAGGAGCCTGCCCTGATGGCCAGATTGCAGTCATCAGATGACATGACACTGTCAAGATGATCTGTTTCTTCGTCCTTTCCCCCCATGGTCTGTAAGATTCTTGAGACCAGGATGTAAAAGTCATGCAATAATTACATACTGAATGTTGACTGAATGAGCTTCTCTGACTGGAAATAATCCCACCTCCTCTAGGCTCTCTTGGTGCTTTATACCTCACTCACGTAATTTTTTACACATTCTACCTTGCATTCTCATTTCTGTACATTTTAACTCCACTATTAGAGTCAGAATTCTATCTCAAGAAAAAAGAGATAATGCATATAAAGTATTTGTGCCACATCCGCTGAATAAATGGTAGCTATTATTTTTTGTGTAATGAAGGTGCCTGAAGGAGCAGAAAATATCTTATTTTTTAAAAACAAGCTTCAGGAGCACCTGTGTGGCTCAGTCGGTGGGGCATCCGACTTCGGCTCAGGTCATGATCTCACAGTCTGTCGGTTCCAGCCCCACAATGGACTCTGTGCTATCAGTTCAGAGCCTGGAGTCTCTTCGGATTCTTTGTCTCCCTCTCTCTCTGCCCCTCCCCCATTCACGCTCTGTCTCTGTCTCTCAAAAAATGAATAAATGTTAAAAACATTTTAAAAAGATAAAATAAAAACAAGCTTCAGAAAATCACTTTGAAAAGATCTTTGTTTTGCAAGAGTCACTTGTTTTGCAAGAGTCACTTCTTTTTTTCTTTTAATGTTTATTTTTGAGACAGAGAGAGACAGAGCTTGAGCAGGGGAGGAGCAGAGCAAGGGACACACGGAATCTGAAGCAGGCTCCAGGTTCCTAGCTGTCAGCACAGAGCCCTATGCGGGCTCGAACTCACAAACCATGAGCTCATGACCTGAGCTGAACTCACAAACCATGAGTTCATGACCTGAGCCGAAGTCAGTTGCTTAACCAACAGAGCCACCCAGGCACCCCACAAGAGTCACTTCTTAGTTTTGCAATGACGAGACCTACTGCCTTGGAAGAAGGAATAATAGGTTGTCTTAGTCTTGAAATATCTGTTCTTTCTCATTCCTCTTGAATAGAAAGCTGGGATTAGGGTTAGGTAGGAAAGTTGGTGCTGAGTTGCACAACACCAGGGGGCACCATTCATAGTGTAATCTGGTTGGGGTTTGTTTGTTTGTTTGTTTTGAGAGAAAGAGAGTGTGTGCACTTGAGCAAGGGAGGGGCAGAGAGTGAGAGAGAAAAACCCAAGCAGGCTCTGCACTGACAGGCTCTGTGCTGGGTTTGATCCCACGAACTTTGAGATCATGACCTGAGCCAAAATCAAGAGTCGGACGCTCAATTGACTGAGACACCCAGGTGCCCCCATATTGTAATCTGTTGTGATGAAAGTAAATATTCTTTGGAGATGTGCTTCAAGGGATATCCTTCCTTCTGAATAATATAAATGGTCAATATAAATGATGTCCCTAGAATTGTACAAGAAGGCAGCCCTAGGACAAAGTGAAGAGAAGAGAAGAAAGGGTCTCTGACCCTTTCTCTTTGAGGTTCACATTAGCTCACCAGCTTTCTCAACCTGGCTTCTGGAAGAGGGTTATGACCCTTTGGATCATGGAAATGTTTTGAATTCTTGAATAATTCAGGGGAGAGTAATATTGGACTTTCCAATGGTAAAGTATCTTCCTCTTTATTATCATCAGCTAGCTTTATACACTCAGAACATCTGCCACATAGGTGGCATATAATGGGCAATCCATGAAACCCAGAGATCTCTGGAAGTCTAATTTCTCAATAAAATTGAGAATTCAGGTCTTTCTAGATTGAATCTGGAGAACCCAGAGTCCGAGTGTGAAACAGTCTCCAAGGCCACCTTGAGAATGGACTTGAATCCCCACAGGAACACTAATCAAAATACCTTTCTGGGCAGGGGCACTTGGGCATCTGACTCTTGATTTTGGCTCAGGTCACAATCTCATGGTTTGTGGGTTCAAGCCCCACATCGAGCTCTGTGCTGACACTGTAGAGCCTTCTTGGGATTCTCTCTCTCTCCCTCTCTCTGCCTGCCCCTGATCATGCTCTCACTCTCTCTCTCTCTCTCTCTCTCTCTCTCTCTCTCTCTGTCTCTCTCAAAATAAAATAAATAAACATGAAAAAAATTTTAAATACCTTTCTGGGCCACCTTCAGCTTAGGTCAGAAACACTGAGGTGAATCTGGAACTCTCTTCCTCACTGTATTTTACCTGTTGCTTTTTCTAAGGGTCCAAGAAGTTGAGGCTGATGTCTTACTTCCACTTTAAGTTCATTGCTCAACACATATTAATAACTAACCAGTTTGCTGCCTGAGTGCAAAGGTTTGATACTGAAAGAACTAGAGTAGCTCATTATCAACTGATTCCAGACATGAGATCAGAGTAACAATTCAAAGAAACTAGTTCCTTGTGATTTTGTGTATGTGCATGACTTTTATGATTAAAAAACTAAATCTACCATTTCAGAAGAAACATTCCATTTATACCTTTATAACCAGACAAATAAAAATATCCCCTGGCTTCACCTTCTCTTCTGGCCCCAGTGTGGTAGTCAAGGTCTTAGGCTTTGAGTCCATCAGCACTAGGCTTGAATCATGTTTTTACAACCTCTTACTTGGGTGATCTTCAGCAACTCTGCACTCCAAGCAGGCTCTGCACTGACTGGGTTTGATCCCACAAACTTTGAGATCATGACCTAAAAGTATGTTTCTGAGGTATAAAAAGGGATTATAATTAAACATAGTTCATAAAATGAAATGAGAATTTATAGGTCAGGCACTGTGCCTGACACATAATAAATGTTATCTATCACTATTTATTATTATTCCCTTTATCACCTCTACTTCCTTCTTCTTTTTTCATGTTCACACATGAACCCACTGCAATCTGCTGCCCATGCTCCACACTCTGGATGTTGTTGTCAAGATCTTCAATAGCCTTCTCACTGCCAAGGCAATGAATACTTTGCATTGTTGCTTCTGCTTTCTCTGGAGTATCTGACATCACTGAACACTCTCTTCTTTTTGGAATTTTCTCCTCTCTTTGTTTCCAAGGCAATCCATTCTCCTGATTCTTCTGATGAATCTCGACATCTCCCAACTTTCTTAGCTGGCTTCTTCCTCTGTTGGTCAGCCCTTTCATGTTACCATTTGTAGATTCAATCCTCTACCTGTTTTTCCTTTTCACCTCATGCACTACTCCTTTGACTTCAGTTATGATCAATAATCTAATTACCCTTACTTACATTTATATTTGCAGTTCTATCTGAATCTCCAGACCTGCATGTTTGACATGTTTTTTTTTTCAAATTTATTTATTTATCTTGACAGAGAGGGAGAGAGGGCGAGCAAATGAGCATGAGCAGGGAGAGGCAGAGAGAGAGAATCCCAAGCAGACTGCACTGCCAGCACAGAGCCTGATGTGGGGCTGGAACCCACGAACCAGGAGATGATGACCTGAGCCGAAACCAAGAGTCAGATGCTCAACCGAATGAGCCACCCAGGCGCTCCTGCATTTTTGACATCTTACTTGATGTGTGGATTTGCCTTGGGAACCACAACCTAGTGTATATAAAGTCCTCTCTCACCCAAACCAGCTCCTTTTCCTATGGTTCTTTTCCTGTTAGTGGTATTACAATTCCCAGTCATTCAAGCAAGCTGACTTTATCTATGCCTTCTTCTCTTCTCTCACCCCACCCTACCCCAATATCTGGCCATTCTATTCATTCTACCCTACGCAGCTCTCAATCTATCCTTTCTTCTCCATCCTCATTCCCACAACTTTGATTTAGACCATCATCACCTCCTGCCCAAATAGCGCAGGAGCATTCTCAATTTTAGCTGTCATTTTGTGTTTCTAAAATACAAATATAATCCTGTCACTTACCTGCTAAAGTCCTTTGCAGATTTCACCCTCAAAACTGGACAGAGGAGAGTAAGGCTGCTGGACAAAAACAGTAAGAGTAATTCGCTTTTTAAAAACAAGAGCAGATTCAAGGTCATCTCTATGGCAACCTTGTACTCACTTGTATTCTAATATGCTTTCTTAAGTGGAAAAGACAGAAATGGAGTTAGAACCAGCACCCTGGAATTCATATTCGCCTGGGACTGCCCACGGGAACTGTTCACGTGAATAGCATTTACCATGTGTGTTATGGAATAAAGGGTTGAGAACTGCTGGTCTGTGTTTCAGTGATCGCCAACTTCCAAGATTTCTTCCTCTGCTTCGCTAGTCCATATGCTTGCCGAGTTCCATGCTCAGGGATGATGGGGGCTTGCCAGTGACTCGTGATAAATAAATTGCACATGAGGCTAAAAACATACACCAGCATGATTTAATAATCTTCAAAGACCAATGAAACTGTCAAATAGATTAGAATATTAGCATTGTATTGAAGAACTCTTTTGCTCCTTGTTATTAAGCTGCACAGGAAGCCTAATTATAATCCTAATAATTGCTTTGTGAGCCTGGCTAAGAAATTCTGTTACATCTTTCTCACAGTAAGAATGTGTTGCTGGTGGGAATGGAAACTGATAATGTCCTGTATCTGTCCACAGTAGGAAGAGCCTTGTTATTAGACCTGGAAATAATTCAACGTTTATCTCCAGAAAGGGAATTTCATCCCCGGGGCAATCCTGAGATGGGAAACATGCACATTTGCTGCTCAGACTCCTATTCTGTGCTTTGCAACTGAACAATCTCTCTTGGAGTTGTAATGTTTTTCTATCAATCAAGTTACAGTCAAATCCTATAGGTTTGGGAACTTTCCTATCTCTAGGTGATTCTTCATGTCTGCTTTTATTCATTGTCTTTAGCATTTCAGAATTATATGGGTGGTTTATTTCACAGGTTTCCAACTTCTTGAACTTATGATAGACTTTAAGTTCCAACAACAACCAGTACTGACAACCAGAATGGAGGAATTAATCTTTTGAGGAAGTGACTGAGAGTGTCACAGAAGTGACAAATGAGTGGATTCTTAAAGGATGGATAGGGGTTTTCCAGGCAAAATGACTGGCATTTACAAAAAGACAAAGAAGCTTACAAAAGCCTGCTATGTTTTGGGAATGCTCAGAAATTTGGTATGGTTGTTTTGATAGAGAGTAGGAAGTGGTAAGAGAGGAAACAGGTCAAACAGGTCAGGGTCAGACTGGAGAGCCTTGTGTACCATGATAGTTCATGGGTATTCAACATGGCCATTGTTAGTAAAAAGTAGACTCCAGTCAAAACTCTAATGCCCACCCCAACCCCAATTATAAGAAAAAGCATTCCTTTCCTTTTTCTTTTACATGGCGAACAGGGTAAGTGAGCATGTTTATGCTGAGATAAGGTTTTTGAGAGAAAACAGACTTTGTTTGGTATTCTATGGTAGAAGCAAGCTTACCACACAATGAGCACTGGGCATATGGCCTGGCCATAGTGGGCACTCAACAAATGCTAGTTGAATGAACAGTTGGATGAACAGATGAATGGGTGGATAAATGGTAGATGCTTTTATAATGGAGACAGTTTCCAAGCTGTAGAGTTGCTAGTGGGTACTTCAATAAATATATAAATCAAAGGCAGCTGTGATCAGAGGCCAAACAAGTCACAATCAGGAATGTGGATGGAGGTGGTAGCAGCATCAGATTCCATATTACTTCACTGCTGCCTTGACTGTTTCCTCTTGGACTCCCAGGGGCCACAATGCTTGGCCATGCTACCTACCTCAGCCACATCTCACATAGCCCACATCCACATTGCACTGAATTGACCACGCTACTTAATTTCATCTTCACCTCTGATTTCTAGACTCACTCCTTTCCTTAAAAAGGCTTAGATCCTTTCTCTCTTGGCCATGAATGGTTCTTCATTACAACAATCCATATTAAAAATCCTAAACTGTGTACAAGTGCAATAGCTCATGAACATTTTAATACAGAATTGCTGCCAAGTTTTCACAATAATAAATAGAAAAAGTCCTATTTCTCTACCCTTTTTTCCCCCAAACATGAAAACTTTATTAAAATAGGCTTAAGGATTTTCTTTTTAATCATCAAAGATGGAAGTGTTAAGAAAATTCTATCCAGTAGGCAGAGTAACCCTTTAGACAGATTTTCTAATGAATAATGATAGTGGTAATGGCTTATATTTACATAGTGTCCTTCTGTGTTCCAAGAACTTTCAGTTACTCTCAATGACATTATCTCATTAAGTAACAACATCTTTCACATTAATTCAGGGTTAAACTCTATGTTAGCAGCTCCTAGGGAACATAAGCTCCTAGGTTTGTCATAATCGTTTGATAATTCACAGCAAAGTGATGGTGGTTTTTTTTTCAAATCTGCACTACCTAAATAACTATCTGAATTATCTATTTTTGACTGTACAAAAATAATTTTTAAATAATTTATTTATTTTTTAATTTACATCCGAGTTAGTATATAGTGCAACAATGATTTCAGGAGTAGATTCCTTAATGCCTCTTACCCATTTAGCCCATCCCTCCTCCCACAACCCTTCCAGTAACCCTCTGTTTGTTCTCCATATTTAAGAGTTTCTTATGTTTTGTCCCCCGCCCTGTTTTTATATTCTTTTTGCTTCCCTTCCCTTATGTTCATCTGTTTTGTATCTTAAAGTCCTCATATGAGTGAAGTCATATATTTGTCTTTCTCTGACTGACTAATTTCACTTAGCATAATACCTTCTAGTTCCGTCCACGTAGTTGCAAATGGCAAGATTTCATTCTTTTTGATTGCTGATTAATACTCCATTGCGTGTGTGTGTGTATTTATATATGTATATATATGTATATACATATACATATATATACATACATGTATATATAGAAATACACACACACACACACTTTTCATACTTTGGCTATTGTCAATAGCACTGCTATAAACATTGGGGTGCATGTGCCCCTTCAAAAGAGCATACCTGTATCCCTTAGATAAATACCTAGTAGTGCAATTGCTGGGTCGTAGGGTAGTTCCATCTTTAATTTTTTGAGGAACTTCCATACTTTTCTCCAGAGTGGCTGCACCAGTTTGTATTCCCATCCCTACCCCTTTTTTATTGAAGAGAATGTCAGTCCCTTCGTGTAAAAGGAATCAAGCCCCAGAGAAAAACAAACTGGTTTTTTGTTTTTGTTTTTTTGGTTTGTTTTTTTGTTTTTGTTTGTTTTTTGTTTTTTACAAAGGACAGAAAATAAACATTTCATTTTACTGGGCCACTGATAAAACAATCCATTCTGCATCTTCCAAGCTATTTTGTTGGAGCAAATAGTAAGCATTCCAAGTACATGTTCACACTAAATTCTGGTTCAACATGGATTCAAACAAACAGAAAGATCAAATATTTGAAACTTCTTCTGCAGGTTAGTTTTGTGGTTAGTAGACAAAAGTGACAGCAGGAAGTTTCTCTGAAGCATCTTGTAGAGAATGCTGCAGAATCAGTCCACACTCAATTCTACTAAATCCATCAGGCATTTACTGGACACTTGCTGCATATAAGACATCATCCTAGGCATTGGTGGGGTGAAGCACAAAGAACAATATGGCAGGATTAGGGGACTCTGACTAACATTCTATTGGAGGAGAAACTACTATGCAGTCCATGATAAGCTACGCATTAGCTCCTTCTTGGCATCAAGTGATGAAAAATCCCACTCAAACTGACAAAAACAAACAAAAACTGTTAGTTCATGTAATGAAAAGACAAGTGGTGTTGGGCTTAAATGGGGCTTGATCCAAATGTGCATCGGGACCCCAACTCTCTCCACTTTCTGGATCTGTTCTCCCAAGTGTAGGCTTCACCTGCAGAGTTTATTTGAAGGGAAGATGACTTCCCACAGCTCCAGGTCTATATTCACCCAGATTTAAGTCTAACAGAAAATAGTGTGATACAAGTCTTGAATGTGAGTTGCAGTGGCTTGGATTTGCTTGCAAGCTTATCCCTAAACTTTTCACAGCAGCCACAGGGATGCCATATTGTAATTGATCGAGACTATGTGACTTGCTCAGCCCTGAGAACAAAGATAGAGTCAGCACCTGCTAAAGCAAGTGGACCCAGATTGAAAGAATAGGGGAATCTTCAGAGGAAAAAAAAATCAGAGTTCTATTACCAGAAGGAGAAATTATTAAAAACAACAACAACAAATACAACAGAGGAATGAACATAGTGTGATGGGAGGAGCCAGATATATTCTGGTTTTAAGGGTCTATGAAGTGGAACCAAGAAGTGAAACAGAGTTCAAATTCCTTCCTATTCTGAGAATCAGTGACTATGGGGATTGCCCTAAAACACACAGCTGAATAAGTGTTGGCAGTGTGATCCAGTGCCTGAGTTCTTTCTTACTCTGATGTCAGACATGTTGGGGTGTGAGACCCAGATCTGCCCCTTACATGACCTTGGGTCTTAAAGCCTGTTTACATCTGTAATATACGATAGTAACAGCCCCTACCTCATGAGGCTTTTAAAGGATTAAATATGATGTTTATTACAACACTCACATGTTGAGACAAAAATCTCCAAATCTTGAGAGAGTGTATGTCTTTATAACATCATCTTCCATTTCCTTTTCAGCTCACTGAAGTTAGGGTTCCTCCTCACCCTACTATTTAAGCTTCTCTTACTAAGGCTCTGAATGACCTCTTAATGGCTAAGGCCAGTGGATAATTCTCAGTTTCTATTCGATTTGACTTCTGTATAAAACTAACCTTCTTAATCACTGTTCCCTCCTTCTTGAAAGTCTTTAATCTATTTTCTTCCATTATTTTTCTTTTTAAATTTTCTTTCTATCTATATCATCCTTTCTCCTCTGTATTCTTCTCTGGATCCTCTTCCTCTGCCCACACCTTAGATTTTGGGTTTTCTGGGACTTTCTTTGTTCTTGTAGTAGGTAAAGATTGTAATCATGACTGACCATTGTCTTTTGAATAACCTTTCTATGTTAGGAAAAATTCCTGTATTTAAGTGGCAAATTTTCCAATGTAGTTGCTGGTCTCCTTTGCAATGAGGCTGCAGGCACACAATCTTCATACATCAGTCAGTTCAAACCATATGAGACTCCACTAGAAACCTGGTGTCCTTTAGTTAGTACCCACCAGTTTCCCCATCTTCTCAAGCTCTAAGCAACTATGAATCTACTTTCCATCTCTAGAGATATGCCAGTCTGTACATTGCATATTAATGGAATCATAAAATATGTGACTGAGCATGTTTTCAAGGTTCATCCATGTTGTAGCCTATATCATACTTGATTCCTTTATATAACCAAAGACTATTCCATTGTATACATGTATCATATGTTGTTTATCCATATTGGTTGGTGGACATTTGGGTTATGGCAATTTCTATTATTACTATTCCTATTTTACTTTAGAGATAAGGAAACTGAATCTGAGGGAAGTAACTTGACTGCTAGAAAGGGGCAGAACTGAGATGCACGCAAACCCAGTTGTATCTGATGCTTTCTTACTCTTAACCACTATACCACTGCCTCTTAACCATGCCTCTACACAGATTTGTAGAGCCCACGCAAAAGTAGATGGGGCAAGACCAATAAATTCTCAGTGGAAATCTTTTTAGAAGCATGGCTGAGATTTATCCTGAAAAACAAGGAAGTAAAACTATCCAAGAAATTTTTGAAAAATAAGCAATTTTTTATGTAAAAAAACTTTTTTTAATGTTTATTTATTTTTGAAAGACAGAGAAAGAGAGACGCAAGCAGGGGAAGGGCAGAGAGAGAGGAAAACACAGAATCTGAAGCAGGCTCCAGGCTCTGAGCTATCAGCAGAGCCTGATGCGGAGCTTGAACTCACAAACTGTGAGTCATGACCTGAGTCAAAGTTGGACGCTTAACTGACTGAGCCACCCAGGCACCCCAAAATAAGCAATTTTTTAAAACAGGAAAAGAGAGAGAGCTTAACTCTATAGATTTTAAAAGAATATAAATCTACAACAATTAAATATTAATAGACAATACTTACATAGCACTTACTATAAGCCTCTGGGAACAATTCTAAATGCTTTACATATATTATCTAATTTAATCATCACAAATGTTTGAGTTCTGTGTTCATTAGTCCCCATTTTGTAGATGAGAAAATTGAGGTGCTGTGAGTTTAAGTAACTTGCCCTACATTGCAGAGCTGGCAGGCAGTAGAGTTGGTATTTGAATTCAGGAAGTCTGACTCTAGATTTTGGGTTCTTAATCACTACCCTCTTGAGCCAACAAACAAACATAATCAAAGCAAACAAAGAAAAGAATGGTTATCAAATATCTGGGAGGAAGGCTATTTAAGTTTCAAAGTCACAAAAGATAACACAAAGTTAAATAGCAATACATTGAAGTACAAAAAAAAATTCATTCTGTATCCTAAACAAACCGAAATGAAATGGAAAACAACAAATGGAAAGACAGTATTTATAGTATATGTGGAAGAATCAATGCACATGAAAGTTTTTTTTTTTAATTTTTTGAATTGTTTATTTTCATTCAGGCTGTGATAGTAAGTCTTATCTAACCAGAGCGTGAGCGTCTCAGACACCAGATCTGCTTACTTAGTCCCTCACATCACTTAGGTGACTCAGTGTGATAAATCCATGAGGCATTTAATGTATCTTTTATCAACCATCAATTCTGGGGATTTTGTCCCAAATTCTTTTATTTTTTTAATTTTTTTTCAATATATGAAATCTATTGTCAAATTGGTTTCCATACAACACCCAGTGCTCATCCCAACAGGTGCCCTCCTCACTACCCATCACCCACCCTCCCCTCCCTCCCACCCCCTATCAACCCTCAGTTTGTTCTCAGTTTTTAAGAGTCTCTTATGCTTTGGCTCTCTCCCACTCTAACCTCTTTTTTTTTTTCCTTCCCCTCCCCCATGGGTTTCTGTTAAGTTTCTCAGGATCCACATAAGAGTAAAAACATATGGTATCTGTCTTTCTCTGTATGGCTTATTTCACTTAGCATAACACACTCCAGTTCCACCCACGTTACTACAAAGGGCCATATTTCATTCTTTCTCATTGCCACGTAGTACTCCATTGTGTATATAAACCACAATTTCTTTATCCATTCATCAGTTGATGGACATTTAGGCTCTTTCCATAATTTGGCTATTGTTGAGAGTGCTGCTATAAACATTGGGGTACAAGTGCCCCTATGTATCAGTACTCCTGTATCCCTTGGGTAAATTCCTAGCAGAATGCACATGAAAGTTAACAAGAACAGTATTAAAGGACCAAATGGAGAAGTAAAAAAGGACATAAATAGATGATGATGTCCAAAAAGAAATACTTACTTGAGAAAAAATATTTACTCTCATTAATAATGGGAAAAATGCAAGTTACACCTATGATGATATTTTTCCTATCAAGTAAGAAAAATATACAATATTGAAGAAGACTATCTAGTTTTGGCTAGGGTGTAACACACTGGCATTCTCTAACATGCTGATAGAAGTATGAACTAGTAGAGTCTTTCTATCAAATCGTCTTACAATATAAGCCAAGAACTTAAATATTCATCTCATTTGATCTCTCCCAGGAATCTAGCCTAAGGAAAGAAGTAAACATACAGAAAAGATTTATGTGTTCAATAACATTCATAACAATTCAGACAAAAAATCACTGGAAACTATGTAAACACCTAACAACGAGGAAACTGTGAAACAAATTAGTCAATTATACTTACTATGCCGCTATTGAAACTATATTTATCCAAGAACGTAAAAAATTGGGGAAATATTCCTGTTATGTTTTTAAATGAAAAAAAGCCAAGATATAAGTTCATATTTATTGTAAAATGTATATAATCACAACTATTAAAGAAATGACCTAGTGGACAATGAAAGCGAGTCATACCAAACACAGTATATCGTTACGGAATTTTTTTCTTTCCACTTTTTGTTATTTGCCAAATGGACTATAACAGCACTGATTAACTTTATCATGGGAAAAAATAAAGTAAACCCTGCTTTTTAAAAACAGCTAATGGGTTGTGTTATGTGTTGAGCTGAGTGATCCCAATTACTCCAGCCTCTTACTGACACAGCTATCTGACCCAGGGGAGTGGAGTGTGCATATCTCTTTGAAGTGCCAGCTCCGGAGATAATCCTCCATTGACCTGTGGGCCTGCTGATTTGCTAGCGAGGCCAGATAAGGAATTTTAAACACAGAAGGAAACTACAGAGCCACTGGCCAGTCTGCATCAGGGGAGCCCAATCAGTGCTTTTCTGTTCCCTCTGGTCAGTGGCCCTGAAAGAAGAAGAGATTACACTGTGGCTTTTGCACTCTGTCCAGGACCAGGCTCCACCACTTAAAGAGCTGAGGTGAACAGCAGAGGAGTGCCTGGCTGGAGAGATGGAGGAAAATGACACCCAGTGGTGAAGGATGCAGATAAAATCTACAAACAAAGATATTTGTTCTGGTTAACAGTTTCCTCAGAAACTGAGAAGCAAATAGAAACCTCCAGGGAAGAGGGAATCACATGTGGGTAGGAATCCCGGCCTGCCCAGGGGAAGGGTTAGGAGCCCAATGACTTCTTCCTCCTCTTCTTCATTCTTTCTTTTGCTAGTTTTTAATTGAACATGTAGAATTCGCCGGATGCGGCTCCTCAAAAGTTAGCTTCTACACTCATACGAGAGACAAACAAGCGGACGATTAGGTCCCCATGCACAGAATGCTCTGGGGAGTCTTCAACTAATGAGGAAGGCTTTTTGGAGGAAGTTGACTTGAACGTAAATCTTTAAGAGTTAGCCTGATGAAGGTGAATGAGGGTGGGAGAGAAGAAGGATCTTCCAGGCTAAGGAAATGGCTAATACCTGCAAGCCAGAGAGGTAGAGAGCACTTGAGGAAGCATAAGATTTCTGAAACGGAAGATGGGAAGAAGGGATGTGGTTTCTCCCAATGCCCCTTACATTGGGTTACGGAGAAGGATGAGAAGAAAAAGAAGAAAAAAAAAAAAAAAACCAATTTGTGAAAGCCTTCCTTTTTGTCTCAAAGCTTTGCCCTTTTCCTTTGTCCCAGAGTACACTGTTTTTGGCTCTCCTACCCCTTGTGCCGTTGTTTCAAGGTTGCAGAGAAAATGAAGGGACAGAGGCAGCCCAAGTTTGAAGCCTGAGCTTGATATAGATGCTGTGGCTATCACACAGAGATGACATTGACCAGCCAGGCTGAAGGTGACTCACGCTGCCCTTCAACAGAGCAATTGCAATCACTTTCAGTTCCAAGGGGCCAGTGGTGGGGCAGGGATGTGATTTAGTCATTCTGTATAGGTTTAGTGCACGGTAATTAATGTAATTAATAGCCTTCCACTGATGTAATTAATAGCCTTCCTGGGGACATAATACACGCAAGCATGAGTGGTGTATATTTACATGGTATGAGACATTATGGAGTCAGGGGCGGGGGGTACAACAAAGAAACATATTTAGTCCTCATTATGTGTTGGGTACTATGTGAAGTGCTGGGGAGAAAAGATGAGAAAAAACTACCCTAAAGTAGATCAGGGTCTAGCAACCTGTGTATATGTGTAGTGGAAAGAGAGTAAAATGGAAAATGGGCATTAAAATACAATTTAAAAGTAAGTGCTTAACTATCTTGTGAACCTATTAAGATAGATCCATTAGCTCCCTGCCCTTCTGTGCAACTCATGTAAGAGTTGAGTAACAGATGGATATCTCACAGCTCCTTCAGAGATGAGAAAACTCACAAAAAATAAGGTATGATCAGAAAAGCATGAAGTCAGAGAGCCCTGAATTTGAACTTACCTTTTCTGACCCTCAGTCTCCATCTAAAACAGATAACAATAGCTGTGTGTAGCAGACAATGTTTGTGGCCTATCCAAGGACAGTGTCCTCTTCTTTTTGCTGTCAGAGGCTCTCCTGGTTTTGTTTGAGGGAGGAAAATGCCTAGCTTAGGTGATGGCTCAAGAGTGGTTTAAGGCAGGAATTGCCAAACTTTTATGTTAAAGGCCAGAAAGTAAATATTTACACTTTGCAGACCTTTGACTCTGCCACAACTCTGCTGTTGTTACATGAGAACAGCCAGAAACAGTACATAACTGGACAGGTGTGGCTATGCTGCAGCAAAACTTAACTTACAAAAACAGGTAGTGGTCCAGATTTAGTTGTTGTTTATCCATCCCTAGTCTAAGGCCACCCTGACAATTCTGTTCCCTATTTTCTCCACCTCCTATGCAACTAAGGTATCCATGTGATCCAATTATGACCAATGATATCTAAGTAGAAGTCTCATGAGCAGCTTTCTAGGAAAGCTTCTGCTTTCCTGATAAAATGGAGACTAATGTGGCTAGCCCTGTACTTCCCTCTCAATTCTGCCTTGAATGTGGTTGTGATATCTGGAGCTGATGCAGCCATCTTGCAATCAAGAGATGACAAGTGTAAGACTAAATGTCAACTTGCTAAGGTTAATGATACAGAAAAAGGAACTAGTCATCATCACTAGATGTCATCACTGAGAAGCTGAATCAATGCCAGTATCACCTACTACACTACTAAACCCATAATATTTTAAGCCACTGTGGTTAGATTTTCTGTATTTTGCAGTAAAATCTGTTCTTATGTAATTTCAATATATCACAGGCTTACTGTGAATATGAGATAGGATTCATATACAAATCACAAAGTAGATGCTCAATAAATGATGGTTCTCTTCACATTTCACTTCACAGAAAATTGATGAGTATTGTTAACATTTTGTGCAAGGTCCTTTTAAGAATAAGTCACCTAGGGGGTGCCTGGGTGGCTCAGTTGGTTGAGCATCCGACTTCGGCTCAGGTCATGATCTCGCAATCTGTGAGTTCGAGCCCCATGTGTGCTGTGCCCCGAGCTGTGCTGACAGCTCAGAGCCTGGAGTCTGCTTCGGATTCTGTGTCTCCCTCTCTCTCTGCCCCTCTCCCATTTACACTCTGTCTCTCTCTCCCTGTCAAAAATAAATAAGCATTAAAAAAAAAGAATAAGTCACTTAGAGGAGAGTGTGGGTGGCTCAGTTGGTTATGAGCCTCACTCTTGGTTTTGGCTCAGGTCATGATCTTACAGTTAGTGAGTTCAAGCCCCGAGTTGGGCTCTGTGCTGACAGAGCGGAGCTTGCTGGGGATTCTCTCTCTCTCTCTCTCTCTCTCTCTCTCTCTCTCTCTCTCTGCCTCTCCCCTGCTCTCTCTTCCTCTCTCTAAATAAATAAACTTAAGAAAAAAACAATAAGTCACCTGGAATGGAACATTTATTCAGAGCCATCTCTCGTTTCACTCTACTTTTAATTTTCCAAGACCTCAGAGAGACCAGGAAATGGAAGAGCTAGGAAGCATATCTGGTTTAGCAGGAGCCCGAGTATGCAAAGATCCCAGGTAATTGTTAAACAAATTGGAGAAACAATCTCTCCCTAATAACTATTAATGAGAGCATCCTTCTATACCTCCTTCCTCAGCTGCTTGCCAGTGTTCCTCATGCCTGCCTGCAACTGCCTTCAGATGTGAAGCTAGGAAGCATGCAGGGTGCCTGGATCAGCACATGGCTCATAGGAGACCCTCTGTGATGCCACTCGATGCTCCCTTCCTCTCTTCCCCATGCCTTACACCCTCACAGTCTCAGCCTGTTAAAGAATCAGACTCGGTAAACAAGGGAGCCCCATGAAGAAGACACTTTCAGCCAGAAGGAGGAGGACAGGTCAGAGAATTAGTCCAAGGATTGGCAGCAAAAAGAAACAGGGGTTTAGAGATGTTAAGGGTCGGGGAGCCTGGGTGGCTCAACGGATTGAGTGTCCAACTCTTGATTTCAACTCAGGTCATGATCCCAGGGTTGTGGGATTGAGCCCTGTATGGGACTCCACACTGGGCACGGAGCCTGCTTAAGATTCTCTTTATCTCCCTCTACCCCTCTGTCCAGCTCATGCTTTTTCTCTCTCTCTAAAATAAAAATAAATAAAAAGAAAGAAATGTTAAGGGTCAAGCGGTTCAGAAGCAAGTTTCTGAGAAGCAAGTGTCTGAGATCTTTCTCTTTCTCTTAAAATAGTGCTATGTGTGTGTGTTGTGCACGTGCACATGCCCCTCAGCTGTAAGTATCCACGCAGAGAGGTGGCATCCCGTGAGTGTTTGTGGAAGCATGGGTCAGTGGGTGGGTGGATAGATGGATGGCTCATTAGACACAGGACTGGATATGTGAATGATGAGCAGTAGTAGTCTGGCTGTTGCCTGGCCTGGCCTGGCTTTCTAAGAACTTTTCAAATTCTCTGTTGCAACTACTCAATTCTTCTGTTATAGAGCGGAAGCAGCCACAGATGTTATGTAAAGGAACTCGTATAGATGTGTCCCCATAAAACCTAACTCATGGGGCGCCTGGGTGGCTCAGTGAGTTAAGCATCCGATTTCGGTTCAGGTCATGATCTCACAGTTTGTGAGTTCAAGCGCCACCTAGGGCTCTGTGCTGACAGCTCAGAGCCTGGAGCCTGCTTCAGATTCTGTGTCTCACTCTCTCTCTCCCTTCCCTGCTCAAAATCTGTCTCTGTCTCAAAAATAAATAAACATTAAAAAAAAATTTTTTTAAAGGGGGCACCTAGGTGGCCTCGTCGGTTGAGTGTCAGACTTCAGCTCAGGTCATGATCTCCTAGTTGGTGAGTCAGAGCCCTGCATAGAGCTTTGTGCTTACAGCTCAGAGCTTGGAACCTGCTTCAGTTTTCTGTGTCTCCCCATCTCTCTGCCCCTCCCCAACTTGCACTCTGTCTCTCTCACTCTCAAACATAAACATAAGAAAATTAAAAAGAAAACCTAACTTACAAAATCAGGTGATAGTCTGGATTTGGCCCATGGGTCACAGTTTGCCCCCCCCCCCCCCGCCCTGCACTATGTCTGTATCTGGGAGTGCCTCCTGAACCGCAGCAGCCATTTGGCTACCCACTTGAGGATGGAGATGGATAGGTGCCAGATGAAGAAACCTGGTCCTTTGAAGGAACCTATTACTGATACACCTAGAACTCATCCTTATCTGTGCTTCTTATCTTGTGAGATATATGCAATTTTTTTTTTTTATGTCTACTTGAGTGGGCTTTTCTCTTGTGGCCAACAGCATCCGAGCTACCATACTTCCCTAAGAGGAAATGCTCCCTCTTGTCTGTTTCCCTCACTAGCTCATGGTGGAACAGTAAATGTACTGAGGGCTGGAAGCAGGAGGAGAAATAAGGAAAAAAAGAAATGCCTCCTTACTGAAGACTTGTTTAAACAAAAATTCATCTTAATTGAGGAGATTTTAAAATCTGTTAGGAATTACTAAACTGCCAAACACCCTGATAGATATGTGGTAGAGTAGTGTTCAGGGGGGTTTGGAGATGACTGGGATATAGCTCCTGCCCTTGTTTAGTGGGCTAACTTCACTGAGCCACTCATTTATACTGTCCTTCATCTGTCTTCATCTCTTCTGCCACCTTAGAGGGAAGCTCTTTCATAGAAGGGAACTTTCTGTAGCTCTGACAAAATTGGGCACTTAACAATATGCAACATATGCATTCACTGAAATTATGAAGGGGTGTTTTCATGAACATACTACAGAAATAAGAACCATTAGTAGTCATCTTAACCAGCTCCAGTCTGATGTAAGCTACACATAGCAAAAAACCAAACAAACAAACAAAAATTATCAAGTCTACCTGGGAAATGTTTTTAAATTCAGCTAATCTTGAACTCATGGTTTGTTCTTTCTCCCAGAGGACTATTTTCCCAGTAGTGAAGTTGGTCCCACAGGAGTACACTCTCTGAATATGTGTTTTTTCCAGTCAGGATCTCACAATAGATATGGGTTTACCACTCTTTCACTGAAATTAATAGACATTCTCTGTTACACATGAATATCAGAAATTGGCCTATAACTTTGGGGCACTTTTCAAACATAGTTGGGTAAAACACATATGAGCAATTGGTAAGGAGAAATTAATTATGGGAAACAAGAAAAAAGAAAAGATCAGTCTAGTTTAGACTTGTCTTCCCTACAGCCTCTATGTGATGTTCTGTGGTAATTTGATCCCAGTTGATGTTTTTCCACTAGTAAATAGCCCCAAATTGTCTTTTGTATGAACTATGTTATACAAAATGCGTAGTTTTATCAGAAAGAATGCTTAAACAAAAGAGGTAGAATTTTAAAGGTGGTCTTAAAAAAAAACAACCATGGGGATCTTTTTAAATTGAGATTCCTACCAACTCTAAGCACCTTTAAAAAAAATTTACAGATTTATTTTCTTGACTGTGTAAATAAAATATACATACTGTAGCAAATACAAAGAAGACACTAAGATTATGTATGTGCTCAAAATCCAAAGATAATCACTGTTTTTCTCTCTCTCTCCCTCTTTCTGCCTCTCTCTCTCTCTTTCTCACACACACACAGAGAGAGAGAGAGAGAGAGAGAGAGAGAGAGATCTATTTTAAGGTCTATGGTTAAGATCACATCATTCATCATAAACTTTCTCCCAAACCATTAAGAATATTTCATCAAGATTTGTAGATGATGTTTCATCTTATTTTTCAGGACACTATATCCTTCCCCTCCATTTTAGTTTAGAAGGCGGGACACTCATGACATTTGAAAAGAACTTTTAGATAAAAATTATTCACAATCCTATTATTTTAGTACAGTTACCCTTTTTCCTACTCTTTCCTTTCAGAGTCAAAGCTATTTTGTATTCTATTACACAGTGAATACCTCTGAATTTGACCATGGGATGCCTTCTTCAGAAAATATCTTATGGTAGTGGTTCTCGAAGTGTGTGCCCTGGATTAGCAGCAGTATCACTTGGGAAATGCAAATTCTCAGGCTCCACCCCTGACCTGCAGAATCAGAAACTGGTGGCAGGGAGTGGGGGTTGGGGTAGGGTCAGGAAGGAAGGGGCAATCTGTATGTTTTTTACTAGCTATCCAGGCAATTCTGAAGCTCACTAGAGTCTGAGAATCATTGTCCTATAGGATCAACAATTTGCAGAACACCCTTTGGGAAACAATTTGCAAAATTGCATTTCTGACCAGTCTCTGTATTTCCTGGAAGGAAGATACAAATTGCTGGCTGTCACTGTTCCCTCAAGGATAGAATAGGGATATATGCTGCCTCCTAGGCTAAGGATTAAGTAGAATAATCAGTAAAAGTGTTTTGTAAATTAGGTGGTAAAGTGATATATAGATATTAGTTATCGTTATGGTGACCTTGAATTTAAGCTGAAAGATTTATATTACTAAGCTCTGGGGAAAGCCAAGTGGAATGTGGACACAGATGGTCCTTAACTTTCACATATTCAAGTTTTATACAACTGGATTTTCGCACATTATACATGCCACCCCTAAAATGCCTTTCCCACACAGAGTGTGGAATTTCCTCCACTTGCAGTTTAATGAGCAATTTGAGGTATCCCATGGCTGCACCACCTGCCAACCCACAGCTCTGCTTTGGCAGGGTCACATCTTTTCCTATTTCACAGTTTTTGTGCATATTTTATTGCATTTAGCCATTATTATTTACAAAGAAAACAAGAGAAAAACAGTAAGAGACACAGTGCTCAGCTACGTTGAGTTTCTGTTACATTTCTTTGGCAGTCTTAGATTGTAATTGTATTTTTGTTAAAACATGCATGGGATAGCCTCTCAAATATCTCCAACTTACACGAATTCGTATTTCCTTCAAGTTCTCCTCTGCTCCCTGAGTTATCTCTGCTTCCTCTGATCATTTGTTCTTCTTACTCCTTCTTAGTCTTAATCTCTGGAGATCCCCAAATGCCTGGCAATCCCTCACTGTCTGTTCATATTTTTATGATTTGGGGTGCTGGCGTGGGCTCCCTCTGCAGCTGCTGGGGCTTATTTCCCCCAACAGGGCTCTCCCCTAAAAAGAAAGGTGGCTGTGATCTTGATTCAAGTGGGTAGGGCCTTGACCGAGAGACTCCACTCTAGCGACTTGGACATGGGAAAGACAGGCAGGCTGAAGACACCTACCCCTCTCCACTCTTACCTCCTGCCCTCATTGACAGGCATCATTGGACTTCAATGAATTTTTCACCTCAGCAAAGATGCCTTACATATTTCACTCCTTCTAAATCCATTTTGGAAGTTTTGATTTATCTCTCTTAGCCCTCTAGCCCCCACTCATCATTATCCCTCTCCAGGTAGAAAGTTCACATTATTTGAAGAGGTATTTCTTGGGGTTTTATTTGAGGGACTAAGGCTGCTGCTGCTACTGGCTACTCAGTGGTGGTGGTGATGGTGGGGTCAGAGACATGACTGGCTTTGCTACTCTGAATGCTGGTCTGAAATTAATTATCTTGTGATTAGTTATCCTGATAATTAACTATCACAGGACTCCCTACCACTCTTGACTTATAGTCACCCTGACTCTGAGCTGGGAGTTTCTTTTAATTTTTTATCTTTCTCTCTGATCCAATCTATTTTTTATAGATTTCTCTGGAATGGTAGTTCTCCAGTTCTAGTGCCTGAACCAGCAGCATCAGCAAAACCTGGGAACTTGTTAGAAATGCAAATTGTTTATCTATAAGACTGCTTGCTGATGAGCATTTGGTTGTTTTGAGATTTTGAATATTACAAATAAAGCTGATGTGAATATTGTTGTGCAGGTGTTTCTATGGAGATATGTTTTCATTTCTATTGGGTAAAAACCTAGAAGTAGAAATATAGGACAAATCCAATCTGATACAATCCAAAAATTCTTCATAGTTATCCTCCATTAATGGTACAGGGTTATGGATTTATTCTTTTTGTGGCTGCCAGATAAAATACAGTAAGCCCAAAATATTCCAATAATTTACTAAAAAATTATTCTTTGTTTACTTGAAATCCAAATTACTGAGTGTCCTGGATTTAAAAAATTTTTTTCTTTTTGCTACATTTGCCCACCCTAATTCCTTTTTATCATCATTTATGCTATGTTAAGAGCTTTGGAAGGTAGAAGAAACAAGATTTACTTGTATGATCATTTCACCATCTTAATCCAAGATAGAAATTTGGCAGAAAACTGATAGCCTCATAATCCACTTATTAGACTGTTCATTCCAATGCAAAATACCCTGCCCAAGCCTGTGAAAATTTACCATCGGAAAGTCCTTCCTGGGGCGCCTGGGTGTTCAGTTGGTTAAGTGTCAGACTCTTGATTTCGGCTTAGGTCATGATCTTGCAGCTGTGAGATCAAGCCCCGCAAAGGGCTCCACGCTGGTGTGGAGACTGCTTGGGATTCTCTCTCTCCCTTTTTCTCTGCCCCTCTGCCCCCCTCAAAATAAATAAATAAACTTCAAAAAAAAGTCCTCCTTCCTAACATGAAATCAGTATCTTATGTCTACAAAATGTCATTTCAAATAGGCTAAGAGCAGAATTTGAAGTACAAAATTATATTAGATAAGAAATTTTATTGTCTGTATTTAATGTTTCTGTTTGAACATTTTTAATAATCACATATATCATATAACATTCAGGCTTCTATTTTTAATCCAAGATTAAAACATTTATAACATATACTGGGGACTTTTATCACTTTTTTTGTTTGTTTTTAGCTCTTGAGGGTAAAATTCCTCACAAAGCATGTGAGGCTATTGCTTGATTTTCATATATTAAACTTTTCATGTACGTTTTCAGAAACTCATTAAACATAAAAATAGAACTGCCTCCAAAAAGATGTAATGGGCAGGAAAAAAAATTAGATGTAACCATTAGACCCTTGGGCTAGAAAAAGAAATATCTCTGTGTTTTATTAGCTTTCTAGCAAGCTTAACCAATTTTGTTTCCCTACCGTTTTCTTTTTGTTTTACCACATAAAGCGTGCTGGTGTAGTTAGCTCTCCCTTAGCAGTTATGGATGTTATGAGATTATTATACATTCTGCCTATGAGTATTTTGGACTTGGGTTTCTTTGTCCTGTAATTTTTAAAATATGGGCTCCTTCTACCCCACTGCTCTGGTACAATCTCTTGTGGTAAGTTGGTGGAAGGACACCACCCTGGCTTTGAGGTTTCTGGCAGAACATTGTTCTTGTGCGGCTGTGGTTGCCACTAGGTTATTGCTGAGAAATCATGTCCAAGGCCTATCCCCGGTTTGGGTTTTTCCTATGCATTAAATACCGCTAGTGGCTTAGTCCATTCATTGTTCCCATTTGAATAAAATAAAAACTCATGTGGAACAGGATTTCTGGAGATGGTGGGAAAAGCTCTAGGTCCAATAAAGGCCAGGTTGCTCTGCATAGAGGGGATTTACTTGTGTTTTACTCAGCTGTTCTCTCGAGAGGCAAGAGAAATTCTGTTTACAAATTTTTTTTTCAGATCTGGTAGAAACATTAAGGACAGTGATAATATAATCAGAACTTACTGTATACCAGGTTAAGTACTAGTCTAAGAACTTAACATGTATATCTTGCTTGATATGAGTCAGAATCACAGCCAATATTATTTTTTAAGCCACATCTATATGCCAGGTGCTTTATATACACTATTCTATCTCCACAACAACTTTTGTGTTTTTTTACTTATTTATTTTGAGAGAGTGAGAGACAGAGCACTTGCGTGCACATGAGCAGGGGAGAGGCAGAGAGGGAGAGGGAGAATCCTAAGCAGGCTCTGCACTGTCAGCGTAGAGCCTGAGATGGGGCCTGATCTCACGAACTGTGAGATCAGGACGGAGACGAAATCAAGAGCTTAACCAACTGAGCCACACAAGTGCCCCTCCACAACAACTTTTTGAGAGAGATAGAGATCAGGACATGCAGGCACTGACAGCTAAGAAGCATGTCCAAGATTATACAGGTGGTAAATCACAGAACTGGGATTTAAAGGCAGATTCTCAGGCCTTTTTCATATAATGCAATTGAATTGATTTTTATATTTAAAAAAGCATTGGTCACTTATTACTTTATTTCACTTTGACAAGAACTTCTGTGGGAAGAAAAGAAGACAGTATTATCTCCATGCTAAAAGTAAGGAAAATGAGACATAAGAGGTGAAATGGCTTGCCCAACTTCACACATTAAACAGTAGAGTTGGTCCACAGTCCTCACTTTCCAGCCACTAATGCAATACCTTTTCTGCTATTTGCCCACCCTATGACTGGGTGAGTTCATGTGAAAAGAGTACAGTCTTAAATCCTTCCACTCAAAGCAAACCTTAAGAGGGTCATCATCCTTGAATTTCTAGCTCCCACATAGTCATTGTTTATACCTAGTCTAATCGTGGTAAGGAAATAGGCAGTTGTTTAAATATCCAAGAACCCAGAGCGCCTTAGTTTATGCCAGCAAACACTGATCTTCAAAGATAGAGTCTTCAACAGTTTTACATTCCAAACCACACTTCCCAATAAAAATGATCCTCCAGAGCAAGGTCCAAAGTAAGCTCCAGGCCTGGATCCATGGGCCATGAGTTCTATGGGAGGGCATCATCCATAACCCACCGGAAACTTGGCACGTTGTTTGGACAACCCGTTTCCATCAAGCTGCCTTTGATGGCAAAGCCAGATGGGTTTCTCTGGGCACCAGCTGACCTCCTCCTGCTCACCTTCGCAGGGCTCTCCTCTTGTTGCCCTTCTCCTCCAGCTGATAGTTCCCTGTACAAATGCTTTTCTTTGCCAAGAAGATACATTGACTCAAATGGTCAGATAACTGTGCTGATAATTTTTCTTGGTCAATCAATGCTGTGTCACTTCAGGTCTCTAGAAAATTTCCTCCAACTACTTGACAGCCGTATCCATTTACAAAGTTCTTAAAACCTAGATGCAGGTTGAGCCCAGATTCTAATTTCAAATCTCCGTTGGCTCACACTTGGGATATGTTCTGTCTTCCATCTCCAGCTGGCCTACTATCATGCCCTTTCCTCTGGAACGAAGACTTCCCCACATTCATCTCCACATTCCTCACACTTAGACGAGTGGAATTTATAGCTTGCTAACTCAGCCTTGCCCCAAAGAGCAGGCAAAGGGGAATTTGGTTCAGGGCCTGCCTGCCAGGCGGAAAAAAGCCAAAGTTCCAATTTTTTACCTTTTTGCCCAATTTTCCCTCCTTTGCCCTCTTTCCCCATTTGAAATACTTGCCTTCTAGAGGTCTCTGCTTAACTTTTTCAGCATCCAGCACTTGATCACTGCCTGGTCAAAGTTCAGCAAAAAAAAAAAAAAAAAAAAAAAAGGCATGCAGAAAGTTTGTGGAATTAGACCCTTTCCCTTTTCCTGCTTCAAGCTATTCCTCAGCAATCCAGGAGGAGGTGTTTTCAAAAGATGCATTGACACTCGTAGGCCCCCTCAGGGTCATTAGGTAAATCACTGCCTATAAAATGACCTGTGAAATTGGGTAAATTCTACTCCACTGCACTAAATGGTTATGTAGATGCCCCTAAGAGTTCACACAACTTCTTAGAGTTCTCGAAAGCAACTTAAACAAAGAGAGGACCTCACCAAGCCAGCATCCCCTCAGCCATTTAATGTTTTACAGAAAGCAGACACTTGGACTCATGTACTCATTCATTCAACAAACATTCTTTGTGCCCCTGCCCAGGGCCAAGTATGAATTATGCTGAGGGTACATCAGGTAAACACAAAAATAACAATAATCCCGGCCTTCAGAAAGTGCCAGAACCTGAGGAAGGATTCAGGCCTCAAGTCCCATTTCTATTTCGGGTGACTTGACGCATCCTGACCAACTACTGAAGGCTGGAAACGCATTACCCCTTTCTTCTCATTTAATCCCTCATCCCCTTTGGCAGGGAGGTGAAATAGAGACAGACAAGGTGCAAGTTCCCCTGACTTCCTAGTGCTCACCATTTTTTTAACTTCTAGTCGTCTCAGTTACCTTGTCCATAAAATAGTAGATACTATTTCATGTCTACTTGTAGGGGTGTTAAGATGATTAAGAATAACATAAAGTGCCTGGCACACAGTGATTGCTTAGAAAACAATGGAAGCTATTTTAATAAGAAATGGAAAGAGATACAGTAGTTGTCCAATAAGTAGTCACTATTAATATGGCAGTTCTTTGTCCTCAATCCAAAACTCAAAAGGCTAATGTACCAAGGTGAGGGTTAATGGATGTGAAGGATTATTTTCCCTGGCTCCTTTCTCATCCTGTATCATGCAAACCCTGTTTGTGCAAGCCTTTCTGTTCTGTCCTAAGGAGCTCAGGGTGTGTCTGCTCCTCAGGCAGGCCAAGTCCTACCTGCTGAAGCTTCCTGTGTAGCCAGGGGTCAAGCAGTTGGCAAAGTCAAGCCAGCCAGCTGCTGTGAAGTGATACTTCTGAAGGAAATCCTGGATCGGTCCTGCAAGGGAGTTGTAAGCTGCAGCCTGGATTAACCCAGGCTGTTCATCAGTGTGTCTCAGCTGCTCATCCTCTCGGCCGGGCAGCTGGGCAAGAACTCCAGGACCGCCACTCCCCACTGCCCAGAATGGCCAGAGGGAACAGTGGGGATTCCTGATCAGTACATGCTCTCTTTCCCAGAAAAGGGATTAAGCGTGCCCTGACAAAGTTCACTCTTCCATCATTCTTTCCTGGGGAGTGAAGTGGGTGAGAAAAGAGACCTGAACCATCCATTTCTTAAAATCCTTCAAATCCCTTAAAAATCCCTTCAAACCGTTCCATTCCACTTCAATCATTGGATCTGAACAAGCAATCTACTGCCATCAAATGTGTCTGTGTCCTCGGTAAGATGAGGATAATAACGCCAACCTTAGAGGGGTGTAGTAAGAAGTAACGGAGGGATCACTGGTGAAAGCACTTACCAAGCTGTCTGGCACATGATGGGTACAGAATACACACTAATATTATTATTGCCTTTTTCTTAATTATTTTGTAAGGCACTATTGCACAGTGTGAGGACAACAAGCCCATGTGTCTCTATCAGAACTCCCTCAGTGTACGTGAACAAAACCTGACCCAAAGTAGATTAGAAGAAAAATAAAAGGAATTTACTGGCTCATGGAATTAGTAGGCGTGGCTAGATCTGGAGGCTCAAAGGATGTTCTCGGGGTTCTTTTTCTCTATCTATCTCTTAGCTGCTTCTGCATGGCTCTAATTCTTTTTACTGTTGGCCTTATTCTCTCCTGTCACAAACAGCATCTCTCCGTGTGGGAAGGAAGACGGCCATGGAAATCACCACCCAAAAGGAAGAGGCACACGTTCTCTTCCGGTGCTGGCATATTAAATCTCATGGCAGGACTTTGGCCTTTTGTGGGTCAACATGCCCCTTTCTTAGACCAGGAGTAAACAAACTGTGACCCACAGGCCAAATCAAACCTACCTCTTGCTTTTGGACAGGATGCAAGCTAAAAATGATTTTGTCATTTTTTTTTAAGTTTATTTATTATGTTTGAGAGAGAGGGAGAGAGAGAGAGTCCCAAGCAGGCTCCGCACAGTCAGCACAGAGCCCGATGCAGGGCTCTATCACACGACTGTGAGATCATGACCTGAGCCAAAACCAAAAGTCAGACACCCAACTGACTGAGCCACCCAGGCACCCCTGGTTTTGTCCTTTTTAAACGGTTGGGGGGAAAAAAAGCACAAAGGAAGGATAATATTTGGTAATGCCTGGAAATTATATGAAATTCAAATTTTAGTGTCCATAAATTTCAGTTTTATTGGACACACTGCACCCATTCATTTATGTATTGTTTATGTCTATTTTCCTTTACAATAGTAGAAGCAGAGTAGTGGTGACAGAGACCATATTGGCCCACAAAAGCGAAAATATTGACTTTCTGCTCCTTACAGAAAAATTGCGCTGACCTTGCCCTAGACCCGTCTTGGTAAACAAGAAGAGACGACAGTCTGATTGGCTGGATCTGAATCATGTGCCCACGCCTAGAAGGCAGACAAGGTAAGAATAATAGTAATATTGTATACTTACTGAGTACTTACAGTGTGATGCACTGCTAGAAGCATTTCATTTGTACTAGCTTCTTTTAAGTTGTATTTATTTATTTTGAGAGAGAAAGAGAGCATGAGCAGGGGAGGGGCAGAGAGAGGGAGAGAGAAAATCCCAAGCAGGCTCTGTGCTATCAACACATAGCCCAAGGCTGGGCTCGAACCCACGAACCGTGAGATCATGACCTGAGGTGGAGTCAAGAGTTGGACGTTCAACCGACTGAGCCACCCATGCACCCCTGTACTAGCTTCTTTAATCTTTATAATAAATTTTATCATCCCCATATGATAGACAAAATTATTAAGGCACAGAAAGGTTAAGGAATCTGTCCAAAGTGACACAGCTAATAAGTGGTAAAGGTGAGATTTGAACCAAGCCATTTGGCTCCAGAGGTCACTCTTTGGCCACTATTTGGGTTTGTTCTAGAGAAACAACGTGGGATGGGGGCAGGATGGTTCTGTGGGTAAGGAGGGGTGTTGGGAAAAAGAAGCAACAGATATCCATAATAAGGTCAGATCAATATGGGTTTAAAAACACTTTTATTTAACTTCTTAGAACCTTAGATTTTATTTTTATTTGGTTTTGTTTTTGATCTAGTGTGAAATAGACAAGATCTGCCTTTTGCAGTGGTGGTAGTGGTGTTGGCTAACATTGATGGAGCACTGACTTTGGACTAATCCTAGCCTAGGTGTGTTGTCTCACTGAGGAAGCCAAAGCTTTGAAAGGTTACACAGACTGCCCAGAAGTGCATGGCAAAGCAGTGCCAGGGCCCTGACGAGAAGCTAGGTCTGTCTGGCTCAAACGCGTGGGCACATAACCATTATACCACACAGCCTCCCATCTGCGAGGATGCAGAGAGATAAGTTTTCAAATGGACACAGTAGAGAGCCTGACACATTATAGGCAGTCAATTCAGGTTAGTTTCTTTTCTTCTCCATTCCTGACTTTTCCTATTCCCATAATGGAGATGTATATAAGCAAGGAATCCATACGTATCCTTGAAGAGTCCTTTTGAAGAATGCTTTAAGTAAAATTTAAAAAAAAAAACCTCCCTTTAATCAGTCTTGCTGTCAAAAGGCAGAGCAAAAATAGTAAAGGTTCAGAGAAGGGCAGTGAAAATAATTTGTGGCATGCATGGCAGAAGAGGCATTCCAAACCCTGGGATCATTTCATTTGGAAAGGAAAGCTCCCAGAGGCACAATGTTTACAGTATCACAAGCTGACGACAGGTATAGGAAAGGCTAATCAGGACCTGGTATTTACTTTTGCCCCCAAAATACAAGGACGAGACTGTTTAACACATTGTATAATAGCCGTGTCACCTTCCACTTTGGAACACTATCAAAGTGAGCTTTACCCTCCCTTCCTACTGGCCGTGGTGCCAAGCCACACCTCCAGTCCCAATCAGTACACAAGACACTGCACTCTACACGTACTGTTCAGAAGAGAGTTTCTAGCGGGAAGGTGTGCTGGGGCCATGCAGACCAGCGTCCTCTGTTATACGTAAAATAGAAGCCCCAGTAAGGTGAATGGTTTGTCCAAATTTGCAGGGTGAGCTCACTGCACACCTAGATTTAGTTTGGCCTTGTGGTCAGAGGAACTGGATTGAGGTCCTGACTAGACCTTCATGACCTTTGGGAGACTCAGTATCCTCATTTTTTAACACGGATGGAGATCAAATAATGAGAGCAGCCTAATGCTCGGTTCAGTGTATTGTGGCTTTACTGCTCAGTTCAGAATATTCCCCCCTATCCTTTTGCTCCTTGGAATCACCTTACATAGGAAAAGAGCCCAATGCTGGGTTGTTGAAAAAACAACAAAAAAAAAGGAAGATGCAGCACCCCCTCCCCCTGTTCACTTCCTCCCACCAACAATAAAGTCCAAACTTCGAAAGAAACTAACTTGCAAACGGTCAATGCTAGAGGCTAGAGGCCTTTCCCTGAGTGCAACCTTGTGGTCAGATACTGGCCTGGGCAATCCTTGAACAACTTGGTTGCCATCCAAGTCTGTTTTCAGCGGGGAATAAAGTTCATGTTTTGGAGGCAGTATCCTTGACTTTTTTATCCTGTTATTCAAATATTTCCTAATAATCTTCAGCATTTATACACTCAAGAGACCTTGAAGGAAAAGGATGCAGGGCTCCAGTCTTTTTTCCTTCCTTTTGCTAATGAATAGATGTTTTCTTTCTGAATTCACTGGCCCTATCACCCTATTTTTTTTTCACACTCAACCTTACAAGCAAGAGGTCAAATAGCAAATGGGAAACTGCAAGTTACCAAGTTAGGTTTGGATTTAGTGCTGTGAGTGCCTTTTCAACATGGAAAACCTAAGTAGAGTGGAACTGAAATTTTAGCAAATACATACATAATACATAAATTATTTAGAATAAGTGTGGGTGTTTCTGGTGCCACCTATTGGTCATACTGTAAGACTGTAAGACTGAACTATATGCAGTATTGTTCATTCCATAAATGGAATTTATGCTGCAGCAGTAACAGTTACATATTTCAACAGGCTGGCTGAGTGTGGAAATAGGGTGACTGCTGCCTGAACATCATCTTTGGTCACAGCTACTTGGAAGTGTAAGACTATTTTATTATGTGGTTTTTGCCTTGGTTTACTCACCAATTACACGTGTAGAGAGAAACACAGAATGAGGCATAATCTCTGGGAACTCTGAGATTAATGAACCAATACTCAGATTCAAATGATTTTTGTGTCTTGTGATTCAGAACTGGTGTTGGTGCCCTGCCCAGATCCCTTTACCAGCCAGTGCACCAAGCAGTTTCCCTTAGCTGCTGGGAAGTTGGCTAATACAATGCATAGCTACCCCCTTCTCTGGAGAATTGCCCCTGGCTAAGAGGGAGTCACCTTGACCAGAAGGCTACGTGCACGCACACACATGCATGCGGCCTCCACAGCTAGTGGCCAATAACTGGCTGTCGTGGAGGTATAAAAAGCCAGGCCTCCTAACCTTAAGGCGACACTAACGCTGTCATGCAATTTGTTGTTCAGAGTTCCCCACGGGATCGAGCTGAAGCCAAATTCTTGTTCGGCCCCCTTTCCCTGTCCTGTGTGGTTTCTCCTTGA
This sequence comes from Panthera tigris, assembly GCF_018350195.1. NCBI lineage: Eukaryota > Metazoa > Chordata > Mammalia > Carnivora > Felidae > Panthera > Panthera tigris. Next base: position 45,430,627 of record NC_056669.1, read on the forward strand.
AAATATTCCATAAATCACTTGAACACAACTCATCTCAGGCTCTGCTTCCAACTATCCCATGGGAAGACATATCTGTAAATGATGGAAGCCATGGGAGCAACATAGCCCTCCAGGTCTATGAATGTGGTTTTCCCAACATGCTCAAGTAGCTAAACAAAGACTTATAAGTAGGCAGCAGATCCCAGTGATACTGCTCTGTGGGACCAAGGACCTGTGTGATGATACAAAATATATCCTTGAAATGGCACTATGCCTGCCTTTTCTGAGAAATGCATCCAGTTTCAAAATAGTACATCCGTGCTGGCATTAGACCTAGTGCTCCCAGGGGCAATGAAGAATGACCTGGAATTGGAGGGCTTGAGGCCTTAACACATTTCTGCATCTTCTGGAAGAGCCAGGGCTTTCTGGCTTGTGTCAAAGGAGAACTTTAGGGAAACAAAAAAGCTCTGCAGAGGGTAGCTCTGGAAATCTCCTAAGGATGGTTGGTTGACTAAGTTGGGTTTTAGGTTGTAGAAGTTCCAGCTGGTTCTCCAGAAGTGGCATTGCCAAGTAAGAAGCTAGAAGTTTTGGGTCGAGTCAGGCCTGGGTTTGGATTGTCCTCCAACTTACTAACTCTGTTTCCTCATCCACAGAAAGGGGACCATAATATTTATACCCTAAAGGTTTTTTTTTGGCGGGGGGGGGGTAGAAATAGTGTCAGTTTAGCATCTGGTATACATTAGCCAGTGAAAAAAAAGGAAGCTATTTTTCTGCACTAGAGTTGTAGCATCTGATCAGCCTGGCCTCTCTCACTAATAAAGGTCATATTCTTGCCTTGTTTATTTATACAGCTTGTTTTGAGCCTGATGGAGAAAAGGATGGTGTTCATTTAGGGCTCTCTTGTGAGCCCCAAAAAGCTATTTTTTTTTATTAATCCTCAGATTATTATGATCTTCACTTGGTGAGAACTAATAGAAGTGTCTTGCATAATGCAAGGTCATCCTGTGTGGTTAAGAAGATTATACAGCGTTCAGATGTGCCCCACTGTGTGTAAGCAGGGCTAAAATCCAGCCTTCTTTCTCTCACCAAGCCATGAACCCCACAGGTAGTGTCCACCTAGGGGCGATCACTTTACTAATTCTCACAGAAAAGGGGTTAGAAGCAGACCTGACATTGTGCAAGTCCTTTGTTCAGGGTTAAGGTCCTTATTGGGGCAGAGGGGACCATGAGGACCTTCTGAAGAGAAGACCCAAGCATCATGCTCTCTAGACTCACCTTCTCCCACCTACATGCCTGTCCTCACAAATAAAGCCTGGCAGAGATATTTTATGCCATAGTAATTACCTGCCAGGGGTCTCCTCAAAATATGCTGCCTAGCTCAGATGTCCCCATACCATAATATTCAAGGTAGGGTCTGAACAATTACCAACCTCATCACCTGGGGTACTTGATGGAAAAATTTAATTTCCTGAGCCATAAACCTGGCCTTCTAGATTCTATAATCTCTAGAGGTTAAATTAGGGAACAGCTATTGAAATATCATTAATGTCTTCCTCATAGGCTTGCTGACTAAAGAAGGCTTCCTTGGTCAAGGATTCCTTTATCCATGAAGTCTACAGAAGAGTCATGGGAAAGAGTTGAATGTTCCCTAGAAAAGCTCTTCCTCTTGGAAGAAGCCCAAAGATACAGAAGTCCTGGGCTTCCTTTCCCTTGATAACCTCCTTCCATTCCACATCCCATTACCCCAACATATATATAATATTATCTCTCATAGGGATCCTCCTCCTCTCTCCCTTTGTTGTTTCTGGTTGGTAGTGTATAAACATATCCTCCAACAGGCAGAGGCAGCTTGGTGATGGCTATCTTTAAAATTCTTTAAAATTTGTGTTTACTTTTTAGAATCACATCTAGCATTTTCTATTGCTCTTCCTAGAGCCCTGGGTTACCCAAGACATTCCAAGCAATCCAGTTTTGTCTTCAGTAGCAATCCTAACAGTCAGGGAATGCCCATGTCCACATGATGGATTGTTAAGTTAATGATATCTTCAACTTAGCACAGTAGTAGTAAGTAACTTACATAATAGTAGTTACTATATAAGCACGTCACTGTCAACATAAGGTTTGCCAATCACAGAACCAAACCGAGCTGTCTAAAACCAACAGCTACACTATTAGGCACACATCTAGAATTGTGTCAAGTTTACTTTGCCTGGTTCTTACGTAATTACTTCCAAGTGAGCATTAAGGAAGAACTAATTCATTAAAAGATACAGCCTAAGAAACGTTCAACACCTATGCTAGGACCTAGCACTAGAGATAAATCAAACATGCCTCAATCTTCGCAAAATTCACAGTCTATTAGGAAGAATGCCTATGGAAGCATTCTGTGACCAACAGAAAACTATACCACTTAAGGGATTATCATTATTAAGGAGACAGTCTTGCACTAGAACTTAGATGCTGAGAAGACTAGTAATATTTACTGACCACCATTGAATTTTCACAAAAATCCTACTGGTATGATTGTTGGGTCAGTTATGATGCCTCTAAGTGCAAGAACTAGCAAGTTCAACTGAAAGTGACTTAAACAAGAAGAAAAAATGTATTATCTCACTTAACCCCATGTTTAGACATAAAGATCAAGGGGTTGATTAATTCAGTAGCTCAATCGTATCTGCAAGAACCCATGTTCTTTCCATCTCTCTGCTCACTCATTGTATTGGTCAGGGTTCCTCAGAAAAACAGAACCAGTAGGGTATATATATATATACACACACACAGGCATATATACATATACATACATACATATATATACACATACCTATGTACACACGTATATTTAAAGGGATTTATTATAACAACTTGGGTATGGAGGCTGACTAGTCCCAAGATCTTCAGGGTAAGCCAGTAAGCTGGTAACCTAGGAGAGCTGATGATGTAGTGTCAGTCTGAAGGCTGGAAGGCTCAAAACCCACGAAGAACCAATAGTTCAGTTAGAGCCCAAAGGCAGAAACAAAACAGTGTCCCAGCTTGAAGGCAGTAAAGCAGGAGGAATCTCCCCATTCCAGGGGATGGTTGGCCTTTTTATTCTATTTAGGTCTTCAACTGATTGGATGAGGCCCACCCACATTAGGGAGAGCAATCTGCTTTACACAATCTATTGATTTAAATGTTAAACACATCCAAAAGTCCTGACAGAAACACTCAGAATAATGTTTAGCAAAACATCTAAGTGCCCTATGGCCCAATCGAGTTGACATATAAAAACTAATCATACATTCATCTTCAGTATTTGGCTTACACTTTTGGTTATGAGGGATGGCAGGAACACTTCCAGTTATCATGTCCTCATACAACATCCACAAGCTGGAGTAAGAAAAGGCAGAATTGGGGGTGCCCGGGTGGCTCAGTTGGTTAAGTGTCTGACTTCAGCTCAGGTCATGATCTCACACCTAGTGCGTTCAAGCCTTGCACTGAGCTCAGTGCTGACAGTTTGGAGGCTGGAGCTTGCTTTGGAGGTTCTGTCCCTCCCCCACTCACACTCTGTCTCTCTATCTCAAAAATGAATAAACACTTAAAAATTTTTTAAAAAAAGAAAAGGCAGATTTTTCTCCATTTCCTTTCTGAAAGTTAGGGAAAATGTCCCAAGGGATGAGCCTTCCCTACCTACCCCTCACACTCCTACATCCATCCCATTAGCTAGAATTATGTCATATACCCATTCCTAATGCAATCACTTGCAAGGGGAAAATTTATCTCATGCCCTAAGATTAGGGAAGAGCTCATCTTTTTATGAGGCACTTGATATCCTGATACATTATTGTTAGGAAGGAAGAAAAGTCTGGATTGGGCACATAGGGTTGGGGGAAGATACTGGCTCAATAACCAACAATGTCTTCCATAATTTCTATTATCCTATTTTAAAGGTATGAACACTAAGGCTCAAGAGACTGAGTTGGTCAGCATCACATACCTAGCAAACTGTCTGGCATGAAGTTCCAATCAAATCCTTCTGGCTCTAATTTGCTTGTTCTTGTGCTATTTGCAGGTCTATTTTAAATACTCCTAACTAACTCTGTCCTGTACTGTAGTCTTGGGCACATACCTTATTCCCTCCAATTCTTTGTCTTTATCACTGATAAATAGACATAACAATAGTCCTTACCTTTTAGAGTATCACTTAACTTAGTGTGTGTAAAGCACTTTCACTATTACAGATCTTCCTTGATTCGTGATGGAGTTACATGCCGATACACCCATCAAAAGTTGAAAATATTGTTAAGTAAAAATGTATTTAATCTATTGAACATCATGACTTAGCCTTGCCTACCTTCAGTGTGCTCAGAATACTTATATTAGCTTACAATTGGGCAAAATCGTCTAACACAAAGCCTACTGTGATTTTATAATAAAGTGCTGAATATCTCACGTAATTGACTGAATACTGTACTGTGTGAAAAATAGAATGGTTGTAAGTGTATGGATTGTTCACCCTTGTGATTATGTGGCTGCCAAGAGCCGTGCCTTGCTGCCACTGCCCAGCATCACGAGACAGGATCATCCCCCACAGTGTTAGCCTGAAAAAGATCAAAACTCAAAGTTCGAAGTACGGTTTCTAGTGAGTGTGTATTTTTTTTAATGTTTATTTTATTTTTGAGAGAGAGAGAGAGACAGAACATAAGCAGAGGAATGGCAGAGAGAGAAGGAGACACAGAATCTGAAGCGGGCTCCAGGCTCTGAGCTATCAGCACAGAGTCTGACGCGGGGCTCCAACCCATGAACTACGAGATCATGACCTGAGTCCAAGTTGGACGTTCAACCAACTGAGCCACCCAGGCGCCCCTCTACTGAGTGTATATTGTTTGTGCACCTTGTAAAGTCAAAAACTCATGAGCTGAACTATTGTAAGTTATGGACTGTCCATATTTGCTGCTCCACCACAGTGTAAAAAACCATATATTGTACAACTGTAGGGGGCACTATTTACCTAGAATATAAAATGAATTATGCCCCTGGAGTTTCACCAATGCATCACACTTACTAAGAGGCACAGAAAACTTACCTCTAGAATGAGGAGTGGTGACTTCTTGGGTTTAAGTAGTACAACACTGGCAAGTTTTAACTCAATGCCACAACAAACAGGTGAAAGAAAGCCAAGAAAATTTTCTAAGGCCAATGATAAGGACCTTCATATATGGATCTCATTCTCACATAAGCGCTAGGATGATAAAGAAATTTTGTTACTGCTTCTGTTTTCCCTGTAGAGAGTTATTGTGCTAGGGCTTAATTCTAAGAAGGAAACAGAATTTCCTAATTTCCTTGCTAGAAGATATTGTCAGTCATTCAACACCCTTTCCTGGGGGCTCACTGTGTTTTTGTGTTCTACATGCCAAAAGATGATTCATGTAAATACTGATCTGTGAAGTCAGAAGACCTGACTTCTAGTCTTATTCTGTGTCTAGCTAGCAGTACCAAAGTGGAGAGTCACTTAACATTTCCTTTTCTCTCTGTAATCACATGTATCTGCCAATGAGGTGATGAGGTAGATTCTTTGGTCTCTAAGAGTGTCTTCCAGTTCTGACATTCTCTAAGCCACATAACTCCCATTGCCCTGGCTTCATGCTGATGCTGGAATTCAGATGTTGGAATTATAATGTTTCATTAGCAAGGATGTCTTGGCTCATGCCTCGAGGGAGGCTTTAACAGCACAGAAGCAGAAATGGGAAAGTCATTCAATACAACTCCTCTGAAAGCAATGTTTGGACAAGAAGGAAGGAGAAACAGGATGGTTGGAGCAGAGGAGGGACTGGCCACTCTGAAGGGCGGGCAGGCAGGGCAGATCCCGTCATCCTTAGTGCAAGTGGTCATATGTGGCAGTATAACTGAGAAAGCAGAAGGGCCCAGTTTTACTGAGCAATCTATCACCTCGCCGTCTGTATAAGCAGGCTGAACCCTCAGGTCTGATTAATGGGTCTGCTGCTTTTTACCCACAACAATGCAGGTTTGCCTAGCAAGGAGGTGAAGGGAAGACACTCTCATGTGCTGGGAACAGTCCTGGAGGCAGGGGAAAGGATATCTAGTTCTCACTCTGTCTTGGGGAAGTCATCTCCACCAATTGGGTCTCAGCTTCTCTGTCTGTTAAGTGGGGTCCTGCAGAAAATGACCTGAAAGGTTCCTTCCAGAAACCATGTAACAGATGCTACTGTTTGTTTTCATGGGTCTGAAAACTGTTTTCTTTTTGTAACATTTATTTTTTATTTTTGAGAGAGACAGAGCGAGCGAGGGAGGGGCAGAGAGAGAGGGAGACACAGAATCCGTAGCAGGCTCCAGGCTCTGAGCTGTCAGCACAGAGCCCGATGTAGGGCTTGAACCCACAAACTGCAAGATCACGACCTGAGCTGAAGTCGGACATTTAACCAACTGAGCCAACCAGGCGCCCCTCAAAACTGTTTTCTTAAAATGTGTCCCTTCTTCTTGTTTTAGAACAGAAATGAAACCCCAGGTATGGATTACTGTAGTCAAAAGGGATAATAGAGAAAAACAAGGCAGGAAGCCCTAAAATTCAGTCAAATTTTGAACCTAAAAAATTGAGGGCTACTAAAAGGGAAATCAGAAAAATGCAGGCATTTGGAAATTCCCAGGATGGGATAAATGAGTGATCTTTAATGTCTTCCCTGTTTGGGGGAGCTACTTCAGTTACCTTAGCAATGCATACTATAAGGACTCAATAAATAGTTATTGGCTGATTAACTTTACTATAATGATTAGGCAAGGAACTAGCTGATTATCAAAGGTTCTTTGTAGTTCTAACATCCTATGCTACATTTTGCTGAATTCCAAGACAGGTCCGCCTGATTCCACAGCCTGAGCTTTTAACCATTATGCATCCTACTTTACACAGCTTCATTGCCTCCCCAAGTTGGAATTCAGCCTTCTCGGGACTCTGTTTCCTCACCTGTAAAACAGGGAGAATAACAGTAGGTACTATACAGTTTTGTTCACTGAACAAATATTTACTGAGTACCTGCTAGGCACCAGGGGTATATTAGTGAATCAGACAGTTAAGACCCTGTACTTGTGGAAACTCTTTCCAGTTAGGAGAAAGAGAAAATTGACAGATAAGCGAGTAACCTAGACAATGACAGGCACCAATAAGTGCCATGAAGGAAATAAAACAGGGCTAAGGAGTATGTGACGGGAGGGAAGGATGAGATGTGAGTGTTGGAGCAGATGTCTCAGAGAGAATGACATTTGTCAGGAAGGAGCGGCCCAGAGAAGATGGGGGAGAACGATGATGGCATTCTATGCAGAGGAGAAACTAGAGACCTTACAGCAAGAACCATATGGGCATGTTTTAGGAAAAGAGAGAAAGTCAATGTAGCTGGAGTGTGGTGAGCAAGGCAGGGGGTATGACCAGAGGTGAGGGAAGATGGCCAGACCTCATATAAGACTTTGTAGGCCTCCCTCATAAATTTTGTTCTAACAGCACAGGAGACCACTGATGAGTTTCCAGCAATTTCAGAGAAGACATGATCTGTGGAAGCTGGTTTGAAAATTTCCCCATTTGTTGTGTAGAGGAGAGATTGTCAGTGAGCAATGGTGGAGAGATGCCTGTCAGGAGACAGGTGCCCAAGTGACAGCTGATGAGGGCTGGACAGTTTGTGGTGGTGGAGATAGAGAGCAAAGTGATTCAAATTTAGGATATATTCTAGAGGGCATGTGGATTAAATGAGGTAATCTGTGCAAAACACCTCACAAAGTGCCTGACAGAAGGGGCTCAATTAAGTGCTTGCTGTAGATAATAAGACCTAGTGCACGCAGGCCAGTCACACTTCCATTAATTCAAAGAGAAATCTGCCAAATACTTAGGTCACAGAGCAGGTTAGCAAACTGATTTAAGCTCTGATTATTTATGTGCCATTTGGGCAAGTCACATTTGTGGGCCTCAGTTTCCCCATTTATAAAATGAGGAGTGGACCAAATGAACTCTACGGCAGCTTCCAGAGCTAACATCCTATGAATCTTTTTGATGGGATATATCGTCAGGATGTGCTCAGAGAGGAAGAGTCACTATGAGTAAGGTAGAATAAAGAATTTATAACAAGGATTCCCCCCTATAAAACTGTGGAAACTAGTGAAGTATTCTATGCCAGGCATTGCCTCTGTGCCTGGTGTTGGACCCAAAGTCAGTATAGATCAGCCAGCCCCAGGATCAAGAAGGAAAGCTAGACACAGAGTTCGGGAAGTCAAGGGCAAATCAGAACACACAAACTGGATCCCAACTCTGTCTAAACATCTCTTCTCTTGATACAGGTGTCCTGTAGAAGCTAGAGCCCTTAACTACGGAGCTACTCATGCACCTGGACCAAGACTCAGAGAAGCTGAAGGAGGAGCTCATACAGGTCTGAGCGCGGACCCTGCCGACAAGTGAGCCAGCACATTCAATGTGGATGAACCACCACCATGCCTGGCGCCCAACTCTCACTGTCAGAGTATAAAACATGGCTTCACATCCACCTCCCCAGCCTTGTGCCAATTTCTCTTGTGGCCAATGCTGATCTGGAACCACATAGGGAAGGGAATTCTGGCAAGCGAGTTCCAACATAGCTAAATTGACAGTACAGAGCTACCAGAGTCTACTCCTTGTCAACTTGGCATTCATATACACTTAAAAAAATTTTTTTAAGTTTATTTATCTATTTTGAGACAGAGAGTGTGTGTTGCACAAGCAGGGGAAGGGCAGCGAGAACGAGAGACAGAATCCCAAGCAGGCTCTGCACCATCAGCACAGAGGCAATGAGGGGCTTGAGCTCACAAACTGTGAGATCATGACCTGAGCTGAGATTAAGAGCCCGACACAGAACCGACTGCGCCACTCAGGTGTCCCTCATACATGCTTTTTAAAATGATACTTAGCTTTTAAGTGAAGACAACAACAAAATCATGTTTCCAGTTAACAGAACCCAATTGCCCCTCATGCAATTGAAAACATGCTATTCTTCTCCCTAAGAGACAATATAAGGTCCCTTTATCCATCTTTGGGTAACATTTATTCTTTTTCTAGCTCAGTCACCTCCCCCTTTGGAAGTAAGAGCTTTGGGAGGTGATTAGGTCATGGGAGTGGAGCCTTTATAAAATTATTTTTTAATGTTTATTTATTTTTGAGAGAAAGAGAGAGACAGACTGCAAGGAGGGGAGAAACAGAGAGAGAGAGGGACAGAGGATTCAAAGCAGGCTCTGAGCTGACAGAAGCAAGCCTGACATGGGCCCCGAGCTCATGAGCCGCAAGATCATGACCTAAGCCAACGTTGGACGCTCAACCAACTGAGTCACCCAGGCACCCCGAGAGTGGAGCACTCATAAAAGAGACCGCAGAGAGTTCCCTCATCCCTTCTTCTGTGGGAGGACATAACAAAGAGACAGACATCTATGAACCAGGAAATGTGCCCTTACTAGATCCATAACCTGCTGGTGTCCTGCTTGGAGCTCTTAGCATCCAGAGCTGTTAGAAATAAATTTCTGTTTCTAAGCCAGCCAGTGTGTGGTACTATGCTATGGCATCCCAAGTGAACTAAGAGAGACATAAAACAATAACCATCATGGATTTTGTGTGTCAGGAATTTGGAAGAACCACAGTAAGAATGGTTCTTCTATGCCTCAAAATGTCTGGGTTGAGATGACTCAAACAGCTGGAGGTAGGAACCACTGGAACCATGGAATCTACTTCCAAGATGGTTTATTCTTTCATACTTCTGGCACTTAGCCTGGTATAGCTGAAGGTCAGGCTCATCTGGGACCATCAGCTAGAAAATCTGCAGAGTGGTCTCAAGGTAGCGACTACTTAAAAGGCTGTTCAGAGCTCCAGAATGAATTTCCCAGTAAATAAGGTACAGGCTGCATGGCCTTTTATGACATAGTTTTGGAAGTCACCTGGTGTCACTTACACTGTATTCAATTGGTTGAAGAAGGCACAAGCTTTCCAAAATTCAAGGGAGGGAAATATAAACTGCCCTTCAATGGGAGGAATGTTGAATTTGAGGCTATGTTTTAAAATCACTCTAAGATTTTTTCTAGTCTAGTTCATGCTTATCCACAGCAGGTGGCTAGTTCACCCTTTTTCATTATTTAGCATCATTTCTGTTCTTTTCTCACCTGTATCAACAGATGAGAGGGCTGTGTATGAGAATATCGTTACACGTGCTTTCTTTCCATGCTTCCCCGGCTCTCTTAGAAACTCATACACTCCTCATAGCTAGACTCACATTTCAAATTTTCTACAAACTTACTACTCACAGGTGATCTCCTGACTTATAACTCTTTGTCTGGATACACCTGGATTTATGATTCCTAATGACTTCAATTGATAATAATGAGATCACTGGTCAACTAGCCAATGAATGTTGACAAGAAAATATCTTGGGCTGATTCATGAAGTTTAGAAACAAGCTTCTGAACCAAACAAAAATTCTAGCCAAGGCATTTTTCTACCTTAAAATGTTTAAGAATCAGCACAGTAAAACAGAAAAGGAAGGTAAGTGGTTGGCATAACATCTGAGTTCTGAAAGCTGAAAGCTGTCTTGTTAGGAGTGGCCTATAGAATAGACTTGACCATCATTCTGGAACCAGTTAAGTTGCATTTTGATGGTCTCCTACACCCAGAACATAATGAAGGCTTTCTTTTTCTAAAGAATTAGAGCACATATAGCCTGAACCATTCCTTTACTTATTCAACAGGCATCTATTAAGCGCTTTGAATGGGTCAGGTAGTGTTCTCCTTTGCTGTTCAGAAACACAGCGGTGAAGAAGACACAGCCTCTGACCTCAGAGGACTGTGAAAGAGAGAAAAACCAAGCCAAACCAAAACCAATACCAATGAGTAATGGAGCTCAAGAAAAAGCACTTAACTATAAACAGGTTTCACTAAGGGCATGGACCACCTTTTACATGTCTCCATACCTCCCATAATGCAGCTCAGTGACAGGTCCACAATAACCTATCACTAAACATTTGCTAATGGTTTGACTAATAAATACTGAAATGTAACGAGGTTGTAGAGGTACAAAGTGTGTTTGCATTATTTTTTTGCCTCCTGCACAGGTTTGTGGTTGCCCATCTGTACGTTAAACCATCTCCATGAACGGATACAAATGTCCTATATACCATCTTCTGTTGGTAGGAGGAACAACAGGGTTCTGATTCCTTCACATGCAAGAGCTCTCTGCTGACTTCATTCTTCAATGCTGGCTAGTGGTGCAAGTGATAAGAAGACACTTTGGGGTCTGCCACTTAGGAGCCGTTACTTAATCTCTTGGGGTCTGTGATTCCTCAACTTTGAGCAAGATTAGTGCTCCTTTCTGCTTTACTCAGTACAGATGACTTTGTTTCATAACTGGTTTGGGTGCAGAGGAAGATGTAGCACCCAGACTATATACCAACTGATGGGATCTGGCCTGGCTTCTCCCCATGCTTCTGTTGTTCCACAGTCAAGTCCCCGTCCTTATGAGGTTTTGGTCCCAGTGAATTTTCCCCTCAAAAACTGAACAGGATAATAATGAACCATTTTCTTGCATTTTCTATCAAGACTGCTCTTTGTGAGTTCTAAATGTTCTGTCCATATTCAAAGAAGCTGGTTTCTTCATGAGTGGTTGGAATAAGACTTCTCTTGGAAGCTACTGAATATGGATTAGTTGGATTGTTTCTCAGGAAATAAAAAGCAGGCTCTGGGGTGGCTACTTCAACACTTAATTGGGTTAGCAAAGACCTGCAAATGAGAGGCTCTCCTTAGGAGGGAAAGGATGTTTACGGCCCCCCACCCCCCTAGGTGGTGGGTTTTAACCTAAACCCTTGTCTTTAAATGCAGCCTTTAATTTAGAAACCATTACAAGAATCTATTAGAGCAGAAAACGTCAGGTTGGAAAATTAACACATCACAGGAGTTAATTAGAACCCAGCCTCTCATTAGATGCAAATAGAGAGCCCTCCAACTGCCCAGTGGCCTGCCGAAGTCACATTTTGTCACAGCTCTAAAGTGGCTGCATCTTCCCCACTCAGAGAGTGGACAGAGGAAGCTTCCCAAGCACTCAGGCCAGAGCCTAGAGGCCCTGCCCTTTAGGTCAGTGGAAGGTACAATTCACATGCCCTCATCTTCTACTCCTCTCCTAAATGCTCTGCCTATCACAGGGTGGAGAGCCCTCTGCCTGGAACTCCCTCAGGGAAGTGTTTTCTGCAACAAAGACAAACATGCCGTGCCTGTCACCAGGAGCAGACTGGCGACTGTGTAAACCACTCTGTGAGAGGGAGGCTGAGGGGCTCCAGGCCATTCAGACTTAGCTCTAAGTCATGGTCTTTGTTTTCTTTCCACTTTCAGACTGAAATGTGATTCCCCTGGCTTTCTTTTTTGGAAAATACCTTTGAGGAGTTCCATGCAGAAAGAAAAGCTGTTGACAGGAAAAGCTCCTGCCGGGGAAGGGGCTTCTTCCAAGGGTTCTCAAAGGAGACAGTGCTTGAAGCGAGCTGAGGCAGGGATGCCAGGGCTAGGAATAAGAAGTCCAGATCGCCAGAGGGTCATCTCTAACTACAGACTAGGCAATGTGTCAAGCAGTTTCCTCTGTAAGAGTAATACCGTGCACATAAACTTTTAGGCCAGGCAGACATGTGTCTGAGTCCTCTGCCTCTCACTGTGTGATCTTGAATAAATTGCTTAACCTCTCAAAACATCAGGTTTCTCACGCTGTTGTGTGAGATAAATGCAATAATGCACGTAAAACTTGTAAGGCAGTAGCCGGCAGAGAGCAAGTGTCCTATAGGCATTGTTGTTGGTTTGATAATAGTATTGCTTCCCCCACTAACGGTGTTCCCTCTGTGTGCCAGGCCCTGTGCTGTTCCTTGACCTCATGGACTTTATCGTTTAATAAACCATGTGCACATACCTTTAGCACAAAGAAAGCCCCCTCTCCTTTCTGCAAATTCCACAGAAGTGCCAATTGCACACGAACTCTGCTTTGTTGAGTAGCTCAGACTGCTGCAGTCATCCCCCTTTGAGCAGCCCTGTAACCTCAGCTACCTCTACCCTCCATTTACCCACAATTCTCTCCGTGTGTACTTACCACAGTGAGGTACATCTGTCTGTTCATTTTCTGTCTGCTCCTGTGAGTTCCCTAGGGGATGAGGATCACCTGGTCATTTGATTCATTCATCTCCTCATTTACTCATCTCTGGAGGCCAATGGTCTCCTGCATTACTCAGCACAGTCACACAGAAGATTCAAACCCACTGCTGAGTATGTAGATTTCCAGCTGGGAACATTTCTGGGGAAATAACCCTGCATCTCATGTTTGAAAGGCCTCCTTGGGTGCTGGTTTGATTGGTCTTCCATTTTCTGACTATCATTTTGGTTACAGCCTCAGTTTCTTCATCTCTTTAAGGTGCTATAATAGAGTCCTTCCCTGGGAGGTTGTGATGATGGCTGGAGACACAGCAACTTTTATGTGCCCAACACAATTCTAAGTACAGAGCGAAAAACCCAGAAAAGTTGATTCCATTCTTGCCTTCAGCCAAGTCTAGTTGCCAATGTAAGAAAACTAAAACTGTAAGGTAAAATATGAACACCACAGGAGAGGGGCAGATATCCTTCTGACTTGTATTTCTGCCATATGGCTGAAATAGAGGATACAAAAGCATAAAAATTTGGTCCCTGTCACCAAGCCTCTGGAAAACTTTGGCAAGTGTTGGCCAAAAAGATCTCAGGAAGAGAGTCGAAAGCTCTTCATCCAGATAGTCAGACCTGGGCTTGCAGGCAGGCGATGTCTTTGGGACCTGACTGGAAGGCAGGACTCATTTCACAACAAAAACCAGGCTATTTTGCACTTACTTTGTGCCAGACACTGTGCTAAATGATTTAGGGGCATTATCTCATTTAACTCTTAGAACAACTGTGTGGGATAAACACGAATTTCCTTATTTTACACATGGCCAATTCGAATCTCAGAGAGGCACAGTAGATTTACCCCAGTCAAGCAACAAGTAAATGGTTTAGAAATCCACCTGCTGAGGGTTTCACTGGTCTGATTGGAAAGGGAAGGGGTGGACCAGCACAAACCTCCATCCGAGGGATGGGGAGTGGGATGGGGAGGAATGAGAGAGAGGGAAATTTGGATCACAACAGAGGTCGCATGATCCCCAGACCTCCAGGACCCTTCGTAGAAGAGGAATAAGTTAGAGATGCAGGCTGCAGGGGAGGGATGCCCGGGAGGCTGGGGGAGGGGACCCTCGGTGGTTGTGCGCCTTCTTCGCCTCCTGTGCACACAGGTCAAGCCTCTCCCCTCCCGCCCTCTCACCCTCCCAACCTTATTTAGAAACCGTGTCCCCGAGACAGGAAGGGCGGCGGGCCGAGAAGCACGGAGCGTCCCGGTCTCATTTCCTTTCGAATCCCCCTGTGGAATTTCATTTCATACGGTGAGGAAATCGGAGCGCGAGACCGTCGGCTGGTCTGCTGCTCCGGGGCGCCTCCCCCACTCGCGGCTGGAGACAGGCAGCTCCCGGGCGCAGGTCGGGCCGAGTCTGGGGGCGGGGAGACGGGGCCGGGCTCCAAACCAAGCAAGTTAGCAGGGAAAATAGCTGCGAGCTCGCACTGTACCAGGCACGGGGCTAAGCGTTTTACGCATTATCTCTAATCCTCCCGAGTCTCTTCACGGATGAGGAAACTGACGCCGAGACGTTGAGCAATTTGCTCAAGGTCACACAGCCGGGATTTAAAGCCACAATCTTGGTAAACCTGAATCCCGTGTTCTTTGTGTACGTTTCTCTGCCTGATAGGTAGTTTGCCACGGGCCGAGGTGACAGCCGGAAGAGGGAAAGGAAAGGGAGCCGACTAATCTGGGAACATTTCTCACCTGGGAGAGGAGGGGGCTGGCTGGCCCGGCGGGAGCAACTCGGCTCCATCCCCGCCTGGCCCCCGAGCGCCGCGACCCGGGTGGGAGGAAAAGTGAGAGCCGGGAAGCCGGGCGGGGCGCTCCGGGAGGGAGGGAAGGAGGGGGGGGAGGGGGGAGAGGGAGGGCGGCGGGCGGGGGCCTGACCCTGCCAGCGGCAGAACGGCCCCGCCCCCCGCTGCCCCCGGCGCCCGCCCATTGGAGAGGCGCGCTGTCCGTCCCGCCCCGCCACCGCCCAGCGAACCTCCAGCGCCGCGCAGGGCTCGGGCGGTGAGAGCGGCGCGGCGCTGGGTGCTGGCGGGATTCGTTGAGACGCAGAGCGGACGCCGCCGGCGCCGGGCTGGGGGCTCGCAGCCTGCAGCCATGACCCTCGCAGTCTGTCCTTCGGCCCCGGCCACGGGCGTCTAATATCCCACACAGTCGCGCGCAGCTGCCAGAGAGCCGGCCGCTGCCCCTTCGTCGCCCTTGGCGCCTTATCACACTCTCTTTCCCGGAGCTGGGAGCAGCGCGGGCAGCCGGCGCCCCCGTGCAAACTGGGGGTGTCTGCTGGACCAGCCCCCGCCGCCGCCGCCGCCGCCCCCGGCTCTGGCCATGGCCTGGCGGGGCTCAGTGCCGAGCGTCGTGGGGGCGCCCGGGGGCGTCGATCTCAGTCTGCGGCTGCTGCTGCTGCTGCTGTTGCTGCTGCTCCCGGGGCCAGCGCGAGGCTTCGGGGACGAAGAGGAGCGGCGCTGCGACCCCATCCGCATCTCCATGTGCCAGAACCTGGGCTACAACGTGACCAAGATGCCCAACCTGGTGGGGCACGAGCTGCAGACAGACGCCGAGCTGCAGCTGACAACTTTCACGCCGCTCATCCAGTACGGCTGCTCCAGCCAGCTGCAGGTGGGCGCCCCCACCCCCACCCCTGGCGGGACAGGGACCCCTTGGGCAGGGACGCCTCAAACTAACTCCGTGGAGCCCTTGCCAAACCAAGCCCCCTGCCCCCTTCCTAGGCAGAAGGATATAACTATCCTGGAAAAGTGATTTCCATCCCCACCCCCACTTTTGTGTCCCTTCTCAGGGACTGAAAGCCAAAACGTTGTGTAAGTCATCTGGCCTACGAAAGAACCCACTCTTACACCCCGCCCTTCCGTTTTTCTCCCCTGTTCACCCGTGTCTGGCCAAGCCCCTAACCCCAGTGGAGCTGAGGGGGTTATCTTTGCCAAGGATTCTGGCCGCCGCTGCTCGGTGGGCGAGTCCCCAGCAGGACAGCCAGCTGAAACTAAGACTTGGAAGGAAGGAGAGATAAGGAGACGGGAACTTCTCCTCCCTCACGACCTCCATTCTCCCCCATATTTTTGGGTGGGAGAGTAAATGAAACACCACTGCCCCATTTTCTGCGGAGTGGCCCCTCCTCGCGTCATCCCGCATGACTTTGGAGGTCATGCTGGATGGAATGCTTGGGTGGCTTGAGACGTTCTGATCTTTAGGGTTGAGGGCAGGTTTAGGACTTAGACGGCAGGAAACACTCCCCGCTTGGGAAAAAGGTGACGGAGTGGTCAAACACCAGGAAGGTAATTTATATAATGGAGGATTCTTTTTTTCAATCATTAAAATTTTTAAAGCTTATGTAATGGTAGAGAAAATGTTCGTCCTACAATAAATGAAGAAATAATTTGCATATACAGTGTGATTATAATCTGAACAAAAACAACAACCAATTCATTTTTCTTTTTTTAAGGAACTGAAAGAGAATTCTTAACAGTGGTAGCACTAGGGAAAAAAAGTGTTAGCACTGGTTGTGCTTTGGTTGGTGAGGCTATGAGTGATTTTTATAAATTTAGAAAAGAGAGAACTTGGGGGAAAAAATAGAGGGTAGTTTTCCAGGCTGAAAACTTCAGAAATCCGTGGTTCTGGTTGTAACTTCTGAGAGATAAGAAACAGGCAGACAGCTTACTTACTAGGTGCATGTTTTTACATAGGTCACTTTAAAAGTTGGATTGTGGTTTCAGAAAGATGGTTGGGATTAGACCTGTTGCTGCTGAAATGTCCCTTTGGAGCTTTCAGAACTTTAGAACTAGGTTATAAAAGCTTAAGAAACGATCCTCTAGCTCTCAGTTTGGAAACAGCACATATCCTGACATCAGTGGCAATTTCGTTGGAGAAACAGCTTTTGCAGGGATATATATTTTTAATTACATGTATCCTGGGGAAGCAGCCAAGCTGTTTTGAAGGACAGGACTGGATCCCTTTACATGCTGGAAAATAGTTACTTGTAACTCTAGACTTCATAGACAACATCTGTAAGGAGCCAAGCAGACTGTTTATCAATGCTGGAGGAATTGAGGACAGCAACTGGGCTCTCCCCTGCTGGTGTTGCAGTTTCAGGGACTTAACATTTATATTTTCCTATTGTGCTTCATTATTATGCATTGGGGAAACCTGGCCAAACAAACCCCTGGTGACCAGAGACCTCAACCTGCATCCTATCCTTGGGTCTCACAGTGTCTTAATTAGGACATTTTCTCTTTCAGTATGGGAACTGATTAAAAATTAATTTTAGGGGATCAAGTAGAGAAAAGACAGTATATTAACAGGAGAAAAGCTGGATCTACATATTTTTTTTTACATTTATTTTTATGGTGATAAAGAAACGAGGATGAAAATAAATCTCCCCATCGCTGAAATGACTCAGTCATTTGATTAGTCTGTTCGGCTCTTTCAAACAGGGAGTCTCAAAGTCAATTTTTAAGGTTTATTTTCTTAAGCGTTTTCAAAAAGGAATTATGTAACTCTTCAGGTCCTTTTTATGTATGTATTTATTTCTGTTCTCCTGGATTTGTGACAAGGATTGCTAGAACCAAAAGAAGAAATGTGTACAAGCCATGGATTTTTAGGCACCCCAGTTTGAGGTCAGAGTAAACAGAGTCCCTATGGCTGGTTTAAAAGTAGATAGATACTTTGCCTGGAAGCATTCACCTCCGCTTCGTGCAAGCAGTTGGTCAGACTTCCAAGTCATTGTTTTCTTTGTTCATTTCATTACTTTTCCAGTTCTTCCTTTGTTCGGTGTATGTGCCAATGTGCACAGAGAAGATCAACATCCCCATCGGCCCATGTGGCGGCATGTGTCTTTCGGTCAAGAGGCGCTGTGAACCTGTCCTGAAGGAATTTGGCTTTGCCTGGCCAGAGAGCCTGAACTGCAGCAAATTCCCACCCCAGAATGACCACAACCACATGTGCATGGAAGGGCCAGGGGATGAAGAGGTGCCATTACCTCACAAGACCCCCATCCAGCCTGGAGAAGAGTGCCACTCTGTAGGAACCAACTCGGATCAGTACATCTGGGTGAAAAGGAGTTTGAACTGTGTTCTCAAGTGTGGCTATGACGCTGGCTTATACAGTCGCTCGGCCAAGGAGTTCACAGACATCTGGATGGCCGTGTGGGCCAGCCTGTGCTTCATCTCCACTGCCTTCACAGTGCTGACCTTCCTGATCGATTCTTCCAGGTTTTCCTACCCTGAGCGCCCCATCATATTTCTCAGTATGTGCTATAATATTTATAGCATTGCTTATATTGTCAGGCTGACTGTAGGCCGGGAAAGGATATCCTGCGATTTTGAAGAGGCAGCAGAACCTGTTCTCATCCAAGAAGGACTTAAGAACACAGGATGTGCAATCATTTTCTTGCTGATGTACTTTTTCGGAATGGCTAGTTCCATCTGGTGGGTTATCCTGACACTTACTTGGTTTTTAGCGGCAGGACTCAAGTGGGGTCATGAAGCCATTGAAATGCACAGCTCTTATTTCCACATTGCCGCCTGGGCCATCCCTGCAGTGAAAACCATTGTCATCTTGATCATGAGACTGGTGGACGCTGATGAACTCACCGGCCTGTGCTACGTGGGAAACCAAAACCTCGATGCCCTCACAGGCTTTGTGGTGGCCCCCCTCTTCACTTACTTGGTGATAGGAACTTTGTTCATTGCTGCAGGTTTAGTGGCCTTGTTCAAAATTCGGTCCAATCTTCAAAAGGATGGGACAAAGACAGACAAGCTGGAAAGGCTGATGGTCAAGATTGGGGTCTTCTCTGTCTTGTACACAGTTCCTGCCACCTGTGTGATCGCCTGTTATTTCTATGAAATCTCCAACTGGGCGCTCTTCCGGTATTCTGCAGATGACTCCAATACGGCAGTCGAAATGTTGAAAATTTTTATGTCTTTGCTGGTGGGCATCACTTCAGGCATGTGGATTTGGTCTGCCAAAACTCTTCACACGTGGCAGAAGTGTTCTAACAGATTGGTGAATTCTGGGAAGGTGAAGAGAGAGAAGCGAGGAAACGGGTGGGTGAAGCCTGGGAAAGGCAATGAAACTGTGGTATAAGGCTACCCGGCCTCCATACTTTCCAAATGTTGAAGGTGGGAATGCTAGCATTTTGGTGCAAAATGCGACAAAAAGTTTCATGCAGTGAATCTCAGTATGAACCAACTGGCAACACTTAAGTGACCCCTTAAGCCACCGCCACCTGCCCCCCCCACTCCCCAGCAATCATAAAAGTAATGATTTTGCTGCAGACTTTGGAATGATCCAAAATGGAAAAGCCAGTTAGAGGCTTTCAAAGCTGTGAAAAATCAAAACATTGATCACTTTAGCAGGTCGCAGCTTGGAGCGTGGAGGTCCTGCCTAGATTCCAGGAGGGTCCAGGGCGATGCTGCTTTTCCCTGCAGAGTGGGATTTGAGCTGTGAGTAGATAACTTGCAGGGAGAAAGATGAACTTTTTTAACCCTTAAAATCTTAAATACTAACTGGGTCTGTCAGATAGCAAAGCAATCTATAAACACTGGAAACACTGGGTTCAGAGAAGTGTTACAAGAGTTTTATAGTTTGGCTGATCTAACATAAACATTTTCTGTGGTGCGCTGTCTGCTGTTTAGAGTTTTGTGGATTGCTCTCCCAAGAGGTGGTGTCAGAATCTTTCAGTGCCTTTGTCATAAAACAGAATTGTTTGAAAAAACAAGAGTACTGTGCAAACACACGTAAGGTATCCAGTGGATTTTTCTTCTCTCTCTTCCTCTTAAATTTCAACATCCCTGTTCTAGGCTGCTGCTGTTTTCTTCATTTTACATTAATGACTCAAAATAGGTATTTTTATAGGAATTTTTGCACTGCAGCATGTCTAATGAGGGGAAAAGTAAGGGTGATTCACTTTCTGACAATCATTTAATTCAGAGGAAAATGAGATTTACCAAGTCGACTTACCTTACCGACCCCAGAGACCTATTGCATTGAGCAATGGGGACTTAATATATTTTACTTTGTGTGATTGCATCTATGCAGACGCCAGTCTGGAAGAGCTAAAATGTTAAGTTTCTTGGCAACTTTGCATTCACACAGATTAGCTGTGTAATTTGTGTGTGTCAGTTACAATTAAAAGCACATTCTTGGACCATGACATAATAGCATACTCAACTGACTTTAAAACTATGGTCAGCTTGCATTCTCAGAATGATAGTGCCTTTCTTTCCTTTACCATAAGAATGTTATCGGAGTCTAGTCTACTACCACAGTGAAGACTTTTTCTGTTTCGTAGAGAGAATTGAGGACAGCTAATCCAACTAGTTGGTGCATAATTGTTTCCTAGTAATTGGCAAAGTCTCCTTGTAAGCTTTCATTGGAGGCAATGTGGCCTGGAGTATTTATATGGTGCTTAATGAATCTCCAGAATGCCAGCCAGGAGCTTGATTGGTTAGTAAGGAATAAAGTGTAGACCATATGAAATGAACTGCAAACTTGTAGCAGCACAGGTCTTAATTGCCTTTTGCAGAGGTATCCAGAGCTTTTAAAATTTATGCTTTATGTTCCTCACAATGGGGTACCCCCTAGCAGCCTCTCAAAAGTTGCAATTCTTTTAAAATTGTAACTGGACTTTCTCTTAACCTGCCTCAGGCCTTCTAATCACCAGATCTCTGGGACAAATTGTTGACAATGTCACAGGCTGCTCTCCTTGTAGCTCATACCTATCTTTGCTTCAACAACTACTTTGCAATGACTCATTTATTTATTCATACCCCACCCCCTCCCTCTAAAAACAGGTAGGAAATCTTTTATCATATTTCTTTCTGGGAAAACATTTCCAGGGACTCAAAATCCCAAATAGGTGGTCAAATTCTGGAAGTAAGCATGCCCTTTTTTGTTTTTGTAAGCTTTATGCCCATGGTTCCCAGGGTTTGACATTTTCCTTTCTTCTTTCCTCTGTTTCTGGGGGCTCTTGAGTGGAGTCTGAGGCAAAGATGCATATAAGATCTGTTGTGTATTTTGGATGGGAAAGTCTTGGGGCTTTGAAGACAGATGCTAAATGGGCACGGGTGGCCCCTGGCATGTGTGCTGAGCCCGAGTACCTTGGCTGGACTCTGGGTCAGGGTTCTAGGAGCATGAGAAATGATCCCCAGAAGGACCGGTTGAACTCCATCTGAGACTGAGTCGCCTAGGAAATATAAAATGTGAACTCCGTGTGCTGCTTGCAGACAGTTCCCATAGCTAGCCAGGGCCCTGGAGCATGCGTCCCCGGGCGGAGCCTGCCCTTACTCACGCTCCACTCCAGTGTCTTGGGAGTTGTGCTGAGACTCTGGCCCAGGAAAGGGAAGAAGGAGGGTGCAGCAGGGCACTGGCCTGACTGCTAGGTTATAGGGGTTTGTAATGCAATTTTGTTTGGAATGTTTCCGCGATTGTGTGCCCAAGGCAGCACCTAGCAGAGGGCCAGGCACAGAGTAGGTGCTCAATATTTGTGAACAATGAAATAATAATAAGAGTACGTGGGGGAAACTATACACCCGAGTTCTGGAGCCGTGGCCTGACAACTTTCTGGGTTTTAAACGATCTCTTCTACAAATCTCTTGCCTTCTCAGGGGAAAGTCTATTTGATCCGAAGTGGCTGTTGGTGCAGACGGGATTAGTAGCCCTGGCAATGTCACAGGGCTGCGGGCCTTTCCTTTCACATTCCAGACAATGGAGAGTGTTTATGGTTTCAGGAAAGGAGCTTTGTGGCTGAGGAGTCAGTTACCTTGTTACCTTGACGCGACTCCATCACCTTAAGTTGGTATTTGTTTAAAAAAAAAAAAAAAAGTCAATTATTAGCACACTTACCGCGTGCCAACCACGTGTAGAGCCTTGTGTTAGGCACCAAAGGGGACGTCGTGCAGTATAAGCTCTGTCCTTCCAAATGACGTGGACTGAGGATTCTGGGTCTGCTGACTTGCTGTTGGTTTTTTGGGAAGGAGCATGGGCCTCTGAATTGTCATCTGTTTCACTGTGTCCATCCCATAAACCTCTGCAAGTCAGTAACAGGGGTTTGACAGAAATCATCAGCCCTATTTCATGACAATCTCTGTGGGAATCCCCTCAGAAGGCTATGAACATTGGCTTAAAACAGACATGAGCTCCCACACCTAATGTGACTGCGGGGACAGGCACTTCATGGCTTGGGTGTGCCATGTAATGAATACAGGTGAATTTGAGGACATCTTGCTAGGGAAAAGGTTAGGGCTGTTTTTCTTTGATATCTAGAATAAGTAGGTGTGATTGTAGCTTCCTACCTCACCAGAAGTCAACTTCCTCTTCCTGCAGGAAGCTATAGTCACACTTCTGGAGATTTTATTCTACAGAGCCCAAAGGCACCACTGTCCACCCTCCACTCTGGCAAACTCCTCTTTATCTTCCTTCATAAAGGCCACACCTCAGGGCAGAGGAACATGGGGTAGGGTGGAACTGACCTGAACCATCTGGTTGAGCTACTTGGTTGATTCATATCCTTTTTCCTCCACGGAGACCCGTTTCCTGATCTCTGAGACTGCTTCTGAGCTGGCAGCTTGCTCAGGGTCCTGAAACCGGAGAAGGGGTGATACTTTTTATTTCCCTGAGAAGATCTCTGATTTTCCTCTCCCCAGTCACTCCGTCGCCTACACCCCCAAATCAGGGAAACTTCTGTGTTTAGGTTCTGAATTGTGACTTTACCAGCACTCTGAACTCTGTCCTCTCTCATCCCCCCTCAGCCTCCTGGTCACTGAATTCAGGGCTTACTGTGTTAGGAACCAAGCTGGGACCTGAGGACACAGAGGAGTTTAGTAATCTCAGCCCTGGAGGGCAGACCTAATTTAAAAAGATGTCACCAGGCTAGTGCAGTCTTTGGTTCCTGGTGAGGTGGCCACAGAAGCAGGGAGGAGAGCCACAGAACAGACTTTGGAAAGGAGCCCCCAAGATCAGGCTACATCCTGAATTTCATTCTGTGATGGGAGAGATTGGAGGGAGTTGCTTTTCCAGCCAATTATGTCAAGTCACTGGACTCTAACGGTTCCTTGTGTTCTTCTATTGTATTTGGGTTCAGAGTCCTCATCTAGGTTTGTATAATGTTTGGCAAAGGACCCGGGTTATCATTTTTCCTCTGGGTCTAGGTCATAGATCTTGGAAACTCCTAGAAGAGTATTTTGCTCCTACCAAGGATCAGATACCAGAGTGTTAAATAATGGATTTTGTTTTACTGTGGCCTGGTCAGAGCTCTCTGCCTCTGCCTCTTGCCATGCACATGCACAGTAATGGCATACTGGCTATCACCAAGAGGGAAGTGAACCCTGACCCTCCCCAACAGGCCTCTTCCCCTTGGTGAGGCCACTTGCCCTGTAGCAACCTGTTCCTATTTTCCCTTATTTCCCTTCTTCTTGGCACCAGCAAATTCCCAGTATTTGCCCAGGTGGTTTATAGAGAGCCTGTCTGAGGTCTTCTATGAGCCATGTCCTCCAGGCTTTTGTGGCTCCCTGATCTCCTGCAACATTCAGTATATGACCACTGTCATCTCAGAAGGCTTCTGAGAAGAGGGGCAGGAGCACCTCTGCCCCCCGAAGCCTGGTCCATCTTCTCCCCCAGGATGTGCACCTCTCCACATCCTGCTCATGGGCTCAGGCCCCAACTTGGTTGTGTGTTTTGGGAGGGGGAGGCTGCTCTCCAGCTCTCTCCCAGCGGGGCATCTAAGTGGTTCTGAATTTTTTCCTACCTCACAGGGATGTTGTGAGACTTTAGAAGGTCTCAAGATGAAAGGCCCCTTGAACTCTTTGTAGGAAAGGTGAAGTAAATGTCAGGTGTGCTTCTTTGTGACAAGGTGAAATGGGACTCAGCATCTTGTGCAGCAGTCAGGCTGGTGCTCTGTGACCTGTCCTTGGATCCCCATGCCACCCTGCAGCTCCTTCCACCTTGAGGCCAGCCTGGGGGGGGCTCTCAGATGTTCAACATAGAGGTACCAGGCAAACCCCTGCTACACATGCCCTAACAAATTGCTGAACGTCAAAGGAAATGGACCCTGCTTTTAAGGATGTACAAATGTATGTCTGCATTGATGTCTGTACTGTAAATTTCTAATTTATCACTGTACAAAAAAATAAACTTTGCTATTTAATTTTTGTATTAAAGGAAAATAAAGTTTTGTTTATTAACTAGTCTGTGATTTGGCATATTTCTGGGGGTGTATGATAGCCTCCAGGAAGCACACATTCCCAGCAGTGAGAAATAGAGAATTTGGTTTGCAGGACAGATTGAGAGCCTTTCTGAGAGCCTCTTTGTTTCTTTTTTGCTGGTGCTATTTTTCGCCTCTGGGATTTCTCCTGGGTCAGCAAACCCCCAAGGTCCAAGGTCAACAGAATTTATCACTACTGTGGTCATAAGTACCACTCAAATGGTCACATGACACTCTGGACGTAACTGTAGTTCCCAAGCTGTCATCCCATGACACTACTTTTTGACATTTCCAATATGTGTGACCATTTTTAACACACTTTCCAAGCACCTTTGACTTAATCTGGTGGCCTGAAAAAGTTTTTCCTATTACCACTAGACCTTTATGATTCTTTAAAAGGGGTAAAAGGACTTCTTTTTTTCCTTTTCTTTCTTTCTTTCTTTTTTTTTTATTTCCATTTTAAAAATATATATATATATAGTCCTGGTCACACAATGGTTGTTTTTGTGTAATAGATATGGGAGTATGTCCTATCAGTCAATCACGAGAATGACTCCTTTCAGTTAACTTTATAAATTGTGTGGTCTGTGTCTCCAGATCCAGAAAAGTCATCAGACAAAGCAAATTCAAAGCCATTATCAAGACATTGTCATGGAAGCAAATAATAAGGACCACACAGACACAGAAGGAAGGGGAACCACGGCCATTGGAGATGTCTGCTGATGTCCCAGAGGAGAACATAGGCCCCCTTGGTTTGCCTTTAAATTACGTCCCACACCCTAATTTCACCTGAGTACCACCCGGTTTTGGTGTAAGTAAAAAGCCCAGGGAAGAAGGATCTGTAATACAGTTCTCCTTCACTGCAGATTGCTATTATACTTTTATCTCAAACCATAAATGAAGGGAGGTATATAATTTAAATTCTCTTCCCTGTAAGATAGGCTGTGTTTCTCATTTCATTACCTACTCATTAAGTAGTTATGAAGTTAAGGAAAAAACACAATCTGGAATGAATTCATAATTGCACTTGTAGAAACACTGTCCATATAGAAAATACTTTTATTTACATGATTTCATCTTACTCTCATGGCATCTCTAGAGTAAGCAGGGCAGGCATTGTCTTGCTGAAGGGAGAACGGAAACTTAGGGCAAGAGACTTGCCCAGGGAAACCCAACAGAGAGATAACAGGTTGGACAGCCTGGTCTCACACCCAGCCCGTGGGTTTTAGTTGTTTTTACACATAGTGGTGGGTTGAGTTGTGTTCGCCCAAAAGACATGCTGAAGTCCTACCTCCCTGTACCTGTGAATATGAACTTACGTGGAAATAGGGTCTTAGCAGATATAATCAACTTAAAATGAGCTCATAGGGTGGCCCTAATTCAATGACTGGTGTCCTAATTATAAGGGGAAATTTGGACACAGACACCGAGAGGAGAGAACACCTTACTAACACAGAGGCAGAGATTAGGGTGATGCAGCTTCGGTCCAGGCTAGAAACACCAAAGATTTTCAGCTGCCACCCAGAGTGAGGAGAGAAGCGAGAAAGATTCTTCCTCAAAGCCTCCAATAGGAGCCAACCCTGGCAACACCTTGATTTTGGACTTCTAGTCTCCAGAACTGTGTGAGAATACATTTCTGGGTCTTAAACCACCCAGTTTGTGATTATTTGTTACAGCAGCCCTAGGAAACTAAAACATACTTCGTTCCTCTGATATCTTCAACTACTGCAAATAGTTTGTTGGGAATGGATAAATGCTTTGGCAGGCAACTCAATAATGAGATCTGGCCATGAGCTTCTGTTGTTTAAGGATTATGTAGCATAATCACTCTGCTAAATTTCTTTATCTATAAACTAGACACCTCTAGATTAAACCCCATGATTCCTGACACTCAACTGACTTGAACTGGTCTTGGCTGGTCTCCCACCCACCCACCCCCAATGGGAGCTCTGTGTGCAGGGCCAGGACCTTGACTGGAATGTGGCCCAAGGGTTTTTAGCATTTCTGTCCTGAGAACTGATTTTTTTCTTTCCCATTTTAGCTTTCACATGCAATCATAATTTTAAAGTTGAGCTCTCTCTTGACTAAAGAGGTCAGCCTTGGCTTCCTGTCTTCAGAGGTTCTATGAACAGAAACAAACCACACTTGGAGAAGAGCATAAACCTCTCCTCAATTTTCCTTCACAGTGCAGCAGGCTTGGAGGAATGAGAGCATCTCGCTAAATGTTGTGAAAATGTGGGACATGCAAAGGTATATTCCAAAAGGCTTTCAAAATGGTCCTTGGCCCCACCTGAAATTCTCAAAGTCACCCTGTCCTCTTTCTCAGCTCATTCTCAGGCTAAGAGAAGCCACACATTCACCTGCCCTCACGCAAACAGTTCCGACATCTCACTCCGGGAAGAGAATAAAAATGAAAATTTATTGTCTTTCACATCAGTCACCTGATTTTTATTAGCCTCCCACGTAGTTTCCTACAAGCACCCAATCCTGTTTTCACCCAAAGACGTGCTTAATCTCCCTGTGAGCCCACCTTATCAGTCCCTTTTTCTTTAAGAGATGAAATGATTGGCTACCAAAGTTTTCTAAAATGCCTGAGGGTTCCATCGGTATAAAGCCAGGAGATGGACTTGATAAATCACATAGAACAATTTGTCCTCATCCACCCTTTGCCTCTAACTCCTTTGCCTTTTCATAGGTGTTTCCCTTTGTCTACAATGCCACTCAGTCTTTCTTCAATGAGGTTGTGTCTGTTCTTCATCCAAGACTCAAGTCTTAGGTCATTTCTTCTGGGAAGACTTCCTTGACTCTTCTCCTTATACATGGGTGAGTTTAAGCCTCTGAGCTTCCAACTCTGGGAGCCTTGACGGCACTGTTTATAATGGTCTATCCTTGTGTCCATCTCCCCACTGGACTGATATCCCTGAGGATGACTCTGGGTGCCCAAAGGCTCCTGCCTGTCTGCTCTCGGGGCCTGGCACTGTGCCTGACAGAGGGCACAAGTTTCAGGAATGTCTATGGAAAGAAGAAGGGAGGGAGGCAGGGCTTTACATTGCTAGGTTGGGGAACTGAGGGGGATTTGGTGACAAATGTAACCAGCATAGAAAAGAAACCAAAGGTAACAACAAGAACCATCACATAGGTAGGACTTTCTGGATAGATGCTCAGGCAGTAGCCTCAAAGAAAATTCTCTAGTCTCAAAGATAGGTTTGAGAATGATCTACCCACTGTGTTGCTTATTGTTAAGTTGTCTTTCTTCCCTTCCTTTTTCCTCCTCCTCCTCCCCAACAACATTTGCTGAGAGCCTACTGTTTATAGAATATCAGGCCAGGCTGGGGAAGGGAGAGAGGGAGTGGTTGTAAAAAGCCATGAAAGACAAGGTCCAACTCAGAGTCCAAAAGTGCAGATGACAAAACAGAGAAAGAATCCAGCTGTTATTAACAAGCTTAAAACTCCAAACCTGGAAAAACAAATCTTCTACTGCTTAGTAAATATTTGTTGAATAGCTGAATGAGGGTCCACCATGCCCCAGCCACTGTCTTGGGAGGGCACTGTAGGGGACACTGAGATAAATAAGATCCGGAGTCTCCCTCCAGAAGTTCATGGTAGCACCCCATTCCTGCTCTAACCCGAGCCCCTAAAGGATCAGTGCTACCATTCCTCTCACATTTACTATGTAATTTCTTCCTAACAGAAGTCCCTCAAGTGGGAAGAACAGCTTCTGAGTCCCAAGAACAATGGGAAAACGTTTTTCACACTGTTGTCATCTCATCATTGGATCTGGAAAATGACACTTGTGTCTCAATAGGTAAATGTGTAGGAGAGGCAGGGGGAAGAGGAAGAAGAAAGGGGCAGATCCCAGAGACCAGCACTCTTTTAAGATTTGGTCTGCTCATCAAAACCACACACTGATCAGTATATAAAAAGTAAAACTAAAACTTACCCATGTTGTGCCGCTGAAGGCACTGAGTCATCAGAATGGCTAACCACTGCCACCTGAACATCTTTTCTAGCAGCCATGTGGATTTGTAATATTCGCTCTGAATCCATGGTTGTACAGGTGGATCTGCCTTGTGTCCTCTGAGCCCCGTTCTCTTCCTTCTCTCATGTCATAATTCTATAAATCCAAAGAGACTATTCTAGAGAAGTTTTTTTTTTTTTTAAGTTTACTTATTTTTGAGACAGAGAGCAAGCATGAACGAGAGGGGGAGGGGCAGAGAGAGAGGAGGACAGAGGATCTGAAGAGCTCTGTGTTGACAGTATTGTCAGTGATCCCCAAGTGGGGCTCAAACTCACAAACCAAGAGATCATGATTTGGGCCAAAGTCGGACGCTCAACTGAGAGCCATCCAGGAACCCCTATTCTATAGAAGTTAGACATATATATATATATATATATATATATATATATATATATGACATATATATATATATATTTTTTTTTTTAATGTTTATTTATTTTTGAGAGAGACAGAGTGCAAGTGGGGGAGAGTAGAGAGAGAGGGAAACACAGAATTTGAAACAGGCTCCAGGCTCTGAGCTGTCAGCACAGAGCCCCACATGGGGCTCGAACTCACGAGCTGTGAGATCATGACCTGAGCCGAAGTTGGACACTTAACTGACTGAGCCACCCAGGAGCCCCACTACAGAAGTTTAAAAAAGTGTAAGGTCCATCCCCATTTCTTCTTTTACACAGAGTGAAAGGAGTAAGTGTGTTAATTAACCTTGCTGAGATTTGCCCATTGGGGATGCAGGCAGTCAGTCAATTGGAGGGAGATTCTTGCAGCAGGAGAGAAAGTGGCCTGAGGCCAAGTTATCAAGGGCCTGAGAGCTTGTGCCTTCTCCCGCCACCCGGGCCCAGATGCAGGGCAAGGAGGGCTCACATCCGAGTTGGTGTTTCACAAAGCTCTCAGCTGCGGGGACTGTGGGCTGGAGAGCAGGCAGGCCAGGTCGGATGAGAAACCATGGAGGCCTGAATGAAGGTGGTAGCAGAGAGATGGAAAGGAAAGGGCGATTTTCAGAGAAACCACCACAAGTTTCGTCCTCCATGGCCCTGTTCAATGAGCCGAATCTTTGCTTTCTGTGCTGCGGGTGCTTCAAGGCCAGAAGCTTTCTGTTTGGTCTGCGCACCTGATAACAGCACACTCCCTGCATTGCACGCTATGGAGAAATAACGACCGCGAAGTCACCAAAGGGCCTCAGCAATTTGCAACGCTGACTGACGGAGCAGCCCTGGACAGCTGGGCTTCCTTGAATGAGACTCCCTCCCTGGAAGTATACAGGTCTGCGTGACACCACTTGCTGGCTGCAAGTTACGGGGAACTTGTGAGGACAGGGTAGCCTTTAGTTGTTTATGTAGTGCCAAAAGGGGTCCCACCACCTCTTTTGGACTCAGAGTTTCCTATCAAAACACACTCCCTAGAATAGCTGATGCAAATTCCATAGTAAGGGCTTAATTTAGTACAAACTTCATTATAGTCACATCTTCCATCTAGATTTTATTTCTTGACACCGTTTTCTTTGTGGGCAACTGTTATCGGCAAAAGTCTTCACGGCCTGACCAGATCCACGGGAAAAGATATCACGGGCACACACATTTTTCCTAGTCCTCTTCCTTTTAAATGAGAAATTCTGTATAACATTTTCCATAAGTGAAAGAGAGGACTACTTCCTAGCTTTTTTTGGTTCTTTTTTTTTTTTTTTGAACAGCAGACCTTCCTTTTGGATTTACATCAGCATTTAGCTAACTTCCTGAACACTTCACCCATTTCCTGAACTTATTCTGAGGAAGGAAAAACATCCTCCTTCAGAAATAAATGCAAATAATCGCAGAGATTATTTTTTATTAAATAAATCGTGTAAATGCAATGGAATTTCCTGCACGATGTGCATTTACCATTGGATATTTCTACAAAACTGTTGTGATCCTGTAGGAACCATCTCACTGACAGGTACTCTGAGGAATTATAACCATTGTGTAGCTATTCAAGAGATAAGTTCTGAACAGTTGGCAGTCTGTATTCTTGTTAAAAATATTTTTTACTGAAAAATCTGAACGCTAGGGGGAATTGTTTGCTTTAGGTCCCCAATTTGGAGGCTTTGTTTCTTTTAAAACAGGGTTCTGGTGACACCTCGTGGTGAAGAGGGGAAGAACATCTTCAGGGCAGAATATCGACTGCATAGAGTGGCCCAGAAGTTAGGATTTTCTTGTTTCTGCATTTCCTTGGGAGAAAACACACTCCTTCTCAGCCTGTGCTGCCCGGGAAACCTGAGAAGTAGTGACATGGAAACAGCACAGTTATGCATTTCTGGAGATGTTCTCTTCTCTTGATTAGTAATTCTTCAGAGGCAGCCCACCGCCTACGGCTAAACTGGTTCAGTTGGAAGAATGAATAAAAAAATGTGAGACTTTGCAGAGGAAACACATCAATATGTCAAGCTGGGGTCAGGCTTTTAAGTTTTTAAATTTTTTAAATGAAAATATTTTCTCTGTATTTGTGAGCAGGCCTCCTCCCATTTAGCCATCTTTTAGTGGAGAAGGATGGTACTTGTCTGGTGAATAAATCTCAGGGGCATCTTAGAGATGTATTTTAGGCTGGCTTCTCATCATTCATGAATGCTTTACAGGGCCCTTGTTATGTTCTCTAGTGTTTGGCAGCAGTCGATTTTTTTTTTAATTTTTTTTTTTTAACGTTTATTTATTTTTGAGACAGAGAGAGACAGAGCATGAATGGGGGAGAGTCAGAGAGAGGGAGACACAGAATCGAAACAGGCTCCGGGCTCTGAGCTGTCAGCACAGGGGCCCGATGCGGGGCTCGAACTCACGGACCGCGAGATCGTGACCTGAGCCGAAGTCGGCGCTCAACCGACTGAGCCACCCAGGCGCCCCATCAGTCGATTTTTAAAGAGAGAGGTGATAGGGATCTGAGAGAGGCCGCTTGTCTGCCATCTCTACCCCACCCCCGCCCAGAAGTCCATGCGGAACAGATGGATATCTGCCCTCCTTGCAGCATCCCCAAGAAGAGACCCCTTCATCCATCACTCAGACTGATATTCCTCTGTAGGTCCAAGGCCCCCAGAATCCGGCCCCTTCCAGCATCACCTCCCACCTCTTCCTCAATAATAGCCTACATTCTAGTCAATCCCACCCACCCACGTCCAGCTTCCTATATACCCCAAGCTGCCTGCCTCATCCTTCTTGCTTTGTACATGCCGGTCCCCTCAGCCAGAAGGCTCTTTCCCTGCACGACCCTGGGCCCATTCTTCAAGATCCTGTTGCGGGAGTCTTCTTTCCCAGGAGGCTTTTGTGATCCAACCAAACAGAGCTGATAATGCCCTTCTGTCTGTCGTCTCTCAACCTAGCTCAAATATCTGTAACTGCACATGTTCTAGTACATTCTGTTGTTTATATGTGTCTCTCCCCCAGATGTCTACAAGCTTCTCAAGGACACGGACTATTCTTATACCTAACGTCCTTTACATCAGCCATTTGTGGTGTTAGCTTGTCCCACTTGGCTACATTGTTTTGATAGGAGCACATTAGGTGTGGGGCAACAACTTCAAGGAAGAGTTGACAATCAGGGAAGTGAGTCTTTGAACATATACGGAACCTTTTATTATCCCAAATGACCTCAACCTTCACCCCCTCTGAGCAGTAAGATGGCTTCACAAAAATAATCTCTAAATTCCTGCCTGGGCCCAATACTGTAGGTTCTATAACTGGGGAAGCTATGATCTAAAAATTTGGGGTCTGTGCAGGGAGTCTATAACTGTATACAAAATACTTATGTACACGTGTCCTTTTTCTGGGGAGATGTTCCATATCTTCATAGATGGGTCTATGATTTCAAAAGTTTAAATACCACTGATTAAGAATTGCTAACCAAAAGGGCAATCATGATGTCTACAGGGTCAATGGGAGCTGACACCTTGAGTGCTTCAGGAGAGAGGCTTATAAGCCAGCATATGCCAAGCCCTGTTGTTTTTTACCCACTGCTCTTCACTAGAGTACACCTGCAGGTCTGATCCACAGTTTAAAAAGAGAGGCTAAGAGGCTTGGCTGTGTTCCATTTGTGCTACATTAATGTCCCCCTAGTCAGGTTCTAAATGTAAGGCAAGGGTGTGGCCAGAACCCTTGCCAGCCCAAGATTATCTGTCTTTCCCCACATATAATATTTTCCTTCTCTGTGAAAGCAACTGCCCAGAGCCCCAAGTTCTGCCCAAGTGATCCAGGCTGATCCCTCTGGGTAACATCAGGAAACATGCACAAGAAGCCTGACCACTAAAAAATTCTGTCACTGTGGTCTGGGCCTGCCAATTCCTATGATACTTTGGCTCCTTGATAGGAGATTCCATCTGCAAAGTAAATTGTGGCTGGCAGGGCAGACCTCATGGGTATGTGACCTGAACAGGTGTTCAGGGCCCCGTGCTTTATTTAATGCTCTACTGTTACCGTCTTGGAATTCTTAATAATTTCTGAACAAAAGACCCCATATTTTTACTTCACACTTGTTTTCACAAAATATGCTGAGTTGCTGCATATACCTGAAACAGTACCACATAGCGGAAAAAACATAAGCCTTGAATTTGACAGTTGGGGGTTCATATCCCCGTTCTGTAACTTCCTAGCTGTGTGAGCTTGAGTAGGTTACTTAACCTTTCTGAACTTCACTATTCTTATATATAAAATATCCAAAATGGTGGGGCACCTGGGTGTCTCAGTTGAGCATCCAACTTCCCACTCAAGTCACGCTCTCTCAGTTCATGAGTTCAAGCACCACATCGAGCTCGCTGCTGTCATTGCAGACAGAGCCCACTTCAGCACCTCTGTCTCCTTCTCTCTTTGCCTCTACCTTGCTTGCGTTCTCTCAAAAATAAAGAAAACATTTTTAAAAAATAAAATACCCCAAATGGTGATCATAATATCTAACTTGTACAATTGTTGAGGCAATTAAACAGTATGTAATGCAGTAATTGGTAATGGTTTATAATAACAAAAATTATTTGAAAGTAACTAAGTCAAGAAAGAATAAAGTGCATTAGTGTGAAAGGCAGATCAAAATGAAACAAATAAGAAAGACATACACACAGACTTTTAGAGCTGGGTCAAGTTGCTTCCACCTTTGCCCTTCCATTGCATTAGCACATAGTACCTGTAGAACACTTAAAAATACTGTATTATTATTATTAATCTTCCTTTATTAGTATAGTTTCCCCCTTTAAACTTAGAGGCCACTTGAGACCAGGGGTCCATCTATCTTTTAACAAGTATTTTCAATTCCTAGCACAAGGCCTGTCACGAAGTAGATGTTTAATAAGTATTTGTTGAGAGAATAAACTAGTTCATTACATCATTTTATAATTGAGGAAGTGAGGCCCAGAGAAGTGAAGTGAGTTGCCAAAGCTCCCAGAGACTGTCCATGGCAAAGCTAACACTGAAGCCCCCTCTGTTTGTTTTGAAGGGATTGCCTAGGGGCCCCATGTGGCCCCAGTCCTTGGAGCTATTAGACACAGTCTTTACTGCTTGCCAAGTTGCAATTATCAGATTACCTGGCAAATGCTTGAGCCTTTTATACAAGTACATATTTATTTATTTATTTGGAGTAAAAAATCAGAGGGGAAGAATAGCCACTGGAACTAGAATATGCTTGAGACTCTCCCAGGAAACTTCTGGAGAAAGCAATCCATCAGATCACCTTCACTGAGCTCGCTATTCTGGGGCAGCTCACTATTCTGGGACTTTGCTTTCTCCTTCCCCAAGTGCTCCCATTCATGAGATTCTCTTCTGTGATGCTGATGTCCTGGATGTGATTGATTACCTGCTCCTATCTGGGGGACCTGAGAGTGACCTTCTGGATGCATTTGTAAGGAACCAGCTTGGAAACAAAAACAAAACCTTGAAGGCATCCTCTGGTTGGCCTGAGATAAGGGGACCTCAGAGTCTTTTTTCATTAGTCTAGCAAAACAATCCAAACAATAAAAATCCATAAGAAAATAATCTGCTTCCAGGGACTTAAAAGACACTCCTCATTTCACCCACCCCATCAACATGACACCATCCCTACTGCAGGAAAAACAAATGTGTTTGTGGGAGGAGAGGAAGAGGGGAAAGAAGAGAAGGAAAGGAGAGGAACAGAGAAAGGGAGGAGGGAGGAGAGGTGGGAGGCAGGGAGAAGGTGAAGAAATAGACGTATACATATACTTGGAGAGAGATGAGGGACTAATGTTTACCTGCGTGATCCCAGGAGGCTAAATCAAATCATCGGAATGAGTCAATGCAAATTCCTTTGTCAAGCCCAACTGGTATGTAATCATTCTTGTGTGGGGCAGGAGGGGGCTGGGGGGGGGGGTACAGTGAGAGGGTCTGGGTTTGAGTTTTCCCTGAATGCCAATTTGTTGTGTGAGCACGGACACGTTATTTCAAGTCCTGGGCCTCAGTTTTCTCATCCAGAAGTGGGGGGAAGCAGATGAAATAAACCATGCAAAAGTAATTTGAAAAAATAGAGTGTGAGACAAGCAAACACAGTCTCGAATTTACACTCGAGCTAGATCCATTCCATTTAAATCAAAACAGGCTTCAGTGCGCCTGCAGCTCAGCTTCTCATGGGCTCAGTAAAGTTTTCTACCTCGTGTTTTTAAGATAAATGAATACCGAATCCAATGATCTTGTCACATCATTACAAACTCATTCCACATCATGGATACCACTCATGGAGATCATACTATAAAAAGAAAAAGGCACATGTTTATTCACCATCATTCAACACACTTTTTAATGTGGAAAGGCCAGATCTGGTTAGCAGTACCATCTGGTTCAGATGCTGGCTCTGCCATCACGTGCTGTGTGACCACGGTCGAGTTTCTCAGCCTCACCCAACCTCACTCTTTCCACTTGGCATGTGGAAGCACCTCCCTCTCTGTGCTGTTACCACGAGGGCTGTGCTTAGCACAGCTGCTGGCAAATGTTGGAGCCTCTGCTGACCCTCGCTATATACCCTCAGTCCTAGGATGGAAAATGTGTGGTTCTTTCCCTTCTCCTGTCCTCTATTGCTTTCTTCTCTCCCAACCCCCTCTCCCATTTATTCAAGTGTCTTTCTAGTGCCCCCAAAGTAAAGCCTTGGATCTGAGTGTCTGCATTTCTATGAAGGCTTGAGATGGGAAATGAAACCACTATTTTATGATTGTGTATCTGTCTTGGATGTCAGCAATGAAAAGACTCTAGAAAACTTACATAGAAGGGAATTTATTAAAAGGAGTATTGGAGGATAGAAATGGGTAATATTAAGGGAGATTCTAGTGCTGGGCAGGAAGCAAGGGGGTACAGTGAGAAATCTGGGTTTGAGTTTTGGCTTGGATGATAATTTATTGTGTGAACACAGACATGTCATTTTAAGTCTAGGGACTCAGTTTTCCAATCCAGAAGTGGAAAGTCAGCGGGCGAGGCCAAAGGAGTCACAGTAATGGTGTCTTGGCAGGAGTATTTGGTCAGCATGCCAGTTCTGCTACTTTTGAACAAATGACTTCCAGCTGTCTCCATGGATAACCACCAACCACATCCATGTTCTTGTATTGCTCCCCTGAGGCTCCCAGTTCAAGGGTAGACCACTGGGTGGGCTAAGCCTAAGTCAGTTGCCCACCATCAGATTTGGCCAGGCCAAGGGCGTGTGTGTGTGTGTGTGTGTGTGTGTGTGTGTGTGTGTGAGAGAGAGAGAGAGAGAGAGAGAGAGAGAGAGACAGAGAGACAGAGAGAGAGAGACAGAGAGAGAGAGACAGATCCTGTCTACTTTTTTTTTTAAGTTTTTAAATTTATTTTGAGAGACAGAGCGTGCACACGTGCAGGAGGAGCAGAGAGAGAATCCCAAGCAGGCTCCGCGTTGACAGCAGAGAGCCCAGCACCGGGCTTGACCCCACAAACCACGAGATCATGACCTGAGTCAAAACAAAGATCCGCATGCTCAACTGACTGAGCCACCCAGGCACCCCGATCTTATTTTCAATGTGGAAGATAGGTCCTACCTCACACCAGGAGAAAGTACAACAGAAGTCAAACTTTAGAAAGAGAGGGGGATTCAGTGACAGACACTAGATAATAAAAATATGGCAAATGTCCAATGCAGCGCTGAAGAGGATCATTAGGTCACGGAATCTAAGGCCCCGACTTGTGCAAGAGTGTCTCTTCATGGACAAAGTGCTCAGGTACAGTGCAGGGTGTTTAGCATCCCTTTGTGTGGCTGGGGAGGACCCAGCTGTGTCTGCTCACTCAGAGTGCTTTCGGGGGGAGAAAAATAAACGTAAAATGCAAGCAAATAATTAGGGATTTATTAACATTGAGCAAAAGCACATTAAAAAGTTGTGTTCAGTTAGATGGTGAGGAACCAACTCTTCAGATGGCTTTGACTGGTGTCCACACAGCTGTTTCCCTAAACCTGTCTGCACTCAGAGGCAGATGCTTCACGCAGCCCACGTGGATTTCCCACACGCCCTCAGCTCCCAGCAAATTCTCCTGAACACTGGGTGGCCATGTCACTGATCATTATGGCCCCTGCCTCAGGAACTGACAGCCTGCTTCCTTTTCTCTGTATCCTTCAAACCTGATCATTAAAAAAAATAAATAAATAAATTCAAGAGTCAAGCCCAGGAGCTAAATGCATTTTTGTTGTTGTTGTTTGGAAAGCCCAGTTTTTAGTAGAAAACTATGCCTGTCAAAGGCAGCTCTGGCTCCCCACTCACCCTTCATTATTTACAAAATTTTTTTAAAGATTGTATTTTTAAGTAATCTCTACACCCAACGTGGGTGGGGCTTGAACATACAACCCTGGGATCAAGAGTCACAGGAGCCACTGACCGAGCCAGCCAGGCACCCCACCACAGCTTTATTTTTGCCTCAAGATCAAGCGTTCTGATGCATCTCAGCGGCCACTGGATCCATTTCCTGCCACATGGTGACAAACCAACAAGAAAGATCATGATTAACAGCCCCCAATCCTTCACTGCAAATACACAGGACTGTCTCAGGCACTCAGATGTCCCACATTCACCCCCAGAATTTGCTATGGGTTAGGTTTGACTAAATCTTCACTTTTGCACAGGGCTTGACAGCTTGTATACAACCTTATGGTTTGCATGGACTTTGTAGTTTGCCTTCTCCTATACATTATTTTACTTGTTCCCCACCGTAGGGTACCAGGCAAGCATGACTTTTCTCCTGGATTATTAGAAACACCTCCTACCTTTCTCAATGACCACTATTTCATTCTTCCTTTTTTTTTTTTTTTTTTTTTTATTACTGGGCTATACTTAACAATGAAAAGCATAGTGTCAGTTGTTCACTTTGATGAGTTTTGACAGTTGAACACACTGTGTAACTGCCATGTACAAGATACAAAACATTTCCACCGCCCCAGAGCATTCCCTCATTTCACCAATTTCCCTCTCCCTCCAGGCAGCTACTTTTTGATTTCTACCACTATAGACGATTTTTTCCGTACATGGATTTCATTTCATGTCAATAGAATCATACAGTATATGCATTTCTGTGTCTTTCTTTTTCATGGATTTAAGAATCATTCATGTTGTGTGTATCAGGCGTCCCTTCCTTCATATTGATGAGTGGTATTCCATTGTATAATTGTACAATTTGCTTATAAACTCATCTTTTGATAAAAATTTGTAGGGTTTGGGGGAAATAATTTTTGCTCCCACAAATACGGCTGCTATAAAAATTCTTGTGCAAATGCTCTTGTGAACATATGTTTTCATTTAACTTGGATAAATACCTAAGAATGAAATTGCCAGGTCAGAGGGTAGGTGTATGTTTAACTTTATACGAAACCACCAGATAGTGCTCCAGAGCGGTTTCTCAGATATATGAGTTGTCAACATCCACTTTTGCTTCCCCCAATCATTTCTCCTCAGAGGTTCCAAAAGTAATCTATTCAAAACATAACCTTGATCCCATCACTTTCCTGCTTAAACTCTTTCAATGGCTTCCCACTGCCCTTCGGATAAAGTCCAAATTTTTTAACATAGCTTGCATACTTTGGCCCCTCGCTTTGTATTTAGCTACCGCTTCCCCATCTCCCTACCGCCTTGCGTCTGCATTGCAGCTGCTCGTGATAGTTTCTGCTCCTTGACTATGAAGCTCTTTCCCTCCTGGGGGCTATTGCATGTGGGATCCTTTTCCCTGGACAGCCCTCATTCACTCATTTGCCCCTTTGCCTATTTATCCTTCAAGTTTCAATTTAAAAGTTACTTCCTCAGGGATTTCCTCTGCAGACCAATGTCAGGTACCCCATCACCTGCTCCTGTGGTGCCCTGGCCTCTTGCTTAGCATCACTGCACTGCTGTTATTTTTAAATTGTGTGTATT
Source organism: Panthera tigris (assembly GCF_018350195.1). Taxonomy (NCBI): domain Eukaryota; kingdom Metazoa; phylum Chordata; class Mammalia; order Carnivora; family Felidae; genus Panthera; species Panthera tigris. Next base: position 45,469,371 of record NC_056669.1, read on the forward strand.
TATTTCAATTTTTGAATGGGTAACACATTCATGATGTTCAAATGTTCTCAAAAGATATTCAGTGAAAAGTTTTATTCTCACCCCTTTTCTCATTTGCCTGGGTTCCTACCTATATATTTTTAAGTTTATTTATTTTGAGAGAGAGAGAGAGCACAGTGGGAGAGGAACAGAGAGAGTAGGAGAGAGAGAGTGAATCCCAAATAGGCTCTGCACTGTCAGTGCAGAGCCCAATGTGGGGCTCGAACTCATGAACTGTGAGATGGTGACCTGAGTCAAAATCAAGAGTCGGCCGCTTAACCGACTGAGCTACCCAGGTAGCCCGCACTTACATATTTTTTAAAGCCCAAAACCCTTATATTGGTTTTAAAAATCTTTCCAGAGATGTTCTTAAAATGCCTATACAAGATTTTACACACACAAACACACACACACTATACTAATTACTATTACTATCATTTTATCATACTAGCATTTAACCATTACTAATCCTATTTGTATTGCTATACTACAATTAGTATCACTCTACACGGCCACATTATTTGTATTACTGTGCCATCATGAGCATTACATTTGTACACTCTCCACCCTATCCCACACTTTGCTTTTCCCACTTAACCAATATGTCTTGGCAACTTTCCATTTCAGCACTTAGAGAGTTTCCTCATCTTCTGTCACTGACACTCTGTGTTTCACCCTATGGCTGATCCAAGCCCACCATGATGGCCAGTGAAGTCATTTCTAATCTTTTGCTATTACCAACAAGGCAGCAATGGTAACAATCATATGCATATGTTACTTTTTATGTGTGAGAGAACATCTGAAGGACAATTTTTCAGAAACAAATTGCTGGTCCAAAGAGTGTATGAGTTTGTATTTTAACAAATTTTGGCATGGGGTTGTGCCACTTATATTCCCACCCACAATGTATCAGCGTAAATGTTTCCCCTTGGCCTCACCCATATGTGTTGCAGAACATTTGAGGATGTTTGGCAATCTGAGAGCAGAAAAATATTATCTCAGCAGAGTTAGTTTTACTTTGCATTTCTTACTTAAGCAGTTGAGCATCTAGTAGAATTTGTTGCATTTTTGATTATTTAGCATAGTGCCTGAGATATGGTAGATATCCAATACATTTATTGATACAATAGTAAACATCTATATTATATAGTTACATATAATGGGATGTATCATATGCTATATATATGTATGTCTTATTATTAACATATAATACACATATGCATTATATACTAATATGTATATTTGTTAAAGAGATGAAGAAATGAATGATGATCAAAGAGCTTAAAGTGGAGTGATTTAGGACACATAGCTTCTAAGTGGAGACTTTGTGCATGAGATACAGTCTGCTTTCTATCAGTCTGTGCAGCCCCACATTTCTAGGCCAGTCCAGAAAGAGGAAAAGGAGATGTCACTGGAAAGAGGAAGGTAAAATCTTAGCTCTGCCTTGCTCTCAATGTTACTGTTGAGATAATATTTACATATGATGCCAGGTATTGTCTTTAACGCCAACTAGAGAACACCAAGCTCAAGGCCAGCTTCTGGGGCCTCACTACTCTGTGTTGGGTTAAGAACACAAGAGTCCATCAGACTTGGGCAGGAATCTCAGCTCTGATAGTAGCTGTGAGACTGTCTTCTCCTAAGGTACAATTTCCTGTTGTGGAAAAGGAGATGACAATCCCCACCTCTAATAGGAACCTGGAGGCTTCTGCTCAGCCTGATACTCTTCCTCCAGTGACTCTCCTCCCTCTTTGTACCTGGTGACTCCAGGAACCTGGCAGGACTGACTGGACCCCAGGTGGACTGGCCCAAATTAGATCAGTCAGAATCCCAGAGGCACTTGGGCAAAGAACACAGAGGTGCTGCTAACTCTTGGTCTGGGAAGTGGGATGAGACGCTGACTGGTTAGCCCTGTGTTTGACTACATGTGGAGTTTGAGAAGACCCTCTAGGTGGTCTCCCCTTTCTTTGCCTCACTTCACAGCCAACTGAAGGATGGACAAAGAAAGAGCAATACATCAGCTTTTTGCGGACATAGCTTAGTGTGGCATTGCTGAACCCCACAGTGAGAGAGACTTTTTGTAGGCAGCCCTAAATAGCCAGGTAGATGAAGGAAGGGAGACTGGGGGGTTTCTGGGGGCTTTCAAAGAAGAAAGGGAGGAGAAGGGTTGAGCTTTGGGTGCCTGGTTCTTTACCTAATTTCACTGATCAAAGGCTGGAAGAGTAACCCTAATGATGTCCTTGTACTTGAAAACAATGAAGGTCACCCTAACACGGAGGTTCAGAGAGATAGCCAGGCTAAGAGATAACACCTCCTAGAGAAGTAGCTCCAGTTGTCTGTGTTCTGATTTCCCAGCTTCTGCCTGTAGTTTCCCTTATGGAGCCCGGCCACACTTCTTGCCCTTAAATTCTCTCAGATACAGCACATTCTTTATACTCACCCTTTATTTAAATTCTTTCATGTGAGTGCTGTTACTGATAAGGATTCTAAGTCACACAATTCTTGTGAAGTTGCACCCAACACAGTGCACTCATGTATGTTTAGTTTTACAGATATAGATGCAGATACAGATATAGGCAGGGGAGGTATGGGGCCAAAGTTTTAAGCCTCCCATCAGTCAATTCATTCCTGCTTTGAACATGACACCAAAAACACCTCAAAGTCTTGAAATTTCTACTTGAAGGTCAAACAGCCATGCAAAGTAGTCTTTTTGCAATGAAAACATTGTCGAAGACATGTGTGTCATATGCTGGGACAACAGTATGGGAGCTGGGGCCAGATATACTTGGGTAGCGATTCAGGCTCCAACACTTACTAGCTGAGAAGACTCACAGAAGTCATCACCTCTGTGAATCTGAATTTCTTCAACCATAAGAGAAAAACTTAATTTGCATGGTTGTTGTAGGTGCTAAATGTATTCCTGGCACATAATGAATGCTCAGTGAGGAAACGGTAGGTAAGAGTTAGTATTTTCACTATTGCCAAGAAGGGTCAAGAGGATCCTCCTTTCTGATAATAAAAGCTCAATTATGTTTCTGCTCAATTATGTTTCTGTTTTTGCCTGGAATTCAGAATCAATTTTTTTATTGCATTTTATTTTTTAAAATATAATTTAATGTCAAATTGGCTAACATACAGTGTGTACAGTGTGCTCTTGGTTTGGGGGGTAGATTCCTATGGTTCATGGTTTACATGCAACACCCAGTGCTCATCCCAACAAGTGCCCTCCTCAATGCCCATCGCCCATTTCCCCTCTCCCCCACCGCCTCATTCACCCTCGGTTTGTTCTCTGTATTTAAGAGTCTCTTATGGTTTGCCTCCCTCCCTCTCAGAATCAAATTTAAAATGTAAAATTTAAAATCATGACAATCCTGTTACCATTAAAGTTGTCATATCATAACCCCCTTTTCCTGGCTCTTGATTTTCAACTTCTGGAGCTTATTGATGAATGAGAAGCAGTTTATCAACCTGGCCAGGGCATGCATGTATATATGTGTGTATACTCCCCCACCCCCCACAAGCTCAGTTAAACAGTGATTTTTCAAGGCAATTCCCACTTGGGTGATTCCCTGCCAAGAGAAAATGTATATTACTTTTCAGTCCAGCATCTAGCTCTGCAAACTAGTGCAAGAGAAATTTAATCTTGGTCTATATAACAGAAATGGGGCAGCCAGCCAGCAAACTTTGTTTTATGTTTTAAGAAGAACTGAAAGAAATGCAAGGTGCTCCTTGTCAAGTGATGTCTGTGGGGATCAAGCACAGCCCCTGTGGACTAAGGCTAACCCCAGGAGAGGACGGGGGTACCTCGGTGGGTTGGGCTGAAGGAAGGTCTTTGAGGTATCAATTCCCTTGATTGATTGAAAGTCCACAGAAAACACTAAAGAATGAAACACTGAGCTTCAGGGTCCAGGTTGTTGGATCTAAAAGTGTCACAGATCAGAAGCTGCTAAGGATGAGTAGGGGGAGGGGGGAGACAGAGGGGGTTGTGGGCAGGAGCTGGGGGCTGAGCTGGGGCCAGATCACAGAGGGAAGGGAATTGGACCATTTTAAACAACAGTATTGTCTTTCCTACTCCTCAGCTCAACATCCATTGAACTAGGAGGTAGGAACTTTCTCATTATCATGTAATTACTATGACAATGCTTGGAGGTCACTTTTATTACTTTTCTTCTCCAACTGTGAAAACTGAGACTCAGAGGGTAACTCAATTGCCCAGGATTACCCTGCAGGTCTAGCCAACACTTGAACCCAGTCCTGGAGTCCTCAGGCCCAGTGATTGCATTTTCCAGTTTGGCTTCAAGGCAAGAGCATTATCTTATTTATTCATCTTTGTTTTTCTACCCCTCCCTACTTGGTCCCAGTTCTCCAAAACTGAATGGAGTTTGGGGAGTTGAAAAAGTCAAACGTGACCCAGTGATTCTTTTTTTTCTCCAGCAGACCTTGGAAATGGCTGTAGGAGCTGGCAAAATAAGAGCAATTGAGGCCAGAGGCCCCTTTCCCTGCTTCTGAACACATTCCCTCTTCCTGACCAGTCTCTGGGAGAGGAATTTTGCCCATGGGAGCTGTCTCAGGTGCCCACTGCTCCCACTGACCTTTCCGCGCCTCCCTGACACATTCCTGCATCTCAATCAGAACTGGTCAATGTGTCACTTCCCCCAGCTTGCCTCCCAACCAGACCTTCTGAAGCTGGTGAACAATTAACCTCCAGCAGCTCTTGATCTTTCCCCAGACACCTCCCTGCCTCCCCGCACTTTACTGCTGGGTGTCAATGATCTACCAAGCCTGAGAGACACCGGGTGTCCTCTCCAATCTTCAAGGAGTCACTTAGATACATCTTTACAATGATTCTGACGATACAAGATTTCTCTGAACAAGGAAATACACGCTTGGGAACAACTGAGCCCAAGCACCTGCATTAACTCTCAGTCATGTTTTCTACTGGAAAGTCCCACAAAGAACCAGAGAAGGAGGAAGATTCTAGTCTAGCTCTAGCCAGCCGAGCTTAGCCAAGTCTCTTAACTTGTGTATGTCTTCTCTTCTTCATTTGTAAAATGAGGACTGTCACACTTCCCACACATTTTCATACATATTAAATGACAATGTATGCAAATTTAATGCATGATAGCAATTTAATTTAATAAGTATTCATACTTAAACTGTAGCTTAAAGTTGATAAAATCACAGATGCTGGAATTGGAAAGCGCCTCATAGAGCTTGTACATCTTTTATTTTTTTTTTAAATGTTTATTTATTTTTGAGGGAGAAAGAGAGACAGAGCGTGAGCTGGGGAGGGGCAGAGAGAGAGGGAGACACAGAATCCTAAGCAGGCTCCAGGCTCTCAGCTGTCAGCACAGAGCCCGACGCGGGGGTTGAACTTACAAACTATGATATCATGACCTGAGCTAAAGTTGGACTCTTTACCAACTGAGCCATCCAGGCACCCCTAGAGCTTGTACATCTTACAGAAAGCGAAGTCTGGCATATATTCGATGATCTCTCAGTCAGTAAGTAGTCTATAGTCTAGCTCAGCTCTGCCTCGTAGAAATCCAACACATAAGCCAAACTTATAATTTAGAAGATTCTAGTAATCACATTTTAAAAAGTAAAAGGAATCAGCAGAAATTAACTTTATTTTTTTAAGTATTTTTTATGTTTATTTATTTTTGAGAGAGAGGGAGACAGAGTGTGAGCGGAGGAGGGGCAGAGAGAGGGGGAGACACAGAATCTGAAGCAGGCTTCAGGCTCTGACCTGTCAGCCCAGAGCCTGATGCAGGGCTCGAACTCATGAACCGTGAGATTATGACCTGAGCCGAAGTCGGACGCTTAACTGACTGAGCCATCCAGGTGCCCCTGGAGAAATTAATAACATATTTTACTTAATTCAACATATGCAACACATTATCATTTATGTAAGCACTATAAAAATTATTAATAAAATACTTTACTTCTTTTGCACTAAATCTTCAAAATCTGTTGTGTATTTTATAGTCACAGCACAAGCAACTCAGACTAGCCACACTTCAAGTGCTTGATCGTCACACGTGACTAGCAACTGCCATATTGGACGGTGCAGGTCTGGTTGAATTACAGTTAGCAAATACTTCGTGCACTTATCATATGCCAGGCACTCTATTAGATGCAGGGATATGAAGGTGATCAAACAGCATGGGACCAGGTGGGTAAGTTTGGAAACCGTAACCATAATCCAAGCCTGGGAGTCATTCCTCATCTAGGCAGCTAGATTACTCACCCATATGTTTGGTTGGGCAAGTCAAGAAGAAAATCCTCCTGGGAAAATATCAATATATCCAGGGCATTTTCCTCTGCTTAGGTATCAGAGGATAGAAAAGAATGTATTTGTACTGATCTCCTATTATGTCCTAAGCACTGTGCTCTACACTCAACAGGTATTGTCTAATTTATTTCTCATAGTGACCGTGTGGGGACATTATTTCATCCATTTCAAAGAAGAGGAAATAAAGGCTCAGAGAAGTTAAGTAGTTTGTCCACGAGTCATACAGTTTATCAGAGGTGAACCTAGGGCTCAATATCAGAAAGCAGGCATGTTTAACTTGGTCATGGTCACCCCGTGGAGATATAAGAGAGATGAATACTCCTTGGCCCTTACTATTTTGACTTATTCGTAAACATTCCCATAGCTTCTTGAATTGACTGGAAGTATATTTTAATAACAACCTTCCATCCCAGTTGACCAAAGTTCCCCCTGCCTGAGGCTCTTTCAGCAAAAGAAGAGATGATGATGTTCTGTTTCTCAGTTCCTCCTTGCTGCTGGGAACCACTCTGTGTCTCAGAGGCCTCATGGTGAAAAGGCTCTCAGCGTCAAGTTCATCTCAAGGTGGATTTACCTCATTTCTCTAAACTGAGCGTGCTGCCCACAGCTTTTCTTTGCCAGGATGCCAAGAAGTCAGGCCAGGAATGGCTTTCTCTTTCCCATAGCCTGGACTGCTCTGCCTCTGGCTCCTGTACTGGTCACTTGGGAATTGTGTATGCTGGTAAAAAAAAAAAAAAAAAAAAGAACACCCAGAATGTGAATACCCAGCAAGCTGGGACATGGCCTGCTACAGCTACCGTATTTCCTGAAAGAATGTCAACTGCCCTGAGGGTCACAGATAAAGAAGCTTGTAAACTCAGAATAATCACAGAGAATACAATATTCTGATCAAGATTGTCAGTGTGATTTAATGGGGGAAATCTCCCATTAGAGGAGAGTAGACAGTGGTGTGTGTGTGTGTGTGTGTGTGTGTGTGCGCATGCGTGTGTGGAGGGGGAACCAATTCCTAGAAAAGAGTGATATTTTGCATCAAGAAACCATTCAAACTTAGATCACATTTTGAAGCATAGAGCATCTGCACCCTGTGAGGCTTACCTGGCTGAGCTTGAAATGGATTGAAGAGAGATTTTTTTAAAATGTTTTATTTATTTTTGAGAGAGAGAGCGAGAGAGAGTGAGCAAATGAGAGCAAGCGAGAGCGAGAGTGAGTTGGGGAGGGGAAGAGAGAGAGGGGGACAGAGTTTCTGAAGCAGGCTCTGCACTGACAACAGAGAGCGTAATGTGGGGCTCGAACTCACAAACCATGAGATCACGGCCTGAGCCGAAGTTGGACACTTAACCAACTGAGCCACCCAGGTGCCCCTGAAGGATATTTAAATAAAAAAAAAAATCAAAACTACAGGTTTATTCTGTTATTTGAAATAATGTGTTTACTTATATTTCATTCAGTCAACAGATACTTTTTGAGTTACCCACTAGGCACTGTACTTACCACTAAACATATAAGTTTGAAGAAAGTAAAGATGGATTTACCACCTAACTACATGGGGGATTTTCAGGAGGCAGACACAAAGAAGAAAAATGCCAGGGAAAGCCACCCAACCTTCAGATACCACAAGGTGAGACCCTAGTAGTTGAGAAGTCTGGCTTTCACGAGTCATGTGTGACTAGGCAAATTTAGAAGCTGCTACATGATATTTAAAATCATGGGAATGGATGAAATTCCCAAGGTAGAAAACAAAAAGGTTCAGGACTGAACACCTAGGAATACTGACAGCTCATGATGGGTGCAGTAGGAGGAACTGACAAGGGAGAGGGAGAAGGCAAGGAATAGACAGTGAACTTCAGCATGGAATGTGCCATGCTATGGCCAAATGGCTGCTGAGAGAGAAAGTAAGCCAACAGTAAAAAAGGGTCCTTTAGATATGGTGTCATGGTGACAGTGGCTATTCATTTAGGGGTGGCAGCTAAGTTTGGGTGAAGTTTCAATAGGATGTAGGTATGTGAGGACAGAACAAAAAGTTTTCGCTATTGGAAAGTTTGGCCAAAACAGGGAGCTGAGAAATATAATGATATCTATCTAGACAGGGAATCCCTTGGGTTGGCCAAGAAAGTTTTGGTTTTTGATCTTCAGATAGGGCATAGAGACGGTGTTTTTGTGTCCATATACACCCTGTTCCTTCTTCCTGGAGTGCTCCTCTGGCAAATTTCTACCCATTCTGTAAGAGCCAGATTTAGGTGTCCCATCCTCTGTCAAACATTGCTTCCAGGCTCACGTAGATGTCTGTCTTGAGCCCCCATACCATTCTGTGTGCACACTGTCTTCCTCAAGGCTTATCTAGTGCATGGTAATGGAAGGTTTTTCTGTCTCTCTTCTCCATCAGACAAAAACGATGTCCTTCAAGGCTATGGATTGTGTCTTTTCAAATTTGTATCATTAACACAGGTAGGTCCTCAGAACTTGGTGCTTAGAAGACACTCATTAAATATTTGACAAATGAATAAGTAAATGAATGAATAGACTAACCATGAGTTTGAAAGCAGTTTCAGTGGCAACTTCATCATACGAATGGAAAAATGAAAGTACAGAGCAATTTGGAGTTTGATTATTTCACAAATTTGGGGGAGTCCTGCAAAACCACCAAATCTCCAGTCCTACCCTGTTTGCTGTTCCCAGGTCCCTTCCAGCCCACAAGACACCTGGGGCTGAGACCCTCCCATTCACATCATGTCTCAAACTTCACCACAGAAGCACAGGCCTTTAGTGTGGGGTGGGGATGAGGGAGGTGACAGGAACATGGCTTCTGTGGATGAATGCCATCAGTCCCTGGGCTAGAAAAACCAAAGCTCAAGGGGCACCACAAGGTGTCACTGTTGATCCTCAGTTTAACAAAAACTGATTTGGGCAGAGACTTTAGAAAGCCTTTAAAAGCACTTACTTTGCAGATGAAGAAACTGAGGCACAGAGAGGGAACATGATTTTAACTGAGATCATATAGCAAGTTAGTGACAGAGCAATGAGTAAAACCCAAGTCCCTTAACTTTGGGGCCAACAGAACCACCCCCGCCCCATGGCTCCTGGAGTGACATCTGGAGATGAGGCCCCAGCTGTCTCTGCAATGATTCACTCAAGACAACGGCATTAGATTGGAAATAGAATAGAGAAAAAAATGGAGAAAGAAAAAAGAATGAAAAAAAAAAAAACCCTCGGCTTTCACCTTTACATGTGCCATATTCAAAGTGTCCAGTTCAGATGCCATCTCTGACCATGACAGTGTGGCACGCAGGGCCTCCATCTGTGGTGTGGTTTGAATAGCTGAATAGAAAAGTATCGGGTAGTGGATTTCATTCTCTCTATGGCTTCTACATAAAGGGAGTCTGGTTCCCAAGGAAAACAAGAAGCCAAATTGCTTCAGCAAAGAATTGCTGAAACCTAAGTCAGAACTAGATAAAAACATTTGTTGGATAGAAGGACAAAGATAGGTTTCTGGGCCCTGCTGTTTGGGGAATGGGAAGCTATAGAGTAGAAGATGCTTTGTGAGCCAGTGAGCTCAAAACCAGCCATTTGTCTCAGGGTCTGGAAAGGACAAGGTAGCCCAAGAGCTGTGAGGAAGGGACTTTGTCTCCCCCCCCACCCCCCCAGCCAAGGTGTCTCATGAGGTCGTTCTCATGTTCCTCGGCCACTGGCATTTTCTGCTCCCAGTGTGGCTTCTACTAGTCTCCTTTTCTTGCCTCTTAAGTAACTGTTTGGGTTTTTTTAAATTAATTAATTATTTAATTAATTTAATTTAATTAATTATTGTTTTCTTAGGTAATAAAATTAATATGAGCTCATTACAAACATTCAGAAACCAAGTAGCCGAAAGAAGAAAAGGTAAGTTCCGTAATCCTTCCATTCAGAAATAATTGCTGGGAACACACTGCTGCCTAGATAGGTTCAGGCAGTTGGTCTGCAGAGCACCTGCCTGTATGGGAGGCACTGGGTTCCGGACAAACAACAGCTATCCATCTGGGCTCTCCCAGAGCTTACATTCCAGCTGGGGGAGACATTAAGCAACTAAAAAAAAGGCGGGGGGGGGAGGAATATATACAATGTTGGACTGTGGGAAGCACTATGAAGACAAATAAGCCAGAAAAGAGGAGGGGGTTTTTACTGGCGGTGAGGTGGCAATTGAAAGTAGGATATTTAGGAAAAAACATTTGAACAAGGACCTGAGGCAGACGAGGGAGCAAACCATGTGGACATCTGACGGAAGACTCTCCTTTACCTTCTATTTTCTGTGCATATATAATGCAATTATAGCATAAGCAATATACGACTCATCCTCAATGTGAAAAACTTCAAATGACACAGAAATATACGGACTACCCTCTCACCACCTTATCACCTTCTCCCTCCAAGTAAACACTTAGACAACAGTGTGTTCCCTTCCTGAACTTTTGCTCTCCATTATGTTCATTTCTGTATGTCTCATCCACAGATTTAGCTTTATTTTATTTCCTACACAAACGAGATTATTCTTTGTCAAGGTGATGCCTTTTTTTAAAAAATTTATTTATTTTGAGAGAGAGAGAGAGAGAACAAACATGCAGGAGCAGGGGAGGGACAGAGAGAGAGAGAGAGGGAGAGAGAGAATTCCAAGCAGGTTCTATACTGTCAGTGTGGAGCCTGACAAGGGTCTCAATCCCATGAACCATGAGATCATGAGCTGAGCTGAAACCAAAAGTTGACGTTTAACCAACTGAGCCATCCAGGTGCCCCGACGGTGATGTCTTTTTATTTTCAGCAGAGAGGCTCTTTTTTTTTAAGCACTTTTTAAAAAAAGTTTATTTATTTATTTTGGGAGAGAGAGAGAGGGGTGGCAAGGGGCAGAGAGAGAGGGAGAGAGATTCCCAAGCAGGCTCTGCAATGTGAGAACAGAGCCAGACACAGGGCTCAAAATCACAAACTGTGAGATCATGATCTGAGCTGAAATCAAGAGTCCAATCAGAGTCTTTCCCTGACTCTAGTATTCACTGCATTATATTTGTTTCCGCCTCTGTCTCTTGTCCTGGACAATGAGTTCTTTGTGGTCAGGGATTCTGTTTTGTCATCCCTGAATTTTCAGTGTCTGTACAATGTCTAGCGTATGGTGGGTATCTGGAAAATAAATGGGCAGACCTCCAACACTGGGTAGGATATAGTCTGAGGTCAATGTTATGGTGTGTCATAACAGGAGCCAATTTATTCTCCATTGAAAAATCTGTGTCACTACACAATACAGGCACTATGGATGCAGCTAGGATGACTGTGGTCAGGTCCTTCAAATCAAGAAGTCCAATGTTAGCATTAGAATTAAAAGATCAACTAATGAGAACTTTCACTCCCTTTGTGGAAAGAAATGAGCATTTAATGAGAACACAATGCGCTAAGCATTTGCCATTCAAGGCAGAAAACAACTCAATAAGGTAGATATCATTTTGCAGATGAGGAAACCACGGATCAGAGATTAATATGGATATGATGTAGGTCCATTCATGTACCACTATCCAGGTTTATCTTAACATTTCCTATTTGTTTGAAAAAATTTTTTTCAAAAAATAAAACAATAAATATACCCTGGAGGGCCCTGTTGACAAATTTCATTGCCGACACTAGATAAGATATTTTAAAAGTCACTTAAAGCAACGTGGCCACGTAGTCAACAGACATCAATTGAGCCCAGACACTGGACTAGGAATGAAACATGGTCCCTGCCCAAACATGGTCCCAAAGGGACCCACTTGTTTAGGGGGAGAGGCGTGGCAGATACAAAAGCTTTTTTATAGTTGAGAAACTGAGGCTCAGGGACGGATGGTGACTCTTCCAAGGGACAAAGCCAGGTTTAGAGCCTGGCGGCTAAATGACTGCCTTCTCTGGAAGGACCCTACAGCACATCCCTACCGAGTCACAGCAGGCCGGTCCCTGGCTGAGTGGTACCAGCTATGCTGGAGAGTTGGTCTGATACAATCAAGCAGAATCTGTGAGAAACACGCACGGGTGTTTTCTCTCTCTTCACCAACCATCTTTATGCTACAAAGAATTAAATTCTTTCCTGGTGACACATACTTCCTGTCAGGATGAGGCACACCCAGTCAAAACCACACAAATTAAATGAAGAAAAATCCTTTTAATTCCTCTAGGTACACACTTTTGGGTTCCACTGGATTGTTGCCATTTTCCCAGGGGCTAAGCCAGAGGTGGATTTGAGGAACAGCAAACAAGAACAATATACTAATAAGGGTAACAACCACAGTGGCATTAAAACATCCACCATTTATTATCTCTAATTCCTATGTTCTGTAAATGCAATTCATTCTCACACAGAAATCTAAGAAAATGACAAAAAAAAATTGTATGATTTTTTGGTAAAAACAAAACCAAATCTATAATTTCCTGGTCCAAACAACTACTGTTAGCATTTTGATATAAATACTTTCTTTTTAAAAATAATATTTATATGTGCTTATATCTTGCTCTGGTCACATAACTTTATATGGTAGATATTACCCCATTAATTACATTCTTTAAAACATAATTAAAAATGATATATAACATTCTGTTATGCAGTTGCTCTGGGTTTGGTTGATCAATCTATTGTTGGACATTTAAATTCCCTCCCCACCCCTGAGTTTTGGTTATTATATTATTACAACTTTCTCTTTATTTTAAAGTTACATCTTTTTGTTGTTGTTGTTAATTTTTTTAACATTTATTTATTTTTGAGAGAAAGAGACAGAGTGTGAGCAGGGGAGAGAGACACAGAATCTGAAGCAGGCTCCTGGCTCCGAGTCAGGAGCCTGACGTGGGGCTCGAACCCATGAACCACAAGATCATGACATGAGCCGAAGTCAGACAATTAACCGACTGAGCCACCCAGGTGCCCCACGGGAATGAAACATGGTCCCTGCCCAAACATGGTCCCAAGATTTTTTTTTTTTTAAGATTTTACTTTTAAGTAATCTCTATATCCAACGTGGGGCTTGGACTTAAAACCAACCCTGAGATCAAGAGTTGCATGCTCCACTGACTGAGCCAGCCAGGTGCCCCTATTATAACTACTCTCAGCAGATACTTGCTTCATTGAGAGACACCACTGGTCTCTTTTTTTATATTATTTTATTCCCTCATCTTGAGCCTCCCAAGTAGGCATTGCAGTGTTTTAGAAATGAAGGAACTAGGATTCAAAGAGGGTAAGGAACTGTCCCAAGGTCAGAGTCAGGTTTGAACCAGGTCTTTCTAACTCCTGAGCCAGCCTCACCCATTATCACACCCTGGTTGCGCTTGGAGCTTTCTGTCTTCCCAGTGCATCATTGCCTCTGATAGAAGAATGTTCTTGTACTTCCCTTTGTCCAAAATCTTAATCTTGTCTCACTCATTTCACGTCCCTGTGGATACCCTGGTCCCTCAATAAGATTCAAGACTTTCCAACTAAATCCTCTCCATATGAAAGTTCCCGGGCCGCTGGGCCGATGAGATTGATGATTCCTAACTGCTGTGCCATGTGTTCTCAGCCTTTCTCGTCCTCAGCTGTCCTCAGATAGACAGGCTGTGAGGCTCATCACATCTCTACACTGTACACCTGAATCCTGATATACTCACTAAAGCCCTCATGGTTACTCATGTTCCATTTAGATTCCCATTTATATTCTCTACAATTTCCAAGATCAGAGATGGCCTCAGTAGCTCAGCACATTTTAAACAGGACGCTGAACTTAAAAAAAATACATCAAGCTCAAACCTCTCTTGTGAATTCCAGACTCATACAGCCAACAGTCTAATTGACATCCCTTCTCAGACATTTTGAAACTTGCCATGTCCATAGCAGAATCCTTGGCTTTGGCCATCTAGCTGGTAGCCATTCCCTGCCTCCTGCACAGTTCATAGGACCTTGCTTTTGTTCAGGGACAATGTGTCCAGAGCAGGGGTTGAACCAGGATTGGTCTAAGACCATTACAGAGATCTTGACCCCATTGTAGGGTACTCCTGTTTCTGACTTCCAGCAAGGGGAGGTCAGTGAGATTTAATGGAAGTCTGCTGGAGAGTTTCTAGATACCAACTGTCTTCAGGAGAAAAGGGAAGCTGTCTTTGACACTTCTTATGCAGCATTTGAAGTCATCTTGGCCTCACCTCTTATTCCAACCATCTCTCTGGGCATCACTTCTTCAAGATTCTACTAGCTTCCCACTGGCACAACTTCAGCCTGCAGCCAAGTGCCTCTTGCTCCCTTGCCCTGGGACACCCCACCTATCCAGCCACCACCCCAGATCTCGTCATTTCTCACTTGAACTTCTACAGCTCAGCTTCCTAATCGATCTTCTCCTTCCAACTCCTGCCCCTTCCCTGATATATTCTCCATATCAAAGCAAGAGTGATCTTTTAAAAATATATCCTGAATCATGCTAATTCCCCGCTTCAAACCTTTTGAAGACTTTGCATTATATTTTGAGCAAAATCCAAACTCCTTACTGTGGCCTGCAAGACCTAGCATGATATGGCCACCTGCCCCATTTCTAACCTTTGCTTACCTCAATTTTCCCTTGCCAAAGTGGCCCCTTGAGTCTTACATGTTTGGAGCCTTCACAATGCAGATCCTTCTGCCTGGTATTCTCTTTCCTAATGCTTCCCATGGCCAGACCCCTTTCGTTAACCAGATGTCAGTTTTAATGCCTTCTCTTAGAAAGGCCTTCCTTAACCCCCAGGCTTAAGCAATCCCCCATTATTCTTGTTTATTTTCTTCATCAAACAACATTCATCTATGGCAAGTTGCAATTACATATTTGTTTGTTTGCTCACTCATTAATTGCTTATCTGCTTGGTAAGGTTAGAATCTTTTACAGAAAAGTCCAGATTTTTATTCTCCACTATATACCCAGGTCCTTGTACAATGCCTGTCTCTGAATATGTGCTCAATAAATATTTGTTGAGTGAATGAATGGTGATAATACCAATATCAGTTTCCATTTAATGAGGTCCTTGTTGTGTTTTCAAATCCTGCCTCTGCCACTTATTAGTTCTATGAACTTGGGCAAGTATCTTAATTCTCTGTACCTCAGTTTTCTCATTTAAAAAAATTTTTTAATGTTTATTATTTTGAGAGAGAGACAGAGCGTGAGCAGGGGAGGGGCAGAGAGAGAGGGAAACACAGAATTCAAAGCAGGCTCCAGGCTCTGAGCTGTCAGCACAGAGCCTGACACGGGGCTCAAATCCATGGACTGTGAGATCATGACCTGAGCCAAAGTCAGACCCTTAACCAACGGAGCCACCCAGGCACCCCTCAGTTTTCTCATCCTAAGTGGGGAGAGTAATACTACCTCACTGAGTTGTCAGAGAAGAATTAACCTATTTATGATATGTGAAGAACATAGAACAGTATCTGGCAAATAGTAAGCATTATATAAATGCTTAGCTGCTACTGTTGTTGCTATCATTAGTATCTCTGCCTGGAACTGAGGCTCAGGAAGATTAGAGCAATATAGTTAGTAATCAGCAGCTTGGGATCCCAAAGGACTGGAAGTATGAATTAACAAAACTATAAAATCTTTTGAGGAGAAAATTATTCATGGACACTATTCACAGAGTCTACCACATTATAATCTGTTTGCCAATTGTTTTCTTCTAAATGCTTTTGAAAGCGTAATCGATAACACTTTTTTCCAAGGATATTTATGTAAATATGGGAACAGAAAATGGCTTAACACAATTACACTTTTCAGAAATTATGTGGTACACAATTGTGAAATTTATGTGTGGCGAAAGAACAGGGGGAAACAAGTGAAATGCATCTGTAGATACAGAACAGCCTGTATCTCCTCACTTTCCATTCACTTTTTAACCCCATCCAACCTGGCTTCTTCATCCTCCACTGAAACTGCTCCCACCAAAGTCAGTATGACTTTCCGACTGCCAAACCGGAACGTGGCCTTTTTGGACCTCAGCTTATTGTGCACATTTAAGGTACTTGCTGTTATTAACCAAAACACTCCTTTTGCAGCTCTGCTCTCAGCATGACCACCACCATGTTCCTGCTTCTCGTCCTTCTCCAGCTCTTCTTAGCGCCTCGGTGCCATTTGCATCTTCTCCAGGGTCCACTCCTGGTCCACTTCCCTTATGCTTCCTACTCTCTCCGAAGAAGACGCCACCCAAGACCATCACATCAACTCTCACCATAACCTACATCTCTAACTGGAAACTCAACATTTTTGGCCAGACTCCATTGCTGGCCATTTTCCTGAAGAGTCTGGGACTCTCGCACATCTTTCCTTTTCATCTACTTGCTGCTGCTCATGTACCCTCATCACCTGTTCCCTGGGCCTTCTACCAGAGCATCCTGACTGGTCTCTCTACCCTGAGTCACCTCCAACCCATTCTCCACACTCCCAAAGAGTACTTTTTAAAACACGGAAATCTGACTTGCCACTTCTGATAATGGTGGACTTGTTCCTGTAAGACATCCCTCCATGAATAACAACTATCAACTGTAAACATAAAAATAAAAACCAATGACTTGAAGGCACTAGAGGGGAACCAAAAGTAGACAGTGGACAAGGGTCAGACTTGGAAGAATAAAATCTGTTTTTAAAGGATTTTCACCTGAGAGCAAACTCCAGTCAGTGCTAAGCGGGGTAGCTAAAACTCAGATAGCAGCATGCAGTCTTCCTGGATAGAAGAACCAGAGAAAAGCATTTAGGGTAACAACCATAGCAGCTGTAAATTGGAGAGGGTGGAGTCTAAGGTAGAAGGGAGCAACTTCAGAACTCATCATGTGATGATCCATATCAGGCACTTTGGGATTCCGTTACTTCTGAAGTAATTCACTATTTTGATTTCTTATTACAGAAGTAATGAACAAGACATTTAGAAGATAGAGGAGAACAAAGGTATGATGATTCCCTATTTAATAATTATTCACTGAGCACCAGTTACGCACCAGACACTACCCTTGATCCTGGGAGCACAGCTTTTAAAAAAAGTCCCATGGGGCGCCTGGGTGTCTCAGTCGGTTAAGCGTCCGACTTTGGCTCAGGTCATGATCTCACGGTCCGTAGGTTCGAGCCCCGAGTTGGGCTCTGTGCTGACAGCTCAGAGCCTGGAACCTTTTTCAGATTCTGTGTCTCCCTCTCTCTGACCCTCCCCCGTTCATGCTCTGTCTCTCTCTGTCTCAAAAATAAATAAAAAAAAGTTTAAAAAAATTTTTTAAAAAAAGTCCTTGCCCTCACTCTAGTATGTGAGTCACATGAGAAGAAAAGAAACAAATAGATGTGTAATATAATACTCAAGTTGGGAATTTCAGGAAAATAAAAGCCAGTGTTGCTGGACAACATTGAACAAGAGAGAGAATATTTAGAATGCTAAAAGTGGCCACTGACAGGAAGTCTTTTTTTTTTAATTGAAAAGAATTTAGCTCATCCTTGATACTCTAGAAATTACCTCCAAGTCGTCAGTAGTAAAGATATACATATTTTGCATTTAGACACCTTATTTATAGTCGATGCTAAACTCTATCCTACACAAGTACACAGGTACAATCTAGGTTTTGTGGATGGATCTATGAATCCAAACCATTTCTGACTGATTTTTTAAAGCCCTGAATTGACTCAGTGTTTTGGTGTTATTTAGATAGAGTATGAATTTACTCGTCTGTCATTTAGAGAAGGCACGAGGTATTATTACAGTCAGAGAAGGGCTGTAATGAAAAGTGATCTCCCATCATCTATCATCTCCCTTTGTCTAATGAGATACTGCTGTTAGCTCCTGATGAAATATTGTGCCACAGAACCTTGCCTTGTCATGCAATTTCTGCGGGAGACCTTACAGGAGCAATCTGAGCTCGGGCAACATTAATTACTGTTCCATTTATCTCTAAATAATCGTGGATTTTAATGATCTCCTCTTTCCTGTGGGTTGTACAGAATTGTTTTGGAGACTCATTCAAAACAGTTGAATTTTTTGGTGAAAATTTTAATTGAATGTGTATTTCTCTTTTGAAGAAGCCTGTCTTCAAATTCTATTTTGGAAAGAGCATAGATGAGTAGCACAGTGCATAGCACATCGTGGATAGCTAGTAACCTTGTGTTTTTTAGCAGCCCTTACCTGAAACGTTCCTTTGAGTTCTTTAAACTTACCCTTTAAATGACTATGATTCTGTTTCAGCACCTGAGATGCACCACACCTGATGGGCAGAGTGGACATTCATCAGGGAGGAGGGGCAGAAGGAACTTTTGATCAGAGCAGGTGCATGGCTAACACAACACACAATACAGGGGGAGGCCGCTGCAGGCCTTTTCTGCAAGGAGTGCTCTGGACAGCCCTGCTCCTTTCCTGACCCGCAAAGAGGAGGACTGTTCCTCCCCTGCCAGTGTCTTTGCAGATGCTCCCAGTTTCTGGGAAGCCTCTCCTCTGTTGCTTGGGTCAAGTCACTTTCCCTCTCTGGGCTTGTTTCTCCCTCCAAAGGTGGATGGGGTTGGACTCGATGAGAGCCAGGGGGCTTCAAACTGATGATGTATGGTGGCCCTCTCCCTTGCTCACACCCATCCATACAATCCCATGGTAGTTCACAAACACCAAGCCACGCCCTCCCAGGTTGGTCAGCATATAGTCATCAGGGTCTTATAGGAGAGACAGAAATGTCCTACAGGAACCTCTTCTTCCTGTAATAGGGGCCCCTGTGGTCTCCTGGCTGTGCTATGAGCCTAAGGCAGGTAACAGTGGGTGGTCCACCTCAGGCCATATGTAGGAAGGTCTGGCACATAAACACAAAGCCAGGCAGGCTGTGGCTGGCATGGATTCAGCCCGGAATCAGGAGACTGGCTTGAGAGTTGATCCAGACATGATACAGTGTGTGGCCCTGGGTAATCACTTAGCTCTAGCCTTGCCTTTTCATCTGTAGAATGAAGATAACCACCCCTGTGCTAACCACTCAGGATTGTTTGAAGACCAAGTGAAGAAACTCACTCAACAGTATCTTTTCCTCTTAAAAAGGTAATATAAACCAGGGCACCTGGGTGGCTCAGTCGGTTGAGTGTCCAACTCCTGGTTTCGGTTCAGGTCATGATCTCAAGGTTCTCAAGTTTGAGCCCTGAGTTGGGCTCTGTGTGGTCAGCGTGGAACATGCTTGGGATATTCTCTCTCTCTCTCTCTCTCTCTCTCTGTCTCTCCCCTTACCCCGCTCGTGCTTGCGCTCTCTCTCTCTCTCTCTCTAAAAAATTAAATAAATAAACTTAAGAAACAAAGATAACATAAACAGTAATGCACATAAAAATCACATGGGGATCTTGTTAAAATACAAATTCTGACTCAGTAGATCTGGGGTAAGGCCCCAAATTCTGCATTTCTAACAAGCTTCAGGGTGAGATTGGCTGATACTGCTCATGTTCAGGTGGACCACCCTCTGATGAGCAAGGATCTAAACCATTAAAGTTTTTGAAAATGAAAATAACAAGAAATTATCTAAACCCCACCACCCTAACACTACTTTCACTTTTGATATTTTTTACTTAACATTACATTTTAAATGGTTTCCATGTTTCTACAGATTCACAGACTATAAAGTTTCTGTAATTATTACTTTTAAACAGTTGTACAGCATTCCACGGTGTTGAAGTACTATCACTTAGCCAGACTACTGCGGGGCTTGAAGCTATCCCTGCTGTTGGCTTTTGTGTGTGGTTGGGCCAGAGTCCGCAGGAATGGGGGTAGGGCAAGCAGTGTGCTCCTGGGACTTATTTCCTCCTGTCCCTCCCCAGGGTCAATCTGTAAGAGGAAACTGGCTTGAGACTATGAATGTCTTCATAACTCTTGTTAGTTTTGACATACTATTTTCCTAATGGTCAACAAAATGATAGATACACAAAGATTTTGTTGATTAAAAATACAAGTTCTCCTTCCACACTGCTGGTTAAGAATGTATGATATGCACCACAATGGAAGATGGTAAGGAGGTTCCTCAAAAAATTAAAATGAGAACTTCTATGTGATCCAGCAATCCTACTTCTGGGGACTTATCCAAAAGGACTGAAATCAGGATCTCAAAGAGATAATCTGCACTCCCATGTTCATCGCAGCATTATTTTTTTTTAAAGAGAGAAAAAGAGCTAGCACCCACAAGTGGGGGAGGCGCCGAGAGAG
This sequence comes from Panthera tigris, assembly GCF_018350195.1. NCBI lineage: Eukaryota > Metazoa > Chordata > Mammalia > Carnivora > Felidae > Panthera > Panthera tigris. The sequence goes on from NC_056669.1 coordinate 45,489,823, forward strand.
AAAATCTTAAGCGGGCTCCATGCTCAGTACAGAGCCCATCATGGGGCTCGATCTCACAACCCTGGGATCATGACCTGAGCCAAAATGAAGAGTCGAACACTCAACCAACTGAGGTACCCAGGTGCCCCTCACAGCACCATTCACAATAGCCAAGGTGTGGAAACAACCTAAGTGTCCTCTGATGGACGAATGGATAAAGTAAATGTGGTATACACATACAGTGCAAAAAGAAAGGACATCTTACCATATGTAATAACATGGATGAACCTTGAGGATATTATACTAAATGAAATAAGCAGTCACAGAAGGACAAATGCTTATATGAGGTATCTACAATAGTCAAATTCATAGGAGCGGAGAGTAGAATTGTAATTCCCAGGGGCTGGGGTTAGGGGGAAATGGGGAGTGGCTGCTCCACTGGTATAAAATGTCAATAATGCAAGAGGAAAAAGTTCTAGAGATCTGCTATATAGCATTGAGCCATAGTTAACAATACCTTATTGTGCACTTAAGCATGTGTCAAGAGGGTAAATCTCATGTTTAGTGTTTTTACCACCACAACAAAAAAATTACATGTTCTTTATAGAAAAATATAAAAATGACAATTGACCTAATATCACTGCTGATATTTTGATTCTTTCCATTTTCCTAATCATTAATTTATTCAATAAACACTTATTGTACACATAGAATGTGCAAAGTACTCTGCCATGCATTGAGGTTAATGCAGGGAACAGTCTTTCTGTCTAGACATGTGCAAAATCATCTATCGATCTATATCACAAAACTATATATAATGGTGTATCTATTACATAATGCATTTATTACAAGATGTTTTCATTCACAACAGTTTTATGTGAATAACAAAACAGAACTACCTTAACTGAGCCAAGGAGACATAAACGAGACTAGTATGTGGGGAGAACTACAGGTATTTTATGGTCACTAGGATTCAAAGTGCAGGATGGGACTGTAGAAGATAAGGAAACGAGTCTAGAGTTGGATGATTTACTTGAGTTTATGTGTCTAGGTGGAGCAGGACTAGAATCCAGGACTGAATCTGACTTCCAGTACTGTGTGTTTATGACAACATCAAGGACAGCAAATGCGCAGCAGACGTGTTGTCACTCCTTCAACCCAGGTCTGTGGCAGATAGTGTGAGCGGATCACAGAACTCTGGCTGGGACAAGCACAGCTTCAGAAGGCATCTCCCCCTCACAGGTACTCAGGTAGCCACCATCCAGCAGGGCTAGAAGGCGTGTTGAAATCTATTTGCTCTTCCTGATCTACATTATTTAAGCCCAATTTGCTTTTCTCTAATGCTGCTAGAAAAGGTCTTTCGAAGCAAAAGCTACCAATTCAAGCAGTCCCGCTTCAGCACATTCTAAATTACTGTTTGCCCTGCCTGTACCAGGTCATACACCTAGTGGTTTATATGATTTATCTCTCTCTTTTTTCAATTTTTAGAGGAGTGGGGAGGGGCAGAGGGGGGAGAGAGAGAGAGAGAGAGAAAGGGAAAGGGAGAGAGAGAGAAAGGGAGAGGGAGAGAGAGGGAGAGAGAGAGAATCCCAAGCAGGCTCCATGCTCAGCACAGAGCCCATCATGGGGCTCAATCCCATGACCCTGGGATCATGACCTCAGCCAAAATCAAGAGTCAGAGCCTCCCCTACAAGGTTTATCTCTTAATCCTCACTTCAAGGGAATGAGGGAGGTAGAACAAATACATCATTTACCAATGGATCTGGGAGTAAGCTTTTTAATTGTTTTAAATGTATTTTAAAAGATTACCCACTAAAAATTACAATAATATAACTTGGTATGGTGGTATATCTACTCCAGTTGTAAATGACTAGTGGGCATCTTTGGTTTTTGTTCTTGTTTTTTTAAAGATTAAAAAAAAATTTAATGTTTATTTATATTTGAGAGAGACAGAGAGAGAGAGACAGAGACAGAGCATGAGCTGGGGAGAAGCACAGAGATAGGGAGACACCGAATCCAAAGCAGGCTCCAAGCTCTGAGCATAGAGCCACACACAGGGCTCAAACCCACGATCCATGAGATCATGACCTGAGCCGAAGCTGGACACTCAACTGACTGAGCCATCCCTGTGCTTCCTTAAAGACTTTATTTTTAAGTAATATCTATACCCAACACGGGGCTTGAACTCACAACCCCGAGATCAAGAGTTGCATGTTCTACTGACTGAGCCAGCCTGGCGCCCATGGTGGGCATGTGTGAAAGGCTCCATCCTGCAACATAGATGGTGTGGTGTGAACCATTACAGTTGACTGCAGTTATCTTGAGACATATAGCTTATAAAACAAAAAGTGGGGTGATTCTTGACTGTATTTTGGTGGATAACATATCTTTTACCTTTTTTTAGAGAGAGAGAGCACGTGAGTGGAGGAGAGGAGCAGAAGGAGAGAGAGAGAGAGAGGGAGAGAGAGAGAGAGTGAGTGAGAGAGGGAGAGAGTGAGTGAGAGAGGGAGAGAGAGAGAGAGAGAGAGAGAGAGAGAGAGAGAGAGAGAGAGAATCTTAAGCAGGATCCACACTCAGTGCAGAGTCCAATGTGGGGCTCCATCCCACAAACCTGGGACATAACCTGAGCCAAAACCAAGTCTGATGCTCAGCCAACTGAGCCACCCAGGCGCCTCCTTTTACACCTTAACTGCAGTTGTGCAAACTAACATTAGACATCTCATCTCTTAATCCATGGTGGGGGGAGAGGGAGAGGGAGGAAGGAGGAGGACATATATCTAGAAGATGCTGGATGTGGATCACGTGGTAGCAGGGAGAGCTGTTTTGAAGATAAGATATCTAACCTTTGGTAATATCATTCATTTAGGGGAGGTGAGGTCCCAGACATCCAGTGAGCAATCTTTCCCTGCGCTCTTATTTTCTGTATCCTGATGATAAGCAAACCGAGGCTTATAGAGTTTACATAGCTTTCCTACACTAATCAGAGGGGGACCCAGAGTTTCCAGATTGGTCTCCCAGAAGCCACAGTCCAAGCTCTTAACAACTATCACATATGTCTTTTAGCCTTAGGAGGAAGGGAAGAAATTTCCAACTCAGGACTGAAAGCATAAAGTGGTTGAGAGAGGAAGTTTGGAATTTGTTAAGATCAGAAAAAGTAAGCACCAATCTTTGCCTTGACGCTATTGTGTTTTTGGTTTGTATTTTTACTGTCTTTCTAGAAAAAACAGAGGTAGTGGCATTGTGTGCACTAATGCTTTCTCTTCGGTCATTCATATCTGGAGGTGGTTTAATAGCTGGGCCTTTGACACCAGGCCTGTTACTTATCAGCTGGTGGCAGCTAAGCAATGTATTCCATTTCCAGGAGATTCACTCTTTCAAATTTCATAGAGGGACTTGGGCTGAGGGGAGGTAGGTGGGCCTGAGCTGGCTGAAGCTTGAATGAAGACTCTTATCCAACTCAGCCAAAGATGAGAATGAGATAGTCTGAATTATAGTCGTTAGGAAGTGCAAAATTGAGTACAAATGCCTTGTCCAAAAGGAGGGAAGACTCCAGCTGGGAGATATCACTGTAGGTCAGAGGACAGGCTAAGTCTCAATACAGCAGAAGTTGGGAGAAAAGTGACGCAGTTCCGGAGGTTGCAGAGAATGTCCCCACAGGGTCTGAGCACAGGTAGACCTGAGCTGATGATCTACTCTGTGCCCAGCACTGTTCCAGGCTCCAAGTACACAAAGAGAGCAAGCAACATCCAGCTTCTGGCCGTGAATTCAGTCCTGGTTCAGTAGAGGGTGACAGACATGAGTCATGAGTTTCTCTCTTTATCTACTTTTCCCTGGCAGTCTCCTGGTTTTCATAAATGACCATGACTTGACATGCTATGCCCTTATAATAATATTTTATAATCAGTGGAAAACCAAAGGAATGACTGGAAGTTGCCTTTAGTTATGGGAACAGCTGGGCCTCTCAGGATAACACTGGAAAATACTACCCCATGTGAGCAAGGGACTGTAGGGTCCAGGTCCCCTGGAGGTGCAGCTGCTTCTTTTTCAAATAACAACTTTAAATTCTGACATTTTGGCAATTACGTGAATGACTGTATGACTAGAAACCTGAGTGGCCAGCTCTCCCAGAAAACTGCTGATTAGAGGCTTTCTGGTTTTGAAAAATGGGCCTTATTTTTCTCAAAGTTTGTTTCCTCCCCCTCTCTCTCTATCTTTCTTTTTTAAAGTAGGCTTCATGCCCAGCACAGAGCCCAATGTGGAGTCTGAACGCACGACCACAAGATCAAGACCTGAGCTGAGACCAAGAGTCAGATGCTCAATCAACCGAGCCACACAGGCACCCGTCTCTCAGAGTTCTTTATAACTTTGCAGCCCAGTGACCTCCCTTTATCAGAGTCCTCTGGCTAGAAGGAGAAGACAGTCCACCAATCTACCATTTTGCCTAATTCAATTTTGGTTATGGGCACTTTTAATAATTTGATATTCTGTTGTGAGCTGACTTTGGTCAGAAGCCATCAGCTGTAGGAGTAGATAATCTGGAAGTTCTCTTCAAACCAGCCATCCATCCACTTTCTGAACATTTGTCACACACTGCACTGAGCCAGGAGCTGTCGCAGGGCTGTCGATACCCAGTACACATAAAATAGCTGTAGTTGAGGCCTCCATCTCTCAGAGGTGGGGTGACATACATTAAACAGATAACCCCACACATTTTAATAAGTGCCACAAAGGAAGAGACTAGGCTATAGTGAGCGCATCACAGGGGTGGGCCTCATTTGGAGAGGCAGACAGGGAAGGCCTCTTTAGGAGAGACACAGTAATGCTATGATTTGAAGGAATGGGGACCAGCAAGCCAGAGTCAGGTGAAGGTGGCCAGGCAGAGGGAACAGCATAAGCACAGACTGTGCAGAAAAGAAGAGGGCATCACCTGCAAACTGTCAGGAGGCAAATGTGGCCGTGACATAGTCGTGGTGGGGCAGAGTGATGCAAACTGAGTGTGAGAAGGTGGCTCAGAGCCACCATGCATGGCCTTGTAGCCCCTAAAGACTGTGTATTGCATTTGGAGTGGCAAAGGGTGTCACAGATGGGCTAAAAGCAGGGAAGCAGTGTGATCTGCTTACGTTAAAAATCTGTGAATTCTGTGTGTGCATGGATCAGATGTAGATTTAAGAAAAACACATTACAGAGCCTGAGTCACGCATCTGGTTTACCCACATTGTGTCCTGGGTGGCTTGTTTGCCAAGCTGTAAGGTGAGGTGAGCCCAGAGACTGGGCATGTGCATCCTGGGCACACGTACACATCCCCTTCCCTCTTGCCTGCCCTTCCACATGTCCTGCCTGGGAGACGAGTGCAGCCTCCACACCCTGAAACCACAGGTCTGTGACTGCAGCACAGGAAGGCTTTGAGGGGAAACCATAAATCAAGTTTTAAAGATGTCACCAAGTTAAAGAACAAGATTCCACTCTGAGGTTGATTCTCAGCGAAAGGAGTATACTAGGTTGCAAGCATCTCAGGAGAACATGTCCTTAGGGCCTGTTGATTTAGAAACATCTCTATTTCCAAGTGGTGTTTAGTCAGCCCCTTCCTTTTCTAACTCAATTTCCTACTTTTCTCCCTCACAGACCTTGCATTCTTTGGTTATCTGATTTGCCTTTGTAATTTTTTTTTAAAAGACAAGTAAAAACATCTTGAAAAATCCCGTCTTTTTAGTGTCACTTGTCATTAGCTTCCCCTCTTAATTGACTTCATGGCTGAGGCCTCCCTTGGGGTAATATTTTTTTCCTGACTTGTTAGAGTTAACTTGGTTCTCCTCTCAGCAGCCATAGGCAGGGGTGTGGGAGTTGGGGTAGGCACCAGTACAGGAATGTGCTGGCAGGGTCAGGATTTGTTGAAGTAGGTGGGGGTGGAAGGGTGAGGGACAAATACCTCCCAGCTTCACACTGTAAACATGGTGGCCATTCAGCTGGGACTTACAGGGTGTACTTTGTCTGCAGGGTGTCCATGGAAGTAGAATGATGCCTCAGAGCACATGTGACCTACTGGTCAGGATACCTGGGTTTGATTTCTTTTTTTTTTTTAAATAATATTTTTAAATGTTTTACTTATTTTTGAGAGAGAGAGAGAGAGAGAGAGAGAGCGAGCACAGGGGGAGGGGCAGAGAGAAAGGGAGACACGGAATCCAAAGCAGGCTCCAGGCCCTGAGCTATCAGCACAGAGCCCGATGTGGCGCTCGAACTCACGAAGTATGAGATAATGACCTGAGCTGAAGTTAGACTCTTAACCAATTGAGCCACCAAGGCACCCTCCTGGGTTTGATTCCTTATCACTCCCTAGTGGATAACTCTGGCCCACAAAAGAATTAACATGGATGAGTGCCTGCTGGCACCAGACACTGTACCCAAGTGTTCATGGGCATTCGGAGATGTAGGCGTTGTTTTCTCCATTTAAAAGTGAGGAAATAAAGGTTCAGAGAAGTTAAGTAAAATACCCAAAGACACCCAGCTGTTAAGTTTCAATTCTGTAATCTGTTAAAGGAGGATAGAAACATATCACTGGATGATAAAGCCCGAGTTAGTAAGTTGTACACTGCGAAACGTCCATGAAGACATGTGGCATTGTGTGGCCCATGTTGGCCTCAGTGCACATAATTTGAGGGGTCTCCAGAATATTCCTGTTCCTAGGAAGTTGTCTTAGTAAACACAAAATGTGTGCTCTGCTTGGAGACCTGCTCCTGGCCCATTCCTCCCTACTTCCTGCTCCTATTCTCCATCTCCCCCAACAGACCCACTATCAGGAGCCCTGCCCCTCTTCTCCCAAGCAGTTCCCTCTGCCTGGAAGGTCTTTGCCTGCCCCGTCTCTCTCTTCTGAGGAACTCAGATTCTGTCTGTTAGTGGCAGCACATATGTCACGTCTTCAGTGTGACACACTTATCTCCCACACAAGACTTAGGCCCCCAGGGCAGGGACCTGTGAAGGGACAACAGCAGAAGGATACAGATCTGGAAGGTTCTCAGCTCCATTTGCCTTTTCCTCAGAAATGTGGGAAAGGGGCCCATAGCTCTGGCCAGGATGGAATTCCCACAGGGAATTTTTCCCTATGACTACATTCAATGGAAAATGGAGTCCAAGGGACTCTCTGATCTCTAATAAAGAAAAGATAGATAGATAGATAGATAGATAGATAGATAGATAGATAGATAGATACTGGTAGATAGGTAGAGATTGGTATCAATATTTAGCAATCTTATTACATTAAATTGGCTTTAATGAGTCATGGTATTTTGCTCAAATCGTTTCTATACTGTATTTAAGGAAATAAAAAAGAATAATTCAGTTTCTCCTCTGGTTTAGTTTGGGGGCCTTCTTTATTATTACCATTTTTTTAACATGCATGGAAACAGAGGTGAAACCCTTCTCCTCTTTCTTACTGCACTATTGACATTATAAACATTGATTTAAATTATAACCATTAGGTTCCCATTGAAATGAAAGGTCTGCCCTGGGGTTTAAATTCCTAACTTGCTGTGTAAGTTGAGCCCCAATTAAAGTCTTCTAATAAGAAAAACAGAGATATGGTGTTAAAATGTTTTCAAATAATCTGTGGGGAGCTTTACTTGTAACCGTGTAGCACTTACCACAGTTGGGTCTGAAAAAGAGCATCAGCCTGTCTCCTCTACGAAGGAGAGAGTTTCTTGAAGACAAAGAATTTATCTCATTCATGTTGATATTTGGCACCTATTTGAGCCCATAGAAGGCATTCAATAAATGCTGGTTAAACAGGAAGGAAAAGGGCACGCTGAGAGTAAGAGAGCAAGGTAAAGCCATTCTGGTCTTTTTCTACTTCTTGATGGTGATGGTGATGGTGATGGTGATGGTGATGGTGATGGTGATGGTGATGGTGATGATGATGATCATGGTGATGATAGCAAGAGTTACTATTGACTGAGTTGCTGCTATGTGCCAGGCACTATATCAAGCACCTTACATGCAATGTCCCTTCTAACTCATATAATCCTATGAGGTACCCATTTTCCCCATTGTAGATGAGGGACCAGAGTCATTAAAGCGACCAAAGTTACCTGACTTAGAGGTGACATTTCCAAGATCTCAGTTCAAGTCTCTGTATGCTTTTAACCACTCTGCTATCTTTCCAAATGAGCCAACATTTCTTGTCTGTTTATGCAGATAATAGGGTCAAGTATTAGAAAACATTCCATATGTCCTTATTTCAGTTAGTTTGCAAAGCAACTCCACTGGGGCTTGAATATGGTAAATGAGGGGCCTGATGGGCCTGATGGGCCGAAGTTAGATACATAAATGTATAGGATGTAGAGGATAATATTTGCTAACCCCAAAGGGTTAAAGAGAATTAAAAGTTTCAGAGTAACTAACAATTTGAGGCAGGAAAGTGTTAGCATGTTATGAGGAATTTCCCTTTCTCTGAACCACTGGGTTTTTGCCAAGGCTGCAGGGTAGATTCTATATTAGTAGAGAACGAATTTGATCCAGTAAGACATCTTCTCAATCCCTGTGTAATATTAGTCTGAGTAGGAATCACTTGGTAACAATTTGGAATGGAGTGTGTTAGAAAAACATAGCTTTGTCTGGGTTGAGCCTAGAAATGGGTGACAGATGTTAATGATGAACGACTGAACAGATGTTTGGGGGAGAATTACAAAAAGGGTTTCTATCACACAGGATCTAAACCTTAACCTTCCTGGCCGATGCTGAAAGGAGAGCTTGTTTATGAAACATGTTCTTGCAAAACTGTTTGGCGGACTGTGACAAAGATGAATGACCGGATACTATAATTTAAATGTGAAAATAAGGTAAATGGGAGTCCTTGTTTGTGTGCGTGTGTGTATGTGTTCTCTCTGACAAGGGTCAGTGCCTTACTAAAGAAGAGGAAGGCTGAGTAAGTCATTCCTCTCTGCCTTCCTCGTTTTTCTACCCACGAGTGGAAGGAATGGGCAGTATCTGAAACCACACCTTAAGGCTCAGCAAAGTTGTTAAAATACCATGGCTTATATACATTCTGAAATATCTGCCCTATAATTACATGTGGAAAAAGGAAAGATTTTCTGTACAACTGAATCAGTCATTTTAACTGGGGGCTCAGAGACTTACTTAAGGTTTTAAGGAGTCTAAAAAGATCACTCATCCAAAGTAAACAAGAAATACAAGCAGAGTTTAAAAGCTGTATAGTTACTACCATGAGCCAGTCCCCACTTACCCACTCCACAGGAAGATGAACTATTATACAAATTACTGTGTACTTCTGATAATTTGACTGAAATGATTGATGGGCTGAGCAGAGGCATTGGTTAATTCATCTTTGTAAATAGCTCATAATGGACATAAACATGATGTACTTTCTGCTAACTGTAGCTTGCCACATAGCAATACCATACATTTGGTTTAAAGGTGAATGCAGTCAAAACATCCAAACACTCTCAGTTTAGTGTTAGAATAATAACAAATGCCACTGAATTGGTAACAGACACTGTATATACAATAGCCTTATGTGTCATAATAGCCCTGTAAGGTGGATTTATTTTCCTCATTTGATGGATGAGGAAGGAGACACCCAGAGAAGTTAAGTGACTTGCCCAAGGTTACGTGTGCCAGTAAGTAGCAGGATCAGGATTTATATTCTTGCTGTGGTGTTCAAACTTCCTCTTACTTTCTAATAGGCTAGACTGTCCTTGGTAGAATAGGCATTTAATTCTTTGATTACATCTTACGTGTTACTATATATCAAGATGGAATCTGATTTAAAGCCATGATTTTCAATCTCAGGATCTGAAGTCTGACTTGTTTTTTCAAACAATAACGAGTTTTGTTGCAAAAGGACCCTGTACTCATTTATCAATTCTAGTATCTTAATAGCTACACAACAAATCATTAACATACAGAAACATGCATCATAAGAAGCAAGAAATATCATCCATTCCTTCTTCATATTAGCAACACTTCATTCCTGAACAACATGCTTATATCACTGAAATCTGTGAACAGTCATTTCTCACATTCATGCTGAGTGAAAGATGTAATGAGTACTATTCAAAGACTACTGTTAACTCTCCGCGCTGTTGAAAGGGGAAGGGAAATACTAGACTCTTCTTTTGCTTCAGACTGAAGACAGACCAATAGGGAGGAAGGTGATAAATGAGAAGGATGTCAGCTGTGGGCAAGGCATTGTACTAGAAGCTGTGAGGGCTGAAAAGATAAATGAGGTACTTAAAACCTACAGGAGAGATAAGACACATACAGAAATAGTCAGCGATCAGGAAAATGGGCATACGTCAAGGGATACGGGAGCTTAGGAGATAATGAGATTTTTAGCCCTGGGGATTAGGCAAGGCTCCATAGGAGAGATGGCATTTGTACTGTGAGCTTTGGAGCTTGAGACCAGGAAAGATCAGTCCTTTTCCCCTTCCATCTGACTTTCCCTTCTTGTTCCTAGTCTCCTTCTTCCTTTCTTGCCAATTCAAAGAGTAATCAAGGTCTTCTGTCTTCATTTCTTTATTATTTAGTAATAATTAAACTCATGTTTCTGGTTTAGGTCCTTTAGTTGAGATTACTAATTGTCCTCTAATATCTGTTCTCTCTGTGTTCTTTAGGAAGAGAGCCCTCAAGTTTTAGCTAGGCACACGGCCACATGGAATAAAGCCTACATTTGCCAGCCTCCCTGGAAGCAAGGAATGAACCTATGACTAAGTTCTGGCCAACAGAATAGGATCAGAAGTGACGTACACAACTTCTAGGTTATACCCGTAAGGAAAGGGTACTACTTTCCCTGCTTCTTGTTGAAAGGAATGAGGTTGTGCCATTGGTGAGCCATCTTGGTCCATGCAGAAGAAAGTGTCACGCTAGGGATGGAGGAGGGATAAATAAGATAGAAGGAGCTGGTCCCCCAGCCCTGGGAACTCCATAGTGGTGCTAGAATAGGTACACTCGCATTATTATATAAAAGAGTCTCAGGAAAAACTGAAAGAATTTTAAATGAGCAACAAAAAGTTTTATGGGTGTCATGAGGATCTTACTCAGCCAGGTTACCTCTACCATTCATTGTCTTTGAACTATTTTACAGCTCTGAAAGTCACAGGTAACTGACAGTGGTGCAAATGACTATTTCTCTTCCACATGCAAACAAATTATGACCAGTGGGGATACTGCCGATTCCCCTTGTCCTGCTCCCCACTCCTGCCCCACAGAAAAAAGCCAATTTTGTATCTATTTGTAAATCCATTTCAGCATTCCGGATTGACCTATGTCAGTGTGATACTTTGAACTCTCCATTGAACTGGTAGCCATATCTTACTGGTTATCAGTGAGTTAAATGAGTTAATGAGTTAAAATCTTTGACATCAATTCAGTTTATATTGGTATGACAGTTGAGCTTTTACCTTTTATCTAAAAGAATTATTCTTTAAAAAACAGGAGGACACTGTTTAATCAACTGCTACTTTGGGTCTTTGTTAAATGATTAAACTTCTATTCTAATTAACAGCTCTTACTGTCCTACTTCAATTATTTCCTTGCTAATCACCATTGACTCTCCCCTCCACCTCCACCGACTTTTTGTTTGTGTTTATTTAATGAGGATCCAGCATTGACTTTTAACCACAAATCCAAATATCCTTTCTCACTCAACATTCATCCTCAATGAAAGACAAGGTAGAATAATTTTTTTCCAGTTGTGGGTGACAACCCATCAGTGGGTCATGACATTTATTTTAGTGGGTCACAACCAGCATTAAAAGAAATTATCAAAGTGCATCACATATAGTGAGAATGTTTTGCAAAGCTTCGGATTCAGATACCTGTAAGCACCTGTATGAGTTTCCTAGCGCTGCTGTAACAAATTAGCACCAACCAGATGGCTTAAAATGACAGAAATGTATTCTCTCAGGGTTCTGGAGACTACATATCTGAAGTCGTGGTGTTCAGGGCCAAGGTCCCATAGAAAGCTCTAGAGGGGATTCATTCCTAGATTCTGTCAGCTTATAGTAGCAGTCCTTCAATCTCTGCTTGCATCTTCACACCGCCTTCTCTATGTGCCCTTTTCTATCTCCTGTAAGGACACACTCATTGGACTCGGGGTCCACCATAACCCAGCAGGATCCCATCTTGATCCTTGCCTGAATTATATCTGCAAAGGCCCTCTTTCCAAAGAAGCTATTTAGAATATTCCAAATATTCTAAGCTTCAGGGTAGATGTGAATTTTCAGTGGATTGTTTGCTAATAATTTCCTTTTTTCCACTACCTCTCTGCCTTAAAAACCTTTCCTGTTCTGTAGCCCTTTGGCACTCCCCTCTACTTGCTGGATGGGACGCAGCTCAACTCATGACCTAATAAATAAAGCCAATTAGATCTTTAAAATTTACTCGGTTGAATTTGTATTTAATGATATTTTTATGAATAAATGTGTTCTTGAACACTATGTAAAATGCTTTTCTTATCATGAAAAGAAGTTTCAAAAGTTTAATGGACAGGCCTAGAAGATCCCCACTACCTCTGATTCCAGAGAAGCATTTACATTGCTGGCCAGCCCTTCCCTTTTTGCCATAGTAACAATTATGTAGTATAAAAATTCTTTTAAGCAATTTTATATACAGTAAATCATTTTAATTGCATAACACTTCAAGAGGCGGGTTTTAATAATATCATTGTTTTAAAGATTGTCATAAAGCCAGAAAGTGAAGGAGCCAGGATTCAATTCCAAACCCATGTTTTCCCAGTGCACCATGGTCTTTCTCGGTTCTGTATTACTGTATTGATATGAGTGTCTCTGACCTAGTTCCATTTTCTGGCTTCTATTTTTTTCTTTCCATATCCTAACACTGTCACTCCCATCCACTGCTGGCTATGGCCTGGTCCCACCCAATCTCATTTGCTTCCTTGCTTCCTACTTTGCAGGGCTGGAGAAGACTTAACCCTATCCCTGCAGAAAGGAAGGAGCCAGTAGAGAGCAAAGCTTGAGGAGATAAAAGAAGGGAATGATTGATGAAACAAGGCACTGGAGGGACCAAGTGCCTAGAAGGAAGAACTCTCCTCGGGAAACAGGATAGACACCTCTTACTCTGAGATATTTGGTCATTTCAATGAGGAAGATAGTGACAGCAGCAGAAGCAAGGGAGCTCTTGTCCCTTTAGCTGGAATAGCTTCTGTGGTTTCTGGCCACGAGCCTTGATGTGAAAGGCGAAGCCTTGCCACATGGATAAGGCACTGCAGGTTACAGATCCGGCCGAGTCCAGCCCAGGGAAATAGGAAGTACTGCAGCATGTTTGGTTCCATAGTTCAAGGAAGGAATGATAAGCAGAAATGAAAATTCAACACCCAGAGCCTTCCTCTTTGTCACCTCATTAGCTGAGGTGATGACTCCCAGAGACTTGGAGAACACGTCAGGAATCCAGGACAGCTGTGTGTTCCTCAGAGGGGAGGAGCCGTCAACAGCCACAGGATCCTTGAACAATTATAAGCTGCTATCTTCACCAGATGATTAATGGGGCATCCTGTGGCAAATGAGGAAGATGCAAGCTTCAACAGTTTAATCCTCTAAATCAGGACTTTTTAAATAAGAATGCATTGTAGAGGGGGCAATAAAACCATCAGAATGTGGCTCTGGCTTCTTTCCATCTTATTAGGCTTGAGGTAATTACCCAGGTAATTCAGGAAAAATAAACTGCATAGCCTGAATTACTCAGATAATTACCTCAATGTTCCAATTCAGGCCGGTGGTGGAGGTCCAGCTGTAAATGTCTCACGGTCCTCAAATAGTCTGATAACTGAAAACAGCCTTGGTAATTTAGGAGTCAGGGTGAAACGCTGAAAGGGGCTGAATTCAAATAATTAGAAAACCTGGATGTTTTAGACCACGCTCTGCTGCATATGACCTGCTTACTCCGGGTTGGCAACTTTTCTTCACTGAGCCTAGGCCATTTTGAGGATAGTAAACTATAAATTGTTAGGCAGGATACTTTAAGCAATTATTATTTGTACTACTTTTTTGTTGGTGGTGTTATATTCTGGTATAGAACTGAATAAAAAAAAATCATGCTTTATGCAGAAACATGAGATTTCAGGGCAATGCTTCTCAGCAAAGCTTCCTATTAGACTCATCTAGGCGGGGGGGGGGGGGGTGGCTTTTGAAAAATTGAGAATTTCTCCCAGGCTCCACCCCAGACTAATTAATGTGGATCTCTGGGGTGGGGACCTTGATATAGGTATTTTTAAAAAGCTCTCCAGATGATTCCAATGGGCAGGACCACTACAAATGAGAGAAAAACTCAAAGAGGGGAGGGAGATTTCTGTCACCTGAGGGTCACATCCAGGGTTTAACATGTCTGAATGATTAAGTCTCAGAGTGGCAGGTGAAGCCGTCTGGCTGTTCAGCCTCTTCCTCAGAGTTCCGGGCAGAAAGGACTCAAGCAGCCCTGCTTCCTGGGTCTCAGAAGGCCCAGGCCTGAATGGCGAGGAAAGAGTTCCCTGTGACCGTCTGCTGACATCCACCACTCCTGTAGAAAAAACATGAGGCTCCGGGGGTGCCTGCTGTCCACACCAAATTTTAGTAACCGAAGGACTTACTTACCAAAGACCAACTTAAACAGAGCTGCCTATGGACAGAAAGGGGCTGAAAGTATCATTTTCATTTCCTTTTAATTCCTTAAAACTTCCCCTCCCAAGGACCAGGAGGAGGCACATCCCCACCACACGTTGCCGGGTCTCTCTAAGGTGCATCCATGCGTCACATCAACACACATTAAAAGTAACAAGACCGTAACTGCTAAAAGACATTACTTCATCCTGGCAGCAAATGTCTCCCCAGTGCAAAGCTGCCATCTGTTAGGCAGTACTGGGAACTGGAAAACTCTTCCTTCTGAAGCAGTTCAGTGGATCATCTGGCCTCAAAGCACCTGGTTGGTAACCGTGCTGTCAGCGTGAAGCAACCTTTTCGGTTTGGTTTCAAATGCCTGTGTGTCAGAGCCTGAGGATAGAATTCCTGTGGTCTAGACACAAGCACTGCTACCAGGGCTTATAGATGGGGCTCTCCTCTAAGTCTCTGGGGGGACACGGCTTAGGAATAATCAAGCAGTCTTTCAGGAATGGTCAACAATCTGTTGCAGAATATAGCAGAACATCTGCTTCCTCCGTGTTGGCTCCACTAAATCTAGGCTGCCTTCCCCAAGCACATGTTGCTCCTGCTGGACTTTTATGACACATAAATTCAAAGGACCATTTCCTTTGCACCCATGACAAGGCTTTCATAGGATGAAGTGCTTGGATTTACAAGGATGGTCCAGGAGCATTTTCTCCTAGTTGTTGAAATATGGAAAACACCACGTGCCGATGATCTATTACAAGACAATGCAGTGATTATTCCTTGTGGCATGCTCTCCAAAAACAAATAACGGTGTGTGTCCTTTCTTCCCCTTAGAAAATAGGCTAGTCTTTTCAAATTGTCCTTGACTGCAGGAGCTCTGTTATCCTTCAAAGCCCTATTCAAATGTCACCTCCTCTGTAAAGCCCTCCTTTTACAGGGTTCTCCTGGGTAGAATTAAGCACACTTTCTGTGGCAGCTCTCTCTACTAACTCCTCATTCGGCTACATTGTATGAATTTAATTGATTAGTGTGTGTGCCGTGTCCCCCAGACTGTGAGCTCCTTGAAGACAGGGATTAATCATGTAGGTAGATGCCCGTTAACTATTATGTGGGGAATTGAATTTGATTCTGGTTCAGGTTTGAGCTTTTTTTTTTCTTCCAGTGGATATCAGGGATACTTGATTTTTTCAGGTATTTCATAAAGATGTGTTGTAAGTCCTTGCAGGGAGCATTTCCTGAACCTTCTCATCTGCTTCCTCACATTTGCCTCTAGTGCTATGAATCTTCCTCTTGGGACAGCCCTGGTTTTCTCCCTCTGGTTTTTCCTGTTTTCCTGTCGCCTTCTGGTTGTTTCCCATTTCCTGTTTCACATCTTGGATGTAGTTGGCACTTGACTGTAGTTCACTACCAACCCAGGATGGCCCTGAACTTTGCTTCCACAGCCCAATGCCCACCTGCCACACACCTTCCTCCAGATGTTGCATTTAGAGAGGCTCCAGAACGATCATGTTAAAGACGACAGGATAGCCTAATAAAGATGAGCACAGATTTGGACTCAGTCATACCTGGCCTTGAAATCCATCTTGAATTTTACTTTATAAGTGACCTCAGGTGAATTATTTAACCTCAGTTCAATTTCTTCATCTGTATAAAGGGAATGACAATAGTACCCACCTTTTTAGGTGGTTAATAAGAACAATCCAAATGTTTTAATACTTGCTCTCCGTCAGGCTTTGGGCAAAGCACTTTATGTGGACTCTCATTTTTTCCTCACAACAGGATTGTTGCGGGTTGGGTTCTTTGAGAAGCAGATTGTGAGATGGAGATTAGCAGGCTGGAGGTTTATTAGGATTCCCAGACATGGACGGGGGAAGGAAGCAGGGCTGGGCAGAGAGAGAAGCCAGGCTGCAGTACAGTCTTAAAGTCTTCAGCCAATCCTACAGGACAGTTTGGAGCTGGATGGCCCTTCAGAGTTGTCTTGAAGTCTAGGGAGGGAGCTTGGGCCTTCTGTGTTGTGCCATCATTGGAAGGAGGTTGTCTCTCCCCAAAGGGAGCATAACCTGAGATGAGATAGCTCTTCCCAGCTGAGGGCAGTTTTTGGAAAGTCATCACTATGGAGTGACACTCTCAACTATACCTATTTCACAGACTGATAACACAGAAACACTTAGTACAATGCCTGTCAAAGAGGAAGCACTCAGTAAATGTAAGCTGCTGTCATTGTCATCATTACCATCATTATTCACCACCAGATATCCCACACCTGCCATCTTGCCAGCAAGAATACAATAAATTGCTCTGCTTGCAGAGAAGCCAATGGTCTCTTTTCTGAATTATTCCATGAAAATAATCTATCATCTTTTAGCAGTGTAAAAGAGATAATGCATATGGCAATGGAAAAGATTCTTATGTGTTATTCAGGGTTCTCCAGAAAAAAAGAGCCAATAAGGGGTGTGTGTGTGTGTGTGTGTGTGTGTGTGTGTGTGTGTATACAGAAAAAGAGACAGTTATTCATCTTAAGGAATTGGCTCATGTGATTATGGAGGCTCATAAGTCCAATATCTGCAGGGCAGGCCATCGGGCTGGAGACCCAGGGAAGAGTCAGTGTTGCAGTACAAGTCCCAAGGCCATCTGCTGGCAACATTTCCTTGTTCGGGGAGGTCAGTTTTTGTTCTATTAAGGTCTTCAACTGATTGAGTTAGGCCCACCCACATTATGGAGTACTATCTGCTTTACTCCAAGTCCACTGATTTAAAGATGAATCTCGGCACAGCAGCCCAGCCACACTGGCACATAAAATTAACCATCACAGGAAGTGAACAGGAGACATAATCTAATTTATAGAATCAGAATTAGACAAAGGGGGTTTTATGGTGTAAATAACATTATTCAGCGACAGTGCCAGAATAGGTTTCAGGTCTGTTGTTTTGTTATTTTTGCCTATGAAGTACTTGGGATGAAATAGGTAAGTCAATAATAAACATTCTTGAGTCATCTAGTAGGGAGAGAAATTTAATGCTGTTATACAGTATGCGGTAGGGGACTAAACAATGGGAGATTCAGTCACAGAGTACCTGTTTTGGGCCAGGCGTGAGCACTGGAAATACAGGGATAAAATATGTACTCTACCATCAAGAAACTACTTTCTAATTGGAACACAAACATCCTGATGTGCACAATGCAATACAAGAGCTGCCTCACTAGAGATGTAGATCCAGTATATTGTGAGCATAAGTTTGTCCGAGGGAACAAGGAACGCTTTCCAAAGGAGGCAGATTTTGAGCTGAGATTTGAAAGATGCTGGCTGGAACAATGCTAAGTTTATGTAGATGCCTCCTCAGATTTAGTAGAATTAGTTTAGTAGTCAAAATTAAACAATGTTCAACTGTTTTGGTTCATGTTTATTTTTACCCTTATGCCAAATCTCTCAGGACTATTACCTGCCTTGTGCATTGGGGAAACCGAGGCTTGGTGAGGGGGAGTGACTCACCAAAGTCTACCTACCTAGGTAGACGTGAAAATAAAAATCTGCATCTCCCATATGTTTTATTTTATTTGTAATTATGAAACCATGCACACATCATAACAGTGAAGAAATGCTTCTCAATCACCTATTTCCTTACTACCAACATCTGGGTTTTCAAAACTCTTTAGGACTTGACCATGAGAATGACAGTTGATCTGCCCAAGCTCTCTGAGGATGAAAAGGGCTATTCTCACTTCCCTGCTGCACATCCTCACAGCTGTTGTAGCCTCTATCCATAGCTTTATGCCGAATGACAGAGAACAATTGATGGAGCTGGAGGGTTCTGTCTATAAAGAAAATAAGCTTGTTCTGCCGGTCCTGCTATGTTAGGTAGTTGCTTACATTTTTAATTAAAGATGTAGTCAAGAAATAGTGCATAAAAAGTTAGTTGTCATGTCAGTGCTGCCAAGGATGGTCTGAACAGATGTTTGGGAAAGAATTTTAGGCCATGGACTCAGTAAGCATTTGTGTTCTGACTCTGGCAGACATTAAGAGGCAAGAGGAGTTTTTCTAAAAATGATGGTCTCAGCTTGGTCAACTAATTAGCGTGGCACTTTAAAACCATGACTATAAATCCTTTCACACCAGAAGGTGAGATCCAGGTCTCCTCTCCTTGACTCCAGGTGGCTTGTGACTGCTTGGACCAAACAGAATACAGCAGAAGCAAGGCTATATGACTTCTGAGGCAAAGTCATAAAATGTTGCGCAGTTTCTGTCTTATTTACCAGGACAATCATGCTTGGAGCCCTAAGCCATCATGTAAAAAGTCCAACTACCCTGAGGCAGCCATATTGTGAGGGATTCCAAGCCATGTAGAGACATGTGTAGGCATTCTGGTTGACAGTCCCAGCTGAACCAGCCTTTGGGGCACTAGATGTAGGAGAAGCCTCCAGATGATTCAGTCCTACAGCTACTTGTGTCATCTTTGGCTATTTGGATCCCAGATGAGGCCTCAGACATTGTGGAGCAGAAATGAACTATGTCCTCTGTAATCTGTCCTAATTCATGTCCCATGGCATCCACAAGCATAATAAAGTGGTTTTTGTTTTATACCACAAAACTGAGGATGATTTGTTATACATTGATAGATAACTATAGCAATCAACCTGAACTCTTGGAATTGCAAGTGACAAAAGCACAATTCAAACTAGCTTAGGAAAAATGGAACCTGTTAGAAAGGTATTGGAGTACCTTGCCAGTCATGAGCCTTGCAGGTCAACCTTGGGAATGCAACTGACCAATGGTCCCACTGCTGCACTCTGAGGTCCATCCCTGGGTTCACACTGAGCCCAAGCTCCTCACAAGTTTAGCAGTGCCAGATTGAGCAAATGAAAATACAAGGTGCCCTGTATCAGGGACATATTTATACTAAAAACAATTCATTGTTAATGTGAAATTCAAACTTAACCGGGTGTCCTGTATTAACCAGACAACTCTGTACAGGCTCCTTCCAGCCAGTGACTGGTATGACAGACTTGCAGGTGGGCTGTTTCTAAAGGGCTGGGGGGCTCTTCTGACAGATGGAGGAGGATTCCCTAGTGGACTGGCTGAACTTCATTCGAGCTGCACTGTAGTCCAAGACTATTCCACCAACCCTCTCTCCTTTCTTCTCTTCACCAAGCTTACACCTGCATTTTGGTCTGACAGCTCTCTCAGACTCCTCTGTCTCCCTCCATGTTTTCCCTCAACAATGGTTTGCTCTTCTAATATCGTCTCAGAACTTATTCTCATAGGACATGGAAGATCACAGGAAACTCACATGAGTGGAAGAAGCTTTGAGTAACCAAATCATAGGCAGAGCTACAATATGGCTGAGCTCCAGGAACATGAATGACTCCACATCTCCCTCTCTCCAGGGCTCTTTTCTGCTTCTGTCTGCCCATAATCCTTTCTCTCTATGGTATAAAACATTGAAGGAAAGACTCTGACTGACCTTGCTGGGTTTAGGTGCTTATCTCTGGATCAATCATTTCTGGCCCGAGGTAGAGACTGTAACAACGTGAAGTTTCCTGTGCAAATCACATAGTGGCAATTGGCAGGGTGGGGGTGGCGGTGGGAAGCTATTCCCAAAAGGAGAGAGAGAGTTGGCTAGACAATATCATAGGTGAGGGTCCATAATTGTCTCTGATCTACCTTGTAATATCCGCCAAACTTGCTGGTGTCCATAAAAATCCAGAGTTAATTAATGGGCGATTGAATCAGTTGAATGGTGGGAACTGAGTTTCCTTAGATAGATTATTTCCTTATAATCTTCACAACAGACCCTGTAAGGTAGTCTATTCCTTTCCTATAAATAAGGAAACTGAAGCACAAGATACTAGGAACTTATTCAAGGTCATTTACTTGGTAAACAGCGGAGAGCTAGGATCTGAAAACAGGTCTCTGTTTCCCCAAAGTCTTTCTACCACCCATAGCTGTTCAGTATGGAATCAGTAATGGGGTGATTGCATTTTCACTTTTACAACAGGTTTTTTTGGTGTGGTATATATATAACTCCAGTTTTTATTCTCTTGTGGAAAAATTGCCTTTTTATTCCACTTAAAAAAATAATATTTCAATGAACCTACTATGTGCTGTGCCACTGTCTGTAGGAACCACAAATATGAATAAAACTGGCCTCTGCACTCCAAGGAGCTTAACAGTCTAAGATAAGAAGAGAGGGGTGGGTGTGGAGAATAGACATGTTTATAAATAATACCAATGAGAGAATGTTAGAGTCAGGAACATGCTGGGCGTGGGATGGACTGAAATTCTCCATTATTCCTAGTTGAACCACTCAATTTTCAAGAACGTTAGACAACCCAGAAAAAATGGTATTTGTATTGGGAGATATTTTCTGATTTTTATATATGGTCCACTCAATTATATATTATATTATACTCTCTGAACATTACCTAAATATTTACAAAATAACAAATATTAATGACACATTATGTAGGATTTACTCTATTGTTTTACAGGATGCTTTACATAATTATTACATGGAATCCCCGCTGGGGTCCTGCTGGGTTGAGGCAGCCCACATTTTCTCTGAATGCAAGAAACAGATATTGGAGTGTAGACCCTTGAGGTAGCTGGGGTTTGTGGGGCAGGGCACTGGGGAAGAGGACACTGTGCAGAAAAGGAGTTTCAGAAATGTGCATAGAGAATCTCTTAGGTCTCTGAGTGAATACCAGTTTGCCTGCATGTAGAAGACCCCCAAAGGCCTGGGAGAGAAGAATATCCTAAGGGCTGAGAGATGAGAAAAGACTGTGGAGATCATACAGTGCTTGGAGATGTACTTTCAACCATTCTGGGTGAAGTGATCTCATGAAAACTCAGAGAATCTCCCTGAGACATCAAAAAGGCCATGCTTTAGGAATAAGCATCATGTCTTGAAGGAAGGGCAACTCTAGACTCATTATAACAAAATGCAAAACCAAAGTCTCAGCAGGACCAAGGTATCTGTTAGTAACTTAACTGCCTACTGAAATAAAACTCCACACTCTTTAAAGGACAATAATATAATTCAGACCGTCTACAATTTAGCAGTTAGGTGAGTGTGCTCAATGTAGCCTCTCATCTGCTGTGTAATGTCAGGCAAACTTTCCTAATCCTCAGTAAAATGATGATTTCTAAGGTCCTTTCCAGTGCAAATTTCCAAAATTAAAGATATAAGCACAGCTTTCTTTCCTTGGTACCAGCTAGTTAACCACGTCACTGCTTAGGCTTCAGTCTTCAGAATTGTGTACACAGAAAAAGGACCTCGATTCACGCAAACACCCCCTTCTATTATTCACCAACTACAGAGCAGCTACATTGTTGATAGCCCTCCAATAAACAGGACAGGTGACATTGACACAGGTGGGGTAATTTGGAAAAGACTTGAGCTCAGGTGGGTTTTCTTCCCTTTTGTAATAAATAAATAAATAAATAAATAAATAAATAAATAAATAAATCCATCATCTCTGCAAAGCCAAGGCTGACCAGATGAAGACTCTTGTCAGCAGCCCCAGAAAATTCGGTGCATCCGAGCCCGCCCTCTGCTGGTTGGATGGAGCCATATCGTGCTCTGCTTAATTGGGGGAGACATATGAAATCTTGGCAGGTCATATTTTTTAATCCCTTGATGCTCCTCCCCTGGGAATTGTATATGCATACCTATACGAATGTGTATGTGTGTGTGTGTGCATGAGCGTGTGTATGTATATGTGTATGTATATAGAGAAATGTAAGAGGCAAGGAAGTAGGGAGCCAGGGAAAGTGAGAGAGAGAGAGAGAGAAGGAAGGAGAAAGGAGGGAGAGAGGAGATGAAGAAAAAGGAGGAGAATAAGAAGAAGAGAAGGAGGGGAGAGAAGAGTGGGGATGGGGAAAGAGAGGTAGGAGGACAGAGAATGAGCATGAGCACCAGCAACAGAATCAAAGAGAAAGCAAAGGAGTTGACTTTTACAAAGAATGGATGAGTTTGTCTCTCTCCTTTGATAATCTCTGGTTGGATGGAGAAGAAGAACTCCAGGCCTAGGCAGGGACAACCACTTTTCAATGGCTGACTTTTTCTTTATTCAGCATTTCAGGGAAAAGTCCGGGACCAGAGGCGGGGGGCTCAGATTCCATCCCTGCCACGCTGCTCACTAGTCAAGTGACCTTAAACAAGTCCATTAACCTCTGTGAGTACCATTCACGCATTAACTCAGTATGCAATATTTATCGAAGACTTACTATGCTCCAAACGCTGTGTTGGGCTCTAAGGGCATACAAAGATGAAAGAGAGGTGGTCCTTGCCCTCAGTTGCTCACCATCTGGTGTGGGAAACATAGTGGCAAATCTGAGAGGTGCTAAGCCATATGCTGGAGGCTTTATAGGTTATATTACATGATCAAGGAAGGGGCTATAAAAGAGTTTGCCACTTTGAAGAGCTGGATCTCACCCCTTTGGAGCTCTGGGTTTTTTAAAGTTTATTTATTTATTTTGAGAGAGGAAGAGAGAGAGAGAGAGAGAGAGAGGAGAGGAGAGAGAACAAGCGGGGGAGGGGCAGAGAGAGGGGGGGAGAGAATCTCAAGCAGCTCCGTGCTTTTAGCACAGAGCTGACGCAGGGCTCAAACCCACGAACCATTAGATCATGACCTAAGCTAAAATCAAGAATTGGACACTTAACTGACTGAGCTATCCAGGCACCGCGGAACTCTGTTTTTAAATGCAAGAGAAATACACAGAAAAACGTGAGCCTGGTTTTCAACCTTTGAAATATTCCAGCTCAATTTAGACGTGGAAGGCCATGTAGGAGGTGAGGAGAGGATTGAGGACCATGTTTCCAGCCACGAATTTGTTTATTCAATACCACATGGGCTTCTGTAGGCAGCATTTGTGACTTTAATTCAATGGATGATGTGTGATCCAATGACATTTTCCATTAATTCCATGCATGGAAAGTGAATTTGCAACCAGCTGTCTTCTCAGCTTGGTCCCACTTTTCCCACTCAACATGAGAACACCTTGGCATCATTAGGTGGGTAGGAGGAGGAACATGAGCTGCCAGCACTGTTCATGGAGTTCTCAGGGGAATCAAAACCAGGAATTGGCTGCCAGCAAGTGGAGGAGTGCAGACCTGCTAACTGATGACAAGAGTCTATCTCCTGAGCCCCGTAAAACAGCTCACCTCTTCTTTCCTGCGGCGCCACCCACCTGTCTTCTGGTATAGAAAGGCTTCACTGGCATTCCTACAGAGGCCCAAGTAGGAACTATTTCTGCCTCAAAGCATTAGGAGTTAGCATGCCCATCGCTACACTCACAAAACGTGCTTAAACATCAGAGTGCCAATTATGATGGCCGCTTATTCATCAAGTTATGCACTTTGCATGCATTTTCTCCAAGCCACACAAGAACCCTAGGAGGTAAGTGCTGTAGCCATTCCTGCAAGTGGGCACTGAGACTCAAAGAAGTAACTTGCCCACGACTACAAAAAACAGTAGAGTTGGAAATCGAATCTCACATCTGTCTGGCTTCAAAGCCTGTGGCCTTCTCACTGCATCATGATGCCTCCTTAGATCAAGAGGGTCAGTTCCAGGAGGAAAAATATCCACCAAGCTCCTGCTACTTCCCTTGTGCAGAAGGCAGAATAATGCTCTGACCCTTTCCACCACCACTGAAGACGGTCACACCCTGATCCTTATCTCATGTGGCAAAGGGACTTCACAGATATAGCTGCTCAAGGATCTTGAGATGGGAGAAACATCCTGGATTATCTGACGGCCCAACATAATCATAAGAGTTCTTAAAAGATGGAGGCAGGAGACTCATAGTAAATGAGGGCAATGTGCAGAATCAGAGAGACTGGAAGATGCTACCTGATGGCTTTGAAGACAAAAACTAGGGCCATGAATGAGGCCAGTCTCTAGAAGCCGGAAAAGGTAAGGGAATGGATTCTCCTCTAAAGCCTCCGGAAGGAACACAGCCCTACTGACACCTTGATTTAGTCTCTACAACCCATTTTTGGGCTTCTGATCTACAGAACGGTAAGATAATGAATGTGTGTTGTGTAAGGGACTAAGCATGGAGCGATTTGTTATAGCAACAACATGAAACTAATACAACCTGGAAAATATTACACGTTGCCAGACAACAAGAGGTGCCTTTAGGGTCACCACAGGGCAGGAGCCACCATGAGAGCAGGTGATTGGTAGAGGCAGCCCCAGAGAGACTGACATCATTGGCCAGATCTGGTGGCACCACCTTCCATACTTCTCAGGCATGGCTGCATGGCACCTTCTCTGGGTTTCGACTCCAGACCTGCTTTTGAAACCTCAGTGTTAGCTTGGCTCCCTGCTGTGACCCTGCCTCTCACCTCTAGGACTGGGCCTATTGCAGGTGCCTGATTCCCAGCGCTGGCTCGGCCACCCTCTTAGTGTCTACCTTTGCCAGGTCCCGTATCAGGCCAGGACCACCAGGTTTTGGAGAAAATAAAAAAACAAGTCAAAATAATCACCACTAGAGGCTGTGCAGCATGTGTAATGGCTATGACCACAGACTCAAGGCCAGGTTTTTAATGTCTTAGCCTTGGTGATCTCATCTGCAGAATGAGGACAGGAACGCATACCTCATGGAACTGCTGTGGGGGAAATTTAGATGATTTATGCAAAATACACTGCACAGTGTGAGGCACTGAGTCAAATCTCCCTAAACGACAGCTACTCGTGTTATGATTATGCATTTTAAACATGAGTCATGGACACAAGCTCCAAAGAGATCTCAGGTGTAACATCCACACAGGTATTTGGAAAGCACATGATTCTTGTGTGCCAAGCATTGCTCTGCAATACAGAATTACGACGCAAGCTTCCCCCCCTTACTACAGACCCGAATTTGGATTTTAATTCTTCTGCCCACAGCTGGTGGCTTTATCTTTCTTCTATGTTACTCGTTAGAAAGTCAAAATTTTAAAAACATTTGGGGCTGGGGGAATGCTGAAGTATTTGAAGTCTATGAAGGGGTTTTGTGAAAGAGAAAACAGGTCTGGGAAAATCTGGGTAAGTGGAGGATAAATAGAAAAGGGACTTTGTGTTGTAAGCATTTGGAGTCGCTGCGAGGCTTTAAATTCTGCAAGTTAGGATTCTGCCTAAATATCCTGTGACCTCAAATGTTCACAGCTCCCCAGGTGTCCCCATCCAGAGACATGTAAACAGAGGGCTGAGTTACCCAGATCTGTGCAACCGCCTGGTCCCTAGCCTGACACCAGGCTAGGTGGTCAGGAAGCCTACCATTGGCTCTTATGAGCATCTGGTGCATTTCCTATATCCCGCTGGGTGCTATGAGGGTACTAGGGTGTTTGGAGCCAATGTTCTCTCTTCTACAGACTCCTGATTTAGTGAGGAAAAAGTTATAGGAAGGGAGGAGAGTTTAAAAAAAATATCAAAACAGAACTCGGAAATTATGTTCTTAGCAACATTTATTGGGTGCTCACTATGGGGACTACCATTTATTGAACATCCACTATGTGCCAGGCATTTCACCCCCATGATCTGTTTAACTCGTACATTTGCCTCTGCTCATGTCCCACAGAGAGAGAGTGATGGAGACAGGATCTGGAACCAAGTCGTCTGACTTCAGGGTCTATGCTCACACCACATGCCAGCCACTAGGATTAAGTGTGGATAAAAGGAACAGGGAGTGTATACTCTTGGAATTCAGAGGAGGGAGAGACAGTTGTGACCTAAAAAGGTCAGTGAAGTCTTTATGGAGCCCATGGGTTTAGTTGAACCTGAAAGAATGGCCAGAGTTTGGAGAGTCAGAGAGGAGGGTGATGAGGAAAACATGAATAGCAGATATTCAGGAGATTTAACTGAGCACCTGCTATATTCTAGACACTGGTCTAGGTGTTTACGTAGAACTATGAGAAAAACAGACATAAGTCCTTGTCCTTGTGGAGCTTCCATTCTAGGGAGAGGAGAAAGACAAGATAGTAAAAGCATAACAAGTAAATGATCGGCACACCACAAGATGATATGTGCAACAGAAAAAGGAAAAGGTAGGGGAGCATTCCTGTTTTCTATGGCCGCTGTCACAAATTATCACAAATTTGGTGGCTTAAAACAACACACATTTATTCCCTCACAGCTTTAGAGGTCAGAAGTTGTATGTCAGTTTCAAGTTTCACTGCGCTACAAGGTCAAGATGTCAGTAGGACTGGTTCCTTCTGGAGGCTCCGAGAGGAGAATTCATTCGCTTGCCATTTTTCTGCTTCCGTGGCTGCCTGCATTCCTTGGCCCCTTCCTCCACCTTGAAAGCCTGACACTCCAATGCCTGCTTCTGTCATCACATTGCTTTCTCCTTACCTCCCGCCTCCCTCTTTACAGGTGCTCCTGTCATTAGATGAGGTCCACCCAGAGAGACCAGGATAATATCTCCCACTTCAAAACCCTTAACTTAATCACATCTGCCAAGTCCCTTTGCCATATAAGCTCATAGTCACAGCTTCCAGGAATTATGAATTAGGATACGGACGTGCTGAGGAGGCTGTTATTCAGCCTTCCCCAGAATAAAGGGAAATAAGAATGAAGGATGGATAGGGTTGGTTAGAATAGGTGTTTTAGGTTGGAATCCTTAGAAATAGAGCCTGAGACAAGGATCTGGGTGCACACGATGTATTTTAGGAAAATCCTGTAAAGGAGGGAGTAAAGCAGGACAGGAAGAAGACAGCCAAGCCAGAATGTTGTCACATGCTCTCATGTGGCTTGACCCACAAAGAGTGGCCTCCGGGGCATAAACTGCACCAGCGACCACAGATTTCTTCTGTCTTGAGGCAAGAGTACTGCCTCTATTATTTTTAACTTTTTATTTTGAAATTCTTTCAAATTTACAGAAAAGTTGCCAGCATAGTTCAGAGAACCCCCACATACTCTTCAGATTAATAAATTTAAAATTTTTTCTACATTTAATATGCTCTGTCTCTACCTGACTTTCTCTGTCTCTACACACACACACACACACACACACACACACGTGCATGTACACACTTTATTTTTCTGAGCCATTTGAAACCATTTGCTACATCATGTCCCCCTCCACACTGACGGGAGCACTTCCTAAGAATGACGACGTTCTCTAACATAACCACAGTGCAGTTATCATATGCAGGAAACTTAACATGTATATAATACTTTCTACGGTGTTTACTCCATTTCTAAAATCGAGTCTATAGTTTACACTCCATCTATGTCAATTGTCCCAATAACATCATTCCTAGCATTTCTTTCCCTCTAGTTTGGGATCTAGTATTGCATTCAATTGTCTTTAATGTCTTTTAACATAAGAAAATTCCTCAGTCTCTGTCTTGATAATTACATTTAAAATTTTTTTAAATTGTATTTATTTTGAGAGAGAGAAAGAGATAGAGCATGAGCAAGGGAGAGGCAGAGAGAGGAAAAGAGAGATTCTCAAGCAGGGCCCATGCTGTCAGGGCAGAGCTGACTTGGGGCTCGAATTCACAAACCATGAGATCATGACCTGAGCCAAAATCAAGAATCGGACGTTTAACTGATTGCGCCACCCAGGCGCCCCCATATTGTCATTTTTAAAGAATACAGTCCGGTTGTTTTACAGAAACTTCCATCTAATAGTTCCTCAAGATTAGCTTCTGTTTATACATCTGCTGCAGGATTACTTCTTAGATAATATGTTCCTTCTGGGTGTCACATCTGGAGACACACACATCTGTTTGTCCCTCACTGGCGAGGCTAATATTGATGACCTGGTCACGATGCTTTCAGTTTCTCCACTGTGTGATTATGATTCTTCCCCTTGCAACTGATTAGCAGTCTGAGGGAGGCACACTGTAATCATGCAAATATCTGGCATCTCAGAAAACTTTCCCTCCTAGATTTGGAGTCTACTGATGATCTTCCTTGAACTACACTTTTCTATGATGTTTGTAAAATGGTGATTTTGTTTTTCCCCAACCCCAGTCCTCCTTCCCCACCAATCAAATGGCACTCTGTTCATACTATAAGGAAGAGCTCTCCTTTCTCCCCTGTTTATTAATTGATTTATTATCTATTTATAAAACTTTTTTTTAACGTTTATTTATTTTTGAGACAGAGAGAGACAGAGCATGAACGGGGGAGGGTCAGAGAGAGGGAGACACAGAATCTGAAACTGGCTCCAGGCTCTGAGCTGTCAGCACAGAGCCCGACGCGGGGCTCAAACTCACAGACTGAGAGATCATGACCTGAACCGAAGTCGGACGCTCAACCGACTGAGCCACCCAGGCGCCCCGATTTATTATCTATTATCAGCATGAACTCATGGATTCATGAGTAATTTGCCTGAAAGCACACAACCTAAAACTGGCAGAGCTGACATTCAAACCCAGGGAATTTCTCTCCATGAACTCATGAATCCATAACTATTTTATTCATTGAATTAATTGTGTCTTTCCTATCCTTAGTTCTTATGATCCTCAGAGTGTTCCTGTTTTGAGGATCATGATAGGTAAGACGAGTAAAGGTTTATAACTCCTGTGTCCTTTTGGTCTGTCCCTATCAACAACAACAAAAACAACAACAACAACAACAATGACAACAACATCATCATCATCATCATTATTTTGAGCACATCCTTACTTTCTGGCCCAACAACATATCCCAGGATATCTTGTAACTTCGCCCCTTAGTTTTCAACTACAGGACTGGCTTAGTTTTCAACAACAGGTTCAAGGGGATCTTTTTTAGATTTCTCGTGCTTTTTCCCATGATTTTTTTTCTCAGAAAAAAATGTACGTAGATACATGTATGCTTTATTTTCCCTTATGTCTTACACAAAAAGTAGCACACAATATATACTCTTTTGCCCTTTGCTTTTTCATTTAACAATATAACATGGCGATGATGTCATATCAGCTTAAAGCAAACGTGGATGACTCTACACATCATCCAGAGTTCTGGTATCTGCCCCACAATTCCAGCCTCCTCAGCTTCTGTGACCTCCAGCTCCCCGGCTCACAAGATGGCCCCGCTCTGCTTGGGTGCCTGCCTCTGGCACGATGGTCTGGAGAGTATCCCCGGGCTGAAAGAAGCATGATCATGGAGCGCATCTCATCCGTCTCCCTTTTTGAGAGGTCACCCTCCTGGGCTGCCTACTACCCAGTGTCTTCAAACAACTGTTTCAGACATTGTGTCCATGTCCAGTTAATCCATCATGGGGAACAGGAAGGAACTTTGCATACAGAACAGGATGACTTCATTTTGCCCAAATGGGGTTCTTTCTTCCAAACACGCTCTTTTTGAACATATCCAGAATGCTGGAAACAAGTTTCTAAAAACGTGCACATACTCTCTGACAAGTTTAATATAGGTCATTGCCTTAAAACCAGTGTTAGCTCACACTCCTTTTCCTTACTTGCCTTGTCCTTCCTGATCTGAATTTAACTGCCCAGCATTCATGGCCCATATCCCCACTTCCTGATGCCTGTCTGATTTTACTGCCCTATTTATTCTGATTTCTGTTTTAGCTCTGTCCTCTGCCCCACTTAGCTTCTGAGGTTTCCTTTTCAGATTATGGGTTCTTCATACAAAGAAAACCCTTATATAGCACTTTTAAAATGTCTTGCATTTGTTAACTCATTTCAACCTCACAACAGGCTCATGGGGCAGATAAGTGCTGTTGCCCTCTATTTACACATGAAGAAACTGAGGCACAGGGAGGTTGGTAATTTGCCTGAAATCACACAAACTGAAACTGGCAGAGCTGACATTCAAACCCTGGTAATTTATCTCCGGAACTCATGCTCTCAACCTTCTCTACACCTTCTCTCAGCCCCGTATGTACAGAGCTAGGCCCGGGGCTTTGGAGTGAACTGCTTTTAAATCTTAGTTTTGTTGTTTAGCAGTTATGCAGCCTGGGGCAAATAACTCAGGCTCTCTCAGGAAGCTATAAGTTCTGCATCTCACTTGGAGTACTGTAAAGAGGTTTAAATTATATAATATATATTTTATATATGTATAATTATAGCATTATACAATGATCTATAGCTGTTATTAGCAAAATGCTTGCCAACAGTATACTCTTAATCAAGTGTAGTTATTATTATCGCAGGCTCAATTAAGTCTGACTCTTACTTAGTGGTTCTGTAATTATTCCCCCCATCCCTAAACATACCCAAAGGTCTTGATTTAGGTATTGCTATATTTCATGCGAGCATCTATGCCCTTGTCTGGCACAGAATGGGCACTTTATAAATGTGTGGTGAATATATTAACGAACAGATGGATGAGTGAATTAGGGGCTGGCCCTATAGTCAGGCTATGGAGCACTTTCTCATGGTTGACATCCTTGGGTCTCTGGCTGGGGGCTTGCAGGTGGGTGAACCTCACCATCTCTCAGAGGACAGGTGGGGTGGGAGAGTGAGACCTCGTTGTCTTTCACAGCAGAAGGGCTCACCTGAACTTTTATTTACTGTGTTGGCTTTGGCGTCCTCTGAGCAGTGACCCCACAGGAGTCTCACCAGCATTTGGGGTTGGTTTTCTCCCAAAGGGACACAAATATGGTGGAGCCGGTTTGCTAGCCTCAGTTCTAGACGGCCTTCAAAGTCACAGCTGTTTTTTTTTCCGAGAACTTTCTGGGTCCCGATCATGGTACTTGGAGGCCACTTCTCAAATATACATTTGGCTACTTCTTGTGCTTCACTTTGCTTCGAGTCATTGGATGTAGGAGTTGACAGAGCTGGGTTAGAACACTATTCGACCACCACCGGTCGTATGAACTTGGGTGAATTGCTTCCGTGCTCTGAGTCTCTGTCCCCTCACCTGTAAAATGGGGGCTTGTAAAGATTAAGTGATACGTGTGTGAAGTGCTTAGCACAATGCCTCGCTGTATTGGTCGGGGTTCTCCAGAGAAATAGTGCCAAAAGGTATATAAATATATCAAAAGAGATTTATTTTGAGGAATCAGATATGTAATTTAGAGGCTGAGAAGCACCATGATCTGCCATTGGCAAGCCGGAGGCCCAGGACAGTCGGTGGTGTAGTTCAGCAGAAACCCAAAGTCCCCAGAACCATAGAGCTGAAGTCTGAGAGAAGGAGAAGATGGATGTCCCAGCTCAAGCAGAGACCAAATCCACCCTTCTTCCACCTTTTTGTTCTATTAAGGTACTCAACAGATTGGACGATGCCCACTCACATTGGTCATTCTACCAAATGAAGTGTGCTTCTCTTCTAGAAACGCCCTCACGGACACACCAGAAACAGTGTTTTACCAGTTACCTGGGCATCCCTCAGCCCAGTCAAGTTGACACATAAAATTAACCATCACATTGACCATTAGTGATGTTGAAGGTCATGTGCCTTATGCCCCACTCCTTTAAGCAGAGTGAGATTGTTATCTCCTCACAAAGGGTGCTGCCTAAGATGACCTATCCTGTCCTTCTACTCCCAGAAAAGTCCCTACCACTGACAGGTCCTGCCTTGGTAGGGCTAAGTGACCTATTTTACTAGCTTGCATGCCTGAATTTCTGGCCACTACTCAAATTCTGGAACCTCCCCACCCATTCTCCTCATCAGCAAGTTACATCATGACAGGATTTAGGACTTGCTAAGTCTTGGCTCTCTGGCAGTTGTGGATATAGAAGGTTCTGGGGGTAGGATCCCTAGACACAAACAGAGATGTTCACCATATCCCCCGTCTCCAGCAAGAGGGTGTCCACTTCTTACAAGAACCATTGTAGTCATCATTTTTGTTATTATCATGAGTGTAACAATCAGTCCTAATTCCCCCTTGAATGCCTTAGAACACTTTTCCTAGGAACAAGGATATTCTCTATCAAAATAAGTGACCTTCCATATACTATACATTACAGTCCTATTAAAATTTTGCCTATTGCCCTGATCATGTCCATTATGACTGTTCCCCCTCCATCCATGACACAGAGCCAATCTGGGATTCTGCGTGGCATTAGCTGTCATTTCATTTGCCTCCTTTCATCTGCAGGTTGCAGAGAGTTGATCATTTCTTTTGTTCTTTCCACTATAGCCCTGCTTCCCTGCTCTCGGCCACAGAGAAGGAACTGAGCAAAATAAATCATCCTGTGCAACACCCTCCCCAGGATTGCAAATGGGGCTGCTATTTAGGTCCTGGATTAATGCCAGTGCCTATGAGGTGTCTGAATGGCCAGGGTGTCCTGCACTAGAGCTAAGAAAAGTAAATTATGTATTTGTCATACCTATTTGAGAACAAACCCATATCTTAGCAGCCCATTTCTTTCGACTTGGCAGAGACATATGGTGTTACTGAGGGCAGGAGCCATGCCAAAGTCAAGCTTTTAAAAATGTTTTTCCTCTCTCTTTCTCTCTCTCCCTCTTTCCCTCCTTTCATCTCTCCCTTTAGTTTCCTGCACTCAAACATCATCTCACAAATATCTTAACATTTGAATATTAAAACCCAGTGGTTCTCTGGAACGAGAAGCCCACAGTTAGGCTGAATCCACCAGGCAGAAGTTGTTTTAAATGATGGCAGAAGCCAGGCACTCTTGCTATTGGTGGCTGATATCAGATATATTTAAATGCATGTACAAATGCTATGAGCTTTCTGAAAGTCTTTTTATAGTTATGCTTTTGAAATTATTTGGTTATGGTACTTATTTACTTTGGGATCGCTGTAATATCTGGGAATCTTAGTGCATTCTCTGGAAATCTTGTGATGTGAGAAATTCTAACCTTAAATTGTTTTCAACTGTAATGAAAATTTTAACAAATAAGACAAAAGATTAATAAAACTAATTGAACAAAGTTGATATGTTACCTCTAATAGATCTTAAGATTTTTATTCTTTTTGTTTTTGCAAATTCCCTACAGTTTTTAGAATCATTGTATTTTGAATCTTGTTTCACAGGGTCAAATGTGTTTATAGTTCTCTAGAAGGCTTGGGGAGCCTTGGGCACTGCACCTATGGGCCTAATGGATAGAACAGCCCTGCTCACTTTGTGTGCCAGCTGTTGTCACTAGCTGTGGGCCCCGGATGAGTCACCCAACATTTGTTTCAATTTTCTCATCTAAAATCGAGGTACAAATACTGCAAAGAAATGATTTATGAGAGATAACATATGTTGAAGCTCTAGTTCTGTGCCAGGCAAATATTAGGTCCTTAGTCAATAGTAGCTGTTATTAAGAACTATGAAAAAATATTAACCACATGCTGTTGGTTATACTATGGTTTACATGAGGTCAAGTGTGTGAAAATCTTTAGCAGGCCATATTATGTGGATTTTATCATCTCAAGGAGACATGATTGTGCTACTTCCCTGGTCAAACATCTTTGGTGACTCCTGCTTTCTACATGATCAATCCTAAACAAGCCTAACTTGGCATTCAAGACCTTCTATGATGTGGCCTCATACTCCACTGTTCCTCCTGACACCTACATCTGAGTGCTGTGAATGCTCCCCATGTCTGGAACCCCCGGGCACTTATTCCTTGTGTGCCTTTGTTCATGCACATCCCCCCTTGCCCGGGGCACTTCCTCTATACAACTCACACTCAGCCTTTAGGTCACAGAATAAACAGTGTTTCCTCAAAGAGGCCCATCATGATGTCAAGACTAGAATAAACTTAACATTTGACATTATTACACTCATCAGACATAACTGAGACTGCATGTAGGAGGTATGCCTCTCCACTTGACTGTGAGTGATGCAGAGCAGGGTACCTGCCTATTTTCCTCATGTTGTATCTCCAGGACCCAGAAGACAGCCAGTCCCATATCCATGCATCTACCAACCCACTTATCTGTCCACCTACCTATTCATCCATCCCTCCATCCATCCATCCACTAACCCACCCACCCATCTATCCACCCACTATCCATTCACTCATCCATCCATCCATTTACTCACCCACCCACCTACCCCTCCATCCATCCACCCACCTACCCACTCCATCCATCCATCCATCCATCCATCCATCCCTTCAACAAAAATTCTGAGCATCTACCACGTAATGGTAATCCATCTTGGGAGATTGTATGTGGATGTGTGTGTTGGGGGGGCATTTTGCACCATAAAAAGTTTATTGAGAGTCCAAATAAGTGACTTTCTTTTAATATACACACTTTGACTTATAAGTCACACAATTGATTTGTTTTAAAAAATTTGCGGGGCGGGGGGGGGGGGTAGGCACCTGGGTGGCTCAGTTGGTTAAGTGTCAGACTTCAGCACAGGTCATGATTTCACGGATCGTGAGTTTGAGCCCCACATCGGGCTCTGTACTGACAGCTCAGAGCCTGGATCCTGCTTCAGATTCTGTTTCTCCCTGTCTCTCTGCCCCTTCCCCACTCCTGTGCTTTCTCTCACTCTCCCTCTCTCTTTCTCAAAAATAAATAAACCTTAAAAAATTTTTATTTTTATTTTTTTTCTAAGTTTTATCAAGGAAGAATCCAAGTCTCAAATAAGGTTTGTCACAGTCCAAATGTTGAGATTTTGTTGATGTTGGGTGTTGGCTAAAGCAAAGAGTTCAGCAGTA
Source organism: Panthera tigris (assembly GCF_018350195.1). NCBI lineage: Eukaryota > Metazoa > Chordata > Mammalia > Carnivora > Felidae > Panthera > Panthera tigris. Next base: position 45,524,913 of record NC_056669.1, read on the forward strand.
GGAGAGTCGGGTTCAATTTGAATCTCAAATACTGAGCTTAGCAGCCTGGAGCAAATGATTTAACTTCTTTGCTTGGGGTTTTTTCGCCTGTAAAATGTGTATAAGAGCAAATGCTTTATCGGCCTCAGGGGGCTTTGAGGGGATGCATGAGATCATGAATATGTGTTTTATTAACTGTGAAGAGCAAAGCATAGTTGTAAGAAAATATGATTATGAAGGTGATGACCAGGGCTGTTATGAGAGGGGAGCAAAAGAGGTGTCAAATTATAAAGTATCCTATAAAATCTAGAGACCAAATTAAGAAACAATGATGAATAGACACAGAGAGAAGTTTGGAAGAAACATTTTAAAGAATAAAGAGTGATAGAGACACACACTCCTCCATTTCAATAAACATAAGGACTGGCCTGTACATGAGAACACAAAATCAGGACATCATTCATGACCTAACAGCCTTCCTATAATCTCCTAGAGTAAATATTTAGATTCCAGATTCAGTAATGCCATGGAGCTGTTCCTCCCTACAAGAATGTGGGCCACGATCCATGGAGACTGGAAAGAGGCTTGCACTTTCTCCTGTTTTGGAAACTTGTTGGTTATGCTGATCGGTTTGCAGAATTGTTCTGTTCATGTAGATACCTAACTGTAATCTCAGCCCCATTTGCCTGTGCCTACAGAGGGAGGTGATGACTTCCCACTATCCCACTCTGCAAAGGCTCCTTTCTGGGTTTATTGGATTAGTGATACTTTATATCACAGACAAGGTCAAGGAGCCACATGCATTTAAATCAACACCCTGGCAGGACTGGCGCCCAAACCTTGGTCTCAGTTCACTGCTCATACTGTGCACCCACTAGCTCAATGTAAGAGCTGAAAGGAGAGATGTGGTTTCTTAGAAACAGGTGAGATTTATATCATAATGAAAAATGGGATTAACTGCCCCTACTTTTCAGGATGCTTTTAAAGATTAGAAATGCTGAAGTAAGAGAAATAGGCTCTGAATAACTTGTGGGTGTGATCATTATTGCCCTTTGCTTTTATGTGTGTGTCCAGTTGCCAGAAATGGCCTTCTGACTCTTTTAGCACAGCAAATTGCCCCATTTCCTGATAGGGTCTTCCCCACCCTCAGCCTGGTCAGATCCAGACCCAGGGTGATCCAGACTCAAGGTGCTTGATTCCTGGAGACAGAAGGTGACAGGAATTATGGCTCCAGTTCATCTGTATCTAGAATGCATCTGCATTTACACCTGACTTTCTGGCAAAGGCAGTGCCTTTCCACCCCAGTCCCAGATTGGTACTAAGAGGTAGAAGGCAACGTGGATTCCGTGTATTCCCACCTTGTCCACACTGCAGAGATCCCTGACACTAACTAGTTCCTAAATTCCTTATATAATACTTCCACTGACAGAACACCCTCCAGCCTACCCACTCTCTGCTTCCAGAGGCAGACCCATCCCATTTCTGGTCAGCACTGAGTACAACCAGGGTCTTCCTTTCATTGAGTGAAAACAGCTTCTCTTGAAAGTCCATCCATTGGTCCATCCATTGGTTCTGCTTTCTACAACCATGTAGAACATGGCATTCCCTGTCCAGGACAATACCACAAGTCCCTAAAAGATGGTGGCCATTTCCTCCCTAAGTTGTCTTTTTGAGGTACGGGATAAGAAATCTCCATGTAAGCTTCACAAGGGCACACATACTTTCAGTTTTACCTAAACTTGTATAGAATAGGTACTCAATAAATATATTCTGAATGAATGAATGGCCCACTTTAATGTGCTGGCCAATTCACTGGTCCCTTTGCATTCACTATTTCTAATTGTCACAACTGTCCTGGGAAGAAATGACTAGTCCCATTTTACAGATATTATTTTTTCATATAAATAAGGATCCTCTCTTTTTCAATCATCATTTCATGTGTGGTATCAAGCCTTCTTTTAAAATTCAGACTAGGGGTGCCTGATGGCTCAGTCATTTAAGCGTCCGATTCTTGGTTTCGGCTTAGGTCATGATCTCTTGGTTCGTGGATTCCAGCCCCGTGTTGGGCTCTGCACTGACATATGTGGAGCCTGCTTGGGATTCTCTCTCCCTCTCTCTCTCTCTGCCCCTCCTCTGCTTGCTATCTCTCTCTCTCTCTCAAAATAAATTAATATTTTTTTAAAAGTTCAGACAAGGGGCGCCTGGGTGGCGCAGTCGGTTAAGCGTCCGACTTCAGCCAGGTCACGATCTCGCGGTCCGTGAGTTCGAGCCCCGCGTCAGGCTCTGGGCTGATGGCTCGGAGCCTGGAGCCTGTTTCCGATTCTGTATCTCCCTCTCTCTCTGCCCCTCCCCCGTTCATGCTCTGTCTCTCTCTGTCCCAAAAATAAATAAAAAACGTTGAAAAAAAAATTAAAAAAAAAAAAAGTTCAGACAAAAGCCAAGTGGTTTTTTTCTTTAAAATATTTTAAATACTTAAAAAATGTACTGGCATTCTTACTTACTAAATCGAGCCATTGATTGGCTTATTGCTATTAAAGAAGATTGTTCAGAGTAATGATGTGTTGCACTGAGGGTCCTGGTTCTGGTCTAATTGGTGCAGGAGACTGGGACCCAGCGCTCTGCACAGGGTCAGATCCCTTGTGCTGGCTGGGCCCTGCCTAGAATTGGCAAAACCACAACACAAATGTTTCTCGTGCTATTTGGATGATACTCAAGTGGCTGGGCCAGCATGTCACAACCCTAGCTGCCCAGAAGGAGCCGGGAAGTCTGAGAGTGACAGAGGCCTCTAGAGAGGTGACTTGTTTATGTGGGTGGGTGTATGGGACTCCTGCCCAGCAGCATTCGATGGGCTTCATGGGCACTTTCAAGGCACAGCATTGCCTAGTCCTTGTCTCATCCTTAGATGACCTGGCACCAGTCCAGTGGGGTGTTGACAAAGGGAAGAGAGTGAGGGATGGACAAGTAAAAATATGGTATCATGATACAAAGAGGAAAAGCAAGTGTACAGACTTGAAGGAAGGATTAATCCCTATCATCGGCAACAGCGTGTCTTGATCACTTTGCAGATTATTCACTTTTTATTTCAAGATGCTGCATTTGGAGGTCCCTCTGGGCAAATGTCAGACAGTGTGGAAGGGACAAAGCTAAAAACATCCAAAGCAACCAGGAGATCTCTAGAAGTACCTGAGAAATAGTCATAACTCAAGTAGGCCACTAGGGGGCGATCCAAGAATGAGCAAACGGCAGCCCAGTTGGCAAAGCAACGTTCTCTTGGGAAGAGAGGGGTTTTTTAAATGTATTTTTCAGGTTCTTGAAGAAATCTGATGTTGTTTAGCCTCAATGTGTAGAGCAAGGTGACATTTCAAACTGTTATTTGGAGGGGGTGTATTTTGACTTGGGAGGAAAGTAGTTCCTAAATTGTCAGGAACAATTATCAAATAAAGAGTTGTTTAGAATCATGTTATCATGACAAACAACAGAATCAGAACAACAGCGTATATTAAAATTTTCAATCTCTGCGGTGCCTGGGTGGCTCAGTCGGATGAGCATCTGACTTTGGTTCAGGTCACGATCTTGCAGTTTGTATATTCAGGCCCCACGATGGGATCTCTGCTGACAGCTGGACCCTGTTTCGAATTCTGTGTCTCCCTCCCTCTCTGCTCCTCACCGTCTCACGTTCTGGCTCTCTTTCTCTCTCTCAAAAACAAGTAAACATTAAAATTTAGATCCCTTCTCCAAGGCACTTGAGAAGCTTCCAAGTGTTGGTCATTTTAAATAGATTTACATTAACAACACATAATATGTGACAAGAGTGTAAAAGAAATCTGACAGCACTTCATTAACATATAAAATGAGTAGAATCATACATGATTTGTATTATACTTGTATTGATGTTACAACTTCTTAGGTGTGTAACGTGGCTTTGCAACTATGTGCACATTGTTTTTAATGCAACTTCTTTCCAGATAACTCAGTATATGCTAACCAGTTGCTCACAGGGATTTAACAAGAGCCTCATCAAGGATCAAACATCTCTTGCTCTGTGCTACATTCCCTGACATCCCCTCCCCCAACCAGGAAGCATGGTTAGTGGCTAAATTCTCAATAGTTCCATGGCACCTTGCTTTAAGTAGAAAAAGAGCATAAACTTTGGAGGCAGACTGGTAGGATATGAATCCCAATTTTTGCTGTGTATTTTTGTCAAATTACTTCTATATGCTGCAATTTCCCCTGAATTTCCAGTCTCTGAAATGGAGGGGGAAAAAATCAATGCCTACTTCACAGGTTTGTAGACAGAAGTAAATGAATGAACATGTGGAAAGTATTTTGAAAAGTTTCTGGCACATAGCAGGTAGTCCATAAATGCTTGTTGATTCTATGAATGAATGACTTGATACTTGCCTTAACTCAGTGTAAATTCATCATAAGGACAAATTCATGAGGAAATTGAAGGGTCCTTGGATGTCTGTTCACTGGCTATAAAAAGTCAATGGACCAGAGGTAGACAGGAGAGTTGAACAGCAATACCCTCTACAAAAAGGAACTCTAATTGGTGTTCAGGTCTACCAGGCAAGACTCTTTGTCTCCCCTCTAGAATATAGTGAAAATCAGTGAGCCAGAAATATTGGCACTTCAATAAAACTATAGAGTTTTGTCTCAAAAATGCCTGTCAGCTGCTTAGAAAAGTCCTATAGTTTTATCTGTAGTCACAGAATTTCTTGCTTTGTTTTTCATCTTTTCAACTGTAACCATCTAAAGAGCTTTAAAAAGCCAGCTCACTAATTTGATTCTCTAGACAGATCAATAATATTTCAAAAGGAAAGGTTTTTTAATGGCATCTAAAAGAAACACTACATCTCTACTATAAATGGAATAGAAAATGTTGAGGGGGGAAAAAACTCACAGTAAGAAAAGTAATTAAAATCAAATCAAAGGCTCTTACTCCAAAAAACTATACTTCCAAGCAAAAATGGGCCATTTGCAAAAATATGGACTGAAAATAAATCTATTCACAAGTGTTAAAGTCCAGATTCATAGACTCAAATGTGATCCTCATAGGTTTTATCCTTTTTACACAGTGGGTATTATAAATAATTGGATTTTCAAGTCAAAATTTTTTCTAGATTAATCTCTATAAATTTTACCATTTTTAATATCGCAGATGAATGAAACTGAAGAGAATATGGGACAAAAACAGCCTGAAGAACTTAATGAGGAATAAGAAGCTGGTCAATAAAAATGTAATAATGGAATTGAATGAATTCTTCTTCATATTACGATATAGTCGATCAACAAACACATTTTTCCTATGATGATAGAAAAAGATGGTGGCATTTCCATGGGCTCTTTTAACTCTATGTTTGGCCAGTCTGGCAAATATCCTGGAGTGGTTAAACGTATCACTTTTAAAGGACAATGTCCTTGTGTCTAAGATGGCTTATCCACGGAAGACATTAGTCATGCTTAAGCTATATTAGTTCACCAAACATGGCATTTTCAAAATCAGGAAACTGGATGTAGACCAAATATTAATAAATCCTAGGAAAGAAACCAGGCAGGACAATCTAACTCAAAGATTAAAATGTGAGAGGACCATTCAATTAGTTCCATTTACAACATGGCAATTCCATTTCACTGACACTAAAAATATTCTTATAGAGAGAACAGTCACTGAGCTTTACCACTGTTGGAGGTAAAATAAAAGCCATGACTACAGTGACTTCCAAAGAAGAAGACACATGAACATCTCGAGCAAAGGGGTGTGTCTCATTTGTCTCTGCAGCTCCAGGGTGAGCAGAGTGGCACCAAGAAGGGCTTATTGCTGAATGAACAAGCGAATGATTCAATAATTGAAGAGATGGGGGAAAGGCAACCTAGGCAGAGGAGGAGTGCTTGGGCAATGAGAGAAGCTTGAAAACATGGATGCATTTGGTGTAGACTGATGGACAGCAGGCTGTATGACCGGGGAGCAATGGAGGATAAACATGACCACCATCTTGGATTAGGTGGTAGATCTGAGGCTAAGAAAACTAAGCGCTATCCTCTAGGGGCCAAAAGCTAGCCAATAGGACACATAAGTGAGTGACCTGATCAGGTCTTTCCTTTAAAACATGCCTTGGGTAGCTAGAGGAGAGCTCAAGATCCAGCTTGGAGTCTGCTATAATGGTATAAAGAAGAGAGGATGGGGGGACAGAAGCAGGGTAGTGGCAGAGGAGCTAGAGAGGAAATGGGTAGAATAGACATCCGCGGGACATGTTGCCGGATTACTTATGAAGCGTGGGAGAGGAAGGAGTCTTTGGGCCACAGGCTAAGTCATAACAGACATCCATTTATTTTCTCACCAAATATTTCCTGTGCAGGACCAGGGGCCAGGCAATGGAAGATACAGGAAAGAACAGGGCTCAGCCCCTACTTTTATAAAATTTATAGTCTAGTAGGAGAGACAAACACATAAATAGCAGCAATGTAATACATGCTAAAAGAGAACACGTACAAGACATCACAAGAGTTTTATTCTGGGATATGTTTGGATGCAAGGAATATCCAAAGCCCAGTAACCCCAAGGCATGGCATTACAGCTTCTATGAAGCTACTGGGATTGTTTGATCATTCATTTGAAAAACTATGTATTGAGAGCCATGTGTGCCGGGCACTGGTCTAAGTATGGGGGTAAGACAGATATAAATCCCTGCCTTCATGAAATTACATTCTAAAAACAAGAGAAATATACATAAGAGCATGTGATATAGTGGTTAGTGCTAAGCAGAGACAGTGAAGCAGGGAAAGGAAGGAAGAAGGTCCAAGGCAGGGGGTGGGGAGGGTTGGCCTTTTCGAGAAGGTGTCTCCCAAGGAGACAATTTAGTGGAGCCAGCACTGTTCCCATGGCTGCGGCTCCAATCTCAGCCACTCACTCTGTTTATTTCATTTTCCGAGCTCTCCTCTTTCTCTCTAGTAGAAGCGCTTCAGTGTTGCTTCACTGGACTGGAACTCGACGCTTCTCAAAACTCTTTATGGAAGAGAGTGCCTTAGTCCTTTTAAAGTCTGAAGATAGGGGGCAGTCATAAATCAAGACTAAGAGAAACTCGGTGTTTTTACACACTTGATACACACACATACACACACAAATACCACACTGAAGAGTCATCCTGCACTTTCCGCCCTCAGCAAACACCAGGCTGGGCAGGAGGGGACAGCCACCCCTCGGCCTCCCTGAGCCTATGTTTTCCTGGCCCCTCCAAGCACAGACTCCCCCAGGGAGGGCGTGGCCCTGGATCCTTGCACCTCCTACAGGCAGAGCTGTCTCAAGGTTCCACGGGAGGGTTCAGTTAATCAGTCATGTCAGACACTGAGGAAGCACAGCCTGTGCCCACACAGTGGGGAGCCCAGAGATGCATAAGGTCATGTTCTGCTTGGAGGATGAGGTGACCCCTCCCTGGTCTCCCGCCCTTCACGCTGCTGCCTGGCCCACTGCAGGCAGAGGGAGATTTCTAAATACAATCCAGCCCTTTGCCCTCCCTCCTCACCCACTCGGCTTTAGACTCTTTTCTCTTGGCTTCTGTGAGACCACATTTTCCTGGGTTTCCTCTGACCTCATTGGCTTCTTTTTCCCAGCTTCTGGGCTGCCTCCTTCTCCTCCTCCTCCACAAACCCAACCTCTAAATGTTGGTGGACCAGGATTCTGTCCTCAGCCCTCTTCTCACGACACATCCTCCCGATTCTCTCTCCTGGTGATGTTATCTTACTCTGTGGCTTTAAATGCCACATGCGGATTCAAGATCCTTCTACTGAGCTTCACAAGCAACAATTGCAATGCTTACCTGACATCTCCACTCGCGTGTCTATTCTTTCAAACCTGACATGACCAACACAAAAAGTCTTGATTTTTATTCCCCTGATCCCAAACCAAGTCCTTTCCCCCAGTCATTCCCATCTCAGCAAGTGGCACCTGGAATCTAGCTGGATACTTGGACCCCAAACCCGAGTGTCATTCTTTTTCTCTCTCTTTTTTTTAATGTTTATTTTGAGAGAGAGAGAGAGAGAGAGAGAGAGAGAGAGTGTGTGTGTGTGTGCAGGGATCAGGGAGGGGCAGAGAGAGAGGGAGAGACAGAATCCTAAGCAGGCTCCAACTGTCAGCACAGAGCCCAACGTGGGGCTCGAACCCACAAACCATGTGACCCTGACCTGAGCAAAAACCAAGAGGTGGATTCTCAACCAATGGAGCCACCCAGGCACCCCTCTTTTTCTTTTTTAAATTGAGGTATAATTGATGTATTAGTTTCAGGTATATGACATAATAATTATATATTTGTATTTGTTGTGAAATGATCACAAGTCTAGTTAATATCTGGCACCATACGTAGTTACAACAAAATGTTTTTCCTGTGGTGAGAACTTTTAGTATCCACTCTCTCAGCAATTTTCAAATATGCAATACAGTATTTTTAATTATGGTCACCATGCTGTAATTACGTCCCCATGACTTACTTATTTTATAGCTGGCAATTTGTACTTTTTAATCCTTTTCACTCATTTCACCTCTTGAACAGACCAAATTTGTTCCTGCTAGGGGGCCTCACACTCCAGCTCCCTCAGCCTGGAACATTCTCCCCATACACGCTGATCTCCAATGAGTAGCTCATGTGTAGCAAGCCTGGGCTTGAGGTATTTTGCTAGTTCACCACTCCAGAGGGCTGTCTGCCAGGTAAGTCTACCCCAACAGCAGGAGGCAGAAGGTTATATCACTAGAGGTAAGAGCTAAGGAGGATGGAAGAGCTTGTGTTACCTGAAAAGCAGCAACCACTGAGGAGAGGACACAGATGTTTGCCCTTTCCCTCTTCCTCTGCTCCACCCCAGCCCACTGAAGGAGCTGGACCTAGAAGAGAGAGGATCTTTGAATCAGAGAGGAGGGTTTTAAGCCTTAAATTGCATTGAAATTTATTTGCCAAAAGGCAACTATGGAATCAGTCTGCCCAACTCCAAGGCCATTATGTTCCCACACCAGTCTGCAGTTCTAGCTCTTACCCTTGTTTATTCTTATCCTGAAAGCTGGTTTCTTTCTTTCTCTGGGCCAACAGCAGACTAAAAACAGACGTGTTATCTGGTAGGAATGGCCCATGTTTACCACCTAGCTACTCTAGACACCATCTCATCCAAAGGATTTTTTTTAATCTTTATGTATTTTTGAGAGAGAGAGACAGAGAGAGAGCATGAGTGGGGGAGGGGCAGAGAGAGAGGGAGGCACAGACTCTGAAGCAGGCTTCAGGCTCTGAGCTGTCAGCACCAAAGCCCGATGCCCAGGCTTGAACTCATGAGCTGTGAGATCATGACCTGAGCCAAAGTTGGACGCTCAACCAACTGAGCCACCCAAGCATCCCCAAAGGATTTTTAAATGCCCTTCCCCTATTGGAGGCCCTCAGAGTACTGATCCAAGCAAAGAAGGCACGCAGTAGGAACCACAGCAGAAGCAGAGACGAGACACGCGGGGAGCTGCTGCCCCAGTCCCTCCGAGATTACTGAGGATGGCTGTTGGTCTGCACTCCTTCCATACAGCGCTTTGAAGGGCTTACCAAGTTAAAGTGAGCAGACATGCTGGATTTCCCCAGGCATAGCTGGGAAATGCCTGCTGCCCTAGCCTCATTATTCACAGAATTCCTTTTCAATCATCAAAGAGCTCCATTCTGGATGAGAAACTAAATGGCCACTTTCCCAAATATCCATAGAAATCAATTGACAAAGGCAACTTCAAGGCATCCTTGAGCTGGTTCACGACAATGACTAAGAAAAGGGCCAGGCATGAAAGGAGAACTCAGACCAAGCAAGGGGAGGCAGACCAGTGCAGGGCCCGACTGCTAGACTCACTGGCTGAGGCCCCTTAAGCAGCCCTTAGAGAGGCAGTGCTGAGGATGCAGGCAGAACCCCTCATTCCCACCCCCATCACCCTGGATGGCTGTTGTTTGCCCTTCAGTAGCACATGGTAGATGGAATAGAAGCTGTTCATTCCGGTGTAGGCTTGATATCCTCAACAAGATCTGAACCAAAGACTCTGGTAGGCTTTGGAGAGTAGTCACTACCTTAAATATTGACCCAAGCATCACTGGGGACTTGTCCTCATACTGAGTAGGTAGACAGAGTCACAGAAAGAGAAGAACATGATCTTGATGTTCCAATTTACTTTCCAGTTTTTTTAAATTCATTTTTGCCCCCCCCCAAAAAAGAAAAAACTACGTATAACACTTCACTATTTTACCTCTTTATTTCTTTACCTCTTTAGCCCTATTTTTCTTTTCTTCTTTTTTGGACTAGCTTCTTTCTAAAATCCAAAATTCTGAATAAAGTCTATGGGAAAAAAGTATCCCTAATTCTGCTATAACTTTCTGACTCTCCGCGACACGTGATTTGCAAGTTTATCCTCTCCCACTTTACCCTCGGAGCATTTCCGAATCTGGATACAGGGTTCTGGTTAAACCCCAAACACACCAATATCTGATGCCACTAGGGTCTCATCATACTTTCCACACCATCACCTTGAGCAAGGGCTGTTATGGTGATCCCCAAGATGTAGTTATTAGAACACTAAATTGCTCATGGGCATTATATGAGAAAACGAGGGTTGAGTAATGGAAGATCTTTATTGACATGCTGATTTTAAAACATGAACAGGTCTCTTTACTACAGGACTTCTTAGAGTGTTCAAAGGGCAAATAGGCAATGCAATCCCTGATAAGGAGACGGAGTACTGGGAGGCATCTCCCTCCTCCTTGATGATGGTGCCCTTTTTGCTTGCGGTAGGAAATCTGGAAGGATGAGTTTTCGTGGCACACATTTTAGGAATGTTGTTCTACTCGTCTCACTAGGAATATACCCTTACAGTGTATAACTAATACATGTAAAACACTAATTATATTAATAATATCGTGAGAGTCCTTTCTTTGTCTTTTATTTCAAATCCACAAAGGTTTGATACCATGCTTCTCGTCACCACTGAAAAGCTGGGCATTTAGGATTATTTTATCACCTGTGAGTTATGTTGTACAGAACATATGGTGCTATTCTTTAGTAAATTATACCTGTTTGTGAACTAAACACTGATATTATTTTGACTTTCTGCCATTACCTACCCTTGCTGAGGCCCCAATTATTGTCTTCTGGAAAATAGCTAGTTCAGAAATGTGAGTAAAATCCTGTGAAATGGAAGGCTTGGCATAAACGATCTTGCCTACTCTGTTGTGTCACAAAGGTGACAGGGCCACATTGTGAGGCTTCCCCAAAAGCAGAGCAACAGTCTTCAGGAGAGAAATGATTTCAACACTGAAAGCAGCTGGGGATACTGACTTACTGTAAGATATAGTTTAAGATGTGTACCAATATAGTTAACAAATTACTTTACTGGTCAAGGGCTATGGTGTAAATGCTTCCAAATCCAAAATTTTGCAAAAAATCAAAATCAAGAAATCAGGTGCTTTACAAAAGGAGCATCTTTTTTTTTTTTTTTTAATTAGTTCTATGTGTTCAGTGAACTTCTTTTCACACCAAGCAAAAGCAAAAACAACCCCCACCCCCGCCCCAAATACCAAACATAGGGATGCAGACTGTCTTCTTCCTCAGGCTAGATTCCTGCTAGATTCCAAAGCAAACTGTACTGGAGCTCAGAAGAATCCTGGCGGGTCCTACATCTCTTTGCTACGCATAGTATTTCTTTTGTGACTTGAAGAAAGCACCATGACTGTACTTTTCTTCAGTGTCTTTTCAGGATTATTCTTCCGAAAAGCTCAAGAAACACAAACCAAAAGCCACACAGAGAATATCTAAGCATCAGTGCTGTATCTGAATGTCCTCACAAATAGTCACAAGCCAGGCTGTTACCTAAGGTATAAGCCCAGCAAACATCTGCCCTATAATCCATTTGCTTTTTTTTTTTCTCCACTGATCCATTCAGAAGATGTGCTCAGGCTAAGATGCATAAAATGAAAACATAAAATAAGTCAAATTCTTTGCTTTAGAAACTGTGATTATCATATTGATAAGACATTCATAAAGACATTGACTGGAGTGGTGATTCTGATCTGCTTCTCATTCTCCCAATTTCCAGTTTTGCCACTGTACTTGATCATATGTGCCTGTAGCCTAAAGCATCCCAGTAAAAGAGGCCCTTTTAAAGCTAGTGGGGAAAATGTCCTATAGGGTTTTTCTTAAAGCGCCATCCCAGTATTTTTACTATAAAATAAGTAAAAGAGGAAAGCTTGCAAGCTGCACAAGTACATAGCTCCCTGAAACCACACTGAAAACTATGTAGAATAATTTTGATTAGGTTGTAGGACTGTGCCAGTCTCCAAACAAGTGGTTATTCTGTTGTGACATCTGCCAAGCAATACGTCCATTGTTCTCTGGAATTTAATTCATTTTAAATCAGTCCATCCAAATGATAAAACATGAGATGTGCTATACTCCAGGGGTAAAATGAAATGATTGTTTTTGTGTGACCACAACCGTTAGCTGGGAAGTGATACAGCCTGTTCTAATTAGGCCCCGATTATTGTCTTCTGGAAAATAGCTAGTTCAGAAATGTGAGTAAAATCCTGTGAAATGGAAGGCTTGGCATAAACGATCTTGCCTACTCTGTTGTGTCACAAAGGTGACAGGGCCACATCGTGAGGCTTCCCCAAAAGCAGAGCAACAGTCTTCAGGAGAGAATGATTTCAACACTGAAAGCAGCTGGGGATACTGACTTACTGTAAGATATAGTTTAAGATGTGTACCAATATAGTTAACAAATTATTTTACTGGTCAAGGACTACGGTGTAAATGCCTCCAAATCCAAAAATAGTATACCTGCCTGTCTAAGAAGTATCGTGAAATTTCCTAAGGGTTGTATGGGTGGGGAATACTGCCATCTGGAAACATTAATGATTAGGCATTAAAAAAAAATACAAGAGGAATCTCAGGAAAAAATACACATACATACACACATAAGAATTTAAGAATTTATATCTCCCATATGCCACATATTTAATATAAACCTTTGAAACAAGTTCAGATGAAATAAAAATCAAAGTTCTCAGAAATTAAAAGATTAACTTAATTGCTAAATATTCCCTATCATCCCAAACATCAGCATGTTTTTTTTTCACTTCTATGCAAAAGAATGCCTTTAACCTGTTTAAATGCTATATAATACACAAACCGGTTTTCAAATAAAGCCAGTCATCTTGCAATTTTTAAAAATTAGGTAAAAGATAATTATGACACATTACACAAACACACACACACACACACACACACACACTCACACACACACCAATGACAAAATTTGGCCTGTCCTAAAATAAGTACATGGAGACCATTAAGTGCCGTCAGGAAGGAACCCTGGGTCACCCCTCCCTACAATCCAGGTAGTTTCCTTTAATCCAATAGCAAATCTGGGCATATTTGAGAGGGGTGATTCGAACAGCCACGTTGAAGTCCTGCGGAGAACCATTCATGTCTACCCACTGGTGCCCTGAAAAAATGCCAATAATTTTTCTCTCCCACTTCTGCTGCTGTCGCTTCCACATCCTCACATAGACCCCGGACCCGCTGGCCCCGGGCTGGGCATCACACTGCTGGTAGAGCAGGTCATAAGTTTCATCTTTAACGTCACAGAAGCGGTACACCAAATTGCCTGGTCGATCATTGTCATAACCAGAGAAGTGGATTCTGCCCCCCGGCAGCTGCTTGGCAGGAGGGCTTACCCCAATCTTCATGAACTTTCTCTTGTGGGGTTTTTTCAGTTCCAGGAGGGCATAGTCATAATCCATACCGATGTCGTTGGCATTGCCTTTGATCCAGCCCTTGGGCACGTGGGTGCGTTTCACTCGGATCCACTGAAACTTCATCTTCTCCGGCATGGCTGAGCTCGAGTCGTTGGCTCCTCGGCCACCATCTTTAAACTTGGGCTTCAGGAAGCCCACTCGAAGTTTCTGGGTTCCCTTCACGTAAGTTTTCCCATCGTGTATGCAATGGGCAGCTGTGAGCACATGCTTCTCTGCCACCAGGGTGCCCGTACAGCCTGTAGATAACTTCACTGATGTTGAGAAGGGATAGTTGAGCAAGAAGTCCTTCCCAAAAATGCTGAATCTGCTGTCATAGCCATAAATCTGCCGCTTCCTCCGAGACTTTCCTGAAGACTCTTGTCCCCCACCACTGCTGAGGACATAAATGCCCACCTGGGTCTCGGTGCGGCTGCCATTGGCATAGAGCGTTTCATAAGACAGGTACCGCTTGGCCTCTTCATAAGTGGGCAGTGGAGTCCCCTTGTGACACTGGGGTCCACATGAGGAGGACACCTCCAATTTGGCTTCAGCCCCGAAGTCTGGCTTGCCTAAGTTGAGGGTGGACTGGGGCAAGACCACAGGGAGGCGGTAAGCAGGCCAAGTGGGTTTCCAGTGGGCACCATAGGGGCTCACCTGCCCCACAGCACAGAGGAGGAGGAGGAGGAGGAGGAGGAGGAGCCCTGGAATCCCCGCCATGCTGAGCACCACTCTGTAGGAACAAAGATAAGCAGGTCAGGAGGGCAAGGGGCTCAGCACCGACTGACTGAGGAAACAGCCCGGCAGCATGCCTGTCATTGTTTCCAAATCTGTGAACTGTCCCAGGAATCAGGGTGTGGAGATGAATCCCTAGATAATGGTCTCACTTACAACACAAAGTCTTGACCTGGGAAAGTCTTTTTCGCGCTCAAAATGAATGGGTGTTCATTCCTTTCTGTGTTGAAGATGCCCCCAGTGATGCCCAACTGGGAGGCGGAGTGCAAACGTCATTAATCCCCAGATGAGCTGCTTGACTAGCCCCAGTTTCTGTGTAATTTTGAACCTTCTTTGGGCTAGATTCTAAATTTCTGCCCTCTCCTGCCTCCCTGATCCACCTGCCTTTCTTTCCTTCTTTCTGCTCATTCTCAGTACAGCATGTGCTTGGAAAATCCTCAGAGCAACTTGCTCATGTAAATTCAAATTACGCAGCTGACTGAATGACCCGGGCATCAAGGAAGGTTATAGCTCCACAGCATAACACTTACTGGGATTCATCTCAGTGGTTCCAAAGAGGGCACGAGACTTTTTTTTTTCTATGAATTTAAAACAAACTTAACTACTATAAATTTAGTTCCAGAGTAGCCAGGTCTCTAACAATCAAGCTATTCCTCCTTCCTTTGGATTTGGTTGTATACTATCAGGATCTCTGTCAAAGATCTGAAGCTCTAATATTGCCTCTGTCATCACGTTGTGAGCTTTACTGCTGGTTACTTTTCAGGTGTTTGTATCTATGTTCCTGGCTCATCCGAATCACTGGAATTTGGGCTTCTGCTAGCGCTCAACAAAAACTTATTGAACAAATTTATTGAATGAATACTTGTACTAATGGAAGAGTGAATGAATTAACGTGGCTAAAAAACCCCACAGTTTTGAATGATGCACACTGAGTGCTAATGACAGAGATGGATGTGGATGATGTGGTAACTCAGGGAAAGGGCATGAAATCCAGGTGTGGGGAGTTACAAGAACAGAGGAGCCATTTCAGGGGAGGTGATGCTGGAGACGGGTGCTGAAGGTAAAGAGAAGGTGGATAACATAAGGCAGAATGAAGGGGACACTTAGAGGGGACAACAGTATGCAAGGACACAGACATGCAACAGTGGAAGTCATTTCAGACATTTATTGTGTTTAGCTCAGCAAGGGTGGGAGAAAGGGCACGGTGGGGCAGCAAACAAGAGCCATATTATGCAAAGCTCTGTATACTAAATGAAGGAGTTTGGATTTTATCCTGACGTGTATGTTGAAAGATCTGGATCAATCATCCCACAAGAAAAATAACAATAAAAAACAAGATTGGGAGTACTTTCATAAGTATTCAAGCACCGGATGGCTCTGACTAGCTGTGAATCTTCTGTTCAGGAGAAGCTGACGTGGCAGGTGAAGTAATTTGTTCACAGTGAGGCATTCCCAAAAGGACAAGCAGGGGTTAGGTCTCAGAGGCTTTGTTACCTAGCAGGAGTGACGAAGAAACCATTTTCTCATCCCCCTTCTCTTCCTCTTTGAGAGTACAGACCTGCCTGCAACTTTTGGATGCCTTTTGCTTTCTTTCACATCAAACTGGAAAATCCCACTGATCTGATCTAGACCAGCTGAGCATGACAATCCACACTCCCAACGTCACTAAGCGAGCTTGCCCCAACCACTGCTGAGACCTTTCTGCTTGATTCTTTCTTTCTGATTCCACTTCTGTCAGAGAAAACAGGGATGGGCTAAAAAAGGAATGAGCTCCTGGAAAAGGTAATTCCTTGGGACTTCCTGATTGTTTGAAATTGTTTCTTTCTCTTTTTCCAAATAGGAAGAGTCCCTGGGCCCTTCTATAGGGAGGAAACACATCTACTTCTTTCTCTAAATCCTTAAAACCATAGGGCACATGTGTGTGCGCATACAGGTGTTTGCACGTGCTTGTTGTGGGGGGAGTGAGGGGGTGGATACAATCCTGACTAAAGGCTGTAAGTAGATGAGGGAGGGGATGCTAATGCTAGTAAAGCCATCCTCCCCAAAGGGGACTTCGGGGGTGGGATAGGTGTGGTGAGGACAACCCTTAAGGAAACTTCAGGAGATGGCTCTGTGTCTGATTATCCCCAAATTCTGGCTGAGGACCCAGTCCTTAAACATATCCAGGTCCTGGACAGCCTCTCCTCTATGTAAGCTGCTGTCCGCGTAACTAAACACCGCCCACACCAGAATACCTGCCAAGTGTGATATGTACTAGGAGCGCCATGTCTTGGACCCCTACACGCCACCTCCTCCTCCCTTTGACTAACACGGAGAATGCTGTTGCCTGCTGACACTGAGCAGCAGACGTGTTGGTCTCATATGCTCATCATCTAGAGCCTGCATTTTCGAATCTCAATCGGAAATATAAGTGTTAATTGGATCCTGGGAGTGCAGAGTCTGGACTATCTACTGCAGCAGAACTGCTCGAGTGCCATCTGTCTTTAACCCAACACAGAAACACCCATTGACAAGGGTGTCAAGGAAGAGAATGGCAAGAAAGAGTCTGAAACTAGTTCAAACACACTTTAAAATAATACATTTGACTAGGAACCCTATCTTAATGAATTATCCTCCTCTTAGGCAGAATTAACTCTAATCTCACTTTTCTAAGTGCTTTGCCTATATAGCAAGCCTGTTTAAAAAATGCTTTCAAAGTCCTTGAAGCATGTTTCATTTCACAGTGATGTTATGGCTTTTTTTTTTTAATGTCTGTCTTTCAAACAGAAAAAAAAAATGTTTTGGAACCTAGTGGGTCTGGAGAAATGGAGACAAGTCTTTTCCCGGGTGTGAGGGCTGGGCAGTCAGCTAGGCTCTCTCAGTAGCCACAACTTCAGTGCAGCCTCCCAACATACAGGATCAAATTTGTTCCTCAGAGAGATGACAGACAACTGTGCCAAGGACCTTTGGGGTCATTTACAAATCACAGAACGCTGGGAGAGAATGCTAAAGAGTCTACTGCAGATTATTATTAGGATATGAATATTCTCTATCGAATATTGATATTCTAGGTAGATGGGGCACCTAGGTGGCTCAGCTGTTACACAATGGACTCTTGGTTTCAGCTTAGGTCATGATCTCACAGTTCAAGCGTTGGAGCCCTGGCTGGAGCTCTGCAGCTGGCAGTGCAGAGCCTGCTTGGGATCCTCTCTCTCCCCCTTCCCTGCTCATGCTGTCTCTCTCTCAAAATAAATAAATAAACTCACAAAATATTCTAGGTAGAATATCCAATATTAATTAAATAATATTACTAATTCAGACCCCTTACAACTTAAATTCTGATCATGTAGCCTGTGAAGGAGAAGTCAGCCATCTATAAGGATTGCTAAACCAACAGGGTAGGTTGAAGCTTTAATCCTTTAGAGATAAACTTCTTAGGTACCTCAAAAACACTAATTTCTAGTAGTCTGAAATATTGTCCCCAATGTTCCTATATTATTGCTTAAACTCATTAACTTTTGTGATAAGACCTTGTTCTGATGTTTCATATCTTGATTAAATTTTCTTTGTAACTCTGAAAACTATAAAACTGCATTAAAAAGACTTTAATTCAGATTTAGAAATTAATGCAGACTAATTCAAGTCAAATTATTCCAACTGATTAAATTTTAAGTTTTATTGAAATATCATATAAGCTTCAGGTGTACAATCTAACAGCATTTAAATAACTGATTGTAAATTGGGAGATAAAGTTGTCCATTCTCAGGCTCCCTAATGGGTTTAAACTGACACCTGTACTAAAGGTTACAAACTTTATAAGCTGCTCCCCCCACCCTTATTCAAATGTGTGTTTAGGGTAGTTTAGAAACTATTCTGAATAGCAACCTGAACTGGATGATCTCTTTAGTCTTTTTAGTGCTGGTCATTTCAGGCCCGGGATTCTCTAATTTTATAATTTTCCAGGGTCACAAAAGTCCAGAGCAAGCACCGTGTTGTATACAAACAGGGTCTGCACCATCCTTTACTGCTCAGGAGCTTACTTTCACACAATTAAAGAGGAAGGAGGTAGAGGGAAAAAGGAAAATGTATCTTGTTAATCTCTCGCCTATCTGGGAGACCAGATTTCCCTCATCAGTTGGCCAAGAAAACAAATGCTTCCAGCAGAGGGCAGCTTTCAAGAATGGAGTAGAAGAATGGTTGGGTGTGCTGTCTCAGAAAAGTGTGAGGGGGAAACCTCACCCACTAAGGCCCTTTCCCTAGGCATTCACACCCTACCCTGACCCCTTTCCCATTATTAATACACCAACGATAACCATGATACTTAAAAATTAGGGTGATAGTTTTGTATTAATTTCTCAACTCAACTGATAATAAGTTCCTGAATAATTTCCCAGGACACAGTTTCCATTTTTATAAACTCAAAGCAAGTCTGCACTATGCCCCTTTAAGTTTATTTAAACAAACACTCTGGGATGGAAACAGAAAGAATAAAAACATTCATATCTTGGGGCACCTGAGTGGCTCAGTCAGTTAAGCTTCTGACTTGGCTTTAGCTCAGGTCATGATCCCAGGGGTCGTAGGATCGAGCCCTGAGTCAGGCTGAGCATGGAGTCTGCTTAGGATTCATTTATTTATTCATTCATTCACTCTCTCTCTCTCTCTCTCTCTCTCTCTCTCCCCCCTTCTTTCCCCTCCCCCTCTCCCTGGCTCTCTCTCTCTCAAATAAAAAATAAATAAACATTAATAATCTCATTATTGGAAAGGTAACTGATGGATTACATAACTTTAAATTCTCTCTTGCCTTCACAAATGAATAACTTTATCCAAATAGAACTGATGAAAATATGTATACTTAAAAAAAAAGAATGAAGATTTCCAAATCTTAGCCTCACTATATATAAATCCAGATGAAGAAAATTCAGGCCTACAACGTTTCATTTCTAGAAATAAGCTTTTATTGGCTAAAGATTCCTCACGTATATAATTATCTTTTTTACATTTAAAAAGATTATATATATATTTATTTATTTGAAGTAGGCTTCACACCCAGTGTGGAGCCCTACAGAGGGCTTGAACTCATGACACTGGGATCAAGACTTGAACTGAGATCAAGAGTCCGACGCTCAACCACCTAAGCCACCCAGGTGCCCTTATCTTTCAAAGTTCTCAGCTAAGTATCCTCATGTATCGCCTGAATGACAAACAGGATGAAAAGTTAAGGTGTATTACCATGTTTAGTAATACAGAAACTATTCCAGCTCTGTCTATCTGCTGCATAAGAGTTACACATTCTGTGTTTCATCACTCAATAGGAGCCACTGTCCTGCTGTCCACTGTCTACAAATATTTATAGTTTATGAGGATGCTGCTGCTTCACGGTCCACTAATCATCTTATGGTGAAGGGACCTTGCACATCATCAGAGACGTACAAACAACATCTATCTGCCTGGAGACCAGACACTGGAACCTCTCTGTCCTAGATCTGCACCTTAGTTTTCAAAACTGCAACAACACAGGTCTCCTCAAGAGGGCAAGAGTTTGGGGGAAGGATTTAACTCCTACAGCAAACAAGTGCTGGGCAAAAGAAAAAAAAAAATCTAATCCTCAGGACATACATTCTCTATTGTACAACAGATGAATTCCTGTGACCACTATAAACAGTAATGTCGAAACAAACAGTGGGAAAGTCTGTAGAGATAAAAGTTTTGGACACCATCTGGAAGGATAACAAAGGGTTTTCCATGGAATCTGTGGCCAGGAATACTGAACAGTGAAACCATGCTAATTCCTAAAGCAAATACCTAAAAACGAACAAAGCTCTGTGAACCCTCTGCAGCCAGGCTTGCTCTCATTTTCCTGAGTCACAGAACCTGTTAAAGGAAAACAGACCTAATCACATACTGGTTTAAGAATTATAGCCTGTACAGGAAAGAAATGCAGGGCGTTTACAAGCCCAGCCACCCTAAACATAACTTGTGGTCAAACGAAGTTTAACTTTTTCTCAGATTTTAGGCAAAATGAACTATCCTGGTGAGCTCGGGACAAACCTGGTGACAGAACAAGAACAGAGTGTATAAAATTCAGTGGTGAGACCAGGAGATGTGAATTCCCCAGAGTCAGGGGGAGTTATGCATGAATAAGGCCTGGTGGACTGAATCCTAAGGGATCAATGAGAAGAAACATGCAGGAGAACTTGAGGCTATTAAACACTGCAGACAGGGGCCAGTAATGTCCTCAGACCCACTAATGGGCACTTTGGCACTTAAACTACAGACAGAAAAGTGCACCCATATTCACCATCTAACTGAATAAGTTGTCAGTGTTACAAAAATAGGATCCCTATTAGTTACCTAGGAAGCTTCCTTTTCAGTTCAGGCACAGGAAAGCATGACAAGTTATCTCCTGACTGTTTAAGTGGGGAAAACACAGGTGAAGCAAGTTACTCAAATGCCGAAGGTGTGCCTACCACCAAACTTTCCCAAGTAAACATAGTGGCTTTTGTAGCATCTCCTAAATTCCTTCTCCCCACTCCACCTCCAATCTACTCCTGTCAGACTTGTGGAGAGACCCAGAGTCCTACCGCCTGTTTAAAACGTCTTGGACACCAGGAGGATCCTGAAACAAGTGCAGTAAATACCCTCTATTAATTGGCATTATGCTTTTGGCCACAGCTGACTTCAAACTATAAATTCAACCCCTTCCAGCAAGGCCACTGGCCCATCTGCTCCTGAGGAGCACGTAGGGACTCCTTATGTTCCGTCTCAGGGGCTGAGGGAAGCCAGACCATCCCAACAACAGATCCTGAGCAACCTGGAGCGTTCCACCAGCCAGGGGCTGTTTCTTTTTCTAAAGTCTCCGTGGGTGTCCCCGAAAGGACAATAAAACACCCAGGATTTTTATCAGCTGCTTTTTCGTGAGATGTTGGAAAGCAACCCTAATTTGTATTCTGGAGGGGAATGGTGGTTTTCCCTCATCGAGATAATTATTCTCCCTCCTCTTTTAAAACAATTTTTAAACTTTTCAAACTTTTATCTAAGTTAACTCGGGATGAATGTCCACAGGCCGTAGAAGAAACATTTGCCTCCAACAACGATGATAGTTCACAGATAGTTTACAGAGAAGCACGCAGTCATCACCCAAGGCTCCAGAAAAAAGATCCTATCCTAATCCCCAACCTGTGTTTGCTTGCCCTTTCTTTGCTGGCTAGGATGTGTTCATCATCACGTGCCCAGAGTTAAAAATTAATTCTCAGATCATGCTGGAATACACACACATGCAAAACTCAAAGAAAGTAAGAGGTGGTGGTGGGTGCGGGTGTGCGCGTGCGGGGGAGGTGGGGGTGTTGTCACAGCCCAGCTGCAGGCGAAACTGCCCAGAGCCGGCTCTTTCCCTACTCCCACCCAGCATCCAAGATAGCACTTTCCAATCCGTCCTTCCCACCCGCTGCACGGTGACACTGCGTGAATGCTAGCGCCCCGCAGCCCCGGAGTCTCCGCGGAGCTCCCAGCCCGGGTCCCAGCCCTCCAGCCCCGAGGTCGGCCCGGCGGGGTCTCGGGTGCCCCCCGCACGCAGCCCGCAAGTCACCCCGAGCCGCGCGCACCGGCCCTTTGTCCCGCTGCTCTCGGCGCCGCGCTCCCCGCGCGTTCCGGCGGTGCCCCCAGCCCGCGCCCGCACTCACCCGCGCCGAGCAGCCCGCCCGGGCCGCGGCTCGCCGCGCCGTTCAAACAGGTGTGGGCGCCGGGAGGCCGCGTGCGGCTCCCATGCCTGCCCCGCGGCGCGACCGAGTGCGAGCAGGCGGGCGGGCGAGCGGCGCCGGCAGCGGGCGGTTCCGCCCCCCGCGCCTCGAGAGGCCCGCCCGCCCCGCCTCCGGCCTCGGGGAAGCCGCGCGGCCGCCGCCCGCCCCCCACCCCCGCACCCTGCCCGCGCCCCCGCCCCCGCCCCTCGCCTCCGGCCCTCCCCCAAGCAGGGGTCGCCGTGCGGTCCGCGCAGGTGGGCCCCCGCGTTGCGGCGGCTGGCGCCGGTCCCGGCCTCTCCGCGCCAGTCCGCGCCGGTCTCGCGGAGGGCCCGCCCGGCCCGGGAGCCGCGCGCCTTCACCCTTCCGGCACCGCGCACCCCCGCGGCTCGGGCGCAGCCTCCGGAGCGAGCCTCGGGCCTTCGCCGCCTGCACTCAGCTGCCTGCTCGCGAAGACCTTGGGTGCCCCCCAAGGTGGTCCCCCAACCCCAGCCTAGCGCTAAGAACTCGGGCTACACCTGGGGCGTGGGGAGCCCCTCGGCAAATTGAGGAATTGTGGAAAATCTGTGCACTTGAGTTTTTAGGGGATGACCGAGTTCCTTCCCCGTCACGCAGTTCCTCTGAGGAACGCCAAGCTGCGTCCCGGTGGCAGGACCAGCAAAGCTTGGCATCCCTTTCGGCGCTCGGTGGGTGCGTAGGGTCCGGGGCACAGCAGGGCTGGGTGGCTTCCGAGTGGCGGGCGGGCTGGTGAGCCCACCGCCTCAGCTTTGCAGAGGGGCACCAGCTGGTGGAGCCACCTCCTCGCCCAGCGGGCCTGCTTCCTTGAGTCGCTGCTGGGAGCCCAAGTTCCGGGTCTCCCCCAGCCAGGCCGGTGACCACTCCATATAGGAACCTAGGGCTAGAGCTTTCCTCTTCACTCCCAAGTACATCAGTATTTAACAGAGATGACGATTTATTGAGTGCCTTCTATGAACCAGCTTTACAGATAAACCCTTGCGGCCAAGTTGCAGATAACCAGTTTTAGAGAGAAGGAACTGAAGGTTACAGAGTTTTAATGACCTGCCTCTGCACATTTTTTCTTTCAGGCCTCTTAGCTGTCCTTTCTCCCATCAAAGTCCAAGCTCTCAGAAAGGGAGGGCCTAACATGCTATTTCACACCAGGGTGTTAAGGGTACACTAATGATTTTGTGTTTGCAATTTTAAACAGGAAAGCCCCCATCAAGTGCTGTTCTGTTTCTCAAACGTGAGAGAAACGGATATATCCTCCGCTATTTTAGAGACAAAATGTTCTCAGGCCTCCCCAGTATTGGCTTAGTTTCTTTTATAACGTTACCTATATAAACATTAAACTGGATATAATGTTATGTTACAGCTTATGAACAATTCTGGAATAAAGCCAAAACAAGTTTATAAATTAAATATGAAATCCCCTCCCAGAACAATAACATTAAATTAGCAATGTTTACTCGACTACTACCAGCATCATGTGGTACTGACTGCCCAGGTATGGGTACATTTGAGTTGTGTCTGGCTCTGTCAGTTCTCATGCTGTGTCAGGTGTCAGATACTGACAGTTTTCTCTCATCTTTCCTCAGTTGCAGCTACCACACCTCTGTTCACATCCTTTGTCATTATAACATTTGGCTTTCACTTGACTCTATTATACCATTTAGAGGTTAACTTTCTGCTATTCCTTTCTTATTAGCATAATGGGTAAAGTTATAACTCTCGGCCCCAAGGCGTAGCACACATAGACTTTGAAGCTGTAAGACACTTCTTGGTATTAGATCGTTATGCCAATGTGTTTATATTCATTTTATGTGAAAACTATGAAAAACACGCATTATGGATCTCCAAGGGTCTGTAGCTCCCAATGGGAGACACTGCATTAAAAGCCAAATACCTTCCTTAATAGAGGAGCTGGGGTCACAACTGGAAGGAAGAGAAGAAAGAAGGGACTTCTCAAGCATGCTTGAGTTTCATTAGTTTTACTCCAATTCAGCAAATATTTATCGAGCACCTGTTACACGCAGAGCATAGTGGTAGGTACCAAGTTAAAGAGAGAGCCGCAGGAAGACAGAACAGCCTGGGCTCTGCTGCTTCCTGGCTGTGTAGCTCTGGCTTAACCTTTCTGTGCCTAAGTTTGCTCCTCTGTAGAATGGAGACTACCTCATAGGGTAGTTTTAAGAATTGAGTGAATTAATACACATAAACTGCTTAGCACGCTGCCTGACACATAGTAAGCCCTTAATAAGTATTAGCCAGTGTTACATCTGTTACGTGAAAAGAATGTGCCTTAGCTCTGGTTCGGAACCAGCTCTTTTGACACAACCTCAACCCACGTTCATTGCTCCTTTGTCCTGGCAGTTATAAAAATTACATTGCAACCAATCTGGGGAGATAGGATGGTAGAAAATAAGATAGTTATTCCCATCTTCCAGAGAGAGAAACTGAGGCACAGAAGGACCCAAGAGCACATCCCTTTCCTATCGCCACTCCTACAGCTAGTCTCAGGTCTAATGCTCCCTACCCAAAGAAGCTCTTACTGCAGATGACCCACAGGAACTCAGGGCTTGAACAAGTGCCGCCCACTGTGCTGTTTCCTGGGGGTTTCGATAGTGAAAGGAAGGGATACTACATGCCTCTTAGGTTATCATGGCAATTGCCACAAGAATACCAACAACAGATCTGTAGAGTACTTTGGCCTCCAAGGTAAATGTCCTGTGAAATAGCAGATGTCCTCATGCTGATCCTAGATATTTGCTTTTCCTTATGTATTTGCCCCACTCTCCAGCCCCCAAAACAAAAACGAAACCAGAAAAACCAAGGTCCTCACTTCATTTTAAGAACTCAGTTCAAATCCATGATCATAATTCTCAAATACTTTTCATGCACATAGCAATTCAAGTGTTACAAATGCATTCAGGGCAAGGCCCCCATATTTCCTGAGTGCCCACTCTGTATAAAGTGACTGTGAAAGAGAGAGCAGATCTCCCTCGCCCCAAAGAAGGTATGCTATCGAAATAAACAAAAAATCAGATACAGGAGCAAGTGAGATATAGGCCAGATCAGTTTCTAGCTAGAGAACATGGAAGAGGGAATCATGAATTCCTACTCTGGCTTCCAAGAAGTGATAGAATTTGAGGTGGAGCTCAAAAGATGAAGATGTGATCAAGTCTTTACTAAGCCTTATCTCTTTGAGTTCCTGCACTGTATAAGTGAGCAATTCAGTGGGTGAATGAAGGGGGCAGAACTAGCACTGAAGTGTCATAATTATAGCTATTGCTTATTCAATGCATACTATCTGCCAAATAGTGTAAAGTACACTTTATTGCATGCAACCTTCAACAAACAGAAAAATAGATATGAGGATTGTTCCCATTTTGCAGATGAGTAGACTGAAGTTCAGAGTGATTAAGATACCCAGTTTTGTTATACTACTAAGTAACACAGCTATGACTTCTGCCCAGTCTGTCTCATTCTTTTGCCATCTTTTTGACTCATCACATTTTTTTTTTAAGTTTTAATTATCTTTCTTGCTGTTAAAAAATCAGCCGAAGTCATGTCAACCTTTAGGGATAAACTTTGGGGTATTTAAAATAACATGTTTGGGGGGCACCTGGGTGGCTCAGTTAGTTGAGCGTCCAACATTGGTTCAGGTCATGATCTCACAGTTTGTGAGTTCGAGACCCACATCAGGCTTGCAGCTGTCAGTGCAGAGCCCACTTCAGATCTTCTGTTCCCCCCCTCTCTGTCCCTCCCCTGCTTGTCCTCTCTCTCAAAAATAAATAAAACATTAAAATTTTTTTAAATAACTCGGTTGGAAAACTGAACCACATTTCTAATTGCCAGCATTACGCTTTGTTCTTGGTAGAATCATCTTTTCTTTTTCCTTCTTTTTACATCCCAATTATAAGCCCTGGCCATATTGGCTTCTGTGGTAGTAGATGGATCTCAAGGAAAGTCAAGGTCTTCCTCAAGAGAATCAAGATTCTTTGTAGCAGTCGATTAATTCTTTTCCCATGCCTGAGCTTCATCAGTTCATATTCAAGCATTATATTAGCCCCCCGTCACAGACCCACTTTATCAGTAGGAGGAACTGAGGCTTTGCGATACAGGGTGTCTGCTGGTAAGAATCTGGTCTCCAGGGAACCGATGGAGTCTTTTTTCATTGTATTGTGTTGCTTCCCCAACCTGCCTTTTCCTGCCTTTTCTCGGGCTTTACAGTAAGGAGGTTGAATCAGTTGCTGGTGTCCATAGCTCCAGCTCTAAACAACCTTTTGATTCTGTCTTCCTTTTGTTCCAGTTGTGAAATCACTGAGTAATGTCCTGTTAAATGGCCTTAGGGCAGCAGACTAGATGAGACTGAAAGATCATTGGAAACTTAGGGTAGCAGGGAGGGGAGACACCCAAAGCCAACCTAAATCGAAACTGCTAAATGCAATTTCTAGTGCTAATTTTTGAGTCTAAGACCCATGTGCAGCTTCAAAAATTTAAGTCCATTCGAAAGTTACCAATGAGGATTATTTCTAAGGAGCTATATTTACATACTTAAAATCATTTCCAGGTGGTTTCTTAGGTGATAATGTGGATTTTTCGGTGGTAGATAATATCTCAGCTAAGAAGGGTATACAGCTCCATGTAGTTAGTGAAGAGAGGTGAGATGAGAAACAATACAGGAGATCGGGTAGGGGGCACTCTAAACCTGTCTGTGTGACCTTGGGTAAATCACCTCACTTACCAGCCTTATTTGTCATCTGTACAAAGAGAGCCTACATGACCCTGCTCCTGCAGTCTTTGAATCTATAACACCGCAATCCTTGTGGAAGGTTGACCCACGTATATCATTACCTGTGGGACACCCCTACCTTGGGATCCCAGGGTAGCCAAGAACGTGGAACTCTGGAGTAAGACTCTCCCGGATCCACTTTAGAATTCATCTAGTCTCTGGGTGACCGTGGGCAAGGATTTGACTTTCCGTGCCTCATTTTTCTCATCTGTGCACTGGGGCTAATTTAGGGCTATTGTGAGGACTCACATAATCAGTACGAAGCCCAGGGCTCAGCACAAAGTAAATTCTAAAGTGGACTTACCTGGTACCAATATTATTATCGTAAGTACTGCTACTACTAGTGTGAATGCTCGATAAATGTTTTAAAATTTGTTGAATGAATGAATCAAATTGTTATAGCATCAATGCTAAAAAGTTTGAGGCAGGCCTTCTAAGAAGAAATGATCTCAGGACTCCTGTTCAACCGCCCTCAAGTTTCCCTGTCAGAACTCTGGTCTGTAGCAACCAAGAGTTTTTAAGAATTGAATTTAGGAAAAATTGTAGATTCAAATGGGAGCCAGGGTTTGTATTTGTCTGTCTCCTTTTCCACCAATTATTTATTCCACAAACATCTGTTGAACCAGTAATATTGCCTATAGGTTTGTCAATAGATTTTAGGTTGATTTGTCAATAGATTTGTCTATAGACAAATAGATTTTGTCTATAGATTTGTCAGTGATTTTAAGGGCAAAACCAGATTTTTTTTCTTATGATGGTAGATTTAAAATCTTACATGGTAAAAAAAATAAAACCCACCACAAACCTATAATTAACCATAGTTGTTTTAAAAAGCTAGCAAAAAGAACCACTAAACAAACAAATCTTTATAGCATTTGATAAAACAAATGAATTTGCATTGCACTTAAAACTTTAAAAAAAAAACAACCCTGTTTTTTTTTAGTATAAATTGCTCATTCTAAGTGTTTAGAAATATAAGCACACTCCGAATATAAATATGTGAAGGTATAATATGTGAAAGATTGCTATATAAAGTAGTCAAAGAGTTAAATTGCCACATTGGTATACATGGTACCCTTAAAAAAGAAAAAAAAAAGCTGCATAGCAAAGAACAGAGCAGCTTTACTCTAATCCTACTTAAAAGAATATAGCAATTTAAAATTATCAGGAAGAAAAACAGGCTTTGGCACTAGCAATTTCCTGTAAACCGTGGGCACTATTCTAAACTGAAAAATTAGAAACATTTTGAAATAACTATGTGTTTCTCATTTTCTCTGGTCAGATTCAAAAAGTCTCCAGAGGCCAGCACTGAGCTTCTCTGCAGTGCTCTAACTTGCACACTGGACTTCATGAACAAGAACAAAAAGGAAAAAAAGGGTTTTTTCTTCCTTTAATTCAAGGAGAAGCAACAGAGCTGTTGGCCTTGAAATAGACATTAATAATCTTTTGTCATTCTCTTTACAGTCATTTTATAAAATTTTCTCCCAAATGTCTATAACTTTCAAGGGCATTTTGGGGAAATTTCCTTTGTTTTTATGTTTCTGTCAATCCATAAATACTGGATTTTCTCTTTTCTGTCTTATAAGGAGCAAGGTTTTATGCGGTTAAATATGGGGTCTGGATTTTTTTTTTTTTTTAAGAGAGAGAGAACACATAAAGGGGCAGAGAGAGAATCCTAAGCAGGTTGCATGCTCTCAGCGTGGAGCCCAACATGTGGCTCAATCCCACAACCCCGAGATCATGACCAATCAAGAAATCAAGAGTCAGATGCTTAACCAACTGAGCCACCCAGGCGCCCTGGGGTCTGGATGTTGAAATTCAGTGTCTTTCAAGAGTTGTCTCCTTTTTCCTCTGGCAAATTTTACTTGTCCTTCAAGCTCAAATATCAACCCTTCTCTGAAGTCTTCTAACCCCTTCATTGCTGTATATGTAAATTCATCTTCTATGCTTTCAGAGAATTGTATTGACATTATGTCTAAAATTGTTAACTACGACTGACCTTTATTTTATTTTTAAATATTTTTTTAATGTGTATTTATTTTTGAGAGACAGAGAGACAGACAGAGTGCAAGCAGGGGAGGGGGAGAGAGAGAGGGAGACACAGAATCCTAAGCAGGCTCCAAGCTCTGAGCTGACAGCAGAGAGCCCAACGCGGGGCTCGAACTCAAGAACTGCAAGATCACGACCTGAGCTGAAGTCAGATGCTTAACCAACTGCTTAACTGACCAAGCCACCCAGGCTCCCCTACAGCTGACCTTTAAACAACACTGGTTTGAGCTGTATGGGTTCACTTATGTGTAGATTTTTTTTTCAGTAAATACAGTACATTACTGTAATACAACACCCCATAACCCTGGCATTGTTGAGGGTCAACTATATATATTTACATGTTCAACTTCAAGTGGTCCTGAACTCTTTATCAGCAGACACTCTGTCTTGTTTTTCTTTCTTGTCTTTATGGTTTTCCTTTATAATCTAGCAGAGAACCTGGCTCATAGTAAGCTCAATTGATTTTTATTAATAAATGATTGAATAAGTTAATAAGAGAAATTCTAATTTGCTTAAAATATCAGGTCTGAAATCACTTGGCTTGCCAGTCACTAGGAGCAGGACTCATTGTGTATAAAATTTTACCATGGGAGCTCCAATGTTTCCTAGGATATAAATCCAAATTTCTGTTTGATGCCCTCTCACCAGTTTTACCTTACAAGACATGTCAAGGTAACAAATTCAATTTCCACTTGGCCTGCTTGTTACATTTCACCACTTATACTATGGCTACATGATGGTGTTGTAGGTACCATTTGTTCATGACTTGTAACATTCCCACTGACTTTCTGCAGAACCCCTTGGAATATGCTCTGAATTCTGGGTGCTAGCATTCTGATTTGGTCTGCCAGGGTATTGGACAACATGTGTTTTCCAAACTCTATGTCGTCTCTCACTTCTGGAAGATGTTAAAATAGACTGTCCATGAAAAAAAAAAAAGGTAATCGAATATAGGTCTTGGTCTTTCAAATGCTCTGAGAAGCCCTGAGTAGAGAAACCTGGTTAAGCTCCTTTATATCAAAGTTATCCAGTCTTATTTGACTATGGACTCTTCTCTTCAATATGGTAGAACATTCGTTGAACAGTAGAATTCTATAGGCTGCAGTTTGAGAAATACCATCCATTTCTTGTGGAAGCTTATTCCACTTCTGGTACGGAACCACTTCTGTTCCCAAAATGTGGTTTGTGCTTTTTTGCGTCAATGCTTTTGTTTGCATTTGAAACTCTTTTCTTCATATCCCCTTGTCTCAGTTCTACTCATGTATTAAAGTCCTAACACAATGTCTCATTCCTCTCCAAAGTGTTTTTGTTGGCTTTTGATTTTCCATGACACTTTCTACAACTTTCTTATGGGTCTTTTAATTTTATTTCTTTTATTCTCAGTTTACCTTTCCTCTCCCCAACCACTGAATACTTTGGGTTTGAATCTCTGGTCTGCACTTCTGCTGGATGTATCAGTCAGAGTCTTGACAGGAACACAATTTGCCCTTAATTGGTTCAAGTGGAGAGACTTAATGAAGTAGTTACTTGCGGAGGTGAGAAAAGGGATGAGGGAAGAAACAAGGCCAGAGGGTACCCAAGGTCTAGCAACAGGGAGAAGCCATCACTGCTATTCAGATGGGAGATGGAAGGGAGGAAAGGCTGAAGCAGAGCCCCCAAAGGTGAGCACCTTGGAGGGGGCCTCTTGCCAGAGCTGCATGGTCCAGGGAAGTGGCAGCCACTGCCAGAGATCTGGCACAGGGGAAGGATGGAGTGGGAAAGAAACACCCTGACCTCTTCTCTTCCTGCTCTCTGACCTCTGGAGCCTGCCAAAGACAGCTGACAGGAGAGCTGGGCTGTGGTGTCAGCAAGGCTCAGCCTCATGGGCACAGAGCAGGGCAGCGAAGGGTGGAGAACTGCTGGGGGTGGGGTGGCGGTGGGCAGAGAATAGCCTGCACACTGGGAAAGCCTCTGTTTCCTCATTTGCAAAATAGGGCAGTGACAATCCTTTCCTCACAGGGTTATAGTGAGGATTAAATTAGGAAATGCATCAAAATAGTATGGTGCCTGGTTCTCCAGTTAGAGTAGCTACTTAGTATTATTATTATTATTATTATTATTTACTCAAAGAACTCTATGGATAGTATAAAAGCTAATTGAGGAAGATATCACGTGTTGGTTAATTTGTAGCCTTCACACATTTAGCACAAAACCCCACTTATTGTAGCAAGGCCCCAAATAGATGGCATTTTATAGGTGATGGGGAGCCCTTTTGCATGGAGATAAAAGGGAAGCTAGTTTAGCTGTTTTCACTGACATCTTCAGTCAATCTGACCTTGAAAACAGACAACAAAGAGCTAAATTTAAGACTTATTTTTAGTTTTCAGCAGATTGTTTGGCACTCCTTAGGCACAGTCTTTGGCCTCTGGTTTTCCTGCCCCTCGGTGCAAAAGGGGTTACTGAAAACATGCCAGCTCACCAGCACCAGCTCACCACCACCACCAAGCCTGCGAATGAGCGATTTCTCATGTTTTGAAAGCACAATCAGGAGGGCCAGCCCGAGGGTAAAGCAGGAGGGTTTGTGTCTATAGAGCAATTTCCTTCCTGTTCTTTCAGATCACTAACCTGTTTTATTTCAAACATAGGATCACCTGGCTCCCGCTGCCCTTGGTACACAGATTAGAGAAACAACAAGAATAATCACCACTGTTTTTTTGCACTTCAAAGCCTGCAGAATGCCATGTGGAGGGCTAGTTCTCTGCCTGAACCAGGGAGGCTGATTCTAGGGAAAGCCCTTTCATAGAAGCCTGGGGGGTGGGGGTGGGGTTCAGGGTGGGAAACTTACCCACTTGAAGGCAAGTGGATGTCAGAGCTGGTGGCCCCACAGGTGCCCTCTGCTGCAGCTTGTGTTCTTGGAGGAAGGGCACGTTCAGAGGGTGACAGGCTCTTCAGAGAGAGCCTTTGAAGAGCCTGTCACCCTGACAGAGCAACGAAGGTCACGCTGGGAGGAGATTCCTGTACTGACACCAGCAGCTGCAGGTAGGGACTTCCTTCAAAGAGGAGTGACTTTTTATCCGGGTTTCCGGCAGACTAAAATTAGTGAGAAGAACACTTAGCCCTAGATCCTGTGGCATCTGTAAGGAGTTCACATTATCGTCCCTGTCCCTGAAAAATCAAGACATGAGCCAATTTTACTAGTAAGCACCTCTGAAGTCACAACACCCCTAAACCTCATGCTCTCCTGGTGGACCTGAGCTTGCTTGGGTCCTCTGGCTTTTCCTGGGGCACACAGATATTTTGTCTCTTTACTCGAGGCTGGCAGAAGCCCTAATTGAACAGCTGATTACGCCAGAGCAAGAGCTTACTGCCCAGGTAAGCAGTGGGTGTCCTCCATCAAATAGAGGGATCACAGGTGACAGAGCAGTTTGGGGATTATGCTGCCAATAAAAATTAGTTCTTCCTGGCAGTGTGCCACCAGTCATTCTAAGGTGACATGATAGTTTTTGTTTTAGTGTTGAAATGAAAAAGGCACTCGGTTCGAATGTGGGAAGACCCAGGAAGGCCCAGCCCAGTCCTAAACTACGGTGACCTCCCAGTTGTATAAATGGCATATTGGTAATGTGAGGTTACTCAAGCTACCTTCCCTTTTAGGACAAGAGATGGCAATGTCTCTCCCTCTCTCTCTTTTTGTAACGGTGCAATAAAATTGAACTATTAAATCCTTAAAACGCTTTCTGAAGGAAAATTAAAAACAAATAAATGACAAGTCTTTGATTTGTTAGACTACTCTTTGAAGAGTTGATTGCTGACTTCAAGGCAAATTCCAATCTTGGTAGAAGCACCCCAACCTAGCTCCAATCACGATTTTATTATCAACGCTTTCATCCCCTGCCCAATGATCTCAAAGCTCCAGGGAAATGAAGTTCACTCAGAGGTTGGGCTTTCTTGATCTAAGCTTGATAGGAATCAACCTTTGTGATTACCCTAATGTCTGCCTGACCGGCAGAGAAAGGATGAGGGAGCCACTAAAATTGTTCTGTGTAAAATTAGGGTTTGAACAATTTTTTTTGTATAAGTACTTATGACATTGGTATGGTCAGAGTTTATCTCAACGATAATGGCTATGAATTATCTACCATGTGCCAGACACTTCCTACCTCTTACAGCATCTGACCAAATAACCCTCAAGTTACAGATAGTTAAGTGACATTCCTAGTTTGAAGTGTGAGGGAGGTAATTCAAACCCAGGACTCTCTACCTCAAATCCATATATCATCTCCCATATTGCTTCTGTGGGGATGATTTCAGATACAAGTAACAGAAAACAGACTCACACTGGCTTGACCAATAAGGAGATCAATCATCTCACATAGCAAGAAGTTCAAGTGCAAGGTGGCTCCTGGTGACCAACACTCTGTTTCTCTTAGCTCTACCCTCTTCTGCATTTTCTCTGCCTACAGGATTGTGACAAGATGGAGGGAGAAATAACAAGCAGATGTCATATAGAATTACATTCAGAAGAACAAAAAAAGGGCGGCTTCTGTTCCTATGCCTCCTTTTTGGGAGCGAGAAATGTATGCCACTCCCTAGGCCTCTCTTCATATGGTAATGGTCAGAATCAATGGTCATAAGCCCTTTCTTAAATCAACCACTCTCAAGGGAATGAGTTGCCTTAGTTAGTTTGAGGTAAGCAACATGGAATAATTGCAAGAGTTCTAGACTAGAGCTCAGGGATCCTGGGTTTTGGTCCTGGTTCTACCATTTATTTAGTTATAGCATTAGACCTTATATTTTCCTTGTTGGGGAAACAGAGCTGATGATTCTCATCCTACTAATCTCAGAGGCTGTGAAACAGGAATGGAATAATGTCCATAGAAGCATTTTGTAAACTACAACACACAACTTAGATGCGTACTATTGTGTCCATTAACACTATTCAAAGAGAACTGTTGGCCAGAAGACACTTTTTCAATTACCCTCATATGTGGGGCTTGATCATCATCAAGATAATAATTTAGAATTTTTAAGGCTTTGCTAAAGACTAACTAAATTTTAATTTTGTACTGGAAAATTAATAGTGCAAAAACAGGGAAAGTGTGAAATTTAGTATTTAAGAAAAGCAAATGTCAAGCACCCTCATGAACTCTGATAGAATTTATTGTTGTTTTTTAACATTTTTGTTTATTTTTGAGAGACAGAGTGTAAGCGGGGGAAGGGCAGAGAGTGAGGGAGACACAGAATCCAAAGCAGGCTCCACGCTCTGAGCTGTCAGCACAGAGCCCAACATGGGTCTCAAACCCACGAACTGCGAGATCATGACCTGAGCCAAGGTCAGACACTCAACCGACTGAGCCACCCAGGTGCCGCTAGAATTTGTTTATATATGGACAGGTTATTTATAAGTTATTTCTTCTATTCATTAAAAGCAAGTTTCCTAAGAATCTATTAAACAGCCTTTCTCATTCCTTTATTTATACCAATACAATACACATAATTATGTGGAATGCTACCATGGGGGCAGGGGATGGGATGCACACAAAAGTGAATCCCAAATAGACCCTATCTGAAGGAGAGTAGCTATCCAGTATGGAAAAGTTCTAGAGAGAAGACTAGACAGAACATATCCCCAGCAGCTATAATAAAATGTAGAAAGATAAGAGGAAGTGAGAGGTAAAGTCCTAAGGATTGAATAGATAAGGAGCTGTAAGAGTTCAGAGAATTGACATAATTCCCAGATGTGGCATTAGGAAGGCTTAGGACAAGGTGTCATTTGACCAGAGTTGGAAGATTTAGAAATGGGAATAGTGAGCTCGCCTTGGCTCTACATTAAACTTGCTCTAAGGACTTGAATATCCAACCAGAATGCAGAATCCTTGAGTATAAATAGCATAGAACTATAGTAGAAATAAAAGTTAGAAAGGTAGCGATTGCAGCTGGATTATAGAGGGGTTAGAATGTCAGACTGAAGAATCTGATCTTTACTCAGTAGGTGTGAGGTAACAGAAAATATATATATTGGCCTCTGCCTCCAGTTCCTGGAACACAGCTCCTAAAAATGCTTGTACTTCCCTAAGTAATAAGAGCAGTGGGAGCATCTTTTGTTCTGTTTGGTCTTTGACCTCAGTTCCTGACAGAGGAGTCCTAAAACCCTTGTAATTTCCTGAGTAGTAGGAGTGTCTCTTGTTCTAAAGAGGTGACTCTGGGTGGGCTCCAGGATGGCTCCTGGATGAGGGCTGATTGCCAGAAAGACCAAGGCATGATTAGAAGTTTGGGATTTTTAGGGGTGCCTGGGTGGCTCAGTTGGTTAAGTGTCCAACTTCAGCTCAGGTCATGATATTGCTGGTTGTGAGTTTGAGCCTAGTGTCAGGCTCTGTGCTGACAGCTCAGAGCCTGGAGCCTTCTTTGGATTCTGTGTCTTCCTCCCTCTCTGCCCCTCCCCTGCTCTCTCTCCCTCTCTCTCTTTCAAAAACAATAAACATTTTTTAAAAAATCAAATATAAGTTTGGGATTTTTTAGCTTCACTCCCTATTCATTTGAGAAAGGAAAAGGGCTGGAAATAGAGTTAATAATTGATATTGCCTGCATGATGAAGTCTCCAAAAAATCCCAAAATTATGGGGTTCAGAGAGCTTTCAGGTTAATGAACACATCCATATACCTGGAGAATGATACATCCCAACTCCACAAGGACAGAAGCTACTTCACTAAGGACCCTCCCAGACCTTGCTATGTGTATGGCTATTCATTTATATCCCTTATTATATTCTTTAATACACTGGTAAGAGTAAATGTCTCCCTGAGTTCTGTGAGCTTGTCCAGCAAATTAATCAAACTTGAGAAAGGGGTTGAGGAAATCTTGGGGGACCTCCTACTGGCAGTAGGCATCAAAATGAGGGTGGCAGTTTTGTAGGACTGAGACCTTCACCTGTGGGATCTGACACTATTTCCAGGAAGATAATGTCAGAATTGAATTAAATTGTAGGACACCCATCTGGTGTCATGGAAAACTGCTTGGTGTGCGGAAACCCCACCCATCCCCTCCCCAACATTTGGTGGTCAGAAATATCAGAGGTGACGTGTTCTGTCTGAGTAGCCAAAGAGACACACATGGGGATAAGACTGTAGGTTTATTTATTTATTCATTTTTTTCATGTTAATTTATTTTTGAGAGAGAGAGAGACAGAGTGTGAGTTGGGGAGGGGCAGAGAGAGAGAGAATCCAAAGCAGGCTCCAGGCTGTCAGCACAGAGCCCAATGTGGGGCTCGAAGCCACAAACTGTGAGATCGTGACCTGAGCCAAAGATGGACGCCCCACAGACTGAGCCACCCAGGCACCCCAAGACTGTAGGTTTTTTTTTTTTTAATTCAGTAGGCAATGGAGGGTCAGTGAAAGTTTTGGGACAGTGGAGTGAGTATCTTCATTATAACTGTGCTTGTTGAGGATTAACTAGGCAGCTTATAGGAAGATACAAGGGGAAAAAGTGGAGGCTGAGGGACAAACTAAGAGTCTCCATGTCCAAGTAAAAGGTCATGAGAACCTGAACCAGATTATGAGCACTGGGATGGGGGTAAGCAAATTAATAGGAGACATTTTGGATGGAGAAATCATAGTTCTTGGTAATTGATACAAAGACCAGTTGGGAAGGGGAGAGTTGGCAGTCTTTCATTTACAAGTAACAAATAGCCTAAACTTGCCTAAATAAAGGTAATTTACCTATTCACTTAACTGAAAAGTACTAAAAAAAGATGTCGCCTCAGGAACTATTGGATCCCAGGGCTCAAATGACATCATCAGTGCTGATTCAGTGCTGATTTCACCTTACGGCAATCTCCAGAAGCTACTAGTTTTTATTTTCTGATGGTTAAATGTAGTAGAAGAGAGAGATTGTCTTCCTCATCGGGTCCAGAAAACGCCCCGAGACCTGCTTTCCATTGTACATTCCTGAAGCACTCCCTCTGCTCCGAGAGATTTTTTGTGATTGGCTTAGACCCATATCTGGTCATTTATTTTCTATTAGTGCCCTAATAATTTGTTCACAAAGACGGCCTAATTGTAGACCACTATAAGACATTGCTCCATGACCAAAATCAGATCTCACATGATGAATTCTTGCTAACAAAAAGATACTAATTGAGAACAGTAATGGTTCCTCATTCCATTTCATCCACTGCAACAGTTTTTGTAGGCAAGTTTCTTGAGAACCTGGCTCATAAAATGTGAATAAAACCAACACAATTTCTAGGGCAATATTCAAATTGGGCAGTTACAAATGTGCCAGAGGGATTTCAAGTATGGGAAAGAAGGGAGAGTTGTCTGAGAGGGCTGGGCAAAAGACAAACTATTGACCTAAGCCTTGAAGCAAGTATAAGCTTTGCTTCAGAACCGTCTAGGCAAGGCACTGAATGCCAGCCAGATGTTGACAAGTCATTTGTATTCCATTTGAAATGGGGTAATGGCTCTAAAAATAACATGGGGGCATCTGCTTGAACTGAGCAGTCTTCTCTACGTGGTAGGTATGACGTCTAAGCAGTGTTTTTGAATCAAAATTTTACCAAGTGTTTAAGTACACTAGGAAAGCATACCCCTTTTAGAAACCCCAATGGACATCCCTTTGGTAAAGCAAAGGATCGTTCTGTGAAGTGAATCCCCATCAGTCTGTAAAGTGAATCCCTTCCCCCTCCTTAGTGGGTGGATTTGCGTTTTCACATAGCAGATTTGCTTGAAAGTCAGGTACGTACACCTGAGCTGCATTGAGAAAATGATAAATCCCATTACGGGACTTTTAAATTTGGGGTCTGTTTTTATGAGGTAGAAAATGTCAATTTGAAAAGTGTTAAAGGCAGCCTGAATCAACTTATTAGAAACACACACACAAACTGCACATTTTTAAACATGTGACAAAGCTGCTCTTTCAGCTTTCCAGAATGATCATCATCCTGCTCATGCAAATTGCTGTTATATGTCATTTGGAATGAGATCAAAAATTTGAAAATGAGAAAAGACAATCCTGGCAGAACACTTGATTTTTTTTTAATGTTTATCTTTGAGAGAGGGGGGTTGGGGGGAGGGGCAGAGAGAGAGGGAGACACACAATCTGAAGCAGGCTCCAGGCTCCGAGCTGTCAGCACAGAGGCCCCGACGCGGAGCTCGAACCCATGAACCGCGAGATCATGACCCGATTGGACGCTTAACCGACTAAGCCAGCCAGAACCCCGGAACACTTGAGTTTTGATTCTGCAAAGCTGACCAGTGCACTGGTCTGGTGGAAGCAGGCCATTCCTGTAACCACCACCAAGCCCTGCAAGGCTGTGGGCTCACAGCAATACATGAGCTTGATTTGCAAAGCCCAGGAGCCTCTTGGCCCTCATTAGGCTATTAAGGATCGTCCGGAAAGCAGCACAGGTGTTAACAGTGCTGAGAGAAGACCCTGGTTAGGAGAGAATAACTTTTTACTCAATTATGTGGCTTATCAACTAGGGACTGGGAAGACTGGAGGCAGCTGGAAGGGAAAGAGATGATTTTAGTGATCTATATTCCCTTCTTTTATTTGAGTGCTGCCACCAAGAGATAGAGGAGCCAGAGAAGGAGCTTGCAATTGGCGACCTGTACCTACATGTTGCCGGACACATAGTACATTCTCAGTAACAATCTGTTGAAGAAATGAATGAATGAATGAATGAGTGACTGGATGAATGGATAGTAGGCTGTGAAGGGTGCCCTCTGCGTGACTTTTCTGGGAATGGGCTCTGGTCGAGCTTTTCATAGGATCACAGGATGGGACTGTCATTTTGGCTATTGATTGGCTGGAAGACAAGGAATTATGCAGGGAACTTACTCATCTTAATCATCTTGAATCTTGCAAGGCCTGGGCAGCTTCTTTCCAGAGTTATTTGAAATGCCTCAAACTCTTTTCCCACAGAAAACAAATTCTGGGAAAAGAATTCAGGAGCCACTGTCAGTAAACAGAAGAAACATCCAACCCTGTGTTGAATATACAGCACTTCAATCATCTTAAAGTGGGAGAAATTGTTAGTGATTTAACAATCGAAAGCCAGAGAAACTGTTTAAGGTCCAATGCCAAAATGATGCCCCCATTCCTCCATTTAAATCTGTACTTGTTAATAGGGGAGGCTCTGGAAGATGTTGGATGCAGGAGGGAAACTTCTGACCCCCCTTTGTAATGCTCAGGCTGACTTCAGACCCCTGTGAATCTGCAGATGGGCAATGAAGAGCTAATCAGGATAATGCTTTCTCTTCCCACAGCTCAATATTTTTACTTTTTGGATGGCCAGGTTCACAGCTTCTAGTTTTGTCATTAGATCTAAATATCGGGAATCAAAAAATCTTGAAGAAAGGAAAAGTAGGAGGAAAAAGACAGAAGCATTTCAAGAATCAAAATAAGTCTGACCCATACTGAAAGACCTTAATTGGAGCATGGGAAAGAACATTCCAAAGCAAAGCAAGTCTTGTGTGTGTGTGTGTGTGTGTGTGTGTGTGTGTGTGTCAGAGGGAGAGGAAGAGAGAGAGGGAGAGAGATTGAGATTGAGAATTAATTTATGAAGGCCTCTTTTCACTCTGGTTCAGATACAAGTTGTAGAAGGGACACATATCCTTTTGGAAACAGCTGGCTCGGTGATGAAGGTCCATGAGGCCCCCGTGCCTTTGCCTTGAAAGCTTGTTTGCTTTAGCAGTTTCATAACCTAAAGGCCTGCACCTGGCATCCATGGACTTTTCTCCCATTGAATGTTCAGGGCCCTTTTTCAGGTATTAGGAGTTTATGAGCTCTGCTCCTCTTATATCTTGAAGGCCAGTTGGTGACTCAGTCGACCTATTATACCCCCCACCCCAAGCGTCCCACTGTGTCCCTGGGGGTCCCTTCCCAGTTCTCTTGTCCTTGTCCTCAAAGAGGTAGGCATGAGCTCGTGCATTTTACTGCTAATCACTCCTACAGAGTTTCTCAGTGCTCAGGGGACCTTCATGAGAATCATCAGAGTTATTTGTTAGAAACTCTCAAAACTGTTCTAATAACGTTCTGTTTCTTGATCTAGTTGCTGGGTGCATAGGGATATTCAGATTGTGAAAATTCAACAAGTTATATATTTACTTATATACTACTTTTATGGTTGCACGTTATATTCCAGTAAAATGCTTGAAAAAAAAAAAAAAAACAACAACAACACCCAAACCCGATGAATCAGAATCTCAGGGGTTTGGGGCCTGAGAACATGCATTCTTAGCAAACTCCTCAAATGATTCAAGTTTGAGGGCCTTTGTGCTAAAAGGAAATAAACAAAAGATAAAGAAATCACAAATGTGCAAAGACCATTATACCAGCACTAATGAATTATGTTTCCTGGCCTTTTCATCCACTCATTCACAAATGCCTGTTCCCCTGAGATAGGGCCCAGGGTTATGGACTAGGTCCTCCCCCTCCTGCTGCTGAAGGACGCTGTTGGACCTAGATGCCATCCCTGTCCTGAAGAAACTCACTGCATCCGGGAGGAAATAGTGAGCTAATGGTCATGATGCAGGCTGCTTAGTGCTGAGGGAAAACAGGGTGATCTAGCAGCCCTGGGAGAGCCACCAACCATAACCTTTCTAGGTGGTGACTGCAGATCACACAGACTTATGGCTTCTGCTTTTAATCCTAGATGCGACGCCCTGCATCTCTCCCCTTCCACAGCGGATGGCGTGTCCTTTCCCTGTCCTCAGGGATGGCCCCCTCTCCCAGCACTTAGGGCTATAAGACAGGCAGGGAGGAACACCAGGTGTCAGGAAAGGCCTTGTGTTGTTATGGCTCAGAGCACAGGCTCTAGAGCCAGGGTCCCTCGGTTTATCTCCTAGCCCATTTGTTTACTAACTGTGGGAATGATTACTATACTACCTACCTAGAGGCATCATTCACTTCTAGGTGTGGTTACTGTGGAGAGTAAGTGGACTGCTGTCATGTAGTGCTCATGAGAGTGCCAGGTATACAGTCGGTGCTAAGTGTTCTCATAACTGTTATTGTTGTTGTTGTGATTATTACTGTTGTTTAGTCCACCGTCAGATGTCCATTGATCTTGAGTGGATTCATTACATTCCTGAGAACATCCAGAAGGGTGACACCCATCTCAGTGGGATCAGGCCACCTACTGGAATGATCCCCTTGGGACAATTCCTCCCAGCTTCTAAACAAATCAGCCAAATAGAAAAATTCTTAATTCAAACAAAAGCTTGATGATTCAACAGGAGGAAGAAGGGGAAAATATGGGTCACAGCCATGTAAGTGCCCTTCCCACAGGCTGTGTCACCACGCTGGGGTGGAGGCAGCTTTCTTGCACCCCATCCATGCAGCTGTTAATGTTACTCAGGGAAATATTCATAACAACAAGAGAATGGAATCATGCGGTGTTTGCTCCAGAACATTCAGTGGACTCACATAAGGACAGCTTTCTTTTCTTCCTCGCCACTTGCAGAAAATTTGCAGAAGTATCTTCTGTTACTGTTTATTTTTCACTGATGGGGAAATGGAGGCATGTCCAGGATTGTCAAGATATTGGCTCCAGGTCACAGAGGTAGTGAAAAGCCAGGCTTTGCATCCTTGGCTCCTAACTGCAAGGCAAGTGTGCACCGGAGGAGAGCCACACAAGCACCTGGCAATGTGTGAAGCCTGACGTGGAAAGATTCAGTACAAGGGCAGAGCTAGGGGCCCAGATACAGCATGGCACTGTGATTCAGGAATTAAGAGTAAGAGCTTCAGAATTGGACAGGTCTGGATTTGAATCCTGGTTCTGTCAGTGTTAGGGCCTGAAAGTTTGTGTCCCCCCAAAATTCTTATGTTGAAGCCCTAACCTCCGGTGTGGCTATGTTTGGAGATGGAGACTCTACGGAAATATTTGAGGTTAAATGAGGTCATAAGAATGGGGTTCTCATCTAATAGGATTAGTGTCTTTAGAAGAAGAGAGGCTAGAGAGCTCACACTCTCTCTCCATGTGGAAGCATGAAGGAAAAGTCATTTGAAGACATAACGAGAATGTGGTTGTCTGCAAGCCAGGAGGAGAGCACTCACCAGAAACCAGTTGGAGCTTTGATCTTGAACTTTTAGCCTCCAGAACTGTGAGAAAATTAATTTCATTATTTAAGCCACCCAGTCTATGATATTCGGTTATGGCAGACTAAGCTGACAAAGAGACTCCGTGTGAGCTCTGTGGCTGAGCAAGTAACTCTTCTCAACCACCGTTTCCTCATTGATCAGATGAAGATAATAGTAATCATGTTTCACAAGATTGTTAACATGATTAAATGAGGTAATGTATTCAAAGGACATAGCCAAGGGAACAGCACGCAAATGTTTGATGTTGATCAAGTACCTGCTTTCTGGCCATTGTTCTGGGTGCTGGAAATCCAGGGACAACTAAGCAAAATAAGATCCCTGCCCTCATGGAGTTCGTAGCCTACCTGGGAGGCAGATGATAAATAAGGAAACAAATAAATAATTGTGGGTTATTACAAATGCCATGAAGGAAACATTCAGGTAAACAACAGAAAGTAATCTGAGGAGGCCACTTAAGATAGGGCTGTCAGGGAAGGTCTCTCTGAGTAAGATATTTGAGTCAGGGGCCCAAAGAATAAGAATATGTGGATCATCAGGGGAGTTGGTGAACAGAGAGAGCAAGTGCCTAAGCTGGGAGGTGGAAGGGGCTTGGAGCATTCCACTTGCATGGAATGTGCAAGATGGGGGAGGGAGGCAGGAACCAAAGTTTGCAGCTCCTTGTGGGTTTTTTCTTTTAGCAATTGACAGCTATCAACTGACTCTTTGGGGGGAAATGACGTGGTCTGACTTGGGGTCATAAGAGCTGACCGGCTGCTGTGTGGAGGTTGGACTTGCGGGATGTGAGCAGAAGCAGTGAACTGTGTTAGATAACCTTCATGCCAGTTTGGGAAAGGAAGATAGTGGCTGCGATAGAGGTGGGGAGGAGAGTTCAAGTGCTGATTAGGAGAACAACAAGAGTTAGTGCTAGATCTGAAGGGAATGAGGGGAAGGGAGAGTCAAGATGACTCCCAGGATTTCACCTAACTGACCACTGATGAGAGAAGGGGTGGGGCACGTCTGGAAAGAACCGGTTTGGAAGTCTCAGGGACCTGCAGAGGTTTGCAGATCACACTCTGAGAACTGCTAATCTAGGGAAAAATAGGAGTGTGGCTCTGAAGAGTTTCAAAGAGATGGGATGGAGAGCACAAATAAAGGGGTGAAGCACTGATACAAAAGGGACCGTTCTTCCATTTTAATAAGAGAGGAGGCAAGAAGATTGGTATACATTTTCTTAGTGGCTATTTCAGGCCATTCCTCTCCACTAGTATGTGTTTTCTGAGTGAAGCACAAGTCTCCAATTAAGAAGAAAAATGGTAATGGGACACCTGGGTGGCTCTGTCAGTTGAGCATCCAATTCTTGATTTTGGCTCAGGTCATGATCCCAGGGTTGTGGGATCAAGCCCCGCATTGGGCTCTGTGCTGAGTATTGAGCCTGCTTGAGATTCTCTCTCTCTCTCTCTCTCTCTCTCTCCCTCTCCCCAACTCACACATGTGCTCTCTCTCTCTCTCTAAAATAAAATTTTACACTTGATCTTAGCCAAAAGGCTGAGAAGTGATAAAAAAAAATTTAAAACCTTAAAAATAGAAGAAGGAAATGGTAAGAATGGACAGGGGAGTGTTTAAGGAGAAAGAAGAAGGTGTGAGCTGGTCGGCTTGGCAAGTGGGAAATGAATTTGCTGGACAAGCATAGTAAATTTTTCAGGCAGTGCTCATTTGAGGTTTGTGGGCATGAAATTAAAGAGAAACCAACTGGTTGAGTTTTATGCTTCCTTTTCCCAAGAATAT
The DNA here is from genome assembly GCF_018350195.1 of Panthera tigris. Taxonomy (NCBI): domain Eukaryota; kingdom Metazoa; phylum Chordata; class Mammalia; order Carnivora; family Felidae; genus Panthera; species Panthera tigris. The sequence continues at coordinate 45,568,799 of NC_056669.1, forward strand.
TCAGCTGCTTGGGTGTGTGCACAGAAAAGGCAGATAACTTGGATCAAGGACTGCTGAAGCTTTTCTAAATGAATACAGTGGAGAAAGAGAGAGAGAGGGAGAGAGAGAATGAAAAAATTGGTTCCACAAAGGCATTGAGGGTGACTGCAAGGGAGGGGTTGTTTAAACTGGGCGAGAAGGATGAGGATGGGGGTGACAGTAGAAAAGGGAAAAGGGACAGGGTAGGTAGCCTGGAGGTTTTGATAAGGTGCCATCAGGGAGTGGGATGTTTGAGATCAGGGTGGAACTGCCAACCACAGCAAGGTTTAGGGCAGGACCATGGGAGTGGATGTTTGTGATTGGGGAAGGTGAGAAAGACAAGGAGCAGAGAGGCCAGGGATTTGGGTAGTCCATTCATGTGTATGTTGAAGGCATTGGAAGACGACAGGAAGGGTAGGAGAATGAGACCCAAAGCAAAGCCTTCGATGATAAAAGAAGCATAAGTGCCCATTGAATGGAAGGGCAGGTATCTGACAACTACCAGGAATGTGTGTAATCCGAAGGCAGGGGCTTCAAAGAAGTTGTGGTTTTTGAGAGAGGAAGCTAAGAGAAATGGTTTAAGCTACAGTAGGTGAAAAGAGGATACTCCTTCCATTTCCTATACTTGAGATACACCTGGAGTGAGAGAGCACAGGGTGTTGAGGGGCTGTGGGAGAAGAGTGGTCTCAGGGGAAAAGCCAGGTTTCCACGAGGCCAGCAGAAGAGGGAGTGGTCAGAGCAATGAGGACATAGGGGATTTTGTGAGTCATAGGTGTAGCTCTGGAAGGCTCTAGAAAGGGCATAGGGGAAAATGAGGGATGAAGGATTGGGTTAGATGATGAAAATACACAGCACTAGCCTTGAACTTCTGTGAGGTCTTGAGATATCCGTTGACTCTCCTCCCTGTAAACCTCAATGGGACAGCAATAAAGAGGGCCGTGAAGTGTCCCTCTTTCAGGTCAGCCTGGTATTATTAGGTACAATTATCATCACCCAGCTCATCTCCCTGCCTCTGGGCATAACTAATTATAGATTGTCCTACTTTAAGGTCTCCAAGAGAAAGTGATTTTATAATTTCCCTCAATAATGCATTCCATACTTTAACAGTCAGTACGAAAAAAAGTGCCTGATACGTAGTAGGTGCCTAATAAGTGTTGTTTGAGTTAATTGAATCAATTTATGGTATCAAGGTTTTCCTCTTATCTCCTTTAATTTACTCATGCAGTGCTAGTCCATTATACTGTGACAAAATAGATCCCACAATTATTTCCCCATTATCATAGACAAGCTGTTCCATATAATCTTTTCCTCAAATGTTAATTCTATTGTTATTTAGTTGTGTCACATCTGTACCTTCGCACTCCTCAGCTATATTTAAATTCCCTCAGTGTTAGATACCATAGTGGAGGCAGAGAGTCAATATTTACTAATTGTTTTTTGAAAAATATAAATATATTCTCTAATTCTTGAAATAATACTTACTTGAAAATTCATGTGTATTCCTAAAAAGCCACTGACATGTCCCATGAACCAACACTTGACCTAACATCCAGACTGTCTGGGTACAGATTGTGGCTGTGTCCCTTACTAGCTGTATAACCTCAGGTAAAATACTAATATTTTTGTACCTCCATGTTCTTGTTTGTAAAATGAAGACAGTTATCACAAATTTGTTGTGACGAGCAAGTTAACATATGTAAGTATATATTCATGGAATACTTTATAAATGATTTAACAATCTCAACCCAGATCATCAATAAATATCAATTCAATAGATTGTACTGTGACTGGTCAGGCACACCCTCTACAAATAAAATATCATTAAATGTTTCACTTCTTAAGTAATTAAAACAGGACCACATCTGTGAAGTTAGGATAGGAAAAGCAATGCCCACACTTTATAAAAAGGAGAAACATGAGAAAAACCTAGTAACTTAAATTGAGGCATCCTGAAATAAAGACGGGGACTCCCAAACAATGAGAGTCAGTAGCACGAGGCTGAGGGCTTTGAAAAAATGTTTGCTATGTATAATTACAGAAACAGAAAATGCTGCAGTAAGTCAAACTTTGCAGATGAAGAAATAGTGAAACTAACAGAAAATACCATCACACAGATTATTATTTGCTTCTGTTCATAAGGTATCCAGAGCCCAATAGTATAGAGAATTAGGAGGTAATGAAAACGCTATTGTAACTCTTGATGGAAAGCAGGCTGGGGAGCACTTAGCAAATGGGAACTTTGCAGAACCCACAGAGCTAGATGAATGTTCTCAGCAGTAAGGGAGCGAGTATTTGCATTAACAAGTTAAGGAAAAACTAAAGTAAGTCTAGAGGTCAGAATCAGAAAGGTGATAGACATTCAAGGAGGAATGCAGATCTTATTTCATCAACTAGTAAGATTAATGAAACAATGATGAAATTTAAAAAGTAAGCCTAGAGACTTTAAGAAAAAAAGTTATAGAATTCAATAAAGTTTTTTTTCTTTTTTAAAAGAAAGTGTATTCAGGGTGCCTGGGTGGCTCAGTCAGTTAAGCAACCGACTTCAGCTCAGGTCATGATCTTGCGATTCGTGGTTCAAGCCCCGCATCGGGCTCTTTGCTGACAGCTCAGAGCCTATTTCAGATTCTGTGTCTCCCCCTCTCTCTGCCCCTCCCCCACTTGTGCTCTGTCTCTCTGTCTGTCAAAGATAAACAAATGTTAAAAAAAAATAAAGCATGTTCAATCCACATTGATTTTCAAATACTAGGTCTATAAATAGGCAAAGGAAGATATTATTATGCATTTAATGTATTCATTTTTACAGTATTAGATACAGAATCCCTAAGCTGCCTTTAGGAACATTTCCATTTCAAAGTAATGTCCTCTAGTTTTTCGGCTGGTGGGATTAAATGTGATGTTTAATTTCTTTTTTCACAGTTGATAATGTTATTTTGAAATGAAAATAATTTAAGACTGACTTATAAAAAGTCACATTGACTAAAGGTTAAATCAAGACTTACTTATAAAAAGTCACATTGATTAAAGGTTGACCCAGACCCTAAACAAAGGGGAATTGGCACTGGTTTGCCTATGTTGGGGAAGAAGAAGGTGGGGCCCGGAGGCTTCAGAAGCTGGAGTCAGAATCTGCTTCATTGCCTCTCTGGGTGTGTAGTCTGGAAGAAGTCAGGGTGACACAAACATAATCTGCAGCTAACCCAGCATCGGGAGGTGTGGCTCGTATAGTCAAGACAGACAAACCACTGAAATCTGACTCAGAGACACTAGAAATACTGCCTTGCAGTAATTTTAGAAAAGAGAAAGGGAGAACAAGGCTGAGACTGCACAACATTTAATTCGTAAACACAGACTGCAACTCCCTGTGGAATGGCAGAAAGGGCATTGAACTTTTTCTGCAGTCAGAAATCCAGAGCTCAAGCCCTGGCTGTGTCTCTCAGGGCATGGGTGCACTTGGGCAGATCATTTAAACTCCCTGGGCTTCAATTTTCTCATCTTTAAAATTACAGAAATAAAGCCTTCCTCAAAGTTGCTGTGGGCATGAACAGCTTTCTGAAGCGCTGCAGGATGCTCACAGGGGTGTCCAAGGGGCTCTAGTGATGGTGGCAAAGGTAGTATTTATTCCAAACACCATAAGACAATGGAAAGAACAACAAATTTAGAATCAGGTAGATCTGAATTCACTGGAAGTCAAAGCGTAGCTTTTCTCCTTAATTACTCTTGGACTTTGGGCAAGTTTGTCTCATTGAGACTTTTTTTTTTAAATGATTTATTTATTTTTTAATTTATATCCAATTTGGTTAGCATATAGTGCAACAATGATTTCAGGAGTAGATTCCTTAATGCCCCTTACCCATTTAGCTGATCACCCAACGCCCCCCCCCCCCCCCCGCCACAGTCCCTCCAGTAACCTTCTGTTTGTTTTCCATATTTAAGAGTCTCTTATGTTTTGTCTCCTTCCTGTTTTTATATTATTTTTGCTTCCTTTCCCTTATGTTCATGGGCTTTGTATCTTGAATTCCTCATATGAGTGAAGTCATATGATATTTGTCTTTGAGGCATCTATTTTTAAAAAGGTATCTAGGGGTGTCTGAGTGGCTCAGTCGGTTAAGCGTCCAACTCTTGGATGCTTTCAAGCTCAGTTCATGATCTCATGGTTCATGAGATTGAGCCCCACATCGGGCTTTGTGCTGACAGCACAGAGCCTGCTTAGGATTCTCTCTCTCCCTCTCTCTCTGCCCCTCCCCTGATCATGCTGTCTTCTCTCTTTCAAATAAATAGTTAAAAAATTCAAGTTAAAAAAAAGATATCTATCCAATAGGGTTCTTATAAGAATGAAATAAAATAATTTATATGCCCAGAGCCTAACACAGAAAAAACTCTCAGGGAGTGCTAGTTTCCCTTTCCTCTCACATGTACCTCAGAGAGAAGTCTGTGACCAACATGCAGGGCAAAATATAGATGAATGTGGCAGCATTTCCTCCAGGACTCACCAGATGAGTAGGTGAGCAGCTCTGAAAGAAAACAGACTGTGGAAGGAGTGGAACATTTACTGTTGTTCTCTGGAAGCTCACGGGGGATTGATTCTCACGGAAGGATCAGGAAAGGCCCCAAGGAGGAGGTGAGATTGAAGATGGGTGCACAAGGGAAGGAAATTTCTAGAGACTGGAAGAATGCAGGTGAGCTGGAAAATCGTCTTAGGCTGGTGTCATTGGCAAATAGTGATGGCCGATATTATTGAGCAATGTGTTAGTTTTCTATTGCTGCTGCCATAAATTACCACACACATAGTGACTAAAACACAAATTTATTATCACTTGGTTTCTGTGAGGCGTAAGTCCCACACCGGTCACACCCAGCTAAAAACAAATCCATGCTCCCTTCTGGAGGCTCTGGGCAAGAATTCACTTCCAAGCTCATCCAGGGTGTTGGGCTCAGTTCTTTGTGGTTAGGGCTGAGGTACCTGTTTCCTTGCTGTCTTTAGCTTCTGGAAATCTCTCTGTAGCCTCATCTGTTGGTCACTCCTTTCTTCAACCCACAATGGTGGGCCCTCCTCTTCTTTCTAATATCTCTGATTTCTGCTGCTGCTACCTCTCTCTTGTCTCTTATGTGCACCTTTAATAAACACGGCTCTCAAGTCACACTCCGTGCTGCCTGTGGCCCCATTTCTATGTGAATGAGGATAGGGAGAGGCTGGGAGAGGGACTTTGTGTGCCTTCCATCCTGCTCACCTCCATCCTGGGTCCATGTGCTGACTGCAGAGCCTGGCTTCCTCCAGGAGCAAAGAAACTGTGACATGCTTGAGAGACTCCTTCAGACAGATCTCTGGAGGAGAGCCAAGGTGTGGATCCACCACGGCAGAGGAGGGAAGTCAGTGGAAGTGTCTCTCCCTGACCCGAGGGGGCCTCTGGAAGGTAGACAGCACCCCAGAGGCATGCAGCCCCTGGAAGCCAGGGCCAAGCAGGGAGGTGTGAAGCACCTTGCACCAAGGGCAAACTGTTACCAGCTGGGGAAGGGTGCACTGAGGGCAAGGGGGACTCTGGACAGGCTTGCCTTGGCATCAATTGCTATAACTGGAGCCAAGTTCACACTGTCTGCACACCCATGCTCCCATGACCCAATGTCTGGTTTCCAGTTTTGGGGGTCTCTGAGGCTTAGGCTGGCTCCCCTTCTTCAAGGAAAAAGAAACGCTTACCAGGATGCTCAGAGTCACCTGTGTCAAGGCCCTGCCGTGGCGGGTCCCGAGCCTTCCCTGAGCTTCCAGGGACCACAGCTCACAGAGTCACTGTCAGGTGGCCAGTTGCAAGAAGAGATTTCACTTGAGGGACTCAGTAGGGACACCCATGGGCAGGCTGGCCTCTGAACCAACTCTTGCAAGCCATTGCTTCTCTGGTCTTCCCATGGTTTACCTTTCAGGGTGAAAAACCCTTTCGAAGGTCCTCTCCTATTCCATGCCCCTACAAACTACCCACAGTCGAAGCTTGCCAGGACCGAGGCAGCCCAGTGAGGGCTCAGGTGGGTGACTGACCAGCTCATCATCTCATAGGGGCCCATGTGAGGTGCCCCCATGTGATCAGATCCCACAGCTAACAGGTTGGTCATGCATTCCAACCATGAACCAGGAAGTGCCTACTGGAAGAGTACCCATACCTTAGATCAGGGTGCTGGGGGTGCTGAAAGGTGGCACCCACCAGGGGCCCCATCTTGTCTGGGCCCTTCTGGGCAACTGCTCTCCATACAGCAACAGCCACTGTGGTAGAAGGGACAGAACCCCCATCCTCTTCTGGAACTTCTGGGAGCCCATAGTTCACACACAGATGAGCAGAGACAGCAGTGGTGAGTTTTGCCAGCGCAGTCTATCAGAATAATGTGGTGAAGCAGGGTGAGGAAGGGAGGGAAGGATGGATGGACTGGCCCTCAGGTGCTAGGGACCCCACATGGATCCAACCTGGTCTCCCTGGCTCCAGAGCAAGCTGCATCCACACTGTCCCAAACCTGACTGTCAGGGAAGGCCCTGTGCCCGGCTGAGGCACATGCATCTGTCACACCCCACGCAGGCTCTGTCCCATGTGGTCTCCGGGTACCAGGGCATGCATAGGCCTGGAACAGAGAGCATGGAACCTGTTTTGGGGACCCAGGGGCCCATGTCTGAGGTGCGCCAGGTCAGGTGTGGTTTGAGGACTGAAGGTTCCGGCAAACCTATGGCACACCCTGCCCAGGGGGCATGTGCTCAGGCAAGCAGGTGGGCCAAGGCAGCCCAAGGAGGCAGCCACGGCCCCTGGCAGTGCCACCTGCTTCACTGGCCAACATCCTGCTCTGACTCCTCACCAGCTTGCCGCAGGTCGTCACACTTCTGCCCCAGCCCATCGTGCACTTCCCACAGCTGCGGATTCATGGCCATGTAGGCCAGCCTCTGGTGGGAGAGCTGTTCCAGCCGGGCCTCAGTGTCCTCTGCCCTCCCGGAGAAGCCTGGGGAGGCTTCTGGGACCAGGATGGTGAAAATGGGGTCCTTGGCAGGAGTCTCCCACACATCGTCCAGCACCTGCTCCACCGTGGGAGGCCCTGAGCCAGTCGTCAGCACCACTCACTTCCTGGCCTCGGAACCCACCCCCAGGTGCACACCCGAGCTGCCAGCACTGCCCAGCACACACTTCACCTGCTGCTGTGCAGCCAGAGAAATCTCCTCTGCCTCCAGCCAGAGAAAGCTCTCTGCTTTGAAGGGTTTGTGTAATTAGATTCGGCCCACCCACAAAATCCAGAATAATCTCCCCATTTGAAGGTCCTTAATGTGTCCTATATCCATGCTATTTCTTTCTTGGGTTCTAGAGATCAGGGTGTGGACATTTTGGGAGTCCATTCGCTCTACCACAACATGTCATATGGACCAGGTACTTTGCTAAATGCATTCTCTGTTATCTCATGTAATCCCCTCAGTTACTCTATGTAATTTAATCCTTTCAGTCCCTCTGTGACAGAGGAAACTGAGATTCAGAGATGATAATCAGCTTCCCCAGAGTCACACGGTTAGGAAGTATATGAACCAGAATTCGAATGTAGGTCATCTGAGTCGAGCTCAAGTCCCTGTAGAGGATAAACATCTAAAAGGAAAAGTCACCAAATCGGAGGGCTTTGAATGCCAGAGTGAGATCCATGGGCCTTTTTGTGTGTGTGCAGCCATACTCCATATGATCATGTGGGAAGAAAATATCCAAAGCACAGGCACTGTGTGGAAAGCTGAATGATATTTGAAAAGCATGGGTTAGAGACATTCCTGGGGAATAGGAGGCAGATTAATTTTCATGGGACATTGAATTGGTCTCAAGAAATCATATTCTTGGAAAAAATCCAGTGTGGTCTGTCAAGGCACAGTATGGGTTATGACCATGAAATAAATAAAAATACAAAGTTATTAGCCCAGATTCTGGGAGGTCTCCACAGGATGTGATGAAGCCTGAAGGTCACTCTTGGTTTATTTAGTATCTTCACAAGTGATCTTGGAACAAGGGATCTTCATCTTTTTTTAATGGAATTCATGAAGATAACAAAATGGCTCAAGCTATAGTCATCAGAGAGGACAGAGAAATGTTGACAGGAAACATTTCCCATTCAACTTGGGGTAAGGGAAGCAAGGAATTCAAAACATAGATAGTCACTAAGATAAGGAGATCTTCACAAAGCCACCATGATTTAGGAGGCCTACAATGAACATAAAAGGCAGAGAGGAAACAATATTGAAAGTTAAATATGGTAGCTAGCCTGAGCCCTGTTCCTGGATGTGCAAATTTCCAGGTGTCGTAAACGTCTGTGCTTTGGGGCACAGCTGGAGGGCAGCCCCTGGTCATGCACTGTGCTGGCTTCCTGGGTACCAGCAAGTAAGAGTAGTTTGGGGAGAACCTGAGGCAAAGCAGCACAGAAAATGTTGGAGAACAAGTTAAATAACGAAACGCACGTTATGGAGAGGGGCTGTACCTCCTGTCACCTTGCCTGCCTGCTCTCCCCCCTCAGTTAAGCCTTCTCTGGGACTGGACCACAGAGCAGTGTTCAGTGGCACCCATGTTTCTCCCTGAAGACTCTCTCAGGGACTTCCTACATCTTCATGATGTCATTGTATGTGTCAGGTTGGTTGGTAATTACTGGCTTACTTGACTTTCTCCTTCTCTAACCTGGGGCTCCATAAGGCCATTTGAGGAAAACACAGGTTAGGAGGCTGTCCACAGAAGTGGCTTTAAATCTTTTTTGGGTTCAAGATCCCTTTAAAAAATTGATAAAAGCTATGTTTTCTTTTTCTAGAAAAACAAACAATTACAAAAATATTTGCATGCAACTGTGAAGGATTTATGAAACCCCTCAGTCATTTTTGGAACCCCAAGGGGATCCCCTGGTCTATCTCTTCCAGGTTAATAACCTCATTGTTACAACAATGACAAATGTTCAACAATTCTCACCACTCCCTACCTGAGTCTTTCCTCCCCACTGCATGCCTCAGTGCATTTGTAAACATTCTCCCTCTGAGCCTGTTTGTGATTTCAAAAAGCTACCTCAACACAGTACTCCCTAAGTAGTCCTACCAATACTTCAAACCCGGCACCAAGTTCAATCCTGGAAGTAGCAAGGGAAGCTAGGAGAAAGACTCATTCAAGTCAAAGGACATTCTGTAAGTGGAAGGAGTGGGAAAAGGCTGAAGAGCATGAGGATGGAGAAAAGGGTTATGGGAATAGTCACTCAGATGCTTGGGGACTTAAGAGAGGGCACTTTAAGTGGAGCTGTGGGTTGCAGCCAGACTACAGTAGGTTAAATTGATGGGTTTCCTTGATTATTCTAAATAATCAGTTGTATGCATAGGGACATATGTACAAGGATGTTGACTATGGTATTATTAAAATAGTACTAGTACAAATTGGAAACAGTCTAAAAGCCAAATAGTAGAGAATTTGGTTAATTTGATTTTAATCCATCTATATTATGGAATAATATTATATTAGTAAGAACTTTTAAGTAACAGAAACTTGAATCAAACCAGTTCAAGCAAAGAAAGAAAAAAGGAACTTGTTAGCTAATGCAATTGAAGAGTCCAGAAATTGCATTTAGGCAGTTCTGGATGCTGAGATGATGTCCTCTGTTCCTGAAATCTTTCTCTCCGCCCCTCCCCTCCCTGCCCCCTCTTCCCCCACCCCTCCCCTCTTTTCTGAGATGGATTCATTTTTAGACGAGATCTTTCTACGTGTTGGGAAGGATGACCCTGATGGTTCCAGCATTTCTAGAGCTTATTGTCTCCACAAGAGGGAAAATTTCTTTGCCTCACCTTCTAGGTCAGGACCCTGGCCCAAGAACATTGGTCCTGTTTAGGTCACTTGCCCATCCTTCAACCAACTGCTGTGCCCAAAGAAGTGGAGTACTGTGATTGGTCAGCTCAAGCACACATGCCTTCCTTGAAAAACCCATCAGAATCATACTGTGGGAGGAAAAGGCATCTTCCAAAAGGAAGAAAGATGATGTGCCCCACCAAAGTGTCCATCATAATGGTAACCTTATTTTTTAACATAATGTAGATCTATAATTATGAGCACAAAAACTTTGGGGAAGGGGAGAGACTGAGGTCCCATCACAGCTCTCTGCCTGGAATTCCTGTGCCCAGAACCCCCCACCTCTTTTCCAACTTCTACTTTTCCAGACTATTGACTATGTGGGATGGGCAGAATAATGTCTCCCTTTCCCAAAGATGTCAACACACAAATTCCTGAAGCCTGTGAATATGTTGCCTTAGTTGGCAAATGGAACTTTGCAGTTGGGATTAAGTTAAGGATCTTGAGATAGGAGAGGAGCCTGGATTACCTGGGTGGACCCCATGGAAAGATGCTCCATTTACACTGTGAAGTTAGAAAAGAAAGTTACCGAACACAATGTGGAATATGATTTTGTCTTTACTTTCAAATCTGCTTTACTATTTATGAACATATATATGCATGGAAAAAAAGTTTCGAAAATGCACTCCAAGATGATACAGAGTTATTTCCAAGGGGTGGGGATAGTAGATTTTTTTCTCCTTTTGCTTTTGTGCAGTTTTTAACTCTCTTACCATGAGCATAGATGACTTATATAATCCGCAACTATAAGCCCAACAGGTGAAGAGGAAGTGGCCATTAAAGGGAAAGGTGGGATGGTTTTGTGAGTGGGAAGCATGTTGGAAAAAAAAGTTGTTTGCTTTTTCATTTATTTGCATGGGGAACATCTGTTTATCAGCTGAAGCCATGGGCCTGAGGATGCCGAAGAAGGAGATGCATGAACAAGGGAATGAGACAGGGAGTAGCATGTCTAGGACTGGGGGCGGGGAGTACCCCATCAGGACTGCAAATGGGCCCCTCAGGGTTGGGGGGGGGCAAGAAGGAGAGAGGAAAGACTGGAAGAAATGAGACAGCTTCTAACTGGAGGTAATCAACAACCTAAATCTCCTAAGCAAAGCAGTACATGGGCAAAGGGGCTCGAGTGGGCCAGGGACTTAGGAAAAGCAGAAACAGTTGGAAATTGTGCTGTGGGGAAAGTGACAGGGATCCGCTAGGATCAGTGGGGCCTTCTGAGCAGCACTGAGGACCCAGCTGAGATTAGATAACAGGGATTTGTTGTCGCGCTAATCATAGCAATTTTTCCAGCAACACTGAGCAGCTCAGGAACAGAAGCAATGCCAGCAGAGAGAAAACAGAGTGCCTGAGCTGCACTAAGACTTTGGATTCTTCGTGAGGGGCCCCTCGGTGGACCTCAGTGACCTCAGGACTCAGAGCCTCCTAATTCAGTTCTTTGATTAGGAAGCCAGAGCACTGCTCTTCCTTGAGCTGTACGTGCCACCGTCTGGCTGCTGTGTCTCTTTCAGGCCTTGCTGAGATGAATCCAGGGGCTTACCAGGGAGAGTCCAAAAGTTTGGCTTTTGAGAAGCCAAAAACAAAAAGCAAAAGCCAAAAGAGCATAGGGTGACAAAGGATGTAAGCAAATGGTGCCATTGTGCTATGGGGAGGACCCAGGAGAAAACGGGGAGGAGACAGGGTAGTTTTCAAAGCAGAGATAAAGCCCAGACTGACCTTCAAAGGGTAAGTAAGAGTTAACCAGGCAAAGTAAGTGAGGAGGGCATCCCTGGGAGGGGGAACCACATGAGCAAGGGCGTGGAGGCATGAAGCTGCGTGCCGTGTACAGATAGCCACATACAACTGAATGTCATTACAGGGTATAGTAGAGGGGAGGGCATGGTGGGAGACAGGGCTGGAGGGGACATTCAGGGATGTGCCCTGCAGGGTGGAGGAGAAGTGTCCTATGAAGGGGCTTGAGAGAACAAGATCAGAGAAATAAAAAGGAGGAAAAGAAGAGCATATAGTCTCCTAAGTCAGGTTAGTCAAGAGGTAATTAGCAAGAATGATTGACTGTGCCCAGTATCCCAAAGATGCACAATGAGACCATTTCAAAAATCTTATCAATGGACGTGGCAATTAGGAGATTGCATATGACCTCTGCCAAGTAAGTTTTGATGGCGCAGTGAGCACGCAAGTCCACAAGGAAGGGAAGGTAGGGAAGAAGATAAAAAGAACAAGTGGAAATAACTGAGAAGTTCAGCTCAGCAGAAAAGATAAGGGAAAAAGAAGTGAGAAGGAATCAGAACTTCAAGAGAGGATGTGTGTGTTTAAGGATGGGAAAGATTCTAACAGGGGCTGTCAGGAAGGTGCAGGACAGGTAGACTTTTAAGAAAGAGAAAAGATAATGAAGAGCATGGAGGCCTTGGGATGGGAGAGGGTGAGTTTAAACAGGAGGAGGGTTGCCTCTTTCTCTGAGTTTAAAGAAGGGGTGTGAGCCTTACAGGTGTAGCTACGTTGATTATGGGGAGCAGAGCTCTTCTTGTCTGACTGCCTCCACTTCCCTCATGAAGCAGCATGGTGATCTCCTGAAAGTGAGGAGATGAGGAAAACAGAGGAGTAAGGAAGAAACGGCCTGTCTAGCAAGGCCCTGTGAAAGGGCTGTCAGAGAGCGCGGGGCCTGTGCAGGCTGCAGGAAGTACATGAGGTCAAGTGTGGAAAGTGCACAGTTCAGAGCTAGACAAATAAAGGCTCTCAATAAATGGGAAAAATTATCCCCATGGGGGCACCTGGGTGGCTTAGTTGGATAAGCGTCCAACTTCGGCTGCAGTCATAACCTCGTGGTTCATCAGTTCGAGCCCTGTGTTGGGCTCTCTGCTGTCAACACAGAGCCTGCTTCAGAAACTCTGTCCCCCACCATCTCTAGACCATCCCTGCTCATGCTCTCTCGCTCTCTCTCAAAAACAAATAAACATTTAAAATGCATATATATATATACATATATATATATGTAAATTATCTCCATGTAAGGAGAATCATGAGGGCCTAACCTCAAAGGGACAAAGTCCCAGTGGAGGCAGTGATGGGTCTGAAAGCCAATCACATATGGGGCCTTGAGGGTAGATGTCTAAAGATTTTTTCTTTTAGTAGTTTGAACATTGCTCTCTAGCAACTGGGAGTTGAGATTTGGGAAGAAGAGCTAGTTTTGGAAAACAAAGAAAAATTGCAAATTCAAGAGCCATGTTATAATTCCAGAGGTAGAAACAACTCCAAACTCAGTCTCTCCCGTTAGGGACTGACTAACCCTAGTGACTGCAAATCAAGAAAGATTAAATCGATAAAGGTGACACCACCCTACAATCTGAGGTGATGTGGCTCAAAGCAGGGAAAAAAAAAAAAAATGATCCCGTTACTGGGACTGGTTGAATGTCCAGATTACTTCAATGTGTATCTTATCTTATTCAGTCTTCTAATAAGTCAACAAAGTCAACAAAAACAGAGTTTGGCATAGATTGTGTTAGCATGTCCCCAACTATGCTGGATGTTCCCAGACAGGTGCAGGCAGCATGTACAAGCACCCCGCCCACCCACCACTTTTTTTTGCCTGTAGCACCACGGTTAGCCAGTTAAGAGTACCAGCTCTGCTGTTGCACTAACTGGGACTGATCTCACCTATCCTTGCTGAAAAGTGTTACATCACTCTGCAAACCAAAGTTTTCTCATCCGCAAAATGTGGATAATATCAGTATCTATTTCCAAAGGTGTTTGTGAGGATTAAATCAGGTAACGCATGTATAGCACTTAGTACTTTTGCCTGGCAATAAATGCTAGTCCTTAATATTATTATTAGCCTGACTTTCCTATAATTCATTCTTGGCTGTTTAATGTCCTTTCTGCTGCCAAGCTCTTCTACTAATCCATGAGCCAGTCAGATGAGGTCCCCAAAGGTAAGGCAGCCATGTTGTTTTTACAATATCACAATTTGCCAAGTTCTGTGGATGACAAAGAGATGCCATAAGATGGAGTGCATTCAAACAAAAGCTGCTAAGTGGGTCTTGTTAGCAGCATTAGTGTCCTAAGGAGGGAAAAAGCACAGCCCCTACTTGGCTAGAGGTCTGAGGTCTGCTGTCTTTGAATATTGGAGTCTTAGGAGGAATAAGAGAGAAATTAAAAACCTATTAGCCCCAAACCGAGACTTTCCCCCTGAAGATTCAGAAAAATTAAAGAAGAGTTTAAAATGTAATGACTTTCTTATTACAGGTATCAGTGTTGTTTAATGATGTCTTTATGCCTCTTAAAATTATCTCACATACTACCAGTTGCATGTCTCCCGTGCTGGTGTAAAGCAGTAAATTTTCCTCTCTCCTCCAAAAGCTCTTCTAAGGTGAGCTGTGTCAAGATGGGGAAGTGACTCAGCAGGAGGGGCTCTGAGGCCCTAAGTTAGAGCATCTCTGTTCTTACTCAGTCCTGTGAAGTACTTCATTTGTTACAGGGTTGCATTGCTAGAAAAGAAAAATCTTGAAAGCTACCAGCCTACTGATTGATAGCAATTATACATCTGCTTATGGGCCAGATGCTCTATATACTTTAAACTTCTCTCTACAAAGTAGTTTACTAATGGAAGAGGCAGTTGACACTTGGAAAGATTAAGGAACAGGTCCAAAGTTACCCAGCTATAAGTGACAGAATCGGCATTCCAACCTAGTCTGCTCCCTTTCTACTTTTACATCCTGCTTTGGAATTCTTTCAATTCAGCAAATGTTTAATAAGATTCTACTACTTTCTAAGCTCTTGTTAGATTCTGGATTAGAAATTCACAATCTACTGGAATAGAAAAGCACATGAATAAATATTTACACAAAGTGTTTTGGAATGCTATCCTCCAATGAAACGTGGAGGGAAGAGTGGTCAGTTCCAAGAGGTGAGGTGAGAGAGTGGTCATTTAGGCTTCGTGTCATACTGCAACGCTCGGTGACAAGGAAGAGTGCTGGTAGAGATGACAATGGAGGGTTGAGGAGGCCAGATTCTAACAGGCTTTGTATATCATCCATACAAAGACGCAGAGCCCTGGGGTCTAAGAATTGCATCATTCAATTGATTTACACTCATGGTTTTTTCCTGTTTGCTCTCCCCTTAATATTTAGTTGTTTTGAAAATTCCAGCCTTCACTAAGGAATCTGTGGAAGAGATTTGTTGCCACTTTAGGAGGAAAATGGAAAGATGTCTGAAGAAAGACAGAAAGGTATTTGGAGGGGTAGCCCCTCTCTCACCAAGGAGTGCGGACTTTCGACAATGAGGAGCCAGTGTTGGATTATAATGCTAAGTTATCATACTGTAGCTCAGAAGTCAATTTAGGGCCTCCTTGGCCCACATGCTCTGGGTAAACCTGCTTCATGGCTCTAATTTCACAGCCTGGGAAAGCCCTATGTATCCCCCAATACTTGCTTCCCAAGGACTTACTCTCTCATGGCTCATCTGTCTGTAGATTTCGTCTTCTGCAAGTGCTGCCTTTGTGTTACACCAAGAATGACCCCAACCAGACATGAAAGTCAACATCCAAAATAACTCACTCACATAAAAGCACAAATGAGCATTGTAGATATTACTAAAGATTTCGTAGAGGCGTCAGAAGATTTTACAGCAGTCACATGAAAATCTACTTTTAGACATTCCCATTTTCTTCAAATTCCTCTTTCATGCAGTATCCAGTCCAAAGTACCTTTCCTCATTTCCTGAGTTATCCGTTGGAACTTCAAATTCTTCCCTCTGTTACTGAAAATTTCATCCATTACCCGGACCTAGAAATACATCTGGACTAGGAGCCAAGGATTAAGATCAAATTCAAGCTTCAAGCATTTATAAAAGCTTTTTCACCCCATCTTACACAACTTTCAGGCCAAAATACAGTGTTCTTCATAAGAGGAATCCTGATGTATAATTTCCCCTATCTGCTTATTAAAGAATTAAGCGTAAAATCTTGATTCAAATGAGTAAAACCAAACAGACACATGAAAAGATGCTAAACATCACTCATCATCAGGAGATACAAATCAAAATCACAATGAGATACCACCTCACACCTGTCAGAAAGGCTAAAATTAACAACTCAGGAAACAACAGATGTTGGCGAGGATGAGAAAAAAGAATACTTTTGCACTTCTGGTGGGAATGCAAGCTGGGGCAGCCGCCCTAGAAAACAGTATGGAGTTCCTCAAAAAATTAACAATAGAACTACCCTATGACCCGGCAATTGCACTACAAGGTATTTATCCAAAGGATACACATATGCTGATTCGAAGGGGGAAAAGGAACCCCAGTGTTTACAGCAGCACTATTAACAATAGCCAAATTATGGAAAGAGCCCAAATGTCCATCAACTGATAAAATGGATTCAGAATATATATATATACATACACACATACACACACACACACACACACACTTGGTGATCAAAAAGAATGAAATCTTGTCATTTGCAACAACATGGATGGAACTAAAGTGTATTATGCTAAGTGAAATAAGTTAGTCAACAAAGAAAAATATCATGATTTCACTCATGTGTGGAATTTTTTTTAATTTTTTTTACCGTTTTTTTTAACGTTTATTTATTTTTGAGACAGAGAGAGACAGAGCATGAATGGGGGAGGGTCAGAGAGAGAGGGAGACACAGAATCCGAAACAGGCTCCAGGCTATGAGCAGTCAGCACAGAGCCCGACGCGGGGCTCAAACTCACGGACCGCAAGATCATGACCTGAGCTGAAGTCGGACACTTAACCGACTGAGCCACCCAGGCTCCCCTCTCATATGTGGAATTTAAGAAACAAAACAGATGAACATAGGGGAAGGGAAGGAAAAATAATATAAAAAGAGAGAGGGAGGTAAACCATAAGAGACTCTTAAATATAGAGAACAAACTGAGGGTTGCTGGAGGGGCTGTGGGTGGGGGGAGGGGCTAAATGGGTGAGGGGCATTAAGGAGACACTTGTTGGGATGAGCACTGGGTGTTATATGTAAGTGATTAATCACTAAATTCTATTCCTGAGATAATTATTATGCTATATGTTAACTAATGTAGATTTAAATAAAATTTTAAAAAATTCTAAAAAAGACATAATGGTAATATCTAATTTCTAGGACTGTTGTCAGCATTAAATATTAAAATGTGTATAATTTAGAAATGTAAATATGCTTTAAAGTTTAAATTAATTAGTTAATTCATTAAAAATAAAAGGAGCAAATCCATACCAATATTTGTAGTAGGTGACCTCCTTACAAGAATAAAATCACCCTCATTAATCCCTGGGGGAAAAATTTGTACCAGAATCAACTTGAGATAGGCAGGAGAGGGGACCCTTTTTTAGTCTTATCAATGGAAAGAGTCAAGATGTTTAAAAGAAGATCATTGGTGGTGGGTATCAATGTGGCATTTTACATACAGCAGCAGGGAGCTTTGAAGTGAGGGCCTAGGCAAAGGCTCTGGGAAGTGATGTCAGCTCACTTGGGTGGGTAGCTAGCTCACTGCCATTCCTGGATCTTGTCTGATATGGGAAGAGGAGAAATCCTGAGAACGATTCAGTTCAGTTGGGACCAGAGCCTGTGCTTTGGAAGTAGATAGCCATCTCCAAATCCCTTACTTTTTTTTTTTTTTTATTATTTTATTTTCAATGTTTATTTATTTTTGAGAGATAGAGACAGAACATGAGCAGGGGAGGGGCAGAGACAGATGGAGACACAGAATCGGAGTCAGGTTCCAGGCTCCGAGCTGTCAGCACAGAGCCTGATGGGGCTGGAACTCTGGAATCATGAGATCATGACCTGAGCCAAAGTCGGACGCTTAACTGACTGAGCCACGCAGGCGCCCCTGAATGAGCTTTTTAAAAAAATGTTTATTCATTTATTTTGATAGAGAGAGAGATCCAGTGGATGAGGAGCAGAGAGAATGGGGGAGACAGAATCCCAACCAGACTCTGCACTGTCAGGGCACAGTCCAATGTGGGATTCGATTCCACTAAACACTGAGATCATGACCTGAGCCAAAACAAAGGGTCAGACTCTTAACCAACTGAGCCACCCAGGCATCCGATGAATGAGCTTTTTGAAATATCTTTCAGTGGTAAGAGTAGAGGTCCCTGGGAAAGGTGATCAGAGTTCTGTCTGGGTTGTGGGGACTTTAGGTACAAATTCTACATCTAAGTGACCTGAAGACTCTCAGAAGAAGATTTCATTTTACTGCTTTACTTTTACTGATTTAAAAAGTGGTGTGTCGAGGTAACTTTGTTGTATCCCCAAGTCCATGGGTAAGGCTGAGTGAGGAAAATGGCCCTCCTCTTTCTCTCCATCAGGCCACCATGCAGAAAGCAGAATCCATTAGGGTATCTTCTCTGCCCTTCTTTTGTTCTTTCTCCTTGTCAGGCTTTCTGTAGACGTTCTCTGAGTGGTACAAGGCTCAGTTACCTTCTCTGATTGGCTAAGAGCTCTTTTTAATACCCTGGTTAACTGGTACATCTTTTCTTTCAAATGGAGCATGGTGTGGGGCTGTTGAAGGGAGAGGAACAGGAGGGGAGGAGCAGTGTCTCTTGTGTCTCTGTGAGTCCTGAATGACACAAATCTTGCTCTGGCTTCAGATCAGATATGCACAACCCATGGGAGGCAAGCGCAGTCACACCAGCCCACTGGAGTTTTGCTGGCCTCAGGAAGAATCCTTGGTACTGAGACCAGGGGCACAGGGCCTGGTCAGAGCCTCACTGGCAGGAATTTCGTGTGTAAACTTGGCTTACAACCAGCAGTGTTCCCATTCCTCACCTGCCCCAGTTCTCTCAGACAAAAGAGAATGGGGGTGGAGGGTGGGAATTACACTGCAAACGGCCCTCTGAGCTTCTAGGAAAGGATCCAAATTATTTCACAGAAGAAGGAAATGGATGGGTTTAAAGATATAGGAAGAAACCAGAATGCTTCTCTCTGAGGCGATTTGGTCTCTTATATACCAAATAAGTCATGAGTGACTAGACCTTACCCAAATTCTTGCTTTATTCCCATATTCCATGAAAAACATTACACCAGTACAACCCTGTTTCACTTTTCTGTTTTCCAGCCAGGAAACTGATACGACAGGTCAACTTGTCAGTAAGGGTGAAGGCCAGGGCTGGCCACTCATCACCAGGGCCAGGTCCCACACTAGCTGTAGCCAGCAGGACTCTGCCAACCCAGGCACACAGTGGCCATGGCAGTGGCAGGAGGCAGGTGGTTCCAGCAGTAACTTTCTTTTCCTAGTGCATAGGGGTGTGCTGGAGGTTGGCTACTGGAGCCTCAAGCCTAGACAATTCTGTTTTCACTCTGCCCACTAATTACTGCATCCCTTACATCTCCTGGCCTTGATCCCTGGAAGATTTGGGTTTGTGTGGCATCCCTTACATCTCCTGGCCTTGATCCCTGGAAGATTTGGGTTTGTGTGGTATTTTGTCTGCACATTCATCTGAAAGGTAGCAACCTATACATTTATAGGTGGGTTCAAAAATATATACAAAATAGCTTTTCTTTAACGGTATGTGATTATTCTTTTAAGTTATTATTCTATCTGGTGATAGAAAGTTAATCTCAGTCCGTTTGAGCATGCCCACTTTTCCTCTGGAGATGCATCCAAGTGGTAGGTGGAGATGCAGAGCGCATTGGATCTGTGAGGTTATGTGCCTAGGACTTTTAGTTACCTCTATTCCTGCAAAACCAACTGAATCATCTGCAAAGAGATGGTAACAAAGGTTAATTATTTTATAGTCCTGGAAATCAGGTATCTTAAAGGAACGATGCTTAAAATGAAAAAAGAAAATATTAATTAAGTTTGTATTAAAGTAAAGAACCAAGACTTGAGCACTGAGACTTGAACAATGAGTCCAGTAGATTCCAACAGGCCAGTGGAAGAAAACCATCCAGTTATGCAGTGTGACTCATTGAGTTTCTCGAAGGTTTTCAGCTTGTCGATGCTCTTGATGATGTTGTTCACAGTCTAGGTTAGCTCTCATATAAATAAAGGCATGAATGACCCAAGCATTTTGTCAGACTTCCTTAGTAAGTCCAGGCTTGTCCAGAGAAAATTCTGGCTCACCCATGGTCTGCTGCAATGGTGACTCCTTCAAGATTTATATCAAGTCATTGAGTTTCAGCTTGCAGATCCTGGGATGAATAGCCAGCAGCAAGATAACCTAGAGTCCCACTAGGGATAAAGACAGTTAGGTTAGAGTTCTCGGTAATGCCGTTAGGGGAGAGGAGATAAACTGGAAAAGTTAGTTTGGAAGATTGTAGCCAGATATTGAAGGAATCTGGAATAATTGAAAATTTGGGGAGTATTGACAATTTGGACAAGGTAACAGGATCAGGTCCAATTTGCAGGAAAATCCAGTCCAAAAATCCAAACTGTTTTTTCCATAGGGAAGAAAGAAGTCAATTAATCTCTCCCAGACAAGACTGAGTTTGCATATCAATCACCTACAATTTACAAAGAGGCATAGCTCAAAGGCAATAAAAGTCTCATAAATAAGCCCATCAAATGTAGTTAGCTCTGACCACAATGAAATACCCTTTCAGCAGCCTTCTGCAACTTTCAGTATTTGTTAACACATCCTTTTTCTGCAACTTTCACTATAGTACAACTTTTCCAAGTGGCAAAACAGGACACATCCTGTTCACATCCATGAACAGACCCAAATATATATAGCCTCTCTGTAGCATATAAAAATAAGAAGCTAAAGTATATAAGTTTAAATTATACTTGGTAATATTTCTTCAGTATTATTTTTAGAAATGATCTTGGTATCTAATGGATATGTATTCATTAACTCAATTTAGTACCAGTCCAAGATTATAAATTACTTAAACAAAATTATCTTCAAGCTGACAAACTACAAAACATAATTACTGTTGAAATAAAGTTTGTCAGAACAATGATTTGGTTTGGTTAAGCAAAAATTCACATTTTTGGTAATATATATTTAGTAGAAGTAATTCTAGCTTATCCTATCAGTAAATCTGGGTAAGTTTAGGAAGAAGATATTCAAGTAGAATAAGACTGTTTGTTTGTATTTTACTCAACTTTAAGTGAAAATAGACCTGTTTTTATTAAACTCAAATTACCAAACTAGTCTTTTTGCCCAAGATTTATGTACATCCTGAGAACTTGAATTAAAAAAATTTCCTGGGTTTCTATAAGAATATCTCTTTTTTTCACATTGACAGTATTTCAATCTCAATTCCCTTTATTTTTGGAATTTTAGGAATATTCAATTTATATATGAGCTTATTATTATTATTATTATTATTATCTCTCAGCCAACCAGAATACAAGGACTTCTTTAAGAGATTGTATAATTTAATTTGGGAATACCATCCAGAGATAGGAAAATACAGCATACTCACATAATGAGAGGCTTTCTGAGGTTTTTCTGAATGACAGACATATAAACATACAGACATACAGTGGGAGATGCATAGAACCTCAAATTCTAAAATTTCAGCCACAGGGGGTGCCTGGGTGGCTCAGTCAGTTAACCCTCGACTGGTGATTTCGGCTCTGCTTAGGAGGTCATGATCTCACGATTGGGTTCATACCACCCCTCTGCCCCACCACTGCAGCACAGAGGTTATTTGGGATTCTCTCTCTCCCTCTCTCTCTGCCGCTCCCCCCATCTCTCTCTCTTCCTCTCTCTCAAAAATAAATGGATAAACATTAAAAAAAATAATACTAAAAGAAAATAAAATTCCAGCCACGGGTTAAACTTGGTCTTCCTCTTTGTTCTCAATCTTCTTTTCCCAGACTGTACTTTGAGATCCTCTTCTTTCCTCGGAGCTGATTCTAAATGACCCTCTTCCCTGAAGCCTTGCCTCAGTCCTGAGAGGTGTCATTTCTTCCACAACCCTTGTCCCTCTCTGATCACTTGCATTGGTCTACCTGGGATTATAGTTATTTGTGTATATTGCTTACCTTTACCTTCTCATTAAATGAAGATTTAGTGATGGTAGAGATTAGACTATATTTCCTTCCACAAATGCTCACTCTATACCTCCTGCATTTTAAGCACTGTACTAATGTAACATAAACAGTTGAGTCACAAAAAGGCAGGGTCCCTGCCTTCATGGAGCTTCCACTTTGGATGCCGATATACATTTGTTGTTCTCTGCATGATCAGCGGTGATCTGTTGAATAAATTAATAAATAAATGAATAACTTTAGTCTTAGAGTCACGCTGATACTGAAAAAGAGGTAACTTTTTTTTTTTTTGGAGGACTTATTACATACCCTGAGCTCTTGAGCACTTTGAACGAATTATTTAATTTTATCCTACTAATGTCCAGACTCTGTGCTGGGTGCTTTATACACCTACTTCTAATCTTTACAGCAATCTTGTGAGGTAGATAGTATTGTCCCCATTTTACAGAGGAAACAACTGAGACACAGTGAATTTATCCCATTTGTCCTAAGTTATGATGCTTGTAGGTGCTAGTACAGGAATCTGGATTCATGTCTGACTCCAAAGCCCAGAGCCATACTGCTGAGTATGGCTGAACTGCCTTGGAGAAAGCTTAGGTCATATATTCCAGACAACAAATCATGGGTAAGTGTCGACAGAGGAAGTCTGTGCCCCTCAGGCACTTAACAATAGGTTGGACCACACCAGTGACCTCCGGGCCCCTCCAGCCTTCATTTAGATGAGTCCAGGCGGGAGCCAAGACCAGCAAGTGGTGGCATGCTGTGTGCAGGTGGTCCCCAGGGGGCAGAGGGCTGCCTCTGCACCTGAAACCACACTCAGCCAGGCAGTCAGGAGCCCGGGGCTGCCAGGGAACAATAAGAGCCATTCGTGCCAGAAGCACACTCCTCCCATCGAGGACATAATTCACATTCCTTGCTTTAAAATCAGTGCTCAGATATGGGCCTTTTGTGGAAGAGATGCCGTGTATGTAAATGAGCTAAATGATAACCAATACCAAATGAATTTTAACCTCTCAGCTTTGCAACAAATGGCCGCAGTCAGTCTCACTGACGGTAAGCGTTGCTCCCTTTACTTGAGGGATGAAACAGGTCTCTCAACTCCTACAGAGAATCAGGGCCAATAGTAAGAGCAGAGCACTCTTAGGACACGTCTACTCTGCTGAGGCTTTGCAGACATGATCTCATTTATTCATCACAGTCACCCCGTGAGGTGAGCACAGTTATTATCCTCCTCAAATTACCAGTGAGGAAACGGGCACAGAATGATTTAAGTTCCTTGTCCCATATCACACGTAAATGGTGGCAGCGGGATTTGAAACCAGACTGAGTCCAACGACTGTGCGCTTAACCACTACGTCATATGGCATCTCCAGGCAAAAATTACACAGAAGATCGTTATAATAATGGCCACCATGAAGCATACCTCCCTGTGTCCACACCCCTTTGCAACCTCTTTGCTGCCTCTCTCATCAAGAAGCGGTGGAATCTATTGCTCCACCGTCCTGTCTTTGATGTTGTTGTTGTGAATCTGGGATCATCCTGTGACTTGCATTGACTAATTGGTTATGGCTGAAGGACTGTGGGAGTTACAGTCTAGACCTTAGGAGGCGTTGCAGATCCCACTCTTACCTTCTTAGAATTCTAAGGCTGCCGCATTAGGAGGAAGGCCAGGCTGTCCTCTTGGAGGAGGAGAGGTCACGTGGAGCAGAACCACGGCTCTCCGGTCCGCTGCCAGCATCAACTGCTGGCTGACTCAGGCCCTCTTGGACCTTCCAGCTTCAGCTGGGCTCCATGTATCTGCAGCTGCACCTGTGAGCCCAGGCAAACACGGCAGAAAGAACCTCCAGTCAACTCACAGAATCGGGCAGAAAAGCCTGTTGTTGAAGCCACTAAGTTTTGAGGTGATTTGTAATGTAGCAATAGGTAACTGAGATAGACAGATTTTATTTATTTATTTATTTTTAAATTTTTAATGTTTATTTATTTTTGAGAGAGGGAGAGAGACAGAGTGCGAGTGGGGGAGAGGTAGAGACGCAGAATCTGAAACAGGCTCCAGGCTCTGAGCTGTTAGCCCAGAGCCCAACATGGGGCTCGAATCCATGAACTTCAATATCATGACCTGAGACAAAGTCTGAAGCTTAACCGACTGAGCCACCCAGGCGCCCCTGAGATAGGTAGATTTTCAATGCATGATCTCTTGGACTGCCTGCTTTTTAGCAATCTAGGGTTACGTGATGGACAATCACAGGGAATTTGAGCTGGAGGGACCATAAGATGGCATCTAATTAGACCCTTTTATTTTATAGGGGAAGAAACTGAGAGCCAGACAAGTGACTTGTCCCAAAACGGTTTCTTACCGACTCAGGGCTAAACCTGTCCAGAATCCCATGTCTAGAGTTCTCTTTGCTACACAATACTGCCTAATCATTCATGCAGTAAGAAAATGAAAAAGCTATTTCCAACTAATTTCAAGGATAAACACTAAAAGCCATTTATAGTCTATTGTCTTA
Organism: Panthera tigris; assembly: GCF_018350195.1. Taxonomy (NCBI): domain Eukaryota; kingdom Metazoa; phylum Chordata; class Mammalia; order Carnivora; family Felidae; genus Panthera; species Panthera tigris. Next base: position 45,593,132 of record NC_056669.1, read on the forward strand.
ATTCACATGATGTCCATGCAAATAGACCAATATGCCAAAGACCCATAAAATACCAGGAAACAATTACTGGAAGGAAGGCAGTGAATTGTTATAATTGAGTGTACATGGTCTTTCATGGGATGTGTGCACTTATGGGTGGGCCAGCTCCCGGGTAGATCAGATGTTCTCTTCACTGCACAATGGAATCATCTGAGGAGTTTTAAAGAGTATTTGAGGTATGGCCCAGGCATCAAGAGTTTTTGTTTTTGTTTTTTTATTTACTTTGGAGGGGGGGCAGAGAAAGAGGGAAACAGAGGATCCCAAGCTGGCTCTGAGCCCAAGGTGGAGATTGAACTCAGAACTCACCAGCTGTGAGATCATGACCTGAGCCACCCAGGTGCCCCCAGGCATCAAGAATTTTAAAACCAGCCCAGGGTGAGTCTAATGAGCCTCTGGGGCTGAGAACCCCTGCTCTGGACTGTGAGTTCCCAGGGGGCAGGATTTTCATCTTTGCATCCCCCCAGAGCACTATGCCACAGAGCAGTTTTTGACTGAAACCAGGGGCTCAGTGCTGAAAGTACTTAGAACAGGTATGGCACAGTGGAAAATAAGTGGGCTTTAACATGAGAAATATCTCTTTACCTCTCATTGTTGCTATTTAGTAACTGTGTAACCTTGTAAGCAACAGTCTGTCTGAGCTGCTGTAAAGTGGATATAACGATGATTCTGACTTCCCAGGGATATTATGAAGCTTGGCTGAGATTATTTAGCCTTTTAACAACCTCCTTGATAACAGGAAAGACTTTGTCAAGTATTTCCATTCAAAAGGAAATAGTGAAGCTTTTTAAAAAATGGTGAAAGCACTGAAAGGTGACTATAAGAATTTAAGCAATAGAGAGTTATACAAAAACTAATATAAATTACTTATAATTCCTTCCTAAGCACATTCAAGCATTTTGTTGTTTCTCCTTCCAGATTTTTTCTATATTGTGTTTATGTGTGCCTGTATGCATGTAAACACACATGCACAAAAACACAATAAAAAACATGTATAGAATTGTATTATGTTCTTTTTTCATGTTAATAGCTATTGTTTTCCATAAATGTGACTGTGACTTGTAATTATGGTGATGCTTTTCTAACCTAGTGATTTGGTGGGCTATTGAAGAAGATAAAATGGCCAGGATAAGATGGAAACAAGAGCAAAGCCAATGCAAATTTGCCAAAAACATACACATTTTGGGTGCCTGATGATTTCTGAAAATTATTTACAAGGTTCCACTAAACCCTACTATTTCCTCCTCTGAAAAGACTGATGTTTCCCACAAGAGCTTGAAAATTCACACATGTTGGTCTGTCCTTACTAGAGAGACTTCCCTCTCTTAAAAGGCCTTGGTCACAGCTCAAAAATCCTTTTGGCCAGCAGTGTTTATTTGCATACGGTTTCAAAGGTAGCAAGGAAGGGAATGGAAGGAAAACCAAAAAGTGCTTATTCAAGTTAACTATTAATTTGGGGAAACCAAGTTTCATACCCAAGCCAACCTAGAGTTGATCCCAAAGTCAACAGTTAAAAGAGCCAGAGCAAACACACAGACCAAATCATCAAGGGTGATATTGTCTGGCTTTGGGAAGGACATGAAGACGACAGAACCTTTTCTGGCCCAAGCCTCCCCCTTTACTGGACTTAATTCCTCATAGCACCAGAGCCTCCACGTGTCTGTTGGCTGGAGGCCTTGCCCATAAGGACACTGTGTCTACAGAATCCATGAGAGGAAGGGAAACTGAATCTGAAACAAGATGTTCCTTTTAAGGACATTCCCAGGCTGGGCAAGCTGAGTGAGTGTGGTTCCATCAAAATAAGTCCTGTACCAGAATACTGTCTTGTTCTGCTCAGACACCACTGCTCAGAACAGCCTTGGAAGTCTATTTTGCAAATTTTCTTTAGAAGCCCACAAGAAAAATCCAACTCGTTTTATTACAGTACGCCCCCTGTATCTAAATATAGATATAGACGTAGATGTAGACAGAGACGTAGACAAAGATATAGATAGATATTGCCATAAGGATCTTGTTTAGAATTTAAAAAGCTAGGCTTAGAGCTGAAGAAATCTGTGTGTGAATTCCGGTTTATCCACTTGATAGCTGTGTGACCTTGGTTAAGTCACATACCTTCCAAATTTCTTAATTTCCTTATCTGTAGAGGATCATGATTCTTACTTACCTCCATCATTTATCATGTTGGGAAATTACCCTGATGCCATGGTAGCCTCCATGGTCACTACCAGGCAAGCTGGTACTTTCCACCAAAGGCCATGGAACAAAGTCACTCACTAACCAAATTAAGACTCTCAAACCACATGCATTATAAAATCAATTTAAAACACATAGAAGCGAGGGGGAAGATACTATCACTCTGAGAAAGGGTATGAACAGGGTGGAAGGACCACACTGTTCAGATCCTGGGTAGGCTGTGTTCATCTGTTCCATCTCTCTCTCTCTCTGCCACATCGCCCTTCCCCGTGGCTGGCTGGCTACAGGACCAGAGTTGAGATTTGGGCTAAGGGCCTACAGCTGGAAGGTGCCCCAGCTGAGAACACACACTTGCTCTTGCAGAGATGAAGAGACAAGAACACCAACCGCTAGTTGTAGCTTGCCAACTTGCCGATTGAACAGCTATGAGTTGTGGCCATGAGCTGGCAGAAGACACATGGAGCCAGAATGGGTGTCATTAATGTGTTGCTGAATCAAGGCCTCATGAATATTGTTTGCCTGTGTATGTTTTGTGTACCGAGGACGTTTTGTGCCTCAGGTCTCACGTACACTTTTGTATCACTGATATTTAGTGCACAGATGTTTCATGAATATTTTGTACCTCATAAATATGAGGCATCTCTTGGCCCTTTCTATCTATGTTAAATATACACATGGCATAGTTTCTACATGCTGTATGTGTTTTATTTATCTAATTTTTTTCTTTTTCTCTTTTGCAGAATTGGATATTTTCAAACAAAACAGCAAATACACATTACAGCATTCTATTGGAAAGCTCAAGTGAGACAGCATTTTGTAAACTGTAAAGTCCTACACAATTTAAAGGGATTATTATTATTCCTGTTATTTTGAATATGACCATTAAAAAAATTAAACCTATCTTCAAAGGATAAAGAGGAGGCAGTTTAGCCTAAGGACTAAGAGCTGTCAACTCTGCCAATAATTGGCTTTGCTAACCTTTGTTAGAGTTAAGCGTATAACCTACCTAAGACTATTTCCTCATCTGTAGAATGGGAATAACAATAGCTATTTCATAACACTATAATGAAGATCAAATGATGTAATGTATGGAAAACATTCAGGAAATTGCTTGGCCCATAAGAATGATGATACCAAACCTTTACTGAATGCTGGCACTCTGATTATATGATTATATGATTATCAGTTCCTTATTACAGATGAGGATTTTAGGACAGAACCAGAATTCAAGTCCAGGCAATCTTACTACAAGCCCATGTTCTTGCCATTCTGCAACAATAACTCACACAATAAGTATCCAATACATGTTGCATTAACATATTAATAATATTGTCCATAAGAGCAAATACTCAATATCACATGCTAAGTAAATGCCACTGGTATTGATATTTTGAATTGAGTCTCTCAACTACAATTCTACCTTTCATCTGATTAGAGAGGTTGGAAAACTAGATATGACATTTTTCCAGAATCCTTTGAAACTAGGGTTGTAGATGTAAATTCTGTTTTGCATTTAGATGCATTTGTAAACAACATGGAAGGTAGAAATGAGGGCAGCCATTCTCCTGCTGCTAAGGCTGCTGGTAAATAAGGTGTTGTGGACAGACTTCCAGGTGGCCCCATGACCCCTGGTCATGTGGGATGTGTGTGGGGGGACCTTCCAACTAACAGAATATGGCAAAGGGATGGGATTATATCTACATGATTATGTTGCATGAGATTACAGCATCCATCTTGCTAGGAGACACTCTCTCTCCTGCTGGCTTTGAAGAAGCAAGTGGCCATGTAGCCAGGGGGTAAGAATGGCTTCTGTCTAATAACCAGTAAGAAAGTGAGGCCCTTCCTCTGAGAGTCTGGAAGGAACTGAATGCCACCAAAATCACATGAGCTTAGAAAAAGATCCTTCCCCAGTCAGAAGTCAGATGAGACTGCAGCCCCTACCGACACTGTGATGGTATCTTTATGAGACACTGACTCAGAAGATCCATGTAAGCTGTGCTTGTGTTCCTGACCTACAGAAACTGTGAGATAATAAATACATGTTTTCAGCCACTAGGTTTGTGGCAAAATGGTCATGCAGCAATAGAAAACTAACACACAGGATTATAGAGACTGAAGGTATTGAGGCAGCTATGGCAACAGTAACTTCCTGACATGGGTATGGCAGCTATGGTGAACTGAATGCCCTTCAACTCAGCAGTCCAGTGGTGGCCCTTAACATCCACTCTTTCAGCCTTTTGGCAATTTTGCACTTCCCCAGTTCTCTGCACTAAATCACTTTTTTTCTTGAATTATTGAGAGTGATTTCTATTTCCTGTGTGAATTGCTTCAAAGCTATGGCTCATCTATCCCAATATTTAATTCTGTTGGGGATCCAAAATATTTTAGAGGAGAACAGAGTAGTTTCCTTCTAGAATGTTAAGGGAAAAAGGAAATTATAATAATTGAGCAATGCTATTTCTTTGAATAGCCACAACAATCCTTTAAGGAGGACAATATTAATCCCATTTTATAGCAGAGAAAACTGAAGTTCAGCTCCCAAGTGATTATCCAAGACTGCACATTTTGTGACTAACACACCTAGGCTGTAATTCTAGGTCCAGTGGACATCTGAGTGCATATTTTTCCCACTGAACCGTGCTGTTAAAAATTTCCTGGTTTCCTATATGTCCTTTCACTCATTCGCTCCTCAAAATTCAATTGCATATCTGTTACGTGTTCAGTGCTGTGCTAAACACAGGGTGCATTCAGGGCCTTGACCTGGTAGAGCTCGCAATCGGCTAGGGCAAATAAATGAGAAAGCATACCATTGCAAAGCAGGACATCAAGTCTTGTGATGGAGGCTGGCATAGGATACTGAGGAGATAGTGAAAAGGGGCATCAAATAATCCAAGTTGGGCATCAGAGACAGCTTCTGGAGAAAGGGGCTCATGGCAGCACGGTATAGCCTTCCCTGCAGGTTCCTTCATGGGTCACTCCCAGCAGTGGGAGTTCTGGATCAATATTACCAGGTAGGGATGCCTGAAGAAATAAATGCTCATACGACTCGGCAAGATCTCCAGCAGCCTTGACCGGACACATAGCTGACCCTCCCTGGAGGCCCCACGCTTACTCTCCAAGGTTGACCGGCTGTCAAGCTCCAGCAGCCCACAGCCTTGTTTTATTTAGTTGTTTGCTCTTTGTTACAAACATGTTTCCCATTAATCGTGTTTTCAAAAAATTAAACCAAAAGCTTTTGATTTAGTCTAAAGAAAGATCTAGCTAACTTTGATTATGCTTACCCTGCTGTCCCATGAGGAAAGAAAATCAGATGTGAGAGTTTAAATCTCAGGCAGAACTTAGATCAGGTTGGATGCCAAAATATATCAGCTTTAAGGGCCCATGGGAAATTTTTTTGAGCCCTTCTAAACTCAACTTCCCCATCAGAAAAATGGGTTAACAATAATTTCTACCTGGGAGTGTGACTATTTATGTGGGGACAAAATAATATAATATGAATGCTCCTATTCCTGGTGTGCTTGCCCTTGACAATGTCCCCTTCCCCTGCTTGACTCTGCATGGCCTGTGCTGCAGCCTGCATTTCCCAGCTCCCATATCAGCTGGCTTCCCCCAGGGTGTGGTCAACAGGGCCGGGGTGTGCTGATAGAAGATTACATGGGGTGAGGAACGGAGACCCAGGGGTATTCCTCCTCCCTCCTTCTGTGGGTGAATGAATCTCTACAGCAGCCACTTCTTCTCCCTGGCACCTGCCTTCTGCAGGCACATCTACCATGGTCTAGTTTCAGAGACTGATGCCAGCACCTTGGCCCTGGGAACACTGCTTCCTCCTGTTGGCCAAGGAGGTCAGCAGCTTCCTACTGAGGCTGACCTGTGGGCTGCCTCATCCCCTCCTTTTTGGCTTCTGCCATCTTCCATCTTCTCCACAGCCATTATCTGGCATTAGATTCTCTCTGTTTTGAATATTGGAGAACTTCTATTTTCTGGTTGGACCCTCACCTCCGTGGTGAGTGAGATGCATTTGCCTGATAGGGTCTGTTTTCTCGGTGCACGATTATGCAAGATATCAGGCAAAAGGAGGAGAGTACAGCTTACCATGGAGAAGACTGGTTACACATGGAGTTTCTCAGCCTGATGTCTGGAATAGGTGCTCAATAAATTGACTGTGACAGGAGGATTGTCCCCTGTTTATGGAGAATATAATGAGAAACATGCCTTTAACTGGAACAGAAGCGTAGAAGATCTAACGCTTTCTGTTGACAACTGGCAGCTCCCTCCAGTGCCCTAGAACCTGGGTCCACGTGCTGGGAAGAACGGGACCAGCGTCCCAGCACTGAGGCTGGGAGCACTAGGTGGACTGGGAGGGCTGGTCCGTCTGCCTACAGCGTCTCCCTAATGAACAGATTTTTTCCACCCCCACAATCTGGGGTGAGAGCTCCTCCTCCTCACCCTAAGAACAGAGGAAGAATGTTCCAAGAATATTTGCCACAGCTATTCAACCAAGATCCCATATTCACATTCCTGCTGACAGCTTCGCCGCCCCACACCAATCTGTTGTTTATGTCCCACGGCCATCTTACTTTCATTCCCAGCAAAACCCGAGTCAGAGGCATCCAGAACGGGTCCCACCCAGAGGCAGAAAGAACTCATCACGTTCTGGGAAGGAGGCTGCCACTGGGAAGGAGACTGGGCATTCACTGGATGAGCTCCCTGCATGAGGGAGGGGGACAAGAGGTGATGTTCTTGCATCTTTGGGAATGAAGAAATGCAAATGCAGTTGATGATGCAGGCTCTGAAATCAGCCTCCCTCTCTGCTATACTAATACCACCACATCATGTGAGCAATGACTATGCCAGGCACCTTACATGCACTACTGCTAATCCTCACAGCAGCCCTGGGAGATACGTTTATCAAGGCCAGTTCACAGATGATGATACTGAAGCTCAGAGAGGCTAAGTGATTCATGCACGGCTGCACAGATGGTCAGTGTCGGAACTGGGAGTCAAAACCACATCTCTCAGCTTCCAAAATCTGCATTACAGTAGCCCCTCCTGACCTGTGGTTTCATTTTCCAGGGTTTTGGTTACCGTGGTCACCAGAGATCCAGAGACCCGGAAGGTGATCCTCCTTCTGACGCATGGTCGGAGGGTCAATACGCAGTAGCAGCAAAACACTGTCTCACAAGGAATGTGATGTTCCCCTCACTTCACCTCCTCACTGTCAGTCACTGTCAGCTATTGTCATCTCAAGATGGCATCTTCACAAGAAGGGCAAGTATAGTATAAAAAGATATTTTGAGAAAGAGGGAGACCACAGTCACATGACTTTTATCACAGTATATTGTTATAATTGTTCTATTTTATTATCAGTTATTGTTAATTTCTTACTGTGCCCAATTTATAAATTAAGCTTTATCATAGGTTGTGTTTTCATATATATATATATATATGTGTGTGTGTGTGTGTGTGTGTGTGCATACACACACACACACACACACACACACATATATATATATATGTATATGTATATATATATATATATATATATATACATATATATATATGAAAAACAGTCTATACCGGTTTCGGTACTATCTGAGGTCTCTGAAGGCATCCCTCCCCCGGCCCCCCACGCGGATGATGGGGGATGACTGTATTTCAACAATTCTGCGCTGCCTCCCTGACATCGTTGTGGCAGCAGGTTAAGAATACTCTGTGCATCCACACCACATGGTTTACAGCTGCCTTCACCAAAGCCTGGGCGGACACCGGTTGGCAGAGCAAGAGGGAGCTTGCCTCCGAGCCCAGTGAACCACTGCAAAGTTATCCTCAGCGTCTCTCCCGCAGCTCTGAAGCTACATGCCAGCTGTTACCCAGGAAACCAGAAGCCAGCTGCAAAGGGCAGGACACTGTGGAGCAAAGGTTCACTCGGATCCACCTCCCATCACCCTGAGACTGAGTGACATAGAAAGAGAGGGCAGCTGTGAGTGCCTCAACGGCTGGCATGAGAACAGACTTTTGTTTTTGAGACCAGTTACCACTATGGTGAACAACAATTACTAAAGAAAAAAGCAACATCTAAAGAATACTTATTTGATGGATATTGTTTCTGAACTTATATATTTCTATGATCTGAACATTCCAGTCCTCACCAAGGCAATCACATTGCGTGTAGGACCCAAGGCTCTAGGGCACTGAGCCTCTACCTAGTTGAGCGTAAGATCAGTCTTTGATAGAAACTCCTCTGAAAAATGTCTGAGAAGCCCCAGGGATGTTTACATGTGTCCAAGAATCAGTGCTGGTTATCGCTTGCCAAACGTAGCAGCTGCTGCCCAAGGCTGGATGCAGCCAAGGAAGAGGAAGACCCTGCTGTATCACCCCCAGCCAGGGGTCCACAGCTTCCACCATGTAGAATTGGTGAGTTTAGGAAGGGGCATACACATATGCCCCTTCTAGCTGTGCATTGTGATAGGGTAGCCGAGGTCTATTATCAGCTACTAAAGTATATCTGGAAAAATGATTCCTCTCTAACCCTGGGTGTGTTAGAACCCCTCTTTCTCTTGGCAAACCTGGCTCTCACCTGACAGTTCATATGTATTATATTTAAACATCACTGACAGATAGAATTCAAGTCCTCTTTTTGTGAACTCTCCAGCCCCCTTGCAAGTCAGTGGATAAAAGCAAATACACATGAAAAGGAGCAGGGTCACTTTTCAAAAGTTCTTTAGCCAGGAATACCCCAAGTGTTTGCTCAGCCAAGATTCCTTATTAGATTTCAAGTATAGGAAAGAGAACCAATATTTAGCCAGTTATCCCTAAGACCTCTAATTAAAATCATCGATGACTAGTTCTGAAGAGGGAATTTACAGGTAACTTAGGTCAGTGGTTTTCAATTTGTGAGCTATATACTTGGATATCTGTGGATTATCAAGTCTAATCCAGAGGATGCCAAACATTGTCTAGATTCTGAATAAATAGTCCTTACATCCCCTCCCCCTTCGCTACATATAATACTGTTTTTTAAATATACATGCCCCTGTTGAGATGAATAAACTACAAATACCTCTCAAGGTGTCACTGAATTCATGACAGTTTTTAGTTTTATGTATTTCTTCAAACAGCCAACATAAAAATCCACCTATATTTATATGGAGATAGCTTATGAATATTTTTGATGCAAAACAGGGCCTTCACATATTCAAAAGGGCTTGTGACACTTTCCTCTAGGCCTGCAGTTCCTAGAATTCCCTGGGCTGTTTGTAAAATGCACCCCAGATATGAGAATCCATATCTAGCAGTGGGGTCCAGGAATCTGCATTTTGGGCACATTCTCCCAGCGATTCATCTGCACACTGAAGTGTGAGAACCTCAGCTCAGGTCCACCCACTTGTTTTATGGGCAAGAGAATGTAGGCTTAGAGGGGACGTGATTTGGGCCAAGGTCATAAACCTTTCATCAATAGAAGCTCATCTATCCCGTCTGTGTCTTGTCCCTGTCAGGCCCAGCAAGGGGCCAAGCAAGCTTACTCCTCTCCTAGGAAGGGTCTAGCTGATGAAGACCTCTGCCTCAGCATGGCAGCATGACCCTGCCTCCCTGGGTCAGAGGGTTCTCTCTCCAAGGTTCCCACTCCTCACCCTAGGCTCTCAAAGACCCAGTTAGTCTAGCCAGGCCAGTCTCTACTCTGCCCTTCTCCTGCTTCCTGGCACCCTACCTCATCCTGCTATTGGTAGATGTCACCAACTCTCTCAAGTCCCAGCTCTGAGCTCTGAGCTCTGCCCCTGGAAAGGCTTTTCAGGCCCACCCTAACACTACTGGTCACTTGGTGGCCTTGAATCCCTCTGCACCTGTGCATGTACTTGTTTTGGTGTTGTTTTTTGTTTGTGTCTCACATAATATCAGCTGTAGAGCTGTGCACGTGGTATCTTGCTTGAATGAATGTGTCCAAATGTGCATGACACAAAGTCCAAAAATGTTTGGCATGGACATACATACCATTCAGGCTTTTATTTCTTTATAACCACTTCCCAAGCACTTTTTGCCAGGCCTCGCAGATACAAAATGGACCAAAGGTAGCCCTTCTCTCAAGAAGTTTGTGTGCCACGAGTGGTTTAAATCGCTCCATCCCTTTGAATTTTTTAATGTATTGGCATAAATTTAATTTTCTTTGCCCCTAAATAAATGGTAAATAATTACCTAACTTTGTAAGCAAATGGCAAAAGTGTACAGAAGAACAATCATCAATGGAAACACAAATCCTTACTGAATAGTGTAATACTTACCTAATTGTAGAGCACTTGCTACATTCTGGACCACTTATAAATAGCATCTCATTTGCTCCTGAATGCAACCTTTCAAGTGCACTATTATTTCTGTTTTAATGATGGAAAAAATGAAGCAAGTGACTTGCCTAAGATGCCATCAGATGAGATGCCAGGTCTGTGTAATATGCAAGATGTGTCCTTAACTGCTGCTCTGTATCACCGCCCTGTGCCCTGACAGTCCTTCTGCATCTATGGTTTCATAAATACTGAAGCACAAGCAGTTTCCAGACAATGAAATGAAAAGTGATGAGTCATGGAGGGCAGGCAGCAGACCTGAGGTGATTGGTGAATTTGTTATCAGTAAGTGGTGTCAGGGATTACAAAACAGCATTAGAATCTATTGCAAAAAATCCCAAGCTCTCAGTAAGCCCTGCAAAAAAACCAAGGCACGTCATCGTTCTCTGATGTGGAGTTTGGTGTCTTGACCTGCCTTCCCACCCATTTACCCTGGAGCCTTGTCTCCTTGCAGGGTGGTTCTCCAGAGGCAGTCTGGAGAATTCAGATTTTAAAAGCTTGTCCCCAGGCCTCCACTGCCTGACTCATTGTGTGGTCTCTCACTGGTGAGTCACCAATCTATGACACAGTTTTCATATCCTACTCAGGGCTCAGAGCTTGGCTGTTGGGATCCTGGGGACAGATTTATATAGAGGTGGCATAAGGTTAGTGATACACTAGTGAACCAGGGATCCTGGGCTATGCTTATCTCCCTTGGCTCATGGGAACATCTTTTAACCTTTCAGAGGTGTTCATGGGTGGACCAAGACTGGAAACTCAGGTGTCCTCACCAGTGAAGCCAGCCTCTGTTTCTGATGATGCTATGTGTCAAGGAAAGGGCTCATGTACCTTCACTCCAAACCCTCATCCAAATAAGACAGGGAAAGGGTCAGACAGAGTGGAGCAGGAGCATATTAGAGAAGAGATTCCTCTGGAAAGAGCTGCTCCTGATCTCTCCCTTTGAGGGAGGCATGGAGGCGCTGTAGTAGAGCATTGAAAGCTAATCCTTGCAGGAGGGAGATAGTGCCTTAGTCATGCTTGGTGACTGGCACCTGGCTCCTGCCCCCAGGAGGTAGGTGACAAGAGAGGGGTGATTTGCTCTCTAGGTACAGGAACAGGAGAGAGTGCTGGGTAAGTTTGGATGTACTCCCAGAGTTCTTCAGAGCAAGGGAAGCGGTTATTTCCTGTGCATGAAATGTGGGCCATACCAGAGAGAGAACAACCATGTAGCCGGGTCATCTTAGATCTTGTCTGAAAGTGCCTGCTAGAGGAGTGAACAGATTTTGGCAGGAAGACAAGATGTGCTTCTCCCCATTGACTCAGGCAGCACTAGGAATGGAGTCACATCTGTCAGGGTCAAGGCAAGTATAGGACAGAGGTCCCAGAAGGGGACCTTGGAAGAACCCATGGCATGACCCCATGAGAAAAGTCCTGCTCTGGTCTGCCAGGGACGCTTTCTGTGACCAAAGGCCAAGCTCAAGTCCAAGCTGTTCTACCTTACTGTCCTCCTGTCCATGGCTTTGACTTGAAATAGCAGAGAGCAAGAGTGGGAGGGGAAGAATCAGGACAGGAGGAGTCAACTATAATGTTGCGTTTCTATTATGCCATGAGTCATGCTTGTTCAACATACTAGTTACACAACCCAGAAAAGGTATTGCCTATTTTTTGTTTGTTTATTTTCCTAATTACTGATAAATACCTTCACCTGTCCCTTGGAACCTGACTACATCCCTACCTTTCCATTCCTTCTCTCTGTATCTCATAGTATTCTGTATAGGCCTCTATGATAGCATGCCACCTCATATCCTAACTGATTGTTTGCCAGCATTCACCATATTAAAAGATGAGTTCCTTGTGAGCAGCAACTATATCTTACTGATGATAATATTCTCCACAACCATCACATTGATGTCATATGGTTGGTATGCAGTCAATTCTTATTAAATCAATGACGTAATGTGTGCATGTTGATAGGAAGGACTTAGCAAAAGGGAGACATATTTATTTAGATCTTTTGGACCTTCTCACATCTTACCAGCTAGTCTCTGTCCATTGTTTCCCCATGTGGCTCCAGTCATGTTCCCTGAAGACCTGGGTAGCTCTTTGCCAGGTGGATTATTGAGGGAAATCCCAATTATACCCATGAGACACATGTCCCTGAGGAGACATGGAGACATTGAAGAGAACAAGCTCTCCATCAGGGTAAATAAAAAATGGGAGCTGAGCCACGCCTGCCTGATTTCAACAGAACCCACTATTGTACAGGGAACAGTGGAGAAATTGTTCATACACATCTCATTGCTCATGGAAATATTCCTACTGCAAAGTCAGTGTCAGCTTTGATTTCCTGCCCTGGGAGGAGGGTTGGTCAAAAGGCACAAAGTGGGCCTGTGCAGAGTCAGAGGGGCTGTGAGGTTGAGTAAGAGGAGACCCTCACACTCCATCTTTGTTCTGTGGTGGAGCTTCTATGCTGGGGTGGTCAACCCTGCCCAGCCCAGTGCTAGCCTTGGGCTCCTCTAAAAACTCCATCCCCTCTTGCAATCACAACAAGATCACAGGCAGAAGAGGTCCGACTAGGGCTGAGGGTCAGTACCTCAGTCCTTGCTTGCTTCCTTGAAAGGAGCCAGTGCTGGAGCATTGGGAATCCAAGAGGCAGAGGGCCAGTGAACAAGGGGCAGAATTCACCCAATTATTCTGGGTCCCTTAAAGAGGACACCTACCAAAATGACCTGGAACAGGCACTTATAGAGCAAAAGCATAGCCAGTTGCTGTCTCAAAGCTAATTTTAAGAATGTTCTTTTCTCTTAAAATTTCATCACCATGACTCACCGCACTGCAGGCCAAGATTCTGAAGCTCTGAGTCAGACTGGGCCCTGGGAGCTGAGGCTCAATGGGAGTTTTACCTAAATAAAGCCTGCAAGCGAGGCCTGCTGTGATAGATGTGTTTGGAATTTGCTACTTCAGCAATGCACACGCCCTTGCACCTCTGCCATTCAGTTGCCCACTTTTTTTGGGGGGCTGTTGGTACGAAGTCTTCTCTTTGACATGAGATCCCCCTTTCTCTTACTTGAACTTTCAGTTAGTATGTTTACATACCTTACTTGCTGATTTAGTTCTTTTTCCACAGTGCAGCCAGCAATGCTACAGACACTTTTTTGATACTTCTGGCTGAAACAGGTATGATAATAAAGTACAAGTTCCACAGAGGGTCCAGGGTCCCCTTTTCTAAATGCCAATCAAAGGGAATGTCATTTAAACTTGGATCTTAGAAAGTCAGAGCTGGTGGGGGCCTTGGCTCATGTCATCCACCCTGTCTGTCATTATATAGGTCAGTAATCCAAATCTCAGAGATGTCAGCCAATTTGTCCAAGGTAACCCAGCCAGTTAGGAAAGGAATATAGACAAGAAGCCAGTGTCTGCTCACATCTCAATCTCATGGCTAAACTGCCACTGCTTTTATTTACTTTATGTCCAGTTTGATCCCTGGACTCTACAAAACCCACATCTGGATATCACGGTAGGAGAGAACCTATAGGAATAAGACAGGAGGCAATGTTCAAGGCTGACCACCTGTTCCCTGGAGTCCCTTGAGCTCCAGACCAGCAACCTGAGAGAAGATGGCTGCCACAACCATGGTGGCAGGTTATGGCCACTCCTGTCGCCATGGAGGCTTGGAGATAGGCCCTGGAAGGGAAGGTGGGGATGGTAGGGAGTGGCTTGGAGGCAGATACCCAATTTTTACTCAAGGATGGTGGCAGTGGAAGGTTAACCAAAGTAACAGAGACAGAAACTCTGGCATCTCAGCTGTCCTTGGGGCACATGGTGGGTGTCACCCTTGTGAATGAGAGAGTGAGGGGACATGTAGCCAAGTATAGTAAGAGTGGCTTTGGCATCAGGCTGTTGAAGTTAGAATTTTGGAAGGTTGCAACAGAGGCCCACTCACATAAGCTCAGGTGGAAAGGATTGTTGTGAGGTTTTCGAGTCCTCACAGGAACTCAAGGATAGGCACCATGTTGCAGCCAGGTTTCCTTCCAGGACTCTGTCATAGAAACTTCAGTTCTATGTAGATGGTTCTGGGCTGCACTCTCATCGGCTGTTTGTACTTACTCCTAATCTCTTCCTCCTTCTCTGTCTTTCTTCTGTGTCTCTCTGATTTTACACTTAAGTTCTCTTGACATCTCTGCTTCTCTCTGTGCATCTACTGTGTCTTTCCTCTCTCTGCTTGCAGTTCTCCTCACTTTACTTCACACATGGCCCAGAATGGCTGCCCCTCTATTACGTGCAACTCATCAACTTTCAGCTTAGCTTCCAGAGCTCAGTGGCTGTGATTTTTCCATAATCTAAACTCAGAAGAGAGGAGCCAGATGGGCCATAAAAGTCATAGGCTGCTGATCACACCATGGATTAACTGCCCTTGTGTCTGATGTCCAAGCCTTGTCCAGTTAGCTGTGGCCGTAGGTGCAGAGTCTCTGGACCACACACAGTCAGCAGGATCCTTGACATGCCAAGTATCTAGCTACATATTCCAGCTTTGCCAATTCCATAACTTGTGACTTTAGGCGAGGCTCCTTACTTCTCTGAACCTTAGTTTCTTTCTCTGTAAAATGAGGGAAATAATACTTCACAAGGTTGCTGAGAAGACCAGATAAAGATAATGTGTCATAAACCCATACTATCCATTTGGCAAATAATAAATAGTTGCTATTATTGACTAGCATTGATTTAAGAGAATTGGACACATAGCACATTCTGGACTACAACCTTTTGAACTTCTCCCTCTTTTGTCTTTCTCCATTTTGAATTTTTTTTTCTTTGCCCTCTTGATGTTTCTTAATTTTGCCCTTGCTGTCAGTGCTGTAACCCAACGCTTGGGGATTTCACAACAGGATGCATTGAAGCCAATGTTTTCCATTTAGATATGACTTACATGCTCTGCCTTGCTGTTGTCAGTAACATTGAAGGGGTGGAGGGTGTGGTTTACTGTATGAATAATGCTGTGATCTGTTTTTTTGAAAACTGCTCCAACAAAGGAAGGAAGTTGTCTGTGATGACACTGCTGGCTTTTATAACATAAATATGAACCTCTGTGTTGTTGTTTGGCAAAAATCCCAAAATTTCTCTCAAGAAGCTCAGACCAAGTTGAGAGCCAGCTACAGAATGCAGAGATATATTTAATAAAAAGCAAAAACCACTCCAGCTGCCAGAAATTGTTATACATAAATATTTTGCCAAACATACATAGCCTTCTCTCTCTCCCTATCAGTTCCCTAACTATACACATTGCAAAGTCATTGCTTGGAAAACTGATCTGTATACATGAAAATGACAGGGTGTGAGCACTGGTATGGGAGGGAAGGTAGGTTAGTGGGGCCTTGAGAAATTAGGGACAGAGCTACAAATGGGGAAGGGGATTAACAGAGGTGAAGTCCTAATAGCCACGGTGAAGTCAGGCCTGTTCCAGGTGAAAGCCGGGAGATATGATGCAAAAACAGAGGGAGAATCTATGGTAGAATTCTATGTCATTCCAAAAGTTTCAGTAGAAACTTCCAGGGCCTTGTCTGACTTCATGAGCATGTGACCTGTGTAGGTGTACAGGTTCCCACACTCAGGAGGGTCCCATGTTTGCATTAATGTTCTGCTGTTGATGTACTGAAATTCTTAAAAATTCTGAGCAAAAGACCCTACATTTTAATTTTGCACTGGGCCTTGAAAATTATGTTGCTGGTCCTGGCCCAGGAGAATTGAACCAAAGACTCATTTCCAGAAATACAGCTGATAGGAAGAACATGAGAAGGATGAAAAAGTGACCCCTCCTGGTTATGGGGGGCAAAGGGTAAGGGCAGCCATCAAGGGATTTTAGAATCTAATAAAACCAGACAGAGGTCAGTGACCCAGTTCGAATAGGCCAGGACAGTGGCAGCAAGTGACACCCCAGTAGGGTTGTGCTTTGAAGTGTGCCTTGGGGTGATATAGCACATAGAGCACAGGTCTTAGTCAGGAAACCTGCCCTGGTGTCAAGTGTCAGTCCTTATCCAATCACAGCAGGGCCTCATGGCCATAGCCAATCAATAAGGAGGGAGAGGAATACAGGCAAAGTACAGATAAAGGGGAGTTCTCCATAGACAGACATAGATATAGAGGCCAACTTTGCCACTTAACAGGTGTTGTGACTTTCGGCAAGTCTTCTTATTTATCTGAGCATTAGTTTCTTCATCTGTAAAACGAGGGAAATAATACCTATTCACAAGATGGATCACAAGATTAGATGAGATGCAGTATATAAAATTCCTTTCACTTTGTCTGGTACATGCAAATAACCAACAGTTGCTAGTATAGCCTACTATTGATTTAGGAGAACCAGAATTAAGAAAAGTCAGTTCTAATCCCACTGACTGTGACCGTGGGCAAACCACTTTACCTGCCAGTTTCCTCATAAGTAACAGAGAAATAAAAAACTCGGTGCCTAAGACAGTGCCTTGCACATAGCAGATACTCCCTAAATATACACTGTTGGGTGAATGGCTAAGGGCATGTGTCCTGCCGCACCGTGATAAAGTATATGAGAGCTATTTTCAAAACTACAAAGGGCTTTTTAACTATTTTATCTTTTTGATTGACTTCAAAGAATCAGATTTATTACTTTTGGGGGGTAGGGATCTAACCTGTTTGGGATCACCTCACTCTAAAAATAAAATAACTTTCTGAGTGCTTCCCTAGTTGGGGATTTGGGTCAAGCTTTTGTTACTGGCATCAGCACATAGCTAACTAATCCAAATGTAACCAAACTGGGCTGGGAGTCTTTGCATTGCTTTTTTTCTACTAAGTTTTTCTTTCTAGAATAAAAGGGAAATGCTATTATCACATGGCTTACCACAAATCAAAAAGTATAATTAATGACAAGACATTCAATCTGCATGAGCCTACATCAAATGGATTTAGAGCATGTCATTTCTTTTCATTATAGCTCATGAAGCATGAAGAGTATTTAAAGAGAAAAAAAAAAGTTTCATTCATTAGCCTCAGAGATGCCAAAAGGGGAAATGACTTATGTACAAATGACATAAAGCACATATTTTCTTGCTCTGAGTTTACATATCCCATATGGGACGAAAGGAAATCCAATGTCACCATCATACCAAGTGCCTTGGATGAGAAGAGTTCCGGACTTCAAGGATAAAATAACAATCTGAACAATGAGAGGTCAAAGGTGAGCCTCACCAAGTGGAGTGACCTTGAGTTTGAATAGATTCTTAAGGCATTACGTACTTTCTGCCCTGAACGATGAAATTGTGATATGGTTAACAATTGGTACTGAGACCAACCTGGCTAAGTGTCCACCAAAAATTTGTGTTCCTCCTTCCATTGTATGAAGTTGTGGCTTCTCAACCACGTGCTATATTTCCCAGGCCTTTAGCATTAAGTGTGACTGTCTAGATAAATTCTCAACAATGGAATGTGAGTGGAATTGATGTTTGTATCTACTTTGGAGAAATATGAATATAATCCTTGGCCCATTATTATTTGGGTTATTTTTCTTTTCCTTATTGAGTTGTAATAGTTGTTTATATATTCTGGCTACTAGTCCTTTATCAGATTTATGATTTGCAAATACCTTCTCCCATTTTATAGATTGTCTTCACACTTTTTAAAAAATTTTTAACGTTAATTAATTGTTGAGAGAGAGAGAGAGAGAGAGAGAGAGAGAATGTGCATGAGGTACGGGCAGAGAGAGAGGGAGACACAGAATCTGAAGCAGGCTCCAGGCTCTGAGTTGTCAGCACAGAGCTTGACGCAGGGCTTGAACTCACAGAACTGTGAGATCATGACCTGACCTGAAGTTGGATGCTTAACCAACTGAGCCATCCAGGTGCCCCCACACTTTCTTGATAGTATCCTATGAAGCACAAAGTTTTTAATTGATGAAGTCCAAGTTTTCCATGTTTTTCTTTTGTTACTTTTGCTTTTGGTGCAATAACCAAGAAACCACTGCCTAATTCAAGGTCATGTACATTTTCTTCTAAGACTTTCGGAATTTTAACTTTTACATTTTGAATTTTGAACCATTTGAGGGTTTTTTTATATATGGTATAAGGTAGGAGTCCAGATTTATTTTGCCTATGAATATCCAGTTGTACCAACACCATTTGTTGGAAACATTATTCTTTCTATATTGAATATTTTGGCACCTTTCTCAAAGTCAATTGATCAGAATTAATTTCTGGATATTCTATTCTATTCTATTCTATTCTATTCTATTCTATTAATTTGTATGTCTACCTTCTGCCAGTACATGCAGTCTTGGTTGCTATAGCTTTGTAGTAAGTTCTGAAATTAGAAAGTGGGAATTCTTCAACTTTGTTCTTTTTCAAGACTGCTTTTCTTTTTCTGGATCCTTGCATTTCAACTTGAATGTTATCAGCTTGTCAATATCTGTAAAAAAAAAAAAAAGAGGCACCTAGAATTTTATTTATGATTGCATTGACTGTGTAGATCAATTTAGAGAATATTGCTATTTTACCAATATTATGTCTTCAAATGCATAAGATGTATTTCCATTTATCTAGATTTTCTTTATATTCTTTCAACAGTGTCTTATAGTTTTTAAGTGTATATTTCTTATGCTTTTTAAGTTAAATTTATTCCTGAGTATCTTATTCTTTTTGGTTCAATTATAAATGGAATTATTTTCTTAATTCAATTTTCAGGTCATTCACTGCTAGTTAGTAGAAATAAAATTGATTTTGTATATTGATCTTGCAAACTGAAACCTTGTTGTACTTGTTTATTGGCTGTAATAGGGTTTTTTGTAGATTCCTTGGAATTCTCTATATACAAGTTCATTTTACCTGTGAAAGAAGATAGCTTTACTTTTTTCTAATTTGGATGCCTTTTATTTGTTTTCCTTCCTTAATTCTCATGGCTAGAACCTCTGGTACAATATTGAATAAAAGTGGACATCCTTGTCTTCTTCCTGTTCTTAGAAAGATTTCCATCTTTTCCTGTTAAGTACGATGCTAGCTGTGGGTTTTTCATAGATGACCTTCATCCGTTTGAGGATGTTCCCTTCTATTTCCAATTTGTTGAATATTTTTTCATGAAATGGGTGTTGGGTTTTGTCAAATGGTCTTTCTGCATCTATGAAATGTGGTTTTTAAATCTTTATTAATATGGTGTATTACATTGTTTAACTTTTGTATGTTGAACCAAACTTACATTCTTGGGATAAATTCCAATTGGTCATGGTGTGTGATCCTCTTTATATATTGTTGGATTTGGTTTGTTAGTGTTTTGCTGAGGATTCTTGTATCTACATTCATAAGAGATATTGGGTGGTAATTGTCTTCTTGTGACATCTATGATTTTGATTTCAGGGTAATACTGGCATGATAGAACGAGTCAAGAGGTATTTCCTCTTCTATTTCTTTGGAAAAAATTGTGAAGGATTTGTCTTAATTCTTCTTTAAAGAAGTTTTGCACCAATGAATTGATCCTGTTTAAAATTTTTTTTTATTGTTTAATGTTTTTGAGAAAGAGAGAGAGACAGAGAGACAGAAAGCAAGCAGGGAAGGGGCAGAGAGAGAGGGAGACACAGAATTGGAAGCAGGCTCCAGGCTCTGAGCTCTCAGGACAGAGCCCAACACAGGGCTCGAACTTAAAGACTGCGAGATCATGACCTGAACTGTAGCTGGCCACCCAACCGACTGAGCCACCCAGGTGCCCCTGAGTTGATCCTGTTTTACACTTTTCTTTGAGGAAAGTTTTTGATGACGAATTCAATCTCTTTACTTGATATGGGCCTATTCAGATCTTCTGTGTCATTTTGATTCAGTTTCGATACTTGGCTGCATTCTAGGGATTTGTTCATTTCCTGCAGGTTATCTAATTTGTTAGCATGTAGTTGTTCGTAGTGTTTCCTTGTAATCTTTTTTATTTCTGTATGGCTCATTCCTGATTTTAGTAATTTAGTAACTTGGATCTCCTCTCTCTCTCCTCTTCCCCCCCCCCTCCCATTTTCTTGGTCAGTCTAGCCAAACACTTGTCAATTTTGTTAATCATTTCAAGAAAACAACTCCTGGTTTTGCTGGTTTTCTCTGTTGGCTTTCTATTCTCTATTTTGTTCCTGTTCTGATCTTTATTATTTCCTTCCTTTTACTTGCTTTAGGTTTAACTTGTTCTTCTTTTTCTAGATTCTTAAGGTGGAAGTTTACACTATTGACCTGAGGTCTTCTTTTTTTCATAGGCATTCAAGGACTTCACAAATTTTAGCAGCAAACTTATAGAGGGATACAATTGTCCCCATTTACAATATGGAAGCTGAAAGTTAAAGAGGCTAACTGACTTATTTAAGGCTTTACAGCCAGTCAGTGGCAAAGTTGGAATTAAAATTTCAATCCTCTAAATGGGAAAT
Source organism: Panthera tigris (assembly GCF_018350195.1). NCBI lineage: Eukaryota > Metazoa > Chordata > Mammalia > Carnivora > Felidae > Panthera > Panthera tigris. The sequence continues at coordinate 45,614,081 of NC_056669.1, forward strand.
GAGGGATTAGATTCAAACTTACCATGCTTTCTCCTCTGCCACATTACTTCTAGAAGTATTAAAATAGTCCCAGAGAATTTTAGCTCACAATTTGTGTTACACTATTTTATGTGATTCTGTAATCATTGTAACCATTATGTGTGCATGTGTGTGTTTTGACAGCTTATGTAATCTGTGTGTGTGTGTGTGTGTGTGTGTGTGTCTGTGTGTATGTGTGTGTTTGGAAGGCTCAAGAAAAGCACATTTTTTGAAAGCAGAAAGTATTCTATGAACTTCTGTATCTGTAGCACTCAGAATGATAAATGGTTTAATATTTGCATATTGTAAGGGAGTCTACTCGATGCCTCTTCTCATCTATTGTGTTATTTTAATTTCAGCTAAATCCTATTGATAGGTGATGCTCCTAGACCCAAAAGCTGAGACATGTTAGTATGTGCCCAGATCACAGGCTTAATAATAGGTGGCTTATAGGCATAAAACCAGGTGCCTGATTCCAAATTTTGTGCTCTTTCTGTTCTGCATATGGTGCTATGGAAAAAATGGAGTAGGCCAAATGGAATACTTTAAAAATAATGTTTCTTTCATTCATTCATTCCAAAAACATCTGTTGAGCTTCTGTTATGTGTCAAGCATTGTACAAAATACTTATGAGAAGTGGCAAGCCAAATTAGACATTATCCTTTTACTTATAAATAGACATATTAATAAAGTGGTTACACAAAAACATGTATAATTGCAACTTCATAAATGTTAGAAGGCAGACTCCTTATGATGAGTAAATAATGAGGCGATCTGACTGGTAAGCTAGGTCAGGTAAGGCTTACCTTGGAAGTGCTACTTCACTGAGATCTGAAGTTAACAAGAGCTAAGTCAAGGGCAAGTGAAGTGTGTGCCACACAGAAATAATAGTCTGTGTAAATGTCCTGTGGGGGCCTCAGCTCTCTGAGAAATGGAAGGGTTTTGTTTACTTCGTTTAAAACATTGTAGTCAAAATCAATATTATACATCACAACTGAACAGTAAAACAGTGCAGTATATGAGAAAGGCAAGTTAATACTAACTTCTTCAAAGACTGAGTTATCTATCTCTCTGTTTACAAGCACTCACATCACAGGATAGAGAAAAGAGCAAAAAAGGAAGTGAGATTATTACAGTTTTCTAAGCCCAAATCTGTTCATGTCCGTCCTTGCTTTAAAAATTTGGCCATTTCTGGGACGCCTGGGTGGCTCAGTCAGTTAAGCGTCTGACTTCGGCTCAGGTCATGATCTCGTGGTTCGTGAGTTCGAGACCTATGTCAGGCTCTGTGCTGAAAGCTCAGAGCCTGGAGCCTGCTTCAGGTTCTGTGTCTCCTTCTCTCTCTGTGCCCCCCACTCACACTCTGCTTCTATCTCTCAAAAATGAATAAACATTAAAAAAAATTAAAAATCTGTTCATTTCTTCCCTGCCTGTAGCAAGGTTTCTCTACATAAACAAAGTGCTTTTGGGTAGCAGAGAATTCAACAATTTCAATTTCAATGGTAGTATATTTTTTTAAGGTGTAGCAGAAATTACACTAGTAATTTTGTATACATTTCTTCCTAATGGAAACTTAAGTACTTAATCCCATGGTAATGAACTTTACACAGTTGGCATGAATTACAGGTGCCTTTTTCAGCCATGCCTGCTGATCTTTTCAAACATCAGTAAGCAAACCTCTGCCTCTACAGCTCAGAAAGTATACAGTTCAGAAGTGAACTCTGTACATGCAATATGGTTTGCTGAACATGCATCCTCACACCCTGAATCTCCATGTTCAGTGCTCTAAATTTTCCAGCCATACATCCAAATGCTCTTTCCAATGATACACAGATATAATGACAACAATCAAATGTTTTTTAGTTCTTTCCAGTTTCCAGGCACTGTCATTGGCCCTTGACATGACTAACACATCATATGAGGTATCCCGATACCATGAGCTATAATCTCCATTCTGCAATGAAGAAATTGAAGCACAGAATGGTGGATAATTTGCCCAAGGTCACACTGTCGGGAAATGGCAACGCTGAGCTACGAACCAGACTGACAATGCAGCACTCTTGCTCTTAATCATCACATTGCAGGGTTGTTCAAATCCATGATGGTGGCACACAACGGAGCAACATTTGGGAAACAGAAGAGTATGAGGTGGAGTCTAACTTCCTCATCGGGGTACCATTCTGGGCTCATTTCCTGTCCTTCGTCTCATGTCTCATTGGGCCACTCGCCACTCCCCTGCTGTGTTAGGGCCCTTCAGCCATACAGACCCAGACACTAATCCCCCATTCATTGCTGAGTGCACAGCCTCCAACACAGAGCCCCGCTCAGTCTTGTCTAGTGAGTGTTAGAGCCAAGAATATCAGAGGCAGAAGAGACTTCAGAAATCATCCAGAAAAAATTCATAATTTTCTAGATTAGGGAAATAAAAGCCTAGGGGAGGAAAGCATGCTCCTCATAGTCACCCATCAGGTCACACATAGACAGGATCAGAACTGAGACCCCGCTCAGATGCCTTGCTTATCCACGCGACTCTCAGCCATTTGTCCTTTAAGCACCTCAAGGAAAATGTAAGGAAAAAAAAAAAAAACAATGAAGCACAGATAGCAAAGGACTTTGGATACCTATTTCAATGTTTTTTATTAACTCTTCAGTACATTCCAGTGTACTTCAAAGAGATATGGAGACCCCAGAGAGGGCCTGGAAGTCAAAGCCATGCTAAGCAATTATAGTGTCTATCACATCAACACTTCACAAATGAATCCATAGAGCATCTGGGAGCCTGAGAGAGGCTTGCTCAGAGAAGGGGTAAATCTCCAAGTAGAGATTAAGAGATTTTTCCCAAGGCATGTGGGAACTCGCTGGTTTGGGGTTAAACTTCACGTGCCCATGCTGTCCAACCTGATTCCATCTGACAATCCACCAACTGCATTAGCCTTGCAGTGAAGACACTCATTCATTCATTCATTCATTCAACACATTGGTTGATGTCTGGTCTGTCAGCCAGAGAGCCAGGTATGGGGTCCTAGATGCCTAAACAGAACATCGCTGTCTGGGTGGCATGTAGGCACCTACCCTCAACACCATGATGAGAGCCAGAGTAAGGACAGGAAAGAAGTACATATGGGATCCCAAGAGGAGGGAGTCATTCTGGTGACGGCTACACGTATCACCCGGTTTGAATTCTCTTTCCAACTACCTAGGTCTGGACCTTCAGAAAGCTACTTAGCAGCTCTCAGTCTCGGTTAGCCTGACCTTAAGACGGGAGGAGGAGTATCGAATAATAGTGTCTACTGCATAGGACTGTTGTGCAGATTAGATTAAATAACATCTGTCAAGAAGTTAGGACAGTGGCTGACTCACGAGTGCTCAGTAAAGGGTGTGTTAACTGTCAGAGGTTAAGGGCTTCCTGCTCTAACCCTATTCCCACTAGCCATGTTACCCCAGGCCAGGGACTCAACTTTCCTGCATTTCCATTCACTCATATCTAGATGGCAAGCTGTCCCACAAGAAATCAGAGATATGTGCTTCCTTACTCTTCAGCAAAGAAAAGATCAGAAAGCCATTCTGAATTCCCAGAGAGTAGCCTCCAATAGGGAGAAAGGTGTGCGGTACTCTGCAAGTCCCCCTTAGAAGCTGTATTCATGGGCTAGGGCTGCCGTAACAAAGTACCTCACACTGGATGGCTTGAACAACAGGAATTTACTGTCTCATGGTTCTGGAGGCTAGAGGTCCAAGATCAAGGTGCTGGCAAGGTTGGTTCCTTCTGAGGACCAGGAGGGAGGATCTGGTCCAGGATCTCTCCTTGGCTGGAGATGGCACTCTTCCTATGGCTCTTCATCATGTCTTCCCTCTGTGTGTATCTCTGTGTCCACATTTTCCCTGTTTTTATGAGGACACTAGTCATGCTGTAGTTGGCCCCACCCTACCTACTCCACTTGAACTCGATAACCTCTATGAAGACCCTCTTTCCAATTAAGGTCCTATTCTGCAGCACTGGAGCTTAGGACTTCAACATATGAATTTGGGAGTAACACAACCAACCCATAACAGAGGAAGATAACACTTGAATCTCTGAAAAGAAAGTATCCTAAGAAAAATATATGGCAGATTGTTTTACTACCCACTAGTATCTGGTTTTTTTCCTCTGGGAAAATGAAGTTCCCCTGTCCCTTGAAATGAATCTTGGCCGTGTAATTTCTTTGGATCAATAAAATGTAAGCAGAAGTAACACTCTGGACAGCAACTTGTGAGCCAGTTTTTGCTTTGTCAGGCCGCTACTGCTGGCTTCGTTTCAAGTGGCTCTTCCTCCATCAGCCTGGATCCCAGAGCAAGGACAGCTATCAACAACAAGACCCAGAATGTGAGTAAAACATAAATCTTTATTTTTACAAGCCACTAGGATTTGGGTGTTCTTTCTTACCTTGACCTAACTAGACAAAGGGTAGGCAAGCATTGGTTCTTGGGCCAAATCCTGCCTGCCACAGTTTTTGTAAATAAAGTTTTATTAGAACACAGCCAGGGTGTCTGGGTGGCTCAGTCGGTTAAGCGGCCAACTTCCACTCAGGTCATGATCTCGCGGTCCGTGAGTTCGAGCCCCGCGTCGGGCTCTGTGCTGACAACTCAGAGCCTGGAGCCTGTTTCAGATTCTGTGTCTCCCTCTCTCTGACCCTCCCCTGTTCATGCTCTGTCTCTCTCTGTCTCAAAAATAAATAAACGTTAAAAAAAATTTAAAAAAAAAGAACACAGCCATGTTCATTCATTTGCCTATTGCCTATGGCTGTTTTTGCATTGTAACAGCAGAGTTGAGTAGTTGTGACAGAGACTTCATGGTCTGTAAATCCTAAAATATATACTATCTGGTTCTGTTTAGAAAACTTGCCAACCCCTGACCTAGACAATTCTTATTGATAAAATATATTTGAGGCTTTAACTTTTCTTTTGAATCTTGTTTTTGCAACATTCTGCAAACTTTCATATGTAGTATAATAATGATCATTTATTTGTAAATAGTTTATAATTTATTTTTAATTTGAGTTATTTTAAAATGTAGAAATAGTTTGTTTCTTAAAGGATACTACCCTTTGGTTGCTAATAAATACCATTACATTGTAGTAAAAGAACGGAGTGTTTTGAATTCTATTGTTGGAATTTATTGAATTACTTTGTGCCCAAATACATAACTTATGTTTGTAAATGATCCTCATATATTTGAGAGGAATGTGTATTTTTCTTTGTTAGATGGTGAGTTCTTTCTCTGTCTCTGACTGTCTCCCTCTCTCCTTTTATATTTTTGACCAAAATAGTTAATGGTGTTATTCAGATCTTTTTCATCCTTACTTTCTTTTGGCTTTTTGATTTGCCTATTTCTGAGATAATATGTTAAATTCTTCCTTTATAATTGTGAGTTTGTCAATGTCTAACTATGCCCATCATTTTTTGTTTATATATTTTGAAGTTATGGTCTTACATATATAAAGGCGGATACTTCTTACATCTTCTTGGTGAATTGTACCTTTAATGAACTTGGAACATCTTTCTTTGTTCCCTTGAATGTGCTTTGTCTGGCGTTAGTACTGCTACATCTGCTTTCATTTGGTTAGCATCTGCCTGTTATTTCTTAACATTCTCAGTTTTAAGTTTCTCTAGTTAATTGTTTGTTTTAGTAGTGTCTTTGGATCTCTTTTTAAACCATGCTGAGAGTCTCTGTCTTTGAATACTGAGAGTTAATACACTCATACTTGTCGTTACAAATTTTTTTAACATTTTAATTTGTTTTATATTTAATTTTTTTTTCAGTTTCCCTTGTTTGTTTTTAATTGATTTATTGAAGTTTCTTTGTTTCTTTCAGTGTTTAGATTAGATGTGATTCCTCTAGTTCTATGCAAGTTAGAATGACATCTTTTTCTTTTTTTTTTTAAATTGAAGTATAATTAAAACACAGTGTTACATCAGTTTCAGGTGTACAGTATATTGATTCAACAATTCTACACATTGGGGCTCCTGGGTGGCTCGGTTGGTTAAGCATCAGACTCTTGGTTTCGGCTGGGGTTGTGTTCTCGTGGTTCATGAGTTCAAGGCCCTGGTTGGGCTCTGCACTGACAGTGGAGCCTTCTGGGGATTCTCTCTCTCTGCCCCCCCCCCCCCCGCTCTTGCTCCCAACCTCTCTCTCTCTCTCTCCCCTCAGAATAAATAATTTAAAAAAAAAAAACACAAAACACACACACACACACACACACACACACACACACAATTCTACACATTACTCAGCACTCATCAAGATAAGTGTACATTTAATCCCCTTTATCTATTTTGTCTATCTCCCCCCTTCCCGTGTAACCACCAGTTTCTTCTCTGTATTTTAGAGTCTATATTTTTGTTTGTCTCTTTTTTCTTTGTTAATTCATTTGTTTTGTTTCTTAAATTCCCCATATGTGTAAATCATATGGTATTTGTCTTTCTCTGACTGACTTATTTCACCTAGCATGATACACTCTAGGTCCATCCATGTTGTTGCAAATGACAAGATCTCATTCTTTTTTATGGCTGGGTAATATTCACTCATGTGTATGTATGTACATACATACATACATACACATATGTATACATACATACATAAATACCATGTTTACTTTATCCATTTGTCTATAGATAGACACTTGGGTTGCTTCCATGTCTCGGCTATTGCAAATAATGCTGCAAAAAATATAAGGATGCATATATCTTTTCGAATTAGTGTTTTTGGTTTTCCGGGGGGCAAATACCCAGCAGTGTAATTACTTGATCATATGGTAGTTCTATTTTTAATTTTTTGAGGACATCCATACTGTTTTCCATAGTGGCTGTACCAGTTTACATTCCCACCAACAGTGCACGAGGAATCCTTTTTCTCCACATCCTTGCCAAACTTGTTATTTCTTGTCATTTCGATACTAGCCATTCTGACAGGCTAGTAAGGTTATATGTCATTGTGATTTTGATTTGCATTTCCCTGATGATGAGACATGTTGAGCATCTTTTCATGTATCTGTGAGCCATCTGTATGTCTTCTTTGGAGAAATGTCTGTTCAGATCCTCTGCTTAATTTTTAAAGGGATTATTTATTTTTTTGGTGTTGGGTCATAGAAGCTTTTTATATATTTTGGATATTAACCCCTTATGGAATATATTATTTGAAAATATCTTGTCCCATTCAATGGGCTGCCTTTTTGTTTTGTCAATGGTTTCCTTTGTTATGCAAGAGTTTTTATTTAGATGTAGTCCCAATAATTTAATTTTGCCTTTGTTTCCCTTGTCTGAGGAGACATATCTAGAAAAATGTTTCTACAGCCAGTGTCAAAGAAATTACTGCCTGTTTTCTTCTGGTATTTTTATGGTTTCAGATCTCACATTTAAGTCTTTAATACGTTTTGAGCTACTTTCTGTGTATCATTTAAGAAAGTGGTCCATTTTCATTGTTTTACATGTAGCTCTCCAGTTTTCCCAACACCATTTATTGAAGAGATTGTCTTTTCCCCATTGTTTATTCTTGCCTCCTTTACCAGAGATTAATTGACCACTTAATCATGGGTTTATTTCTGGGCTGTCTGTTCTGTTCTTATTGATCTATGTGTCTATTTTTGTGCCAGAACCATAATGTTTTGATTATTGCAGCTTTGTGGTATATCTTGAAATCTGGAATTGTGATACCTCCAGTTTTGTTTTTCTTTCTCAAGATTGCTTTGGCTATTCAGGGTCTTTTGTGGTTCTACACAAATTTTAGGATTGTTTGTTCTAGCTCTGCGAAAAATGTTGGTATTTTGATAGGGGTTGCATTAGGTCTGTTGATTGCTTTGGGTAGTATGAACATTTTAACAATATTGATTCTTCCAATCCATGAGCATGGAATATCTTTCCATTTGTTTGTGTCATCTTCAGTTTCTTTCATCAGTGTTTTATAGTTTTCAGAATGCAGGTCTTTCACTTCCTTGGTTTATTCCTAGATATTTTATTCTTTTTGGTGCAATTGTAAATGTGATTGCTTTCTTAATTTTTCTTTCTGCTACTTTATTATTAGTTTGTAGAAATGTGACAGATTTTTGTGCATCAGTTTTGTATCCTGTGACCTTACAGAATTCATTTAGCAGTTCCAGTAGTTTTTCAGTAGTTTTTAAGGCAAGTGGATATTCAAAGTATCGATTGTAAAATGAAAAGGGATATAATCATATTTGTACACCAAGTTTATGGAAAGTTCTTACTACATATAAAATGGAGGTAATCATGGAGCACCTGAGTGGCTCAGTCGTTAAGCATCAGACTTCAGCCCAAGTCATGATCCCGTGGTCTGGTCTGTGGGTTTGAGCCCCACATGGGGCTCTGTGCTGACAGCTCAGAGCCTGGAGCCTGCTTCAGATTCTGTGTCTCCCTCCCTTTCTCTCTGCCCTTCCCCTGCTCATGCTCTGTCTCTCTCTCTCAAAAATAAACAAACATTAAAAAATTTTTTAAAAAGGAAGGTGATCATCCTATCTGTTCTCCCTGTGTTACAAGAGGATAAGGAGATAAAAAGCGAAGTGAAAGCCAGTTCTGTTCTGTTAGTGTTTATGTTAAGCTACTTATAACTCCATTTAAGCAAGTTATTTGAACTAATTCTCAAAGCCTTAGTCTTAATTACTAGTTAAAAGTCATCAGATGAATTTCAGGCACAAGAAAACACATAAGCCTGACTCTAGGTCAATATTGACTTTTCCCTATTTGCCAGATTTCCTTTCTACACTGAAGGCCTCTGAGCAGGTAAACAGCTACAAGGTAAAGGACACAGTAGAGCTGCCTTGTTCAAGGGCTCAAAGTACCTGTTCTCACCAAAATTTGTAAGAAACCTGTATCATTTCCTATGAAGCTAAAGAAGGAATTCTATCTGTTCAACAGTACCTTTAGGTTTTGCTTACGTGGCTCAAAATCTTGTTTATATGTCCTGGCATTTTACTTCTGTTCTTCTCTGCAGACATCTGGTTTATTCTCCTCTCCTAATGTTTCATCTGCCACATTTCATTGATTAGTCCATTTGTTCATTTATTTATGTCTTCAAAATCGATCAAGTGCCTACAAAAATGGTAGGTGCTCATGATATAACAAAAGGTACTTCTTTCCCTCCAAAGCACAGGAGCCAGTTCCTAGAGGATAAATGGTAGGAATTTTATACACATGGCAGGAGGTCTAGGCAGAGTGAAAATTATGTACAGAATTATTCTCTCTCCACGGTTCTGTTCTAATATATCTGGAATGACTTTGGGGTACTTTGGGATGACAAATAGAGCCCAAGAAAGCCTCTTTACTAGGAAAATTACAAGAAATTCCTCTGTCACATGACCTTTAAGTATTGAAAGAGCCCTCCTACCTGGGATTCAGTTCCACCTTTGGGGACACTGGTAAACGCTACCTGAAATCAGTGTCAGAAGTACCGAAGAGGGTGGCTCAGTTGGTTGAGCATCCAACTCTTGATTTCAGCTCAGGTCATGATCCCAGGATCGTGGGACTAAGCCTCCAAGTTGGGCTCTCGCACTCTCACTCTCTCACTCTCTCTCTGTCCCTCTCCCTTTCTCCCTCTCTCTCCCTCTGCCCCTCTTCCTCACTTGTGCTTTCTCTCTGTCTAGAAAAATAAAAAATAAACTTAAAAAAAAGAGACTGAAGACAAAAGAGGCATAGGATGAAGATAACCCTCAAATTAAATCATTTACTCCTGGATTATCTGGAAAGTTTAAGCCATAATTCTCTCCAGCCCAATTTTAAGGAATTGCTTTTCTATGCAGAAAAGTCCTATGTGGAGCTGGGGCAGATCCAAGCTCTGTGGGGCCTGGTGATTATTATACAACTGGGGCAGAGAGGAGGGTGGATCTTTAAGAAGATGGCTACAAAGTTACAAATCAGAAAGTAGATGCAGAGCCTCGGAAGAGGCCCCTGCAAGGGAGGGGCCCTGAAGCTTGTATCTCATTAGCTTCGTGGTAAACCTGCCTCTGACTAGAGCTTCATCCACGGGGAGCAGGGAAACATTTGAGTTCTTCAGGCAAGTTTGGGCCGTGAAGTTGCTAGGATATGCTTTTCAGCATGCTTCATAGGATGTAGCTCACCCAGGTATCTTCATGACATACCCTTTAGTACCAATTTTATTTAGCCTTATTCGGTACCAAAGTTTTTGGAACCCCAGATCCACACAATTAATTCAGAAGACTATATTTGTTGAGTATTACAGAAACCTTGGGACGCTAGTCTCTTCTGTGGCATGGCTGTTAGTCCTCAGAAGAGTAAGTCCTCATTCCTTTCCAGGTGGGGGGAGGACTGTGAACATCCAGGAGGCTGCAGAGGCCCCAGGTGGTCCCCGAGGCAGAGTAAGTGAGCTGCCCTGCTTGGGGGAGTCAGGCATGTGCCTGCGTGTATTCCTGTGTATTCCTTGAGTTCTGGATTAAAGGCAGTGAATCACCTTGAGGACAAACTGTGCTGTTAATGCTTGCAGCAGTTTAAATGGCCAACTTGGAATCCAACTATTTAGAGGGGAAAAAAATTCACACGTAAGAAGGATGTTTCTCTCTCCGACGGAACAAAATAGAACTAATCCTTATTAAGAAGGCGGGACACCTACAATGACTGGTAGGGAAGGAATGTCTGCGGGGAAATAGTGATTTGCTAATTCACTCAGTATCCTCACTTCTGTTTGATTCCCTCCTCATCTAGGAGTTTTGTTTGGCATTTTATGTGCTTAGTCATTTTGTCACGCATCAGACACTACAGATCCAGACACAGGCAGGAGCTGGAGCTACACAGAAACCTAAGAAACAGGTCTTGCCTTATAAGAAGTGGCCAGCAGGGAATTTGACCCAAGAGGTGTTTCATAAATATCTGTTGAAATGAAGAGAATTGAATTAAATTAAATGTGCTCATAGTTTGAGGGAGAGTAAACAATAAAAAAAAAAAGTAATCATCCTACATTGTAGCAACTTTGATCCCCCTTAGTAATGCAAGGTTGTATAGACATTAAGGACTCTAATGTAGAGAGATTAAGGGCTCTAAATGTAGAGTATGAAATCCAGGCTCAAATCCTAGCATCCTAGCCCTGTCAATAATCACCAGTGTGACCTTGATCAAATTGCTTAATATCTATATGCCAATTTCCTCAGCTGTCCACTGAAATAAAGGCTAATAGTTATCTCAAAGTGTTGTCAAATTACAGGAGATAATATATGTAAAGCACTTAGTAAGATGCCTGAGCACAAGAGCGTTTTGAATTGCAAAAGATTTACAAGGGGTTAAGGAGCACAATGAAACAGAAGAGAAGGAAGTTTTATATTTGGATGGTTGGGGACCAGGGTGTGTGATTTGGGGTGAATTTGAGGATGTATGGAAAGGAAGACTGATGGGAGGACGGATCGTTGGATCGATGAGTAGGTGGGTGGATGGATGGATAGATGGATGGATTGGCAATCGGATAACTTTGGTGTAGAAAAGGGCTAGCTCTGGGGTGCCTGTGTGGCTCAGTCTGTTGAGCGTCTGACTCCAGCTCAGGTCATGATCTTTCAGTTCATGAGTTGGAGCCCCGAATAGGGCTCTGCTCTGGCAGTGCAGAGCCTGCTTAGGACTCTGTCTCTCTCTCTCTCTCTCAGATAAATAAATAAACTTAAAAAAAGAAGAAGAAGAAGAGGGTTAGCTCAGGACCTTTTGTTCTATCTGGCCCTAGCAGAAGTTGTTTTTATATCCTAATGGCTCTCATGTCATTCATAGGATGGACAGGTGTGAGGGAGCTCTCTTTCTTTACATTTCTATAGAACCCACAATGTGTGATTCTGGCACAGTGAATTATCAACATACCAGGGTTTTGGAGTTTAGAGAGAGAGAGCCAGGTAGGGAAACAGGGATAGTCAGGGAAGGCATTAACAGTGGTGGAAACACTCAGGTGCTGTGGGACAATGAACACCAACAAGGAGCCTGGGGCAGTAAGATGAGTTTGGACTTGTTCCTGAGATCCGGTGAGATCTAGGGACTCGACCAAATAATTGAGGGCATCTTTGAGGAAGAGTTGAGATCCTGCAGGTGGGGCTGTGAGCTTGCAAACTTGGCTACCAATGAGAATTTATTCATTCCCTCAGGTTAGTAGGACTTGAGGACATTTGGGTTACACAGGTTTTAAGTAGTCACAATATTATTTCTTCCTTTAGAGCTTCTGCTGTGAATTTTAAACATCTTGTTCACCTCTTTCAGTGACAATTTGTAAGGAAAAAACTAAAACCTAAGTGTCTGCTGAGAAGGACAAACTTTCCCTCTTCCAATTTGAGTCCTGTGCTTGGGGTCTACAAATTAACTGAGAACAGGCAAATTGAAGAGGAGAAAAGACAAGGTTTATTTACAGGAGGATAATGGCAGCTATAGTTTTATGCCATATTTCATAGTTTTCAGTCTATCAGTATTGTACAGTTTCCATTAAATTCCATTAAGTTTGCATTTGTTCCCAAGTATTTTGTATTTTTTGATACTATTGTAAATGTACTTTGGAAAATGTTTGTTTGAATTTTACCTTCCAATTGGTTGTTGCAAGTAAAATAAATACAATTGATTTTTGTATGTTGACTCTGTGGCCTTGCTAAATTCACTTCTCCATTTTAGTAGGTTTTTACAGATCTCTTAGTTTTTGTGTTTTTTCTTTTTTTTTCTTTAGAACTAAATGCATTTTACTATACAGCTCACTTAGAAATCCTTGAACACATAACTTAAGATGGTATATATTGAGTTTTGAAAGAAATTCCACCCACATCACTCAGCACAAATGAAAACCAGTGCATTACCAGCTAAAGTCTGAGTTCTCCCCTCTAGAGTTGCCCAAGCTTGGCTGCTCCTCTGTTGGAGGAGTGCCTGTCCTTTCCCCCTTGCCAGTCTGAGATGCTGCTTCTTGCCCCCAGTACTCTGCACCATGATGGCTGCCAGCTGGGTCTTCACTTCTCCTTTGGGGATTGGCTTCTCCCACACCCTGTCTCAGGCTCAGGAGCTGGCCAGGGTATATTCTGTGGTCCAACCACATTTCGGCACTATGCTTCACCCTCCATTAGTCATGGAAAGGAAGAGTGTCATGGAAAGAGTGATTTCAGTGGCTGGGAATAGAGATAAACAAAGGATCTGGCCTTGGCAGGAACAAAGGCTTACTGGGCAAACTTCAGCCTCCAGGCTGCATACTTGGTTTCCAACTTGACCTTTGACATCAGTTATGTAGGTGGGGTAGGGGTGAAGGGGTAAAAGGTGGTACATAGAAAATCACAATAGAAGGTGATCACAATAGTAAAGCAGTCATTTTTATTTGACCCAAAATTTTCAACTCTCTTTATTGCTCAGGAATAGGAAAATAAAGTAATCTAAATGCTGTACATACATATTCACAGCATTGTTTCTTTTAAGATATGAAAGTATGTTCAAGACTTTCATTGATTTGAATTGTTATTGACCTACATTAAAAAGCTGGTCTTCTTTATGCCTTTCCTGGTTTTCGACCTTTCACTATTGTACTTTCCCCTCCTCAGCATCTTTTGTTCTCTATAATGATTCCCTGTCTACTGCAAGACTGAGAGCACCTTAAGTCTGACATGGTCATTGGTTAGCCCTATATCTAGCACAACACCAGGCACAATAGGAGGGAATGATTCCTTAGCATTTTTTATGTCAACTATTATGTTGTCAGTGAATAAAGACAGTCCTACTTTGTTCTTTCCAATCTTCACGCATTTTATTTATTTTTCTTGCCTTATGGCACTGGATAAAACCTTCTGAATAGTGTTGAATAGAAGTGGTAAGAACAGACATCCTTACTTTGTCTTTCATTGTAGGGAAAAAAACATTCCGCATTTCACCATTGAAGATTATGTTAAATGTAGGGTTTTTTTCATAGATGCCCTTTATCAGGATGAGGTGTTTCCTTTCCCTTCTTATTGTGCTAAGGAATTTAAAAATAAATGGGTGTTGAATTTTGTCAGCTGGTTTTTTTCTGTCTATTTCAATGACCCAGAGTTTTCCTCCTTTATTTTCCTAATATAATTATATTGACTGATATTTAAATCTTGAACTATCTTTACACTTCTGAGGTAAGTCTCACTTGGTCATAATGTATCATCCTTTTTATGTATTGCCGCATTTTATCTAGAGATATTTTGCTAGAAATGCTTTTATCTATGTTCATGAAGAGTATTGATTTTTAGACTCTTTTTATGAATATAATTTATTGTCAAATTGGCTTACATATAACACCCAGTACTCATCCCAACAAGTGCCCTCCTCAATGCACATCACCCATTTTCCCCTCTCCCCCATGCCCCCATCCACCCCCAATTTGTTCTCTGTATTTAAGAGTCTCTTGTGGTTTGCCTCCCTCCCTCTCTGTTTGTAACTTTTTTTCCCCTTTCCCTTCCCTTATGTTAAGTTTCTCAAGATCCACATATGAATGAAAACATATGATATCTGTCCTTCTCTGACTGACTTACTTCCCTCAGCATAATACCTTCCAGTTCCATCCACACTGCTGCAAATGGCATGATTTCATTCTTTCTTATTGCCAAGTAGTATTCCATTGTGTATGTAAACCACATCTTTTGTATCCATTCATCTGTTGATGGACATTTAAGCTTTTTCCATAATTTGGCTATTGTTGAAAACACTGCTATAAATATTGGTACATGTGCTCCTATGCATCAGCCCTCCTGTGTCCCTTGGGGAAATTCCTAGTAGTGCTACTTCTGGGTCATAGTTCTATTTTTAATTTTTTGGGGAACCTCCACACTGTTTTGCAGAGTGACTGCTCCAGTTTGCATTCCCACCAACAGTGCAGGAGGGTTCCTGTTTCTCCACATCCTTGCCAGCATCTGTAGTTTCCTGATTTGGTTCACTTTAGTCACTTTGGTGTGAGGTGGTATCTCAGTGTGGCTGTGATGTGTATTTCCCTGATGATGAGTGACATTGAGCATCTTTTCATGTGCCTGTTGGCCATCTGGATATCTTGTTTTAAAAAGTGTCTATTCATGTCTTTTGCTCATTTCTTCGATTATTTGTCTTTCAGGTGTTGAGTTTGGTAAGTTCTTCACAGATTTTGGATACTAGACCTTTATCTGATATGTCATTTGCAAATATCTTTTCCCACTCCATCTGTTGCCTTTTAGTTTTGTGGATTGTTTCCTTTCCAGTGCAGAAGATTTTTATCTTGCTGAGGTCCCAATAGTTCATTTTTGCTTTTAATTCCCTTGCCTTTGGAGATGTGTCAAGTAAGAAATTGCTGTCAAAGAGGTTGTTGTTGCCTGCTTTCTCCTCTAGGGTTTTGATGGTTTCCTGTCTCACATTCAGGTCCTTTATCCATTTTGAGTTTATTTTTGTGAATGGTGTAAGAAAGTGGTGTAGTTTCATTCTTCTGCATGTTGCTGTCCAGTTCTCCCAGCACCATTTGCTAAAGAGACTATCTTTTTTCCATTGGATGCTCTTTCCTGCTTTGTCAAAGATTAGTTGGCCATAGATTTGTAGGTCCATTTCTGGCTTCTCTATTCTATTCCTTTGGTCTATGTGCCTGTTTTTGTGCCAATACCATACTGTCTTGATGATTACAACTTTGTAGTAGAGTCTAAAGTGTGGGATTGTGATGCCTCCCTCTTTGGTTTTCTTCTTCAATATTACTTTGGCTATTCGAGGTCTTTTGAGGTTCCATACAAATTTTAGGATTGTTTGTTCTAGCTTGGAGAAGAATGCTGGTGCAATTTTGATTGGGATTGCATTAAATGTCTAGAGTGCTTTGGGTAGTATTGACATTTATTTATTCTTCCAATCCATGAACATGGAATGTTTATCCATTTTTTTGTGTCTTCTTCAATTTCCTTCACAAGCTTTCTATAGTTTTCAGCATACAGGTCTTTTACATCTTTGGTTAGGTTTATTCCTAAGTATCTTATGGTTCTTGGTGCAGCTGTGAGTGGGATCAGTTTCTTTATTTCTTTTTCTGTTGCTTCATTATTGGTATATAAAAATGCCACTGATTTCTGTACATTGATTTTGTACCCTGCAACTTTGCTGAATTTGTGTATCAATTCTAGGAGTCTTTTGGTTGAGTTTTCCATGTAGAGTATCATGTTGGATTTTTATACCTTTTTAAAAATTTTTTTTAGTTTTTGTTTTATTTTTGAGAGAGAGAGACAGAGCGTGAACAGGGGAGGGTCATATAGAGAGGGAGACACAGAATATGAAACAGACTCCAGGCTCTGAGGTTTCAGCACAGAGCCTGACATGGGGTTCAAACCCACAGACCTGAGCCAAAGTCAGACACTTAACCGACTGGGCCACACAGGTGCACCTTAGACTTTTTTAATGTAAGGTTTTTTATATCAGGGCTGCCATGAATATTAGGACGAAAATAAGGTGCACCACACAGGTGCACCTTAGACTTTTTTAATGTAAGGTTTTTTATATCAGGGCTGCCATGAATATTAGGAAGAAAATAACTTACACAACGAATTTTACATGGTTACTAACCATTTAATGATGCTAACTATGTTAGATCCGCTTAGTTGCAAGTAACAGAAAGTAAGTTGAGCTAGCTCAGGCAGCTAGCACTGATCCCAAGATCAGATGTGAGACATGTACAGTGGCTGCTAGAAGAAATTGGAACCCAAACCATCAAGCCCTCCATCTTCCTAAGTTATTCTCCTTAATCCTCAGCGTCATTCTTCCCACTTCGAGGATTTTATCTCTGCTTCTCTGATTCATATGGCATTTCCTAAGCATATTACTAACAAACAAATAAGTAAATACATAAATGAGGTCCAGAAAGGTTCAGAAACTTTTCTTATGCATCACTAGTCAAATGCATGCACAATTATAAAGTAATGGACTAGTATTAGTCTGAGAAAAAGGACAAAGTGGATCAGTTCAAAGCAAAAATTTCATAGTAATGATTATAGCTAGTACTCACTGAATGCATACTATATCCTAGACCCTTGGTAAGCACTTCATTTGTTTTATCTTACAAACTCTTAGACACACCCTTATGGATAAAAACTCATATTATCTCTATTTCATGAATGAAAAAGTTGAGGCTCAGTAGGTGAGATAAGTTTGTATACTCCTCTCTGAATTATAAACTTCAAAGTCATCATTGTTGCATCTAAATGCAATGCAGGCCTCTGGGTAGAACACAAATTTTTTCAAACAAAAAGGAAGAAAGCAGAATGTTAAAACTATTAACCTTCCTATTGTGTCTGAGGTTGCATTTACTATCTATGGCAGTATAAACATGGTTGCCAGCAACATGCTACAGGAAGACGTGGAGTAACGGGGATGCTGCGTCGTCAAAATTATAAGATCAATATATTTTTATAGTACAGTAAAGCTTTTGTATTTTCAATAGCCAAATGAGCACCATTATGGCAGAAGATTATCAGAAAGAAAAAGAGAATGTAACTTCGGTACTAAGGAAGCATTTTAAATGATGAAAAACAGCCAATAACAGTATAACAATGATTACTACTTTATTAACTTTTCTAAGTACTGGGTGCTCCAATAATGCTTTGCCTTTACTGGTTTATTTGCTAGTCATACAACCCCCAAAGTGGAATATTATTGGGCCCATTTTGGAGACAGAAAAACTGAAGCACAGAGAGGTTTAGGAACTTTCCCAAGAATCACTCCTGGCACTAGAGCCACGAGTTTAGCTTGCATGGTAGCAAAAGTTATACGAGCACAGATGGGCTCTTTGCTTTTGGATTGGTGTGTCCCATTCATTAGAGGTATTTTGAAAAAAGGACTTAATATGAATTTCGAAGATTCCTTGCTCCCCTTTGGAATAAGACAGTATTGTGAATCCAGGAACTCTGAGATGTTCTCATTCTGGCTCTGAACTCTAGAAACTGCTGCATTTTCTTGACCGCAGAAAACACTGGCTTCTGCGGCCCAGAGGCTCAGGGCTCATAACCATTTCCAGTTCCCCGAAAGTGCTGAAGACTAGAATGTAAATAGTCCTTCAGCATGAAACAGAGAAGGGCAAATACATCCACAGGGATACACAGGCTGGAAAGTTTGCTCAATACACAGAGCTCTAATGGCAAACACAGCAAAGCAAACACGGCACTGAGATGAGAAAAGGGGAGAGGAAAGTCAGATGATCATCTAGGCATTATCTGCCTGAACATCTGGTTCCCTGGGAAGGTACAGGGAAGTACCCGGGAGGCCCACATTTGCCTCTTTGCTGCACTGATTTTGGCCTAGCCTACAGTTTGAGCAATGAAAGCCATTTGAAGAGGACTTTGGCCATAGCACAACTCAGCATCTAAGATGAAAACATTTTGAATATTGACATTCATCCCAGATGGATTTAAAAAAAAAAAAAAAGGACAAATATCAAACCAAGGTGCTCCCAACCACTAACGTCCACAGGTTTGCTCTAGACTAATGATACCTGAGCAAATGGAAACTTGGAGACTCTTCCTGGGGAAACTTCATGGTACTTCCTTCAGTAAAGGTTGCCTCCAGGAGGTGCTCTGTGAGTTAGGAAGAGGAAATCCTTCTCTGCCATTTACCAGCACACACTACTACCATGATCTTCACACCCACCCAAACTAAAAATTCTTAATTCTTTTTTTTTTTTTTAAGAGAGAAAGGGAGCACTTGAGTGAGTTGGGGAGGGGCAGAGAGAGGGAGAGAGAGAATCTTAAACAGGCTCCATGCTGAGCGTAGACTCTGGGGTTGATCTTATGATTGTGAGATCATGACCTGAGCCTAAATCAAGAATCAAACACTTAGCTGACTGAGCCATCCAGACATCCCACTAATAAATTTTTAATATGCTTCTTCAGTGATTATTGATTGATTGGTACTAAAATCTTGAGGGTAGCCATTTGATTATTAAGAGATAGAACCCTCAAAAACCTTATGGTTTTCCATTCACTAAGATAGAAAAAGACATCACCCATGGATTGGTCAAATCCATTTGTTGGCAAGTCTGGAAAATGCCCTTCAGGTGAACTGACAATAGTACAAGGAGGCTAACTGTAGGTTATGAAGAGACAAGGTGAAGTACAATACACAAAGCATTTTCTCAGTTCTATATGAACTGAGAAGTAATGAGTCTCCAGGAAAAGGGGAGCAGCACATTGTAGAAGTAGCCAAGCATTATTATGGGGTTTTAATCACCCCACCAGGTCAGGAAAATTATTTCTAAATTATTAGATCCGATGTTTTTTTTTTTAATTTTTTTTTAACGTTTATTTATTTTTGAGACAGAGAGAGAGCATGAATGGGGGAGGGGCAGAGAGAGAGGGAGACACAGAACCGGAAGCAGGCTCCAGGCTCCGAGCCATCAGCCCAGAGCCCGATGCGGGGCTCGAACTCACAGTCCGTGAGATTGTGACCTGAGCTGAAGTCGGACGCTCAACCGACTGAGCCACCCAGGCGCCCCAGATCCGATGTTTTGAAATTATTCTGAATTATGTCTTGAGCTCCCTGTATGTTGTGGGCACAGGGCTGGGTGCTAAAGACAGAATCTCATCAGAAGCATGCGCGATGACTGGGGACACAGTCACAGAGACAGACTGTCTCCATCGGTCATGTAGCTGCAGGACCAGAGCTCTGTGCAGGGCACTATGGCAGTACAATGCAGGGGACCACTTAGCCCAGGCTTGGGTGCAGGCAAGGGAAGAGGTTGAGAAGTGTTTCCTGGGAATGATGTCTGAGCTGAGCTTTAAAGAGTGAGTTAGGAGAAGGCCAAGTGGAGATGGGGAGGTGAGGGCACCATTGTGCAGTCTTGCCAGATCCTGAAATGGGAGCTGGGGAGGATGTGGAAATGAAGCCAGAAAGGCAGAGGACTGGTAACGGAGAAGTGTGTGTGAAAGGGACATCTTAACACCCATCCACAGAGCACAAAAGAGATGCTTTGAGAGGGTCGATCAAATGCCCATGATTTGAAGTCAGCCAGTCCTAAATTCAAGTGTCATGTCTGAAACTCGCTCATCAAGTAAACATCTAGCAAGTTGTTTACTTCTTCTTTTTTTAATTGTTGCTATTATCTCTCTCTCTCTCTCTCTCTTTTTAGTGTTTATTTATTTTTGAGAGAACAAAACCAGGGGAGGGGCAGAGAGAATGGGAGACAAAGAATCCCAAGCAGGCTCCACACTATCAGCAAAGAGCCTAACATGGGGCTTGAAATCATGAACTGTGAGGTCATGAGCTGAAATGAAGAGTCAGACACTTAACTGAATGAGCCACCCAGGTGCCCCACAAGTTATTTAACTTGTGAGCCCAGTTTCCTCATCTGCAAACCGGAAAAAATGATAATACCTACCTGATAGGACTGTTGGAAGGACTAAGAGAGGCAGTGTGTGCAAAGCCCTTGCTGTGGTCTCAGCACATTGTAAGCCTTTGATAATGATAAGAAAGTTAACCTTTTAAAAAACATATAAATTTGCTCGAGATCTCACAGGAAATGGCAGAGTGTGGATCCGAAGCTCTCTGTAGTGACACCCAGGAAGACAGTGGGAGTGACCCGTGCTGGGTGCCAGCAAGAAGAGAATACAAACTCAGTAGAGAATTTAAAACTATAATAAAGCTGAATAAACATTAGTCTGCTTTTAATTATTGTCAAACACAGAAAATTCCAAACATTTTTAGTGATAAAATACTCCCCCCCCACCCCCCGCCGCCACCTCCCATATGTTTTGTTCGTCTAAGATTTCGAAACAATTGCTACGTGGTTACTGTGGAGTTTAATGATATATATGAAAGCCACAGTGGCCTC
This sequence comes from Panthera tigris, assembly GCF_018350195.1. Classification (NCBI taxonomy): domain Eukaryota; kingdom Metazoa; phylum Chordata; class Mammalia; order Carnivora; family Felidae; genus Panthera; species Panthera tigris. Next base: position 45,634,860 of record NC_056669.1, read on the forward strand.
CAACATATATTGTAAACTAGGGAGCTTCCCCTGGATCTCATTTGGTGGAGCATAATTTTCAGATGATCACTCCAGCTGCTTTGTTTCCCCCTTTTACATTTGGACAGACAAACATTCCAAATGATCACACAGGGTGACAGCATTGAAGTGACTCAAATTCCCTTTCTCTGTCTTTCAATCACTGCACTATCACTGTGTATTCTGAATCCATTGTTTCAACAAGGGAATACGTACTTCCTTAGTTAGGATTGGAAACTTCGCCTGCACCCAAAGTGTGCTCAAATGACTGTGAACTATTAGGAAACTATAAGGAGTTCTCGGAATTAACTTCCATGTAAATAAAATGTTTATTAAAGATAAGGAATAAAAATGGGCTAATTAAAATCTATTCACCACAAATAGTTTTTCACATAGAGGAGAGTGTTGAAAAGTTATCTGTTCCATGTTTCAAATGTGCTAGGGTCCCCACCTCTTCTGGTCTGTCAGGATCTACTGGCCCTGCTGATGCTGCCTTTATTCCCTCCGGACTCCTGCAGGGCTCTGATTGTCCCGATGTCTCTGCTTCTCCATGCTGGAGCCCCGACACTCCTATCAGTAGAGTCCATTACTCGGGTTATACTGTGTCCATGTGAGGCCTTGTTGAAGTGCATACTCATCACCCCAGATGGTCAGCAGCTCAGTGCTTGCAGGGACAGCTTAGCAGGGACGGTGCCCTCTGAAGTAGAGAGCTCTAGATGAAGCATTAAAAGAGTGTGAGGAGAGTGGAGAGAGGCTGGGGTTCAGAGTGAGGGAGTAGATCACCAGGGGTACAGTGGAGAAGATAACCCAAGTGAGGAGAGAGCCCAGAAAAGAGAGGTGGCTTCCAGGGTGGGGTTGGGAGGTAGCATCAACATTGAAGTGTTTCCACTCCACACGTTTTGCCTGGGGCAGAGGAGTATAAATTTGCTCTTTGTGTTCTGCTGGTTTGGAGGAATTCCAAGAAAATCCCCAAAGCCTTGGAACTAATTACAGCAGATGATGAGCACTCTTGTAAATACATGAGGAAAAGACAGGAACAGCCTTCTTTTCAAAAGAGAACTTGAGTAAAGTAGCCAAAAACCTGACAGTGACAAGACTGTGGTATCTAGGCACAGAGACCCTATAAACTCTCCTTGTTAGAAGCCTATGTGTGTGCCTTGTCTTCCAAGTAACTGATTTTAGAAAGACCTTTATTAATGAAAGATTACTGTGGAGTTTGCAGAAGTAATCTACAAAATGACAATGTACTCTGGACATGGCCAATGCCATCAGCTCTTTTCACTATCTCCAGACATTCATCCTGTGTTTTTTTGGGCATTTACTTTGCCTCGGGCACTTTGTTTGACCCTGGAGATGCAATTATGAACGAAAAAAAACACAGTCTCTATCCTCACTGGGATTAGAGTCTACCAGTGGTGACAGTAATTAAAAATACAATAATTAAACAAATTATTACACACACAGCAACAAATTCAATGATTTCAAGTGGGCAAAGGGCTGTGAAGGAGAAGTACAGGGTGCAATGGGGATAATGGGCTGGAGGAATTCAACCATGGCAACTCTTAGTAGGAAATCAAGAGAAACATGAGGCTAGGATAACATGGTGGGATCATATACCCACAAATGAAATCTCTGACATTTTCTAAGGATAGCTACTGGAAGCTCTTTGATGCACTCAGACTAAGATATATTTAGGAATGACTGACACTCATATAACTTTATCTTGGAGAAATCAACATTTCTAGACAGAAAATACATTTCCAAATGGCACACAGACAATGACCATTAACAATGACAGCAATGAGTACGGTGGGAGAGGCCACATGGGCCTAAATACTTTCAGTGAGGACTATGTAAAATTGGTGCCAGCCTAGGGGACCTGGGACAAGCCAAATGCACTTAGAGTGAGGAAAGATACAATGAAGAAAAAGACTTACAAAAGGGATGTTTTTCCAGGAGGAAGTGAAGGGATACAGCCTGAAGCAACAGTTTAACATTAGAAAAATGGACACAACAAATTCAACAAATAATTAGACAATATGCTAGAAGATAGAGATGATAGGCAGGAGTTTGCACCAGAACTCAAGAAGGAAGGTTAAGTAGACTATTTAAATGCAAATGGAAGTACTGAAACAAAGTTGGCCATGATTTTGGCAGCAGAAGCAAGGAATAAATCTATAGGGAGACTCTGGTTTCCCTAATCTGTGGCAAATCACAAATGGTGAATGCACCTTACATAGGTGCTCTCTTACTAGTCTCATTTAGACTCCTCACCTACATAGAAATAAGAGATACTCATGGAACAGTTGGAGGGAGTATAGAAAGTTTATTATATTTGATGGAGTGTTGTCCCTAAACGGAAGACGGACTTACTCAGTGAAGAGAATGGTAGTTTTGTTAGAATAGGCAGTTAGTGAGGTTCTAACAGGATGCCTGGAGGCCAGCAAAGAGGAAGCTGTGGCCAGCTACTCAGGAATGCAGAGGCCTGTCCTGGCAGCACTCCACAAGAAGTGGGTTCAAACTAGACAGACCCAAGAAGGCAGATGCCAAGACAGGAGACCACTGAGCAAATAAGGAAGAAAATGTGCACAACCCTGCTTCCAAGAAATCCCCACCTGAGGAAACGAATATTCCACCCCTAGTTAACAACTGTCAATAAAAGATGGAAACCCAACCCCCAAGGTGGGCAGCTCCCTCCCTCTCTCTCTCATCTTGAACATATACTTTTCATTTTAATACCCTTTACCACTTGTGTTGCTCATCCACTGTTGACACATTGTTGTGTGTCTGTCCTTGAACTCCTTTTTCAGATGAGACCAAGAACCTTTGGCAACTCCTTTGCGAGGAGCTGGGTCGAGGCCCCAGAGCCCAGTGTCTCCTCAGTTTACTCAGCAACAGAAACACCTGGATCCATTGTACTGACCCTTACTTCTTATTGCTTTTCATGGTCTGGAATGATTTTTATTTACTTCTATTTTTTATTGTATAAGTCTCCCTACTCTATATAGTTTATGAGAGCCAAGACTTTTCTAGTTCAAAGATACAGTTCAGCTTCTCACAGTCCTTGGAGCAGAGTAGGCACTGAAATAAATATTTAAGGAATGAATGGGTGATATTACATCGAGATTGGGCCAGGCACTGAAGGAAGTACATTCCAGATCAGTGATACACAGTGGAGACGAGGGTATACTGCTCTAGACTGCTCCAAGTGGAGGAAACTCTCATATTGAACAAACCCCACATAGCAATTCTAAGGTTGAACAGGAGATAAATAAAACATGACAGGTGCTTCACTCTTTGAGAATATAAGCTGAGCCTCACAGAACGCTAAGAAAAATCTGGAGTTTTGGACATGATGAGTTTGAGATCTCCTGTTCTCCATCCAGGTGGTATTATTAAAGTAGGCAGTTGGATATACAAGTCTGAAGTTCAGGAGAGAAGTCGAGGCTGGATTTGAGATGATAGTGCTAAAAACAAAATTCGATTGAGTAAGTATGAAGATCTAATTGGCTTTTTTAAATAATTCGCATCAGTCAGGCTCCATCCCATATAGCAAGTAGAGGAGTGCTCCCAGGAGTTGTAAAAATTGGAAGGATTTTATAGGAAGGAGGATGGGGCAAGAAATTTATAAGCAAAAGAAAAGAAAGTATCTGTTCCAGGTTAGATCACCTTCCCTTAGGGGTAAGGAAAGGGAGTCTTACCATGCAGATTACCTCATGTTCCTTTGGGGCATGGAGAGGGTCCCTGTGACAGATTACCTCATTGGTGCTTATCACAAAATTCCTGATTTGGGGCGCCTGGGTTGCTTAGTTGGTTAAACGTCTAACTAAGGCTCAGGTCATGATCTTGGGGTTCATGGATTCAAGCCCCACATCAGGCCCTGTGCTGAGAGCTCAGAGCCTAGAGCCTCCTTCAGATTTTGTGTCTCCCTCTCTCTCTCTGCCCTCAAGTGTGTGCGCAATCTCTCTCTCTCAAAAATAAGTAAATGTTAAAATATTTTTTTTCAAAATTCCTGGTTAATAGGTTTCTGGGAGAGGTTGAAACTGCAATTAGGTAAGCTATCAAGTCCTGATATGATGACTTGGCCTGATCCAATTTACGCCATTTGGGGTCTGTGGTCTTCTTTTCAACAACAGAGATTCCATTTACCTGAACTTTAAAGAGTGAGGGAAGTAGCAGTGGAAGAGAGGACTGGAAAGGCAGTTGGGGACAACATGCTGAAGGATTTTGAAAAGAAAGATACATTCTAAGCCTTGATGATGAAGAGGAGGAAGAAGATGAGGATGATGACTGACTTACCTGCTGGACCAGAGAGAATATGAGGGTCAGCGCTCGGCATTGAGAATGTGTGCCCAAGCCCATGGGCCTTCAGGGATGGCATGCTCAAGCATAAGATCTCCCAGATGCCTATGTACTTCCCAACTCCCCTCCACTGAGGCCCCTGAAAGGAAAAGGAAAGGGGTAAAGGAAGATGACACAGTGACCAGACAGACTCTCTGCACAGGATTTCTCCTGCTTGGAAGGAACTGAATGTGGAATTGGTCATGTAAAAACACACAGCAGATGATCTTAATGGGAATATTGTGACATTGTGATATAGTGAGAAATATATATTTGGTCTTCCCTTGTTCCTGGCATAGAGCTTCTAAAACCCTTGAAAAGTGATAGGAGTGAGCAGAACATCTTTTGTTACTCATTGTTAAGCCCCTTTCAACCATACCTGAGTTTATGCTAATGAGATGACTCTGGAGGAACTTTCAGCCTTAACCCCTCCCCCTCTCATGGCCTCACCATTGGCCAATGACTTAATCAACCCTGCCTATGTAAAGGAACTTACATAAAAACTTTGCATGAAGAAGTGCTGGGAGGATGGCCCACCCAGAGAGGGTATGAAAGCTCTGTAACCCTTTCCACACGCTTTGCCCTATGCATCTCCTTCATTTGGCTGTTCCTAAATTGTATCTTTTATAATAAGCTGGTGATAGTAAGTAAATTGTTTCCCTGAATTCCGTGAGGTCATTGTGGGAAATTATTGAACCTGAGGGAGGGGTCGTGGGAATCCCCCATTTATAGCCAGTTGGTCGGGAGTATGGGAGGCCCAGACTTGTGATTGGCATGTGAAGTGGGGACAGTCCTGTGAGACTGAGCCCTTAACCTGTGGTCTGCACTGACTCCTGGGAGGTACTGTCAAAATTAAATGGAATCATTGGACACCCAGCGTCGGTGTCCAAAGAGTTGGAGAATTGGTTGTGGATGTGGAAAAAACCCCACACATTTGGTGTCAGAAGTGGTGTTGAGTAGAGAAATAGTTTTCCCATTATGTACATAAACCTGTTCCCTTGACTAGGAGTGAAGAGTTATAGGGCCCTGCTGCCTTAGAACAGCTCAATAACATGGCTCTATTTTAAGACCTTTCTGCATGCCAAATCCTTGCTAAAAGTTTTATATACAGTATCCCATTTAAGTCTGTAGGGGTGGAAAAGTTTTCCCTTGTTTCCTTCTAGGTTCTCTGGCTGATCTAATAATTCAATTAATATAAGATGAATGGGAGAAAAACAAGAAGTTTAATTACATGTAATCCCTTGATTACATGGGAGAGACACGGGAAAATGGAGTAACTTTCTGAAATGGCCAAAGTACCATCTGCAGCTAAAGATGAAAGGTTTGGAGATGGGGAGTTCGGGAGGTTACCAAGCAAGGTACAGTAAACAATAGTAAGATTGTTATGCAGATTTAAGTTGCTGCCTTGTCTATCATACCAGCATCTAGCGATTTGGTCATCCTTCTCTTTAGGATACAGCTTGGAAGATTATGGAGATTTCCCCTATAAATGTAAATGTCTCTTACAAAAAGATGTGGAACTTCTCAGTTTTCAGAGCACCTGTGTTTGTTGATTCTTAAAATAACCAGTATAGGGGCACCTGGGTGGCTCGGTTGGTTTGAGCATCTGATTTCGGCTCAGGTCATGATCTCATGTTCATGAGTTCGAGCCCCACATAGGGCTTGCTGCTGTCAGCACAGAGCCAGCTTCCAATCCTCTGTCCCCCCTCTCTCTGCCCCTTCCCTGCTCATGCTCTCTCTCTCTCAAAAATAAACATAAAAAAACTAGAATTCTTTGAAAAAAAAAACTTCTGTTTAAATTCAGGTGGCAAAATCTAATCCTCCTGCTCATGTGTCTTTTGCTCCACAAGCCTAGAATTTGCTTAAGTGGTCCCCAAGGCTATGGAACAAAGAAATATGCATTTGAAAGCTTCAGTGAAATAATTAGTTGCAACCTCAAAGATGCACAAATGTTATTTCAGGATTTTTGGCCTGCTTCCTCTTTGTGTGTGGGGTAGGGAAGGACAGCATGTTTTCCTTTTTCAATTACTTAGGAGTGATAATGAGACTTTCTTTGACTCAATATGTCACACCAGGGAAAAACTGGTTCTGATTTTAGTTGACATTTGTGAGAACTGGGTGAGCAGTATTTTTGCCAGAGAACTTTCTCCTCTCTGTCTTGTGTGTGACAGCATTGTGTTAAGGAAAGAAGGGTCCCATTGCTTTACCAGCTTAAGTCTCATGTCGGACAAGGGCATCTCTGTTGCAGACTTTTGATGTTCTAGAAAGATGTAGGAGTTTTTAAGCCAGACTCCAGGAGGATTCGTGAACCCACAAAGCAGCAAGTGATAAGTATTTGTGAGGTATGTGCATTTTTCTAGGATGGGTCCGTCACTTTCATCTGAGTCTCAAAGATGTTCTTGACCTTACCAGATATTAAGATCACCTCTGTAGAGCTTTCTAGAGGTATAAACTAAATACATGGAATAATAGAGACTCTTTATAGCTGGATGTATTGTAGTAATTTTATGTAAATGCAATGTTGCAAAAGAGTAGGAAATAGTTGTATGGTCCTTAGTCGTGATCCCCATGTTTCTCTTTCTCTGAGGCTCCCTGGGTCCAGGCCTTTGTTAACAATGTTCCATCTATGCCAGTGATACTGTATAAGAATGCTGTCCTCCATGGCTGAAATATGATGTAGAGGTGGTATTTTGATTTGTTTTTCTTCCATTGGAGAGGATGGTCTTGCTCCAACACACTCTCTCATCCGTTCCCCCTGGACCATCAGAAAGCATTCATCTTCTAGTTGATCAGGCTAAATAATGTACATGTACATGAAAGCATATTTGTGTACACATGATAGCTAATGTTGAAAACTGCCTGCTCTTTAACATTTAGTGTGTAACGTGTAAAAGTTTCAACAGCCTGGTGACTCCATCCTCATATGCTTTCATATTGAAGGAAATTTGGCACTGCTTCCCAAATAATCAAAGAGAAGTTTAATTTTTTTAAAAAAATGTTTGATGTTTATTTTTGAGAGAGGCAGAGAGACAGAGCATGAGCAGGGGAGGGAAAGAAAGAGGGAAACACAGAATCCAAAGCAGACTCCGGACTCCGAGCTGTTAGCACAGAATTCAACACAGGGCTCAAATTCACAAGTTGTGAGATCATGACCTGAGCCGAAGTCAGATGCTTAATTGACTGAGTGACCTAGGCGCCCCAAGAGAAGTTTATTTTTTTTATTGAAGTCTCTCACACAACACTGAATGCAAAATAATGAAAAATAAAAATTATTTGATATTTTCTTTTCCTATCTCATGTCCTCATCATTTCTCATGCATGGTATCTGCTCCAAGAATTTTTTCTTCCCCTGCTCCACGCTCCCCAAAGTTTCCCCCAATTCGATGCATTTAAGCTCTAACATCATCTCTCCTTTTACTGTCTTAATTCAGTGTTCTGTAGATCAGCCTAATTAATGTCTGTGGTTTCTTTCTTTTGCCTACTTGTCAAAACCCCGTTTCTTCCCCCTGTGCAAGAGGGTGCACCTCCCCCAAAAAGCTGATCTAGCAAGCAAGGTCTTTTCACAGGGGCAGGGAAAGGAGAGAGGGAAAATGAATTGCATCTGGAGCTTGAATCATTTCTCATGTCTCTGATATCAGTGTAAAGAAAAACACCACATTCATTTGAGGCCAAAACATAACTTCAATTTGGGATTGTCTCTATCTTAATTAGCCTGTCTAATTAAACTGTTCATACCTGATTAATTTGATAAAAGGAACTGTTTTTGCACATGCATGCACGCACACACACTCACACACACACAAACACACCCATCTCTTGTTCAGCTTTTCATTTAATTGAACCAATCTTTCACTCTAAGGGCCCCAGTCCAGGAAGGAAGAGCTTTAAGCTCCAGGCAAATGGGAAACTGATTTGCATAAAAGTGGCTCTGCACCAGTGAAAATCCGGCACATTCTAAATGCTGTAAGTACTTAGTCTCTCTTCACTTTAACCATTAAAACCTGCAAAACAAACCTCCAGGGAGAACGTCATGAAGAGACTTGCGGAGTAAGTCGCATTGGTAACTGTAAGTTTAAGAAGACTTTCATGTATGTTCCCACGGCAAGGGAGCCTGATATGCCACCTGACATGAAGCTGTGTGCACATGGATTTCAGAACGTGCCAGGCCTAAATCCTGGAAGCCAGTAATCCCACGTAATGACTGTTGCTGAAACCTGCCTGGGTTTCAAAAGCAAGAATGGCATAGGCCCATCAAACCTGCAAATAACCCTCTGAAAATTTCCATCAGTAGTAAAAACAATCCAAACTTGAGAAGTCAACAACTAGCCTTGGGGTGGCTGTATTACAAAATTCCCAATTGGGGCAGGAAGTTTACCTCACCTGAAACAGTTGTCACCTCAGTCCACAGTGATGTGGAGGACCCACAGAAAGAGCCTGGGATTATGGAGGAAGCATCAGACTGGGGGTTGGGAGACGCCTGGCTCTTTTCCTGGCTCTGTCACTAATTACTTGTGTGATTTTGGCCTTGAGAATGCCTTCCGGGTCTAATATTCTCTGATATGAGCACCTTCATAATTCATGATTTCAAATCAATGTGCACGTGAAACCATGTAAGACCGTGAACAACAGAGATACTTTTGGCTCTGGGCCTTGGGTTTGTCATTTGTAAAATGAGTGGGGACAGAGCAGGGAGCACAAAATGATCTCCTAAGGTGTAGTCCAGCTTAAATGTGTGTGCCTGTTTTATACAAAGAAAACACTGACAGAGGCTCTTGTAAAGAAACATTAAAAAAAAAAAAAAAACACCTCTGCGCATATGAGAGTTCCCATCTAGCCAATAAGAAAATATGCATTCTCTTGTTAGCTAGATGGAATTCTCCACATATGTGTTTGTACACACACACACACACACACACACACACACAAAATAACACCAATCAAACAATTTATGAACAAGAATTTGACAATCTATGTCAATATTAGCAAGTGTTTGTTTGGAATAAGCTATTTGAAATGATAGCAGTGTGTTATTAAAAAGTGCTAAATGTATATAACATAGAAAATAGTGTGAAAGATGGTAATCCTGCATGCTTTGCCTGGCTCCCAGCCCTACTGTTTATGTAGGCCTGACTTTTCCAGATGAATCCCATGACCCTTGTTTGCATGTAGCTCCAAACCTGCTGTCAATTCCCCTGGTTTGGGGAAATGTAAGATACCATGGCGGCGGCTCCCTGTCTCAGTAATTTATCACTCCTGCTACTTGTCTTGAAGTTACCTTGGTCCCCTTGCCTGGTACCTCATTCATTCATTCATCAGAGAATCTAAGCACTTTGTTAGGCTATTCAGGGTGCAAAGACTCAGCTTAAACATCATTTCCTCAGGAAGGCCAGATTACCTGATCCCTCAGTGCAGAGACCCACAGCTCCTGTATCCCTCCTGAAGTTAGTCCAAGTTGTCTCATGCATCAGGAGTTTGTTCTTTTTGGTTGCTGAGTAGTATTGCACTGTATGATTGTCCCAGAAGATGTTCAACCATTCACTTCTTGCAAGACATTTGGGTTGTTTGCAGTGTTTTGTTACTATGAATAGAGTTACTATGAATATTTGCATACAGGTCTTTGCGTAAGTTTAAGTTTCCATTTCTCCAGGATAAAATGCCCAAGAATGTTATCACTAGGTTGTATGGCAAGTACATGGTTAGTTTTGTACAAAAAAACCTGCCAAACCGTTTTTCAAAGTGACTGTACCACTTTACATTCCCACCATCAAGATAGGAGAGATCTGGTTTCTCTGCAGCCTTTCCAGCATTTGGTATTATCACAACTTTTTATTTTAGCTGTTGTCATAGGTTTGTAGTGATATCTCCTGCTGGATTAATTTGAATTTCATCAATGTGTAATGATGTTGAAATTCTTTTCATGAGAAAGAGCCTAAGAGCCCATCAACTGATGAATGGACAAAGAAATTGTGGTTTATATACACAATGGAGTACTACGTGGCAATGAGAAAGAATGAAATATGGCCCTTTGTAGCAACATGGATGGAACTGGAGAGTGTGATGCTAAGTGAAATAAGCCATACAGAGAAAGACAGATGCCATATGTTTTCACTCTTATGTGGATCCTGAGAAACTTAACAGAAACCCATGGGGGAGGGGAAGGAAAAAAAAAAAAAAGGAGGTTAGAATGGGAGAGAGCCAAAGCATAAGAGACTCTTAAAAACTGAGAACAAACTGAGGGTTGATGGGGGGTGGGAGGGTGTGTGATGGGTATTGAGGAGGGTACCTTGTGGGATGAGCACTGGGTGTTGTATGGAAACCAATTTGACAATAAATTTCATATATTGAAAAAAAAAAGAAATTCTTTTCATGTGCTTCTTTAGCCATCTGTATCTCCTCTGTAACAGAATATCTGTTTATGTCTTTTCCCACTGTATAATTGGATTGTTTGAGGGTTTTTTTTTAACTGTTGAGTTTTGAAATTAAAAAAAAAGTTTTATTTATTTATTTTGATAGAGAGAGAATGCACGAGCAGGGGAGGGGCAGAGGGAAAGGGAGAGAGAGAATTCAAGCAGGCTGTGTGCTGTCAGCACAAAGCCCGACGTGACGCTAGATCTCACGACCACAAGATCATGACCGGAGCCAATATCAAGAGTTGGATGCTCAACTAGTTGAGCCAGGCACACCGAGAGTTTTTTAATATCTTGTGAATATAAGACCTCTGTCAGGTAAGTTTTTTGAAAATATTCTTTTTCAGTCTCTAGCTTGTCTTTCTATCTTCTATTTAGAAGTACTTTCACAGAATGAAGTTTTAATTTTGAAAAAGTCCAATTTAGTAGCATTTTTTTAATGGATTACTCTTTTGGTGTCATGTCTAATAACTTGTCACCTCGCTCTAGGTCTTGAAGATGTTCTATGTTTTTTTTATGTAAGTTTTGTATTTTGCATTTAAATCCATGATCTATTTTTTAGTAGTTATATATGATGTGAAGGTTTAGGTCAAGTTTCTTTTCTTTTTTTGTTTTTTGTTTTGTTTTGGTTTTGTTTTTGTTTTTGTTTTTGTTTTTGTTTTGCCAAAGGAGGTCAAGTTGTTCCTGAACAATTTGTTGAAAAGACTATCCTTCTTACTCCATTGAGTTGTTTTGCACAAGCAATCGACACCTTAAAATTGACTTTCATGAAAACTCACCCATGTCCTTATGGAGATGACAATCTCCAGAGGGAAGCAGCAATAATCACAGCACCTTAAAAGAAAAGCTGGAACAGAGGTGTGCTGGGGAAGCAAGGAGCTGTGCCTCAGTGCCTGGCTTCCTCTCCATTCTCCTGCATCCATGCCCTTCTGTGACTGACTGCCTGGAGCCATGCCATCTGCTTACAGACCCTCCTTGACTAGAATAGTAATGTCTCGCCAGCTGCGTTGGAACAATGGCCCTGAACTATTCTCCAGGGTTTTCATCCCAGATCTCCGCTTGCTCCCCTAGCAAGTTAACTAGACTCATTCTAGGTCTACTTTAGTCTTAACCATCAAATGTCACCTGAGATGCTCTATTCCCAAGTGTGAAATGCATGTTTCTCCCAGGTTTTCTTTGGGGTTGCTTACCCAGACCAAGGATATCAGGATAGAGTAAAGCAGAGAGCTGTGCTTTCTCTGTGAACTGGCACTGTGCAGACAACCAGTTAGGTATACTCTGACTCTAGCTTAAGGAGATGGGGGACAGAGAGAAGAAAGGGGCATTTCTTACAAATGACACTGGACTCTATTTGAGCTCATTGGCCCACAATGTGTTAAAGATAAGTTAACAGCCATAACAACAACAAAAACAATAACCTGCTGTGTGGCCTAAACTGTCTGGAGTGTTGATCTCTGTGGTTAAAGAGATTAGCCACAGAATTGCTCTACTCTTCCCAGTAGAGGATTTGCTTGGCCCTTATCACATTTTGTTATCTCTGCTTAACAATTTATGGCCTGAACTGTGAATCAGAGTCTTTGAAGAAAACTCATCCTTGCAAAAACAATTCTCCTGGCATGGGAGAATTTTTCCTATAGCCACAGTGACTGCTAAAATTGAGAGTTACTTTTTTTCTTGCTGGAAATGTAATTAATCAGTTAAGGGCTGAAAACACTGGACTTTTTCATCACTGAAATGCCAGGAATGCTGATCAATCAGAGTCATCCTATTTGCACAGCGACCTGGTATGTAGTCAAGTCTTAAAAGGAAAAATTCTAAACATGACCTGTTAGTAGTGATGAACTTTCCCTTTTAAAATATCTATTCATTAATGAAGTTCTCTTGTCTTGGGATATGTACTTTAACCAGAGAGATAATCCCTTTTTAGGTAATGCTAGCTCCTATAATACATAAACTCCAAAATATCAGTAGCTTAACAAAATAGAAATATGCTTCTTACTCATATAAAGTTCAGATGGATTTCCCTACTTAGTGGTTGGTTGTGTTCCAAGTGATAATTAAGGAATCCATGCCCCCTTCATCTTGGATTTCCTTCATTCTCAGTCTGTAGATTCCAAGATCACTGATTTGGGAGAAAGAGCACAGAGGATGGTCATTAGGTGATTTTATGGGCCAGGCCTGCAAGTTGCTCAGATCATTTGTGTTCATATTTCATTGCCTGGTCTTGTGGCCATACTAACTTCAAGGGTGCCTGGGAAATGTAATAAAACCATGTCCAGGAGGAAGAGAAAATAGGCTTGGTGAACCTGCCATAGTGTCTGCCATAGTCCCTGAAGTCACTGCACATCAATGATCTCAAGCCAAGTAATTTGCAATAATTTGGAGATCTTCCAGGGCATATGGTCCCATATAGCCTTGCTTGCTGAACATGATGGTGATGATGATGATGATGATGATGATGACAGTAGGGTTGTTGATGCATCAAAGTTCCTGACAAGACAGTGAGCTCACCACCAAAACTTGTTTAGTCGTCTTGCTTCTTTAAATCTGTATATGAGTGAGTATATAAATTGGTGAAATCCTTCCTTTGCCATTGAAATAAACTAATGGTAAAAAGTCACTAGTATGCTTCTCATATCTTCACCCAGAATTAACACACTGTCTGTGAGTTAAGCAATTCTTTGCCTAGAGAGGCAATTTGGTGTAGTGGCTATTAACATGGCCTGGAATTATTCCTGGGTTCAAATTCTCTCATATGCTAGTTGTATTAGGACTCCTTAATTACAAGGAACAGAGAAAAACAAGCTAGTTTATGCTAATAAGGAGACTTTGTCATAAGGATATAGGGAATCTTCTGGAAATCAAGGGTAGGAATAGAGCTAGAGCTTAAGAAGGGAGGGAAGAAGTCTATCATGACTGTCTCTCATTTCTGCTTCTCTCTTTGCAGAAGCTTTATTCTCATTTTCTCTGCCTCCTAAGAGGCATTTTCTCTGCTTTCCTTCTTTAACCATATTATTGCAATCTGCCTCCACAAGGCTGTCTAATCTATGTGTTCCAGCCACAAGCAGAGACTCTCCGTCCCTGAATTCCAATTTTAAATTTCTAGGAGAAAGAACTTAATTAGCTCAGCTTGGGTCACATGTTCATGGGTGATGCCAATCAATAATGACAAAGGAGGTAAGATTCTGTCGAAAAATAGCTTCCAGAGGCCAGATCCTGTAGATGTAGGCTCAGTTCCTTGGGGGAGTGGGGGATGGGGTGGAGAGAAAGAGAGAGAGAGACTCTGCTAACAAATGTCTTATTTCTGAGTCTCAGATTCCTCAAAGGGTTATTCTGAGGATTAAATGAGACACTGTATACAAAGTCTTGCATGGTACCTTTCACAAAGAGGTATTCAATAAATAGCGAATGGATGGATGGATGTAAAGTAACAATACATCACTCCTTTTACCCAGGCTGCAGGCATTAAAGGATAAATTTGATTAAGTAGGTAGCAGCTCTGATATAAAAGTTATTGAGTTTCAGTTTTATGCAATGACATTTTTCATGTTGCAATTCTGAAATCCTGAAGTTGTTATGCATAAACAGTGAAAATAGGATCTTGAGCCCCAATGTCGGTATTCAGGCTTGCCGCATTCTGCATCTGAGCTTTGAAAGAAGTGTTTATGGAAGAGCAAATAAGCCTATCATAATAGGAAACTGTGGTTGCTAACTCATATGATTTAATGTGCAATGGGTTGAGCCGTCGGAGGTTTTATAAAAACAATTCATTCCCTGGCTTCCAACCTGTCACTGAGTTGCTAGTGTCCAGAGGCAGTCTCTGCTGTCATGTGTATTATTTGGATCTTCCATGCCAGCAAAACAGAGTTAGAGGCAAAACTCCTCCAAACCCCATGCTGAACCCTATTTGGCTCTCACTGTACAGGGTGAAACATAGGTTTCAATCTTGCTGCCATGCATGGGCTGCACCGTATTTTTCCTGGAGCAGAGAAATGGCTCCCATGCTTATTCTCTTCTCACCCCACTGCCACAGACCTTCCCAGGCTTGCCCCCCCAAAAACGAATAAATCACAGACTCCTCAGCTTGGCATTCTGATCCTTTAAGACCTGATTTCTTTTCTTTTCCTGTTTGTTTGTTTTTGTTTTTGTTTTTTTTGTTTTTTGTTTTTTGTTTTTTTTTTTGTTTTTGTTTTTTTTTTTGAGAGCAAGAGCAAGAGCTGGAGAGAGGGGCAGACAGAGAAAAAAGTTTAAGCAGGCTCCATGCTCAGGGTGGAGCCTGAAGCAGGGCGATCCCAGAATATTTTCTAATATTATTTCTCCTCAATCTTCAGTCAATTTGAATAGCTTCCTTTCCATCTTCTAAACACTCTTCAGTGTTTGGACTTGATTTCTCTGCTCATGCTTACATTTCTAACTGGAATGTTCTGCTGACTTCTTTTATTGAGGTCTCGTCTATCTCAACTGAAACCTCAACCTCTCCACAAGGCTTTCTACAATCTCACCAGGTAGCAACTGCTCTCTTTACCTGTCCAGACACTTGTTACCTCCTGTGGCAAGTCAGTGGTTTGCATCAGTTGTTAAGAATGGCAATAAATAATTCATCTATTAAAAATGTATAGTTAATTCTGAGCAGGTGATGGTAAATTCTGAGAACTCATAGATGCCAAAAGAGGCATCTCTAAGGAAAAGTTTATTTGTAACCTTGAAATAAATTGTAATTTATTTCAAGGAAATTTAACTCTTGCGGGACAGAGAGCTCATGAGATGGAGAAATAAAAAACATGGTCCAGGTTTCATTTTAGTGAAGGTAAGGGAAGTTGAGAGTAGAGAAGCTAATGCATGTAAACAGTCTACTTTTGGTTGGGACTATAATATATTTTTATATCAATAAAGAAATATAGGTTTCATATGACTAAAATAGAAAAAAAACAGTGTAACTCTCATACTAAATAACAGAAAAGAAGAAATTTTAAAAACTTGAATAAACTAGCAAAAAGAAGAAAATAAAGAATTAATAACAGGGGCGCCTGGGTGGCTCAGTTGGTTAAGCGGCCGACTTTGGCTCAGGTCATGATCTCACGGTCCGTGAGTTCGAGCCCCACGTCGGGCTCTGTGCTGACAGCTCAGAGCCTGGAGCCTGTTTCAGATTCTGTGTCTCCCTCTCTCTGTGCCCCTCCCCTGTTCATGCTCTGTCTCTCTCTGTCTCAAAAAAAATAAATAAACATTAAAAAAAAAAGAATTAATAACAAAATGTAATAAATGGTAGGTGCAAAATATGATGGAAGGAATAAAACTAAGCATATCATTAATAATAAATGTAATAAACTAATTTATCCCATCAAATGACAAATTGGAAGAAAAATCAAAATCTGGCTCTTAAGTATTTTCAAGAAACCGAAGAAAACAAAAATGATTTTTAAAATAGTTAACTAACAATGGCATGGGCGCTAAACAATTAGAACAGATGTTTGTTATAAACAATACTGGCGTGTCAGCGAATACCAGCTTCCTGTTAGACCTGGCAGAGAAACATTGAAAAGTGTACAAGGCACATGAAAACCAAGCAATAGCAAGAAGACAAAATTAATATCAAATACAGTAGAATTCAGAGCAGAAGTTTCAATAAGACAGAAAAGGATATTTTGAATGATAAAAAGAAAATCTGACTGCCACAAATTCTTATGAACCAAACCAAACAGGAGTGAACTGCATATGACAAAACTGTTTGAAATAGACAGAGAATTTGATAAAACCACAATCAACACCAGATTTGAGTTCTTTCCAATTTGGGGCTATCTGGTTATTATGAATAAATCTATGAACTTTCAAGTAAATATATTTATAGACGTATTTTTTTTAAGGTTTATTCATTGTTGAGAGATAGAGACAGAGTGTGAGTCAGGGAAGGGCAGAGAGAGAGGGAGAGAGAAATTCCCAAGCAGGCTCTACACTGCCAGCTGTGGAGTAAGAGGCAGAGCTTGAACCCATGAACCGTGAGATCATGACCTGAGCCAAAACCAAGAGTCAGACGCTTAACTGACTGAGTCACCCAGGCGCCCCCAGAGAGTTCCGGGCCTTCTAAGGAGAAGAGACACTAGCCGATATTCCAGGTCCTTAACTGGGGCCCCAAAGGGCTATACTCTAGACATGAGGGTGAACTAGAAATAGCAAAGGTCTGTTTAAAAAGGATAGAATTAGTATTTCCTTGTCTCTCTAACCCTCTTGTTCCAGACCCTTAGCCCGAGACTATGTGTCTTTTCAGCTGAGGTCAAAATTCATTTTGAAAGTGTTCTTCCAAGTCTATTGATCAGACGTGATAGACATGAACCATACTCTTTTGATTCTCTTTTTGTTTCTGTTGTAATAACTTGTGGATAACCAGTGTCAAAGGCGACTTTGAATAGAAGAAAGGCACCAGTTTTAAAGAGGAAAAAATTAATATGAACAAGATACATTAAATATACTAAAATGCACAAAAATATAAATTCATATAATATTAGATGGAGATTATGAAACCTACCATGTAAAGCTGTTGGCAGAATAGAAATAATAAATGCGAAGTGTCTACCATACAGTAGGACTGCAATAAATTTATAACCCGCTCTTTAAATATTATCTCAGTTGAGAATGAAGATAAGAAGTGTTTATTCCAAGCCCAGCCAAGTATGTGAAAAGGCAGGACACTATAGCTGACTCTCAAGTTTTCCCTTTAATAGCTACTATTTGACATTTTGGACAGTTGTCTATGATCAGTGTTTTTCTGGAACCAGACCTTCAAAGTTATAGCAGTATTGAATACAGCGGAGGTTTGGTTAAAGACTCAGAGAGGATTAGAATAAAGGCTTCTCATTCTCAGTTCAGCCTCCCCAGAACCTTAAGGGTTTTAGAAAGTAAAGCTGAAGGTTCAAAAGCTATTTTCAGCATTAAATAAACTTTGCAGAAACCAAAAGCTTGTCCCACCAGGTAAAATAAAAAAAATTTTTTTAACGTTTATTGATTTTTGAGACAGAGAGAGACAGAGCATGAACAGGAGAGGGTCAGAGAGAGAGAGGGAGACACAGAATCTGAAACAGGCTCCAGGCTCTGAGCTGTCAACACAGAGCCCAATGCGGGGCTCGAACCCACGAACTGTGAGATCATGACATGAGCCAGTCGGACGCTTAACTGACTGAGCCACCCAGGCGCCCCACCACCAGGTAAAATAAAACGTCAATTTTCTTCAGGCTAAAATATACCAACTCTGTATTAACACTGCTTAGCTCATGTTCATCAATAGCTTTGATGGCTTGTTGATAACATTGTTAGAATTTCTGGGATAACATTGGTGGGTGACATGTTTTTATTGACACACATTGAATGGCTTCAGTGTCCCAATGGAACATGTCCGGAACAGGCATGACATTGGACACAAGTATAACACAACAGCTGGAGTTAGACCACTAACTGCTGACTTAACTTTTCCCTCATTATTATAATTAGTGCCACAGCCATGACAATGACTCATGTGATTATGCAATTCATAATATTAAATAGAAATGACATTATTGATAGTTACACAATAACTGCCCAAGCAAAAGTACTAACTGAATCATCCAAACTTTTTCTTAATAAATTCCGTTTACATGGGAGATGCACCTTTTCAAAATGTGGAATTCATGGAAGGGAGAGCAGGTCTTGATGATGAAGATTTGGGAAATGGCCTGCTTGAAGCACAGACCAAGGCTTTGAGTGGTGGTAGTTCTAAGAGGAAAGATGTATTAAGCAAAGCTTGAAGGGTGAGGGGGCATATGAACAAGGCAGCGGAGAATACCTATGATTTAGACATTGGTGACTAAAGAGTGCTCAAGGAGGAGGTAACTGCTAGAACAAGAAGTAAGGGGGAGCAAGGTGAGAGCACTTGTGGGAGAATCTAGAACAGCAATCCTCAGTTACCAAACCGGGGTGCCAGAATCAATGCATTTCCTGGTCTTCCTGTCTCAGAAAAGAAGGTCCATGAAATATATTTTCAACATACCCTTTCTTGATGAACTGAAATTGCAGATATCTTGAAAGATAACCATAAGATTGTTAAAGCCAAGGTAAGTAAAGGAGTTTATTTCCTATTCTGTATCTTATGCTAATTTCTCATTTATAAGTCATTTATTACTTTGGGCTGTTAATAATAGAGCTATACCTACAATAAAATGAATAAAAAAGAAACAAAAATAATAGAACATGTTGCTATGCGCTATATTTGTATACATATCACACACACACACACACACACACACACACACACACACGTACACGTTAGCTTTTTAAAACCCTGTCACTAAAACACTGATGTTTATGTTTGCTCCAAGAAATACACAAGATGTAATCATTACTCATGCAATTCCATAAACTTGGGTTAAATATATTGAGTGTTAAGATTTGGTTTTAGTCTTTCTTTTGAAGCTTTTATACTATCCTAAGAACCAAGTAGCTGTTTTAACCTTGTAAAGAGGATCACTGTTGTCCACAAATTTTAAGCACAGAACATTCACTGTGTTCCACTGTGGCAACCAAAGGGTTTAGAGTTGAGAGTCATAATGCGATCATCTTTTCTGCTTTACCAATTCTGGCATTTGGGTGGTTTTGCCTGTTGGGACTCTCCATGTACTGTCCCTATGAGTCAGAGAGGGTTATGAGCAAATATGCTTTGGGCTCCCCAAGGAACCAAGATGGTCTGGAAAAGGCTATGTGGTATAGGATCCCAGGCACTTTCAGGACATCCAAGGCAGAGACACCCAGAGGTTTTCATGTGTCTGCATGACGTTTCACTAATAACAATAGTGAGTCAAGAGGATCCGTGACTGGGAATGGGTTATTGAATGAGATTCAAATATGAGTCATGTTTGCTTAATCCAAATCTGTGTTTCCCATACTCAGTAATCCTTAATGCTCTGGTATCACAATGGAGTCTTAATGTAATTAAGCCCAAACACCTCAGAATTTGATAATAGCATTCACTTTCTTCCTAATGATTAATAAATCGATCCAAGTCTGCTGGGTGACACATCTACCTCTGCACAATTGGAGTCAGGCAGGTAGTTATAGAACTCTAGCCTTCTAGTTCTAGTTCAGGTGTGTCATCTAATTTAGTAGTATTCTTTTTTTTTTTTCTAAAATTCTCAATCAGAGGGGTGGTATTTGGTCCATGAGCTACAAGCTAGATGCCTGTGCCCCAGAGTCACTTCATCTCTGAACTTCATGTGTTACTTACTTCTCTTGTCAGTTCTCCCTCTTACTAAATTTTCCCTCTAACCCCTTTATCATCATATCCCCAAGCCACCATTAAAGGTGAAGAAAAGGAGAATAGGTTACTTTACCAAAAGTCGGAGAATGGTGGTGACTGGACAACTGATTTTTTCAGTTAACTCAAAATTAAATGGATTTTTTTTGTTTTCACATCTTATTGAAAATGAATTAATCCATTCTTTTTGTTGTTTTTGCCTTGAAATTATTGAAAGTTACTAAACGGAACATGAATTCTCAGTTTGCAGACCTGTATCTATAGGGGTAGAACAGAAAGGCTATTGGGCCAAATGAGATTGAATCTAGCCTTAGGGTATAATTTTTTTTTACTGAGTTTGATATTACTTCATTTTGCTAGTGTTTCTCTAAAAACGCCAATGCTGCAAAAATAACTAAATAAGAGTTTCAGAGTGTTGATTTTTTTAAACCACAGACTCTGTTCTACCCCAACGTTCCTGTTAATGAAGTCCCAGAATGCCAATTTACCAAATGTGTGGATGATGGCAAACTCAAGAGCTAACACCTGGGAAAGAAAAGTCAACACTATGAAGATGGCAACAAGTAGAAACATGATCTGAACATGAATGAACATGAACAAAATTACAATTAAAAGACACGAAAGAACAGAGAAGTCTTTAGGTTTAAAATTCTCCGTAATCTTAAAAAAATCAATTGTTCAAGTAGCTAATCGCCTCTTCAGCAAGTTCATTTGGCCTTGGGACTTCTATTATTAACAACTTAATCTAGCCAGCAGTATGGCAAAGCTCTTACACATTTCAAGTAATCTGAGGCTGCATTATTGAAATTTTAATGGATTGGGGTAGGTAATAGTCACACTGTGCTTTTGTCATCAGTTCATAACTAGAGTTGGGGGTGAGGGAGGTAGAAGAGAAATCTGCTATTAAGAAAACTGCTTGTGAGTGCCTGGGCGGCTCAGTCAGTCAAGCGCCTGACTCTTGATTTCAGCTCAGGTCATGATCTCATGGTTGTGAGATCAAGCCCCACATTGGTCTCCAAGCTGGGCACAGATCCTGCTTAAGATTCTCTCTCCTTCTTCCTCTGCCTATCCCTAGCTCTAGAGAACACTCTCTCTCTCTCTCTCTCAAAAAAGAAGAAGAAGAAGAAGAAGAAGAAGAAGAAGAAGAAAAAGAAAAGAAAAAGGGAACTACTTGTTTTCATTCTTCCTGCTTCAGTGATTGACATTTAATACAATTTTGTAGTTTGGATTTCCAATGAATATTTGTCCCAAACAGCTAGTCCCCTCCTAATATGATGGTCCCTGAGAAAACATAATATCATGCTTCACCTCAAAATTGTGCTTTTCTTGTTCAAAAAAAAAATACCCAAACTCTTTCATTAGAAAAGCATAAACTATTAACTAATATTAGTATAATTAGTTTACTGAATATGCTGAACCCAGTCCACTACTACAGGAAATGCCTATTTTATCCCTTTCCATCATGGCCTTTGATTATGCTTGGTCAGGTCTCCCCTTCATCACTCAAGAAAATATCAGGCAGATCCCCAAACTTCAGAGTTACTTTGAGGTGATATAAGTTTAGTGAGGTACAATTTAAAATTTCAATCTCACATTTGTTTCAAAGATCCTTCTCCAAAGGCCTGTTTCACATGCAGTGGGAAATCTCTGGGGGAGAAAAGGGTGTATATATATATATATATATATAGTCTGTTTCTTCCCTCCTCTTCTCCCTCACCCTATGTGGTCCCCTTGGAGGCTTCTTTCTCTGTCCACCACCAACAAAAGAAATCAGGGCTCTAGTCTTCTGCCCTTGGGGGTGAGAGTTAGAAGATCATATGGCCACTCCCTAGAGACCCTGGATGCCATGCCTGATGGCTCTTTCCTTCCTTTATAGAATGTGGGGTGTCATTTATTGTCCTTAGTTTGGGGATGTAGCTGAAATCCTGAGGTAACAAGAAAAATCACATTCAATATCCCGTCATACAGTGTACAGATCGGTAAGCAAGACTTAAAAAATGCAAACATTCTCTACAAATTCTAATCTCTCTACAAATTCTAATCTATTATCAATCACTTTATTTTATTTTATTATTTTATTTTTTTATATTTTAGTTAATATACAGTGCAATATTGGTTTCAGAAGTAGAAAATTCAGTGATTCATCACTTACATACAACATCCAGTGCTCATCACAAGTGTACTTCTTAATACCCATCACCCGTCTAGCCCATTCTCTACCCATCAACCTTCAGTTCATTCTCTATTAAGTGTCTCTTGTGGTTTGTTTCCCTTTCTTATCTCACCCCCCCTTCCCATATGTTCATCTGTTTTGTTTTTTAACTTCCACATATAAGTGAAATCATATGGTATTTGTCTTTCTCTGATTGACTTATTTCATTTCGTATAATACATTCTAGCTCTAGCCACATCATTGCAAATGGCAAGATTTCATTTTTTGATGGCTGAGTAATATTCCATTGCATATATACACCACATCTTCTTTATCCGTTCATCAGTCGATGGACATTTGGGCTCTCTCCATAGTTTGGCTATTACATCAATCACTTATTATTCTGTTCAAGATTTTCATCTTGGCTTGGTGAGAGCTAACTGGGATTTGTGATTAGATCAAAAATCTCAACTCAGAGTTCATTAATTGCTGTGAACTTTCTCCCTATGCTGCTCTAATGCTCAGCATATAGATTATTTATCAATCTAGTCTCTCACTTTCTTCTTATAAAGGAGAAAATACCCTTCTGCAACACAAGGCTTGATGAAAGTTAAAAAATGGAGAGAAAAAAAAAATAAGGCAGCTGAATGTGATCATTCTTTTTTAATCATAAGGAATGGCTTTCTGCCTCAAAGGAAAGAATTTCCTTCATTTCATTAGAAACTCCACTGTTGCATGAATGCTGAGTGTCTTCCTGCTTCTAGAAAGTTCTTCCCAGGGAGCAAAGTTTCTGTTCTTGGCACCATCACTGATTTGTTATAAAACCTGGATGATCTCTGAGGTCCTTTCCAACATTAGAATTATGTAATTTCATATACTCTGTAATTAGCAGAAGTTTTAGAAAGTCCTCAACTTCACTTCAATACTTCTCCTGGTTTATAAAGAAACTCCAATGCTCCCTTCATTTCTGTCACATTTATCTTGTTAAAGGAAAGGTTTTTAAAGATAGGTATCAGGGCATCTCAACTGAGTTAAGAGCTGGGGTTTGAATGCAGTTTTGTTGAATCGCACGGTTTCTATTGGTGGTCCCCTCCGTGCTCCAGGCAGACAGATGTCTTTAATGTGACAGGGTGTTCAGACATTTAAATAACTGTCTGGGCACATCTCAGATTTGTATGAGGCATTGGAGACTCATGAGGAGATACTTGGGCTTCACTGCAATTGACCGAAATTTAAGTCTATTGAACCTGGTAGGCCAACTGAAGCTTGACTTTACCCAGGGAAAGTGCCTCTGCTCCAGAAAAGCCATATTGGACAAAGAATGTTTGCAGGGTAGGCTAGAATTAGAAGCCGGGACAGGAGGAAGCAGAGGTTCAGAGTGTGGCAGGAGGTTGTCCTGGAATCCACTTCTGCCCCATCTTTCCCCAGGAACATTTGTGTGCTCTGAGAAGGGCAGAGCTGTAACACAGGAGTCCACAGAGGCCCATGCTATTTTGCCAGGTAAATCTGAAAGAACAAGAGGAGTCCTAGACCTTCATCTCTACCTTCCCCTGTCACCACCAAGAGAGCTAAACTCTTTTTTTTTAATGTTTATTTATTCTCGAGAAAGAGAGAGAGAGAGAAAAAGAGAGAGCATGAGGTGGGGGAAGGGCAGAGAGAGAAGGAGACAGAAGATATAAAGCAGGTCTGCTCTGACAGCAGAGAGCCCGAGGAACTGTGAGGTCATGACCTGAGCCGAAGTCAGATGCTTAACTGACTGAGCCACCCAGGCGCCCCAAGAGCTAAACTCTTTTATGAGTCCAGCAAGAGGGGCACCTGGGTGAGTCAGTCGGTTGAGCATCCAACTTCGGCTCAGGTCATGTCCTCACATTTGTGAATTCAAGCCCTGAATCGAATAGGCTCTCTGCTGTCAGGGAGGAACCTGATTTGGATCTTCTATCTTCCTCCCTCTCTACCCCTCCACCACTCATTTTCTCTCTCTCTCTCTCTCTTTCTCTCTCTCCCTCTCTCTCTCAAAAATAAATAAAACATTTAAAATAATCATCAAGAGTCCAACAAGAGAAAAAAAAGCAGGAAACCACAGAAATTCAGAGACAGGAAGAAATAGCAAAGATTTTCAGGCTTCCCTGGCTGAGAAAGCAGTCATCCTAAGAACTTCAGAAGTTGTAGTGGTCAATTTCACTAAGTGGGAATCTGAGCAGAGTGTCAACAGTGCTGGGGACTGGAACAGGTGGCCCCAGCCCCAGGGAGCAGAGGGTAGCAGAGGAGCCATGGGTGTAGCTCAGATTATAAAACCTGCCTGTCTTCTGGGCCAACTCCTAGATATCACAGTCTGAGTGAGTTTAGATCCTGGCATTTGATAGGTGGAGGGAGATAGAGTTTGCAAACTAAAGGCCAGTGGTGCAAGTGCATTTAGCAGCAACACGAGATAAGAAGGGCCTGGGGGACATTCACATGACTCCCATTTTAACAGAACCTGATAAAGTATCTGAAAGGTTTATGCTTGTGTGTATGCATGTGTGCGTGTGTGTGTTCCCTCTATGACAATTAAAATATAGCTAAATCTTACTGAACATTCAGCTTCTACGGTTACCTGCCTTAGAGCTATACCAATATTTTACACTGAGCCTTTGAAACCTGAACGCTTGAAAATTCGGTTAAATGCAATTCAAACAATGTTTATTTGGCAATTATTACATGCCCAGAATTGCTCTGTGGGAATACAGAGGAAGTATTGAAATAATCATAGTTAATATTTGTTGAAGATTTACCAGATATTTCATCCTCATGAACACCTTATGAATTAAGTACTATTATTATCATCCTAATTTTATAGATAAGAAAACTGAGGTTCAGAAGGAACAAGTAAATCCCCCAAGATCACACAGCTAATAAATGGCAGAGCAGGGATCCAAACCCAGATGTATCTGAGTGCAAAAAGAAAGTTCTCAGCTACCACACAAAGAACTTGAAATTTAATATTGGCAAAACTCTGAGATGAAAACCCCAAATGGTGACCTTGGTTTATATCCCTTATTTTATTGAGCAGTGTTAAATAACATGTTAGTGGTGCTCAATCTGAAAACCCACTTTTATCATCAGGGTCCAGTGTGTAAAAAATTAAAAAGGTGTGTAGCTAATTCTGAAGCCTAAAGAGCAAAAGGGCATCTCTCCAGTCCGTATCACCTGGATGCTGCTTGATTGGTCTCCACTTTTACCCTTTGTAAGCCAATCTTTCAGATTTGAATCCAAGCCCCAAGTGCATGTGAAGGAGAATTAAATCCACCTGCTCTGAGAAGCTCATATTCTTGAAAACCAGCAGCCTGCATGGAACAATTGGTGGGACCTGGAGGGAGAAACCCAGGCCTTTTGGTCAGAATCCACATTCGTTTCACAGCCCAGTGAATGCAGCTCTGGGGGCTGCCGGATGACAGATAAATCCAGCGCGGTAATAAACTATGCAAGCCAAAGCTCTAGCTGGTGAATCCACAAAGGAAACAAATTACAATCTCTTTGAGGCAAGGCCCAGTGAATCGGGCAGGGGGGTGGGGTTGAGGCTGAATGTGAGCTGAGGGGAGGGGTTGAGTGCTTAAATCTTGTGAGAAGGGGAAACAAAAACCACTTGAAGTGATAAGGAGCCGAAGAGAACCCAAGTTCACTAGGAATTGCCTATCAAGCTCACCAATTATAGAAAACGTGCTTTAACCAGAAGACAAAAAATGACCCAAACTAGTGCGATCCTCAAGATTCCTCCAGAAAGCTAATGATTTCTGTCCCACTGAGAAATAAAACTGTCAACAGAGGAAAACATTTTCCCCCATTATGGAAGTGGGTCGAAACTGTGGCAAAGTCAAGGAGGAAGCGGCAGGATATGCTCATTACAGTTTAACAAGCTGGGAGCTGAAGAGGGGAAGGAGCCAGAGAAACAGGGGTCAGCGGGTGCAGGGGATGCTGAATGGGCCAGATGGGTGAATCACACCGTGGACAAAGGGCCCTCCCCTTACCCTGCTGGGCCACTGCCCTGACCTCCAAACAACACCCAGGGCACAAATTTGTTCCCCCTTATCAGCTGCTTAGCTCAGCAGCTGCTGCCATGAATTTCTGTTTCCTCATCTTGCCTTTTTCGAACAGTTGCCTTTTTGTCTAACTTTTGTGTGAGAAGGGAGGAGGCCGAGGGGCCAGGAGCAGAATGGAGAGATGGCGTGGTGGCGGTCAGAGGACTGAGTGCTTGAATAGAGCGTTTCAAGAGGGACAGAAAATAGATTTTTTAAAACAACCTCTGGGAAATCCGGAGGCCTAGAAAAGACACATGAAGTGCTGGTAATTCATTCTCTCCCTGCTTACTCTGATCAAGAGCGTTTTCTTCTCAGACTTTCTGTAGCAGGGCAAAAGTGGCTGGAGTGTATGAAATGGATTATGAATTGTTTGGGCCTAAACCAGCCATGAAAATAAGAGCCGGCCCGGCCCATAGGCCAGGCCGGGAAGGGAAATGAACCTGTTGAGGATTAGGACAGAAGTAACTGAGAATCAGGCAGGGAGTCTGATGAGAAAGAAATGCAACATGCTGTATCCTTCTATCTGGAAGCAATTATGTTTGGTACCACAAGTACTTGAGTAGAAGCCTGAATGGGTTTATAAACAAGGATTTCAAAGTGTTTTTGTGATCACATTCTGTAGGGATAATGGAGTCTGGTGGCCACCTCTATTAGAAATGTGGTTACTTCAAAGATATCCTTTTCTTGTTAAAATTAGGTATTAAAAATTATGGCAATGCAACAGAAGAATAGGGAAATAAAATGCAGTGCAATAGAAAAATAAGAAACATGTTTTCTTCTGTTACCCAACAAAATTACTCTTTCATTTCCCCTTGTGGCATTTTCAGAACACCAGGGAACTGTTTATTCCCTCCTGATCAGAGGAGAGGAGGGTGGCAGGGAGGTGGAGGGAGGAAAAAGAAGAGGGAGAGCCAGTTACCCTGGAAACAGCTCCAAAGGAGGGTGTGGGAGGCTCCAAGGCCCCTTTAACCTCCACATCCTTTTCTAGCTCAAGCCTTCTGTGCCACTTTGTCCTTCCCTATTCAGGTGAATCAAGTTCGGTCCAGGGGGCATTTATTGCACACAAGCCTGTGCTAGGTGTTGTGTAAGATACAAGGCTGAGGAGTTAACAATGAGGATGATAATTGGGGATTGGGTGACCGTTCGGGGTACACTGAGTGCTTACCCGTTCTAGGCCTGGCTAAGCGCTTCCCAAATGTGAGCCCTTAGTGTGCTAGTGAATGCCTTGGCCTCCGCAGATTAGGTTAAACCCTGGTCCACTTCAGCAAGTTATTTGACTTCTTCAGGTTTTGTTTCCTCATCTATAAAATGGAGATAATAATTGTACCAACCCGTATCAGGCAGGGTCCAGGCAGGAGTCCAGACTGCAGTCAGTGTAGCTCAACAAAAAGAATTTAACAGAAAGAACTGGTTTGACAGGTGCTAGAGGGCTGAATGAGAAGGGAGTTTTGAGAAGGTAACCATAGCAAGCAGTTCCCACCACTGAGGTGGGAGGAACAAAGGGAAGAGGCTGGGACAGCCTGTAAGGCTGGTTCCAGAATGTGGGAGGATAGTGGAGGCTGACCAGCCACTGATGCTGGGTGTTGGGTGGGGGAGGGGGGGGGAGGGAGACACAAAAAGGAAAAAAAAAAGCAAGTACAGGGAAAGGAGGAAATACCCCCTCTCTGGCTTGTCATCTCCTTGGAGTGCCCCCTTTTGCCAGAAATTACTAGGAAACCTGCGTCAAAGAAGAACTGATTTGCATAGTCCATGCACCAGCTGTCAACCCAAGTATAAAAAGGTAGATCTGGAGCTGAGCAAAATAGCTTAATAACAAGCTCAGTATTTCATAAAAATATTATGAGATTACATGAGTTGATATTTGTAAACCACCAGAACAGTGCCTGGCATGTGGGAAGTGCATTATAATGTGCGTTTAAAAAACAAATATATACATTAATCCACCAAAATCCAATGTGGGAAGTAATATTAGAATCCCAGGTTTATTCATGAAGATGATGGGGCTTATATCGGTCACATAAAATGCCCAAGGTTATACAAGCTCAGCACTGGTGAAGTCAAGACTGTCTGAATCCAAAGCTGTTGCTTTTACTTCTCTAAGCCCCTTGGAGGCTCAGAGAAGACAGGCACATAAGTAAATTGCTTCACAGAGAGACTGTAAAAGTGCAATAGGACAGATGCATACAATAGAGTTTTGGGAGCCTGTGGGAAACAGTGCAAGCTACTGAAGAATGGAGAATCTGGGAAGATTTACCTGCTGGAGGATGTGGTGTTTGAGCAGAGTCGGGGAAGAATGATCAGGCTCTAACTGGCAAGTGCTGGAAGCAGAGGAAACTATGTAGCAAAGTCTTAGAGTACAGGGTGTGTGTAGAGCCCTGTGCCGGAGGACAAGGACAAAAATGTTCTTCACCATTCTCCTTTGGCATAAACAGTAGAGTTGAAGTATCTTCAACTATTACTAGCAGCAATGTGAATTAAATACTTCTTTTTAGGGCAATCACAAACACGAAATGTTGTGTAGAACATTACACATTTGTGAAGCAATGGGAATAGCTGAAAATTAATTAGTTTGTAATGCACATCCATTTTTTTTAAACCCATATGTAGAGACGTTAAAATCTGCTTACAAAAGACAAATGGTCTTGTTTCAAGATAGCTGACTGAACTAAAACTCTCATTTGAAGCTATTATGATGCCCTTTTAACAATGAACCAAATGTGGTTTCAATCAAGTTCAACTCCTTGGAAATTTAGGCACAAATTTGATTCCTATCAATTTTATTTAATTCAACAAATCAAGTGCATTCTTGGTGCCAGACACTGTCCCAGCTATTGGGCATGCAAAGAATTGCAAATAGTGGTTCCAGCCCTCAAGGAATTCAATCTAGTATGGCAACAGATAGTTATGCAAATTTCTGTAATCAGAATGAAAAAACAAAGGTACTAAGTGCACTGTGAATACAGAAACTGGCCAGGGAGGACGGGGATGGGATTCCTTTCCAGCGACCCCAGGAAGCAGCATCACAATCATGGCAGAAGTCAGTAAATGGGATGTGAAGGGAGGGTGGCCAAGACGAATTATGGAGACACATTAGTTCTATCTAGTGCTGGACCAGACCACAGGGCTGGCTAGCTAAGGAGGTCAGAGTTGAAGGGAGCTGGACAGAGTTCTGGAAAGCTTCCATGGCTCTGAACCTGGTCTCTGTAATCCTCTGTTCATCTCTAAAAGTAAAGAAGTTGTCATGAAACCAGAGATGGACACATGGATGGCAATAATAATAATAGCTAACAGTTTCTGTGTATCCTTTCCATGCCAAGCACTTTAATGTAAAAGTGTTAAATCTAGACTTGTAGTTTTTAGTCCCCAGGAACCTATTTTCCCATTCTTTCTTGTGGTAGAATATGTGCCTTTCCCACTACAGACAATATTTTTCAGATTTTCCTGTAGTTTAATGTGATTGTGACTTAGTTTTCACTAATAGAATGTGAGTAGAATATGGGCAACTTACACACGGCACTTCCCTGAAGGTGCCCTTCACGTCCTCTCTCTCCCCCTCTCCTCTGGCTGGGGCTCTGATGTGGTATCTGCTTCTGGGGAGAGTGGACAACACCCTGGAGAGAGAACCTGGGCCCCTGGACGGCTCTGTGGAGCAGTCACTTCCTCTTGCTACTGCCTTCTGCTGCTAGCACCTCTCCTTTACTGTGGCGAAAGATCAAACATGCACAAAAGAAAAACAATATTGCTAGAGTTATGTCTGAGTTAAGAAAAGATAGGCCACAGACGGGGACTTGTGACAGACTCTCATATATAAACTGTGCATGCTTCAGTGAAGAGATTATATAAGAATTATTATTGGCTTGTTTGGAAAACTTTGTTGTTTCCATCCTGGTTTCCAGCAAAGTTTCAAATGACTGAGGTTACCTATTAAGTGTCCCCCAGGTGGGAGAAAGCTCATTGTATCAAGCAAAGGCAGATTCGTTCAACAGTTTGTGAGGATTTGCTATGTGTCAGAAACCAAAGATGGACACACACACACACACACACACACACACACACAATCTACCCCCTTGAGATGTTTGTTGACTGGTGGGAAGATGTGCAAATATAAAAGCAGTATTGAGAGAAAAGTATCAGTTAATGCTCTTGGTTGCAGCACAAAAATCTGACTCAAATTGGTTTAAAAAAAAAAAAAAGATCATTTACAGGCTTATGTAAATGATCAAGAGTTCACAGTGTCTGCTGTTGCCCCTGCCTGGAGTCAGGATCCTCTCCTCTCCCTCAGGAATAATCTCCTTCAGTCTCCTTTCCAGTCCAATCTTTATGAAAGTGGCTGTCACTTTCCTTCATTCACCCAACTATTTATTGGGCAGTGAAGCTGGGCAGTGAAGATACAGGGGTTTAGAGGCAAAGGGTCTTTCCTCAAGAAGCTTACATTCTAGGTGGAGACAGACAATAAACAATTAGAGAAATGAGCTAATTATTGGCTTTGGCAAGTTCTAGGAAGGGAAAAACCGTTCACTATGTAGTCCCTAGTGGAGGCTGACATTGGATGAAGTGGAAAAAAGGCCTTACGTTGACAATTTAGTGGAGACCTGAGAGAATGAACACTGTAAGTAGAGGCAATAGCAAATACAAAGGCCCTGAGGTGGAAAGGGATTGGATGGGGGTGGGAGGTGGGCCACAGGAAGGAGAGAGGTGGCTACAGCACAGGGAGAGGGAGATTGGAATAGGATGAGCCTGAAGAAGTTGGAAGGAGCCCGGCTGTGGGATAACCCACAGGCATCAAAGAGTCTGGATTTTATTCTACATAGGATGAAATGTTTGCTTTAAAAGGAATTTCCTGGCTACTATATGGATAAAGCGTAAAGTTAAATTCAAGACTAGATGGACCTCAAGGTCTCTGTCCACAGCAATCCATGACAGGCTCCACAGGGTACCCAGGAGCCCTACCGGTAACTGTGGACCTTGTTATCAGTGGTGTCTAACAGAACTTCCTGCAAAGATGTAAATGTTCCACACCTGTGCGATCCCATCCCACAGCCACTACGTGCCAGTGAAACTAGGCTAGTGTCACTGAGGAACTGGATTTTTAATTTTATTCCATTTAAATTAATTTGTTTAAATTTACGGAGCCACATGTGGCTAATGGCTATTGTACTGGGCTGCGCAAAGCAACACTGAACACCGGGTGTCTGAGGGTTTCTACTTTGAATCCCAAAGCCAGGGCCTCCCTAAAGGGTGAGACAGTAAAGGCTATGTTAATCCCTAAACGCTACCCCCTCTGGGCGTTCAGTTTGGCAAGATGTAGCGGCTCTTTAGTCAAGATGGAGCGGCTCAGGAGGCAAGCTGAGCTTCATTCAGGCACTGGGGAGGCACGTGCACACGGTTACGAGGCACTCCACGCGCGTCCTCAGGGGAAGCCCCGCACTGCGAACAAAGGTTCGGGGACCTCTCTTTCCGGAACGCAGGAGCCTAGCGCTCTCGCGGCTGCGGGTGAGGTCCAGCCATTGGCAGGAGGGGAACACTGGACCGCAGCAACTCGCCCCGCCTGCCACATCAGCTCTGGGCGCAGCACAGGTGGGCTGAGGAAGGAAGGGATCGAGGCAAGCCACTGAGCGAGGCTGGAGGTGGGGGGGGGGCCTTCGCTGAGCAGTCGCCTCTTTCTCGCGGGGATGGGGGCGGGGATGGCGCGGGAGGTCAACCGCACCGGATCTGCTTCCTGGGCTTGCTTTCGCTTTGCCGGGGGTTTGGCGAGGCCTGCGCACCGCAAGCGAGCCGGGAGAGCGGCGCAGGTGGCCGCCGAGGAGGGGCGGGGGCTAGCGCCTTTCACCCTTCCCGACCCTCTGCTCTTTACCCGAGGACGCAGCCTCGGCTCAGACTCGGTGCCCTGCGGCGCGCGTGGTTCGTGGTTGGCCGTCAGGCGCCCCTGACCTTGGTTTCTCCCCGGTGCCAGGTCTGCGCAAGGACCATGGGCGCCGCGCTGGGCACGAGCGCACGGCTGGCGCCCCTGCGGGGCCGAGCCTGCGGCGCCGTCCCGCGCTGGGCGCCCTCTGCACCCGCCCGAGGCTGCCACTCCAAGCCCGGAGCGGCGCGCCCGGTGCCCCTGAAGAAGCGCGGTTACGATGTTACCAGGAACCCGCATCTCAACAAGGTAACGGTCCGGGAGGGCAGGGTGGCCCTGGGGCTGGCGGGGAGGGGCGCCCCGCCCCCTGGGTCTGGGTTGGATCTTTCCAGGCGCCCTTCCAGTGGTTTTCCATTTTTGCCTTGCAGAGGCTTGGTGTAGCTCGCTTCGGCTCCCCCATCCCACCCCTTTTCTGCGTGGAAAGAGGTGACCAGTCATGCAGGGGGGCTTATTTCTTCTACAGGAACAATAAAAACTGGGTTGATACGTATCCTCGTGGCCCGTACGACCTGGTGTCAGATCTTCCCCTGAAGCTTACTAATTCTGTTGGTCTTGGGCAGTTCATTTAACCTTTGTCAGGTTCATGTTTTCTTATCTGTAAATGAGAGACAGTTGTCTCCTGCGTGTTGTGAGACGTAAAAGGAAGATGGAGGCAGAATTCTTAGCACGGTGCCTGACACCCAGTGAGAACAAATGTCGACTAAGGTTGTAATTATTCTGAGTTAAGGTTAATTTGAGAGTGGGAATAAGGAAGTCTAGAATTAAAGAACTTTTAGACCTTGACGGGGCATCAGAGAGCCTAACTCAAATCTCTCCTTTTACAGATGAGGAAACAAAACAAAGGGAACTAGCTCAAGGTCACGAGCTAGTTAGTTCTGGTTCTGCCACTGGAATCCAGAACATGGTGCTTAAGAGCACACGCATTTGTTTCTGGAAGTAGAGTTTAGTATCACTGATGGTAAAACCCTGGAAGCAAGACACTTAGGTTTGAGGCCTGTCTCCTGACACCTCCTCAGATTAATTTGGGCATCTCATTTACTGTCTACAGGGTTCAGCTTTCTCCTGCTTAAAATGATAGCATGACAGACCACTATTCCTACCTCATTTGGTTATTGTGACAAATTAATTACTGAAGTTGAAATGATACTTTAAACTATATAGTGCTTGATAAACAAGTAATTACTACAAAACAAACATTTTTAGTAATTTCTTTGACTCAGGATTGTAAAATTCAGGTGAGGAAATACACGTGGAGAGGTGTTTTTGAGAAATAGGAACAATTATACAGATGCTAAATATTGGGTTTATTTCCTGCAGAATTAATAGAAGCTATGAAAAAAAAATCTTTCCTTATCACGTCACTCTTTGCCTCCTCCAAAAGAGACCTTAAGTCCTTTGTATATTACTACTTTGGGGTATTTAAGGTGTTTTATGAATTTTAATTACTTTGGTAGCAAGTGTTAAAAAAGTCAACTCAAACTGGCTTAAGCAGACAAAAGCCTTCTTTAACTAAATATCTAGAGGAAGGGTTGCAGGCAAGACTTGACCCAGCAGTCCAGATGGCATCTCTAAGTGTGCAGGTGCTTTCTGGCTCTCTGCTTCTGCAATGTCAGCTTTATCCTCAGACTCCATCCAGGGGAGTCTTTAGCCTCAGTGCTGCCAAAATGTCCTATCTCTTTTTTTCACACCACACTGTGCAGGGATAGAAAGACACTTTCTTCTGGTAGAGAAGGATACTGTCTCTGAAGTCTCAAGAAAAGAGTCATCTGTCCCACCAACTCTGATTGAATTCCCTTCCTATTCTCAAACTGATTACCATAACTTAAGCCTGTCAGGGCTCACTCTTAGAATTAAAGATAGAGTTTAAGGTAGTGCCACTCATACCAACTGTTTTAGAGTAAGGGGATGTGGCTTCTGCACAGTAAATCTGTGCACAGTCATCAGATGAAGGAGGGGTTGGGGCTGGAAAGCAAAACAATAAATTCCCACCACAGACTCCAATTGTTTTGACAATATGTGCCTTAGAAGTACTGGCATGTTACCAGTCAGCACTTAACTGCTTTGTGAATAGTTAAAAAAAAAAAAATAAGGTCTTGAATGTCTTCTTTTTTAGCCCTAGGTGTATGACTGCCTAAAAGCACTCTCTCCTTGTCCCTGATATAAATTTTTTCTTCCTAAATAATATAAATGGGACGTTGTCCATAAAGCTAGGGGGCCTGACTGTTTCATAATATTTAAGATTTTTTGTATATCCTTGAAGTCAGGTGATGCTGGTCTGGGGTGAGGAAGGTATCTGGGGTGATGCAGAGGGAGTCTGTTGGCACCCCCCCCCCCCATTCACCCTTGGGGAGGGTGGGAGGAGCAGCAACGGAAGGAACAGCGCTGCAGGGCGCTGCTGCTGACACCCTTCACTTCCCCCTGCAGTGCCCCCCCCTCTTGCTGTCCCGCTGACCTCCAGCACTCTGAGACTCTCCAGGGAAGGCTTGAAGCGTGCACTTTCCATCAGCCAGATGGGGAGACTTGCTGACTTAAACAGAACTGAGGTTATCACTGAGAAAATAAGAGGAAGGCAGCTTGGAAGGGAGCTGCACTTAGTGGGCGGGTCTGTGGGTGGATTTTGTTTTTTTTGCTAGACGATGAGCTCCTCCAGGGCAGGGGCTGAGTTTCATGCATTTGTGGCTGGCGTGGGGTATTTCCTGAAGGACCTAGCAAGGCCATGAACATGAAAATTAGCATTACATTCTTGGAATGTGTTTACGAGGTTCTTTTTAATTTTTAACTTTATTTTTTTAATTGAAGTATAGTTGACATATGATATTCCATTAGTTGCAAGTGTGGTTGCTGCCAGAGGCGAGGTGAGCGGCGTTGGGGATGGGTGAAATAGGTAAAGGAGGTTAAGAGGTACACACTTCCAGTTATAAGATAAATAAGTCACAGGGATGTAGAGTATAGCATAGGGAATGTGTTCGCTAGATTTGCGTCCCAGTTTAGATAGGTCAGGAGAGGCATTTAATAAGAAGCTTGAGGGCAGCACATTGTTGGGAGATGGAATTCTCTAGGAGAAGAGCTGCTGAATGGGCCAAGTATCACTGCTGTTCTGGAATGACTGGGTCTGGTTCCAGCTCTGTCATAATCTGCCCGTGTGATCTGTGATGAGTTCATGAGCCCCTCTGCCCATGTCGCACCACTGCTCTGAGGATCATGGGAGATACCTGTGAAATCATTTTGCAAACTGAAAGAAACGAAATATTTAATGATCATGTTGACACTCCAGAGGTGGGGGTGGAGGGGCCCTTAGAAATGACCTAGTCTGCAGGTTTTCAGATTACGGGTCACAAATTTTGGAACATGAAGTTAAGCTTAGTGGGTCTAACCCAGCATTTTTATTTTAAAGAAATAGGTTAGAATAGAATTTAAAAAGAGCAAATGCATTAAACTTCATAAAGAAAAGTATTAAGTCACCACGTGAAAAACCAGTTTTCACTATGGATTGTTGTAAAGAAAAAAAGTTTTTGAAAATCATTGTTCTCATTCAGTTCCACAGTTTCAGATGGAGGGACAAGCTGAGAAGGTAAGCCCAGAGAGATCATCATGGTTGCAGAAGTGGATAGAAGCAGCCTGCCTTCTGATTTTCAGTCCACTGAATAGCAATGACAATTCTCATTTACATCTGCTTTGGCTGATTTAGGCATATTCCTAATAATGACAGAATTAGAACTAGAGGATTCTGAGTTCCCTATTGGAGTCTAGGTTTTCTAAGTGATGCAAATTCAATGGTACGTCAATTTCTCTTTCTTTTTTTTACTACCATTTATATTTTTCTTGTAAGATTTATGTAAGGACCTCTTCTGTTACCCATTGACAGTGGCAACAGGGCAGATATTTGATACATATTACAAGATGTCAGCTATATTTTACTTACATTAAATAGGTAACTATCAACCCCTATTTATAGGGCTGTCTTCATAGGCAGGTTTTCATCCCCATTCTATTCAGGTAGCAAGTGGGCCTTCAGAACATTTCTAGCCTCACCTTTACCGGTACCCTCTTTTGGGAGGGGCCTTCCTATTCCCTGCTCCCCATACTAGATTCCAGTCCCCGCATTCGTCTTATCTCTCTGTGTTTGTTTCCTTTTGGCACTGAGCACCCTGTGATAATGGCTGGTTGGTGTTCCACACTAGGCCCTGAGCACCATGCAGACAGGCTGTTTTGTCGCATGGTGTTCTCTGTGTCTGACTTGAGATGCCCAATGAATAGATGCTCTTTAACGATCTCAATGGAGTTATGACCCCTTTCCTCTCAACTTTATTAATCCTAGTGCTGCTACTTTGCAGGTACCCTAATGCTCTTGTTGCCCAGACAAATGCCTGCCAGCGGCCTGTTTGGAGGACCCTTACCTCCCCAGACTTAAGGGCATTTCACTGAAGGTATACATTATTTCTTGGAGTGCATCAGCCTCCTCCTTTGACCCATATGCCAGCAGTGACTTTCACCGTAAACTTCCACCAGCCCTCCACCTGCCTCTCTGCAGTTTTTTCTCTTGAGCTTGATGGGGAAAGAACGAGTGAGAAGGGTGCTTAGTCAAATCACCATGATTATGTGCCAGCACATTTCATGCAGCATTCAGAGACTGCAGGGCTCTGCAGATGACCACCTTCCTACGTGGATCTGATGCATGTAGGTTAGTGAGCGTGTCAAGGTTTGGTGGCCAGTGCTGCAGCATTTCAGCTGAATCTCTTGTGTCTTCAGTGGTGAGTCCTTAGATTCTCACACAGCTAGGATTTGCCTTTGGTTAAGCTGTATGTTTTTATTTGGTGCCAGCTTAGAACTTGATCTTGCCTCCTTTGCGTGAGGGGAGCTGGTGCCATACTTGGCTCACCGATCAATCAGGAGATGATGGCTGGGTCATATGGGCATTTAGAAGTTTGTTGGTGATGCTGTTTCCTGCACCCAAAGCAGAAAACATCATGTGTCTTCGTGAGACCTCTGCTTTGGACAGGATGTTGACTTGGGCACCCCTGATTGACAGAGAAGCAGTGGGTTAGGAAGTCAACACTATTTCCATTAGCAGCAGTTCACTCTACACTTGAGCTTCGTGTGCAGTGACTCAGGACATTGAAGCTCAACTATCGTTCCAATATTTTAAGAACAAACAAGCAGAAGCAGGTTGGAATTAAATCCCACCTTGTTGACTACCGTTCTGGCTTCATGAGATTGAAAGCATTTGCTGTTAGGGTTTCGTGTTTGTAATGGCTGACAGAACCCGTATTAGTCTGGCTAAAGGTTAGGCAATTGTAACGAAGCAAACCCAATAGGGAGGCTTAAACAAGACAGAGGGTAGGTCTGTCTTATAAACAAGTTGGGACGGACGATTGCAGGTTGGGGATGTGGCTTAATTTTATTTTTCTCCATCTTCAGCATCCATCTTACGTTTCATGGTCCACAATGGCTGCTCTGGCATCTGCCATCAGTTCCTTACAGAAGCCAGAGGGAAGGCGAAGTGTCTTTCAAGGGCACAGATTGAACATGGCAGATATCTCCACTCACGTTCAGCATCCCTACTACCACCAGCCTTGTTCAGTCCATCATCCCATGTCTAGATTTTGCAGGAGCCTCCTCATCGGTCTACCACCTTCCAGTCTTATTCCTTCCGATTCTTAACCCCATCTCGAGAGGCTAAAACTTGCACACATCCTCAGCCACTCTCTTTCTTTCACACCCCATAGCCAGTCAACCAGATAGTTCTGTTGCTGTGTTTTTGGACAAGTCTGGAATCCAACCCCTGCTTACCATGGGTCCCACCCTGACCTAAGTCACCAACATTCCTTGGCTGGATAAACTGCAGCCTCCTAGCTGGCATTCTTGCTAACACCTGAGCTCCTCTTATTTGCTCTGCACACAACAGCCAGTGTGATCCTTTTAAAACTGTTTGGTCACGTCGCTCTTCTGCTCAAACCCCACAAAGTCGGAGTCGTTAGAACACCTTGGGTGATTTGACCCTCTCTGACCTTGTCTTTGCTACTCCTCAGCCTCACTCACTGCCCAAACCAGCTGGCCTCCTCGATGTTCCTCACACACTGTAAGCATGCTCCTGCTTCAAGTCTTTGCAGTGGCTGTTCCCCCTTCCGTGAACACACGTCCCCTCCATAGCCACATGGCCATCCCCTCATGCCCCACCAGATGCAGTTGTGAATGTCCTTCAATTTTCCTGGTCCTCCTGAACGTGGTCTACTTTCCTCCATGGTGTTTGATATTACCTAATGTACTATTTAATGACCTCACCTAATCTCACCTAATTAATATCTCTTGTTTATTGTTTGTATTTCCCCACTATCACGTAAGCTCCGTTAAGACAGGCATTTTTGTCATATTTGTTCATTGATGTATCCAAGCTACTCAGAACAGTGGCTGGCCCATACTTAGTGCTCAGTAAACAGTTATTGGATGAATGAGTCATTCAGAGACACGTCTGCTAAGATTCCTTCATTTCACCTCCCTTTTCACCAAAGCCCCCATCTTTCACCCTGTGTCTCTGCTCCCCAAAGATCTGCCTGTGTAGTGTGTATATGCCCAGGATCACCTCTATCTGGAGTGTAGATCACTATGGCCTTCTCTATGGCCCACTATTACTATGACCCATCTCTAACACAGGGGTGGCATTCTTATTCTGTGTGCTATTTCAAAGTTTGCCTGCATATCATTAGTTATCTTCTAGAGGCAATATGTTTAGTTTCATGTAATAAAATGTTAACCTAGGAACCCTGCCACCTGTTCTAAAAATGATTGTAAACAGCAACCACTAGATCTTGGAAATAGTGACACTGGAGGGCACGTCCCATACAGAAATACGTGTTGTCTGGCTCAGACCTGAACCAGCTGGAATCTCAGCCAGTCCAGCTCTCTGGGCTGTCTGTGTGGAGTGTCTGTGGATACATTTCCAGGTTCATCTCCAGTCTCCCTGTTTATAGTTTCTCTTGGTCCCCTTGGACCTTTGTATGTTCTGGGGTTACAGCTTTGTTTTACTTTGC
Source organism: Panthera tigris (assembly GCF_018350195.1). Taxonomy (NCBI): domain Eukaryota; kingdom Metazoa; phylum Chordata; class Mammalia; order Carnivora; family Felidae; genus Panthera; species Panthera tigris. Next base: position 45,674,037 of record NC_056669.1, read on the forward strand.
ATTTTTGCCATTGCTACCAAAGGTTTCTTTTATCATCTACCCTCTTCTTTCCAGATGCCCATTTTGTGGCGAGGGGGAGAAAAGGGCCTTTCATTCCTATGGCCATTGCAGAGGGATCACTAATGTGCAGCACTTTTGTTTGTAAGGACATGGACTGTTGTCTGCTTCCAAAACTTCACTTTGATGTGTGGAAAGTACATTGGGAAATCCTTTGGGGTGATGTCTGACTGCCTCTCTGATGTAGAACACAAAAGATGCTCTATGACGGTGTGATGAAAATCTGAGGGATACCCTACTGTTGGGGAGCTGAGGTCAGCGGTTAAAAGCATGCATTCATTCTGTACCCAAACGGTTGCCTGGCAGCCTGCTTAAAATGCAGTTCCGACCAAAAGGGACACAGGAAAGAGTAAAATGTACCCAGTCATTTGAGGAGAGGGATATTTGATGGAAAGATCGTCAGCTTTGAGGAACTTGAATAAGAGAAAATCAAAGCTGCATTTGCTTTTAAAAGTTGTACTGAAAGCTGGAGGGACTGTAGAGTTGAATTGAATGATTAGCAACTTGAGAATAGTATTTTTTTAAAAGCATTTTGTCTGGATTCTGCACTGTTGTTGGCTTGTATCTACATGAAGCCCACAGCACACTTGGTCCTGAAACGTACTCCCCAAAGGTGTGGAACTCTAGAGAGGGCAGACCCTGCTGGGTCCTTTGTTTTGTTTTGTTTCGCTCTTTCAGAAAACAGAAGGACGGAGCCACTGTCTGCACAAGTTCGCATCTCTCCTGAGCTGCTGAGGTGTCCTGTGACTTTCCCAGTAGGAGAAAGAAAGGAAGCCAAGTGCCTTCATTGTGTAAGGTGGAGCTGGGTCTCCACTTACACTAGACAGTCTCTATTCCCTCTTTCTCTGGTTTCTGAAGGAGGTGTTGAGTTTTCCAAGCCAGGTTCCTACTGTACCGAATTTCCTTCCATAGTGGAGTGCCTTGTGGAGGGGATTCAAGTAATAATTAAATGAGCTAGAATTTTTTTAGGGCATACAGTGTGCCCAGAATTGTTCTAAGCAGTTTTTATGATTAACACGTTTCATGTAATACCACAACCTTGTGAAGCACGCTGTTATTTTACAGATGAGGAAATGGAGGCACAAGGAGGTTGGCTGAGTTAGCTAACTTACCCAAGGTCATGCAAGTCATAATGGCAGAGCTGGGTCTTGAACCTAGGCCATCTGGTTATAGGCCTGCATCCTCTACCAACCCTGCCCTTCTCCATGATGCACAGCCACCTCGGGGCTGCATGTGCCCTCTCACTTGTGGCTGGCACATGGAGTCTGATGCTCTGGGGTCTTGCCAGGTACTAACAGGGTACTCCGTGTCGTGGAACCTCTGACAAACTGTTACCACCTCCACTGGCTCTGTTAGATCAGACTCTGGGAATTGGAAGGAACTTTAAAGATCACTGGATGCCTTCTCTTCACCCTTTAAATGTGTGTAATTTCCCAAAGACTCGTTTGTGTATCAAATTTATTCAATCAACATTTGCTCAGTATCTTTTATGTTTTAGGCAGTGGAAATCCAAGGTGAATACCACCTTCTTTTGCCTTCAGGGAGCTTACCATGTAAGAGGGGTGATGGTGGGACCAGTTAGTAAGCAGGAAGTTGAATTCAGTAGGTCAGTGTAATGAGAGGCGCATGGGTATTAGGGCTCTTCAGGGCTACCTCTGCCACACTGCCTTCCTTAATAGTGCCACATGGAAGCTACTTATTCATCCTTTACACTCCTTTGGCGTTTAGCTCATGCAGTCATGGCTCTTTTCCACATTTGGCCTCAGTATACCTTTATAGTATGCATGATTGTCTCCATCTTGATATCATTTTCAGAGCCAGAGCCATGTCTGAGGCATCATGTGCCCAGCTACAATGCCTTCTTCGTAGTACCCTCTACAACCATTAATTACATGAATCACTTTCACATTCCCTCCTGGACAGGTAAGAAACTACTATGGTGAAGACTGATGGTATACAATCCCATCTCCTGTCTCTTCTAAAAAGATGGTGACAATGTAAATCCTATTTAGATCTCTCCATGGGACTTGGAGGATTTTGAAAGCCAGCAGAAATGTGTTATTCTGGTCATATACATTTTGAAAATCCATTTCTTTAAGAGAGTCTTCTGCTCTGATGCTGTGCCAGATGCACGTCATCTAAAGAATAGCACCTTTATGATGAAATTTTTTTTTCTCATCCTTGAGGCCGCTTTAAAGACATTAGATTTAAACCCACTAAAACTAACAACAGGTTAAAGGATTTTGGAGGCTGAGGGGAAGTAGTCAGCTCAAATCGATTGCCTGTGGTTTTCCAGGGATATGGCCTGGACCAGGTAGTAGGCAGGAGAGCACACAGGCTACAGTCTAGGGATTCGGAGTCAAGGTTGTAGTTCCAGCTCTGTCATTCACTATATTTGGGATCTTGGGAATGCCACTTCATTTCTCTAAGCCTCAGTTTCTCATTTTGGAAGGGAGATGATAATAAAATATACCTACTTCACAGGGTACTCCAGTGATTAAATGAAATGATATATGTCAAGCACATTGTAAGTGCTCAGTTAATTCTCAGTTAATCCATGTCTCTGAAGCTTCTGCTCCGTTCCTAACACAAGGCATCACACCATAGGCTGCGGACCTGCCCTCTTAGAGAATCCATTCTGAAGGAGAAGGGAAGACCGAGAGATCCAAATTCATTTTCCATTGGCAGGGATACAACCGATTTGGGCAGAGGTTTGATAAGAGAGGAATGAGTCAGGGAAGAGGCAGGTTGGGTGGAGACGTTATGATAATTTCTCTGTACTTGACGGAGCTTAAATTGGATGATCTAGATGTTTGTCTCAAAGAAACTTGAATAAAAATGTCTGTGGCAGCAGAAAACTCAAGAGCCATGTGAAGAGCTCGTACTTCTGGAAGTTGAGACTGGGGTGGAAGGGAGTGGCCACCATCAAACCCTGCAGGAATCTCAGGATTTTGTCCCAACATCTTGGCACATTCTAACCAAGCATTTAAAAATGAACTCTGAAAAACAAACCCAAACTTAGCAGATCTGTTTATCTGCCAGTCCATCGGTCTCTGTCTGTCTCTAACACTCTGTCTCATGAGGTTATGATACAAAGCAGCAAGACAAGAGAATGTCTGCTATAGTAGTTGAGCATAGAAGTTAAAATGTTGCTTCAAATTCAGCTAAATTGGGCACAGCCCACTTCACCAAGCTGGCAGCCAGACTGGGCAGAGTTTAAGAGACTCCTACAATCTCCATATACTCTGCTGTGGGTCATTAATGAATACTTGCATAAAAACATTTTAAATGAGGATCTGTTAGAACTCAGGATGAGCATCCCTCAAAAGACTAATAGGTCATCTTGTCCAGCCCTCCATCTCTGAGCAGTTACCATGATTTTGCAGGTGAGGTTTCAAAGGCCCAGAGGGGCTGGATGTCCTGCCCAGGGAGTGAGTTGAGGTTGGTGTCTGTCCCTTTGACCTGCTGCCTTTGTCTGCCCTCCTAAAATAGTGCCTGAGTCAGCCCCATTGACTATGCAGCGTGCCTTTGAGTCTCTCCATAGAAAGGGGATGCTTTAATATTGAACATGGACATATGCTGGGTGTCCATTTGTGAAGGAAGAGTAGGCCTGCTCCTGATTCCCACCTTCATTTCAGGTTTTGTGTCTTTCTCTGCAGTAATGTGATCATGAAGACAAAACAGCTGACAGAGAGCTTAGCCCTAATGTCATGCTCTCCCTTCTTATCTCTTTTATTTTTGGTCTTTTCCACCCCATCATTGTTTGTTTTGACTGGTGAAATCACTTCAGGTCACAGAACAGTGAACAACGATGCCATTGCCCCCTGATAAAGCAGGCATGGATATGGTGTGGGGAAAAAACCCTGTTAACAGCCATTTTTAGAAACAGGCTTTGAAATCTGTCCATCAGAGCTGGAAGATTTCCACTGTTTTCACACTCCAGGAGCTGGCAGGAGCTTCTCCTCACGTCTCAGAAGCCTCAGGAGCTGCCTGGCCATGCCTGTGGGAGATGACAGCATGGGTGTGGGTGTGCGTCCTGCTGTGGGGCGCTGGGAGGGAGGGCCTGCAGGGCGGAGAGGTAGTCCTGCCTCCAGGAATTGGCCCAGGCTGGAGGCCCTTTAGCATCATGGGCTGTTCCTTTGTTGACTGAGCTGTTTGGCATTCTGTGACCTCCTACCAGTCAACTGGACACCGAGTCAGCTCCCTCCTCCGGGACTCATAATTGCTGGAGTAATAATATTAGAAACAATAATAATGAACACTTAGATAATGCCTGCCCTGCCAGATACTTTTATAGATGCCTTACATATATTATCGCCAAGCAGAGAAAAAATCGTGAAGTAAACTTTTCCTGTAGCTGTCTATAGAGAAGGACAGCAAGTAAATAAAAGTATACAGATGGTTATTAGTGGTAGAGATGAAATAAACAGGGAACAATGTGAGAGAATAACAGAGGGTTGACTTCAATGGTGAGGGAAGACCTCTTAAGGAGGCGATATTTGAGAAGGTTCCTAAAGAAAGAGGAGCCAACCAGAGGAGAAGCCAGGGTAAGAGTGTTTGGGGCAGAGGGAACAGCTCATGCAGAGTCTGGAGGCAGCAAGCAGCGTCGAAGGCCGGGTGCTGAGCCCTGACATAATGGAGTCCAATGGGAGTGCGACGAGCAAGGCAGGGGGAGGTGCGGGCCTTACCTAAAATCAGGGTGGAGAGGACTTGGGGGCCAGAGCATGCAGGGCCGTGGAGTCTGGCTGCCAGGTTTCATTCTCTGTACAACAGGACACTCTTACGTGATTCTAAGCGAGGAAGTGATAGGATTGGATTTACGTGAATGAACAGTCTCTCTGGTTGCCCTCAGGTTGGAGGGCAAGAGTGGAAGCAGGAAGACCACTAGAGGTGACTGCAGCAGTGGGAGCGAGAGAAGACAGGGCTGGCACGTGGGTGATGGGGTGGAGGGCAGAGGAGAAAAGTGGCTGGGTTGGAAATCGAGTTTGAAGGTGGACTGGATGGGACATGACCCTGTGTCGTTCTTCAGATTGACCAGGACTCCATCTGCACAAATTTCCCTGTCATGCCACCCAAGCTCAATGCAGCTGCTGCTATAGTTGGTGGTGATACTTCCCATACTTCCTCAGCACACCTCATAATAACAAGGACATAGAAGGCTGGCGTTTTACCTTTGGAAGTGCTTCCTGGTGGGTCATCTCATTTGATGCCCACAAAAACCTTGTGAGGCAGACCATCTGTTTTATAGGGGGCAACACCAGGGCCCAGAGAGCCTAAGTGAATTGCCCAGGTATCCCAGACAATGACAGGCAGCAGTAATGAAGGGATCAATCCAGGTTCTCTGAGACTGTTCACTGGTTTATTAAACAGACATCTGTTGAGCACCTTGTGTGTCCAGGCACTGTGTTGGGTTTGAAAAAGAATGGGTTGAATCAGTCATGATCTTTGCCCTCAGGGAGCTTAGGGTTCAGAGGAAGAGACAGACTTGAAAACCCATAAATGTCATGCAGTATAATAGGTTTTATATTACATTAAAATTATGTTATTAGTAATGCCCAAGACATTTTTGCCTTGGTGGGAGAAGGGTAAAGTTTCTTAAAGTGGATGGACTTGGATCCTTATATTAAATTATGTAAATAATGTGTGACGTAAAGTAAAAATGGAAATCTGCTCTGACCTCTCTCCTGAGGTAACTACTTAATTTTATCTGTGTGTCAGTGCTAATACCTAAAAGGTATATAGGGATTCCCTGGGCAGACAAGGTGGAGGAAAGGCATCCTGAGCAAATATGGTAGAATGGCATGGCCTGTGAAGAACTGTGAGTGATTCTGAAGGACAGAGTGTGTGGGGTGATGGGGCTGGAGAGCAAGGCAAGGTCAGACATGGGTGGGGGACTAGGGCTGCTGTTGCCTGCCTGAAGAGTTTGATCTTAGTCCTGAAGGGAGGGGGCGCTGGGACGTGATACTGTGGGATTCAGAAGGGCCTAATGTGATGATGGGGAGGCCGACACATATCTGAGAGGTGCCAAGGAAGCAGAGACTGCATCCATTCCAGAATTCCTTGAGTGCCTAATAGCAGGAGGAGATCAAGATTTATTGTCAATATTCAAAAAAAAAAAAAAGAAGAAGAAGAAGAAAAGCAATTGGAAACCAAATATTTATCCATCATAAATTTATACAGCTTCACTAGGATATTATATTTCTTTGTCTTTGCCTAGAATTAAACAGAGTAAAACTATTAATACTGGTTATCTAATGCCAGGATCAGAAATTCTGCTTGGTTTAGAACGTTGTGTGTCTTAAACGTTGGAAAATTATTGTTAAGTGCAAGATTTCTGAAAACCTGAAATTCCTTAAGGAGTACTTTGGCACTGGGGGAAATGTGAGGACTTACTGACTTAGCCTTACTTTAAGTGTTTTACTCTGAATATTGGTTGTTCTGATACTGATCCTTGTTCTGATTCTGTTCCCACAAAGCAGTAATCTGGTTATAATTTTATCTCCCAAAGTGGAGAAAAGATGCTGACTCACTGAGAACATGGTCATTTTTGTCATGAGGGGACATTGCCAAGCCTGGCCTTGCTGCCCTTCCCCCATCATGAAGACTGAGTGCGATTCTATTTTAACACCTACAGGGTTCAAGGGACTTCCTTTTTCTTCTGTGTTTTCCTTAAATCCCCTGGAAAAGCAATAATTCTTTACACTGAAAATGGAAAAAAATATTCATAGTTCAGAAATTGTATTTTCTAGATGAGAATTTCCTTCCTCTGTTTTTTCTTTTCTTCCTCTATTTTTTTTTCCCCCTTGAGAACACTTAGGTGGAATAGAAACAAGGATTTGAAGTTCATGCAGTATGAACCTTTCACAAATTTGGCCTTCCATGGGCAGAGTGTTGTCACTTTCTCCATTGGATTGAATTTTAGCTTGCCTTTTGCTTTGCTGGGTCCTGGTTTGTCTTTGTAAACCATAATTCCTGGGGAAGGAAAATAGCAAATCAAAAGCTTATGGGAATGATTTTTTTTGGCAAATTTGACCCAGTATCAGTCACTTGTCTAGGTAAAAAACTATTTAAAGATTTTGAAAGAGGTGAAGTTTTAAAAGAATCAGCAGCACAAATGCCACAGTAAAACAACTCTTGTTTTTCATACAGTCTTTGGCATCATCTGGGCAAAGCCATCTGTCACATGCTATGACTGTAATCATGAAACTATGAACATCATAGAAAGTCCAATGATGAAAACAAGCTTTCCAGAATGAAAATTCCTGGGAGGCTAATAATCTTACAGTTCTTACAAAATTGTCAGAGATCTTTGGTTTTACACCATGGGTTTCCCAAGACTTTGATCTTGGGTAACCTATTCTCTAGTATCACTGCAGTGGCTGTCTTTAATTGACTTCCTCTTCAAAAGAATGAACTTTTATAATGGGGCCTACCACTGTAAACATTTCATAATATTGTAGCTTCAAAGAAGGAAGGCTGTAAACACATTTGCATCCACTTAGCTGATGGTTTATAGATCTGAGGGACTCTTGGTTCCCTACGTTCCACAGGGGAAGCATTTATTTCATTGGCTTTGCCTCTGAAGTAGAGTTCCCATCAACCCACTCAGGAAGTGCTGCATTAGCATCTTTGGAAGAATAACCTCTTCTGATGTACTTTCCTCTGGTGTTTGTGTTATAATTCTACTTCTGCCTTAAACCGTTCTGTGACTTTTACTGTTGCTTTCTTGTTTTCCTTACCAAATGAGTAAGACTTTTCTCCTACTTTCTTTTTTTCTCCTTGGTGTTTGGCCCATTAGAGGTGCATAAGGGCTACTAAAAATTATGCTTAATTTCGATACGTATTATTCACTTGTTCTTTTGAGATGTATTGACATAGACCTTTCATTGACCCTGAGGAAATAGAGATCAGATTATGTGTGCTTGTTGTTGAGCATGATGATGTTAGCCTCTGGGAGTCAGAAACCTTTTTTCCCCCATTTCTTCCCATCAGAACGAAATGCTCAAGTCTGGAGGCTCTCATCCTGGAGAAGAGCTCCTGGGGCTGAGGTGAAGGGAGGGATGTATCCTAAAGTATCAGGATACACCAAACCAGGAAGGAGAGAAGAGAACCCAAGCGGGGAGGTAGGCCAATGGGAGGCCAAGAAGAGCTGAGTTGTGTGTTATGTTGGAGACCATAAATGAATGAAGAACATGACAGACAGGAAGAGGAGTGAAGAGGGAAGAATGAGGGTAAAGGTCCGTGGTGTGTGAGGTGGGACAGTTCAAGATCAGAATGAGTGACTGCTGGCTGCCTAAGGAGCATTACTGTTTTGGTGGGTCTGGGAACCTCTGAAGAGGTAAGGCAGCTTCCTAAGAAAACCAAACTGGGCTGCAGTTGGCTGCAGATGGCCCAGTGGGTGCAAGAAGCCTGAGGTCCCAGGTGGTGTCATTTGAGCACATCGTAGCCACATGCTGTAGCTCTTGCCTGAGCACTGGGTTCATGGCCACTCACCTCTGCATACTATAACACTTGCCCTGTTGTATAGCTGCAGCTTGAAGGACATCAGAGCCCCTGAGGCTCAAGGAAATAAGACCCGAAGCCCTCCAACTTTGGGAAACCCCATACTCTTTTAAATTTCCTTACTGTAGCCTTTAGTGCCAGGAGCTAGTATGTTCTGCAGATCTCCACCAAACCTGAATTCCCCTGTTGCAGGACCCAGTGTACCAGAGATGTGCTTGCAAGAATCTTATCTAAGCACCAAAAGGCTGTCCTGCAGTCGTGTTTTTGTTGTGTCTTCTTCCTCTATCAGGGGCCTCTCAAATTGTTATCATTTAACTGTACCTCCTCCTTACTAGTAAGGGAATGCTAGAAGCTGGGGCAGAACCCTGTAGATGGTTCTGGTTTGACCTTGAGGCCAAAGGTCAGTCCACTCTCTGCTCAGTGGTAGATTTTCAGATCACATGCCCAGAGGTAGGTTCTGATTCCCATCAGCTCTACTCATTCAGTTCTCTTCCACCTCCACCTGACCACACCTGTCTCGGGTTACCCACCAATGACAAGCCCGATGGCCCCCACCATCTGCCCATCTTAGAGACTTTGAATCACATGACTCTTAGAGCAAAACCATGTTTATAGCTTAATTTGAAAGAATATTCACATTTCTTTCACCTTGAAGGTTTCTGCTTTAATGTGGAGCTTCATTTTCATCCCCTTGAGCATTTGAGTTTGTAGAAGATAGAGGGGATTTCTGTTCAAGACATCATTGAGATCAGCATGACTGGGTTTATGAATTATCTTTTTTCCTTTGAGGAAAAATCCTCATTGAATCCAGACACGTTAGAAAGCTCCAGTCTGGGACTAGGACTTGAACACACAAGTGTGCCCTCTGAGTCCTTTTTATGAAAATCATCATTTATATCCTGGATACGGATGCTTAGATGTATGCTTTTGTGCCAGCAGGAATCAGTAATGACAACATGTGGGGGAGAGTTTATCCCTGGGACAAATATTTGGGTGGAAGTTTTGTGTTTTAAGACACTGAGCACTGATAGTAAATAAAATCATTTTGCTGTGAATTAATCACTTCTTATTCTCTTATAGGATCATGTGGAAGGAGATTGTGTACAGTGGGGAGACTCAGGTCATGCTTTTCCATTGAGTATATCTGCTAGAGGAAAAGACATTATTCCCTCCCCAGCTCCGTTTTAGACTCAGATGAGTATAGAAATCTCATTATTAAAACAAAAACAAGAATAACAAACTCTTGTGGGGAAGCACTGACTCCTGAGAGAGCGAGGTGGACACTGGCTAGGGAGAGAGAGAGCTACCCCAAGTTACAGACTTGAGTGGCCCTCGTTCTCAGCTCTGGGGCCAGGAAATGTGATCCATACTCATCTCAGAGCTTCTGTTTCTGGAAGATGGGAGTTGATTGCTTTCAAGTCTCTTTCCAGGCTGACATTGTCTAGAGATAGGATAGGATAGTCACCATGAGAATGACTTTCTCAGGGGCTTCCCAGCCAGCTGGAGAGGCAGAGCCATTCACATTTCCCTAAGGAGGTGAGCAGGGTAGAGCAATGGGAGGAACTCAGGCTGTGGAGTTCTTGGAGGGACCTGGGTCTGCATCCTTGCCACTTAACTGCTGTGTGATCTTAGGAAGCCTACTTGATCTTTCTCTCCGCAAGTCTTCTGTCTGCAGACTGGGATAACAATTCCAACCACCCAAGGTCATTTTCAGGATTAAAAAAAAGGAGGTAACATGGGGCGCCTGGGTGGCTCAGTCGGTTGAGTGTCTGACTCTTGATCTCAGCTCGGGTCATGATCTCAGGGTTTGTGAGTTCGAGCCCTGCGTTGGGCTCTACGCTGACACCACAGAGCCTGCTTGGGATTCTGTCTCTCCCTCTCTCTCTGCCCTTTCCCCACTTGTACTCTTTCTCTCTGTCAAAAATGAATGACCTTTAAAAAAAGGGGGTAACATATATCTACCATGCTTGCTTATCCCACAATCTGATGCACAGTAGGTACCCAGTACATGCTAGTTAGCTCCCATACTCTTTTGCTAATGTTGATGTCGTATTATATAATAAGAGTTCCAGAAATCTGAAAGATAATGTGTCATCCACTGGCACCCTGCACTCCACATGAACTTCTACCTTTTTCCATTGAGAGCTTTTAGTTTAACAAAGGCACATTAAATACTACGTATTTCCTTCAGTGCATTCTGTGAGTTGTGGTTGGTTTGGGTTTTTTTTTTTTTTTTGCATTTGTTTATAAAAATCAGTAGTAAATGCTGATTTCCCTTTCCCTTGGTAGCTGTAATTGCCATGTTAATGTAAAGGTCTGATTGCAGAAGTGAACACAGCTGTTATGTGCTCGATCTGCACAGCCCCCGGGGTGCTGTGTGTGTCCAGACCCGCAGCGCTCCCTGTGCTTACATCATTTGGGAGGAGGTTTCCAGGACTACAACCTCACAGGCAGTAGTTAATCACCTCAAACTCTGGGCTTGAGGTTAGTCTGGAAGTGAAAAGCCATTTGGGTTTACCACCGAGGGGAAGTAAGAGGATAGAGCATAGCTAAGGTAACCCCTGGGGGGTTCTGTGGGAGCATGAAGCCAGGTGTGACTCATGCCAGGGTGTCTCAGTAAAGGCAGAACCAGCTGTGTGTGTATGTGCGTGCACACACATAGTTTGGGATCTCTTTTCTCATCTGGACATGCCTGTAGCTTCTCTATTGCCTTATATCCAGTTTCTTCTACCCTCAGTCCAGCTTCTACTTTAGCCTCCACTAGATGAGATTTGTAAAGCATGGACACTCCCCTTCCTAGAACTTTCTATGGCTTCCTCCCACCCTTACCACAGAGTTCACACTCTGAAGCACAATGTCCAAGGCATTTTTCAAAGGGACTCACACTGTAGCCTCCTCATCTCTCGTCCTCACCACATGCTGTGTTCCTGCCTGCTCCCGAGTTGTTACTGTTCTCATGTGCACACCAGGCTGTCTCTCATCCACTTCTCTGTGCCTCCTGGTCCCTTGCTTCTCTTAGTTCTGACAGCGCCTGTGTCTGCTCTTTTGGAAAGCCTCCCTGACAGCTCCAGACCAAATACAGGCTTTTCCTATCTCCACATTATGCCCCTGCTGTGGCTCTTATCGCACTCCGGTGATGAGTGGAGTTTTTTTGCTTTTGTTTTTATCTTACCCACTGTGATAGGATCCCCCACAGACTGACTGTTCCATCAGTTTTCTTGGCCCCAAGAGCCTGCCTTGAAGCATTGCACACCTAGCAGATGCTTCATAGTATTTGTTGACTGAATGAGCTCATGAGTTCATGCACTAACTGTGCATGTGTAGATATCAGCTGTGGGTAAAACCCAGCCTTTGTTGGTCTTGAAACCCTTTGAGGATTCTGGATAGGGACCTCTTTAATGATTTCCTGATTTGGGGTTCCATTTTGTGCTGCTTTTATTCCTTGTGTAGATGCAAGAATAGTGGTAGGGAAATGGCAATTCTTGCCACACAAATTGTCAGCTTCTCATTTCCTCCTGATTTACTCCTGTGACCTCACAGCACCTGAAAGCCTAGATTTTATTTTGAGAAAGAAAGAGAGAGAGCGTGCGGGAAAGAGAGAGCGGGATTTTATTCTGAGGGAGAGAGAGAGAATCCCAAGCAGGCTTTGAGCTGTCAGCGCAGAGCCTGATGCGGGGCTCAAATTCACGAACTAAACCATGAGATTGTGACCTGAGCCAAAATGAAGAGTCAGACACTTAACCACCTGAGCCACCCAGAAAGCCTAGATTTTAGACCCCACTCTGCTGCTTACCAGCTGCTGGGTAACTACAAGCACGGCACTTACAGTAAAACAGTACGAACATTTTTAGGGACACCGTGGCATGCCTTTCACATTCAATCTCCACAACACCCTTTGAGGCACTTAGTAAGGTTTCTTTTCTTTTTTTGGTTTTTTTGGTAAAGAAACTGAGAAGTGGAAAAGTCATGTGCACAAGATCACTTGCATAGCCGACAAAAGCTAGAGTATGTGCTGCTGAGACTCCCAAACTTGTGCAGGTTCTACCTGACTGCTTTATCCTCTCCCAGTCTCAGTTTCCCCATCTGAGGCCTCCTAGACTGTTGGGGGATGAGGGAAGGACTGGCGGTTGTGCACATGCTCTGCAGGCTGGCACCTATCTCCTGGTGTGGGGGTGCCGTCCCTGTGGCCTCTCATCTGGACCGTCCTCCTGAACCAGTGTTGGCTGCAGCGGTCAGGCAGTGCTCTGCCCCTGCTCTCCAGTCTAGACCGTGACCTCAATCCCTCTCTTTTTGACTGTTTAAGAGGTAAATACCATAACACCATAATTAGTCCCATATTATAGGTAAGAAAAACTGAGGCAGAGAGAGTATAATAAACAGGGAATTAACCCTAGAAAGTCTGAGGCCAGACCTCCTTCACCCTGCTTCCCGACACTTAACCACTCCACAGAACCTGCTGTTCCCTCAACACTCAGAAGCATCAGGCTTCTGCAAGGGCCGTTTTCCCCTCTGTGATCCTGATGGGCTGGTAAATGGTCCCGGCCTCCTCTGCCTGATGCCATGGGAACTTTGTGAGTCTTCCCTGAGACATGGGGACGAGGTTCAACAATGTAGCCCCAGAAGAACCTGGAAGGGAAATAATCAGGTCAAAAGATCAGAGTTCTAATTCTGCCTCTGCTCTTTAACCAGCTTGTGCTGGTCCCTCAACCTCTGTGAGTCTGTTTCTCTATCTGTAAAATGAAAATAACATCGGGGCGCCTGGGTGGCTCAGTCGGTTGAGCGTCCGACTTCAGCTCAGGTCACGATCTCGCGGTCCGTGAGTTCGAGCCCCGCGTCGGGCTCTGGGCTGATGGCTCAGAGCCTGGAGCCTGCTTCCGATTCTGTGTCTCCCTCTCTCTCTGCCCCTCCCCCGTTCATGCTTTGTCTCTCTCTGTCTCAAAAATAAATAAACGTTAAAAAAAAAAATTAAAAAAAAAAAAAAGAAAAGAACATCACTGAATTGTTCTAGAAAATGACACATGTTCTCTGAAATTTATAAAGCTCTTGTCTTAGCTTGGGTTGCCTTAACAAAATACCATAGACTGAGTGGCTTACACACTAGTCATTTTTTTTCCCAGTCCTGGAAGCTGGAAGTCTGAGATCCCAGTGCCAGCGTGGCTAGGTTCCGGTGAGAGCCCTCTTCCTGGCTTGCAGGTGGTGGCCTTCTGGCCATGTGTACTCACATGGCTTTTCCTGTGTACATGCACCTATGGAGAGAGAACACTCTGATGTCTCTTCTTCCCAGCCTGAGAGCCCTGCCCTCAGGACTTCATCTTAACCTAATTACCTGCCAGAGGCCCACATCCAAATGCCATCACACTATTGGTTTCAACATATGAATTGGGAGGGAAGGCACAAATACTCGGTCCACCACAGCCCTCAGCCTATGATATTCATCATCATGATGTTAATGAAGAGAAGGAAGGCTACTGTAGGACCAGTCACCCATACCCCCTTTGGGGGATGTATTAAGATCACCTGCAAAGCTCTCACGCCTCAGGTCCATAGACAGTTCCTAATTTTTTAACAGTGCCTGGTGGCATCCAGGATGGAACAAAGATACAGTCTCACTCCTGAAGAATTGCCATGGAGAATTCAATCTAAATTAACTTGTATTGTTCCTTATCATTGATTAGAGTTGCAGTTTGTCCTTAGGGAGCAAGCCAAGGCTAGTGTTCAAAGGAACCTGCCTAAAGTTTCCCAGAAAGAACAATGGACAAACCAGCTGCTATCTATGACTCTTTTTTTTTTTTTTTCAGAATAAAAAACAAACAAAAACCCCCAAACAAACGCAAAACCCACAACCATTTTCCAGCCCATAGATGTGACCTTCTCTCTTACCTGAGCCTTCAGTAAACATTGAGTATGGGACTAAAACGCTGCCTGCCATCCTTTGTTGTTTGGATAATGTTCTTTTGGAGACACAGATCATTTATTTCAAGCCAAACGCCACAGCTTTTCTGGAAGACAGCTAAGTAGCGGATCTGATTGTGAGCTAAGAAAACTGGGAAGTCCAGTGGCTAAGATGCTCTCCCAGAGTCATGCTGCCTGCCAGCTAGCCGACATGACCAGCCCTCACCGTCAGGATGCAGGTGTGGAGCCTCACGGCTGCTCAGGCTGCTGGGGGCTGAAGCGTGAGCTCAGGCAGGGGTGAAGGTGGCTCACAGATGGAGGCTGTGGCCCCCATACTCTGTGGTTCATTTGGGGAGGGGGACTTTTTCAATTTTATTTGTGGGGGGGGATTTAAATCAGGGCCTCCACTTCTGACTGACCAGGTAGAGACTTCCCTGAACACCTCTCTCAGGTCTCCCACCTTTTTCCTCTCTCTTCCTCTTCCTTCCCTTTCTTATGCCCCAAATGGCTGTGTGTTGGAGTAGAAGGAGACGGTGTATTTGGGATAGGAATTGGGGGCTGAATTAATGGACTAAGTGCAAGAAGGAAATTCTGGGTCCTTGTGATTCTTCCCTTCTGGATGCCAAAGACAATGTGATGTCAGAGTCAGCACAGGGCTGTGAGCCCTGGCCCTGCTCTTATCCCAGCTCTGCTGCTAAAGGGAGGCCAGTCACTTAACTGCTCTGAGTCCCAGGTGAATCCGTCTGGATAGTGAGATGTAACCGTACAGTATCACTGTGATAACCCACCAGGATGGCAAATGTAAATATGGCTTGAGAGGCAGAAAGTGCTATTTATGTTAACACTTGCATTACTTATAACATTAATTATCAGTCATCGCACTTTCTGTGTGCTGAGTACCAAGCCAAGCATTTTACATATGTTAACTTTTATATCTCATGATAACTTTTGGTGGCCGGTACTGGTATCATTATGATGCCCATTTTACAGAATTTGAAACTGAGGCACAGAATTATGTGACTTGCTTGGGATCACACAGCCAGTGCATAATGAAGCTGGGATTCACATCAGAGGACTTTAGCTCCAGGGTCTGTGCTCTATAAATATTAGCTGTAGCCTTGCAAGGAGAAAGATGCAAGGGTCCCAGTGGAGTAGATGTCCGCATTATTCCTTGGCTTCCGCTTGTCCAGTGGCCTCAGTCCTCTCTGCTGGGAGCCACCATGCAGCCCACCTTGACTGCCGCCTCTCTGGGTCTGCTCCATCTCCAGGATTCTAAACTGTCTCCGAAGAAGCTCCCCTCCTTCCTATCTGGTCCACCAGATACTAAGGGTAGGCACCTGTGGCTGTTGAATCCTTCTATACCTTGTCCCCAACCTCATGTCCCTCCTGTCGCAAAGTCCTGTTGCTTCTTCCTTTCCAGAGTGCCTCTCACTTTTGGATTCCTGGAGCCGCCATCACGGGCCAGCTGTCCCTGTGTGCTGCGTGTCTGTCACAGTACCCTCTTGGCTGTTTGCTGCTCTGCTCCAGCTTCAGTCAACCATACATCCGGCCCCAAGACAGCTTCCAAAGGCTTTGCTCTGTCGTGTACTGTCCTGTTTGGAGAGACTCGGCTGCTATTGCCTGACAGTCAGAACCCAGCCCATTTGGTCTGTTGCTTGAAGTATCCTGTGATGAGACCCCTCCAGACTGACTCCCCCCATTACTTCCCTTCACACATACTGTGATCCAGGAAAACAAAACTCTCCCTTCTTACTGGAAGTGCCTTGACTTTCCTGCCTCTTGGCCTTTGCTCAAGCCAGTCTGCTGACCTCTGCAGGCCACCACCACTCCTCTTCATTTGTGCCTAAGAAACCCTGCCCGTAGCAGATACTTGTTAGGAAAACTTTGATGGTGCATGTGATGGACATGCTGTCTTCTTCCTCAGAGTCTTTCTAGCACTGTTCTATGTTGCTCTCTGTCCTGGGGAAGAGCAAGCATTTGGATTTCAGATCAACCTGGATTTGTTTTCCAGATACCTGTTAATATGTTCCTCTCTCTCACTTCTACCTAGCAATGGGGCCTCAATGTGCTCTCTGCCTCTCTTTTATTTCTCAAATTAGATTTCTCCTCCATGCCCTTATTTTCTAGTTATTTGATGTAGACAGTGGAACATCGCATTTAACAAGGAGAGCTCCCCAAACCAGCATATTGGGGTTCAAATTGTGGTTTTGCTTCCCCTGACTATGTGACTCTAGACAAATTGTCTAGGCATTTTGTGCTCAGGTTCCTAATCTATAAAATAGGGCTGTTAATAGTACCCCTCATGTCATCATCAACGAAAACGAAATGAGCTAGTACTGAAGCTTTCAGAACGGTGTCTGGTACATGCTAAGTGACTAAATGTCAATCTGGCCTTGGTCACGTCTCTCCTGTGTGTCAACAAGCCTACTGGAGACCATAAAGCCACTTTATCCTTTGCAAAGAGGAGTTTCTGTGGCCAGAGAATAAGAAACCAAACCCCCAGCCAGGCCACACGATGCTCGATGGTGACTCAGTGGTCACTGCTGGAATGCGCATTGGAGACCCACAGCGTTTTTCTGTGGGAACCCTCAACATCCTGACTCTGTGTCCCTGGGTGCTGGGGCTCGTGTGGTGCTGGGAAGGAGAGTGACTAAGAGCAGCCATTTGGCTGTGGTGACTGACTCAGGAATGAGAGGGCTGAGCGGTGGGGACTCTGAAAGCCCACGCCTCTGTGTGTTTCCTGTCAGTACAACCCTGCTCCATGGCCTGGAGCATCCACAGAGGGGTTCATGTAACTACACCACGCCCCAGGTTTCCCTGAAGGATACCGCCTGCCTGGGCCACCACTCACACCTCCTGTGCCCACCTAATACCCTGGGAGGGCCGTTCTGCCCTCAGTCTCCTCAGTGCTCCCCCTTCACGGTGGGTCAGCAGGGTGTCACAGACAATCAGTGCCTTCAGGGCTGGAAAGAACCTTGGGATTGGGGCACAGTGCCGCTCCCCATTTTGCAGTTATGGAGACTGATATCCCAGGGGAAGCAGATAGCTAGCACTGCCTTCAGGACTGGACCCCTAAGAACTGATTCCCAAGTCTGTGTTCCTTCTGGGAAAATCTGTTACAGAATGAATCTGCTTGGCTGTGGTGTGAAGAGGAGGCAGAATCAGGTACAGGTGAGCAAGTCCCAGGTACCAGCTTAGCAGAACCTGCACTCCCTGGTTCTACCTGGCTGTGGGTTTCTCCTCTTCGCTTCTGTTCACCACCCTCTCCCCAGCAAGCTGTGAGGCTCCAGGGAAACAGCCGTCTGGAAAGAGGCTCTACTCGGGCTGCACACTCTGGCTCTCCTCATCTCTCGAACGTGCCTCTGTTCCCAGTGCCCAGATCACAGCACGGTGACCTTGGCATCAGGCATGCCACTGTGGGGCCATGGACAAGGCGCTTAGCCTCTTGGAGCCCCCGTTTCCTCTTCTGCAATCTTCTGTGCTGAATTAAATGAGATAATTATAGCCAATCCTGGGAACAACGTCTTGCATAGAATGGGCATCTAACGTGCAGTGCCCATTACTTATGATGACCTGTTATTTTTAAGACCTTCGCTCACATTGCCTTTATTATGCCAGTGGTTCCAGATGCATAAGAATGGCTGAGGGAGCTCTGTAGATGATACAGCCTGATTTAGGAGGTCTGGGACGGGGTTGGGAATGTTCTTTCATTTGTCAAGGAGACTCTGATGTGTATTTAGACTTGGGAACACAGAGCCCCCTCCTTGCCCATTGTCTTCCTATCGTGAGTGTTGCCCTAATTCTTTCACATTTCTTCATTCTCTGCAAATTAAAGGCAGGCTCGTGGGTGGGCTGGCCTTAGCTTTGGAAAATTCTGACTGAGGTCTCTAATTTGTCTGTCCCTCCTAATGAGCAGTGTTCCACCAAGACATGGATGTGCAGAGAAGGGGGCCCTGTCCTCTCGGGAGGCAGGAGAGCGCAGGGATTGAAAACACTAGGCTTCAGAATTGGAAATCCCTGTGTTCAGATCCAAGGTATGTCATTTACTGGCTGTGTGTCATTTAGCAATTTCCCTTATCTACCCACACAAGCCCCAGGACCACCATTTTCAAACTATTTACTAAATGTTCTACTCAGCGCGTGGCATCTTCCCCACCCCCCAAACCAGCTGTTCCCCAGCCTCCTGTTTCCCCAGCCTCGGTGACCTGGGCACGTCTGTGACTTGGTGGGTGCATCCTCTCCAGCATCTTTTCCATTCATGCCCTTCCTGTCAGCCTTGCCTGCCCCTTTGCAGGGTGTGGGCAGCCCCGGATCTGTCTCCCGCAGGGGCTCCTGATTGGCTGTCTCTTCCTCTCAACCCCGCCAGTGCCTCTGTATTGCTGACAGACTCATGCAACACTGTATAGGCACAAACCTCAGCCCGAAAAACCCTTTGCAGATCCTGACTCAGGCCTCTAAGAGCTCCCTCACACTATTAACATGATTATTCAAGAACTAACTACAGTTTCTGAGGAGAAATGCTGGAGGTTGGTGTTCCAAGGAGATGCCAAGAAGTGTGTTTCCTCCAGGCCAGAGGCCTCGTTGGATCAGATCTGCTTCATCCTGTCCATTTTCTTGGCATTTGGACATGTTTGAGGTAAACACTGTGGGAGGTTTGGTTTTTTTACCTAAAATTGTAATGTTGCCTGTGGGCTTGGAAGCTTGGATATAAAGCACCAAGTGGCTGCTTAACCTCGGTAGCAAAGGACAAGCCAGAAACACATTCCCAGTGGTCTGTTTTGTGGAAACCCAGAAGCGGTGCAATCCATGGCATCGTGAGGCACGCAGGAGAGCCCCTGGAGACAAAACCCTCTGAGGCGTCCAGCTCAGGCCCCGAGCCTGCAAAGTCCATCTGCACTTATAAAACTCTTCAAGCAAGTGTTCTCAGTCCTGGTCTCACCATCAGAAACACATACTTCTGCTGCTTGCTCTTTTCTCCTTTATGAAAAACAGAGGTGAGTCAAGGTGCCTCTGGTCTTTTGTTCACATGCTATTAGTATGGCCTTGAGCTCTTTTCATCAGAATTCTTTGCGGAAACTCTATACAGAAAACAGATAAAAGCAATGAAAGGTTCACCAGGGGATTTAGATCTTTACTGTAAGTAAGTCATTGTTTGCTGAACCACTGTAGTTCCTGGGTTCCAGAGCTCTGAGGCAAGTGCCCTGTAGGCGTGCTTCGTACAGTTTTATTGTCATGGTGCAGGCTTAGCATTAAACCTCAGCAGTTCAGATTGTGTTATTCACATCCACCTTCAATCACAGTTCTTGTCCATCAAAGCTGACTTAGGAAGCGCCTGGCAGCAGCGGGTGGATGATAAGCTTGGCCAGCAGGGTAGTTTCTGTAAGCTGCCTTATTAGGTAAGAATGATGGCTTGGCTCAAAACCTTAGACACCCCTGGCTTGTATCGGGTGGGCTGCCTTTGACCTCTGCAACATCAGAACCCAGGGCTCAACAGATAGGCAAAACAGTCAGGACTGACCTTAGGATTGGAAGACAATGTAGACTGGCCAACATTGTTTCTATCAGAGAGAAAATCTAAAGCTTTAATGGGTTGGTCTTCATACAGTATCTGAGGCTCCCAGTGATAAGGAACTTGTAACCAGTCTGAGTATACCATTTCCCAGTAAGTAATAGGAAATCTGGTGTCTTTTATCCATGGGGTGGAGAAAGAACATCTTGTCTAAAGCTTGATATTTGGTCAACCTGTCTTCAGTTTAAGAGAGTGTTCCTAAGTTTTTAAAAACTGTTTTCTAAAGTTAAGGGCTTCTTTAAGAAAACAAATGATTATAAGTACTGCATCTTTCTTTTGTAATGTGTTTTGAAGCCCTGTAGACAGAGCCATGCCTCTGGGAATAGTCCAGCTGCTCTAAATGTTGTAACAAAGGAATACAAGTTCAGGGACATGAACTCAAAATGCTAGACGTTCTCATGACCCCTGTGAGAAAGATAGTAGGGCTCCAGTTTCCAAGCCTGGGTTTTCTTTCCCCAAAAGACAAATCATCAGTCAGGCCCATTGAATTCTCCATATAATCAGTCAGTTTTCGTAGGAGCAAGGAGCATGCACGTGGCCCACGGGTTTCTGTCTGCAGGAGCTGTTGGGTGTGTTAATGCAGAACGTCAAGGAAGCAAAGTGGACTGGCTCCACACTTGGGCTAATCAGGTGACAGCCACGGTCACCTTACTTATTTGATTTTTTCATCCCATATTTGCCAGTGGGAAATACTAGATCTAGAAGGTTGTCTCCATGTGAAGTCTTTCCTATACCTCAATAGACTTTCCTCTAGGTAGGACTGTAAAACTGAGGCTCAGAAGCCCCTAATTTAGTCAAGGCCTACATCCTACACTGGTCTGCAGAAATCCAAAGTCTGTATTTGCACCTCCTATCTTGGTTACCTAACCCATTACCTAAAAAGGAGCTGGGATCCTAGGCAGGCTACCAGAACAGAAACATTATTAAAGTCTCCAGGGAGGACTCATGTCTGGATCAAGTTGTAGGCCCTATTATCAAATCATCTACAAGGTCAAGGGCAGACACACTGTAGGATGCTGGTTCTCAACCTTGCACATTGAATTATTTGATGAATTTTAAATAGTGCCAATGACAGTTTCCCCCTCCAGAGATTTTGATAAAATTTGTCTGGGATATAGCCTGGGCATCAGAATTTTTATTTTTTGCTTATTTTTTTATTGTTGCTGATTTACTTTTTTTTTTTTTTTTTTTACTTTTTTTCTTATGTTTATTGATTTTTGAGATAGAGAGAGAGACAGAGGGTGAGTGGGGGAAAAGGCAGAGAGAGTGGGAAACACAGAATACGAAGCAGGCGCCAGGCTCTGAGCTGTCAGCCCAAAGCCCGATGCAAGGCTTGAACCTGTGAACTGCGAGATCATGACCTGAGCTGAAGTCAGATGCCTAACTGACTGAGCCATCTAGGCTCCCCTGGGCAGCAGAATTTTTAAAAGCTCCCCAGGTGATTTAGATGTTAAGCCCAAACTGAGAATCAATGCTGAGGAAAAACAGAAATGCTATCTTAGAATGTGAGGCTGGAGCTGTTTAATTATCTGCCGCACCAGGAATAGAACCCAGAAGGGGGTTCTAGTGGCCCAATGGTATTAGGGAGAAGCCTGGAGGTGGGCAGGCAACAGAGCTCAGCTAAGGCTGGGAGCCAAATTGTCATACTAACTACCTGTGATAATCATTGTGGGAGCCAAAAGGTTGATTCTTACCTACCGGCTTGTAATTATTTTGTGTACCTGAATCTTAACTCTCAGAATGGATTATAAGCCCCCTCAGAGTTTGAGATGCCAGTACTCATCCAAAGATGTCTGCCATCTTCGCCATCATCCCCAAACTCTAGGCTCAGAAGGGTGGGACCTATGTTATTCTTCTTAATCTCCCAGGCTGCAGAGCACAGGGCCTGCTACTTGTTGACTAGACATGAGGAGGATGGGGGCATCTTTAGGTAGGGGCATGGTCATCCCTGGAAAGACTAATATTTTTATGTGAATTCATTCTAGAAGCCATTCTGCTTTTGTGTGTGAAACTGGGACTGTGTTTGTGTATGCTGACACTGAAGGTACCCTTTCCCGGCAAGTCCACGGGTCTCCTGCCAGAAGGTTAGTCTCCGTGCTTTTCCTTTGGTGCTGGAACACAGGTTTCTGCAGCACAGTAAATCTGCTAGTGCCGATGGCCTTGGCAGAGAGGCCGTAAGGAGATTCACTGGGTCCTGTGGGTTGTGAGTTTGAGGTTGATACTAAATCCTTCAGAGTGAGGAGAAATGGGCAGACTTCACAAGTCAGCAAAAAAGCTGCCAAGAATGTGCTTGCCAAATGGCTGTGTACATGAGTCTCAGAGCCTTGGTAATTTCACTGTGTGTCTGATTGAAAAATTATATTCATGGTCTTGGGTAAGGCAAGAATAAAAGCAATAGTATAGTTAATATTTGTATGCTTCTGAGCAGAGAAACTTTCAATTTGAAAAAGTTATTCTTTCAAAGTTGAAAATCACAAGGGACAAGCAAATTTGGTTACAGTTTTGTAAGAAGTCCAGCACCAGTCCTTGTAGCCAGGATACAGAAGGGATCGAAGGATATTGAAATTTGTTGAGCAACTGTTTGATTTACAAGTTGTTTTGTAAAGAGTAGATCATTCAGTACTTGCCACACTCTGTGTTACCCATGAACATGTTTTCAAAATACAAAGATGAGACTATAATCCATCTGCTTAAAGACCTTCATTGGCTTCCAGAACTTTTTGGAACAGAAAACCAATCCTTGATGTGGCCTACAGGGTTTTGCTGGGCTGGCCCCACAGTAGCCATGGTCTGTCCACTCGGATCACAGCAGTTTTCAGATGAGCCCCGCTCCTTCCCACCGCAGGGCTCACACTCGTGCTTCTCTCTCCTGCAACAGCCTCCACCTGCCATCCACAGCACAGCCTCTACTGACCCTTCACCTGGTTAGGTCCAGCTCTTCCTTAGATCCCAAAGGAAGTGTATTAGTGAGGGTCCAGGCAGGGGACTAAATCCATGCCAGTTATCTGAACCGAGGGGGTGTCATATAACAAACCATTAAGTACAAAATTATTAGTTAGATAATAAAAATAGTGAAAAGAAAACTCTAAGGCAGGGCTGGAAACTGTGGCTGCTGGACCAAGTCCAGTTCATGTTGTACTGGTATGACCAGTGAGTTGAGAATGGATTTTACATTTGTAAAAAGTTGTTAGAAGAAAATAATACAACAAAGATAGCACGGGGCCCACAAAGGTTGAAGTATTTGCTATCTGGCCATTTACAGAAAAAATTTGACAACTTTTTTTTTTCTAAGTTTATTTATTTTGAGAGAGAGAGAGCATGCAAGGGAAGGGCAGAGAAAGGTAGAGAGAGAGAATCCTAAGCAGGCTGTGTGCTGTCAGCACGGAGCGTAATATGGGGCTCAAACTCATGAACCACAAGATCATGACCTGAGCTGAAATCAAAAGTCAAGACACTCAACCCACTGAGCCGTCCAGGTGCCCCACAGAGGTAACAACCCGCAGTTGCAGCTACCACCCCTAGGTCTGCGGGAACAAGAGTGGGAATTAATAAAACTCAGAAGCTTAACGAGGGGACCCAAAGGCCCTTGATCCAGACCTCTGAGGAGGGGGCGCCAGCCAGTGGCGCTGCTGTCTCTGAGGTGGGTGTGATGAAGCTGGTGTCACAAGTAGCAGAAAACTGCACCCTCCACCAAGCTGCTGCCTCCGGAAGGACACTGCTACCTGGCAAAGAGGCTTTGCAGGTACAGGTGGCACTCAAAGGTACGGGAAGTCCACAGAAACTCCTCAGGAAGCGGGCAGGAAGGAGCAGCTTCCGTCTCTCCCCTCCAGGCTTTCATTCTCCCTCCGTTGCATCCTCTTGGGTGAGCCTTGCACAAAAGCAATTTGCAAGAGGGAATGTGGTCTGCAGAGTCCCAGCCCCCAGATCACACCACAGACTGTAGGGGAATAGGTTTCGAGCATGATCATTCAGTACCAGGCGCAGGAAGCCTTCTCTGAACTTCATGATGTGCTCAGTGCCCTCTATCATATCTTTGTCCTATGTTGTGTCTTTTCTCCACAGCACTTAGTACAGTTAACAATTAATAATAGTAAGCACGTGGGGTGCCTAGGAGGCCCAGACAGTTAAGCGTCTGACTCTTGATTTTGGCTCCGGTCATGATCTCACCCTTGGTGAGATCGAGCCCCACGTTTGGCTCTATGCTGACAACACATAGTCTACTTGGGATTCTTTCTTCCCCTCTCCCTTTGTGCCTCTGCTGCTCATGTTCTGTCTGTCTCTCTCTTTCTCTCTCTCTCTCTCTCTCTCTCTCAAAATAAATAAACTTAAAAAAAAATAATAGCAAGCACTTATACAGTACTTGCTATGTGCTTCCACAGTTCTATGTATTTGTCAAGATAAAATCTTCACAACAACTAGAGATAGATACTCATATCATCTCCATTGCATAGATATTGAAACTGAGGCACAGAGAAATGAAATAACTTACTCAAGGTTATATTCAGCGAGGAGGTCGAATACCCAACCTTTGAACTTAAGATGGTTTTGTTCCAGGGTCTGTGTTCTTCAACTACCCTATGCTGCCCCTCAGTTTCAAGTTAATGTTTGTGACTCTTGATTCGGTGTGTGTCTCCCTCACTAGACTGGCTTCATGAGGGCAGGCATTGGCTCTCTTCCTGCCAGTCATTGTGTCCCCTGTGGCTGCCACAAAGTCTGGCACACAGAAGGCCCTCAATAAATATTTGTTGAGTGGATGAATGCATGGATGAAGAATGGGAGTCACAGAAAAGTTAGGCCAACAGTCAACTGTCCGCGCTGGGATTCCACACAGATCTGTTTGACTCTGGAGCCCATAGTCTTCCCAGCCATGGGCTGGCAGATGAGCGCTTGCCAGCCAGTGATGTGTCAAGTTCCTGATGATGGCCTTGAGGCCATTCAGCACTGTTCTCTGTATTTTGAACAAATGAGTGTTCCTTGTGGTCTTGGGGTTATCCAGAATGTGCGACCAGCTATAATTCTGCATTCTCTGATCACACCGTGTGAGAGAAATCACTGTATTCTGTGGATACAGTCACCAAAGCTAGGGAGCTGGGCCTTCCAGCAAAACTTTCGGAGATGCACACTGTGTTAACCAACTGTAGTTATGTCTGGTGGGGGAAAGGATTCTTGTACTTTTTATTCCATATACCATTCACACGTTTGGATTTTCTGAAAGCGTTTGAAATATCTCTCTATCCGAGAGAGCTCCACATGCTGCATTTTGCGTCTTTTTCTTAGAACCTTTTGCAGTACCATTCTACTCAGAGCACAGCCAACATCCCTACCACAGTATACGAGGTACTCCGTGATCTGGACGTCATGGCAGCTCATTTGCCCTGCCTCTTTGCCTCGGTCTGATGCCAGAGTAGCTCAGAGGAACTGGAGGGGGAAAAAAAGAGAAAGGCAGAAGAGTGGTAGGTTTTACCAACATTGGTTCATTGTTAACCTTCCAATTAACTATAAAATGTAATCGGTATGATGGTCCAGTTTCCTATGTGGGCTCCTTTAAAACCAGTGAAATCTATTTTAGTTTCCTGTGCTGATTGTATCAGATATTCCTATGAACAGTAGCAGCTCTGTATTAAGTGTGACCTAGGGCAATAATCTTGTTGGATGGGGCATTGGAAGAGGGGAAATATGGGTCTTAAAGCTATATTTGTATAGTAAGCATATTATTTTTACTTGATTTTATGTTTATTAGGTCAGAGAATCCATAGATTTCATAGCCACTGCTAGTAAAAGTAGTGCTAGATCTCTCCTGGCTAAAACAGGCTTGATGTAGATTAAGAAAAGTAGAGAATCAAAGGCCATAGGAGTGTTGGATAGACCCAGTCAGTGGAATTCAGGCAGGCCTGGGGGAATACTGGGGCCAGGGGCTGGGAGGCCCTCAGAATGTTCCAGCTTCTCCGTTCTCTCATTGCCAATAAGCTAACCTCTTCTACTTCTCAATTTCTCATTGTGGGAAATATGGCTGCTCCACAGCTCCCAAGTTTACATTAAAATTCCAGTTTCAAATAGATGCTAACTCAGACATCTCTTAGTCCCAATAATAAATTATGAGACTGGTCCAGCCTCAGTTGGGTGGCCAGCCCCAGTCTAGTCACTGGCTGGAAGGAAGAGGTCACACTGTGCATCATGACTGCTGGAGGGTGTGTGGGATGGTGGTGGTGATTTTGAGCTGGGTAGACATTTCCCAAAAATGTCTACTGTATTAAAAAAAAGGCATTTATAATCCCTATAGGGAAACATGTGGATACACAGAGTCTTTGATAACTATGTGCTTTTGAGCCGGAAGTGCCCCATGAGATTATCTATTGATTGAGCTGTGAACTAAGCTGTTATTTCTATAACAGTGCCTTGGTTACTTGACTCTTGACTGGTAGCTTCAAACAGTATGAAGCAACAACAACAACAACAACAACAACATAATAATAATGGCAAAGACATTGTACCTTAATAAACCAGACCCTGTTCTAAGCACTTTGCTTTTTGTTAATTCATCTAAATTAATCCTCACAACAATGGCATCAGGTGGACATGATTATTATTTTCCATTTTAAAGATGTGGTAACTGAGGCACAGAGGGCTGAAATCATTTACTCAAGATCACACCGTCAGTGAGGGGTGGAGCCAGGATTTGAATCCAGCCGCCTCGCTTCAGAGCCTGTACTTCCAGGGGGAGTGGATGGGAATGGCTGAAAGGCTCCAAAGACAAAGCCGGAAAGATATCCTGTGATGGATCAATTCACCAAATAACCAAGAGGGACTCTCATTGGCTGATGATGGCAACTAGAGCCAGGAATAAGAGAAAGTGCACCAGAAAGTGAAGAGGCAAGATACCATCAGAAACTATGGATGGAAGAGGGGTGCCCGTGTGGCTCAGTCTTGATTTCATCTCAGGTCATGATCTCACAGTTTGTGAGTTTGAGCCCCACGTCAGGCTCCACACTGGAGCCTGCTTGGGGTTTTCTCTCTCTCTCTCTGTCTCTCTCTCTGCTGGGCTCCTGCTTGCATGCACTCTCTCTCTCTCTCTCAAAATAAATGAGCATTTAAAGATAAATATATGAATGGAAGGAGAAAGAGACTAGGCAAAAGAGGTGGGGAGAGGCAGGAAGACCATAGAATGAACTGGCAGAAAGAAGAGAAATAGCATCCCATTGTTTTTTAAATTATGGCCTAATTTAAAGCTTGGGACTCTTGATAGCAATGCAGTTGCCTAGCCCACCCCACCCTCACACTTGGGACTGAATGAGAAATCTATTAGATCCACCAAAAAGCCACATGGTTTAACAGACACTGTTAGGGACTCTCATTTCATGACTGTACTGAGTGAGTAGCTGACAGCCTTGTGCGCCCCCATGACCCTGTAGGCATCACTGGATATGACAATGTCTTCCTTTAATCTGTCTGCCATGGCAGGGAAGTGGGTAGTACGTGTTGTAATGACTTCCATTGATAGGAGGGTTTCAAATGAGAACCCAAACTGCTAAGCTTTGATTCTAGCTCTGTCACAAACTAGCCGCGTGACCATTGTCAAGTTGTAGGTTAGACTGGATCAACGAAAGGTATCTGGAATATGTCCTTCCACACATGTCCTTCCGTGTGTCCTGCAGCTTTCCACATCCTCCTCTGGCCATGGCAGACATTAATCAATCACCCAGTCCTCACTGAAATCACTTCCTGGTGTTTATCACAGTGCGCCAGGCATCTACGAACAGTTGCTTAAAGTTGGCCTCCAGACACACTTGTTATCTCTAGAATAGATGATCCCCAAAGCTCCTGTAAACTCTGAAAATTCATAGTTCTCTGAAAGGAAAAAAACTAATTTCATTTTTTGCCTCAAAGCGTTAATTTTCATTTATACAAAAATTCATTTGACAAATGTTCTAATATTTTGATTTTCTTTAAGTATCAAACAGACCTTCTCTCTCCCAATTATAGACTGTATCCCAGTCTACATCGTAATTACGATTTGAGTGTTGTTTATACTGAAAACCTTGTAAATCTTCATTATTAAATTATGTTAAAAGCTTGGACTAACTTGACCTTAAAATTATGTTTTAGGTCAGCTTGAATTTAATACAGCTTTATTTATAAGTACAAGTTTAAAGTTAGGGATTTTCTATTAAAAAAAAAAAGAAAGAAAGGAAAGAAAGAAAGCCCTGAATTTTAAAGTATTTTAGGAAAAAAGTATACATAAAAACTTTCTGAAGCAATGAAACCAGGCCTGGCCTGCTGATTTTTTAAGAGAAATTCTTAAACCAATTGTAAATAATTCAAAGGTTTGCATTTTGTTTGAGAATTCCAAAATGATTGCTTACAAATTAGCAAGTCTAAGGAGAAAAGAAGTTTAAAAAATATGGTAGAGTTGACCTTTATTGTTTTTAAGTTCCATGAATTCTGTGCCAATAAAAACATTGTGTTTTTTCCCCTGTTGGCCCTGGGTTGAAATTGTTGAAAATGGTGATTTTGCTCCTTTTATTAACCTCAAAGAACATTGTGTCGGGATGGGAAATGAATATTTTAAGCAGGCAAACAATCCTCCCAAAGTAATTATGGAAAAATTTGGAATTGGCGTGAGTAGGTGGGTTTTGATATTCTGATCTGGACTCAAAACAGAAACATTTTGGTTCTGGACACTTCTTTGTGAGGTCTGGAAGAGTTCCCTTGACATCAGTTGTGTCCTGGATCCAAACCTAGACCTTATTTCTGAGGAGGCCTAGTTGGGAGCTTGGACTGTGTTCCATTATTTAACCAATCGCGAGGCCTCAAAAACCTCACACTCTGATGGGAAAATGTACGAAGACAAGTGGCCCCGGGTCAGATGGAGTCCATTATGTAAAACCTCAGGAAATTGGACTGAGGCCCTGGAGGGCAGAGAGATTGTCTGAATTAATGAAATGTCTGAACTGTACAATATTTGACCAGAAAAAGATGTATTATTTTAAGATACATAAGTAGCTGAAACTAACTCCTCAGTGTGTATTACCTGGTAGAGATAGATGCCTGTAAGGTGACCCCTTCCTTTGTAATCAGTAGAATCAGTATGCAAATAAATCATGTGATCAACTTCCTTAAATGATATGTGATCGACATCCTCCCTGCAACTGTATGGCATGATGGAAAGAGATTATATTTGTAATTCAAAGATCTCAGTTCAGATACTGCCCTGAAACTCTTGCGTAAATCCTGACATATCAGAAAAGAGAAGACATGTATTCTAACTAGCAGAAAAGAGAAGACCCTCGAAGGAGACCATATGACAAGAGCTAACAGTCATCACTGATGCCATAGATTGATGCTTAAATGCTCTGCTCTTGAGTTGTGTCATCTGTAAAATGGAACCACAGCCCCTTCCTCATAAGGAAAATCCAATGGCCTATGAGGCCCCAACTGCTTGTCCTCTCCCCAAGCCAGTCTTATCTCATCCAGGTCTTTCTCTTGCTCATACCAGCTGGTCACCTGGACTCCTTGCTCTTCTCTATTCTGGCTTTATGGGCTTTGCTGTGCTTTGTCCTTGGCCTGGAACCCGGTTCCTCCAGACAGCTGTTTGGCAAACTCCCTCCCCTCCTTCAAGTCCACCTTCCCAGAGGCCAACCTTTACCAACCTTTTTAATACCATGGCCTGCTCTACCTGCCATGTCTCATCCCAGATCTTCCATATCACATTTGACTTTTTTTTTTCCTTAACACTAATTGTTAACACACCTCTTTGCTAAGTTACTATGTTTATTGCTTACTATCTTATCTGTCTCCCAAGAAAAACGTCCTTTAAAAGGAGTAGAGACTTTTTTATCAGTGTTTTTCATGAATGTTGCACCTAGAAGAGTGACTAGCACAGAAAAAGTCACTCAACACATTTTTTAAAAATGAGTAAGTGAAAGCTAAGCCTCCAAGCAACCAGAAAAGCCCATGTAATGTGACACATGTGATTTATTCTGAGGGCAGCCCTAGAGTCCCTTTCATAGAGCCTCTTGGCCCTTAGTTTTAGATAATGTCCCAACAAATAGGCTCTGTGGTTTCCCAGCTCACAGCATTTTAGGAAAGGAAAGACTCAAAAAGGTGGCAATATGACAACAGCTAGCAGCGATCACTGACCCCTTGACAACAAGGGAGGAGATGGAAACCTTAAAAACAAGCTGGAAAAATTAGATCACATGTCTGAGACCATTTTATGAAGGCACATAGCCCCAGAGGACTTCAGTCCAGGAAATGTTAGAAATGTTATGCATTTATTACGTTTAGAATAATGATTGTAGTCATAAAGATAAGGTTGGATCGTGTTCATCAAACACGACTTAAGAAGGTAAGTAAGAATGTGTATCATACACTGCAGTTTACCAGGACATTTGTTGAACATCTAGTAGGTGCCAGGCACTGCGCTTAGTGCTAGAGATTGAAAGGATGATACGTGTTTGGAGTGTGAAACAGATCATGTTAACAACTGTATTTTCAATTTTTGTCCAAAAATATTGACGTTTTAGCATTGAAGAATGTATAATTAATTACATTGGAAAATTTACTTATACGGAAGAGCTCATTCCCTGGATACATGATTTGTTGCTGTGAATTATTGTGAATCCCAAAGTTAGAGGAGCATTAGTCAGTCGGTCAGCCTTATGCCAAAGGGATAAATTTGCTGCCCTAATTAATGTATGGTATTTGATCCAGATTCTTCCTTCCATCCACTTCCAAAAGGTACTGTGTTGACAAAGAAGGTCAAGTTTGGCAGCAGAAAGAAAGCAGACCTTAGTCAGTACCATATTTTTAATACTCAAATTAACACTCTCTTATGCAGTTTCAGTGTTATTCTGTAACTTTTCATAGGAATCTCTTTTTCACCAACAAGATTATGGATTCCTTAACATTAGAAACAAGGTCATAAATGTGACCAAGTCAGCATTGTGTATGTTCAAATTTAGATCTAACTAATGTTTTTCTTTGTCTCCTGTATGTGAACTCTCTCTGTGCAAGGTATTTTTCACACGATCTTACTTGATCCCTATATTGTCTCTTAAAGAATCTTGTGATGTAGATCTTCTTATCACAGTTGCTGGAGTGAGGAGACTGAAGCTAGTTAGGTTATTTATGATCCTGCCTCTTGTAAGCAGATTTGAATTCAGGTCCTAGACTTCAGGCTAGGACCAGTGGTGTTGAATAATGGGCTTTGGCCATGCTCATACTTAGTCTTTCACTGAAGTTTAATGTCATCTCAGAATATTTTTTACATCTTGGATTATTTATTTTCCTTTTGTCATTTGGACCCTAACTTGTAGATCAAGTTTCACATTTGTGCTGCAGTTTAGCACCCAAAAAAGAAATTTTATATATGGTAGAGCCAGAGTGTATTTGTCTTTATCCTTTGGTTATTTTTCCTTTCCTACTCACATAGCTTGTGGTTAAATTATTTTCCTTAGACTTTCATACAAAAATAATTTGCCTTTGGGTAGAGGCCAAGCACAGACCATTTTCAATCCTCTACAAGATTGTTTTTCTAAGCAGTTCAAATGAAAGAATTCCCATGTCTCACAATGGGCATTTGTAAGTTGCTTATTTTGGGCAATCAGTGCTAGAATGTAGTTTCATTTCTACTCACTCGCATCTTCTCACTACACCTACCCTTAGGAAATGACCCAATAACTACACAGAAAGCAAGAACAATGACCCAAAAGCCCACACCAGTTACTGTTTCCAGATTCATGGGAAGTTTGTCTCCTTTGTGTTGAGTTTGAAATTTTAATGAGGCTATTTAATTTTCCACATTTTACATAGCTGTGCATAAAAATTCCTTCTTAGGGACAACAGAGAATTAGAATGAAGAACCTTCGAACTAATTAAAATAATCATATGGCTTACATTTATCAAGCACTTACCTTGTGCCAGGAATAATGCTAGGTGTTTTGTATACATTATTATAGCTAAGACCTACAACACCCTGTGGTAGAGAATTTTCTTTGTATTAAGTAGACGAACCAACACTCAAAGAAATCATTTGTCCAAGGTCACTCAGCTGTAACAAATGCCACATCCAGGACTCAAAAACAAATTAGACTGGCTCCAGAACCTTGTCCTTTATCTTTTTAAAAAAAACTATTATTTTGCAATATTTTAGATATACACAAAAGTTACAATGATAGTAATATGCCCCTCACCCAGTTTTCCCCATGTTAGCATCGTATGTCCAGGATCATTTGTTAAAACTAAGAAACTGATATTGGTACATTGCTATTAACTAAATTCCAGTTGTTATCATATTTTATCAGTTTTTCCAATAAGGCCCTTTTTCTGTTCCAGGATCCAGTCCAGGGTACCACATTGCATTTGGTTGTCCTGTCCCCCTAACCTGTCTGGTCTGGATAGTTTCTGTCTTTCCTTCTTTTACAACCTTGGCAGTCCTGAGAAATACTAGCCACGTATCCTGTAGAATACCCCCCAACTGGGTTTGTTTAATGTTTTCTCATGATTAGACTAGGGGTATGAGTTTTTTGAAAGAATATCACAGAGGTCGAACCCTTGTTCTTAAACACTTCTGATACTGTGTCACTTTCAGTCATGCCTGTATTGTAGACGAGCAGAATATTTCTGTTTGTCATTCTACCTGAGACTGAACTACATCTGTAGTGTGGTTTGGAAAAAAAAAACAACAAAACGGTCAAGGTTCATTTAAGCTTGTAATATAATTAGAAATCACATGATGGCTTCCTTATTTCCATATTGACAGCTGAGAGCTCGATAATAAATGTCAACACTGAGAAATTCCTAATGAATTCCTAATGTTCAGGTGAAGAGAAGTTCCACTATTTTCATGTTGGAAATCCTTCCAAGAGAAGTAAGCCTAAATATGGCAAAGGTTTTATTCAGAAAAAAAATTTCTTTAGTGCTACTTATGATAATAAGATGTTTAAAAAATAACATAAATGCCCGGCAACAGAGGAGTATTTATGTAAATTGTAGCATATTCCTGTAATGGTATAATATTTAGATAATATTTAGTGGAAAAAGCGAGATTCAATACTGTGTATTTGTCACAGTCTGGACGATGTGTGCATTGTCCAGAAATGACTGCAGGAAAATACATACCAAAATGTCAACAGTGGTCATTGGGTGGTGGGATTACGTGTAAGTTTTACTTCCTTCCACTTTTCCATACATTCCATGCAGTTAGGATGTTTATGTTTTCCTTTGTTTAAAAAAAAATATTTTCAAAGGAAGAATCTTTGAGAGCAAGACACATGAATTAGGTTTCATTCTGTCTCTAACCCCCAAGCCATAGCACACCCAAGGTCAGCATGCCTTAGTCTGAGTGTGGGGGGCTAGGAGGAGGAAGGGGGTACTCCGCCATGACCCACCTCACAGCACCAACACCCCATACACAGGTGCCCATACCTCGACAGGCCTCAGAGGCAAAGTACACCCCTGGAGCCACTTGACTGTAGATGGAGACCAAGGTGAACACTCACTAGCTCTGTGATCTTGAATCAAAAGGTAAAGGTGTGATTAAGGGGAGTCCCACAGTCTGGATTTGAACCTTGTGCAGGTAATTTTACTCTCTGTGCATCTGTTTCATCATCTATAATGGGAATAATAACAGTATCTACCTTCTCAAATCTGGGAGGGGACAAAGTAAGCTATACCTCTAAAGTGCTTAGAACAGTACGTGGCACATAGTAGGTACTCAGTGAATGGTCTTTAATGTAATGGCCTGTGATAGAACAGTTAATTTTTATTCGCCGGGAATTCGAGAATGCCCTATTAAATGATTTCTCGGTTAACCTCTGACTCTAAAACTCTCTGATTCCAATTATCCAGAGGCTATAGCTTCTGAAACTGTGACTCTGAAAAATACATGTAGGGTCTGAATGTTGCCAGAAGCTCACTAACGTCTATACGTGTAGAAGAATAGTGTCGAAATTCCAGCTTAGATTTCTGAAAGTCAGAAAAGCGTGTCCCAAAAGGACCTCCAACTGAAGGCCATAGCTCTTGGTTTGTCAAGCTGGATCACATAAAAAAAAAAAAGAATGTGGTTCTGCCAGAGTGGATGTATTCTTACAGCCAAAAATCCTAAAAGTTCTCCTGTGGCCACATGTGACATGATTTAACATTTCAGACATTATATAAAAAAGTAGCTCATTAATTTATTTGAAGCGGTAAGCGCTATAGAACTGGGAATGCCAAACACTTACTATTGAATACAATATTAAGAATAATACCAGTGTAAAAGAAATAGCTTGAACTGTTCCTAGGTTAATGGATACAGAGAAGCTATTGAAAAGCTTAATTTCCAGAGCACTTAATTCAGGGAAGTGTTTGGCAAGTGAAGTGAATGTTTGGGTTTGAGGACTCAGCTTTGGGAGACTACAAAATAAATCCTCAGGCACCTGGTTGGTGACCATTGCCAAGAAACTGTGCAGACAAAGAACTGAAGTCCAAGGTATAAGCACCATGCTGGGAATTGGGAGACCCAGGTTCCCCAGGGAAGGTTGTTCTTGCTTTGGGGAGCCCTTCATGTCCAACCTGGCTCACTGAGTGTCCAGACAGAAAGGAAAACAGGTCTCCAGTCTGCTCGTAGGGAGCAAAAGGGGTCTTGGACTCACAGCAAGGATGTAATCCAGCCTGTGTGTTTTGGATCTAAATTAATCCCAAATCAGGCCAGTTCAAAAGAAAGATTTTTTAACCTAGTTGAGATGAGTTTGCAACTTCTACATGAGTAGTAGAAATAACATTTTCAAAGCACTTCACAGCCTCTAGTGCTATAAGTCTTTGGAGCTAGGCGGACCTGGGTTTGAATCCCTGACCCACAATTTATCAGCTGTAAGACCGGGACAAATGACTTAAGCTGTCTGTTCCCCAGTTCCTTCTTAGAGGTGCTGAGAAGTTTACAGGAGATTCTGTTTCAAAGTCCCAAGTACAGAGCTAGGCACATAGTACACACCCAATGGTCACTATTGTCTTTGTTCCTCACAACAACCCTTCAGGTGATGGTCATTATGGCTCCTGTTTTACAGATGAGAAGACTGAAATTAGGAGAAGCTGAGTACTTAGGTCTAAGATCAGGTATGCAAAAGCAGAGGAAGAGCCAGTATTCAGGCCCCATCTTCAGACTTAACTTCTGGGTCTTCCCATTGTGTAACAAGGCAATGCCTTCCTTTCAGTGCAGTACCAGCCAGATAGTCTCTCATTTCAACCAATCAAACAAGTGGTTTTTGACCAGCTACTTTTCTTTGTGCACTTGGGAAACGAGCTTTTGCCCTGAGAGGCTGTGGCAAAGTATCTAAGGCTGTTAAGTTGTGTTGTCCACAACTGTGAGTTTCTGATCCAGAACACCAGCAGTTAAAACAGCCAGAGAGAACAGGTCAGCAGGGTGAGTCCCCATAGATATAAATGGTGGAGAGATGAGTGGAGGCGGGGCCAGGAGGGAGAGGCTGAGGCTTGAGTTCAGGAACAGTGTCATCTGGATTGGGGTGATATCTGGACTTTGGGGCTGTCTGGACCCAGAGCCACAGCTGCCTTAACACTGGACTGTCTGAGGTCTTCCATTGTGCCCTGGCCTTTCTGAGCAACGGTTGGTTCTGTTCCATTCAGGAAACACTTGCCCCCTATGGTCAGCCAGTCACTGCCTGGGCTTTGAGTTGCAGCAAGGCCCCATCATTCCTTCCCAGACTCAAAAGCAGACACTCTGTCAGTCGTTATTCATGCCAATAAACACAGACTTCCACATCCAGCCAATCTGCTTTGGGTAGCAAACAAGAACACCCCCTCATACACACACACACACACACACACACACACACACACACACAGTCTGCGGGAGAACCCCAGGATGCCAGATTCAAGCATCCCCAGCCACCCCTGCTTGCTCCTAGCAGAGAGGCCGATGCCTCCCAGTTCTCTGGCCACAGAAAGGAGGGCAAATGGACAGTGGAGCCACCAAGTCCTGGGTCTCCGTCCCTCAGACTGGGCCTCCCAGGGGACTTGGATTTCAAAGTGGAAGGTCTTGCAGTCGGAGTTTTCTGTGCCTTCCACCTTTGTGCACGGCATCCTGCGCCCAGCATATGCCCTAATTTCCACATTTGCTAGTCCTACTCAGAATTAGGTCCAATTTGAATGTCCCTTTCTCCATGCAGTATCAAGAATGATGTTTCTTTACCTTGAGCCTATTTTGTATTTAGGGATTTAGTTTATGCTTGTTGGTCATTTTCTTTATTATGAAACATTTCAGACATAGAAAAAGTGTAAATATAAAGAACATCTATGTAGCAGTCATCCAACTTGAGAAACAAAGCACCGTAAATATATTTGATATCCTCCTGGATCATGGCCCACTCCCTTTCACCATCACCATCATAATTTTGGTATTTAGTGATTCCCATGCATGTTTTTTTTTTTAATTTTTTTTTTTTTTGGCAGAGAGAGAAAGCATGCACACGGGGGAGGTGTGGGGCGGGGAGAGAAAGAGAGGGAGGGAGAGAGAGAGAGAGAGAGAGGGAGAGAGGGAGAATCTTAAGCAGATTCCACGCTCGGCATGGAGTCCAATGCAGGGCTCGATCTCATGACTATGAGATCATGACCTGAGCTGAAATCAAGAGTCAGACACTCAACTGACTGAACCACCCAGATGCCCCTCCCATGCCTGTTTTAATACATATGGGTGTATTCTTAAATCATAGTCTTTTTGTATATCTTTAAACATCTTAGCAATTATGTCATATGTAGGAATACTTCTTCAACTTCGTCATTTTAAAGATGGGTTTGGTGATAATATCTACCCTCAAAGGGTTCTGAGGGCTAAATGAGTTAATACATGCAAAGCACATAAAGTTGTACCTGGCACCTGAGAAGTGTTAAATAAATGTTAGTTGTTATTATTATCGGTATGTCTTCACTTAACTGTCTTTCAGGAGTTATACATGTAATACAGTTAGTTGTAGACCATTTATTTTAATCCCTGTGTATAACATTCCATTTTATCAGTAAACTGAAATGTACCTCCAGGCCTCTGTTGATGAGTATTTAGTTGTTCCCACTTTCTGCTCTTAGAAACAATTTTGTAATTTTATACATGTCTCCTTGTACATGGGCACATTTTCCTGGCTTCATAGGAACAAGAATGTGAAATTGCTGGTACACATCGTTAATATACTTTAACTCACTTCTGAACTAATATTATGATTATACTGGGCCCTTTGTGTGTGTGTGTTTGTCTGTCTGTGTTTGCACAAATCTTAAACATTTCTAGCATATTGTAAACTCATAGAAGGCAGCCAATGTCATTCAATCATTCTTTGATTCATGTGCCCAGTAAAGGGAGCATACAGGTCTAAGTGGCAGGATAAAAATTAAATTGCATGGACTGATTCCCAGGGGTCTCTGTGCTGTAGAAGACACACTCAGGACCCAGGTAGATTGGCATGTCATTTTACAGGGGAAGGTTTTCACTGAAACTTCGCAATGGACCATGCATGTGTTGGTCTCCTGCCCCTCATTAACGGCACTGCTCACTTGTTGGGTGTTTAGAACTGGTCATTAATCCTACAGAGTCCAGTTTCCTCTGATGAGAAAGCACTATTTCATTGTGTTTAAAAGCACAGACCAGGGTTCCAGTCCTGGCATCAGCACGTATGAACTGCATAAACCTGTAGAAATGATTTAGCTCCTTCAAGACCTTGCTTCCTGGTCTGTAAATGGTGCTGATACTAGTGTCTATCTAAAAGGGAGCTTGTGAAGATTACACGGGAAAATGCAAGTAAAGTATTTAGCACAGAGTCTGGCACATGAAAAGTGCTTAATCATTGGTGGCTATAATGATGACCATGTTGATTATGTCATCCATTAACCGGAAGATGCATGCCTTTTTAGAAGTCAGCATACCTGGGAGTCATCAAGAACTTTTGCTTTCTTCATTGTGCCGTCAGGCATCAGCCTATTACCCAATTCAAAAATTTAGGGTATTACCAGTTACTACCTCTTCTATATGAATGTATATTCACAATGTATTTGATCCCAGCCTTGCTTTATTTGGAGAATAGAGAGGTTTCATTTTATTCCCTAACTTTTTTTTTCAACCATCAGGTTTGGCTCTAACAGGAAAAAAAAGAGTAACTTCTTATATGTCTCTTGATTCCCTGCTGGACACTGGGGCAGGCTTCCAAGCCCAGGAACTCTGCTGGCAGCTGCATTCTTGAGCCTCTAGAGGGAGCTTGCAGGATATTTGAGTCCATTGCTCTGCCTCTGGGCAAAACTGCCTTGAAACCATACCTGAAAATATCACTACTGTGAGTAGATTCTTGGAGAAAAATTCCAGGATCATTTTCCAAAATAGATCCAGACAGTGCCCAACCTGCTTCCATCACATGCATACTTAATTTTACTGTGTAACTGGGTTTCATTTCAGAGTGGTCTCCAGCTCCCCACAGTGGCCCCTCCTAGGAATTTTCCTAAATTAAGCCAGCGTGCGTGAACTCCGAGAGAGACACGTAGGCCTTATCTTTTGGCTGCCTCTTTGTCCCTTTTCTAGAAGCAGGCATAGTGTTTCACAAATAACGAGCTGCCGCTAAACTTAAACCTGCTAGATTTATCACAGAATGTGTGGAGCTTTTTCTGTCTCTAAGAAATACCTCCTGTTATTTTTATTTCTTATTTTCTTCATGTGTAACCTTATATTTAAGAGGGGTATACTGCTTAGGCCTAAGTTAAGACTGGAGTAAAATGTATTTATATTCCTCCCAAACAACAGCCTGGTGCCAGGCACTTGGGGAAATAATGTGATGGCTTATGGGGCAGTCAGGGCATGATCTTCTTTCTAGCATGCCTGAAAGAATGATTCTGGAACCCCAATCTCTTTCTGAAGGGCAGAAGGCAGAGGAGCACCCTCCTCAAGTATCTGAAGGGCTATCAGGCAGAACAGGGAAAGACTTATTCTGCATGTACAGAAGGCAGACCAAGGGCATGTAGGTAGAGTGTAGTACGAGGTCAACTTTTGCTCAATGTCAAGAAAAACTTTGTAAAAAAACACTGACTGCTCCATCTCTGGAAATGCTTGATTGGAAGCTGAAAAAACATCTATTACAGATACTGTGGAAGGGGGTGAGGGGGACCCTTAGACCCCTTCCAACTCTGAGATTCTGTGACTCTCCTTTGGAAAGGACCTGTTTTCCTAGCTTGCCTCTTGCTGATGGTATTGACTTGATTCTTTTGGGATATTTTTCCCTTGTAGTGAAAACACTGTGTCTCTTAAGTCACTGGTGTTATACAGTCATCGGTGTTACATATATTGGTGTCATTAGTGTTATGGAGTCAGGACAGAGCGACTGTGTGTGGTGGGAAAGGGAGAGAAGAAGGGGTGAGGGAAGGCCTTGTATCATACCTGAGATCACTGAAGGATGAGAGGGGTTAGGAGGAGCTGGGGGTCTCCAAGGCAGACTTATGAGAAAATGAGAGACCTTGGTTTATTCAAAGCAGGAGGTGTTTTCTGGAATGGCTTGACTTAGTGACATCAGAGTAAGGGAAGAAGTAAAGGTTAATGAGCATGTGTGATATTCAGAATATTTAATGACCTGTATGGCTTGGATCTAAACCAATCAAAACGGCAGATAGCTGTTGTCCCAGTGCTGCTGGAATACCAGGTAAATATCATCCCAGTCCATATGTCTAAAATAATTTTTGGCTGGAATATCCCAAACAAGGAGTAGGACAATCACATTTGTGATTTAGAAAGATCACTCTGAGAGGAGAATGGATTGCTACAATTCTTGCTGGCTGTAAATGTCAGTTGAGTAGAATTGGTCCAGCAAGCTCAAGAAGCAATGCTACATTAAGCCAGAAACCCAGCTATGGAAACTAAGCCTGTCCCTCAGTCCAGAACAATGATAACAACAAAACCCACAGTGTGCCAAAATGAAAATCAGGCTGTTGGTTTACAAGAAATGTAACCCTATCTCCTTCTGTTGGTGGTGGTGCCAGACTGGTTTTCAGGCGAAGCCTGGTTTGGCATCAACTCCTGGGCGAATTTGCTGAAAACAGCAATCTCACATGTTTACACTTCTTTCGCCTGGTGACACATGGATTAGAAAAAGAAATAGGGAAGATTAAGTCAGGAGGGGTAAGCATCAGATAATCCCAAGCCAGACAAATGACCTCCAAATCAAAGCCAGTCAGCCAACCAAAGTCTCCACACCACTGCACCGAAACTTCTCCACTTTTCCACACAGGGGGAGTTGTCAGCACTGTGAATGATCAGTCAGTTAGTTCCCAATGGGTAATGGTGTATTTTTTCTGTCATCCCTGTGTAAGAACACAAGGCCTGAGCGGCATCTGGTGAGCATCAGTCACTGAGGTCGTCAGGGGTATTTGGAGGTACTGTCAAGCTCATGGGTCACAGGAGGAAGGAAGCCTGTGTAATGGAATGTGAGAACACTGATGGGGACCTGGAAATAGCTTCACTGCAGGCCAGCCACTGATTGATTCTTTAGGGTCAAGGCCAGGGTTCCATTTGAGTGGCACTTGTGTGTGTAGCTGTAAGTAGCCAGAGACACCACTTTCTTTGCTGTCCACAAGGAGAGACTTAGTAAGGCATGTTGCTGAGATGTGTCCCCAAACTCTAGCTCAACAGTATGTCACAGGCTCAGGAGGGAAGTGATGAACTTGGAGCCACGTATGTGATCGTGGGTAGGTGAACTCCTGAGCCTCAGTCTCCTCATCCATAAAATCAGTCTTCACTTAACTTCCGGGATTGCTGTAGCAGTCTCATAAGATAAAATACAACAAGGGATCCATTGCTCATTGTTACGTAAATGTCATAGGTTATTGTTGTTACTGCTATTCTCAGATGAGCTCAGATAGCTGTGGGGGGGGTGGGGGGGTGGGGGGGGGTGGGGTGAGGGGAGGTGGAGTCTTTCTCTGTAACGTGCAGTGGTCTCCCAGATCCTTCTCTGGGAGGGACACACATAGGCTCTGGAAGCTCTTAGAATATTGGAGTGGAGAAATAGTTGTTTCTGGGCCAATGGGATGGGGTGTGGAAGCAAACGCAGGGAGAAGAAAATCATGGAGAGTCCTGGAGGAAGACACTTGAAGTGAAAAACTTTGAGCTTTGGAGTCAGACTGTCTGGGTTTGAAGCCTAGCCAGCCCCTCCCTCTCTGGCTGTATGACTCAGGGAGGCCGCTTGTCTCTTCTGACTGTAAAGCAGACATGATTTTTATAAATCCATTTTTAAAGGGTTGTTACAAAGATTGTAAATAATGAAATTGAATAGAGCCTAAAATAGTAAATATCAATGAATAATGGCTATTGCTGAGTACCACTATTTCAATATAGTTGGCCCTTGAACACACAATGTGGTCGTTACTGGCGCTGACCCCCAAGCAGTTGAAAATCCATGTATAACTTTTGACTTCCCAGAAACTTGACTACCAATAGCTTACTATTGATTGGAAGCCTTAGCAGTAATATGAACAGTTGATTAACACATGTTTTGTATGTTATATGTATTATATATTGCAGTATCACAATAAAGGAAGCTATAGAAAAGAAAATCTTATTAAGAAAATCA
Organism: Panthera tigris; assembly: GCF_018350195.1. Lineage (NCBI taxonomy): Eukaryota > Metazoa > Chordata > Mammalia > Carnivora > Felidae > Panthera > Panthera tigris. The sequence goes on from NC_056669.1 coordinate 45,715,641, forward strand.
TAAGGAAGGGAAAATACATTTACAGCACCGTACCGTATCTATTTTTTAAAATTCACATAGAAGTGGACCCAGGCAGTTCAAGCCTGTGTTGTTCAAGGGTCAACTGTAATTCAACAAAAAAACCTCCTGTTTTGTATTCATACAAATACTGCATGGTGTCACTTCCACGTGGAGTCTTAAAAACAAAAAGAAGTTGAGCACATAGAAACAAAGTAGAATGGCAGGTGCTTGGGGTGGGGTTAATAGGGGGAAGTTAGTAAAAGGGGGCAAACTTTCAGTTATAAGGATCTGATCTAATGTATAACATGGTGACTATAGTTGATGATGCTGTATTGTAGAACTGAAATTTGCTAAGAGAATAGAACTGAAGTGTTCTCTCACACACACAAAAAGAGTAAATATGTGACGTGATGTATACGTTAATTAACTCGTTGTTATTAACGGCATGTACATATATGGAATCATCATGCTGTATTCTTTATTTTTTTAAATACTTCATTTATTTTTGAGAGAGAGAGAGAGAGAGAGAGAATGCAAGCGGGTGAGGGGCAGAGAGAGAGGAACACACAGAATCTGAAGCAGACTCCAATCTGAAGCAGGCTCCAGGCTCTGAGCTGTCGGCACAGAGCCCAATGCGGGGCTTGAACCCACAAACAGTGAGATCATGACCTGAGCTGAAGTTGGACGCTTAACTGACTGAGCCACTCAGGTATCCCTGTATTCTTTAAATATATTACAGTTTTATTTGTCAGTTGTACCTCAGTAAAGCTACAAATAAATACTTGTTCATAGAGGAAATGCCAGTTCATAGACTGAAAGGGACTCTGAGTTCCCCTGAATTACAGATGGGAAAGCTGAGGTCCAGGGAGGCTGGCCCAGGGTCACACAGCGATTGGTGGCAGAATGGAAGCCTCAATACAAGTCTTCAAAAGCCAGAGTAATTCCCTGTCCATCAAGCCTCTGAGATGGAGGCCTTCCCAGGACCCACACCTCGTTACAGGTGGCAGATCCCATGACTCAGAAGCCTTCTGAGTGCTCGTGGAACAGCATGTGCAGGTGCTCTGAGAAGTTGCAGAGGGCAGTGCAGACTGGAAACTAGGTTGGCAGAGCTGGGCCTGGGGCCCTGGGGGTCAGTGTCAGAGAAGAGGCTGAAGAGTCACATCACCAAGTCTCTCTCTGAGGAGAGGGAGCCACTGTGGGGCTTTAGAAGACAGAGGAACACAGTCAGACTTGTGTTTTCGAAAACTCACTCCAGGAGTGCGGTGAGGACACCATGTGACCTGGTTTGCCCAGTACAACACCAGTACAGTGGATGAAGTTTATGAAGTGCTGGTGTGTGTGTGTGTGTGTGTGTGTGTGTGTGTGTGTGTGTGGTGGTGGGGTGTTGGGTGGGCAGGGGTATTCCATAGAGCTCTCAAAGGCCTTTGTGTAGATTGTCATTTTTCTCATCTGATCTTCACAGTAGCTGTCAGAGGGAGGCAAAGCAGTTACTATCAGCCCTGTCCTCCAGATGAGGAAAACCAAGGGGCAGAAGTAAAGCACCTTGTCTGAGCTTCACTGGCCAAGAGGCTGGACTTTCATTCCAGCACTTTCCCCACTACAGCACACTGGGCTACGTATGCTGTAACCATGTCAGTAGTAAAAGTCATTTGGTCCAAAAGTAAATTAAAATACATTAAGGACAAGAGACATATTAGATGGCTTAGTAAATACTTGTTAATTTTTTCTACCATAAACTACAAAATTTAATAACAAATTTCTATAGCAAATTTTAACAAATGTAGTTTTCCGTTGCAAACAAACATCTATAGTCTCAAGGGTATGAGATAACAGTACTTATAAATACTGAAAGAAACTTTTTAATATCCTGAGAAGTCTCTTGGAGTAGGAAACAGACTTAGAAAGTCAGCTTTAAGGTAATAAAATAACGTACAGAATGGGAGAAAATGTTTGCAAGTCATATATCCAGCATCCAGAATACATAAAGTGCTCTTAAAACAAGAAAAAGAAAAAAAAAAAAACTAAAAAATGAGCAAAGTTACTAGAATAGACATTTCTTCAAAGAAGATATACAAATGGCCAATGGCACATTCAGAAAAGATACTCCACATCATTAATCATCAGAGAAATGCGTTATCAAAATCACCATGAGATACCACTCCACATCCACTAATATGGCGGTTAAAAACAAAAAGGGAAAATAGCAAGTGTTGGTTAAGATATGGAGAAACTGAAACTTATATACGTTGCTGGTGAGGATGTAAAATTGGATTCAGCCACTGTGGAATTTGTTGTGGGGGTGCCTGTAAAAGTTAAACGCAGGATTACCATATGACCCAGCAAGTCCACTCCTAGGTAAATAGCCAGATGAGTGGAAAACAGGCACTCACGCAAATGCATGTGTAAGAATATCCCCAGCAGCACTCTTCACAGAGGCCAAAAGGTGAAAGGGCGCAGACATCCACCAAGTGAATGGATAAACACATCTTAGTGTGCATTTACAACGGATACCAATCAGCTATTAACGAGAGTGAACTATTGACACGTGCTATAAGATGGATGAACCTCAGGGACGTGCTGCAGTGAAAGAAGGCGGACCCAGTCGGTCCCCTCTCTCGTATGATTCCATTTAGATGAAATATTTAGAATAAATATATCAATACAGTAAAGTCTATAGACACAGAAAGTAGCTGAGTGTTTGCTTAGGTCTGGGGGATGGGAGAATGAGAGTATGGGGAGCAGCTGCTTAATGGTGACAGCGTTTCTTTTTTGGGGTGATAACAATGTTTCAAAAGTACATGAAAGTGTTGGTTGAGCAACTTGTGAATGTACGAAGTGCATTTTAAAATGGTTAATTTTAGTTTTTAAGATACATAAAATACAGATGATGGGTTCAACTTAAATTAGGGTAAGAGGTATATTAATATTCAGTAGTAATTTTCTTCACTATTAAAATGTCATTTCTAATGTAGTGTTTTTGTTTATTTTTTTTTTAAGAGTTCAGCTTTTCACTGAACAGGTTACAGAAGAGGTTAGTCAAAAAACCAAAGCCCATGTCATCATCAGACTCTTCCGATTCTTCTTTCTTTGCTTCCACCTCCTTCTCGCCAGCTGGGGCAGCGGTGGTGGAGGGGGTGGGACCTCCCTCTGGTGCAGCACCAGCTGCTGGGGCAGGTCCACCAGCCCCTACACTGCAGATGGGGCTCCCGATGTTGACACTGGCCAGGGCCTGCCTTTGCAAACAAGCCTGGCCAGAAAGTTTCAGCATTTACACCTGCTGCTTCCGTGAGGGCGTTGCTATCCTCTGTGACTGTCACCGCATCGTGGTACAGGTTGAGGGCTGAGGAGATGCCGGCGAGCTGTGAGAAGGAGGCTATGGGCCGGTGAGCGCTGAGCGGGTGCTGCTGGGCACAGTGCTACTCACTGGATGAAGTGAAGGCCTCACCCCAACACAGCCTTAGCTTCCTCTAACGTACTGGATTTTCTACTCAAGGGTTAACTGCCTCCCAGATTATTCACAGGAACTGTGCCACAGTTTCCTCATCTGTTAAATGGGAATAATAATTGTACCTGCCTCATTTAGTTGTCCAGAGGATTAAATGAGTTGGGAGACATAAGTCTATACCTACGTAAACTACTTACATCCATGTAAACCTAGTTACGTTATGTAATTTTGATATATCCCTCCCAGATTATTCACAGGAACTATGCCACAGTTTCCTCATCTGTTAAATGGGAATAATAATTGTACCTGCCTCATTTAGTTGTCCAGAGGATTAAATGAGTTAGGAGATGTAAGTCTATACCTACGTAAACTACTTACATCCATGTAGACCTAGTTACGTTATGTAATTTTGATATATTTGCATATGTTTACATTTATATCATATATAAATTCCCTACTTTTTTCTGATTCCCAATTATTTCTCAACAAAACAAGCCGTTATTATATGCAAAGAACTTTGGCTTCATGAGGGGAAACTTCTTGGCTCTTTTTTCTTCTAGGAGACCGCCCCCTTGCAGCAAGATGTGCTGTCTTCCTCTAAGGCATTTCCCGTGTAGATATTAAGTCCTCACGTTAGAAGGTCATGCTGTGTCTGATACTTCACAGAGTTGGATGGGTAGATAGGGAGCTACAGCAGGACTGTTCTCAATAGGTGTCTAGTTTGCCTCCCCTTCCTCAACAACAAAACGTGTGGCTTTTATGGTCTCCACTTCCCCTCACAGTCCTTTGGCCAGAAATAATCACAGGGTCCTAATCCAGCTGCAAGGGATGCTAGGAGATTTATGGAGGTACATGGCCTCTTTGGTCAGCTACTAACTGTCTCTCCCACATAGGTTTGGAAGAATTTAAGGGACTCTGGGGAGCAGTTCACTGCTCGTTCTGACCTGACCTTGTAAACGTGTTCCGTGGAACTGAGTTCCAGGTTCTGGTTCCAGTTCCAAGTACCAGGACCCCTGTGGTCACATCCCTGCCTTGGTACCGTATCTCAGGTTTTATGAACATGAGTCCTGTCACGTGAGTCTGGGTCCCTGCTAGCTGCTGCTTACCTAATCTGCTTATATGCATCTATTTATTATCTGATGTTGAATACCATCCATCTCCCCGAGCCTCTGCCTTGTGCTGGACGTGTCGGCTTAACTTTTTCTGGCTGCCTGTTGCCAGACCTTTCCTCTGTTGCTCCCTTGCTGTGGCTGTCTTCCACAACCTGATCTACTCTGGTTTGACCCATCTCGTCATCATCAAAGGCCTGGTTCTGACCAAGGAAATGGAAAGCATAACCAAAAAGGAGAGAAAGTACAGAAAAGGAAGAGGCAGGTGACATAATAAATAAACATTATGTGTAGAATGGGTTCAAGTCTAAACTCTGCCACTTACTATCTATGTGACCTTAGCCAAGTTTGGAACCTTCCTAAAACCGGTTTCCTCAGTTACAACATGAGAGGGGTAGGACAAATGATCAGCCAATATTTTATGATTCTATGTGTAGGTAAGAAACCTACTGAATGTCTCTTGGGTTCTTCTGAGAGTAAGGAAGGAGGCCAGAGCATAGGCTCTGAGTGGAGGTGTTATGGGCAGAATTTTGAGTGGTAACTACTTAGGAGTATCCAGTCCTTCTGGGTAAATGTTTTCCTGGGCTTTACTGAGTAAACCCCAAAACTTGTACTCTCAAAAATGGAGAAGGGGGAGAGTTGGCTTTAAATATATTTCATTTGACTATGATGAAAGGATTAAAATTGCACAAGTAGGAAATTTATAGGGCACTTTACATTCTGCTCATTTTTGCACTAGTCAGAAAAGCTGAAATTCAGTATGTTCTCAAATTAGCTGAAGAAACCCCTTGTCAAAGACCCCTCAATCCATCTGGTTATCGTTATTAAATCATTATGGGGTGTGTGTGTTTTCCATAGGAAAAAAAATGAATAATCCCTTCAAATATGTAATTTTATAGGTTTTGAAATATGAAGGCAACTATTAAGGGAGCTATCAAAGCAGTCTGAGGTATAGTGTGAGTTGTCAGGGGAAAAATATAAGAGAATTTTCAATAACTGAAGGTTCGGCTGATTCTCATGCCAAGGCCTGGGGTTGTAAGAACACTTCTTGGAATTCCTGGAGACTGTTCATTGCGTGGAAGAATCTGGACCAAGGAGATAACTTCGGAATCACCTGGACCATATTAAAGTGACTGGGGGCTTGAAGGGGTAGAGAGGGCCCCCCCACCCCCGCAGACGTGTCTGCTAGCACAGCTGCCCTCCCAAAGCACAGCAGAGCCGAGAGCCTCTGTTCTTCTCCCTGTAGCATTTTATTCCAGGAGCACTTTTGCCTGTGCCAGCATTGCCTCTTAGACATCAACCCAAACAGGAAAACATTTTCCCTTAAGCAAGACGTAGTAGAAAGAGGGAGAGCCTGGATTCAGACAGATCTTGAGCCAGATCCAGGTTCCCAGGCCTCCCGCTGGTAAGCTTTGTGACCCTGGGCCAGCACAGTGCCTAGTCTATGGAACACTCCTGACCTAAACTGTTGAACCACGGCACTTACTTACCTGACTTGATCAGCAGTTTCCTTCCTATAAGATAGTGTTGAAGAGCACAGGCCTTAGAGTCATCACAGCTGGGATCAGATCCTGGCTTCACAAGTACTTAACCTCTCTATGCCTAAGTGTCTTCATCTACCAAATGAAAAGGATAGTGTCTATATCTTAAGCTGGTTATAATGATTGTATGGATCAAAAGCACTTAAAGCAGTGCCTGATACATAGTAACCACTCTTTATGTGTTTATTGTAAAAAGAGTATTCTGAAATTTTCTAACACATGATAAATGCTCCCAAAATATTATAGATGACGTTTTCATTTTCTCTATTTATTTTATTCACGTATTTTTATGTATTTCCATACGTATTATAAGCCCGTTTTAAAGTCTTCAGCATCCTCCAAAGGTTTCCATGAAGAAAACAAAACTCCCTTCCCACCATTCAGTGCTTTATAGCTGACCAAGTGCTTTAGGGAAAGAACTGATTTGACTCTGACTTCAGTCCTGCCCTGCATAGAGCCCACCTGGCTTGTCCTGGCTGGTCCCACAAGGAGACCTGGCATTTGGCTGGAGAAACTTGCTGCTGACTGGGCTCCCAGGTGCATCAAGCCCTAACAGGACACGATTAGTCATCATCATTCCCTGCTACCATCAAGGGCTACCTTGCAAAATATAGGAGGTGAATTCACTGTTGCCATCCCTGATTTGGGATGGGGATTGTTTTCTCACTAGAGGAAAAAAGTGCCTTTGAAAGTTGCCACCCGGATGGAAATTTAAATGTCTCTTTAATCTACTTCTACCAACTTTGAGAGTTGGTAAGTGATGAGGGCAGAGAGGAAAGGGGGAAACCCCTTAAAGAATGCAATATTGCCATTAATATGAAACTGTCAGAAAAAATTAAACCATAGTACTCAGTGCTAGTGGAAATGCAGTAAGACAGTTACTTATATACAGATTTGGCAATATGCCTAAAGAGACTTAAAACTGCTTGATCTCTCTAGAATGTAAGCTTCATGAAGGCAGGGATGTTTTGTATGTTTTGAATTTTGTTTGTTTGGGTTTTTTTGTTTTGTTTTGTTTTGTTTTTTGCTTATTACCAATTTAGAATGTCGTCCAACACCTAGCAAGTACTCATTAAATATTGAATGAATGAATGAATGAATGAATGAATGAAAGAGTTATCTCTAGAGGCCCATAGTAGTTTAATCTAAAACACAGTCAGAAAAAAATAAAATAGGGCCACCTGGATGGTTCAGTCAGTTAAGTATCCAACTTTAGTTCAGGTCGTGATCTCACGGTTTGTGAATTTGAGCCCCATATTGGGCTCTGTGCTGGTGGTGCAGAGCCTGCTTGGGATTCTCTCTCTCCCCCTCTCCCTGCTCCTTCCCTGTGCACACACACTCTCCCCCACCCCCCACCCTCAATAAACTTTAAAATATTTAAAAAGGAAAAAATAAAATAAATAAGAGAAAAAAAGTCAGGGGGCACCTGGGTGGCCCAGTTGGTTAAGTGTCTGACTCTTGATTTCAGCTCAGGTCATGACCTCATGGTTCATGAGATCAAGCCCTGTGTCTGACAGTGTGGAACCTGCTTGGGATTCCCTCTCTTCCTCCCTCTCTGCCCCTCCCCCATATGTGCTTGTGCACTCTCTCTCTCTCTCTCTTTCTCTCTCAAAATAAGTAAATTTAAAAAAAAAATTTTTTTTAACGTTTATTTATTTTTGAGACAGAGAGAGACAGACAGAGCATGAACGGGGGAGGGTCAGAGAGAGGGAGACACAGAATCGGAAACAGGCTCCAGGCTCCGAGCTGTCAGCACAGAGCCCGACGCGGGGCTCGAACTCACAGACCGCGAGATCGTGACCTGAGCCGAAGTCGGCCGCTCAACCGACTGAGCCACCCAGGCGCCCCTCAAAATAAGTAAATTAAAAAAAAAGAAAAAACAAATGCAAATGAAGTAGGTGCTCATCAAAACATAACTTTGTGAAAATTTGGAAACAATTATACTATACAAAACAGGAATTATTAGATAGGTGGAGTGTTTTTCAGTTTTTTAATAATGTTTTAAGTTGAAGCTTTAGTATGTGGGAAAATGCTTAGGTAGTTTTAAGTGAAAAAAAATTTTGAAATTTTGTATATAGTATGATCTCAACTTTGTTTAAACAATTTTTTTCTTAAGCATAGAAAAAATACTAGAATAAAATAGACCAAATCATTCAGTGGTTATCTCTGAGTTATGAGAATAGGTGTAATTTTTATTTAATTTTTCTTAACTTTTCAGTGTATAATAAGCATATATTTCTTTTAAATTTAGGGAAAAGATATATGTTACAAAATCCCTGTTGAACTCAGAGTTAGATGGAGATCAGGCTTGTGACCTAGCAATTTGCTGATTGTGTGTTGATGTTGCAGAGACTGCGTGTGGCTCATGTGACATATGTGAAGCTGTTGTTTCACAAAATGTTAAGCATAAAACCAAAGTATGTGATGATAGCTGTTGTTACCATTCTTACTATTGTGGTAGCAAAGTGGCACCTTTTGAGAAAGTTGTCCAGAGTATCGTAAGATCCTTCCGTGATGGGTGGTAAAATACCCAACAAGTTGGGAACGATATTGTCAGTTCCTGGAGGGGGACCCTGTCCTTTTTGGCTAGTACGAGGCCGGCATATTGCAGGTGCTTGCTGACTTTCACTGTGTGAGCAGAAAGGTTGAGGAATTGCTGATCCGCTGCCTTAACTTGTCAGGGTCACCATGACCTGCAACACTGCTACACAGAAGTAAGTCATTCTCCTGGCAGTGAGCTTAGTTCACAGACATCACCGCCATGCCACATCTTTGTTATCTTGTCATACACGGTCACACCGAATCCTTGTCATAACCCTGTGCAGAGTGGTCTGTATTACGCTAGGTTTTAGATGAGGAAGCTGAAGCCAGTGGAAAGGTAAACAAATCGCCCGAGGGCACATATGTGGTGACCAGTGGAGCCAGGATTCTCTTTGACTCTTCCCCTCACTGGCCCTCTTTCCAGAGGAGTGACCAGGCAGTTTGTTCTGAAGGTCTTGCTGAATTTGAGGGCTTCCTCAGATATTCCAGATGGTACCGTTCAAACCTTTTTGGTGGTTCCTAGACAGAAACAAAGAAAACTCAAAATCTCAGAATCTGAATAGGAATTGAGTAAAAATGCCCCCTTGTTGCTGGTTTCAGTAAAAATTCTTAGATAAATGGCGTATCTCAGATGTGGCGACTGAGCTGGCTACATCCAGCAATTGTCTGTGAAAACCATGGCTTCCCATTGGTTCCGATGAGATCCCCTGTGTTTGCCTACTTAAGGCCACAGGCCTCATGCTTCTCTCTCCTTGGATTTAGTAGTGAAGTCACCACAGGTAGGGAAGTGTTCCTTGACCTCTCTGATAGCCTTTGCCTTTGCCTTTGGAAGGTGGATTGTGTTTATATTATTCTTCCAAATTGTATTTTTTCAGTGAAGCTCAATAATCATTGTGGTATAAGTGGACCATTCTCCTTCCCAGTGGCTAAGAAACTAGCTCTGAGCATATGCTGAGAGCTGGTTCCAATTGAGGGACTCTAGAAAACAGCCGCAGGACACTACTGGTGACAACCCAGTGCCATTCTTCTTCCAGTGATTGAATTCTGGGGACTTACCTACCTGTCCTTTATCATGGGGCCATGACTGCAGTAACAGAATAGACCGGTGGAGAAGCTGGACTGGCTGGAGAAATGAAAAGGAACATGGCCCCAGTTCCCAACCCTTGCTTATCCTGCACGGCTTCGACTCTGGGTAAGATTTTGTTCACAGGAGGTTGTATTAGTTTGCCGGGGCTGCCATAACAAAATTCCATGACTGTGTGGCTTAAACAATAGAAATTCACTTTCTTTCAGCTCCAAAGGTTAAAAGTCCAAGATCAAGGTGTTAGCAGGTTGGGTTTCTTCTGAGGTCTCTCTCCTTGTATTATACATGGCCATCTTCTCCCCGCTTGTCTTCACGTGGTCTTTCCTCTGTGTTGTCTATGTCCCAATCTCTTCTTTAAGGGCAACAGTCATAGTGGATTAGAGTCCACTGTAACAACCCAATTTTAGCTTAATTGCCTCTTTTAAAAGCCCTAGCTCCAAACACAGTTATGTTCTGCAGTACTAGGGGTTAGGGCATGAATTTAGGGTTGAGGTACGGAGGGACACAACTCAGCCCATAACAAGAAAACTGCAGAGAATCAGAATAGAATGATTGAACAGTCACTTGCCACATTCCAAACCATGAAGGTTGGTGTCAGCAACTCCTCCAATGCTGGGGTGTCTAATCAGACCCCAGGAAAGGGAGAGCCTCAAGCAGACTGTGAGGACTCTAGCACAGATGCCTAAGCAGTGCTGAGAAATAGAAATGGGCAGTGGCCTCGATTTTCCAGCTTCAAACATCCAAGGCCTGCACGTGTTTTGTCTTCCCCAGATAGCTCAATACATCAGGAGGCATCATATCTTGCTTTCTCTCCCTCTGAAATGTACCTTGAAGCTCTCCCTTTTCCTCCATTCTGTTTCCTCTGCTCTGCCCTGGTATAGAGCGGCTTCCTCCATAGGGACAGTGACAGCGGCCTATCCCCACCTCATAGCCTCAGGCTCCGCCCCTCCCATCCACCACTCAGCTGTCAGAGGGCTCCTTTAATGTGAAGACTGGACCAGTACCTGCCTGCTTGATTGCCTTCCCTACTGCCTACAGGATAATTAGCATTCCTTAGCATGGTACATGAAGACCATACTTGAAAACCTTCGGGAGTTCCCTGCTGCCTCCAGAGTAATATAATTAGCAAAGCTTGCAGGCTCAGACCTGCATTTCAGTCTGGTCAGACCTGTTCTGCCATTATGACTGCCTGACATACCACTACCCCTCAGCCCTGCCCCTCCCCAACCCCCCCCCAGTATGGTCCAACTCCCCAGCTCTCCTCCTCTTCCCTCAGAAAGTCTGCCCTGCTTTCCTTCTCCTGCTTCGAAGCTTGAAGAAATGCCCAAAGTCAAGGTCACTTTTCTGTGGAGGCTTCCCCACTGTTTGCCCCAGCCCTCAAGGAGAATCATTCTCTCCCCCCAGAGCACTTGATACATTTCTCTGTGTGCTTAACATCTTGAATTGTTTCCTTTTCTTGACTTTGTCTCCATCACTGGCGTGTGAGCTCCTTAGCAAATGGACTTTATATAATCCATCTCTGTATCTCGCTGCCCCACACAGTCCCATGCCTCGTAGGTGCTTCATAGACAGGCTGTAGGTGAGTAAAGAGATGAAGTCACAGGAGTCTCTCCAGAACCTTGCTGATGGCCTGTGCTGTGGGCTTTCCAGGTTATCTGATGATGTCCTTTACAAACGTGAATGATGAGCTGTTCTGTGATAGTGTCCCTTGACCATTCTGCCTGCCACAGCACTTCGGTCCTTTGAGGGCCGAGCCCCCTCCCAGTTTGGGACAGTCAGCAGGACTGCTGTAACCCTGCACCCCATCACTGTGATGTGGGGCAGCACATGTGGAAGAAAAAAGCACACGTGGGGCCAGGCAGCAGTGGCTTAGCTGTCAGAGTGCCTGCCCAAGCAGAGCACACAGTGGATACTTGGCAATTGAATTCCCTTACTCATGTCATTCCTCCTGGGGCTGTCCAAGAATAAGATGCAGAAAAATGTTCTAGCAGTGCTCAGAAGCAGAAGAGATACAAGTACTTGTCCACCGTGGAAAAATAGCAAAGCTGGAAGGGACCTAAGGGGGGAAAAATCCAGCCCAATATATTTTCAGACACTTTTCTTTACCATAGAACCTTCTTTTTTTTTTTTTTAATTTTTTAAAATGTTTATTTATTTTGAGAGAGAGGGAGTGCTCGAGCAGGGGAGGGGCAGAGAGAGAGGGAGACACAGAATCTGAAGCAGGCTTCAGGCTCTGAGCTGTCAGCACAGAGCCCAATGTGGGGCTCAAACTCACAGACTGCAAGATCATGACCTGAGCCAAAGTCAGTCGCTTAACCAACTGAGCCACCCCGGCGCCCCCTACAGAACCTTCTTTCAAACAAAATCTCAAATAAGGAAGCCCAATGAATATCATAAAAGCTGGGTTAAACTGTGGTGGAGGAAGTAAGACAGACCCCCATTCCCACACCACTTCCTGCACAACACCACTGTGGAAACTCCTAATCTAGTTGTTCAACCTTGAAGACCATTCATTTATATTCATTCGTTAGTTTTCCCTCTCCTCCCTCCCTGTTCTCAACATTTGTTAAACACCTACTACAACGCAAGCACTAAGGTAAAAACCTAAGTGTCTAAACGGGGAGGCAGACTTGTAAACAAACACTTGCAGTATCTGACAGATATTTTTAGAGCTCTAGGGTGGCAGTGAGGTTACCAAGAAAGGAGAGAGCAAGTGATTCTCCAGTCAGTGCTCAAAATAAGGTTGCCGGAATTCCCAAGCCAGGAGATATATTCCCTAGCGTCTGCCGCTAAAGGAATAAAAGAGGGAGCTTTTGTGTTAGGAGCATGTGCACCTGCCCAGGCCTCCCAGCTCAGGGAGGTCTCCCCAGTGGAGTGCACAGAGCAGGCCCTGGCAGGTGGCAGAGGGCAGGGGGAGGAAGTCTCTCTCCAGCAGCTCAGGACACACAGCTGCCATCTCACAAAGAGCAGGGCCAGTGCCTTGGCCTGATGCTTTTGTCCTAGGGCACTAGGGAGTTAAGAAAGCCTTTGTGCCCAGACATCTTTGAATAATGTTGTCACTCATGAGTAAACCTGAGAGAAACCCAGGATTTCTTTCACCAGGAATGGATTGAGCCCATTAGTAAGGAAAGGGCCTTCCCCCACCCCTCATGTTCAGCAGCATTTTGGCCCTCTCACAGCCCGAGTCTGGGACAACGCCTTACCCCGTTAGTTGAGGTGTTTTCCCTTTCTGCACTAGTGAGCCAAAGGTTTTTGGAGGTTGAAATATGTGATTTGATATGGTCATTTTGAGTCTCCTTTGCCTTAGATGCCTGGAGAGGACATGACTTTAGTCCCCTTGCCGTGGTCTCCTCAGGGCCCCATCTGTGTTTGTGAGTGCCTGAGATAATACCTGTTGACAGTGAGAGCCCCTGAACACTTCCAAAACAAGTGATTGGCATATACTTGCAAATAGCACTTATTTCGTTCCTCTGAGAGGAGTTAAGAAAATGAGGGAGCTAATTAATGTGGACTAAGGGTGCATCCTGAACCGGGCACCCACCTTGGTGCCTGGTTCCCTCGATCCTTACACCAGCAATTACTGTGATGCTGTCTGTGTAATGTCTCTCCCTCTGACCTGCAGGCTCTAGGAAGGTGAGGGAGCCTGTCTTGTACACTGCCATAGCCCAGCTATGGCACGTACTAAGGCACACAATACATACGGTGAATGAATACACAAATGATTTTATATGACCTCCTGACGACCTTGTGGAATTGGTATTGTCCATTTGTAGATTAATAAATTGAGGTTCTAAGAAGCAACTTACTTGCATAAGGCTACATAGCCAGTCATTAACTCCAACATTTATTAACCCAGGGCTTTGAAATTGAACCCTTGTTTATACCTGAACCTGAAGGCACTTATCTTTTTTTTTTTTTTTTTTTTATAATAAAAAAGAAAAGAGAAGGAATTCTTTTTTCCATGGTCTAGGAACAATTCTTGTTCTGCCTTCTATTTATTTTCCTAAAAAAATTTTTAACGTTTTTTATTTTTGAGAGAAAGAGAGACAGAACATGAGCAGGGGAGGGGCAGAGAGAGAGGGAGAAGAATCCAAAGCAGGCTGTCAACACAGAGCCTGATGCGGGGCTGGAACTCACCAACTGTGAGATTATGACCTGAGCCGAAGTCGGACACTTAACCAACTGAGCCACCAGGTGCCCCTGCCTTCTCTTTAGATGAGAGCAACAGGTTACCCTCTCATAATTACAACTTTATGTCCTACCAGGTCTCTGGTAGTTGAGAGAGGGTGCTTGCTAGCACAAATGCTGAATGGTGGCCTTTTCCACGGTCTTTCTTGTGGAGTGTGATTCTGACTTTAAGAATGGAAAATGTCTTGGGAAATGGAGGAAGGTGTGGACTACAGTAGCTTTGAAGGGCTTTATTCCAGGGCTAAGACTTGAGTTAGGCTTCGGATGAGTAGGATTCACCAGAGGGCTGAGGCTGGACTCTCTAGGGACAGTGTGAGCCAGAGCATGGAAGGGGCAATGAGGAATGCAAAGTCACCCACCTGCCCGGAACAGAGACAGTTGGGGATCATGCCTTGCCCCCACTTAAAAGCCTATAGGAAGGAGTTCCTTGAACCACAGGCTTCTCAGCTGGAACCCAAAGTTCTCCATGACTTGGGCCTGCCTGTCCTGTGCTTGCCCAGACCTCTGACCTGCTGGGCCCAGCTGACCCCTGAAGCAGGCTGCACTGACCTTGAGCAGTATATCTCCTGGGCCTCAACATCTTACCCGGGATGCATTCTCCCTCCTTTGCCTATCGGCAGATCTTCTACTTGATCTTAGCTTAGATGTGACAGCCTTTGCAAAACTTTCCCGTCCACCATATTTGTGACCGCAAGCAATTAGCCCCCTTCTTCACACTCCCAACTCCTCTTCTATTTGCATCTATTTTTCTATCCAGCTTTGACCCAGCTTTCCCTTCCCTGCTCCATACCCTTCCACTTGGGTTATGGGAAAAACACCCTTCCCTTGTATCTTCAGTCCCTTCCAGAACATTCTCTCCAGCTCTATCTAGTAACATCTATAACTCTCACCCTGAGCTAACTTCTTGTTAACCCCTCTCACACTTGATTTTGCACTTCTCAACTCTCCAAGTCAGGACACAGGTAGGTACCCTTTTATTTGTTCCCTTTTATTTTAAAGCTGCCTTCGCCCATCCTCTTTTTTAAACAAACAAATAGCTTCCACAGCAACCAGGTCTGCTTCTCTGCTCCTTTTCTTAAGAGTTGTGCTGTTGAGAGATACTGACCTTTTCTCCTTTTCATCGCCGTCCCTTACCACCTTTCATTCCTTGAGGACTTTGGCACGAGCTTACAGACTTTCCCCAGCCCTGCCATCATCTTGGATGGCTCCAGCATCGGTACGGCTGGCTCCTCCAACGCCCTGGCCTCTCCCAGCTGGAAAACTTTTCCTCCGCATTCCCCCGCAGCGACTCCCAGAGTCACACCCTGGACCTTGGCACTGGGCGAAATTCCTCTGTGTGAATCACATAAATCCTAGAATCATAGAAATTGGTGATTCTAACCACACACCCCGGCCAGAGACACTGTGTGGTTGGCCAGCCCTCTGAACTCCCCAAGTCTCCTGTCTCCTGTGCACCTCTGTGTCTCGGTCATCACTCCTGGCCACCAACCTAATCCAGTCCTGCTTGGAGTTCGTGATCCGCCATTCCTGCCCCTCCTGTCAGTGCCCAAGATTTTGTGCACCTTTATCTTTCATTGCACTCTTTTGAGAGAAGTCACAACCCTGGATAAACCCGGCGCTCACTTTCTCCATGGCTGAGGC
The DNA here is from genome assembly GCF_018350195.1 of Panthera tigris. NCBI lineage: Eukaryota > Metazoa > Chordata > Mammalia > Carnivora > Felidae > Panthera > Panthera tigris. The sequence continues at coordinate 45,731,190 of NC_056669.1, forward strand.
AGGTGGTCAAGCCACGTTAGAGGAAAACGTGCAACAGAAGAAAGGGGACATACATAAATTTACGATCATCAGTCTGAATGGAGCCCAGTGATGTCATTGTTTCTCTGATCACCTTGCTCTCACACTCTCCACAACCTCTCTTTGGAAACCTCTCTACTCTGGCATCACCAACCCTCCCTCCCCGCAGATGATTTCCGCATGGTGCATGTAAGAGCACTGCACCTCCACGTGGCCGTGCCTCTCTCCCTCCTGTTCCAGCAGCTGAGGGGGCCTCCTCTGTCCAGGACCAGTCCCTCCACCTGGGCTCTGGCTCCCATCCTCTCCCTTCCTGAGCAACTCCTCCCATCAGCATTTCAACATGCTCAAGCCTCTCCACCTTAAGCCACTTGCCTTTGGTAGCCAAACTTTTGGAGAGTTGTGTGTGTTTGCTGTTTGTTTTCTTGCCTCCTGCTCTCTCTTCCAACTACCCCAGTCTTTCTGGAGCAGACCTTCACTGGCTTACAGGGGACCTCCTCTTTGCTGAATCCAGCAGACAGTTTTCAGTCCTCATGTTACCTGACCTTTCAGAGAAATTCAGCAGTGTTGACGACTCCCTCCTTCCTTCCAGAAATGCTCCTCTTTGGCCATCTTGTGACAACCCAATTTCTCGTTCCCCTTCTGCCTCTCAGTTTCTCAGACTCCCTCCTTCCTTCCAGAAATGCTCCTCTTTGGCCATCTTGTGACAACCCAATTTCTCCTTCCCCTTCTGCCTCTCAGTTTCTGTCCCTTCTCACCTTCCTCTAGCACTTTATCCCCTTTATCCAGCTTTCACATGCTGAAGTGTCTTCAGGCTCCTGCCTAGGCTCTTCCGCATTCTAAAGTCTCTCCATGGAGTCTCAATTACCACCTGTTTGCTTCAGGTTCATTCTCTAGCCCTCTCTCTACGACCCAGACTTACAGATGCCCAGTTGCCCACTTGACATCTACAGGTGGCTGTCTCACAGGCTATCACACTCAGGGGGTACAAAGTGCAATTTGAGATGTTCTCCTTTCCTTCCATCCCCTCCCCCTAAGTATCCTGGTCCTCACTCTTTGGCATCCCACTTCAGGGACACCGTCACAGTCATCTACTCAGTTCTGTTGGCAATTATCCTTGACCCCTGCCTCTCACTCAACCCCAAATCTTGTCCATTACCAGCTACTGTGCATCTCTTTCCTCCAGACATCTCATCCTTCCAGCTCTCTCCATCGGCACCCCACGATTCTAGTCCAACCTGCCATTACATTTTACCTAGATTATTGCAGGGATCTTCCAAGTTATTAACACATTCTTAGTCCCCTCCAAAAATTCTCACTGTAGCCAAAGCGATCATTTGCGAAAAAACTGCAAAGTGAATTATGTCTCTTCTCTTTCAAACCTTTCTGGGTTCTCCCATTGCCCTGTGGCTGAAAACAAGTCCTTAGCAAAGTCACTCACCTGCTGCACCATCTTGGTTCGGCCTGTGTTCATTCCTCTTTCAGAGTCTGTGAACATGCTGTTTCTTCTCCACTTAGTGTGTTTGTCTTTTCTCTGCTTAACTCTGCCTTGGTGCATGGCCTGATTAACTCTTTATTTATCTTTCATATCTCATCTTAAATGTTGCTTCCTTAGGGATGGCTCTCCCGATCACCTCCTCCCTCCAAAGGAAACCACATCAGGGATCCTGGTTCCTCCCTTGCTGTCATCGCATCCTCTGCATCTGCTCTGTAGTAGTTCTGTGTGTGTGTGTTCTTTTTTTTAATTTTATTTTTTATGTTTTTAAATTTACATCCAAATTAGTTAGCATATAGTGCAACAATGATTTCAGGAGTAGATTCCTTAGTGCCCCTTATCCATTTAGCCCATACCCCCTCCCAAAACCCCTCCAGCAACCTTCTGTTTGTTCTCCATATTTAAGAGTATCTTATGTTTTGTCCCCCTCCCTGTTCTTGTATTATTTTTGCTTCCCTTCCCTTTTGTTCATCTGTTCTGTGTCTTAAAGTCCTCATATGAGTGAAGTCATATGATATTTGCCTTTCTCTGACTAATTTCACTTAGTGTAATACCCTCCAGTTCGATCCACGTAGTTGCAAATGGCAAGATTTCATTCTTTTTTATTGCCGAGTAATACGCCATTGTATATATATACCACATCATCTTTATCCATTCATCTGTCGATGGACATTTTGGCTCTTTCCATACTTTTGCTATTGTTGATAGTGCTGCTATAAACATGGGGATGCATGAGTCCCTTCGAAACAGCACACCTATATCCCTTGGATAAATGCCTAGTAGGGCAATTGCTGGGTTGTAGGGTAGTTCTATTTTTAGTTTTTTTAGGAATCTCCATACTATTTTCCAGAGTGACTGCACCAGCTTGCATTTTCACCAACAATGCAAAAGAGATCCTCTTTCTCTGCATGCTCTGTAGTATTTCTTATCATGAAAGGATTCCTTAGATAATCATTTATTTATTGTCTTCCCTGCTGGCACATGAGCTTCTCTTTTTCACAGCTGTATCCCCAGCCTAGCACACTGCCTTGTGCACTCAACAAATTTTTGTCAAATGAATGTTGTTGACTTGTTTTGTAACTTTGTTTGCATGAGTGACAAGTCACTTTGTCTTGTGTCTTCTGTGTTAATTTCCCCTACTGGAACATAAGATTCAGGCTTTTTCATCTCTCTTTAAACCTGTATCTAGAATTGTGCATGTCATACAGTATGTGCTGAATGAATGAATGAATGAATGACAACTAGTTTGTGTGAGAAGAGTGGGCCAGATGCTGGACATCTCAACAGAGACAGCAATGAGAAAAGTATTCTAAGGTCCTTATCTGTAAGCCGTGGGTTATCTGGTTTGCATTAACTTTCAGCCATAAAAATACTTTAGAGATTTGTTCCTTATAAAAAGCCAGCCTCTGATCCTGGTTTCTCACCAAGGTTTAATTGTCCCAAAAGCCCAGATACTTAACTTGAAGCTTCTGTTCTGTCCTTTTTTTTTTTTTTTTTTTTTTTTTATAACAGAGAAATCCCTTTGTTTCAACTGAATAGAAACAACTTGGCTTTGGTCTTCTTCATAGGCATGGAAGCTGATGTTCTCTTTCTATTATAAACCTACCCAGTGCCAGGACTCTCATTAGGATTTTCCACTAAGGACAAAGAGAGATCTTGCTACGACAGTGTATGATGATGAGTACTATCATTGTGCTTTTGTGCTATGCAGTCTTCATACTTTAAGGCAGTAACGTTAATAAAGAATTATATTAAATAGCAGTATTTTTCCTTCTTGTCATTGCTGCTCATTTAAAAAGCTGTATCTTTACTGGGGTGCCTGGCTCAGTTGGTTAAGCATCTGGCTCTTGGTTTTGGCTCAAGTCATGATCTCGCAGTTTTGTGAGTTTGTGCCCTGCATCAGGCTCTGCCGCTGGTGGCATGGAACCTGCTTGGGATTCTCTGTCCCCCTCTCTCTCTGCCCCTCCCCTCTCACTCTGTCTCTCTCAGAATAAATAAATAAACTTCAAAAAAAAAAAAAAAAAGATGTACCTTTACTAATAAGTCAGCATCCACCCACCCATCCTCCTTAATTAAGCAATTGTCCTAAATGATCTCTATTGAGATAATTTCCAAGGACAATACCCACACCTTTCCTCCTGAATCTGTGTGTTGTGGATTAGAACTTGTGCAGGTGAAAGAAAAGCCCAGACTCTCTGTAATCAGCATTTAATGGTACAGGCCTAGGACTTGAATTTCTAGCCAGCAACCCCAGGCACTCCTGATGTACAGTGAACTTAGAGACTCAGAGTCCTTAATTATAAGTGTAAGTCCTTCAACCTTTCATCCTTCAGTGCACTTTTGTGATTGGCAGACAGACATAGAAGGGTGCTCTCTGCAGAGGAACCAGCATATACACACACAGAGGCATGAAAATGCCCAGTTTGCTAGGAATGATCTAGTTTGCTGTATTGAAGGCTACCCATGGAGGCTGGCAAGAGATGAAGTCAGAAATGACACACAGATTATGAAAAGCCTTGTAGGCTTTAATAAAGATGTTTTAGGTTAGGAAGTGAAATTATCTAATTTGGTTTTTGAAAAATGTCTGGCAGAAGTTCTAAAAGGTATATTCCAGGGGCAGGACAATGACAGCTTGGGTGAGAGTAGGGAAGACCAGAGTCCAGCTGTTGAAGAACTATCGGTTTATTAGAGACCAGGGAGACACTGAAGAGATCAAGAGGATGAGAATGAGGCACTTGGACAAGAGAGGAAAAATTAGAACCATTTAGGAGATAAAACTCCATCTGAATTTAGCAATGACTGCATATATGGGTTGGGTTGTAAGGAATACAGGATGCCTCTGGAGTTTCCCCTGGGCTAATGGACTTTCTCTGGAGTTCCATTGTTGAGGAGAGAGTGCAGGACGGAGTTCTGGCAAGAAAGATGAGTTTGGTTTGGAGCATGTGGTATTTGACATGCCTATGAGACATGTAGGTCGTGATGCCCAGGGAGCAGATGGATATACATGTCTGGAATTTAAATGATTCTGGGGACATGATGCAAAGCATTGCCCTTGCTTGCCACCAGCTTATCACCCAAAGCGCTGTATTTAACGTAACGATAGCTGGCATTTGGTTTAGTAAGTCCTTACTAAACGTCAGACACCCTGTTGCACAGGACACATTATGAAATAGGTACTGTTACCATCCCCGATTTAAAGGGGAGGAACCTGAAACTTTTAGGTAATGTACCTAGGCCATGTATCTTGTAAGGGTCAGAGCTGGGATTCAAGCAGCTGTCTAAGTCCACCACTGGTAATCACTATCCTGTGTTACATTGTTTCTCAACTGTTCCAGCCACACCTGCAGTTAAACAGGCACTTTACATCACAAACCAGCACCCATAGATACACACTACCCTGTGTGCACCACTCACACAGGCAATTAAATAAACAGTGAGCCAAACAGTACTCACCCTCACTAAACTGATGCAACCCTATATTTTCTATTCAAATCCATCATTTTTTAAAATGTCGGTTGTTCCCAGGGCGCCTGGGTGTCGGTTTAGTGTCCAACTTCGTCTCAGGTCATGATCTCATGGTCCATGGGTTCAGCCCTGCGTTGGGCTCTGTGCTGACAGATCAGAGCCTGGAGCCTGCTTTGGATTCTGTCTACCTCTCTCTCTGCCCCTCCCCTACTCATGCTCTGTCTCTCTCCATCTCTCAAAAATGAATAAACGTTAAAAAAACATTTTTTTAATGTCAGTTTTTCCCTAGTAAATTGATTTCACAGCCAGAGTCTGAGTCTGGCAAACACTGCTCTATTTTGCTCTCCTGGGGAGAGCATTTCATTTCTATTCCCAGTCCTTGTCATTCCCTGCACCTTTGGAGAAAGAACACTGAAATGGTGCTGCATGTGTCCTACTTTTGTCTCTAGAGAAGGTATTAAAGGTAAAAGCTTGGGAACACTCACTTCCATAGACTGCTTGAGCCTCGTCTTTAATGTGGCTGACCGAGGTCATTGTAGAATGTGCAAAATCACAGCAAAGAATGCAGTGCAAAACAGTGTGAGCAAAATAGTGATTGCCAGTATGAGCTTTAGTGGCACACAGGCCTGGGTTCGTATTCCAGCTCTATACCTTATTAACCGTATAATTTGGGGCAGATACTTTACTTCAGAGGGTATTGTAGAAGGATAAAATTGAAATAGTGTGCTGATTCTTTCAATAGCTACACAAGCCTAGCCCTTAGTAGACTAACTTACAAACTGAATATTCATCTGTAAATGCAAATTAAAATTTGCAGGATATTTAGTAACGACCCAATCATTCAATGATCAGTAAGCTATTAGTAAGTCATTTAAAGGAGACTTTATTTTATTTTATTTTTTTAAATGTTTATTTAATTTGAGAGAAAGAGAGAGAGCAGGGGAGGGGTAGAGGGGGTAGAGAGAGGGAATCCCAAGCAGGCTCTGCACTGTCAGCACAGAGCCCAACGTGGGACTTGAACTCACGAAACTATGAGAGCCGAAACAAGAGTCAGACACTTAACCCACTGAGCCACCCAGGGGCCCCTAAACGAGACTTTGAATATTGATTTTACTTAACACAGGATGAAGTAGGTCTTAGAAGAGCTTGGTGGCTAAATGTCACTAAATATAGCCCTGGGCACAGAGTTGTTTATTTCAGGACATTTGGAGGGGAGGTTACCCTGCGAGTTTTCCTTCAGAGTAGACAGTGTCACTCCAGAACAGCTGTGTTACATGTGCAGGAATCCCAGTGCCCTTACAGGAAATCATCAGTGGAAAGAGCTGTTTGATTAAATACAAACCTATACCGAAACTTATAGGTCCCAGAGCTGATAATGTTTATGAAATGAGAACTCTTCTAGAAGACTTTGAAATTAATGAGGTGAAAAAGTTAGATTCTGTCTCATGAGGGAAGAAAGAACCAGTTCGACGTCGATTAGAGAAGCAAAGTACTGGGTACGAATAAGCTCACAGGCTTACGGTTCTACATTTCCTTTCCCTTTCTTTTAATATAAATCTAATTTAAAAATGGAAATACAGTTCAGAAAGCATTCCTGGTACTTGAACTTTTAACTTTCAGTCCAGTCCCCTTTGACTTTCTCTCATTAATTTTAGATTTCCATCAGGTTGTCACTACTAGTTAAAATTTATCAGGGACATACTCTTAACCCCCAGGTAAATGGTGTCCCAAATGTGAGTACCAAGAAAGATAAATACACTGGACTGAGGATAGAGGTAAGAGAGGGCACAATAAACAGGATGAGAAAATTTTTTTTAATGCTTATTTATTTATTTTTGAGAGAGAGATAGAGAGCGAGCAGGGGAGGGGCAGAGAGAGAGGGAGACAGAATCCCAAGTAGGCTCCGTGCCATCAGCGCAGAGCCCGATGTGGGGCTTGAACCTACAAACCATGAGATCATGACCTGAGCCAAAACCAAGAGTTGGATGCTTAACCAACTGAGCACCCACGCGCCCCTTGGATGAGAAATTCTAAGGACACTCTAGGCTACTGTACCTCTCAGGAGCATGATATCCATGAAGTCTTGCATTCTTTGCCATGCTCAGCATCTAGTAAGGACCCGGACACAGCTCTGTTTACTGAGTGCCTCAACGAGCTGGGCACACCATGCAGGGGGATCCGTTAGTCCTCACAGCAGTCTTTGGAAATGGGTATTGCTATCTTCATTCCATAGATGAGGAAACTGAGGATCAGAGAGGTTAAGAAAGCTGTCCAGGATCACAGAGCTGTTGGGGACAGAGCCACAGTTTGAATACAGGGCCAGTGACTTCGAAGCCTGATCTCCCTTCTCCATGGCCTCTCATGGGCAAGTCTGTACCTGAACTCTAGCAGAAAACACCACCAGTGTTATTTTGCTGAGCACCCCAGCCTGCCAGGCACTAGATTAGTCTGCATAATTCCAAATTAATTCCAAAATATAAAATGGTGTAAAGGACACTGGTTTGAATGAATAGATCACTAAACTGAAATCCCATGGAGGCAGAGGACATATATATTTGGTCCCTCACTGTATATCGGATGCCTAGTATGTGGCTGATCCTCAAAGCATACTTGCTAAATGAATGATTATGTAAAAAATTAATGAACCAACAATTTTAAATGGAATTCAAAGTTCAAGTCCCATTTCTGCAAATTGCTGGGGCTTCGATTTTAGGGAAATCATTTCATTGTCTTAGCCTTAGCGTTACCATCTGCAAGATGAGCATAACACTTTCATAGCCTGCCTTATAGGGGACTGGTCTTTACTGTACCTTGGGACAGCCTGTGGCTGTTTAGAAACTCCTCATCCAGGCGTCCATCCCAAGAATTCTGACTTGATGGGTATGGGTTGTGATCTGGGCATTTAAAGCTCCCTAGGTGGTTCTAAGGGGTAGCACAGTTTGGAACCACTGTCATAGGGATATTCTTTTTGTTTGGGGGGATTGTTAAACACAGCAAAGGAAATAAAACTGCTTTGTAAAATCCAAAGATGCAGTTAAATATAAACAGTTGTTAAAAGTCAGTGAGAATGACTCTGGGCCTAGAACTCCTGCTGCCTAATGACAGAGGAGACGGGTTACTCTGATCTCCTCTGTGCCACATCAGTCATCCGTCTCCAGGACAAATGACCTCCTTCCTGGTTCATCTGATCAGTGGGCAGAATTGAGGCTGAGGCCCAGGAGGAGGAGGATTTGGTTGCCCTCAGGGCTCGAACAGGTTAACAGTGACCTGCTGGACAGTTGCCCTGTTGGATGAACTTGCCTTGGGCAGGTTCACGTGCAGTACTGGCTGCCCCACCCACTCATCCGCACGCACTAGGCATATGTGTACAATGCCTATTCAGAGACCCTCCCAAATGCGCCTGTTTGTTTGATTTTTCCTGGTCATGGTTCACTTTTTGACCCAATCCTCCCAGGCTGGGCCTGTCAAAGAGCTCTGTATTGTTGGAGGAAGGAAGCGGTCCTCCCTTGTCCTCAGCCGGTCCCCTGTCCGTCACCTTCCTCTGCTGCTACTCTGTTGAGGGTCAGCTGAGTAAGAGGGCCATCAGTGTGCCAAGAACAATATTATTTAAATTTTAAATAATGGTCTCTTGGGAAGAAAGGGTCATGAGGCATTCCAACTGCCACAGAGAATTTTGCCAAGAGAATGATTCATAAGCCTTCCAACTATCTACCCCTCTCCCCTTGTTCAGTTAGGACAAAATCCTAAAGTTGCCAAGTATTTCAGGAGCAGATTCTTCCATTTCCCTTGCATGTTGGTCCTTATCCAACAACTCTGCAAAAACCAGTCTTCTGACGGCAAGACAGTTGAAATGGCCATTATTCTCACATGCTTTTGAATAGCATGTATTAGCCATGTGCCCTCAGCATGTCATTGACCTGTCAGAGCCTCAGTCTCTTTTATACCTGGTGATATAACACCTGCCCAATCTAGGACCAGATGCCATGAACCATCTGAGACCATTCCAGAAGTAATAAAGCAGTAGAAATATGCAAGGCATGCTGGACCAAAAGGGCACACAGCTCATATAGTCCTAATCCCTGCCCTCAAGGAACTTACTGCCTTGAAGGGAAAAGAGACAAGAAAGGAAATAAATGCCATCCAGGGCAATTGCTAAGTAGCTTCTAGTCCTGAATCCAGAGGAATTTGAAACAACAACAGTCCCAGTCTTTTTTTTTTTTTTTTTTTTTTAGCCTTTCTGACACTTTTTTGAATTAATGAAATCTCAACATCCCTGTTCTCATTTGACTGATACAGTCACCCAGTGAAGGCAGCAGACTCGGAGAGGTGAAGTAAGTTCCCTAGAGTCCCACAGCCTGGAAGTGGAGGAACTGATGTAGGCCCTTGGCCTGAAGCACCCTTCCCACTCCCCCACACTGGCTGCATGAGCACAGCACCTCTGTGTCGGGGGCCTTATGCCATGGAAGGAAAATGGGATTGTATTTCTCAGTGGAACAGGAACTTTTCCGTACATTTGCAACCCACAGCACCAAAGCCCGGTCTTGGAGCCCAAAACTTGGTTAAGGTTAGCTCTGGGCATAATGAACAGCATATCCTCCACTTTCGGGAATTTACAGTCTGTTTCTGGATCTGTGATTTTGCACCGATCCTAGAAGTGTGTCTGGCGGGAAGGCCATTCTCAGGTCTGTGTCTGTGACGACTTCCTGATGCCTGTGTTTCTAAGATCCCCAAATATCCATCCCAGGAATGTGCTCAGGGGCCCTTCACAAACCTGGGATTCAGTGAGAGAATGGCAACCTCAGTCACCCCACTTTCTACCTACAGCAGTCCATGTCACCCTAACTTATAAAAATCCCAAACGGATAGAGTCATGAAGTACTATGCAAAAGGAGGAGGAAACGCCTTCCAGTCCTCTAGCAGCTAATCAGCTTCAACTGTACGGTTTGGAAGCTGGTGGCACACAGCTCTGTCCCAGCTGCTGCAGTGAACGGATGGAGGAAGTGGGTTATGGCATATGCAGTCCGCTTCAAGCGTGATGTAATGATGGTGGAACGGAATCCCTTTACACGTGTGTCTGCTGTCCTTCTTCCATAGTTATACTGGTCAGAGGAAACACGGCTGCATGTGTGTGACGAGCTGAGTACATGATTGCACGGGTACAAGCGCACCTGCTTGCAGACGGGCTGACTGGCCCAGTGCTGACACAGAGGTCCACTCAGCAGTAGCTGAACTGTTAAGGTTCACTGGCTCTATTTGGAGAAGCAGAATAATTTCATCTCCCCTGAAATAAAAGCCAGCTCGATCCACAACCTGTTGAACCTGTTAACTCTCAGGAGCACTTGCCTTGCTTCAAGAGTGTGAATACTGGAAACATATGGACCTGGGTTCTGCTCCTGCTTCTTCCATCAACTCACTTTGTGACCTTGGGCAAATTAACTTACCCCTCTGGCCTCAGTCTCCTAGTCCATAAATGGGGATACTAATCACACGATTGTTAACCCAGGGTTGCTGTGATGATTGGAGATGACAGGTAGAAAGTGCCTGTCTCAGTGCCTGACACAGCCCAGCTGGTGCTCAATAAAAGCTAATGGTTGCTGCTGTTACTGATGATGATACTGCTGTGCTGTAGCCCCACGTGAGCTGCTTTGAAGTGTCTGCTTTTTACCACCCTGAGTTTATTACCTATAATTAATGCTGAAGAAACCAAACAAAAAATACATTTCATTGCTAAACTGTATGACAGTGACTCTGAGGGAAGGGGGAGAGCTGTGTGAAATGGGGTGTCAGGGACAGCCTCCTGGAGGAGGGGCCCTGGACTGTGGATTGGGAAATGGAGGAGGGAAGCTGTCAAAGCATAGCGGGCAGGGTACAGATGTGAGTCAGTGCATGGCGGCAGAAAGAGTGTGCCCGTCGGGGCATGGAGAGGATGCACAGAGCAGCCAAGGCAGGAGCCTTGCACAGCCGTGGATGGGCAGTTACATTCGATGTGGTGGCATCATTCCAGCCCCTACTCCTCCAGCCCCTTCTGCCAGACTAGCTCCTGACCACTCTTCAGGGCTTATCTCCAGCATCTGCCAGTGAGGTCTTGTGTGCACCCTGTCCCATGGACACAATAGTAATGATAATAGGGAACAACAGCTAGCACTCACGGAGCACCTCCTATGTGCCGGGACCTGTGCTGAGCATTTTACAGGCATTATTTCATTGAATCCCACAACAGGTGAAAGAGATCAGGGCATGGCTTGCTCAGGGAAGAGTCCCAGAATCTCCATTATATGTTAATCCATGTGACTCCTCTAATAGACTCAGGATGGCAGCAACCAACACCTCTTTCCTTTCGAACTCCCCAGTGTCTAACGTGGTATTCCTGGCACAAAGTGGGAACTCATAAATGCATGTGGAATGAATGAGAAGAAATTGTCAAGTGTCCAGCAAGGCTCTGGATCCAGAGGCACCAGACAGGTCACCAAGTGGGTTGGGGAGGCCTGCCCTCAGAGAAGCTAAGTCACAAGGCACCGAGCACTGGGAAGCTTGGATCTCTGAACAGCAGGAGGCTGGGTCAGGGGCACAGCCTGAGGGGCTTGCTGCCCCTGAGCCCTGCCATTTGATGATGGGATCTATTCAGACATCTTCTCTCTGAAGTCAGAAAGTTTTGTCCTGAGAACTTAGGCTATGCTGAGCCCATAGGCAGAGTTCAGTAGCTGGGCTAGAGATCATTCGGAGAAGATGGTAAACTAAGTAAAGTTGGGGGTGACAGTTAAAAGATTAACACTGGTACAGCTAGGCACTGACCAATCAAAACAGTCCCAGGCCTTTAGTTCTAGAATAGGGTCTTGAGGCCACCCACTCTGCCAGACATTAACTCCTCGGTCATTGGATCCTGGCGAGGTCCAGAGATGCCCTGAGAGAAGCCAGAGCTGGGAGGTACACTTGGCTGAGGGAGTGGTCAGAGCAGTGGCTCTGTAACAGTAAAAACATTTTAAGAGTAGTAACTGTAGGTCCCTACTCATGTGGGCTGAATACCACAAGGGTATGAGGTTGAACTATAACGAAGAGAGTCAGCCATTTTTAAAAGCCACTTGTTCTATTTTGAGGGCTTTGTTACAATTCGATAATACAATGCATAACTCTTATTTAACCAGGCACACAGAGACTATAATTTCTCAACGTGGTAAAAATGAATAAGGGCCCCACTGTGAACTCCTCCGTGTTGTACAAGCCCTACTTTTACCTCAGGATTCCTGGTATACCTTATGGGAATTATATGACTTTTTGACATACAGATCAAGAGTCTTGAGTGTCAATTAGCAAATTTTATTTATTTTTTAGAGAAATATAAATTCAAATACTTCTCTGCTATGTGCTAGTGAATCATCTTGCGCTAATCCTATTTTGGAGGCCATCATACAGCTAACGTGCCTGAATTTCTGCTTTACAAACTTGTAAATCTGAAGTTGCCTTCACATTAGCTTCAGGATGAAAAGAAGCTTCTAGAAGTATTTTTTTAATCCCTGAAATTACCAGTTGCTACACAGTCATAATTTTTCCCTCAAATACAAAAGAAGTTGGTGGCAATCAGCCAAGAGAAACACTTAGCCTTGTAGAGAGAAGAGGACTATTATTAAAAGCCACAGCGGTCATTAGCAAAGATGATGTCATAATTCAATGCCTGGGCCTCCCTGGGATCCCCGGGGCCAAGAAGAGACGATCACAGTCTTTACCAAGCCAGTGAACAGTCTCCTGCCTAATGGTGTTTGGTGAAAGTGCTCAGTGTCCAGGGTGGGTGGTTTCCTGCAAAATGATCGGGGACCTCAGTGTTGCACCAGCTTGCAAAGCCGGTGGCCAGCACAGGGGATTTATGAACTGGTGACTTTGGGCTTTGATGAAGAAAAAGTGTGGAATTTTATGTGTGAACAGTACTTTGAGAATTCTTTGTGAGTCATACTTTCAAACACAGTGGAGCCTATCTTAGGATAGAACTTTCTTACACCTCCAGCACATCGGAGAGGGGGGGAACAACTCTTTAGGATTTTCACTAAGCTGAGATGTCTTTATTGCTTTTTAAAAACACTGGAGGAGCCCAGTATTCATGGTTTTAGAGATTACAAAACAAAAACAAAGAGAAAATTGGGAGTAACCAAGGAGTCTAACTTTTATTCACTTCTTTATTTTTCTTTCTTTCTTTCCACTTCTCTGTCACCACCTGTATCCCAACTCACATTTTCTGAGGCCTATCCACCAAGGCCCTGGTAGGGAAATATGGTAATGGCAACACATGAAGCCTGTGATCACATCTTGGTTCTGTCACTTGCCCCTAGTCAATGAAATCATGAAGAAATGATTGGCACCAAATGTGCTCACTGATTGTAAGATGCATCCTAGTTAAGAAGCAATGAAATACAGGCCACAGCTGGGCAACTTCCAGAGCATGATATAACCTCTCTTGGTTAGCCATCTCCTCTAGAAAGGTTGTAGAACCTCATCTAGTAGAGGTTGTAAAACCTCCACACAGTGTGGTTGTAAGGATAAGGTAAGATTGGGTATTTATGAGACCCCTTTCTTGGAGCTGATGATGGCAACAATCCTAACGTGTGGACGATCAGCATGCGGGCTTGCATCTCCGTCATTACCGAACTCTCTCTAACAGAGCTTGTAATAATCGTAGTAGAGGAGGTATTTTTCAGCTGGCAGGGCAATGCGGGGAGCTCTGGTGTCCAGGGGCTCTGGGGGCAGCTAGACTGCCCTGGGAACAATCTAGCTCTCGCTTACCACGCATAGCCTTCCCCACTTGTGGGAGGAACCTTGCGCTACCTGGGGCTCATTGTGGATGGAGGGCTTAACCAGAGTTGCTCCAGGTGCCATCAGCTTCGGATACGATGGCAGCCACACTGACAGAATAAGCAATTAACTAATTAATTAAAAACTGCTCTCAGTCCCCTACAAAACCCCTGTGGAGATTCTGCTCCCTTCCTTGTTGATGTCCTCCACCCGTGGCAGCCACTCAGGAGCTTGCTACTGTCGTCACTCCCAGGACCCTTCATGAGAAAGCCAGGAGCTTCTAGGCTGTGCCGCCCGAGCTCTACACAGAAAAGGTCTTCTTCACACCGTGGGTGGCACTCTATCATGCTGGGATAAAGGTAGGGCAGCTGTGGTCCCCGTGTCTCCCAGTGTCCCTTAGAGAACAGTCCCTGAACTTCGGCCAGCAGACGCTGTCTCCAGAGGGCTTAACAGGCCAGGGAGCAGATTCCGTGACGTCCCACTTGTTCCCCATCTCCCTGCCCGCGCCCAAACCAGAAAAAGCTTGTTTGTGAAAGACTCTGGTAAGAGAATGAAAAGACCAGCCGCATACTCAGAGACATAGTTATAACGTACATGTCTGATACAAGATTTGGATCCAAAACACACAAAGAATTCTTTTAAGACAGCTTTATTGAGTTATAATTCACCCATGTAAAGTGTACATCTTAATGGTTTAGGGTATGTTATTAATTCTTTTTAAAGTTGTGGTAAAGTATAACAAAATTTGCCATTTTAACCATTCTTAAGTGTACAATTAAGTGGCATCAAGTGTATTCACAAAGTTGTCCAACCGTCACCGCTGTCCATTTCCAAAGTTTTTCATCATATCCCAAACAGAAATTCTGTAACCGTTAAGCAATAACTTACCCCCTCTCAGCCCTTAGTAATCTTAATCTACGCTGTCTCTGTGAATTTACCTATTTTGACATTTCATGTAAGTGGAATCCTGTATTTGTCCTTCCATACCTCGCTTATTTCATTTAGCATGTCATTTTCAGGGTTCACCCATGTAGCAGCATGTATCAGAACTTCATTCCTTTTTACACTTGACTAAATCTTCATTGTTCCTGTATACATTTTGTTTATCTCCTCATACGTTGGGTTGATTCCACCTTTTAGCTATTGTGAATAATGCTGCATTGGATGTTGGTGTACAAGTGTCTATTCAAGTCCTTGTTTTCCATTCCTTTGGGTATATATCTGGGTGTGAGTTGCTGGGGTCATCTGGTAATTCTATGTTTAGCTTTGAGGAACTGCTAAACTATTTTTCCATAGAGGCTGCAACACTTTCCATTCGTACCAGCAGTGTATGAGGGTTTTAATTTTTCCACAGCCTCATCAACACTTGTCATTTACTGTTGTTATTACAGCCATTCTAGTGGGTATGAAATGGTATTTCATTGTAGTTTTGATTTGTATTTTCCTAATGATTAATGATGCTGACCGTTTTTCATGTGTTATTGGCCATTTATGTATCTTCTTTGGAGCAATGTGTATTCAAGTTATTTATTTGCCCATTTTTCAATTGGGTTGTTTTTTGTTGGTTCTGTTATAGCAATTATTTATAGATTCTAGATATTAAATGCCTTATGTTATTTCCAAATATTTCTCCCATTCTCTAAGTTGTCTTTTCACTTTCTTAATAGTTAGTGTCCTTTTTGCACGAAAGTTTTCAAATGAAGTCTATTTACTTAATTTTTCCTTTGTTACTGGTGCTTTTAATATCACATCGAAGAACTCATAGCTATATCCAAGGTCATGAAGGTTTATCCCTGTGTTTTCTTCCAAGAGTTTTATGATTTTAGCTCTTATACTTAGGTTATTGATCCACTTTTTGTTAATTTTTGTATTGAGTATGAGGTAGGGATCCAACTTTATTCTTTCGCATGTGGAAATCCAGTTATCCCAGCACATGTCTTTAAGAGACTGTTCTTTCCCCCATTGAATGAACTCAGCATTCTTGTCAAAAAGCAATTTGCCGTCAATGTATGAGTTTATTTCTGAACTCTTGATTCTATTCTGTTGATCTATTTATCTATCCTTAGGCTAGTACCCTGTTTGGATTATTGTAGCTTTGTGTTACATTTTAAAATCTTCTTTTTTAAAGATGGTTTGTGGGGGCACCTGGGTGGCTCAGTCAGTTAAGCATCCAACTCTTGATTTCTGCTCAGATCATGACTTCATGGTTCATGAGTACAGAGCCCCGGGTCAGGCTCTGTACTGACAGTACGGAGCCTGCTTGGGATTGTCTCTCTCCTCTCTTTGCCCCTCCCCCATCCATGCACACTCTCTCTCTCTCTCTCTCTCTCTGTCTCTCTCTCTCTCTCTTTCAAAATAAATAAATAAATGAATAAATAAATAAATAAATAAACTTAAAATAATGGTTTTGTTTCCTGTCACACATATAAGTCCTTCATCCATTTTGAGTTTATTTTTGTGAATGGTGTAAGAAAGTGGTCTAGTTTCATTGTCCTGCATGTTGCTGTCCAGCAATTTCTTACTTGACACATCTCCAAAGACAAGGGAATTAAAAGCAAAAATGAACTATTGGGACCTCACGAAGATAAGCTTCTACACAGCAAAGGAAACAATCAACAAAACTAAAAGGCAGCTGATGGAATGGGAAAAGATATTTGCAAATAACATATCGGATAAAGGGCTAGTATCCAGAACCTATAAAGAACTCACCAAACTCAATACCCAAAAAACAAATAATCCAGTGAAGAAATGGGCAGAAGACATGAATAGATACTTCTCTAAAGAAGACATCCAGATGGCCAACAGGCACATGAAAAGATGCTCAACATCACTCCTCATCAGGGAAATACAAATCAAAACCACATTGAGATATCACCTCATACCAGTTAGAGTGGCTAAAATGAACAAATCAGGAGACTATAGATGGTGGAGAGGGTGTGGAGAAACAGGAACCCTCTTGCACTGTTGGTGGGAATGCAAACTGGCACAGCCACTCTGGAAAAGAGCATGGAGGTTCCTCAAAAAATTAAAAACAGATCTACCCTATTACCCAGCAATAGCACTGCTGGGAATTTACCCAAGGGATAACAGGAGTGCTGATGCCTAGGGGCACTTGTACCCCAATATTTATAGCAGCACTTTCAACAATAGCCAAATTATGGAAAGAGCCTAAATGTCCATCAACTGATGAATGGATAAAGAAGTTGTGGTTTACATATGGAATACTAGTTGGCAATGAGAAAGTATGAAATGTGGCCATTTGTAGCAACGTGGATGGAACTGGAGAGTGTTATGCTAAGTGAAATAAGCCATACAGAGAAAGACAGATACCATATGTTTTCACTCTTATGTGGATCCTGAGAAACTTAACAGAAGACCATGGGGGGAGGGGAAGGGAAAAAAAAAAGGTTAGAGAGGGAAAGAGCCAAACCATAAGAGACTCTTAAAAACTGAGAATAAACTGAGGGTTGATGGGGGGTGGGAGGGAGGAGAGGGTGGGTGATGGGTATTGAGGAGGGCACCTGTTGGGATGAGCACTGGGTGTTGTATGGAAATCGATGTGACAATAAATTTCATATTAAAAAATAAATTAAATTAAATTAAATTAAATTAAATTAAATTAAATTAAATAATGGTTTTGTTTGTCCAGGGCCCCTTGCTATTGCATATGAATTTGAGGATTGACTTTTCTATTTCTGCAAAAGAGGTCGTTTGAGTTTTGATATGGGTTACATTGAAACTCAGATCAAAGAAATGTTCAAACTTAACATTAGGGAAAACAAGCAAAAAAATGGGCAAAAATCTGAGCAGATACCTCACCAAAAAAGGTACACAGACGGAAAATAAGCATATGAAAAAATGCTCACCATTAATATGTCAATAGAGAGTTACAGATTAAAACTACAATAATATGCCATTACAGTTCTATTACAATGACTAAAATTTAAAAAACTGGCAGTACCAAATGCTAGAAAGGATATGGAGCAATAGAAACTCCATTGCTGCGGTGGGAATGCAAAATAGCACAGCCACTTTAGAAAACAGTTTGGCAGTTTGTGTAAAAAGCTAAACATAGCCTTACCATATGATCTAGCACTTGCACTCCTACGTATTTACTCAATTGATTTGAAAACTTATGTCTGCACAAAAACCTGCACATGAATATTTATAGCAACTTTATTTATATTCACCAAAAACTGGAAGCAACCAAGATGAATAGATAAACGGAGAAACTAGGGGACAGCCAGACCATGGAATGTCCTCCCATGATAAGAAGAAATGAGTTAGGAAGCCGCAGAAATAGATGGATGAACCTTATGTGCTTCTGGCTAAGTGAAATTAGCCAATCTGGAAAGGCTACATACTGTGTGATTCCAGTTGTGTGACATTCTGGGAAAGATAAAACTGTACAGACAGCCAAAAAATCAGTAGTTGCCAGAGGTCCAGGGGGAGGAAGGGAGGGATGAATAGGTAAAGCACATGGAATATTTAGAGCTGTGAGACTATTTTGCATGATGCCATAATGTTGGATTCAAGACCTTATGCATTTGTCAAAACTCCTACAACTTTACAGTACAAAGAATGGATCTTAGTGTATCCAGATTTTTTTTCCAAATCATTTAATAGGCTACTGGATCAAATGCACACTGTAACATGAGAATGTAACTGTGTTATATCATACATAGATGTATGATACAACCTCAGTGAAGGAGTGGAAGGAAAAGTGCTGACCTAAGTAGCTGTGGAAATAAGTGAAGTTTGGAAGACTAAAGGCAAAAGGAACAGCTTATAAGCACTATAATCTAGTGTATTAAGTTGTTTCCCATGGTGGCATGGGTTAACAATTCTGATACCAAATGTGTATACTGGAATTGAGTAATTAAGTACATGGGTGGCATGTACTTAGTGTTGGGAGCTTAGTCTCTCACTGGTGCAGTAAGAATTTACAGATTAGCAAAGTGATGAGGCTAGAATGATCCATGCAGTAATGGATTAGAGATATTACTATGAAGTTATGTTTAGCTTAATATAGATTCATTTCCTTGCTCTTTTAGCTGAGAGGGACTAGAAACAATAAAACCCCAGTAGTAAGTAGCACATGTATTGAGTAGAGACCAGACCTTGGTTTCCAATGCCATGTTTCAAAGAAGGAATTAGGTCTCCTTGAATGAATGGCTGATTCTAGGACCAGAGCAGGCTATAACATAAAAGGTGATCCTAGATCATCTTGTGCCAGAAAGTAAGAAGTAGATGAAAGAAAGAGAGAGAGAAAGAGATGGAGGGAGGGAGGCAGGAAGAAAGTGAGAGAAAGAAAAGAGAAGAAAAGAAAAAGAAGGAAGGAAGAGAGAGAAAGAAAGAAAGAGAGAGGAAGGAAGGAAGAGAAAGAGGGAGTGAGGAGGAAGGAATTAGGGGAATATGTCAAAGGGACACAGGAGCCATCTGAAAGAGTTCCCAATGGCCAAAGCTGGAACAATTTGAGCAACAAAATAAATATTGGATTATAACCCAAAGCATAAAATAAATACGCATGAGTCCATTCTAATATAAATAAATGATTGAATAAATAAATGGGGAGAAGGGACAAATCTTGCATGCAGAAGATTCCAAAAAAGGAGTCACTTTACGGTGGAGAACCCTGACAAGCACTACCCAGCCAGGTGATCAGGGTCACGATCAAGGTTGATATCAACAGTGATAAATCGTGTTGACAGTATGTATCTTGATCTGATGTGTAAAATGGCACTTTGTGTCTTCCTTCTAAAAACCCATAACCCCAGTAGAGTCATGAAAAAAACATCAGACATATTCCATAGAAGGGTATTGTATAAAATACATGACCAGTACTCCTCAAAACTCTCAGTCATCAAAAACAAGGAAGGTCTGATAAACTGTCAGACAGAGGAGCCTAAGGAGACATGATCACTAGATGTAGTGTGGGATCCTGCAAAAAGAACAACAGAAAGGGCCATAGGTAAAAACTAAGGAAGGCTATGGGGCACCTGTGGCTCAGTTGGTTGAGTGCCTGAGTCTTGATTCCAACTCAGGTCATGATCCGAGGGTTGTGGGATTGAGTCCTGCATCAGCCTCCACGTTGAGCATGGTGCCTACTTAAGATGCTCTCTCTGCCCCACCCCCCGCCCCTCTTCCCTGCTCATTTGCTCTCTAAAACAAAAAAAACCTCAAGGAAGCCTGAATAAACTATGGCGTTTGCTTCATAATAACATGTCACTATAGGTTCTTGAGCTCTAACAAATGTACTGAAGTGATAGACGATATTAATAATAGAAATTGGCTGAGGGGATATATGGGAACTCTCTGTACTGTCTTCTCATTTTTTCTGTAAATCCAAAATTGTTCTAAAAAGTAAAACACATTTAAAAAAAAAAAACCAAAAACTAACCAAAAAAACTGACCACGTAGATATTTTCCTCATTCTTCCGGGAAGAATCTGAAACTCAGAAGAATCCAAGTACTTAGCACAAGATTGCCCGTCATTTAAATGGCAGAGGTGGGATTCAAATGCAGGGCCCACTGTTGAATCAGTGACTTTTGCCTGTCTGTGAATGGAACCTTTCTGTTCTGTAGTTTTACACATATCCCTTCGCATGTGTGTTTCTTTCTTGTTCTTCCCAGGGGATGGCCTTTACACTTGAAGAAAGGCTGCAGCTTGGAATCCACGGCCTGATTCCCCCCTGCTTCCTGAGCCAGGACGTCCAGCTTCTCCGGATCATGAGATACTATGAGCGGCAGCAGAGCGACCTGGACAAGTCAGTGCCTAGATCTGCTCTCTCTACTCGAGCCACAGGCTGAGCTGTTTCTTGTGGCCCATACAAGGTTCTCTTGGTTCTCTGCAGCAGGGAAAGGCTGAGAGCCCTGAGACATCCCAGACCCAGTCCTGTCTTCCACAGGATGGTGGTCTCCCTGAGGGACAGGGCTTGTTATGATAGAGGCACCGTAGACATGTCTTGGGAGAACTGGGAAGGGAGACTGACGTCCAACCAGTGGAATCTGGTTGGGCCTCTGGGAAGTGATGGTATCTGAGTCAGCCAGAGAAGCACTGATGGGACTTCAGCAGACGGCACTGGGGTTCATGGAAGGCATTTCACTCAACAGGGAGAAGGGGAGCAAGGGGGAGAAGGGGAGCAAGGTGGGTCAAGGAAGTGGTACATGGCCCAGGTTCCTACAGTAAGGGGAATGTGTGGGAGAAGAGGGGAAATGCACAATGACACCTCCGAAGGGACCTCAGATGTCGTATGTTAGAGGTTTATGGGAGCCGTTAATAACCCTGCCTCCCCTCTGGGTTCTCCCAGTGGGGGTACTACACGAAGAGCCAAATGAGGGATCATAGGGTCAGCTTTGTCAGTTTTACTAAAGAAGGTGGTGACCTCCCACGTCACATGGCTGTGAATTGGTACAGCCAGGATTTGAACACAGTTCGCTCCAGAGTCTGCTTTTAATTGCTCTGCTGTGCCATAGCTAAGAGGCATTAGAGCTCAGTGGCTGTAAGACTAGACTCTAGTATTAGACTGAGTTCAAATCCTCATTCTATCACTTAACAGCAAAACTTACTCAGCCCCTCTGGTTCATTGCTCATCTGTACCATACCAGTGGTATCTAACTCATAGGGTTATGATAAGGCCTTAAATGCATTAGTATTTGTAATGTGCTCAGAATAGTTACATAGTAACTGTAACTTACAACACTAGGCACTGTGCAAAAGCGTGCAAAAATAAATACAGCGCCTTGCTGGGCTCCGGCAGAAATTTGGGGAGAAGATAAGAGACCCCCCCCCAAATATCTGTAGAGCTTCATGGCCAAGACTTTGGGTCATTGATGGTGTGGGTGTCCCCCTCAGCAGGATGTCAAATCCTGCACCTGTCTTCCCATGCTTCCCCCATAGAGTCCATTTTTTCTAAATTGTAGTGAATAATGAAAGCTCTGCTTCCCCCCTTCCCTCTATTCCGGAACAGGTAAACTCTATGGGTATCACTCCCATTAACTCCAAGGCCATACTGCAGCCCAGGTCAAATATTCTTTCCTTCTTGTTTATTCCTCTCAGGGTAACTATGTCACCCTGAAGACCAAACCAGAAAGTACAGGATTAATCCAACCAACAGCATTACACATGTTCTAACTTTGAACAATCTGAACTTCCCCTGTTTGTTAAATTTACAAAGAATTAAAGTCTAATGTGAAATCCTTTTTCCTAAGAATTAAAAGTCCTAAACCCTTCCCTGTCCCCAGTTTTTTTCAGCTAGATAGACTTTACTCATATGCCTGGGAAGACATGCCAGGCTCAGGGAGCAGGGGACGTGCCTGATACTGGCTGCTCTACAGGGCTTGCTCCTGATGGTCTGTTGACTCCTCTGACCCACTCATTCCCAGAGTCCCTTATTTCAGCAGGCGCTCAGGGAAATGCTAAGGAAGCTCCCTGGCTTCTTTCCAGTAAGGGTAATGGTATGCTGGTAAATTTATAGTAACTGGTTCTGGGGCATGAGGAGAACACTGATTTATAGCATTGGCCAATTTCCATGATATAAATACTCCCAACCATGACCGATTTCAAGTTATCAACTTGATATCACTGGATGCAGAACTGGGAAGAGATGTGTGCAAATGGCTACTGAGTAAGGGAATGAGCTCAGAACACTAGTAACGAGCTGAGATCCTGGCTACGCAAGCAGAAATCCTCCCTTCCTTCTAAAACACTGTTTTTAGTTCTAGACCAGGGCCTTTGGTAGGGAAGAGGCTGAGGCCCCGGGAAGTCACATGACTTCCCCAGAGTCACAATGCTAGTTAACAGCAGAACTGGGGTTCAAACCCAGGACCCTGATACCATGTGAGGGATCATTCCCCTCTGGGTACCTCTCTCCCACCCCATTCCATGCCAGGGCTCAAGTGCCTCCATACTCTCCTACACTGTTGTCCAGAACGGGTGTGATATCAGTAGTCACCAACACCTCACCTTGAATTTCAGCCCTTGGGTTTTTTTCCCCCAGGGTTTTTGCATTTTCAGGACTCTGAATGAAAGGCTTTTTTCCTGGCTTACTGATTTCAGGCTTCAGGGAATAGGTGAGAAAGAGATTTTTTTTGGAGCACACCTCCTGAGGTCAAGTGGTACTCAGCCACTCGGGGAGCTCTGCTTGTGACAGGGACCAGCCCTTTGTAGTGGGAAAGTCCAGCTCTGGTGTGTTCTGTATTTTCCTCGACTCTATGCCACCTCCAGCATATTATTATTTTTTCTTTTTAAATTTTTTTTAATGTTTATTTTTTAGAGAGAGAGAGAAATAGAGACAGCACGAATGGGGGAGGGGCAGAGAGCGAAAGGGAGACACAGAATCTGAAACAGGCTCCAGGCTCTGAACTGTCAGCACAGAGCCTGATGAGGGGCTCGAACTCTGACTGGCAAGATCATGACCTGAGCGAAAGTCAAGAAGCTTAACTGACTGAGCCACCTAAGCGCCCCTATTATTTTTTCATTCAGTAATGTCCACACAGTAATAACATAACTAACCATCTTGCATCATGGTTGTGATTCTGGAGTCAGATTGCTTAAGTTCAAATCCATTTCATTTCTCTGTGCCTTACCCTCCTTATCTATAAAACAGCCAGAATTATAGGACCTACCTCACAAGTCTTTGGGGGTTTTAAATGAGTTAATATAAAATGTTTAGAATAGTGTCTATGCCATGAATAATGATAAGTACTATAAGGCAGACAATATCCTCCACATTTTACAAGAAATGAGACCCATGCTTAGGGGAGATAGTGATTTGCCCATGAACGTGCCATTGTAAGTAGCTGAACGGGAGCCCTGGGTCTTTGCATCAAGGGACCTCTGCTCTGCCACTATGGTGCTCATGTGACCAGTGTGATTCTCGTCTCCCTTTCCAAGGTACATCATTCTCATGACACTCCAGGACCGGAACGAGAAGCTCTTCTACCGAGTGCTGACGTCAGACGTGGAGAAATTCATGCCCATCGTGTACACCCCCACCGTGGGGCTGGCCTGTCAGCACTATGGCCTGACCTTCCGCAGGCCCCGGTGAGCCATCCTGGGGCGTGGGCTCAGGGAGGGGCCGTCTCATGTTGGGGAATCTATTCTTCCCTCTGGCCTTGCTTAATGGGACTCTGGAGGCTATTCCTGGTTGCGCCAAAGGCTCGACAAGACATTTGATCTTAAGCTCTTGCTCAGGAAATTACTCCACGCCCAGAGAAATGAGCTGAGAGAGGGTCTAGCAAGGGAATAACAGAGCCCTTCCACCTCCCAATGATAAATGCTCAACATGTTGTTCAAAGTTGGCCTGAAAGGTATTTCAGATTGTTTTTCTCTCATTATCTACCTACCACCTACCCCGTCTCTTGTCATCTCCACAGTGCCGACGGCTCTCTTGCCAGTTCGGGCCAATGAATAATGGAGTGTTGGATACCAAAGACTGAATTCTTTTGCTGACTCAAAGAAGCAGTATTCCTTCATTTGGGCTTGACTCAGATTCCACTTAAAATGTCATTTTATTAGACAAAAATTTGGCACTACAGTTTCTTTCAGAGCCAAAGAATTTAGAGGGCAGTCTTTCTAAAAAGATTGCTTGTGTTTTTTTTTTTCATGATGAGTTCAGAATATATATTTTTAAAAAGGTATAAAAAAGGAAAAATGAGAGTGTTTTCCAAAGATCCTCAGTGCAAGGTGCCTGGTTATTATCAATACATATTTCTAGCACTGCTGATAAAAGACTGGCCTGGGTTTATTATATGTAATGGACCACTGTTTTAGTCTGTGTTAGAATATGTTAAGATACAGTGTGCTGTGCACTGATGTGTAATTTATGTTTGCATAGAATTTATAAATCCTTTGGTATATGAGGAGCATGTAATCATGGATCTAGAACATCTTTTGTTGATTTGGAAAAACATTGTTCCAGTTGTGAAGCCAGCATTTGGGATGAGCCTGCCGCCTGAGCACGTGGAGGCCCTGATGCCGGTTCTTTTCCTCTTCTGGCCCCACTGTCACCTTTGGCCAAGGGCAGTGTGTCATGTCTCATCTTCTTGGGGTGGGGGTGGGGTCCAGCTGTTGAAGCAGACCTGACCTCATCACTCAGAGCAGCCATGGAGTGTCTGAATGGCTCAGTCAGTTAAACGTCTGACTCCTGATTTTGGGCTCGGGTCATGATCTCATGGTTTGTGGGATTGAGCCCTGCCTCAGTCTCTGTGCTGAGCATGGAGCGTGCTCAGGATTTTCGCTCTCTCTCTTCCCCCTCCCCACTCACTCACTGTCTCTGTCTCTCTAAAAACAAAGTAAATAAACTTAAAAAAAAAAAAAAAGGAGCCATTCTTCTGTAGTCCTATGGGGGGACTGCACCCAGACCCTGTAGCAGTGGTCTTCAACCTGCCTTTTTCAAGAGGAAAGAGACTCCTTTTCTCTTACTCTCATCTGAAACCAGTAGTGGCAGAGACCTTGGGAGCTGCTAGAACATTTCTAAAGGATGTAGGACCCTGTTTACCTGCCAGTTCTTACTCAGAAATGATCCTCCCAGGTCCTCCCTCCTGCAGGGTGCAGGTCAGCTCATTTCCCTCCTCCAAGGCCATCAGCAGCCTCCAAGTCTTAAAGAAACAAGTCCAGCACTTTGATGAAAGTAAGCCTGTCACAGCCCAGCTCCGGCCCAGAAATCCCATGCTCTGGCTACACTGATCTGTTCCTCATGGCCAAGTACGTCTGGTGCTCTAATCCTCTGTGCCTTTGCACATGTGTTCCTCTCTGCCTCAGACATCTGCATTCTCTTCTTTCCTTGTTCTCTGTCCATCAGAATTGTTGCTAGCCTTCAAGGTCACCCAAGAGTCAGCTTCTCTGCCCTCCCTGATCCACCAGGGCTGAACTGCTCACTCCTTCCTTTGCCTCCCCCTCAATTCATTACATGTAGTTCCATTCCATAGTTACATTTTTTGTGCTTCATGTTTTTAATTATTTGTATATCAGCCCCCTCTACCAGAACACAGATTTCTTGAGGTGTTAGTCACTATGTCAGATCCATTTGCATATACTACACCAGTACTTGGCAAGCACTTGACACTGATGGGAAAGTAGCATTGTGTACTGACTAGAAAGAGCTACGTCTTTGCTGTCAGCCCTGACTTTTAGTCTCCTTGACCTTGGGCAATTTCCTTATCCTCTCTCAGCCTTAATTTCAACATTTGTAAAATGAAGGTAATAATACTACCTATATCAACTAGTCATTGTGAGAGTAAAATGTGATGTGTGGATTAGGTATCTGTCATACATGTGAGTGTTTATTTGTCTTCAGTGACTGTTGTAGGAGGAAGGAAAAATTGCTACATGTAGCGTCATACATACACACTTTTACATTTTTAAAAAGAAAATTGAGTCATTGAACATTTAATGAACTCATATGTTTAACTACAGACACAATTGGACTCTTCCAGAACCTACTGTTTCCTGAAGTCCTTCAGCCCTTATGACATGGCTCACTGCCTGTACTGGCTGGCCACTGAGGTCCTGTGGAAATGCAAGGCTATCCCACTCCCAGGCTACAATCTAGATTGTAGATTTGGTTGTTGGTTCCGGATGAACCAGTTACTAGGATCAGGATCCTGCACATACAACAGGTTCTTAAGGTAGACTTTGCCTCCAGAACCCACTCTAGAATCCAGGGAACACACAAAACTGAACTTGAGTTAATGGACACTTATTGATGGAATTTGAAGTAGGGTTCGTGGGAAAATGGCCAAGAAAATTCTTGAGATGTCTTTGGTGCAAAAAAGGTGATTTTACTGAAGCACGGGGACAGGACCTGTGGGCAGAAGGAGCTGCACTAGGGTTGTGAGGAACAACTGATTATATACTCTCAAGTTTGTGCAGGGAGGGGAGGTAGAGTAACATAAGTCTCCAAGGAATTTCTGGATGCTGGAAGCAAGGTCTCATAGGACCCTAAAGATTTAGCTATTGTCAAGATAAGGTTGCTTTTAGTTTTTAAGGAAGTGTAAACATTAAGGCATTAAGGCAGCCATAAGCTTCTTGGGGAGCGTTACACACTGCATGTCTCTGACATCTATCAGTGGTCTGCATGCTATGATGAGGGAATTTAATTTGAACTGCATTTCTCTTCCCTTTGTTTCCCTCATCACTGATGGAGCAACTACTAGGTGCTGGGCATCATGTTACATGCTGTGAAATTACCCCCCAAAGAACAAAATATGGTTCTTGACCTCAAGCACAGTGAAGGGCCAGGCAATAATGATATAAGTTAAATATAATAAAAGTTTAAAAAATAAGAGATTTAATAGAGACAAAGAATTACAGGAGTCCATGGGAGAGAGAAATTTCTTTTCCCTGGAGGTGGTAGGAATGCTTCACAGAAGAGATGATATTTGAGCTGGTCCCTGAAGGTTGGATAGGAATTCTGTGGGTAAAGAAGAAGGGAATGGCCATTCCAGGAAAGGGCTTGGTATTATAGGTTTTATAGACACCTGGGTGGTCAGCTCACTTGGGTATCTCCCCACCTCCTGTGCCTGGCAAGGAGGGTCAGGGGAGGGGAGATAAGCTTTTACATCCATTGGCTCATAGTGGATCCTCCCAATGTCCTGTCAGGTTAGTCTGGGAACAGTACCTCCATTTCACAGATGAGGAAACTGAGGTGGCCAGAGGAAAGGAACTTGTGTAAGATCTAACTGGTAGTTAGAATTCTGGCTACCAGAGTCAGGGAAAGCCACACCAAAGAGATGACATTTGAGCTGGGCTGTAAAAGATGAAAGCAAAGAATTGAGACGAAAAGCATTTGTTTACAGTGATCCAGGCACACCCTTCTCTCCCTTGCTAGAATGCAAGTCCTCTAGGACCCCACGGTGGGTGAAACAGGAAAATAGAGGGGTAGGAGAATTGGCCAGTGGCTCTGCCCAAAAAGAGGAACGAGCTTGGTCTCCTTCCCACGACACAAGGTGTTTGGAGTCACAGGGAGAGCTGTGTCCACCTGGATTCAGGACCCGTTGGCAGTTCTCCAATGGCTCAGCAATGGAGAGGGGCATGGTGGCAGAGTGGGGGTTCATATGGGTGGAAACAAGGCCCTGCCAACCATTGAGCCCAGAGAACCAGGCCAGCCCTGAGTGAGGGCCGTCAGGGTACTACAGAAGCTGGACACACAGTGGGGAAAACAAGAGTGCCATGGTCCCAGCCCAAGGTGTGCAGTTGAACTGGAGCAGGAAAAAAGCATCATAGTAATGCATAACTGTTTGCTGAAGGTCAGGCACATCCTAAAGTCTTTGCATATTAACTTATTTAATTCTCACAATCCCCTAAGAGGTAGTTACTACTGCCATCCCATTTGTAGATGGGAACACTGAGACACAGAGAAATAACTTGTCCCAAATCACACAGCTCATAACCAGCAAAGCCAGAACTCAGACCCACGCAGTCTGAACTAGAACGTGGACAGGTAACCACTGCACTACACTGCCTGCTGTGGTTTGGGACTGTGCACATTTATTTGGTGGGCATTTAGGGATGGGTGCCCTTGCAGCTGCAGGAATGCTTGATTGCTCAGGACTCTTTGGTGGGGATTGCTACATAACCTTTTCCTGAGCCTCTCCTGGGAGAGAATGATCCAGCTAGGTCCTGAGCCTGAGGCTCTGCGGGGCTGAGGCAGGTGTGGGCAGACTGAACTGTGTTCTTGGATTCTTCCCTCACACTCTTGGTACAGACTTCCCGCATATGTTTTGCACAAACCCTTCTTCAGATGATTACCCAATTAAGCTACTTGACATGTGACAGTCTGAGCTGTTGCACCAGGTTTCCATTTGGCTGCTTTCCAGGTGTTGATTCCACACCTGCCTTGCTCCTGAAGGAAATGGGAGTTTGGGCTCCACCCCAGCCCTGAGCTTCATCTGAGGCCTGGCTTGGAATGGCTTTATGGATTAGCATCTGAAGGGAGGACAGCCCCAAGGCCAGGAGGGAGAGAGCCAGCTCCTTCTCAGTTTCTGAACTGATAAACATTCCTGCCAGGTTCCCAGGAACAATGGAGTCCTCTGTGAAAGGGCCTGTCCCCCTCCAAAGCTAATTAGGTCCAGCTGATGCTAAAATGGAACTTCCAAAGTGCCTCGGGCTCTGCATCGCCTCACAGCCTTGAGGGAGATGCTAGACTATCTCTGGGGCACCTGAGTATCCCTGGGTGGATAAACACAGCTGCAGGTTCTAGATTCTGTGGAGCCTCCTCTGCCCCTTCCTGCCTCACCCTTTGTACCTCCCGTGAGTGCTTCTCCATGGGCCATAGATACTGGATAGCCTGGCTTGAAGGAATGGCCTTGAATGTCATTAACATGTGCAAGCCCAGGGTGAGGCCAGGCAGGAGTCCAAGATGCAACTCAGCTAAGGAGGGGCTATGATGGGAAAGCCAGTATGGTGTAGGCTGCTGTCCAGTGTGGGAGAATACCCTCCCTTCCCTAGGCACCTCCATCTTGACCAACCTTGTCTTCACCTTCATCGTCTTGGGATCTAACAGATATGCACATGCCTGTAACCCTGACATTTCCCAGCCTCTGTGTGGGATCCCATCCACATGGGCGGTGAGGGCTGGGTTATGGGTAGTAGAAGGAGCATAGACTTTGAAGCAGGAAGACTTGGACTTGAATCCCAGTTTTTGATGACTTATGACCATTTAGTGACCCCCCCCCCCCCACACACACACACAGTCTCCTCCTGTGTAAAATGGGAATGATGCTTGTTCATGTGGCTGCTTACGAGGATTCAGTGCGATT
This sequence comes from Panthera tigris, assembly GCF_018350195.1. Taxonomy (NCBI): domain Eukaryota; kingdom Metazoa; phylum Chordata; class Mammalia; order Carnivora; family Felidae; genus Panthera; species Panthera tigris. The sequence continues at coordinate 45,760,705 of NC_056669.1, forward strand.
CCATGTGTAAAAGGCCCAGCCCTAACAGGTGCTCAGCAGCTGTGACCTGCTCAAGACACCACCCTCAGGGTCTGTCATCTGACTCTGAGTCACCCTACCCAAGAGTCTGAAGGGTAAACCAGCTGAGGGCATCTTGGCCCTCTGAAGTGCCCCCATTCCTCTGTTGTGTGATACAGACCTGAAAAGATCCATACTTGTGCCTAACTAGCAAACCTGTTAGCAGGTAAGGGGAAGATGTGGAGGGAGAGGTGAGGGTAGGAAGTGGGCCTTGGCTTCACTGGTGGTCGAGATCCTGTAGAAGATACCTGAAGTCAGGTTTGGATTTGGACAAAGCCAGCAGCCCTTGGCCCTGAGCCAGGCTGTTGTCTTTCTTATCTGCAGGCAGGTGGGGTCCTGCACACAGGCCAGTAACATGTATGCAGGACAGTAACTGCTACCATTTATTGAATGCTTACGCTGCTCATGGTGGGCCCTAGGCTAGATACTTCGGGTACTTTATCCCTACACAACCCCAAAAGGGGCTTGTTACTTTACCAGAGGAAAACTAAGGCTAACTTGTCTAAGATGCCTGTGTTTCTCCTGAGCTCACAGGTGAGCTTCTTGTGGCCCTGTGAACATGACACCTCAGAGATAAGCATTTGCATGCATGTCTTCATGGAAGCTCCCTTGCATGAATGGCCTGCACACATGAGGGACATACACACACACACACACACACACACACACACACACACTGTACCATGGCAGACAGAATACTGGGGCTGGAGTCCAGAGGGAATGGGTCAGCTCCCCTGTGAACCGTGTGGCCTTGGAGCCCGGCTGCTCCTGTCCCCAAGTCTGGACCACAGGAACTGTCCGCCTCTTAGGGTTGTTGTAAAGATCAGATGAGCTACGTGTGTGTGAAAGTACTTTATCCACTGTAAGGTTCCTCACAAGCGTAAAGGGACATTGCTTTTTCATTGCTTCTTCTCCCTCACCCCAGCCCCCCAGAAAGGTGTGGTTGAGGCTCATACTCACCTCTTTGGGCTTTCCTGATTGTCACTCATTATGTCTGTTAAGCCGTTGCCTCATTTGGTTTTTGTCTTTGCTGTTGAAGCCCTAAATGCTTTTTATTTTCTCTTTTATTTGTTTCTGTTTTTACATTGGAACCTTTTTATCTTCAGCCGTCACCACCACTTCCATCGCCTCTACCCACGTACACAAGGGCCCCCAGGGTTCATGCCTCTGCTTCCCAAATGACAACCGAAGCCATTTCTAGCCATACACAGGACCAATGGACGCCAACATCTTGACTTAAAGCCACTCTGGAAAACAAAGACAACCCTATCTCAGCAAGTGTCAGAAGCCCGCTGACACCCAGGGCACAGCATTTGAGCACATCACAGTCTGGACTCCAGCCCAGCTGTCAGTTGATCAGGAACAGGCACCCGTACTCCCAGCATGATTGGAAGGCGGGCAGAAAGTGAAGATTAGCATCATCAAACTGGCTGCCTCTTCCCCATCCTCAAGGCCCCAAGGTACCAATTCCTTTGGTCGAGCCCGTTCCACACCCAGTTACATCGGGTTTCTCTGCCAAGCTGTTCCAGCTGTGCTGTGCAAAGGTTCCCTGGAGCAGAGCAAGAGTGAAGTCTGCGGCTGGGCCTGCTTAGCTTCTCATCTGGCATCCTTGCTCCTCTGCCTTGGTATTATGCACAGAAGAGTGAGGGGTCATAAGACATGGTTTGTAGCTTTGGCCACCTCCTTCCTGGCTGACTCTGCGGGCAAGTCACTAAGCTCCTTAGTCTCACGTGGAAGTGTAGGGTTGAAGTGTGTGGCTTCTGTGATCTCTTCCAGCTCTAACCACTTAGGATCTAATAACCCAAACTCTATAACCAAGGTAGGAATGAGATCTTTAAGTGAGCCACAGTCACATTATATAGCCGAGCCTATTTCCCCAGCTGTAAAATTATGAGGGTCAAGTTAGACCCGTAGTTCTCAGTGACAGCTGTGCATTAGAAGCATCTGGGAGCTTTAAGTCAGAATGCCCAAGGTGGAGCCCATGCAGCTTTCATTTCTCAAAAGCTCCCAGGGATTCTCATGGCAGCCAGGGCCACGAATCACTGAGCTGGGTGATCTCTACAGTTACTCCAGCTTGGATCTTCTGTGACTTCTGGGGAGTTGATAACCAGCAGTCCATATTTTCCAGGCCACCCTGGCCTGGCAGTATACTGAAGATTAGGATCATGATAATATAACAGAACTTCCATCTCCGATCCAACCCTCGGTAAGCCTAACTATTAAACCCATTGCCAAGTTCCCTCATGTCTCATTCCCAGGATTAGTGGAGGGGGAGGTCAGAAAGAGTCACCCATGTATGCTTCTCTCCCCCTCCCCCAATTTCCTCCTGAAGCTTTTAGCACTGCACAGAAGTCGCCCCCCCAAAACCCCATCCAAACTGTACACTTATCTTATGTCAATAGTTGATTAGACAGGAAAAAGCATCAGACCAAAGGTGACGAAGCATTTTGGGGTGAGCATGGGACCAGTGTGAACTGACTCAAAGCATCAGACCAAAGGTGACCAAGCATTTTGGGGTAAGCATGGAACCAGTGTGAACTGACTCAAAAGATGTGCTGGGTCAGTTGGAGTCCTTTTCAGGAGTGTAAACCGAAAAATGGGAAAAGCTACATAGGAAGAATTTTGCAGTTAGGAAGAGAAATTAAGGCAGAAGGGATGCTATAGTTGAGAGTTCAGAGTCGGGTCGTGGTACAACAAAAGCAGATGTCAGCTATGAACGAACAGAAGGAAGAGAGGAAAGTTAACGAACAGATCTGTGGAAAGAGGAGAACTGGACAGGTGGCAGCGAGAGGAAGAAGCAGGCAGAGCAAGTGCCAGTCCTTGGCTTTCCACCCCAGTTCCAAATTTCCAATAAACTCTTTCCCCAGAGGTAAATGAAGTGGACCTCTGCCTTAGGTAACAGGAAGAGCCAAGCTGAAAAAGGGCTGTGAAATTAGGTGGATCCGATTAGTGCCCTGATCTCCTTCTTAATCAGGTGGGTGGGGCAAACAGGTTAAGGTAGGGCATCTCAGACTTAGCGAGAATTGGGATCACCCGGAGGCTTGGCAAAACACACATTCAGGGTACCCTGATGCTGCTGGGGCAGGGACCACGCTTTGAAAACCACTGGATTAGGAGCTGGTAAAAAGTTGCTCACTGAAAACTAAGTGGAGGCCATCTGAAGGAAGCAGAAGGAATGGATACTGCCAGGCCCCAGTGTGCGTTAGTAGCAAAACCTGGGAGTCATGAGACCTAGGCTCTGGTCCCAGTTTGAGCAGTGTGACTGTCACCAAGTCTCCTCCTTCCTGGGCCTCACTGTGCTCATCTATAAAACAAGAGAATTTTATTAGGTGATCTCAAGGGCTCCTTCTAAATCCAACCCTTATAGTCTATAATTTTTGAGCCGATTAGAGCACCGTGGCTATAAATTTGCCTCTAAAGTTTCTGGCATTCAAGGGAGGAAAATGTAAAAGTCGACGAAAACACATACTTTTCATTTTCTGACAAGAAAAAGCTTGCAGGCTTATCTGCAGAAGTGTCATTTTGCTGAGAGCTCTGACTCACGCATGGGCACCTTCCCAGGCAGACCAGCCGGGCAGTCCAGGGTTTTTCATGGGTTGTTCCGTGCTGGGGAATTGATACTGGAATAGATCTAAGGAAGGTGGCACAAGGAGTCCTTCCAAAGCATGAAGGACTTTAATAGTTGTTCAGTTATTATTTTACACGAATGTCATGTGGAACAAGTTAAATTGTGTCTGGATCCCACATCGTTGAAACGTTCTGGAACAGAGAGATCTAGAGGAGAGAAGAAGGAGCATTTATTCTCCTTTCTGAACTACTTTGCTTTCAGTCCCTGAGGGAATTGGCTTTTTCTTTCTTAGAGGAAGTTTGAACATTTACATACCAAAAAAGAAAAAATGAGTTTGTATTTAACTGCACATGACCTACTTGGGACTTTAGCATCCAGAAGGAGCAGACTGCTGTTTGGGGAGGACAAAGGAACACCTCAGCCATCCAGAAGTTTAGGTGTAGGGGTTGAGAGTGAAGGTAGAAAAGACTGAGCCACCCCACACAAATGCAAAGATTATAGTTTTCTGCTCAAGCTGGAAGTAAATGAGCCTTAGTAACTTGAACAGGATGTTCTGGGTTTGACTTCCTTTAGCCAAAGGCAGATTTCCCTGGCAATTTAAACAAACTGATTTTTGTTTCTTTTTTATCTGACTCTGTCCTTTTCCTCCTTTGTCTCTGGCAATCCCAGCCATGGTGATCAAAAGAATAGGGGCGGGAGAATTTCCTTACTGAGAAGGAAATACGTACATACAGGCAGGAGTTGAGTAGACCTTTCCTCAAATAACCTTGATCTCTCATTAACCTGTAAAATGCACTAAAGCTTGTGTTTGCTCACACTAAGTTTAGTCCAGAAGGAGTGGCTTCTTAAGAGATGCTGCAAACAGTGTAAATGTTTTGAAACCTTTTGGACTAGAGAAAGAATAAAGGGTCATTGTTGTAGAATTTCTCAAAGAAAAGGGGATTTCTGCCTTGCCAGGAAAGAACTCCACCACCAGCAGGCAAACCCCTAAAATCCGTGATCATAGTCATGTCCTTGGGTCGGCTCGTTACACCTATAGGAGTCCCCTCAAATTTTCTGTGTGCCCTGGAAGGGTAACATTGAAAACTTTATTGATGAACTGATTTCTTAGAGACTAATCTTAAACCAGAATCTCCTAAAACCATAGCACTTGAAACTTAGGAAGGATAGGTTTTTATGTGAAAGGGAGAAGGATGGGAAAGAATAGATCAAGAAGATTTCAGGTCTGTGATACTGCAGGTGGAAACAGGGCTCCAGCGGGGTACCCCAGTGAGGCCTCAACATTGTCCAAAGGTTACTGGAGGGGAACAAGTAAAAAACCCAAAAGAACAAAAAGTAACATGGGTAGAGGAAGATGGACTTCTCCAACTTCATATCATTCATCATATGAGCTCCTGTCCTGAACTACAAGGTCCAGGAGGGAAATTATGTGTTTTGTTCTTCTCTGTGTCTCCCATAGTGCTGAGCATAGTATCTCCAGGCACCTACCAGAGAGACCACTTCAAGGCTGTCTTCTGATTAGGTTCAACAAGCATTGATTAAGCACTGTCTTTGTGGTTGGACACCATTAAGTACATGGAAGATCCAAATGGAATAAGATAGTTTATTCAGGGCCTGTGACCTTGAGATGTTTACAGGCCACCTGAGGAGAAGAGCATCTCTAAAGCAACATAAGCCAGTTAGTAAATTGTGGTGTGGATTGTCTAGCTCACTTGGAAAGGATGGAAGTAATTCATTGTGGTAAGAGATCTCTTCCCTGAATTGTTGTTCTTGATCTAAACCTTGAAAAAAGGATTTTGATTCATGTTGGGAAGATAGCCCAGCACATACATAGCCCAGGCATACAAAGCTTTAGTGGATGAGTTCCAAGCAGGAAGAACTGCATAAAGTAAGACATGTGGCTGGAACAAGCCAAGAATCACAGACTCTCAGCACTGGGAATACAAAAGACACTGCTGATGGCCCCTTCCGCCTCCTTAACAAAACCCTGGTTGTTGTTTGCTTTATTTATTTTTTCTCCATTATCTTTTTCCCCCCAAATGGCCATGTGCTTTGAGGAAGTCTTGGCCTTTCCCAGCACCAAGCAGTGGGTCCTAATTAAATCCAGCCAATCCTGTTCTGGCCAAAGAGATATGAGGGTCGTCCACCCGAGGACTTCTGGGAAGGTTTTTCTTGTTGCAAGAAGACTCCTTCTTCCCATGACACTTCCATGTTTGCCCAGGATGCCTGGAACTGTGATGATCATCCTACGGTCATGAGATAAACAGCTCAGGGTCCAGGCTGTTAATGCCCAAAATTAATGTGGGGAACTTGTACCCTTGGTGACATGGTTGAGCCACTAAACAAACGAATCCTGGAGCTGCCTTCCCCTGGACTTGTTATATGCAGTGAATTTCCTCTTCCCAGCCAGTTTTGTCTTGCCTACAGCTGAAAGCAGTGCCCCTTCCTGAGAGGATGCTTGAGTCATGTCTGTCACCGAGTGGTAGCTCACGTTGGTTTATTCAGAGCTTCCGATGCACCAGACACTCTTGTAGGTGCTTCACACGTAGTCCCCACGACATCTCCTTGTGGTAACTAATCCTATTAGGCCCATTTTAATGAAGAGGAAACTGAGGCACCGTGAGTTAAAGTCACTGAAAAAGGTTACACATCCGCTACATGGGAGCACCACCCAGGCTTCAGACCACACACCCTCACTGCTGCCTTCACGAGCCTCTTCTCTCTGGTACTGAGCATGTCCGGGATGGAGGACTCCCTACCACACTGGCCCACGGCACGTGCAGGGTGTGTGAGGAATTCACTCCATTGACGGGGTGGGGAAGATGGAGTTGATGCGAGGCGGAGTGAGGGGTTTGGATTGCGTCAGTCAGAGATGGCGATACACTTTGGAGCAGGGAGATTGTAACAAAAGCATTTTTTGAGGAAGATAATTCAGGAAGACTAAAGAGCAAGGCCACAGAGAAGTGCTGTATTCCCTCAAGCACCAGGAGAGAAGAGCCAGAGAGAGTCCTAGACGTGGAGATGAATGTGAAAACCCAGGACACTGCAGCACACGGACACCGGTGTGATGTGGCTGTGAAGGGAGATTTGTTGGCTCTGAACTGCATCGCCGCATAATGACAGTAGGGAAAAGTTGAGATGAGGCTCTGGAAATGGAACCTCAAGTTGGATTACAAGGGCCACAACTACCACTGCCTTTCACTGTGTGGCCAGTACGGTGATGATCACGGTACCTTTACCATCTCTGACTCTCACAATAGAAAAATAGAGAAATCGGAAGGCATTATTGTCCCCATGTCACAGAGGAGAGGTTCAGAGGTGATGCGGGTCTTGTCGAGATCCATCTGGCTGGTGAGTGGCAGTGTTGAAACCCAAACCTGTCCTTGTCCACTACCTCGCTTTCCTCATTGGAGCCCTCTCTAGTCCTGTGTTGCTGAAACTCAGCATTTCTGAATCATGTGCACACCCTTACCCCACAAACAACGGTGGCAAAGCAAACACATTCCTTAGGCTGAATGGAGTTAGCAGCAGGTGTCGGCTGGAGTCCCCTGGGGGAAGACGAGGTAAAGCGGGGCCGTGAACTGTGCTGCCCTGTTACAAAGCATCAGGAAGAGAGCCAGGGCTTGCACCTTGGCGGGCCCTTCGTACCTGCACCGACAGAGCCTTTTAGGCATGTGGCAAGGACATACCAAGCACTTCATGGCTCCTGCTGCCATGATACTCCCTTGAGTTGGTGTCGGGATATTAAATGGCCTCCAATTTTAAAAGCACCCTACACAACCAACACAGATGTTACTTGTGTGCCACCTGCAGCCCAGTCCCCCAAAACTCCCAGATATCCCCCCACTGTGGGTTCCAAGACAGGCTGAGGCATCGGCCTCCTAAGAGGACTTTGAAAAGAGTCCTATCTCCTCAGGGTATCTCAGGTGGAGCCCTGTCTGTGAGGGGGTGGAAGGGATTAGCTCTGAAGACACCCTGGGCTCTGTCTGCATTTCTGTAGGTTCGCCTCCCTTTGCAGCACACAGTGACACGATCCTGATTCTATAAATCAACTTTCTCAAACCGAGGCCAAGAGGGGACATGACACCCTCCTCAACCAGGGGTGCAAGTCAGTGGAAATGGTAGGACTAGAACTCAAGTCTCCTGCCTCTTTATTCCTTTCTACTGTGTAGAGAGATAGATGTTCCCCCATCATTTGGGGGATCAAGCATAACTCATAATTATTACTTATATCTATAAAGTACCTTGAAGTTGTAGTATGAATTCAAATACAGTCCTGCCAGGCACTGTCTGAAACAGATAGTGCAGCCCCTTTGACTTGAGCAAATGAGGATTCCTGAGGTTGACTCCCCCAGGCTGTATAGGTAGTGAGAGAGAGGTAGAATTGAACTATTTCTGTTTGCCATGCAGGACTCTTCCCACACTGCTGGCCTGTAAGCTTGCTATGGGCAGGAGCCATATTTGTTTAGCTTACCATTGGACACCCAGCCCCCAGCACAGAGCCTTGCTGGATGGAAGGAAGGTGTAAGGAAGGACCAATAGTTAGAATAGGAGCAAGGATAGAAGAAAATTGGAATCTCATTTTCCTGATGACTGTTAATAGAATCCTAGATGAGTGAGATTCTTTTACTAATGATTCCTTAAAGACAAAGAGCTTTAACTCTATTAACTTTGTTTAAAATGCAGTGTGTCTTAAAATTTTCTTTTTAACATTAATGTAAAAGGTGATTTGATTCCTTTAAGAATCTTCAGCAGGTAGGGGCGCCTGGGTGGCTCAGCCAGTTAGGCGTCCAACTTTGGCTCATGTCACGATCTCACGGTTTGTGAGTTCAAGCCCCGCCTTGGATTCTGTGCTGACAGCTCAGAGCCTGGAGCCTGCTTTGGAATCTGTGTCTCCCTCTCTCTGTGCCCCTCTCCCACTGGCGCTGTGTCTCTCTTCCTCTCAAAAATGAACAGACATTTAAAAAATGTTTAATAAAAATAAAATAATAATTAAAAAAAGAAAAGAATCTGCAGCGGGTAGACCTTCACAGGACCTAGGACAGAGTGGCACTCAATAAGTGCCTGGATCAGTGTTTCTGGAATTTAATAGAATGTAAAGCTAAGCTGGAGAGTGTGTCAGACAGTGTGTCTTATTCATCTTTGTTATCTTCATCCTTTCTGTAACTCCTGGCATGGCAGGTCCCGTATACAAGAATGGATGAATGAATATAAGCTCCAGAAAGCAGTAGGTTTCGTCTGTTTTATTAACTGAAATAAATATGCCGAGTGCCTAGAACAGTGCCTGCTACATGGAGGGGTTTAATAAGTAATTGTTGGAATAGTTCATGAATGACTGCTTTCACCTTATATAAGCCAGTAGAAAAGAAGGACTGGACATGCTGTGTTTCTCAGTGTAACAGTAAAAATTACTCATAGTGGCACCAATACTATCACAGTCTCCTGAATGGATTAAGATCCTCTTTTGATATTGCTGTCATCTAATAGTTGGGGTGTTAGCTATATAGACCCAAGGTATAGAGAAAAAAGCAATAATGTTGCAAACATATAGTTCATACATAAATCAGATCAAGTCAGCTTTTTTTAGCTTTACTCATTATGCTTCTTCTACTAATAGTAAGCTCAGGATGCGAAGGGTTTTTTAGGATAGTTTACACGGAATAATAGGAAAAATAGCTTCTGTGTATTGAGCCCTTGCCAAATGTGCCACACAGTATACTGTTCCCCGTATATTATCTCTTCTAAGTGTCACATACAACTTTATTAGAAACGTCATGTTATCCCTATTTTACAGATGAGGAAACTGAGGCTCCAGCGTAGTCATTTGTCAAGGTCACTCAACTACTAACCAGAAGACTTGAGAGTGGAGTGTGTGTCTGTCTGAGCCTCTGCTCCTAAGCTTGACAGTAACACTGGGGTTTTGAATTGAGTGGGTCCAACTGGGACTTATTTCTGACCAGAGAAGCACACAGCTTTCCCTAGGCATTTCAGAGAAATGCGTTCTTGTCCTTGAACATTCCTGATCTTGAGTTTTGTGAGACTTCTTCCCTTAACATTTATAGTTGGCAGACTCAACTCCATCAGAATGACAAGTGAAGTTAAATGTCTCCCCGCCCCTGTTACTCCTGCTGAGTGGCCCTTTCAGACATTTGGTTTCAGGCACTTAACTGTCTCTTACATTTGCTTCCAGTGATCAGGGTCCCTGAGGTTTGCACATATGTTTTCCCAGTGAACTTTTGTCCTCTTTGAAAACTGCATTCTGTTCTCCTTTATTAAATTCCAGCTTTCATGACTAATATGCAGTGATAGCCCCAGAAATGTTTATATAATAAATTAAAGTGGCCAGAGTCTTCCGCTTACAAATTGCTTCAAGATAGAATGCAGATGCCTGCCCATAGAATTGTCTCATAAATGCTAGCATGAAACTTTCGAGCTTTTACAGTTTCAGCTTGTCCTTGGCGTGGGGCCCATTGTTTCAGTGGGTTCGGATAGGGTTCTGAGCTCCTAGCCTATTTCTCAAACTGAGGCCTCAGAAATTTATGACTCAGTGGAAAAAGAATATGTGTGACTACTCCTCAAATCTGCTTTGGAAAAACAAACAGGATGTTTTTCCCTCCCTATCTCGCAGGTACCTGTAAACAAGCAGTGCATTGGCCTCTGAGTCGGTGGTATCGCGATTTCAGACTCTCAGGTTTGATGATTATTTGCTTGGATGAATCAGAAGTTTATGTTAGAGCGCAACCATGTTCCAAAATACTTATTGCCCAGAGACCCAGATTAGAGTTCTTCTCGACCCCAGGAAGGTGTTTGTTTGCTTTATGAAGTGGAAGCCTGTGTGGGTCTGTACCATGTTCACCACCATAAAAGAAAGTGAAGAGTATTAAGTGTGACTTCTCTGGGAAGAGGGGGCCTGAAGCCTCTGTGGTTATTATTTTTGGAGGAGTAAATATTTCAGTAGAAAAAGAAACTCCTTTGTACCAACTCTGTCTGCGTTTTCTTGGCACATTTTAATATTTTCAAGTAACAGCTGAAACCACATTAACCTTCCCTATTCTAATTGGAAGCATCTGTGAATTGCAAAATGAGAATGTTTAGATTCTGAACCGATTTGCTGTTTGGACAGGGGTGTCAATTGCAGCCGAAATTTCCATCTATGGGACCTTTTTTGTCCTCCTGATTATAAATTGTTCAGTCAGCCAATGACGATGGAGATACAAGGCACACTCTTTAGCTCTTCCGTGTGCCTGCTTCTTAAATGAAAACCACACTTTCTTCTTCAGCTATTTGCACACCTTATCAGGATCCTTTTAATTCAAAGAGAATAGATGGAGAAATTCCTCTCCAACCCTTGGAATGCGCCTTGAACAATTTTCTCCTGCCAAAAAGTATTCATAATCAATGACACCAGAGGAATAGCTGAGATTTGCAAATTCCGGGAAGGAAAAAAATAGAAAAATAATTAGAAAGTTACTCCAGTTTTTTTTAAATTTTTTTTAATGTTTATTCATTTTTGAGAGAGCCAGAGCGTGAGTGGGGGAAGTGGAGAGAGAGAAGGAGAGAGAAAGGGCGGTTGGGGGTTGGCCGGGGGGGGGGGGGGGGTGGGGGGGTGGGGTGGGGAGATACAGAATTGGAAGCAGGCTCCAGGCTCTGAGCTGCCAGCACAGAGCCTGACACAGGGCCTGAACTCAGGGACCATGAGGTCATGACCTTAGCCGAAGTCAGATGCTTACCAGGCGAAAGTTACTCCAGTCTTTGTCTATGCTGACAGAAGCTTGGTGTTTTACAAATGTCTCCTTCCACTTCAACAACACACCTGAAGGCACAGTGCCTTCTTTCTGTCTCGGTGATGTTACCTCGTTTCAGCCAGCCTCAGTATTTTCAGGTGGAAATAGAAACTGTAGCTGGCTCCCAGGTTTGTGGCAATGAGTAAATGGTGTAGTATTTGTAAAGTATTCCAAGTGGGCATGTCTTAGTCCATTCAGTCTGCTGTAACAAAGTACCACAGACTGTGTGGTTGACAAACAACAGACACTGGAGGTTGGAAGCCTGAGCTCAGGGCTCTGCATGGTTGGGTGAGGGCTGTCCCAGGTGGCAGATTTCTCCTTATTCTTACATGGAGGAAGGGACTAGGGAACTCTCCAGGACCTCTTGTGACACACTACTCCCATTCATTGAGGGCTCCGGACTTATGACCGAATCACCTCCCAAAGGCGCCACCTCCCAGTACAATCACAGTGGGCATTAGGATTTCAACATGGGAATTTGGGGGGATGCATTCAGAACATAGCGTCCCCCCCCAAATTCTTTTTTTTTCTTTCTTTCATTTCTTTCTTTCCTTCCTTCTTTGCTTGCTTGCTTGCTTTCTCTCTCTCTTTTTTCTTTCCTTTCCTTTCCTTTCCTTTCCTTTCCTTTCCTTTCCTTTTCTTTATTTCTTTCTTCACACAGCAGCTGAGGTAAAAATGATGAGTTACCTGAGGCCAAAGATCAGACCCACAAGGAAGCAAGACTAAAAGGTTTGCAGGTCTATCACCTTGAAGGTTCCATCCTTTGTCTGGGTTCAACACCAACTCTGCAGAGTTTGGCACAAAGTATGCTGTAGACTTTTCCTAAAAGTTGAGAGAACAAAAGACTGGGTGATATTAGCCACTTCACAGGTGCCTTGTGTTACTAGTAGGGTTATAATTAATGACAACACAGGGAAAGGATTCAGAACAACAGCACCAGAAAGATGGGCCTGACTTTCCACACTAGGCATCCCATAAATGTCTGCAGTATTGAGCGTCATAGACTGTGCAGATCAATATGTTTTTGAAAGTGAAAAGGAAATCAAACAATAATTGTGCCAAGACACAGGCAAGCCATAATATGTAGTCACCCTGTCTGTGACCCATGGTACAAAATTCAGTGTCCCTTTGAGGTGAACTGAACTGATACTTGTTCCTTTGGTAAATATTTATTAGGTTCCGACTTAAGATTTGATGGAGAGGCTACTTTGTGACTGACATTGTATTATGTTATTTAATGCTCACACAAACTTATGAGGTGGATTTAATTATTAAATTAATTACTAATTAGAACTCCATTTAAACAATAAGCAACTAATACTGAGGTTAATTTGTCAAAGTTGCCCAGCAAGCGAGGGTTGGTTAGAGCTGGAATTTGAACTGGGGGTCTCTCTTGTTCCAAATCCGTGCTCTTGCAACAGATCCAAAAAGTGCATGGATTTCTTTTTTCTTTTTCTTTTTTCCTTTATTATGTTTTTTTTTTTTTTGCTTATACTACAAAAATTTATGAAAGCTTCATTTTCATTTTATTATATGTTTTTATTACTCAGTTTCCCCCTTTGTACATATTTGTCATGAACTACAGTATTGGTGTCACTGATTCATTGTCTTTGCTCATGCCGTTGCATCCTTGCAGATAACAACCTGGAAAGTACAGGTCTTGCTAGATTATGTCACAGAATCCTAAATTTCTCAGATGGAGAAGCAACCTCAGAGAGGTCTGGTAACTTTCTCAAATTCACAGGGCTAGATGTGGTAGTGGACACACCGGCACTCTGGTCCTGACTACTCCATTCCCACATTCGGGGAGGGAGAGAAAGGAAGAGATCATCTCTTTGGAAATCCCTTTCTGAAGGGATACAGTGTCCATAGGGCTATATTGGGGGACCTGTGGTCAATGGAAACTGTGGATTTGGTCCCTGCCCATCTGAGGCTTTGAGTCTGTGTGGGGGGCATCATCCCACAGCAGCAAGAGGAAGGGAAAGGGGACAGTGGAGCCAAAGCGCCCTAGACTGGGGACTCTGAGCCCAGCTCTGTGGCTCTTTTCACCCTGTGATTTCGCTGTCCTGGGCCTGCTTATTCTGTAGTTCTCCCTGTCCTCCAGCAAGCTCTCTGTTACACCACAGTGTACTTCATTTTTTTTCCCCCCTGATCTGCCTCCATCAGAAAACCCCACTGAATCAGTCTCATTCATGTGCCCTGCACAATGCCTGGCAGGAAGCAGAATGCATGGAACCTGTGCAGGGGGCAAGGCAGATGTTAACCTCAAGCACAAGGGATCCAGGAAGCCATGCCCACTCCGCGCTCCCACTGAAGGAGTCACGTGGCAAACATCTCAGTCCTCACCCTTATGCCTCACTCCAAGGGCAGAAACACTCCACATCACTTGTGATCTGGGAGGGTCGGAAGGAAAGGGGGCCTCCACAGGCCCCTCGTGACATCCCACCTAGAGGGCGACAGAATGGAAACAGGATGGGCTGTCCAAGGTACAGGAAATTAGCTATGGTTGTTCAGCGGATTAAAATAATCAAAATGTTTCTCAAGATAGAAAATAAAACCAAAGGATTGTGAGAGACCTACCACAAACTCATCCCTTACTTTAGCCACAGTCCCTGATGACACTTGACAGAATCAAGGAAGGATATGATTTTTAAGTTTCTCCAAGGCAGGGACAGCTTCCTCACCTTGGCCTCAGGCTGTGCCTCACCAGGTGCTGGGCTGCAGAAGCCCTTGGCACTTCTCATACCTACCTTGTCCCGCTGTGCTGCTGGCTCCGGGAGACCATTGCTGGACACTACAGATAGCCTCTTGCAGTATTTCAGAGGATAGCTTCCCTTCCTGCCCAAAAATGTGTCTGTCCTGCCAAAAATGTGTGGAATGGTGGTTTCGTGGCAACACTGAGCCTTTGTTCCAGAGTTGAACGTGTATGTCCCTCCTCCTAAGCCCGGCCTCGGTGTGTTGCCTTGTGTCACCAACCCTGTTTTAATTAAGTCCTTCTTTTGTGTTGGACTTGGTAACAAGAAGCCTAAATGAATGTTGTCTATTTGAGTGGATTTTGCTAGGTTTTTATCCCCCCAGTTCTATTTTAGGAAACTTCTAAGGGTTAGTCCTCTGCAGGCAGAGATAAGGGTTAAGAGTCTTTTTCTCAAGAAATAACACTCTCCTAAGTGAACATTATCTTTGTTTTTCTTTCTCTTTCGTGTAACTGAATTCTAAAATTTAAGCGGATTTTTCTGGCTCCTGATGGAAACTGGAGATAGTGATGTAATTTACAGGCCTTTGTTGGATGGAGGAAACCTCACCGGCACCTGCCCTTGCAACATTCCATCCCACTGGAGTTTTAGGAGGGAAAGAGTCGTGATTGCCACTGCTCGTGGCTGCTGCACGGATGGTGGACAGCTGGTGCATTAGCTTCCTGAGGCTGCTGTAATAAAACAGCACAGACTGGGGGCTTAGAACAACAGGAAGTTATTGTCTCAGTGCTGGAGGCCAGAAGTCAAGGTGGCCACAGAGTTGTGCTCTCTCTGAGATCTTAGGGGAGAATCCTTCCTTGCCTCTTCTAACTCGTGCTGTTTGCCAGCAACTCCTGCATTCCTTGGCTTATAGATGTATCACTTCAGTCTCCCCTCTGGCACTACATGGCCATTTTCTCCCTATGTATCCCCACTTCTTGTTCTAAGGACACCTGTCATATCAGATCAGGGTCCTCCTTGCGACCTCAGCCTCATGACATCTGCAAAGACCCTATTTCCAAATAAGATCACAAGTACCATGGCTTAGGATTTCAATGTATCTTTTGAATGAGTCAACTTGTAGTAGTTGGCTTGGAGTTTTTCTAACCTAGAAAATACTTGTCCAAGACTGTCTCCCTCTCTCAAAAAAATAAACATTAAAAAAAAATACTTAATTTCCTAAATACCAACTACTAACTCACAGTGCCATAGTACCATTTCCAATCAGGAATTGTTTTTCTCTGCTGTCATTGCCCGAGATCTGTTGTGGGAACAGTGCCGAGATGAAGAGCACCAGGTGGTCCCTCAGAGAAGACGGGCCCTCGCCACTGCTTCACCAGAGCCCCAACATTTGTCTTACGTACAGGGCACCTCCGGGAGATCTTGTTGCACAGGGAGTACCATGGCTGGCTTACGTGGCAGAACAAACAACCCTAAGAATCTCAACTCTTAAAATATATTCTGTATTCCTGCATCCTGTCCTCTGTGGGGCAGCTGGAGGTGGTGCTTCATGGATTCCTCCCTCCGGAACCAGGCTAGTGAAGTAGCCTCATCTGGAACTGGACAGGTTGCCATGGCAAAGGGAAAGACCAGGTGGTGAATCGCACGCTGGCCCTTAAGCACTTGCACCCCAAAGTGTCACGTCAGCTGTGCTCCACGGTGAACAGTCCGTGACAGATACGCCTGTCAGGCCACAAGCGTCACGTATGTGAAAGAAGAGAGCATAAGCATCATTCCATCCCTTCCCTGTCTCTGCATGTTTATCCCAAAGCTCCATGCAGAAGGGCACTGCCCCACTTCTCTGGCCACTTCACACTTTGGTCAGCGGGTCCTGCTGTCCAGGCACCAGCCAAGAGAGAATCTAAGTTCTGTTTCTAGAAACTGAAGTATGAAAGCCCAAATTTGTGAAAGACATAAATCAGGGGACAGTGACCTACATTTGCAAACAATTCTCAGCAGGTCCCCCTAAAACAGCAACCTCCAAAGTGCATGTATAATATAATTTTACGTATAGATACTTTATTTACTCACAGCTTTTTGAGAATAGGCTGTATGTTATATAAAGCAGGGCATGTATTTATTTAAGCCCTGGATTCCAGAGGTTGGCAATTGGCCATATTCACTATATGTATTTTTTCTTCCTTCAGGGTCCAAAAGTGTTTCGCTGAAGTAAACAGGAAAAATTTGGGGGAAGTAACCAGTAGCGAAGGTTATTTTTTGTTTTTTGTTTGTGCTGTCCCACTTAATGACTGTTAACAAGGAGAGATTCCCAGGAGTGCCTCTGTCCCAGGTGCCCATCTTTGTTAGCATGGTGCAGGACATTCTGTTCTAATTACTCAGAGGAGTCACTGGCCTTGATGAATGCTCAGGCTACATTAGCTCACTGCAGGATGTTCAGTACCTTGGGATCCCCCAGGGCAGCCTATAACTCATTCAAAAGCTGGAAACGCCTCTGAGTCTCAGCCCTGGGCTTCCTGGAGCTTCCCACCTTCCTACCTCCCTTTGTGCCTTGGAGCAGGATGATAACATCACGCCAGCTGTCAAAGGTAGTGCTTCACAGGGCATCATTCATTTCCATGGGGTTCTGGCTCCTTCTCATGGAAAGAAGGCTGAAATAGACCCAGCTGTGGGCTCAGATAGCTTCTTGACACCTAACTTCATCCATCAAGGGCCCCCAGGAAACCAGAAGGACTGGCATGCTCTTGGAGGACTTCACGTTAACCCCCTCTCAGACTCACCATATTGGACAAGGTCAGACGAACACCAAGATTCACGTCTGTAGGGTTTTCTTGTGTGCAGAGTTTTTGTGAACTTGCTTGTTTCATCCACAGTCACTCCGTAATGGAGAAGCCATTGTTCCCATTTAGTGAAGAGAAAACTAAGGCACAGAGAGTTGAAGTGACTTATCCCAAATCACACACTAAAGGAACCACGTTTCTGGGATCAAGAGACCTGTGCTTCAATCTCACCTCTACCTCCACATCTGTGCTTCTTAATCTCCTTTATCAAATGGGGGTGTTGCCCACCTGATAGTTTTTCATGAGAATTAAGATATGTATATAAAGAGTCTAACCCTAATAGTGTTCCTGGAAGAGAGATACTCAAAAAAGCCTATGGATGGATGGATGGATGGATAGATGGAGAGATAAGTGGATGAGTACATGAATGGTGAATAAGTGAGTGAATGAATGAATATTGCCCATTTGTGCCATGTATTTCCTTTCAGTCTGCCCTTGATAACACTTTCATTGAATATTAGCTCTTGCAGGGAACATGGAAAACTTTTAGTCCCAAGTGTGTATCACCCCAGTATTTTGCTCTCACTCAGTGACCCACATAATGAAAAGATTTCCCACCAAACTTTATGACTGTTTTCCTGTTTCATCAAAGACACATATAACTGCCAGTCGTGGCTCTTAAAAACATGCACATTGATTTAGTATAATTCTAGTTAAAATACAAGTTAATAATTAGCTACTAAAATCTACCGAGCATTCACTATGGGCCAGGTACTTCACTGGCATTTTGTCAGCATTTGAACCCAGGCGGTCTGACTCCTGAGTCTGGACTCTTTATTTTTTTAATTTTATTTATTTATCTTTGAAGAGGTGGGAGGGGCAGAGAGAGAGGGAGACAGAGGATCCAAAGCTGGCTCCGCACTGTCAGCGCAGAGCCCAATGTGGGTCTCGAATTCACGACCGTGAGATCATGACCTGAACCGAAGTTGGATACAAGCGACAGCCATCCAGGCGCTCCCTGAGTCTGGGCTCTCACGACACTAGCTCAGCAACGCTAAGAGCTGTCACTTGTTGAATGCTTACTGTATACCAACAAATACTCTGATAAACTAAATACGCATTGTCTTAGTCCTTATAGCAAATATATGAAGCACCTGGTGTCATGTTGTCATGTTACAAACTGAAGCTTGAGGAAGGGAAGTAACTTGTCCATTGCCACATCGCTGGTGAGTGGCAGAGGCAGGCTTTGAACACAGGGGCTATTGTTGTAAAGCACATACGTCTAACCCCTAGTCTGTGCTACCTTCCATCTGCCATTTCTCCAAAACCACACTTGCGTCGCTTGCAGCCCCATCATTTTCAGTGCTTTGGATTATTGGGAATTAGCTGGAAATCCCTATTCCAGCCTCAGGGACGCCTGTGAGTCTGAGGTCTCAGGGTGAGACAAAGCAGGTGCAGGTAGGAGATCCTCCCGTGGCGCTTATGTATCTACTTCCTGAGGTCACTAAGAAGGAATGCAGAGGAGTGAATGTCGCATTTCTCACTTGATCAGAACCTCATGGAAACAGACATAGCAGCCAACCCCATCACCAAGTACTGCTGGAAAAGATAGTGTCCCCTGACTACAAAGTGGCTAAACCTGCAAATAGGTTGCTGAGGGCATTTAAGAGGTTTTCTTTCTTCCCAGA
This sequence comes from Panthera tigris, assembly GCF_018350195.1. Classification (NCBI taxonomy): domain Eukaryota; kingdom Metazoa; phylum Chordata; class Mammalia; order Carnivora; family Felidae; genus Panthera; species Panthera tigris. The sequence continues at coordinate 45,779,272 of NC_056669.1, forward strand.
TGCAGTTCTGCCAGGAAATGGGTGGATGGGCAAGAGACCCCCATAGGATCCTGCTGGAAACCTGCTGTCCATTTGTTTATCATCAGAATCCCTCACTCTGCACATTTTACATTCTCACCAACGTGCATCAAAGAGGAATGTTTCACTACTGGCCACAGTGGCCTCTCTGGATGTCCGTTTCCTCTTTTATAAAATGAAGTCTTTGGACTAGATATTTCAAAATCCTCATCCAGGGCAATCAATTTGGGCAATCATTTGTAGCTACAGTTTGTTTAAAAGTTTATTTATTTATTTTGAGAGAGAGAGAGAGAGAGAGAGAGAGAGAGAGAATCCCAAGCAGGCTCCCCCACCATCAGCACAGAGCCCATCACTGGGCTCAAACTCATTAAACGCGAGATGATGACCTGAGCTGAAATCAAGAGTCAGACGCTTAACTGGCTGAGCTACTGAGATGCCCCCACTATAGTTTTGATAATAGATGGAAGAGCACTTTGAGAAGTGATTAAAAGCTCTTGATGCATTTCAAAAGGTGTTATTTTTTATAGCATGATCCCTGCAGAGCATAAAATCATACATGCAAAAAAAGAGAAAAAATCTTTTGAAATTTTAGTAACTCAAATTTAAATGTGAAACATTCACTTTAAGTGAATGTCCCTCCTCCCTCTCCTTATCTTCAACGAAGAGGGACTGTTTTAATGTACCAAAGAATTTTTGTAACCATACTTTTTCTGTGTTTAGGATTAATCACACAAGAGCTTTGCTAAGATCTGGAATAGTGTGCATGGATCCAACCCCTTAGTACGTGAGCTTTTTGTTAAGTATCACTAGTAAGCCTTGATCTTATCAGGGGAATGTTGAGAGTCAGAGTTGTTTGGGTGGGGACATTTCCAGAACAGAGCCAAGTTAAGAGCTTTAAGAGGCCAGGAATGCGTCACTGGGATTAATTAGTATAGGTAGATGACTTCCCCAAGGTCACTCAGTGAGTCATCAGTGATCCTGGGACTCAGTTCTTCCAGCTGGAAAGAACTGGCATCCTGTTGGCATTATTATTCCATGTCACTAGCTCTGGACAACCCCAGGGGGGAAATCACTTATGGATATTAGAAGTACAACTGTGGGGAAGTAAAAACTAGCAGAAATACACCCCTAACAAGACCTCCTCAGGCCTGGCCTCAGAGCAGTGGCTGGTTTGGGAGGTGGAGAAGGTGGTTCTTTAAAAGTTCTGGGCTTATGTACTCACCTTGATCCATTTACCCTTCTACTGCCACTAGGCAAGTACCCCTATTTAAACTTCAGGAGGCCCATGTGTGGCTGCTTTTCTCATACAGGTCATTTCTTGAAGTTCATTATTATGAACATAGTGCGATTTTCCAAACTCACATTTCCTGGAGATCATTCATAAAAACAACTTCCAAGAAGCCAATCCAATGCCTCGTTTTCATCTTGATTGATATGACTGAGTGCCCCTTGGTCATTTCAAAATGGCACAGCAAATGCTGGAACTTGCTCTCAAACCTTGTGAATAAGGTCATTCCAACACCCACATTGCCCTCCATCAATGTGATGGAAGGAGCCCTGCATCCCCCAAGTCTTAGACTCTGGGGTTTTCTTCTTCCCCAGCGTGTCCACCCACTTTCATATGTGCATTCCCCTGGTCTAAGCCACAAGGCACAGTCTAACCCAGCCCAGCCCCACCCAGCCTTAGTGATCCCTGGTGCATGAAACAACCCCACATGCATAAAAATTTTCTTCTCTCCAACTTTATTCGGCACCTTTCATTCTCATCCCTCAACCTCCAGCCATTCTCAGGTTCACTTGCTCACTCCATTGATTCGCAAAGCAGGTGTTGAGCATCTATTATGGACTAAGCCTGGATGTACAGTAGTCAACAACAACAAAATAAATGTTCACCTTGCCCCAGTGAAGCTTACGGTCTAATTAGGGAGGTAGCGGCATATTAACAAAACAGCCACACAAATGAATGTAAGAAGTTTGTGTATGCAGGGATGGCACTTTGAGAATGTGTAACAGAGAGCTCCGGCTTTGACTTGGAAGTCATCAGGAGAATGAGGAGGATCCACTAAACAAAGAGTGAGGAGAGGGGCGCCTGGGTGGCTCAGTCGGTTAGGCATCTGACTTTGTCTTAGGTCATGATCTCGCGGTTCGTGAGTTCAAGCCCCACGTTGGGCTCTGTGCTGACAGCTCAGAGCCTGGAGCCTGCTTTGGATTCTCTGTCTCCCTCTCTCTCTGCCTCTCCCCCACTTGCACTCTGTCTCTCAAAAATGAATAAACGTTAAAAAAAATTTTTTAAGTAAATAAATAAAAATAAAAAGAGTGAGGAGGCGCAGGGTGTGCCTGGCAAGGGAACAGTATGTGAACTAGTCCTGGGGTAAGAAGATCATGGCACGTGGAGGGATGGAAAGAAGGCCAGTGTGGCAGATGACGGGAGAGTGAAGTAAGGATAATAAGTTGGCAAGGGCCAGACCACACGGCCTTGCAGGTCGGCCATGTTAAGGATTTGGGTCTTCATTCCAAGAGTCATGGGAAGATAAGCACAAGGAATAACAAAGTAAGACTTTGATTTCAAGAACCCCTCTCTTTATACTGTATGGAAAGTGGATTGGAGACACACAAGAGGCGGTGCCCCAAAGGACACCCCACTCTCTCTTTAGGGAAGAGAGAATAGGAGCCTGGACCAGGGAGGTGATGTTAGGGTAGAAAGAAGCATATGAACCAGGAGCTACATAGAAGGTAGAATTGAAGGACTTGGCGTTGGGTTATGTTAAAGGGGAGAAGATTGATTCCAGGGGACTGGGATTGTTAAATTAGATGTATATACTAGATGGGAGTGTGGGGTGAGGGGTTAATATTCACTGAGAAAAGGAGGAAGGGAAGAGAATCAGGTTTGTCTTGGGTCTTTGTTTTGTTCTGTCTTTGAGTCATAGTGGTGGGAGATTAGGATCAGAGACTTGGTTTTGGACCTGCCGAGTTTGAAGTGCCTTTGAGACATGCAAAGGGACGTGTCAGGCACACAGTTAAATATAAAGGGCTGGAACAATGGCTCTAAATCCAGGGGTGACACTGCCTCCCAGGAGACATTTACAAATGTCTGGAGATATTTTCGGTTGTCACAACAGAGTATGGGGGTGCTATTGCCATAGTAGGTAGAGACCAGCGATACTGCCAGACACCCTACAGTGCACAGGGCCACCTCACTTCTCACAGCAAAAATTTTCCAACCCAGATGTCAGTAGCACCAAAGGTGAGAAACTCTGGACTGTGGATATCTGAGCGTCACTGGCCCAAAGCCTTGGGCCACATACAGTAATAAGGGTAGGAAGGAAAGCGGAATAGTACAAGTTTTTGAGGAACTATAACACCTAATAGCTGGATGGCCCTCCATGAAAGACGAAGAACTTCAAGCAGCCAGAGGTAAGACGAAGACTCAGAGAGTCACAGAGGCCGAAGGTTGGGTGGGAGTAGGTAAAAGTGTCCGATGCTACTGGGAAGCCGATGGCAATGAAGAATGAAAATCCCTGTTATACTCAGGGATATGGAAGTCATTGGTGGCCTTAGCAAGTGCAGCTTTGGCCGCATGACCGTGAGAGAAGGCATGCTGCAGCTGGAGACAAAAACCAGAGGCAGCCAGTGTAGACCACGCTTTTAAGAAGTTTGGTGATGGAAGAGAGGAGAGAGAAGAAACAGTGTTGGCAAGGAACGTGGAAGCCAAGAATAGTTTGGGGTTCCATGGTGGTCTTTGTTGGTTTGTTTTGTTTCAGTTTTTTTTTTTTTTTTTTGATGGAAAATGTCTAACATGCATAAAGTAAGCAGAATATTCTAAAGGAGCTCTGTGTAAAACCCTGTCTCTCCAGATTGGCAGCAACTGAAATCTCTGTTGGGGTTTTGCTGCTCGCAGCTGCGGCTTCTTTACCAGGCCCTCGTGTGTGCCCAGGTGATGGTCGGCAGCTTAATGATGTGGGCGGGTTTTATACCCAGACCTGGGAGTTCATTCTTTCTGTGGCTCCTTCCCTTCCAGAATGCCCCCTTTCACTTCCTGGCTGTTCTACCAGCCCTAACTCCCCTCTCTGACACCTCGAGCTGGGAAGGCTCTCTGCTGCCCTAAGTTGCCTTCAGACTAGACTCCCCTCAGACATGAAGCTGCAAATTCGTAAATCTCGAGAGGTGTAATTCCTGGTTTCAAAGGTAAATTCCCTTTCAGTTTCTGCCTGCTTTTGGCCAACCTCCATTGCCTCAAAATGTATATTTTATACACTCTTAAGCTTTGTAACAATAATATAATAGTTTTAAAAAAATAATAGTTTTATTATTGTTATCTGAAGAAAGTTTAGTCCGTTCAACAGACTGTCACTAACAAAAGCCAGAAGTTTGTAAGACGATAAAGGTTTGGGGATATTGTGGGGCTGATGGGAAGTTAATGGACAGTGCAGAGGAGAGAAGAGGTAATTAAGCATAAGACTTTATAATATTCATTGGAACAGAAGGAATGAAGGAACTGTCTGCAGATGCAGAAGTTTGCAGGTTTGGTGGTGGGAGGTTGACAGAGATGCCATCCCGTGGCTTCATGTGACATCAGAGGCGAGGTCACTAGGGGTGTTGGGGGAAGGTGAGGCTGTTTGTTGGAGGTTTGAGAACAGAGAAGTTAAAATGGTCTTTGCAAAGAGTAGAAAGAGTGGATTTTGACCGGAGAAACACTGAAAGAACAAAGACCGGTCGGCTGTTGAGAGTCCACGGTGGGGGGGTGACAGTGACGGATTTGTGGAAGTGCCATTCAGTCCTGTGGTAAGACTTTCTCCGCCTGCCTTCGGCCGCCTGGGTGGAGGCGTACAGGGAGCAGAGAGGAGGTTTGTCCACAGTTGGGAGTTTTACAAGACTGCTGAGACTAAAGAACAGGGCCCAGGGTGTTGACATCGTTGACTAGGGCATGATTTAAATAACAGATCCAAAATGTGAGCATCTCACGAAGCCATGAAGCACTGTTGGGAAGTCTTCTCTGAGTTCACCAGGGCAGTGAGAGTGGGGGAGGCTGTTCTCCCACAACTCCCTGGCCTCCTCACATTGGCAAAACAGTGAGTGCTTCATTAGCAAAAGGAGTCTTTTTGGGTGTATTGGACAAAAGGGAAAGAAGGAAGTGGCACGAACTATCCCATCTTCATACCCCGATCCCAGGGCAAAAGACTCAGGTCCATATACAGAGGGCTGAACTTTAGAAGTTCTAAATCATGCTAATGAATTGTTATGTAAAATAATGTTCCACCCACACCCCCGCCTTTACAGATACACCTTCATGCTGGTCTGGAAGGCCAAGTTTGAATTTAGAAGTCACAGGCTCTAGTGCTGCAGGGAAAAGTGTCTCACATCTGGCAGCCCACCCCTCCTCCTCTCCCCAGCTCCATCCCCCACTGCCTGTGTCTGGATGCCACAACCCACAAGTCCATGTTCCAGCCACAGCCCCAGGCGTAGGGGTCTGCCCACCGTGGTGTGGTCTGTACTCAAAGGAGGACTCAGAGAAGAGGTCGACACAGTTTCCTGAAGCAGCTTTGGGTCCCTCAGAGAATTCTGGGGTCCTTTGTGCCTGGTCTACAGGGCAGAAGGGAGGGGCAGTCTCTGGAGAACACAGGCCCCAGGAGGGCACAGCACTTGGCCCCGTGGACTCCTTGCCTTATGGAGAGGAGACATTGGAGTAAGGCCAGGGCAGGGCAGGCAATTTAGAGGTTGCCTTTGCCCAGGTCTGTGGGAAAAATTAAATGATGCAGTGATAGACAGTATTGTGGTCTTTGTTCTGTTCGTAATCTGACTGGCTGGTTTCTGTGTGTGTACCTGTTTTGTTTTTCCTAGGGGGCTGTTTATCACCATTCATGACAAGGGCCACCTTGCAACAATGCTGAACTCTTGGCCAGAAGACAATATTAAGGTATGGTCCCATTTTCTTTGCTACTCTTCTGTTGTTGGGTGAGTCCTTTCAACCGGGACCAGAGGCATCCTCAGCTAGAAAATGAGCCACTGCAACACCAAAGACTTTCCCAGACCCAGAGCACAGGCCAGTGAGAGCCAAGCATAAGCGCACCATGGAGCAGAGGTTTACATTGACCCCCAGCCATGTGAAATTGCCCTTATCATCATCATCATCAGTGGTAGTAGCAGTAGTAGTCTGAAGACATGTTCAGCATGTATTGAGTACCTACTAAATATACACTGCCAGTTTCCATGGTGGATTTGGGGAGAAATCAGAACTTCTCCGCTAGCTGACTTTTCACGAGGAAAATAAGACAGAGATACAAAAGACTAACAAGGAATCTGATCAGAGGTAAAGGAAGCACACAGAGAGAGCTGAGGGTTGAGGGCAGAGATTACTTCTAGCCTAAGGGGAATTTAGAAAGACTTCATGGGAGAAGTGACATTGGAGCAGGGCCCTGAATTGAGGGGTAGAGTTTGGCCACATAGGCTTTGGAGAGAGGACATGGGATGAAGATATTCTTCAACAAGAGGAAAAGCTTATGATGAACGGTACCTTCATGCCTGGGTGTATGCAGTTAGTGGAGGTGATACATATGGAGTGACAAAATAAACCTTCTTCCTGGAATATCAGTTTTACTGAAAAATATCTAAGTGGAAAACATGTTTATATCATAAGCAGGATATAATATAGAATGCACACTTTGTGTTGGTTTTAAAATGTAAGACATGAAGCTTTGTAGGAACTTGTTAGCTTCTGGCTACATGCCCAGATCTCCTCCTGCCATAGGGACTTTTGTGGAAGAGCACAGGGGCCTTTCACATTTAACATCATTGTTACTTTTGGGGCACCCAGGTGGCTCAGTCGGTTAAGCATCCCAACTCTTTGATTTCAGCTCAGGTCATGATCTCATGGTTCATGAGTTCGAGTCCCGCATCAGGCTATGCAGTGACAGCGTGAGGCCTGCTTAGGATTCTCTTTCCCTCTCTCTCTCTGCTCCTCCCCTGCTCGAGTTCTCTCCTCTCTCTCAAAATAAATAAATAAACATTAAAAAAAAAAAGATCATGTCGCTTCTGCAGATGAAACATGTGAAGCAAAAATGCAGAACATCTGCTAGCTGCTTCATGAGGGTAGTTCTGGCCCACAAGCTGGGGAGGGGCTAGAGCTGACTGAGCACAGTGTAAATACCTCTCAGGGTGATGCCAGCACCGCCCTGCTGGACTGGGAGGCTGAGGCACCCCAGCATTGCTTCCTCCCAGACCCTCCCTCCCTGTTCCTGCCAGTTCCCTGAACGACTCCCACCACTCTGCACTAGGCACTGAGTACAGCTTCTTTCTGCACACTTCTCTTTGCATTCCACCCACTTCTGGCCCTCTCTGGGAGTGGTAGCATTCAGAATCAGAGCATGGAGGCCAGGACCTTGGCTCTTGGGAGCCAGGCCGAGCCACGGCCAGGACCCTGGGACTTCAGTCCTGGCCATGGTGAAGAGCTCATTTCGTACCTCTCTGTCTGGGTGTGATTTTGCCCTGTGCTTCTCTTCCCCGCTTATCTGCTTAGACTCCAATTACATGCAGGCCTTGGCCCTGAGGGTTTTGGTCTCCATCCCAGAAGAAGCAAGTTCCTAGGGTGTGTCTAGTGAAGCTATAATAAAATCTGAACCATGTTAAGGGAAGCCAGCTCACTGGATGGGAAGTTAACTCCAGCCTGCCCTGTGCAGACGTGCTGCTGATGTCAGCAGACGAATCTGTCTACCTTCCTAGCAGGTTCAGCCGTGGTGAAACCTTGTACATAGGAGGCATGCAGTAGATGCCTGCTGAGGTGAATGAACTCAGCGGACATGATGAGGGCCTTCCGTGTACCAGGCACTGTGCCAGGAGCAGAGAAATGGGGTCTCCACCAGCACGCGCCGTGCCTTCGTGCAAGCTACGAGGAATTCAAAAGAATGACAAAAAGCCATCCCCTCTTAAACAGTAAGAAGAAGGTGCCCGTTCCCCCGGGCTGGCAGAGGCTTGGTGAGGGGCTCGTGGACTGGATTTCTGGTTCTCTTTGCTCCTTTGGTCAGGGCACAACTTAAAAAAATACTCGTTGACTTCAACAAACATAGTTTGAGGCCCTTCTAAGGACTAAGCGCTAACTACCAGAGAGTTGGAGACAGCAACTTTTGTGATTTTAGAGGAAGAGAAACGGAGCTTTAGGTCGCCCCAGATGGGGTGGGACTGGAGCAGACCGTAGACAGAGACATCTGAAGCCTCTAGGGCAAGCAGAGGTTCCATGGGCAGATCTGGACCGGTGCATCTAATTTGGTTGCTTCCGTCTATCACATGGTAAACATCTATATGATTTCCCTGTAGTTTCCGGGATAAAGAAGGTATACAGGCCCAAACTCAAGGAGCTCAAAGTCTAGTTGGAGGGACTGACCCAGAAACAACTGCAGTAGACTGTGTGCTGCCCAAGAGAGGAGCCCAGAGACAGAGGATCAAATGTGCTGACTGGCTGACCACTACCCCTGTAGTAGCTTAGAGGGGACAAGTGAATGGCTGGGGCCAGCTCCTCCCCTCCACCCTTTCTGTCTGTCTCACTTGGGAGAAACCCCGAGATCAGTCCCTGGTAACTCTACAAAAGAATCAGCTCTGGCTTTGTGGTCAGACATCTTGAATCTGCCCTTTACTTGCCATATGTGTAGATAAGCTCTCTGATCTTTGTTTTCTTCTTGTGAGGACTAACCATAGAGTCTGTACAACACTGAAAGGCACTCAAATGGTTGTGGTCATTGCTGGAAGTAGAAGGGGAGGCTGTAGGGCAAAGCATGGCAGGGGAAAGATTGCAGAGGCCTTGAGAGCAGCCAAGGAGGAGGCTGTGTTACCTGCAGATCCCAGGCCACAAAGGGGCAGCCGGCCAATCTGGCCCCTAGACATGTTTGACTTGGCCTTCAGTGATTTTTCAAATTTTTGAATTGGTAGGCAATATTTTAAAATCGGGAGACTTCATTTGAGAAAGGAAACATAGAAACTTGGATTTCTGGCTTTCTCTAGAAAAACCAGGAGCCCATAGCTGGGCTAAATATTAGGTCCATAGTTTGTAAATAAGTCAATTAGGACTGATCAGGCTGCTCCCCGGCTTACCCCAGCCTCTGGTCTGCCCCACCAGTCTTTTCCTGGAGGATCCTCCCCCCACCCCCCACCCCACCCCCACCACTCCTAAGGCTGCCCTTTCAAAGGTTCAGAATGTTCCAACTCCTAGTCTTTCTTGTTTGCTGGTGTGTTTCCTCCAGTTGCCTTAAAGAGGAGTGAGAGACACCTGGGTGTCTCAGTTGGTTGAGCATCTGACTTCAGTTCAGGTCATGATCTTGAGGTTTGTGAGTTTGAGCCCCATGTTGGGCTCTGTGCGACAGTGCAGAGCCTACTTCAGATCCTCTGTCCCCTTCTCTCTGCCCCTCCTTCACTCACGCATGCGTTCTCTCTCTCTCTCTCTCTCTCTCTCTCTCTCTCTCTCTCTCAAAAATAAACATTTCATAAGACAAAAAAGAGGAGATGAAGGTCTCCCTCCCTAGGCAGGGAATACCCTTCCATGGTACTTGGGGGCTGGTGCAGATTCCCCATCATTACTTCCTTTGGTTCTCTCAGCCACTGTGATGAGAGTGGAGGAAGGAAGGTGTGCCATGAACACCTCCAAGGTGGGTCCTTGAAGAATGGGTTGGGGTGTGTCGTTCCTCAGGTGAGCAAGCTGAGGTGCTGTGACTTGCCCATGGTCAGCCATGAAAGGTGTTGATGCCCACAGAGCCCTGAAGCTGAGCCTCCTCTCCCCCAGCTGCTGAGCCCAGGAGGTGGTTTTCCAAGGCACAGGTATCTTTAGACCCTGATGCTGTTGGCCTCTGGGCTGGAGGGGAGGTGTGGTCCAGAGGAACTCAGAAGATAAAGGATGACTTTCCTTGGTTTCCCAGCCAGAAAACAGGACTGCAGACAGGTACAGGAGAAGTAGGCTGGGAGGGAAGTGAGGCCAAAGCCCAGGGCTGCGGAGGCCATGAAGTTTTGTGGGCCCCTCTTGTTCAGGGAGGAGGGGACGGGCCAGGCTGCCCAGAGCTGTCCAGCGTAAATCACAAAGAGGAGTGAGAACTGCTTTTCTGACTCTTTCCCACAGTGGCCACTGCCTTGAGCCTGAGGAAGTCTCGGCTGAGAACAGCCCTCCTCCCCACAGCTTTCCCAAGCTCCTAAATCTCTCCCTCATCCCAATCCCAGCAGCTTCCGGGGGGAGGTGCTTAGAGGTGGCTGGGCACAGGAGCGGCCCTTCCACGTGGGCAGACAAACTTATGAGGTGCTGGCACCAAGTGCCCGCCTGTAATGCACAGGCCCACTCCCTCCTCAATGTCAGAAGGTAGGTTTCCTGGGAAACATTCTCTGAGACAGATATCAGCATATCAGGGAGTGCTCTTGGGGTCAACACCTCTAGAAGGGAAGGAAGCAGGAGAAAGCCCAGAGAGAGGCTGAGCTGGGTGAGGTCTCAAGGAAGACTCAGCTGAGCCCATGAGGAGCCTCTGTAGCTGGGGTCGTCCTTCAAAGTCAAACCAACTTGAGGCAGGGGAGCCAGGCCTTTGTAGCCCTGCATCCACCAGTCATTGGTTGTGGACTGCTACCCTTTGGAACAGGGTGTGACTTTGGGCAAGGTGGCTCTCTTCAGTCAAGGAAATTTTCAAAGCAGGCTGACAGCTGAGGGTACGGCTAAGGGAATCACTCCTTCAGTCCTGAAAGGGAGATGTGGGCAGCTCATCCCCATATCCACCTCACACAGCTCTGCCAAGTGCTTTATGTAGATTACCACAGACTTCTCCTCATGACTTGTAAGTGGTAGGGATTATTATTATCCCTATGGTAGAGACAAGGAAGCTGAGAGGTTAGGTTGTTTGTGAAGGGTGGAACCAAGAATTGAAACTGCAGACTGTGCATCATTTATGTTGTGGATAGTAGGTGGCGAGGGGGGAGGAGGAGGAGGAGGAGGAAGAGGAGAAAAGGAAGGACGAGAGGGAAGGAGGAAGGAGAGGGATGCATACACAGGGCTGTGGGCAGCCCATGACATAGCTACAAGTCCAGGGAAAGCAGGGCTACAGCAAGCAAGGAGTCATGACCCTCAGGGCAGTCTGAGGTCGGCCCCATTGGGTCCACCTACACTAAGGGACATGGACAATAAGTCAGAAAATGCTGTATGTCCAAGCTAAGTGGACAGAGGAAGAATGTGGCCCACCCTCCCCCTAGTCATCTGAAGTAAGAAGAATTAGGAGTTGTACATGCCATCCAAACACGGAAACTGTGATCCTGTAGTTCACATAGTTATTGCTGGACTCTAAAACTCCACAGTGCTACTCAGATTTGTTCTCAGCCTTTTGGCCTCTACTGCACTAGTGGCCCTTGGCATCAGCTCCATTGATGTCATGAAAAATAGGATCCAGTATCTCCTCTCCCAACTCATTCATTCACACAAAAGGTCTGAATTAGCCCTTTGGAGATCTTTTGCTTTCTATGTTAGATCTGTCACATTGGCCACTATTTATTCAGTTCATATCACACTGCAGGCACCAAGCACAGTGCTGAAGAATCAAAGATGACAAGTCCCATTATTTGCCCTCAAGACAAGCTAGAGGAGGGAGTGATGACTTCTGGAAGGGGAGAACATCATGGAGGAAGGTGACTTGTGTACAGCTCCTTAAAGCACACAAGGATGGTAGGATGTGGATCAGGGAGATCATAGGGATTGAGGGGGCAAAATGGCATGTAGTCAGGAAAGTACAAACCTTATCAAGGTTAGAATTACTCTATTTGGATAAAGAAGAAATTCAAAGAGTAGATTGGACCTGGACCATGGAAGGCCTTAAATGCCAGTCAAAGATGTTTGAGCTTTGTTTTACAGGCATCGAGAGCCCCTGGAGGTTTAGGGTAAGAAAGTGACAAATCTGGGTGTGCTTTGGAGACCTGCAGTGGAGCAGGGGGAATCCCAAGAGTGGAGAGACCAGTCAGGAGACCACTACAGTGGTTGATGAGATGGATGGGCTGACCTAAGGCAAGTGGCAGTGAAAGTAAAGTTCATGGAACAAATGGAAAAACAAGGAGCAAATCAAATCAGCAGAACTTGGTAACCAATTGGCTGTGGCTGAAGGAGACAAGACAGTTTTGAGCTTGGGAGATAAAGGTAACAAAGGGCAAGAAGGCAGCAGAAGTGAAAGGTTTAGAAGAGTAAAAGGGAAAAGCAGAGTCATTTGGTTAGGGACTCAAGAATTTGGGAGGACTATTGGACATCCAAGTGGCAATGTCCAACAGATAGCCAGCTGTACATGGGCATTAAGAATGACACTTTTTGGGATAAGCACTAGGTGTCCTATGTAAGAGATGAATCACTGGGTTCTACTTCTGAAGCCAGGACTACACTGTATGTTAGCTAACTTGAATTAAAAAAAATAAAAAATGACAGCAGAAACCACAAGTTTTGCATGGCTGACTTTCTCAGCCATTAGCCACTGCATCTCTGCTTGGTTTCCATTTCAATCACTCATTTAACAGATAGTTACTGAATGGCCTTTCTGTGATAATGCTGAACTAGAAAGAAATAAAACAATTAAAAATTTAATATGGGATCTTTGCCCCAAATAATAACCACCATGGTAATCATAAGAGAAGCAACCATTTATTGATCACTTACCCAACGCACCTGGTGAAAATGAAACTGTTATTTCATCTTTACAACAATCTGATGAGTGAGGTATGATTATTATCCCTATTTTATGGAAAATTAAAACTCAGAAAAATTATCTGTTTACCCAAGTTTACATATGGTACATTATCAAGAAGCCTAGATTTAAATACTGGTTATCAGACTCCAGAACCCCTGCCATTAACCTTTAGGTTGTTTGGTGAGATAAAATGTGCATTTTTTAAAATGTTAAAGTAGCACCCTATGCAAGGATTGGCAAGCAGTAGGTGCTTAATCAATGTTTGTGGAAGGCAGGCAGACAGACAAGGAGGGCGAGCAGGCTACCTGTGCAGTAGCTATAAGAAGTGCTAGGAGAAATCACATTAGATTGTCGTGGGCAGCGTTTGCATGCTGGAAAAAGAGAAGGAGCATAGGGGCTGAGAGGGAGGAGATTATAGGTGAGTTCAGAGCATGTCTGGGAGGAATGAGGAGGCCAGTCTGGCTGGAGGAGGAGCTTGTGTGCAGATGCGTAGCAGGAGATAAGTCAGAACATATATTGGGTTCAGATCATTAAAGAGTTAAACGTTTTGGACTCTATTCTTTGGACTGTTAGAAGCCACTAAAGGTCTTTGAAGCTAGGAATGGCATAATGAAAATGGGCTTCTGATACAGTGAATCTGGCATTGGTTGGGAGGGGAGATTGGAAGGAAGATGAGTGTGGCTTGAAGCTGATGCAGTAACCCAGCCATTCTCACAGTGGGGTTGAGAGTGGGTGACAAGTGGAGCGAGACATGCCCTCAGAGGAGGTGGGCGTGCAGTGGAGTGCCCTTGAACATTTCAGGAGCCCCGTTGCCATTGAAAGACCCCAGAGTTGTAGGGATAACACCCTGGAGTAGTCACTGACTTCCTCTGTTTAACTCACTGCCCCTCAGCGGAGAGAAATTCTTAGACAGTGGGAATCAGGATAAGGAAGCTTGGATTAGGAGAGATGGGAGATTCCCAGAGTGTGGGCACCCTTCATACGAAGGCACAGGCTTCACCAGGGAGAGCTGCAAGGGGGAGGTCAGAGGCGGGCTGTGGGGAGGGTGGCAAAGAGGCAGGGCAGAACTTTACCAAGAACACATGTGCTTTAATGGTGCTTCTGCCAACTGAAATGTAGTAGAAGGAGCCCTGAACCAGGAACCCAAACCCTAATTAGGATCCTGCCCTGCCACATGCACAAAGTGACTTTAGTAAGTCATCTAAACTCCCGTAAGATACCCAATGTGCAAACATCCAGTCCAGTGCCTGGCATCTGGCTGATACGTAACAAATACGTATCAAACATGAAGGTCTTAGAGCTTCTGTTTACTCACCTGTGAAATGGGCTAACAGTCTCAGACTCACCTACCTGCCAGGGCTGTGGAGAGAATCAGGTGACATGTGGGTTGAGAACATTCTCCATAGAGGCAGTAGAGCAGTCTGAGGGGGAATATCATAATCTTCATGGGTCTCTTGTACCATGACCCTGTGAGTCCCCTTTTCAGAAGAGGAGGAGTGTTTTTAAGAATCCCTATCCCTGGGGCACCTGGGTGGCTCAGTCAGTTGAACTTCTGACTCTTGATTTTGGCTCAGGTCACAATCCCAGGGTCATGGGATTGAGCCCCATGTCGGGCTCCATGCTGAGGGTGCAGCCTCCTTGGGATTCTCTGTCTCTGTGCCTCTCTTTCTCTTTAAAAAAAAAAAAAAAAAAAGAATCCCTACACCTGTTTCTACCAAAAGGCAGCACCAGCCCATGTGCACGCTCACACTTAAGAGAGCTAGAGAAACAGAAATGATAAGTTGTCATGGACCCCTTGGGTACCAGATCATAAACTCTTCCAGGACAAGAATGGGTCTTCATCTCTTGATCCCCAGGGCTGGAGTTGTACCTGCATGGAGTGAACTGAGCCCTGTGGTGCCCATGAGCACCATGCTTGGGGCACCAGGACCTCCATAGCTCAGAGCTGGTCCTAAGACCTGGCCAAAGCCAGGCTCCAGAGGAGGGATGGGTGGCCTCATAAACTTAACTCATTTCAAGACAGAGGAGTGATAGCAGGTGGAGGTGACCTATAGACAACTTCATTGTCACCCTGAGGGGATCCCTGTGGCTTTCACAGTCTGACTCCTGCCTGGCATTTTGTTCTGTGCTTTCATAGGACCGGCATCTCCTTGTTCCCCACACATAGGCCACCCCCTCCCCATCTCTATCCTGGATCCTGATTTCCTCTTGTATCAAGTGCCTTCCTCCCCAGCTGCACCCCCTGCAGACAGTCTTCTCCTGTGTCAGGTGTGGCACATGTGTCCCTTCACCCATGAAGGGTTGCCCTACAGAAAGTGACTCTCCCTTCTCTGTCTCTGCTGCCCTCATGCTGTTTATGCTGTACCCACTTTCCTTCCAGACTCGTTAATTATAAATACATATATTTCATCTCTTGTTTTGCCCCTTAGTTCTTGAAGGTCTGAGTCCGTACATACTTGTTATTACAAAAGCACAAACTGACGCTCCTTCCCCCAGGATGTGGCATAGTGTCTGCGAAGTGGGTGTTGTGTAAATATGTGCTAAAGGAATGAATAAGTGAATATCTATCATAATCACAATAATTTCAGTTACCATCAGCTTCATCGGCATCTGTTAGTTAACAGCAAGGAAGTCCCGAACCAGCACCGTGTCTGGCACCTAGGATGCCTTCAGTGAATATTTCCCAGAACACGAATCCCAGTACATGTCTAGAATCCTCCTGGTTTCGTGTGGAGTAGTGACCCCAGCAGCTGTCATAGGAGCCCTGCCCTGTGCAGGGTGGGTTTATTACACCCTAGGAGCAGGTCTGAGAGACTTCATTGGTCTCTATACTGGGGGCTGGTGGCAGTGGCATGAACACCTGTTTTTCATTGTCTCTGTTCATTATGTCCTTCCTTCCCTGCCCCCAGATCCCAAGCTGAGAAGATCTGCTTAGTTTCTTTGAGGGGGAGCACCTAGATGTGATTTCCCTCCAGCTGTTTCTTCAGTCCCTGTCCCAAACCTCAGAGCAGGGCAAGGTGTTAGCTCAGTGGGGTTTCTCACCAGCCTGCCAGGAAGGGGAGGGCACGGGAAGAAGAAAGCCTACCTGCAGCTGAATGAATCCCTTGGCCTTTCCACAGACAGGCGGTTTTGTTCCGCAGCAGAGGAGGTGGGTGTCCATTTGACGGGCCTGACATGTGCAAGGGTTGATAAGATGAGCACTTTGTCATGAGAGGTGCTTCCCGATTGTTTTGTTTCCAGGCCGTGGTGGTAACTGATGGGGAGCGCATCCTGGGCCTAGGCGATCTGGGCTGCTATGGCATGGGCATCCCCGTGGGCAAGCTGGCCCTGTACACAGCATGCGGAGGGGTCAGCCCGCAGCAGTGCCTCCCAGTCCTGCTGGACGTCGGCACCAACAATGAGGTAACCCACCACCCTGAACTGGAGCCCTGGGGCCAGAAGGTGGCAGCTGGGGTGGGGTGGGGGGTGCCTTTGAGGGGCAGGGTCCACGGGGACCACCCTGGGAAGTGGTGTTTGTGCGTGTCTGCAGGCTCCACTCTGGGTCTCTGTGTCAGGAAAGACAAAAAATTACTCAAGAATTCCTTCTTAGTGACCCTCATCTCTGAGTTTAAAATCAGTGCAAATTCATCTTTTAAAAATTGGAAAAAATTAGGGTGCCTGGGTGGCTCAGTTGAGCGTCTGACTTCGGCTCAAGTCATGATCTTGCAACTCAGGAGTTTGAGTCCCCCATCAGGCTCACTGCTGTCAGCCTGTCAGCGCTGAGCCCACTTTGAATCCTCTGTCCCCTTCTCTCTGCCCCTCCCTTGCTTGCGCTCTTCAAAAAAAAATAAGTATTTTAAAAAATTGGAAAAAATTTGAGAAAATCAGAAGTGTTAAATATAAAATAAAATATCAGTCACACAACCAGTACTAATCATGGTTTATGTTTTGGTGTATTTCCTTCCAGGCTTTTCCCCACCAAAGCATTTATAAAAACAAACTTGGGTTTATATTAAATTTTGCATCGGAAACCTTCCACAGATGGACACCCAGGTTGCTTCTAGTTTGTTTGCAAATATAAATTTACTCTGAGCCCATTTTTGCAGATCAGTCTTTGTTTCTAGGTGTGATTATATAGTTAGGATAATTTCCTAGAAATGGAAATATTGAGGCAAGGGGAGTGGTGATTTTTTAGATTCTTGATTCATACTGTCAAAAACGTTATACTTACTTGGATTGTGCAGTGATCTTTCTCAAGATACTTGCCACGAGTCTTTGCATGGCCTTCCTCCTCCCTGTACACTGTACATCCCCATTGCTTTTTTATTTTTTAATGTTTATTTATTTTGAGAGAGGGAGGGAGGGAGGGACAGAGAGAGAGAATCCCAAGCAGGCTCTGTGCTCAGTGTAGAGCCCTATATAGGGCTTGATCCCATGACCTGAGCCAACATCAAGAGTCAGACACTTAACCAACTGAGCCACTCAAGCATCTCTACCCCCATTTCTAAACATGAATGAGCACTTGTACCTCCTAGCAAGGAATGATGCTTATTTGGGCTTCATCGACAGGTGGAATCAAAGGAGAGGACAGCTAGGCAGACCTTGCTAAGAGCTGGGAAATCGTGGGGCGTGGGAGGTGAAGGAGGACAAGGGAAGTGGGAAGCAAGGACCCTGGTCCTGCATCACTGACAGCCAGGTGAGTCCCTGCACCCATTCTGGTACAATGAGGAACTGAACCAGAAGGTTTTTGAGTGTTCTACCTCTAAAGCTCTTCTCCACATGCCTCCCCTCCAGTCTCAGAGACAGGAGGCAGGATGGAGACACAAGCCTTAGAGTTGCTCCATAAGACCAGTCCTCAAGGTCTGCTGTATGCTGTGTGTGGTTCTCTTTCCTAGACCAGGTGCCTGGGTTTTGCTGAAATTGTCCTTTGGTCTCAACATGCATGGAATCATGCAGGCATGGATGAGTGTAGCGAACTTTAAAAAAAAAATTTTATTAGTTTTCTTTATTTTTGAGAGGGAGAGAGAGACAGAGTACATGAGGGGGAGGGGCAGAGAGAGAGGGAAACACAGAATTGGAAGTAGGCTCCAGGCTCTGAGCTCTGAGCTGTCTGCACAGAGCCCGATGTGGGGCCTGAACCCACGAACCATGAGATCATGACCTGAGCCCAAGTTGGACGCTCAACCAACCGAGCCACCCAGGTGCCCCAAGTGTAGCAAAGTTTTAATTGTTCTTCCCATCCAATACTTCCTGCTGTGTTCCCACTAGATTTAAATTTTTTTAATGTTTATTTTTTTGAGGGAGAGAGACACAGAACACGAGCAGGGGAGGGGCAGAGAGAGAGGGAGACACAGAATCTGAAGCAGGCTCCAGGCTCTGGGCTGTCAGCGCAGAGCCCGACGTGGGGCTCAAACACACAGACCACAAGATCATGACCTGAGCTGAAGTCAGACGTTTAAACTGACTGAACCACCCAGATGCCACTCCAACTGGATTTAATTGAGACCTTTACTCACTGTCTCCTAAGAACCTGCTCCAAGCAGCATTGAGTCTGATCCTAAGACCTCTGTATCCCCTGGAAGGGTGTCAGTCGCCTGTAGCACATGCATAAGGTCCTGTGTCATTAAAGTTCCAACACCCTTGCAATGATGTGCTAAAATCTAGAGCCCCAGCTTGTAATAAACCCACCAGAAGAGATGGCAGGAAACTATGAGTAAATCATGGCCAGGCAGCTTTTCACAGACCACCCTGTTTAAGCTTGACAACCCGGAGAAATTAATTTGCCCACAAAGATCTGCTAGGAGTGACAAGGCAGGGATCCTAATCTGTATCTGCCCTCCTCTTCCCATACCACAGCTGCCTGCCTGGCTTCCTGCTGCTTTGTAAGCAAAGGTCATTTCTTGATTTTTAGAATTTTTATTACTAAGGTCACTTGAACACATTATTCAAAATCTTAAAACAGAAATGACATTTCTCCCACAATGCTACATCTATGTTTCTTTCCAGTATCTGTCTATGCATAAACATAGATGGAGTAATGTGCCTATAATTTTGTTCTGATTTTTTCAATGAATGGTATTTCATGAACACTTTCTCTCTACTTACTTAGCAAGAGTTTATTGAATGTTGAGTAGGTGTCAGGCACTGGCTAGGCATGAGGAAGATAAATGAGAGCCAGGCGTGGGTGGAATATTCTACTTGTCAGTGTTTCAATACTGCCACCTAATTGATCATTTTAATGGCTAATGTGTTACATCTTCACCAAGTGTCTGCTTCTCCCCCTGAGGCTTTAGGACTCTGAATCACTTCTCCCTCTGGGTGTGGAAGTGAGAGAGCTTCCCCTGGGTCTGCCTATTCCTGTCAGGAAGGACCAGAGTATCCCCCGCTGAGAGGGGGAAACACAAGGTGAGAGGAGGCGCTGCCCCCACAGCATGAGGTGAGAGAAAGCAGTTCCCACCCCGTGCAGTTAGACCAGTACCAGTATCTGCAATGTGCCAGGCCTTTATAGATTTTCATAGCCTTTATAGATTTTAACAGATTTTATAGATTTCAATCTCATTTAATTCTGACAGCAGCTGTATGAGATATTGTCCTCCCCCATTTTATAGATAAAGAAACTGAGACTGAAACATGTTAACTACTTACCTCAGGTACCACAGCACTGAGTGTCAGAGCTGGGAATTGAACCTGGGTATCTCTGATTCCAAAGTTGCCTTGTCCACTGTGGCACTCTTCTTCAAGGGGTCAGGCATTCATGTTATAGACTAGGTAATGAAGACTGGGAAGCAGGTGTTTCAACCAGTCAGGGTCCTGTGGACACTCAGGCGTAGGTGTGCTGATGTTATCTGCAGGGTCCTCTTGCTCCAGAGAAAGGCAAGCTCCCACCAGACCCTCTTCACAAAATTCAA
Source organism: Panthera tigris (assembly GCF_018350195.1). NCBI lineage: Eukaryota > Metazoa > Chordata > Mammalia > Carnivora > Felidae > Panthera > Panthera tigris. Next base: position 45,798,848 of record NC_056669.1, read on the forward strand.
GACACAAAAATCCAAAGTTACAAAGCGGCCCATATCAGGAAGACAGTGGTTTCACTCTTTCCAGATGCATTCACTATATGATGTCCCACACTACAGTTCTTTTTAAAAAAAGGAGTCAATTTGCAAGATTCCCACCCCCGGCCCAGAAGTCTTGGGGCATATCTCCCCACACCCACCCCCAGAGCAAGCCAGAGCAACAGGAGACCCCCACCCCCCGCCACACACACACACACACACACACACACACACACACACACACACACAGCAAGCCAGAGCAACGGGAGAGAGGCTTAATCTTGCACCTTTCATCTCACATGTCAGTGCAGGGAGGGTGCTGTTGTGGGGGTCTGTAGGGTCAGGATGATGACACCATCTGTGTGTGCAGCTCTGTGAAAACCCCTGAGGCAACAGGAGCTTTAATCAGAGTCAAGGAAAACACCCCTCCATGTTTCCTGTTGAAGGAAAACATCTGCTGCCTGCAGCCCTGAAACTGAGTCACTTTTACCTGCCACCCCCAAGGAGGTTTGGAAAGATAAATATGGTGGGCAGTGATCCCATGAAAAGGGGACATCCCATGCTTAACTTCTAAAGGGACAAAGCCAGGGAGCCCCTGCCAGATAGGCCCACCTGCTCTGGGCCTCTGTCAAGGCTGTGTGTGGATTGGTTTGTACGTTTTATTTCCTACACATGCAAGGCCAGACAGCATCATGCACTGTCCACATTAGAAGGGACTGGAATGATAATTGCCCCTTAAATAACCCAGGAGTGAGGGGTGCTAACCCCCATGCAGTTGAAAATCCATATATAACTTTTGAGTCCCCCAAAACTTACTAGCCTACTATCCACAGGAAACCTTACCAATAACATAGTCGATTAACACATACTTTGTATGTTGTATGTGTTATATACTGTATCCTTACAATGAAGTAAGCTAGAGAAAAGAAAAGAATATTAAGAAAGTCACAAGAGAGGGGCGCCTTGTGTGGCTCAGTCTGTTAAGTGTCCAACTTCAACTCAGGTCATCATCTCGTGGTTCATGGGTTTGAACCCCGCGTCAAGCTTCATGCTGACAGCTTGGAGCCTGGGACCTGCTTCAGATTCTGTGTCTCCCTCTCTCTCTGCTCCTCCCCCACTCTTGAGCATGCACGCACTCTCAAAAAATGAATAAGCATTTAAAAAATTTTTAAAAATCACAAGAGAAAATACATGTATGGCACTGTACTGTATCGAAAAAAAAAATCCCTGTGTAAGTGGGCCTGCACAGTCCAAATCTGTGTTGTTCAAGGGCCAAGTGTACTTGTCCTTCAAACCCCTTGTTCCACCCAGGAAGAGGGGCCTCTGAGCAGAAGTGGCTTTCCCCGGGTTTGATTCTGAGCCCAGTAGGTCCTGCAGGGCAACCCTGGGCAGGGGCGGGGGGGGGCTTGGGGGCTTGGGGGCTTGGCTCTAAAATGGCCTCTGAGCCTTAGGAGTCTTGAGCCTCGATGGATTCTAATGGGTGGAGAGCTCCTTGGGGACACATGGGAACAGACTGTCAACAGAGCTGGGCAAACAGCCTTGGGTGTGTTACCGGACTGCTGAGGAAGCATGGGTTTGCCAACAGAGCTGGGTGTTGAAGGCCTGCTTCCGCCTCTCGAGAGCATCGTTGCTGAGGCTGATGAACAGCCAGTGTTCACCATGTGGTGCCATCAGAGGCACTCACTCCCTGTGTGCATGTGACCACTGAGGGTGCCCCTCCTGGGATCTTTGTAGCTTACCCATGGGTTTGACTGAGCAACCAGGGACACATGTGGTAGGCATAACTGCCATCCTGAGAGGGGGGGTGTGCTGTGTCCACGCATGAACCCAATCCCATGACCTCCCCAGACCCCCAGATGTTCTCTGGGTAACCTCTTAGCATGCCTGTTGCTACTTAAGATACATATTTTTCCAGGCCAGGAAGTTCATCTCTCTTCCAGCTTTATTTAATCCAGTACTCAGAGATATGGCAAGTGAAGAGGAGGAAACCCATTTTGTTTTCCATGACATTTTGTCTCCAAGAAACACCCAAAGTCACAGACCTAAGTGACAGAGCCTAAATTCGAACCCTGGTGTGTCTAATGCCAAAGCCAGACCAGACTGAGGGCGCTCAGAGGGAGCACCCTGACCAATACCACCCAGCCCGGCAGTGCCCTTTGCTCTGCATGCAGCACACTGCCTCCCAGCTTCAAGATCCCTTCTGCCTCTCTTGCTGGGGTTACCAGATTTAGCAAAGAAAAATATACGATGCCAATTCAATTTAAATTTCAGGTAAATAGCTAATCATATTTTGGCCTGTGTTCCATGTATGTTCCTTGCAACACTGGGGATATATTTAGGCTAAAAGAAAAAATTATTGCCTAGCTGAGATTCAAGTTGAAGTAGGCGTTCTGTATTTTTTCTGCCAATACTACCTACTGAAAACTTCTAAACACATACGTAAGGAAGTGAAGGATAGAGGAGGGGTGCAAGGAGAGAGTCCAGGTCAGTTACAGCCCCACGCCTTGCTGGCAGCCATTGTTACAGGTAAGTCACTCAGTGGGACAGAGGGCAGAATATGGACTTCTTGTTTCATGGTGTGCCAGGACAGAGTGAGTGCTCCACCCTGTGCTGTTTTGGAGAAGCCATTCCCCCTCCTGCCAAGGGAGATCCAGCTGGCTAGTGATGGGGACTCCATCACTGCTCCCCAGCCTCACCTGCAGGATAATAGCCTGACCTTCCCAGCCACTGCTGAGTTCCTTCAGAGGACCAGGCAGAGGACAAGCCCCCCCCCAGGTCAGCTGTTCCCCCCCTACATGGAATATTGGGGAGAAGGGACACTGTCATGAGGTCCAGTCAAAGCAAGGCTTAGCTGCTTTCTGGATGTGTGCGTTTGGGCAATTTCCGTAAACTGTCCACCTTCCTCATCTGTGAAATGGGGATGAGAATAGGTAAGACAGAAGGATCGAATTACTTTTAATTCAGTAGTAAATTACTTGAAAGTTCTATACAAATATTTTCAGTATTTATATTTCAGTATTATCTCCATTAGAAACTTTACTTCCAATTTTTTGCGTGTGCTTAGTTAGGAAGTATTTCAGGCATAAAACATTTTAATATAAAAGCAAAATATAAAGACTCTTCTAAAGCTTTCGTAGTCACTCATGTCTAAGTAGTACCTCGTTATGGTTGACCTTTGATTCTAAACATAGATATACTGAAAAAGTTTTGGAAAATCCTAAAATTCTTCGGTACCTCTGGAGAATTTGCCTTGCCCCACAAACCACACACGCAGCACTGAGAAACTCACTTTTCGCTGCCTGATTGTACCAGTGATTCAAATCTTCACTTTGGCAACATTACAGATTGTAACTCACTGCTGGACCCTTTAAGTCTGTATAAAAACTAAAACTGTGAGTCTTTTCTGCAGATGCTGAGAATTATACTGTTTCTATATGTGTATGCCCTTCAGGGCTGTGTGTGTGCATGTCCGTGTGTGTGTGTGTGTGTGTGTGTGTGTGTGTGTGTGTGTTTCGGATAGCTGAAATTACATCTGTGCCCTTTTATATCCTGCTCTTTTCACTTTAAATAATCTCATACACAGGGCGCCTGGGTGGCTTAGTCGGTTGAGCGTTTGATTTCGGCTCAGGTCATGATCTCACGATTCGAAGGTTCCAGCCCCGTGTTGGGTTCTGTGCTAACAGCTCAGAGCCTGGAGCCTGCTTCAAATTCTGTGTCTCCCCTTCTCTCTGCCCCTTCCCTGCTGATGCTCTATCTCTCTCCTTCAAAAATAAACATTAAAAAAAAGGTTTAAATAACCTCATTAAATAACCACATTTGTCCAGGTGGCTGCACAGTTTTAAAAACCACTAACTTTAATGACTGTCTAGCTTTCCATCAAGTCCTCATAACATTTACTTTATGGTGTGCCCTTGGCTGGATGTTTCCTGACCCTAAGTGGCTTTTGCAGGGTCACCTTGAAGGTGGCACATGAAGGGTGGGCACCTGAATGCCCACCATCATCCTTTAGTCTAATAAACACACATGCCTGCCAGGGCAGAATCCTAAACTGTCTCAGGGAGGTATAATCTGGAGGTGAAGAGAGTGAGAGTCGAAGGATAGGCTTACCCTCTTGCTAAATGTAGAGTGTGGTGCTTGGCAGAAAGCTCTACACCTACCTTGGGTTGTGTGCACTTGGGATTGGGGTTGAGGGTTTAGGAAGGCAGATACTTCCTGCCTAGTCTTGTCTGTCCCCTACACTTTTGCATAACCACGTCTGTAGCACTATCAAGACAGTATGGGTCTAGAGCAGTGTCTTTAACAAAATAACTCCATTCTGGTGGATGTGCAAAAGAGCTGCCCGAGCTGTGTGGCTCTGTGGGGAGGACCGTGGGCTCTGGAGCCAGGCAGCCTGAGTTTGAGTCCTGACTCTTCCACTTACCAGCCTGAGGTCTGTGCACCCGATCCTCTGAGAAACAGAGGTGTGAAAGGTTTGTTGGGGAACACCCAGGAAGAATAAAGGGGGAAGCAGGAGCAGCTGGCGAGTGGGTGGGGCCTTCAGGCTACAGTGTAGATCTGACCCCCTTGAAAGGAGAGAAGGAAGGAAGGAGACCTCAGTCAGAAGACCCCAGCCTGGGTGTGTGTCTGACTTTGGCTCAGGTCATGATCTCATGGTTTGTGAGTTTGAGCCCCACATCAGGCTCTGTGCTGACAGCTCAGAGCCTGGAGCCTGCTTCGGATTCTGTGTCTCCCTCTCTCTCTGCCCCTCCCTCACTTGCACTGTCTCTATGAATTAATTAAGAAGATCCCAGTCTGCAGTGTGGTCCTGGGAAAGCCTCAGGAAGGTTGATGGAAAACCCAAGCCCTGGTTGCCTGCACAGAGGGTTGGCCCGGCATTGGCCAGGCATCTGCTGTGCGTGGCCATGGCTGGGAGCAGCCCAGAGACAGCATGGCAGCTGAAGGCTGTCCACTCAACTCCTCTTCCTCAGCAGGTTCTCTTAAGGGAGTTCTAAGCCACACACCTCTGTGCATGTCCCACCTCTTAGGGGAGAATTGCATACTTAGAATGTTCCTTAGCATGTGGCACATATGAAGCGCTGTGAAAGTTAAAGCTGCTGTCATCACTTTATGGTGTATGTTAAAACTCACAAAGCTCTCTCACAGACATTATTTCTTTTAATCATCATAAGCACACTTTCCAGCTGGCGTCTCATTCCCTTTTGACAAATGAGAAGACAGGTCCAAGGGGTCCTGTGATTTGCCCAAGCTCACGGCTAGTCTGTGATGGGGGTCAGATTTGGGGCGGGGGGGGGGAGCTTCCATTTGAGGGCAGGGCTGTGGGGTCCTTATCTCTGCATCCTACAATGCAGAGATGAGCGTAACATGATGCTTATCCTCAAAGAGCTCATAGTTTTGGTGCTGCAGACACAAAACTTCTGGAGACGCTCACACACAGAATCACTTACTGTTTCCTGAATATACCAGGCACTTTTCCCTCCTTCTGCCTCCAGCCCCCAGCCCTTCCCTATGCTGACTCCACCTGAAGAGCCCAGCCTACCTGTCAAAATCTGCCCATCTTTGTTTTGTTTTTTGAGAGAGCGTGCAAGCACATGAGTGGGAAAGGGGCAGAGAGAGAGAGAGGGGGACGGAGGATGTGACACTGACAGCAGCGAGTCTGATGTGGGGCTTGAACCCACAAACTGTGAGATCGTGACCTGAGCAGAAGCCAGATGCTGAACCCACTGAGCCACCCAGGCACCCCACTGTGTCTTTTAATGCTCGACTATTTCCCCCATGACAGTCACCGCCTATCCCCCAGTGGGAATTACTTTACTCCTTCCCTGTGCTTCCATGTGCCAGACTTGGTGCCAAAACAGTGTCACTCTTCACTGTAGTAGAGTTTGTTTACTCATGAGCCCCCTGCAGTAGCCGGTGAGCACCTTGAAGGCAACAACCACTCCTTACTCATTTACAGACCCCAGGAGGGCCCAGTGTCAGCAGTAACAGACCGGCAGTAAATGTGCATGATCGGGTCCACTGATTGTGTAGGGTGTGTGTGTGAGGGGTTAGAGAAGAGGTGGGAAGTTGGCCAGTGGCAGACACAGAAGATAACCAGAGTGTGTGAGGGCTGTGACAGAGCTGCAAGAGGTGGAATGGGGGGACCCCTAACACAGGAGGTATTCCGCAGGGGGACATCTTTCTTGAGCGGAAATGTCTGGTTGTATCATTGTATCCTTGTACCCTCAGGGACTAGCACAGTGCCAGGCACGTGGTAGGTATTCAGTGAGATTTCTTTTGAATGAATAAAGTGTTTTCTAATTTGAATTCAGATCTGTGACTTTGGACGAGACCCAATACCTCAATCCAGATGCTGTCTAGAGCCCCAAATAGACGTTTGGCAGTGTTTAGAGACATTTTTTCTTGTCATAACTGGGGGTGCTACTGACTTCTAATGGATAGAGGCCAGAGATGCTGCTAAATATTCTACAATGTGCAGATCCGCCCTCTCATCAAAGAATTCCAAGCCAAAATGTCAATAGTGCCAGTATTGGGAAACCTTGAAATAAACCCAGAGCAGGGGCACCTGGGTGGCTCAGTCAGTTAAGTGTCTGGCTCTTGATTTCAGCTCAGGTCAGATCTAATGGTTCATGAGTTTGAGCCCCACGTCTGGCTCTGCACTTACAGCACAGAGCCTGTTTGGGCTCTGTCCCTCCCTGGCTCGTTCTCTCCCTCTCCCTCTCTCAAAATAAATAAACATTTTTTTTTAATTAAAAAAAAAACCAGAGCACCTGCAGCCAGGGGTTGGAAGACCACGTCTGAGAAAGGATTTTCTGTGTCAAAGCATCCTTGTTTCCTAACATTGGAACCACCTAGGAGTCCCAAGTCAGTCAGTGGCCTAGCCTCCAGACCCTTCTAGGGATGACACCTGGCGAGGCAGGTCGGGCAGCCAGCGTCCAGCTCCCTCCGCCCCCTCTCCCTGGTCCTTCCCACTAAACCAGGGCAGTTGAACAAACAGATGCTGTCTTCTCCAGGAGCTGCTCAGAGACCCTCTGTACATTGGGTTGAAACACCAGCGTGTGCGTGGGAAGGAGTACGATGACCTGCTGGACGAGTTCATGCAGGCTGTGACAGACAAGTAAGTGGGTCACCCTATTCCTTTTGAAAAAGGACTCTTGGGAGATGGTCTGGATCAGGCCAACACTGTATCTGACTGTTCAGCAGATGCACAAACAAGAGGCAGGAGATGCATGCTTTTCTGAGTGTTCTGAAAGTTGCAACTTGACCCCGTGTATCTGGAAGACTCAAAGCCATTGGGTTTGTTCCGTGGGAGACTGAGAACAGAGGGGAGAGAGAAGAGGGTTGATGACTGAGAGCCTAAGTGCCCGATGTCCCAGAAAGAAAACCCCTTTGCTGAGCTGTTCTGGGCCCTTGGCATGAACAGGGATATAGTGAGCGGTGGAGAAAAGAAGTGTGCCCTTCTGACAGACTGGCTTGGGAAGGCAGTTTGCCACATCAGCCGTCATTTCTACCTGTACGTGAGGACCAGGCAGCATTAATGAACCACCATAGCAGGTCACACGGCTATGGGCCTGCAGGATTTATGAGGTGTCATCTGTGCTCTGGGGTATGTGATATCGGTGGCTTCAGCCCCCCTCACCTGCCCCCTCTGTGTGCCATCATGGCCACCCACACGCCCTGCTGTGGCTGGTATGGTCCTGGGATGGAGTTCTGGAAATAGCCTCTCCACCCACCCATGTATAGTCTGACAGGCAAGTCAGTCAAGACAGTTTCAGCAGCTGGGCAGACCCCTGCAGACCCCGCAGGTCCCCCAGTCACTTGAGAACCTCCAGCCTTTGTTGCTGTCCCAAGAGTGTCCAGGTCATGGCAGAGCTGGACTGGGCATCTGGGGCAAAGTACTCCCTTGCCTGTGCTCAGCTGCTCAGAGCAAAGCAGTGGGCTGGGAAGAGAGCTGCTCTGGCCTCTGCAGCTTTGGGGGCAGGAAAACTAGATCTGACTCTTGACCCCATCTCCTCTAGGTCTGTGACGTCATTGAGTAGGTTCCTGAGCTTTTAACTTTCTTCATCTGGTCTCCCTATTGGGATAAGATGCAAGCATTTTATTGTTGTGTTTTTTGTTTTTTAAGATGAAAGAAAATAATACTGTAATTATATGGAATGTGAATGATCCTGTAGAAAAGCAGAAATTAGTAATGGAGTGTGGGGTCAGGGGGGTGGGGTCCAAAGTTCCCAAGTAAGCAAGAGGGTGAGAGTCTGGTGCACACCTGAAGAGCTTACCTTTAGATGGGCGCACAGATGCTCATCCACAGGGACAGAGAGGCACAGTCATGGGTAGGTGGGTAGATGTGATGGGGGCTGGGGATGGAAGGTCCACTAACAGAGGACAAGGTCATCCACAGAGAGTAAGGATGGGGCAGAGGTGGAGGTTTAAGGCTAGAGAAGGTATGACCTGAAATGTCCAAACGTGAGGATGCTTGCTGGACAGCCCTATGGCCCCCCACAGATCACTAGTCATGAATTTAACCTATTTCTGTGTTTTTTTTTCCTCTGGCTAGTTTCAGCTATCTGGATGCAGGACAGGAAGAGGCAGAAAGTAGGATTTAACCAAGGTTGGATTTTGATAGGCAAGAGAGAAAAAGAGAACTGTGAGTGTATTCAAGGGGGTGATTATAATGATGTGTCCTGAGGTCTATGCTAAGAAGGGACATGAGGACATGGCAGGGGCAGAGGAGAATAGGGGACAGTGACATGATCAAGAGATGGTAAGTCCTAATGGGGCTTAAGAATTATTGAGGTAGGTAAAAGATCAAATGAGCTGGCCACAAAGGAGGTGGTAATCAGAAAGCTAGGTGCTCACAACTGAGATTATAGAGGAAGTGCTTCTATTGAGATATAACCACCAGAGCACCTGGGGGTCAAGTGCATTAATAGAGGCATAGTGTCTAGAACAAGAGAGGTGAATGTCCCAGCTCATTCTCCCCCTTTCAGGCCATCCTGAACACCAGATTCGGTTCTGGACAAGACACTTAAGGGTCATAACTTTGGAGAACAGTAACCATGACAGTGAGGGAGGGTTTCAAAGGCTTAGCCTGGTGGGGAGGGGGCTTAGGGGCTGCTTTGTCAGTATCAGGGTGAGGTACACCTCCAGATAGCTGAAAGCAATTGTTCCAGAAGAGGGCTCAACTTGTTTCTGTATACCCACCTAGAGAGGAACCAATTGGTAGAATGCCAAAAGAGGCAGTTTTCAGCTCAAAAGAAATTAGAACTATCCCATGGTGCACTAGACTGTGGGAATGAGTTCCTCGTCACAGAACAGGTTCAAGAGTAGATTATAGGTGATGTGATTATAGGAGGAAATTTAAGCATCAGAGACTCTTTTTTAAGATGTTTCCTACCCTGTATTACTTTTGGACTACATAAGATTCCTGCACGGCTGGCAGGATAGGTAATACTGTTCTCATTTTATGGAAGAGGACACTGAGGCCCCGAGAGGCTAAGGAAACTGTCTTAGGTCCCACAGTGTTGGGCAGGACTGCAGGCTGAAACTGGGTCTGCTGGCTCCAAAACCAGACTGCTTTCCACAGTGCAGTTACCTGCAGAGGAAGAGAAGGGAATGGAAGGGGCTTGGAGAGCCCGGTTTCTGCTTCCTGTTTCCAGGGCCTACTGCTTATCTGATGAGTCAGAAGTCGTTCCTCGATTCCCCAGAGAGAAGTCTTGCTATGCGTGTGAGAAGGTTAGATAAACGAGGATATAAGAGGCTCTTCCATTTATCATCAGAATCAGCTCACAGTCTCAGACATGCAGGCAGTCAGGGTGGGGGGCTGGGGAGGGGCGTGCGTCAGTCAAGAGGAATGTGTCCTCAAGTGGAGATGGTGATGAGTTGACAGTTGCTTGTTTTGACTCTCTAATAAGCTAAAGCAGATGTTTCTGTGGATACTGTAGGTGGGAAATGAGCTGGTCTCCCCAGGCACTCTGGGGAATATAGTAGCCCCGAGATCGGATGCCCGGACGGGGGGTGAGTCAGCAGCCCTGAAACCAAACAGAGTATTTTAAGAAAGAACTTTGGGAAATGTTGACTCCTGCCTTCAACTTCCTTGTCTTTTTCCAAACATCCTGCTAATGAAAAGCCCCTATCCCCTGATGGGGGTGTATCTTAAGGTTTTTTTGGCCTTAAAGAGTCGCTGTAGCTCAGTTACTATCCTGGGGTTTGGCCACTGGGGAGGAGGACCCTCCAGGGTAGAAGGAATCTCAGCAGTAAATATCTATCAGTGGGCTGCTCAAAGCTGAGACATAGCCTGCCACTCCAGTAGGGAACACTAGTCATTCCATCCTCCCTGCTCTCTCTGCAACACTGTGGGACCCAGAACACTGCACCTGAGAGACGCATTTGCCCCGGTGGTTTCCACTTACATGTTTGGTTACTTACAGTAGAATGGATGGGAATGGTCTGTTTTAAGTTTGCACCTGTAGCCCTGGCCCCATCTGATGCTTGGACAGAGTTTGTGGTCAGCAGCCGTGTCAGCCTTTTGACGGGCTTGGGAGGGAAAGCACCCCCTTTCTCTGTAGCTCCCAACTCTAAACTAGAGGTTTCTAAGATGTTGAGAGGAGCGATAAAGAAGAAGACAAATGAGAGTTTAAAAAAACAGTAACAACAACAAACTTTTTTTTATGTTTATTGATTTTTGAGAAAGAGAGATACAGAATGCAAGCAGGAGAGGGGCAGAGAGAGGGAGACACAGAATCTGAAGCAGGCTCCAGGCTCTGAGCTGTCAGCACAGAGCCCAACATGGGGCTTGAACTCATGGACTGCGAGATCATGACCTGAGCCGAAGTCGGACGCTTAACCGACTGAGCCACCCAGATGCCCCTTGACTTAAAAAAAATTTGTGCTTTTTAGTTCAAGAAAATTTTCTTTTTGAGTCTCTTCAGCTTTCTGTCTCTGGTTCTCTCTTTCAGTCTCTCTCTCTTTCTGTCTTTGTCTTCTCTCTCTTAGCCCCTCTCTCTCTCACACACACAATCCTACAATTGATACCTGAGGCCACACCATAGCGGGACTGGCACAATAAAATTTCTACCACATTCCACTACTTAAAGCAAATTATAGATCCATACCAGATTCCAAGGGAGGAGATAACACAGGACAAAAATACCAGGAGTCATGGTTCATTGGGGAGCATCGTCCCCTTGCATAACTGAACATCTCTTTGTGTGCATTTCTTAATACAAAAATGAGAAACAGAAACTTGCCCAAGAAGAAAAAATCACTAAACTGCCTTGAGATTACCCCACCAGTTCTGACATCTAGCCCCCCTGTACTGTGCTCTTGGAGCTGGAAAGAAGCCTTTGATGGCCTCACCTGCCACCATCTCAGCTCCACTCACACTAGCCTTGCTCTTCCTTCCATGTGTCATTTTGTTAGAGCCGCATGCAGAGCCTTCATGCTTCCTTCCCCAGTCATGAATGTGCTTCCATTTGGATGGCTCTTTCCTTCTCATCATTCAGACTCAGAGATGGATCCCCACACCCACACAGCAGGGTCAAGTGCTGAGACCCGTACCAGGCAGTATGTTGGCACCGACAGTCCTGCAGAAGACTGGGAGCCTTCAGTGGCTGACGCTCTCAGTGAAGAAGAAACAGGCTGTGCTCAGCAAGCCTGACAAACGACAAGGTGCTTGTGAGGGGGAAGAATGTTTGGAAGAAACCAAAACCTTAAGCCTTCACCACATGTGATTTGGAGTCCACATTTATAACATACACAAGGTTAAGAGATGAGTACAAAATATTTTCCCCTGCCAGTGATACAGCTGGGGAACCTGGCAGAAGGAAAAGTAGAGGCGCCTGGGTGGCTCAGTCGTTTGAGCATCCAACTCTTGGTTTCTGCTCAGGTCATGATCTCATGGTTTGTGGGGTTGAGCCCCATGTCAGGGTCAGCACTGAGGGCACAGAGTCTGGGAGTCTTTCTCTCTCCCTCTCTCTGCCCCTCTTTCTCTTTCTCTCTCTCTGTCTCAAAAATAAGTTTAAAAAAATTTTTTTTAACGTTTATTTATTTTTGAGACAGAGAGAGACAGAGCATGAACAGGGGAGGGGCAGAGAGAGAGGGAGACACAGAATCTGAAACAGGCTCTAGGCTCTGAGCTGTCAGCACAGAGCCTGACGCGGGGCTCGAACTCACGGACCGCGAGATCATGACCTGAGCTGAAGTCGGACGCTTAACCAACCAAGCCACCCAGGTGCCCCCCAAAAAAAATTTTTTTAGTTAAAAGAAGGAAAAGTAAAACTTCTCTATAGGGACACTCCCACGAGCCATGCTGTGTGGAATTCCTTGAGGGGAAAATAGCTCCCCAATGAAAATAAATTCATGCTTCACAATAATCCACATGGAAACAGTCCACACTGTGGGAAAATCATATATACAGCTAATAGAAGACTTAGAACCCCAGAAAAATGAATTATCCTCAGAAAGATTATAAAGCAGCTTTACTTAAATGTATTAAGGAGATAATTTTCACAAGAATGATGTAATGAGGAAAGTACCCAACGCTTGGGGAAAAAAAAAGAAAAAACGCAAGCAAATTTGAAAAGGAACCAAAACAAAACAAAAGCCTCCTGCAAATGAAAAACAGAGTCCTGGAAATCCAGCAGAGTATGCTAGTGTTAGGGCAGGACACCTTCAGAAATCCCAAGCCCTCAAAAAGTACTACCTGTGGGGGGTGAATGGGTGACTCAGTCAGTTAAGCGTCCAACTTCAGGTCATGATCTCGTGGTTTGTGACTTCGAGCCCCACATCGGGTTCTGTGCTGATAGCACAGAGGTTGGAGCCTGCTTCAGACTGTAGGTCTCTCTCTCTCTCTCTCTCTCTCTCTCTCTGCCTGTCCCCCTGCTCATGCTCTCTCTCTCACTCTCAAAAATAATATATAAATATTAAAAAAAAGTACTACCTGGGGGTATTTCAGGCACTCTCCATTCCTATACCTGATTATCCAGAAAAGAAATGGGACACCAACGTGTTTTATCAGGAAAGATTTTTTCTGAGCCACTACTCATGAAACGAGCATTTCGCAAAGATAAGAAAGGATGGATAAGCCCAGAGCCCCCAAGTCCAAGCCTCATCTCTCCATGCCAGAGGGGATATAGCAATTCCAAACAATCCATAGCACAGTACATTACTAATTCTCATTTTCTCTCTCTTTTTCTCTGTATTGTGTTCATTCACACACAGTTTTTTCTTATTCTATCAGATTTATTTTATTAGGCTTAACCAGATTGTTTTTTCATAAGTTAGATAACTGGTAAAAATTCTGAAAAACAAATGATTTCATCAAGTGTTTTCTAAAAAGAAAAAACTATCTGGATGCTTCTACAGCAAGCTGTGAACAGTGACTACAGTTAAGGGATGCAGTTGCCAGGGGTGTTTTCTTTCCAAGGCATCCATTTCTGTAACATTTGATTGTGCACAGGCATCTATTTTGTGATTAGAAAAAATAATGAATTGTTTTATAATGAGTTAAGCAGCTGATTGTTGCCCAGAAATAGTTCCTTATGTAAAAACAAACAAACAAACAAACAAACAAAACAGTCCACTAAAGAAAGAAAGAAGCAAGCAACAATCTCACTCTTCTCCCTTTGGTGAATTCAATGCTAGGCTAACCTAGGCTCTTCTAGACAACAAAGCAACTCACTTACATTAAGTCATTTACTACAATAGTCCTATTAAGTAGATAACAATTATTGTCCTGTCCCACTAAAATAGAAGTTCCAAGGGAGGGATCTTTGACTCTTCTGTTCACTGCTACCTCTCAAGCACCCAGAACAATGCTGACTATGCTGTGGATTTTCAATAAACATGTGCTGAATGCACAGTTTACATATGAGGAAACCGAGGCACAGAAAGGTTAGGGAGCATGTCCAAGATCACACATCCGGTAAATGGTGGAGCCAAGCTGTGAACTGAAGTGGTCTAACTCCAGAACCCACCCTCTAACTTGGATACTTTCTATTTCTGTTATTTTACATGAAAGACCGTTCAACATAATCTAGACACCTTCTTGATATGGTCGTCAAGGAAGATAAATGGGAGGAAGGTCTTTTGGAAACTATCCTACTTAGCATACTCATGTCTTTTCTCTCCGGCTTGTTCTAGGGCATGGTTAGTGCCCCACCCATCCTCACCAGAAGGGGGGCTCTGGAGGAACCAGCCATCAACTCTCATTTTCAAAACTCCATAGCTACCAGCAGTGAGGGAAACACCTTCTTTTTTATTTTTTATTGAGATATAATTGACCTATAGTGTCCATTTAGGGTAAACAACCTGTTGATTGTATGTGTGTGTATGTGTGTGTGTGTGTGTGTGTGTGTGTGTGTGTGTGTGTGTATTGCAGTATGCACCATAGGGTTAGCTATCACATCACTTAATTATCATTTCTTTTTTGTGATGGGAAAATTCTCCAGCATCTGGGTCAGTTATCTGGCACTTCTTGATTCTTCCTTCTTTAATGGTGGTCCTATTGCCCCATCACCCACCAGAGCTGGGTGCCCCCTCCAGAGTTTTTCGTAAAGTACAAGTCTACCTCATGCACTCAGCCCCCAAGGGAAAAGCTGAGGCTCTTTGGCTCTAAGCTTCTCCCGGTGGTTTTAAGATGATACAAACAAAGGAAAAGCATGTGACATCTGGACTACAAAGAAAGTTTCAAGATTTCATCTTAATTTTAAGAGCATAATTGTTCACTCCCAGCCCTGATAATAATGTTTCAAGGGAGTGTTCCCTTTCTGAGTCGTTCTCAGCAGAGATAGTCACTACTCAGTATTTTCACATATACTGAATTTTAGGATGCCTTCTGCAGTTCAATCTATGTCTTCCCTCATTTTCCCATTTCCCTCCCTAGGACTGTAATCCCACAGTCTTAGAACCCCAGAACAAGAAACAACCTGTTCACTTGATCCAAGTCTGGCACTTCATAAGTGGGGAAACTGAGACCCAGGAAGAACATTATTTCCCTGTGGTCATACAATGATAAAAGCAGTGGGAAATTAAGGGGAACCTCTCCAGTTGTTTCCTCTCCTTCACTTAATTTATGAAATTTCTTCCACATTTCCTTTCTTCAGCCTTTATCATTTCCTTCTCTGTGCCCCAGAGTATGGCCAGAACAAAGTGCAGACCCATCCCAAAGAAGTCAGTTCTTCCTAAGATTGTTACATGGACACATAAAATAATCAGAAAAATAGTCCAAGGCAGCACCTGTTTATTTATTCATGTATTTATCTGTATATTCATTCAGAGGAAACATTTATTGAACATAGTGGTAAGTCAGAAATATCCTTTGCTCTGAAAGAGTTTATAATCAACTAGGGAAAAAAAGAAAGATGCTCAAATAATTACTATTGAGTTGTATAGATTTAATGTGTGCCTATTTAATGGCCCTGCCTGCAGTGTCCTTCAAGGCTGGTAGGGGGAATACAGTGGTCAGAGCACTTGGGACGTTTGGTTGGATTTAAAAGTTATGGCCTTCTTCCCAGAAAAGAGCTAGCAACTCACTTTTACAGAGCACCTACTCCGTGCTGGGGTGCTTTACATTTAATTATCACAGCAACCTTGAGGGATAGAGAAACTGAGGCTCAGAGAGGTCAAGTAACTTGTCCAAAATCACCCGGCTAGAAATTAACAAGAGTTTTGGCTCACCTCAAACCTATATGACTCCAAAACCTGAGGTCATTTACTACTGACCCTCTGCTGCCTGCTCTCCCCGCCTGGCTGGGAATGTCTTCCACTAGTGGCCTTATTTGTGTTAACTTGACCCTCGAGTTCAAGGGAATGGCCCAAACTAAGGTGACACAGAGATACCTTGCTGTGGTCTCAGAGGAGCGCGTGGCTCCAAGGAGAGCTGATGTCATACCGATGTGTACAGTGGGGCACTCCTGTGGAGGGAGTGTTCTCTGGCTTTCAGTCATTCCTGCTTCCATGTGTTCATGACACTTACTGAGCCAGGCAAGCACAGGGCACCGGGCACACAGTAGCATGTTTGTTGGGTCTTCTAACACGGGTATCTGAAGCTGACTTGTCCAGAGCTGGAAGCAGGAAAGGGGGTCCGTGCTCCTTTTTCAGCTTTTGTGTCAAACAATGGCAAATAAGACTTTTCCCTTGTCCTCAAGGACACTGCTTCATGCTGCTTTGATCTCGTCTGTCCCCTAACCTAGCTTAGTCTTTCCTGGAGGGGGGACCTCCCCAGCTGTGCCTCACTTCCATCCAGAAAGCCCACAAACACAGACTGGGATTTCCAGTCTTATGGTCTTCCACCCCCAACTAACTGTCATAATTAGGGTAGAATTTAGCCAGGTCTATGAGAGGCAGTTGAGACTCTTAGAAGGTTGGAGCTGTGACTGCAGGGCAGACTGTATGGTACAGGTGATAGGGTAGTACACCTGCAGAGAGAGATCGGAATGAGCCACACTAATCAGAGAAGCTTCATGGAACATCAGCAGCTTTATGACAACTAAAATGTACAGCCTGTGGGCAGACCAGAGCTGGTGGAAATGCTGACACCCCCGAGCTGGCCAGCAATTTGGTTGCTGGGAAAAGTGCACAGGCTTTCTGAGCAGAAGGTTAAGGAGTGAGATGCTGTGCCCTAGAAGAGAAATCCAGTACTGACCTCTGACCTTTAAGAGGTCAAGAGGTCAGCAGATCAGCCACCATCCTCTTTCCACACTGGGATTTCTGGCGCCATTTATGTGCTTGCCCAGGAACTCAGACAAACTGGGAAATTGAGGAGGAAATGCAAATTGTTCCTGAAGTGTTTTCTGTCTGGCCAGGGGTGGCCATCAGAGTAGTGACTGAGGAATTGCCACATTATTCTGGTACTTTTGCTTAGAAAATCACTGCTTCCTGTGACTGTCTTGTTACTTGATGGGAATTTTCCCCATTAGGCCAGAATGCCAGCTATAGGAGCCCGCCAGTCTGGCTGCCAGAGCCCAGCACACCGGGGGGATCTCCCGGTGCCAGACCTAGGAAGGGAAGGACCTTAGAGGTCCGCCCGCACCTCCTGGCTGGAATCCCTTCCACAACTTCCGTGCCAAGTGGCATTTCAGTGACTACAGAATCCCTTCCAGTGATCCAGCGCTTGAAATCTCTACCTTATATATCACTGGAATTTGTGTCTTGCTGACTTCCACCTGTTGGCTCTACTTTTTCCTCCAAGGCCACATAAAATAAGTCTACTATATTATTCCTTGTCCACAGAACAGGCCTTCAAGTCTTTGAAGAAAATCATTATGCCTCATTCCCCTTAGCTTTCTCTTTTCCAGGCTCAGTATTCCCACCTTCTCCAATCCATGGTTTCCAGTTTCCTCACCTACAGGATAGTTTCCCCATCATGCTTGTGAATCCCTTCCCAACTCCTGCCCCAGCAGAGTGAGTCATTCCCTCAGGCATATCTGTGGTGGGGCTGTGGTGTGAGGGCTTTGTGTCCACTCTTCCACTGGCTGCAAGGTCCTGGAGGGAGGGACCATGTCTTCTCCAGGCTCTAACTGGACTCTGGCTCCTACCTCCCCCATTTCCCTGGGACCTCCCCCATCACTCCTCTCTCACCTCTCCTCCACGCTATCTCCCTTACTTCATAGGGACAGCCCCATTTCAAAAATTAATCTGTCTTGGGGCACCTGTGTGGCTCAGTTGGTAAGTGTCCAACTCTTAATTTCAGCTCAGGTCATGATCTCATGGTTAATGGGATCAAGCCCTGTGTCCAGCTCTGTACTGACAGCACAGAGCCTGCTTGGGATTCTCCCTCTGTCTCTGCCTCTCCCCTGCTCTCCCTTTCTCTCTCTCTCACACCTCCCCCTCCCCAAATAAATAAACATTTTTAAAAAATGAATCCTTCAGTCCCTTATCCCCCAAAGGCTGTCATCCTTTCCCTACTTCATAGCCAACCTTCTTGAAATTCATAATCACTGACATTTCCTCCCCATTTATCTTTCAGCCCGCTGCAGACTGATCCCCCTCCACCACTCTCGTACAGGTAGTCTGGAAGAGGTCATGAATGACCATCTAAACGCCAGCTCCCACAGACACTTTGAGATCCCCTTCTCACTTGACATTCTGGCGACATCTGACACTCCTGACCACGGCCTGTCACGTGGCTCCTATGGCAGCTGCTGTGCTATCTCCCCCGACTACCTCCCTTCCTCCCCAAGCCCCACCCAGGCTCCAGCTCTGTTTATTTTCGTGCAGCCCCCGGAAGGCCCCCTCCTCTCATTCCACATGCATGTGCCTGAGACACCTTTCTTCCTCCCCTGCCCCACCGCAGTCTGCCGGTGAACCTCTGCTCCTCCTTCGGGCCACACCTGCGAAGCCCTCACTGCCTTTCCCTCCAGCAGAGCTGCCTGCTCCCTTGGAGGCCTCCCACATACCTAGCATGTACCTTTACCATTACCCTCGCCACAGTGTGCTGCAACTGCTTTATCTTCTTGCGTCCCCATCAGACTGTGAGATCCTTGCGTTTGCCTCTATAATCTGGTAACGTACGGTGGTCCCTTGTTCACCGTGGGCACTTAGACATGTTTGCTAAATTGAATTCTTATGTCATACCTAGGATGGTTCCTGACACAAAGAGAATACCCTGCTGGATACATTTCTTTAGTTATTGAAGCTGAAATGTCAATAAATAGTTGCGATGCAATGTGGTACATAGGCTGTGATAAAGATCTACCCAGAGTGTCATGGCAGTCCAGAGAGGAAGAGAATTAGTTCTACCCTGAGAATAGGGAAAGCAACATGACAAGAAAGCCTTCCCAGAAGAGGTGACATTTAAGCTGGGCCTTACAGTTTGAGTACGAGTTGGCTTGGGTGAGAGGGGGCCTGCTAGGCCCTTGAGCAAAAACACAGAGCTGTTCAAGGACCCACAATAATTGAAAGACAGCAGGATGTGTCTAGGGTATGGGAAGACATGGGCAGTGTTCAGGCATTAAGGTTGGGGCCAAAGTGAATACCAGCCAAGGAGTTTGGACATAATCCCAAGGGCGGTGGGAGCCCCATATGGATTTTCAAAAACTAAGTGTTCTGCACAGATTTGTGCTTAGAAAGATAGGGAGGATAGATTGGGGGAAGGGGAATAAACCTGGAGGGAGTGAGATTAGTTATTATAGGATCCATGCCAGAAGAGACAATTGAAGTAATCCCAGGGAGAGATGACCTTGCTCTGAATTCACCCAGCCCTACCTGGTACAGAGTTCTTTGTGTGGAGACTTGTGTCTGTCAGCATGGTCTCTGCCACACATAGGTGGGGAGGGTGGGACACAGGGTAAGGTCTCTAGTCAGATAAGTGTAAAAAATGCTGGGTTAAACAGGTGTCTCAATGCAGGATTTTTCAGAGCCTTCAACATACACTGCATTATACTATATGTAACATCCAGAGTTTCTCAAACATATTTAGCCACAGAAACTTTCTGAGAACCTCTCAAGAGACTAGAGTTTAATGGAATATATAAATTTTTTAAAAAGACCAAGAGCTTTCATAATTCTGTTAGCTGTAGTTCCTGGAAGGAAAAAATAAATCAAAGACATAGCTTTCCACTAGGTGACAGCTAATGTGCTCACTGAGCACTCTGCTGTGAGAATGTTGTATGTGTGGGTTTGTTGGGTGAGCAGAGAGGGCTCCCCTGGAAATATGTATGTTGCTTTTGGTCATTTGGTTTGGAGACAGGCTGAGCAAATTCACCTGCTCCTCTCAGGTCCCTTGTGTTTATTCAGGCCTGAAAGAGGTTAGACCCAGGTATTTGAAAGAATGACAGGTCCTGACCTCCGGAACAGAGAAACCAGGTATACAGAGCCAGGAATGTTCTCCTCTCACCACATCCCTCACACAACATTCCATCAGCTTGCTGGGGGGATGGACAGAGCATCCACCTCAGAATCTCCTTATCCTGGGGTGGCTGCATCCCAGATGGCAAGTACCTGGTTCCGTCAGTCTTGGCCTGGGTCTTGTCCACTGTCATACAAAGCTCACTAGGGTTCCCAGAGACAGGTTGCCATTTTCACGCTTCCACTTGCCTGAGCACTGGGGGGTGGAATTGAACAGCCATCCATCATCCTTGGGACTTTAAGTGAACCCTGGCCTTGGAATGCCTTCCCTGGCAGCTCCAAGGCCATTTCCCAGCTGAGTCCCTAAGGTGGAAAAGTCTGGGCAGCTCCGTGTGTGGCTTGGGGAGGTGCCTCTTTCTCCATTGCAGGAATTCTCCCCTGGAGAGGCATCAGATATTCCTCAGCCCCTGCCAGGGCTTCAGGGTGAAGAGTTCAAAAGTGCAGAAGGGGACAGACCAGCAGGAGCCTCCCCGGTGAGGGGCAGCTTCCAGCAGGAAGAAAGGTCAGCAAGAGGCTGCCAGCCCTAAAATCAGAAAGCTGCCCAGCCCCCTGAATAGTGTGCCTGAATAGGTACCCTTCTTAGGGTTCTTCTGCTCCAGCCACACTACCTGGAGGGTACCTGCCTCAGCCCTGTTCATTTAGCTGGTTCATTTAGCTGTGTCTCAGCTCAAAACAGACTCTGAAAGACTCACTCTTCAGCTTTTCCTGACACATGTTGCTCTTCCTGAGAATGGTCAAACCTCCCTACTCTAGACTTCTAGAAAAATCTGAGTGAAGCTCATAGTGTTTCTACCCCAACTGTCCATTAAGTAGCTCATGCTACAGCTCCACCACTCAGAGCAGGAAACTGAGACCCAGAGAGAGAGACTCCCCCAAGATGCAGAGCTTCTGTCGGAGACAGAGAGAGAACACGGTTTTCCTGTTACCCAGTTGAGTGTTTTCTTACCACACGGCCCCGTCTTTCTCAATAGAGAAAGAAATCCAACATTATTATCTATTTAGTTGTATCTTTTACAAAATCACACTGCTGTTAAGGTTGAGTTAAAGGCATCATATTGCTATGAAGATAAGTTCTAGAGTCAGATAGAGCTGGATTCAGATTCCAGCTCCACCAGTTTGCACCTGCAGTAGAGTTTATAACCCCTGGGCAAATAACTTCACATCTGTAGCTCAGGATTCCTTCTCTGAAACAGCACCTACTTCATTAAGTCATACGAAAATTAATTGAGATAATGTATGGTAAATAGCTCAGCGTGATGCCCAGAGGGGAATAAGCACTCAATAAACTTTAGCTCTTTGTGTTACTGTTGTTAGTAGTAGCGCATTTTAAGTAATATGTAAGGCAATTACAATTAACATTTAAATTGGTGTTTTGGTCCATTACCTGTATTTGAACGTATATGGATGAAATGAGAACAAATTTTTTTCACCTAGACCATTTAAATTTTCACTTTGAAATTTTGTGTTTATTCTTAAGGGATTTTAATTAGATTAACAAGTTAGCAGGCAAACTAAATCTCTACCAACTCTCTTTCATATATCCACCCCTTCCTAAACATTTATTGAACAACTCAAGTATCACCTTTTCATAGGTGCTCAGTGATGCTTTGGGATGGGTGAATGGACAGATGGATGGATGGATGGATGGATGGATGATGTTGAGAACAATTGAAGTAGCCACCTTTGGTTCACACCAGCCAGTGGTTAGGTTTTATGAAAAGCCATGAGGGACTGAGAGACTGGAAGAAAATGGTTAAGGGCCCAAAGGTCTCAATGGAGACAAAGAACAGGTGCAAGGTGCAGTAGGAATGAGGAAGGCAAAGGACAGGCTGTCAGAAACCAATATAGACAGTATGACATTCTGGAGTAGGAGTGGTTCCTGGTGAAGAAAGGTCCAAGGAGTAGCCATGTGGATGGGTATCTGAGGTGGACAGGAGTTCTGGAGGTCCTTAAATCCAAGGAGGTCTGGGAACTAAGTCTAGGTTATCAGATGGACAATTCACATAGCACACTGCACATTTTGTGCAATTCCAAGTTAGGATTAAAGTGACCTGAATTAATGAAATTTTACTCTATTTCATCAAATTGCTCACTGGGGATGTTCCCTTATGTAAAACTGAATGTAGCAAGGGGCCAAGATGGTGTAGTAAGAGGACTCTAAGCTCACCTCATCCTGTGGATACAACTAGAAAACACACTCGTGTCAGTGCAAATAACCCAGAAAAGGACCTGAAGACTAGAAGAACAAACTCCGCAACTAAAGGTAGAGAAGAGGCCACTTCGAAGACAGTAGGAAGGGTGGACACCCAGTGGGGATCTAAATGGACCAAGGCCACCCATGGACAGAGGGAGCTTTGAAGAGGGAGAGAAACAGACTACCACACCAAGGAGCTAGCACAGGGAAAACAAATCCCCAAAACATTTGGCTTTGAAAGTGAGAGGGGCCAAATTTCATATAGCAAGACTTAAAACTTGGAGTTTTAAAAATCAGAAGGCTCAGCTCTCCAAGAGCCCAAAGGGCAATAGGAAGCTGAGTCCCTGCACTTAGAAAGAAGCTCTACAAATAGCCCCCATAGAAGCAGCAGTCTGAAAACGCCTGGGGTAAACATGAGGGAATTTTTTTTTTTACACATCTCAGAGCAGGTCTTGGAGGGGCAGGTCTCCCAGAGGGACTTCCAGGAACAAAGGAGCTAACCAGCTCCATCTCCCTTCCCCACCCCCTAGCATAAACATATAACCACCTATGGGAACCAGCACAGTGGCAACATTCACTACCTAACTTGTGTATGCCAAGCCCCACTCCCCCTCACTTTGCCAGATCTACCCTTCCCAGTCACCCTTGCCTCAGTCCAGGCACTGCAGTCCCCTCCCCCAGAATACCTGCACAAATCTTGCCAACACCATTTCTCTGGACTTGGGCTTTTGCAGGGCCTCTGTCCCTATGGTGATGGCTGTAGGCTCTGTGGAAGCCCAAGGCTCACATTGTTAAAACTGCACACCACACCCTGAAGCCCTGGTCCCAGCAGTGGCCCCACCTTATTAAAACTGCATGCCCCACCTGGGCCAGGGACCAAACTCTGCCTACAATAGTCAGAGCCTCTGCAGATGACTGATGGAAAAAAGGCAGCCAGGACTCAACAGCAGGGCACACACAACACACACAGGAGACAACCCTGAAGCACCAGGTTCTGATGAACAGAGGACACTGCACTGCATGGCACTAAAGGACCTCTTCTTCATAAAGCTATTACTTTCATAGAGCAGAAGATGTAGCTGACTTTTTCTAATACACAGGAAACAGAGGAATATGGCCCAAATAAAAGAACAGGACAAAACCACAGCAAGACACCCAAGCAAAATAGATAAGATGCCTGATAGAGAATTTAAAGCAATGATTATAAAGATACTCACTGGACTTGAGAAAAGAGTGGAGGACCTCATGAAACCCTTAACAAAGAAAAAGAAAACATAAAAAAGAACCAGAGATGAAGAGCACAATAGGTGAAATTAAAAATACACTAGAAGGAATAAAATGGCAGGCTACAGGAAGCAGAGGAACATATTAGTAACCTGGAGGACAGAGTAAGGGAAAGTAATCAAAACGAGAAAATGAGAGAAAAAAATTATGCAAAATGAGAATAGACTTAGGGAACTCAGAAACTCCTTTAAGCATGATAGCATTTACATTATAGGGATTCCAGAAGAAGAAAAGAGAGAAAGTAAAGATGGGGGGAAGGGGGCTGGCTGGCTCAGTTGGAAGAGCATGCAACTCTTGACTTCAGGATTGAGAGTTCAAGCCCCATATTGGGTATAGAGATTACTAAAAAATAAATAAATAAAATTTAAAAAGAGAGAAAAGGGGGCAGAAAATTTACTTGAGGAAATAATAACTGAAAACTTTCCTATCTGGGTAAGGAAATCGATATCCAGATCCAGGAAACACAAAGATTCCCCCAGCAAAATCAACCCAAGGAGGTCTACACCAAGACGCATAGTAATTAAAATGGCAAAAAGTAGCAATAACAACAACAACGAAAAATTTAAAGCAGCAAGAGGAAAGACAGGTACATAAAAAGGAAACCCCATAAGGCTATCAGGAGGTTTTTAAGCAGAAATTTTCCAAGCCAGAAGGGAGTGGCATGGTATATTGAAAGTGTGGAAAGGGAAAAATCTGCAGCCAAGAATATTCTATCCAGCAAGGCTATCATTCAGAATAGAAGGAGAGATAAAGAGTTTCCAAGACAAGCAAAAGCTAAAGGAGTTCATGACCACTAAACCAGCCCTTCAAAAAATGTTAAAGGGGACTCTTTGCATGGAAAGGAAAGACAGTAAGAGTTAAAAAAAAAAAAAAAAGGAAGCACAAAAGCAGTAAAAACAAGTGTATCTGTAAAAATCAGTCAGGAGACTCACAAAATAAAAGAGTATGATACCATATATCAGAAATGTGGTGGGGAAAGGAGTAAAGAATAGGCTCAAACTTAAGCTACCATCAACTTAAAATAGACTGCTATATATAGAAGATGTTATGTACAAACCTAGTGGTAACCATGAATTAAAATCAGTAATAGATATGCAAAGAGGTGAAAGACCTGTACTCTGAAAACTATAAAATTGATGAAAGAAATTGAAGACAACACAAAGAAATGGAAAGACATTCTATGTTCATGCCCTGGAAGAACAAATATTATTAAAATAGCTACACTACCTAAAACATCTACAGATTTAATAAAATCCCTAACAAAATACCACAGCATATTCATTTTTCAAAGAGTTAGAAAAAACAATCCTAAAATTTGTATGGAACCACACAAGACCCCAAATAGCCAAAGACATTTTGAAAAAGAAAAACAAAACTGGAGGCCTCACCATTCTAGACTTTAAGTTATATTACAAAACTGTAGTAATCAAAACAGTATGGTACTGGCAAAACATAGGCACATAGATCAACAGAATAGAAAGACCAGAAATAAACCCATAGTTAAATGTTCAGTTAATCTTCAATAAAGGAAGCAAGAATAAGCAAAGAGAAAAAGACAGTCTCTTTAGCAAATGGTGTTGGAAAAACTGGAAGGCAACATGCAAAAGAATGAAATTGGACCACTTTCTTATACCTACACACAAATAAACTCAAAATGCATTAGGGACCTAAATGTGAGACCTGAAACCATAAAAATCCTAGAAGAGAATATAAGCAGTAATTTCTTTGACATCAGCCGAAACAACCTCTTTCTAGATATGTGTCCTGAGGCAAGGGAAAGAAAAGCAAAAAATGAACTATTGGGACTATATCAAAATAAAAGTCTTCTGCATAGCAAAAGAAATAACCAACAAAACTAAAAGACAACCTACAGAATAGGAGAAGATACTTGTAAATGACATGTCTGATAAAGGGTTAGCATGCTAAATGTGTAAAGAACTTATACAACTCAACACCCAAAAACCTAAAGAATCCAAGTAAAAAAAGAAAATGGGCAAAAGGCATGAGCAGACATTTCTCCAAAGAAGACATACATATGGCCAACAGATAATGAAAAGATGCTCAACATTACTGATCATCAGGGAAATGCAAACCAAAATCACATTGAGATATCATGTCACATCTATCAGAATTGTTAAGATCAAAAATTCAAGAAACAACAAGTATTGACAAGAATGTGGAGAAAAAGGAACCCTCGTATGCTGTTGGTGGGAATGCAAACTGGTGCAGCCACTGTGGAAGACAGTTTGGAGGGTCCTCAAAAAACTAAAAATAGAACTACCCTATGATCTTATAATCACACTACTGTGTATTTACACAAAGAATACAAGAAAACACTAATTCAAAGGGATATATGCACCCCTGTACTTATTGCAGTGTTATTTATAATAGCCCAAACCATGGAAGCAGCCCAAGTGTCCGTTGATAGATGAATGAGTAAAAATGTAGTATATATACACAATACAGTATTACTCAGCCATAAAAAAGAAATCTTGCCATTTGCAACAACATGGATGGATCTAGAGAATATAATGCTAAGTGAAATAAGCCAGCTAGAGAAAGACAAATACCAAATGATTTCACTCCTGTGGAATTTAAGAAATGAAGCAAACAAAGGGGGGAGAAAAAAGACAAACCAAGAAACAGACTTAACTATAGAGAACAAACTGATGGTTATCCGAGGGAGGTGGGGGGGGGGGGATAGGTAAAACGGGTGAAGGGGATTAAGAGTGCACATTTCACGATGAGCACTGGGTAATGTATAGAATTGGTGAATCACTATATTGTACGCCTGCAACTCCTATAACACTGTATGTTAACTACACTGGAATTAAAAAATAAGTAAAAAATAAAAAGTAAAATAAAACTTTACTCATAAAAAAACTGAATTTAATATGAAAGAGTAGTAGTGCATTGAACAAAGGTATTTATAATTTTGCCTTATTTTTATCTCAGATTGGTATTGCTTAAAGGTCAAGTGTGTGTGTGTGTGTGTGTGTGTGTGTGTGTGTGTGTGTGTGTGTGTGTAAGAGAGACAGAAAGAAAAAGAACGTGCATCGCATTGCTTTGTTATCTGACCTTTTCAGCATTTTAGCTCCAGGCCAGTCGTGGAGCAACACTGGGAGTCTTGTGAGGATTATATATAGCAAAATGTCACCAGCAACCAAAGACATTCTGTCCCCCTCCCAATCCAAATACTTGAAATTCACACCCTGGAAAAAAATTCACAGTAAATTTTGGGTCAGCAAGAATAGCACTGTATTTGTGCATAGGACGTTTTATTTTTCAGTTGTATTCACTGTAAAAGGAGAACGGGGCTGGATGGTGGGTTGGGAGATACAGAGAGCCCCCTTCCCCACCCCAAACAGCACTTGCTCTGTGAATGAATAGGAATTGTGGCCAAAATGACATGTGTGCTTAGCAATTTACAATTTCAGAATAACCCCAGCTTTTCATCCTCACAACAGCCCACTGAAGTTGGCCAGGCAGATATTACTGTGCCCATTGACAGATGAAAAACTGAGGCAGAATAAAGGAGTGAAGGGATAGATGTTAGACCATTCAGAGCCAGGTGAGGCCCACAAGCCTGCTGACCCATGCCCGGTACTCTTAGTACTGGACTATGGCAAGTCACAGCCTCTCCATTTCTGCCGCTATGACATGAACCCACCTCCAAGTCCCCCCACCAACAGCTTTAACTTGCTAAGGTTCTGGAAGGACCATGACAGGAGCAAATATTTACCTGCTGCTGGATTCCTACCATATAGGGTAAGCCAGGCACAAAATTATGAAGTTGAAATAGAAGTTTCTGGGCTATTTCAGGACTACTCACCCATCATAGACAACAGCCTCATTGGAAAGATGCCCCGGGTAGCACAGGAAGCCCACCAGGTATGCGCCCCACCCACATTTTCTAGCAGGGTCATAAATCTTTCTTTCCACAGCTGGTCCCACACTGGTCCTAAGCTTTTAGTTCACACCAGGTTGGGAGTGACAGACCCCTTCTCCCCATCTCATGCTTCAACACTCCTGGCTGGTCAATCAAGGCACTTTTTCTCAATGAACATGAACATAATTAAATATTTGACACAAATGGACCCATGAGATGAAATTTTTTTGTCTGTGCATTAGGTAATTTTTAATAATTTGTGTCATGCTTGTTTCCAAGAAAAGACACAATAGATCAAAACTATCAAAATGACGATCAAAAGCAAGAATGGAGTAAGGGGAAGGGTGTGTGCAGAAAGGCTGGCCTGATGCTGCCTTCAGCCCAGGAACAGAAAACTGAACTCTCAGCTTTCTCACAATGTCAACAGGAAAAATGGGTTACAGATACAGCCATTTTTTAGGAAAGACAAACTTTCCCTGACCTTGAAATCTAGGAGTGAAATCTAGGAGTCAGTTGTAGCATAGTTTTTAAAAAGGCACATCAGGCGGCTTAATGGGCATTGTCTTCACCCACCCAGGCATTGTTTCTCAGAGTTCTCTAGACTGTGAGAATCCAAACAATCTGGGGTGCTTGATAAAGATGCAGATTCCTGTTCAGCATGGTGACCACAGTTCATGGTTCCTACTGAGTCGTATACTTGAAGTTTGCTACGAGAGTTTTCTTAGATGTCCACACCACACACACACACACACACACACACACACACACACACACACACACAACATGGTGTTGCTGTGAGGTGATGCATGTGTTAATTAGCTTGGTTGTGGTAATCATTTCATAATGTATATCACAGTATCCCACTGTACATCTAAAATATGTGATTTTTGTCAATTATGCCACAAGAAAGCCAGAGGGAAAAATATATATACATTCATGAGCCCTGCCCCAAATTCACTAAGTGAGAATCTCAGGAGGATGGGCCTGGTGGTCTGTATTTTGAACAAGCTCACTAACTGATGTTCTATACCTGCACATTGGTTAGTGGAGGAACTCCAGGTCTCAAGACTCACCCAGAGAGATGTTTGAAGGCTGCAGAGGCTCTCCAGGCCCCCCAGGGGTTGGAAAGTCGAGGTCTCTTCATGCACTTGGGTGGGTAGTGAGCTTTCTGCTAGAATTTCAGATGGCCATAAGCCCCATCTCAGTCTTTCCATCACCCCTCAGGGTCTGCCATCCATAACTCATGGTAGCCACCAGCCTACATTAGAGACAAAAATATAGGCTCAGCTGACCCACCAAGCCTGGTGTTCCTACTCTCTCCCTTCCCCATCCTCATTCATAATGGGGAAAGCACAGCCAGGGAGTCCAGGAGCCATCCAAGTGGCAAAAACCCCACTGAATGAGCCATGTCACCCCCCACCATCTGTCCTGTGCCTCCCCACTCCCAGGGCAGGTTGGGATCTGCCAGGGACTGGCCTTGGGGAGACAATCATGAGTTCTTTCCTTTCCCTTTTCACAGGTTTGGAATAAATTGTCTCATCCAGTTTGAAGACTTTGCCAATGCCAATGCCTTCCGCCTGCTCAACAAATACCGCAACAAGTATTGCATGTTCAATGATGACATCCAAGGTAAGTTTCCACCCCACCTGACAAAGCTACCAAGGACTCATGCCTTCTCACAGATTTCCCCTAGATGCCCAAGTGGGGGCACCTCCTAGCTAGTTTGCTGCCAGCAGCTGTGGAAGAAAGAGCATTAATGTTGGATTCAACTCCCACTTGGCTAAATTTAGTTCTGTGACTTTGAAAAAGTCCCTTAACTTTGCTAAGCCTCAGTTTCCTCATCTATAAAATGGATGTCATTACTGCTTCAAAGGAAAGTAAGAATTATGCGATTTAATACATGAAAGAAATACTAAACAGTGCTGTCATTTTCCAGCTGGTTGAACTTGGGCTAATCATATCTCTGAGCTGTAGTCTTATCATCTAGTCAATGTGGATGATAATAACTGCCTTGGGAGATTATTATGAAAATTTAAAGAGCTAATATATGAAAAGCACTAGCACAGAGGATTCATCGGACCAAAGCATCAATTACCCTAAAAATGTCCTTCCCCAGCCCCAATAGCTCGCTCTTGGATTTTCCAAATATTAGGTGCAGCTCTGTCAGAATCAGGACAGTCCCTTCTCTTAACTTGGCTAGAATGTGTGTTACTCAGAATGATAACTGTGAAAGGCATTGATGCCAGGGCCCCAGGGTGCTCCAAAAGCCAATGGGAAGCATTTTCTAGTTCAGGATCAACTTGGTTACCTGTTCTATGGACCAGAAGTATCTGAAGGCACTTGCTTCTTGCTGTGGAGATGCCAGTATGTGAAACTGGAAGGGAAGGGTTGGGTGGGGGGGGGTCCCTCATATATCATCTCTCCTGATCCAGGCATTCTCAGTAAGAGCACTGGGAGCTATTCCTAATGTTTTGTAAAAGTCAACAGAAACACTGATGACATGTAGTTAGCATCTAATAGAGGGAGTTTGGCAAGCAGAATGTTTTAAAACCAAAGATGCATGTCAGGACAAGAACAAGTTGGTGAGGGACAGGTGTTGGTCCTTCCTTGGGAGTAAAAGATTGGCCAACCTTTCATTTTGCAGATGAGACCCAAAGAGGTCACAACTTCTCATCAAATGAGTTAGGGTTAAACCTAAGAGGGTTCAAACCCAGATAATAATAAGTAAGGTTTAGAGCTGAACATGTATTATACATCAGACACTGTTCTAAGCACTCTACACATTTAATCCTATGTGATCTTATTATCTCTGTTTTAAGAATGAAGAAACTGAGGCACAGAGAGTAAGTAGTTTATGCAGAAAGTAAGTATAGAGTTGAAATCTGGACCCTAAATTCTAAGTACATAATCACTCATCGTACTGTTCCTAGACCATACACTATTACAGAACCAAATCTTTCTTCCTTTCCTGTGGCCCACATTAAGAGCTAAAGAAATGTGATGAATGGGGTGTGTTTTTGGATTGGGCATACATTTTTTAAGAGGCAGGATAGCACAGTTTAGCATATTTTTAGATAATTAAGATCAAAATATATGAGTTCAGCACTTGAAGAGTGGGTAGCCAGAGAGGGGAGACCCAGTAAGGGAGAGCTGACATATGGCAACCCCCCAGCCTGTCACCAGTCTGTCACCCTAGATGTATGGGCCTGGGATAGCCCAGTATTACCCAGAGAAGTGGGCACTCTGCACAGACAGGGCAGCACAGTCCAAGAGCAATCGTTGGTGGCAGGAAGCATTCCCTCCCTGCCCTCCTGCTGGTCACCTCACTGTCAGCCCCGCGGACAGGGGTGTGGCCACAGCCCTCAAGGAAACACCTGCTGGCTAGCCCCTGACCGGCTCCCCCCGTCATGGCACTCACTCATGAGTCAGAGGCAGGACAGCCATCCCCCTGAGCCCACTGGGCTGCCAAGACCAGAAGGTGGGAGTGGAAAACAAGTCCATGTGGGCGGCACACCTGGTACAGACTCCAGATGTACACACACACACACACACACACACAGTCATGTGTGTACATCCTCATAAACATGGGGACACATCTGGACCCTGCAATCCACCTGCCTCCACTACCCCCCGCTGCTGCCAGAAAGCACCTCTAAGATGAAACTATGGCCGTCAACCCCCTCTTCATGAGCAAGTTCACACTGCCCCACTGCAAGTATCAGGCCTCGAGGATCTGCCTCTATGGGCCCCACTCCACCCCCACCAATCTCTCTGTCCTCTGACCCACTGTTATGTTTACTCCTCTAACCCCTTTCCTTGTCAGTTCTCTCTGCGTGTGAAAGTTCTGCCCCTTAGTCACTCATATGTACCTTTCAAGACTCAGCTTAAGGGTCTCCTGTCCCAGGGAAGGACTCACAGCAGCCTTTGCTCCCCCAGTCTGATTCAGGTGCCCACCAGGTGCTCCCACAGTCACCTGTGCTCGCCTGTCAGTTCTCTTACCACACTGTACCCCAAATGTCCACGTGGAGTTGTCTGTCTCCCCAGGAGACAATAAGCTTCCAGAGGCAGAAACTATGTCATCTATTCTCATTCCCCAGTTCCCAGCACAGTGCCTGGCACATTCTAGATGCTTCATAAGTATTTGGAGAGTGAATGAATGAATGAAGTCTACACACACAAATTGACATTCTCATAAGCATACCCGCCAATTCCCGTGGGCATGTCTACCTTGGACACCTGCCCCTGCAGCCTCTCTTGTCCAGGTCATCATACATGTACTTACACAGTAGTGCCCCCCACATGTGCTCACATTCAGATGGATTTACATCGTCGTGTGTACACATGTAGCATTTTTAATTTAGTCAATTCATTGTTAAATTCATTGGTTTTGATTTCCTGTTTATAGCCAGTCCCAGCAGAGTCTATTTCGCTCCCAGGCAAAGCTGGATGGAATAGTTTTCTGGGTCCCACAGCAGACAGCAGAGGACTTTCCCATTCTTTTCTCAGCAATTAAAAACTAAAATCATGCATCTGAAATGTGTGATGAGAGCTAGCGAATAGTATCATAATGTCAGGAGCCCTATAATATCAAGTCTTTGATAGGACAGGCTGACTGTTAGGTAGGAGCATGTAAGTAATAACAGTAAAGAGGTGGGGGTGGAGGCACACCACCCAGATCTTCCTTCGAGAAAAGACTTGATGCCCAACTACTGGCAGGGCTGTCAGCTGCCTCGGGCAGAGTCCCAGCTCCAGAGCTGCCTCGCCCACGGTCCTGCCCTGCCAGGGATGCCCTCACCCCGTGATGAGGGAATATAAAAGCCCAACCATTTTGGCCCAATGCAGGACAAGTCTGAGGGGACATTGAACTCCAGAGCTCCCCCACAGGGTTGGCTGAGGCTTTGGGGACTGCATCACAGCCCAGCTTCTCCTCTGCTCCCTCCTGCTTTCCCCCTGCCCCACCCCTTTCCCTCTCGCTTCCATAGGTGCCAATCCCAAGGGCACTTCTTGGTAACATCCTGAACACTCTACATGTCTCAGAATGTGCTTCCCAGGGAGCCCAAGCTGTGCCAAATAATATTTTGCATGCACAGAGAACTTTAGGTGTGAGCTATTTTTTAATCCATACTGCCTCGTAACTTCCTGGCAACAGCCCCCCACCCCCTCGGGGAGGGCAGACATTGCTGTCCCCTGTCACTGGTAAGGAAACTGGAGTTCAAGCGTTAACTTTTGCTCCAGGTCACATAGCCAGACAGACACAAAGTGGGACTAGAACCTAGTTGTTTCTGACTCACAGTTCTCCACTCTCTCTCCATGACATCAGGCTGCCTATTCCCCTGTGTGGGTGAGGCGGTGCAACGAGTCTTCTTGCTAAGGATTAAATTCCAGATCCCACATAAGTGGGGATATCACTAGTCTCCAGAAGCCTGCTGCTCCCATCTTTCCCATCCCCTCCTCCAACTCCCCTGGTTTACAGACCAAAGAGGAGATCCAGAGAGGGGAAGGGGCTTGACCACACCATCAGCTGGTTACTGATGAGTCCAGGACCAGAAGCCTATGATGTGTGTTCTCAGTGCTAAGTGGGCAATTAGGACATTGGTGAGCAATTCCAGGACTCAGGGGGAAACATGGAAGATGAAGCTCATGCTTAATCTTTAACTCCAAATACAAAGTTAAGAGAAATGAAACATAAAACTATATAGCCATGCTCAAAAATAGAAAAAGGAACACCATATGCAGAATTGAAAAGGGTTGAGAGGGAGGGAGGGCAGAAGGGAGGGATGACCATGACAAACAGACCCCAAAAACAAGTTATATGTGGTTGCTGGGAACAGACCCAACGCACCCCAGCAGGACTCGTCATTGGAATCTACCTGAAACCCCACATATGGGAGGGGCTAGAGCCAGTCTGCCACATGAAAATGACACTGGGGCCATGCTGCCGGCTCCGAATACCGGCCCAGCATCACATCCTTGGTGGAACAAGGAAGGTGGGACTGAGGGCTTGAGGATCACAGCAGACAGCTCCAAGAGGGCAGGGCCATGCCTGGAGCTGAGCAGGAGCTCCAGCACATAATTTGAACTGTCTCCCAGCCAGTCCGGCTGTACCACACACCTGGGACTCACCCCACAGGGCTGACTACACGGTGGGGCCTCTGGAAACCCAGTGCTGGAAGGGTGAAGCGCTCCCCAGGACTGCTGACGGTCTCCTCTGTGCCCACCCCAGCTGGCTCACAGAGAGCCTCAGCCGCCCCAGGCTGGTCCTCGGTGAGCAGGGCTGCTCGTGTGCTGACATACTGCTGGCAGTCTTTTCGGGAGACTTTGGAAAACACAGAGGCTCAGGTGACTTGTTTCAACTGGGGCCAGAGAAGCCTCCCTGCTCTTAGGGGAGGAGGGAACTGGAAGGGGGACAGCAATAGGAATGATCATGCTGGAGGACAGGCCAGCTGCCTTCTTCCACAGAAGCCAGATCCAGGATGCTGCTGGCCTAGTGACCATGGACCTCCGGCCCCCACTGCTAGCTCCTCACACAGTGTGGCTCGGGTGTGAAAGTCTAGCTGGCGTGTCCAGTCCACAGCATCCTCCTACCCCACCGGCCTGCCCTGGACCTGTACTACTCCTGAGTCCTACCACATACCTGGGGCCAGATGGCCTGTCAGGGTGCCCTGTGGCATGTCAGGCCATCATCACCCCCTCACACTTTCAAATTTTAATTCGTGAGTCTGAGTGCTTAATAGTCAGACCTTGTATTGAGACAAGCCTAGGTCTGAATCCCCATTTTTCTCCCTTTGGCTTTGGCCACTTGACTTAAATCCTCACAGCCTTCTTTATCTGCAAAATGGACATCATAGTATTAACAGCCCGAAATGATAATCGTCAGTATGTACAGAATGACCAAGATGGTTTTAAAAGGCCAGCATCTATTCTAGTTGGCTGGACTTTACACCGACTTTACACCAGAATTACCCCAGTTTATGGCACCAGGTCATTATAAGGACAGGAGTCATGTATAGGCAGGGACAGGCACGTAACAGTACTTAGTTCTGGTACCTAGTACAAATACCTCTGGTGCATAGTATGCTCCTGGCACATAAGTATGAGAGGGAGGGAAGAAGGGTTGATACCCAGGATAGAGGCGCTTTGGTGGAGGTGAGGAAAGAGATGGGTGTGAGCACAGATCTGGGCAAGCCTGAGAAGGAGGCAGGACGTTTATCCACCTTCCACATATACCCTATTCTTCCAACCCATTGAACTCCTCAGGGTTCTATGAATTTTCTGCCAACTCTGTGATTTTGAATGTGCTGATCCCTTTGCCTAGAATTCTCTTCTGCTCTTGGCTGACTTCTGTGTGGCCTTAAAGTCTCAGGCTTCACCTCCTCCAAGGTACCACACCTAGGGCCAAGCTTATCCCACTGGTGTCTGGCTGATCCCACCTTTCTCCAGAGCTCAGGCGTCACCCACTTTGCAGAACGCTTCTAAGTTCCCCAGAGCTAAGTTTGTCATGATACCAAAGGGGCAGATGGGAAGGAGTGGCCAAGCTCTGAAGACTTTGTCCAGCTGATCTGTCCTGTTTACCAGACACCAGGAGTTATTTCCGGCTCTTGGGGGTCTGCTGCCCTCTTTCCTACACCACAGCCACACACATGGAACAGTACTTCCTGGCCTTTCTGTTCTCTTTCCCTCACAGTGAGGCCTCCCCTGGCCTTTTCAACCTTCTCTCTCCACAGCCTTCCTTTTCATGAAGCCCTGTGTTCTGTGCCTGCTCTTCACTTACAGGGCCGTCTCTAGCCCTGAGATTCCCATGGGTCTCTTACATCTGATCCTGGCTCCTCTGTGACCTCCCATTAGCCTGCTGCATCAGGTAAAAGCCCAGGGAAGCAAAAAGCTGGTAATTACTCTTTCTGGTTCCTCCCAGAGTGTGTCTGAATAGATCTAACCCATCTTCTGCATGGGCCAGGAACTGCCTTCTAGAGGGTCCAGCAGTTTCAGAAAATTCTCCTCATGACACAGAAATAGGACTGAAGTTGTTTAGAAGGCCTTTGCTTGGTATCATTAAGGGAACTTGAATTTTTCTGAACATATAAGCTGTTAACTACCTACAGACAGACTGTTCTATTTATCCTTATATCTGCAAGGCCAGGTGCAGTGAAGGCCCAGAAACAGGCCCCCAGACACACTAATGAACAAGTGAGTGACGGTAGCCAGCTGCTTTGGGAAGGTAATTATGCAGATCCTGGAAGCAGGCCTGGCCTTGCAGTGGACAAAACCCAGTCCCCCAGGGCCCTAGGCCTCCAAAGCCACTTTGAGCAGACCCTGACCAAGTCTAACTCCCTGCCCTTCTCCCTGTCTGGGACAGCAGTCTCACCTCACCTACAAAATGGCTAATTCTTTCCCTTTTCTCCAGTAATCTGTTGTTCACCATGGAAGTTCCCTATCACTTCGTCAAATGTGACTATTAAAAACAGAATAGAAATTACATTTTCAGCTCATCCTTTTGTGCATTTCCTGAATGGACAACCTCTGATCCTCAGTTTGCAGGAAGTGTAATTATGGAAGCTCCCTCTAAAGAGGAAAACTTGTTTTTCTTTCATTGTGAATGGGAAACAGCCAGTCACACTTTAGGTGTTCCGTGGCATTTATGGGCACAAGCCATGTTCAACAACATCTCTGCACCCCTGGGTTTCTTCAGGTGGTTACCTTCAGAAAGCTAAACAGCTTCCTTCCTCTCCACTTTTAATTCCCTAACACGTTACCCAAGAGCTGCCCCAAATGAAAGTTAATGATGGAGATAACTGTATTTGGCCAACTTTATAATATGGGGCTCAAGAACTGCTGTTCTTCCTCTTGAGTTCCGGTCTATAATCAGGGTAACTTGCCACTTCACAGGGTAACTTGCCTCAGAGGAAGGTTCCAGAAAGGAGAGCATGAAGAAGTAGCCAGCGAGGTAGCCGATGAGTGTGGGGCTCCAGGAGCCAAGTGCAGAAGGAGTTTCCCAAGGGAAAATAAGCAGTAGTATCCAGTGCTGCTGAGAGGTCAAGGAAGAAGTGACTAAGGACTGACAACTGAATGCGGCAAGGTGGTGGCACAGGTGACCTTGTCAAGAGGTGGGGACAGTTGCTTGACTTGACTGGGTTTCAGGGAGACTGAGAAAAAAAGGAAACAGAGGCAATAAGTATACACAGCTCTTCCAAATAAGAACTAGGGTAGGACTATAGAGAGTCAAGAGGAAGCCTTTTTAAAGATGGGAGCTTGATGACATGTTTGTGTGCTGATGGCAGTGATCTGGTAGAGGAGAAATTGATGCAGAAAAAAGGAGAGAAAATTACAAAGGAGAGCAGGCAAAAATAATGGGACCTGACACACACCTGAGGGTGGCTTTAGCTAGGAGCAGGGACAGTTCATTAGTGGTAACGGGAGGAAACACAAAGCAAATGGATATGGAAGAAAAGGGTTTACAGACTTGGTGGTAAGAGGATTCAGAAGTTCTCTTCTGACTGTTGCTGTTCCCTTTGAACCTCACTTTCCACTTCTGAGATGGGGAGAAAACAGAGCTCATAGTACTTGTTTGGTAGTTATTTTGTGAAGATTAAATGAGCAAATGCAGGTAAGCACATACATAGCACAGAGTCAAGGTCACAGTGAGAGGGATCAATAAATGTCAGTTGCCTTTCTCTCCTCTCATCGAAATGTTCCCTTCTTTCCTATCAGATTTCCCATTGTTTTGTGTTCTCCACCCCTGCCAGAGCCATTGACATCCACTGCCTAATTCACTTCTTTCTACCTCCACCACCCCTCAGTTCTCCCTCAAGGAGAGCTCATAATGCCCCACCTGCTGCCTACAAGTCCAGACTCAGGAGAGGCTGGCTGAGCTTCATGGGCCACAAAGGGGTGGAAGCAGCACTGCAGGTATCCCTGCTCTGCTTCCAACTGATTGACTGAAAGGGGTCCCAGTTTCCTCACCTGTGTGCTTGGGGTAGGTCATGCTCTCCAGTCCTCATCCAGCACTGGATTTCTGCAGGTAAGCCCAGATATTCAGCTTGCAGGTTCTAACCACAATAGATCCCTGGCATCGGAGAAGGTAAAGAGCCATCAAGCACGGTGTCTTCTCTGATGGAATATCTTTGGCGCCATCTGGTGGCACATGTTTTGCACATCTCCTTGCCGGAGGCAGATGTCCCAAAATAGAATCAGATGAGCAGAAGACTCCCTCTCTATCCAGTGGAAGGAAACTAGTACTTCAGCTAGAGAAGTCGTCTAGTTCAGTGCATCGCAGACTTAAATGGCCATATAAGTCATCTGAAGACCTTTTGAAATACAGGCTCTGACTCAGTAGAACTAAAATGAAAACAGCTCTTGGGGGCCAGAGAGTAGGATGGGTGGAGTTGTTTCCAGAAAGAGAAATGGGGACTAGCTGACACAATAAGTGGACTTCAAGAAAATAAGAGACCAAGGTATTTAGGAATTTAGAGGAGCACCATACCATGCAATTCTCACTACCTATGTAAATGATTTCAGTAATTAAATTGCTTTTTGATGCTTTCTTGGCTATCAGTTTGGTGTTCCTTTTGGATGCAGTACAGTGCTGAGCCTGGCCATGACATAGCCCAGCTTTATTCAGGTTAGATAAAAAGTAGATCTGGGAAAAGAAGGAGAGGTTCAGGATGCCTGGCTGGGAAAAGCAGAGGATATCTGGCAGAGGAGATCATTTGAGCTGAGTCTTAAGGAAGAAATAACAACCCAGAAGGTTCTAAGCTGGTAAACAGCATGGGCAAAACATAGAAGTGTAAAAAGACGTGACCAGTCAGGGAATGATCAGTAGTGCGCCTGGGACACAGAGTATGTGGGGAGGCATGAAGCTGCAAAGGTAGGTTGATGCCAACAGTATACTTAACTATAACTATGCTTCATAAATAACTGAATGCAATTAACCCTAAAGAGTGACCTCTAACTGCTGATTATGTTACAGTTATTTGTGCCCAAGCCTTGGTGAACAGGGAGTCCCTGGGGGCAGGGACCGTGTTTGATTCATCTTTTGTAGTGCCTAGCATGGTGCCTGTCACCTGGTAAGCCTCAGTACATGCACAATGAGCTCTTGGGGACCCTCCAAAGGATGTTAGGAAAGCCCCCAGTAGTCCTCAGCCCTGGCTGTAGGACCCTGTTACACTTTAGCAGTCCCCCCCCACCCAGGCCATTCCTGTGTGCAGGCTGGAGCCTGTACCCCACCTTCTTGTTCCTACCTCAGGTCCTACCTTCTGAGGTCCACAACGATGAATGTGCACTTGTTAGGCTCCAACTGTTTGCTGTGCCCCCTGTCTTTGCCCAATACATGGCCTCTAAGCCAGACACAAATCCAACCCACATTCTGGGATAAGGCCCTTCCCCAGAGCTACCAAAGTACTAATCCCTTAGAAAACTGGAAAGAGAAAACAGGAAATTCACTCATATTCCCACCCTGCAACCTTTAGTATATTGTTGTTCCTTCCAGATTCTGTGTTTTTCGTTACACAGAACAACCTTTTAAGTTTCTCTTCCTTCCAACTAACTCAGTGAAACGCAGTTTAGTGGTTAAGAGTATAAGACCTAGGGGCACCTAGGTGTCTCAGTAGGTTAAGCATCCAACTCTTGATTTTGGCTCAGGTCATGATCTCACATTCATGAGTTTGAGCCCCATGTCAGGCTTATGTGCTGACAGTGTGGAGCCTACTTAGGATTCTCTCTCTGCCCCTCCTCTGCTCTTTTTCTCTCTCAAAATGAATAAAATAAACTTTAAAAAAAAAAAAAAAAAAAGCACAAGGCCTAGAGCCTGCTGGTTCCCTGGGTTCAAATCCTCACTTTGTTATATGATCTTGGACAAGTCAGAAAACTACTCTATATTTCATTTTCCTGGGCTGTAAAATGAGGATGATAGTAGTTAGGATTAAACAAATAAATGTCTTTACAGTTAGACATCTAAAGCACTTAGAACAATTATCTGATGTTAGTTACTCACTTAATAGCCTCTTCTGTGTTGCCACATCATCTTCATAATAATTTTTAATGGCTGCAATATATTCTGAGTGTCCACACTCTTAATAGTTACTCCTTTGTTAGATGTTTAAGTTATTTCCAGTCGTTCTGTATTAAAAATAACACTGTCATAAAGATCCTAGGACATGCGTTTTGGATTTTTCCATACATAGATTACCAGAAGTAGAAGTATGAGGGTAAAGGGCACAAGCATTTTATGCCTTTGGTCTATATTGGGAAATTGTTTTCCAAAAAAAGCTCAAAGCATTGTAAAATACAATTTATGCTGGAATTTTTTACTTTTCACTACTCCCTCACCAGCCTTGGACATCAGTTTCTTTGATTTGTGCAACTTTAACATTCCACAGATAGTCCCACTGTAACTTTCTTTTCTTTGACTATCATGGAGGATTCCCATTCCCCATGTGATTACTGTGTTGTGAACTCTCTGTCAGTAAGGGTCTACACCAGTTGCTTTAAGAGAGAAAATACAAAGAATTGCTGATTATGTATTTAAAAATGTATTATGTATTATTATGTATTTAAAATCAACCTACTGAGGGGCGCCTGGGTGGCTCAGTCGGTTGAGCGTCCGACTTCGGCTCAGGTCACAGTCTCACAGTTCGTGGGTTTGAGCCCCACATCAGGCTCTGTGCTGACCGCTTGCTCAGAGCCTGGAGCCTGCTTCAGATTCTGTGTCTCCTTCTCTCTCTGCCCCTCCCCCGCTCACGCTTTGTCTCACTCTGTTTCTTAAAAATAAATAAATGTAAAAAAATTTTTTTTAAAAATAAAAAAAAAAAATCAACCTACTGATCATGTATTTAAAAATGAAAAGCATTAAGGACCTACTCCTCAGGGAACAAAGGGAAGACCAGGTGGCAGCCGGCTAGCATTGTTGTCTCTGAGGGGTGCATTAGGAGTCTGCTTCTGCAACTAATGGACAGACTGCAAACTGGATTCATCCACTGCTTCAGGAACAATCTATTGCTGTGGAAGGGGAAAACCAAGGCTGTGGGGTTTCCAGATTTAGCAAGGTCAAAATGCAGCATGCCTACTTAAATTTGAATTTCAGATAAATAATGAATTTTGATAATAATGAATAATTTTTTAGAATACTTATGCTAATATTGGATGGGAATGCTTACATTAAAAAAAAGTTATTTGTTGTTTATCAAAAATCTAAATTTAAGTATCCTACATTTTATCCGGGCAATCTCACAAGGCGGGGATGATGCTGCAAAAAGCGTTCTTCCTTCCCCCTAACCCAGCCTTTCAGTCACCCTCTGGTGCCCCTCACTGGCAGAGCCCAGCATAAAGCCAGTTGACAAAGCTGGCAAAGCTGGTCTGCAGACAAAGCAGAGTAAAGAGTGGGTTTGAAACTAAGAAACAGTTATACCCAGTAATTGGCACAGTCGATCCTTGTAGCTACTCAGCATCCGTAGGGTGCTGCATGGCTGCTGTATTCCTTGTTTCTGTAACCAGTCGTGAGGCCATAATTGATGTTTATACATTTCTCCCTCAACATCCCATTCCATGCTTTCTTGTCCTCAGACAGGACTTCAGCTGGCCAGGGTTCTTTAGTGGGATGACCCAAACCTTTTATATCTGAATGGTGTGAATACTAAGTGGTCCTGCCCCTGTTTTGTTGCAGTAGTATTCACTAATATCTACTGTTGAGCCTGGAAGTACTAAGACACACCCCAGAGGATCCCCTGGGCTCAGATCTAGTCCTCCCTATCCTCAGTTTCCCCTCAGTTATCAGGATGAATAACCACACCCTCTCTTTCTTTGCCCATTGGTTTCATGGCAAAAAATAAAATAAAATAAATAAGAAAGAAAAAAGTACCAAATGGCCAGGTGGCACTCTCACCCCTCAATTTGGTAGAACCATGCTGTGAACTCTAATACAGGCATTTGTTTCTTGGGAACCAAATACCTCCAATCCAGAGAGCACAAAATGGAAGAATGTGTACAAGTGAGTTATCAGGTGAAATGGTGAAAGGAGCCACTTCCACTTCAACCCTTTGCTTTCCAGACCCAAATATTCTGGCCATGGAAGAAAGAACACAGTGTAGCATGTGCTAAGTCAAATTGCATCCTGTAAAATAGAATTTCACCATCTTCATAGGGTGTTACCTTGACTAAGTCTTAAGTAGACCATTCTACTGATCTATTAGGCCAGCTGCTCCTAGGTGGTAGAGTACATGTTAAGACCACTGAATTCCATGGGCATAAGCCTATTGGTGCATTTCTATTACTGTGAAATGAATTCCTGATCAGAAGCCTTTTGTCTGGAATATATCAATGGTGAATAGGCTATCCACAGATTCCAAACATCCACAGATTATGGCACTGGTAGAGTATTACATGTAGGGAAAGCAAATCTATAGCCAAAATATATTTTTAGTCCATTGAGGATAAATGTCTTTCTTGTCTATAATGGAAAGAGTCCAAAGTAACCATTCCACTGCCAGATAGATGTTCTTCCCAGGGAATGGTGTCATACCAGGAGCTTAATGTTGGCATCTGCCATTGACAGGTTAGTCATTCAGCAGTAGCAGGTCAACCTTGATGAGAGGAAGTCCATGCATAGCCTCTGTCCTTGCCACCATGGCTACTTGGTACATAAACTCATTGAGCAAACCCTAACTGGCAGAAGAAGGACACTGACTAACATATACATGACATGCCATTTTGTCCACCTGGTAGAGAGAACCTATTTCATTATGCCCTTTGCTCAATTTTCATGTGTGGCACAACTTTGTTCACACTCTATACCTTTCCCAAGATGTCCATCCACACACCCCTATCCTAGGCTTCCTCATCACCAACCTTACTGTTTATTTTATTCTAAGTCCCTGACCATCAGCTAAACCATTAGCAACTGCCAATGAATCAATATAGGTCTAGCCATCTCTTGGACCAAAATGGACAACCAAATTTATAACTTGAAGTCATGTGCATTAGGAATATTTTCCTCACTGTTACCCTTTAGGACTACTTTTCATTGGGGCTGTGAAGCTGCAACATAAATTTCTCATTGATTCCAGCATATCATTAAGAATGATCTGTAAACCAAGCCCAAGCTTTTTTCTCCTTGATCATATGAGGCCCTAGGTGTGCACTGAAGGAGAGGACGTCATGCAGCAGAAGTAGGTGTCAAATGAGTCTGAGCCACCTGCTCATGCAACTTATTTGTACCTTTCAGATGGGCTCAAGCCATTTGATGATGTTATGCTACTGGGCACACCCAGCCTTAGGACTTCGTTGATAAGATAGCTCAGATCACATAGTCACTTAATGGCTCATGGCTACTTTGTAGTTTCATTTTTAATTTGTTTTTTTTTAATCCATTTATACTGTCAACAAATTATTCTATGAGGTTCATGCTTCTTTTTGGCCTCTGTTATGTTTGTCCTTGTCATTTCATTTATGAATGATGGTGGTAGCAATACCTGACTATCTGATCTTCTCTCCCAGAGTCTAGTAACAATCCAGGAGCTCTTTCTCAAAAGGACATTTTTCTACAAAAGAGGACATATCTTTGCTCCAAACCTGCATGCTTACAGGCTTCTCTAAGGGCTAAGGAAAGTTGCTTCTTTGGCTACACATTCTAGGTGTGGGAAACTCTGCCAAGGGTCTTCTCTT
This sequence comes from Panthera tigris, assembly GCF_018350195.1. NCBI lineage: Eukaryota > Metazoa > Chordata > Mammalia > Carnivora > Felidae > Panthera > Panthera tigris. Next base: position 45,841,723 of record NC_056669.1, read on the forward strand.
AGGGGTTGGGAGCCAATGACCAGAGATTGATCTCAGTGCCCTCTGTTACAGGCACAGCCTCTGTCGCTGTAGCGGGGATCCTGGCTGCTCTGCGAATCACCAAGAACAAGCTCTCCAATCATGTGTTTGTTTTCCAAGGCGCAGGTGAGGTAGGTGACATCAGGAGAATAAGGATGGGTGGAGAAGCATGAAGAAAGGGAGATGTTCAGGGGTGCTGAGAAGAGGAAGCAACACAGGTATATTGTGATAATTGCAGCTGCCTGGACACCAACATTTGGGTGTCTCAAGGACTTAACCAAGCCTCCTAGGAGTGGGGGGAAAGGTATGGAGAAGAGAGAATCTTGGTAAAGCATCTGGTAAATGGTGAGCAGCCATTTGCCTTGTATCTGAACATCTACCGTATGGATGTTCCCTCCCAGGCAGCCATGGGCATTGCCCACCTCCTTGTCATGGCTCTAGAGAAAGAAGGTGTACCCAAGGCAGAGGCCACAAGGAAGATCTGGATGGTGGACTCCAAGGGACTCATTGTCAAGGTACTGTCAGTCTGGAAACCTAGAGGCTTCTTGACACCTACAGCTATCGGAACTGGACTATAAGAGGTCTCCAAGGGGCAAAGTACTCAAACAAAATAGAAGGCAAACAGGAGGACAAGGTTCTAATCTCCAAAGCAAGAAACACACCCCAAAGTAGCTCTTCCAAAAGCTCTCAATATGTGAGCAAGTTTGTATATGTATGTCTCTTCCAGCTTTATCTCCCACCACTTCTTGCCTTGCACTAACCTCCAGCCACAGTAAATCATAGTTTTCCAGAAGTAACATGCTGTCTCTCCCACATCCTTGCATATTTTGTTCCTCTGCTTGAAATGCCCTTCTCTTTTTCCACATACCCACTCTCAACCATTAACCCCATCTGTTTCCTCCTTGTCTTCTGTTACCTCCTCCAAGTTGCTTTCCCTGAACATCTAGGTATCAATTCATTTCCTACATTTATGCTCATATAGCCTCCATACATTGCACTTGCCACACTGTAGGGCAGCTGCTCTTTTAATTGTCTCTCTAGCCCCTAATCTATATAGTCTTTATACCAATGCCTGGCATGTAATGAGTACATAATTATGTTTGAGGTGTGGGCCAAAGAATGAATGAGAGAGAAACAGTCCAGCTTCTGACTGGAATGTGGTGAGGGACACAATTGGATGGCCTCCTCCTTTAGGACTTCACTGAGCTCTCCATGTTTTAATGCCCCAAATTTCACTAACATAGAATATCAGTGAAAGATTTTTTAAAAAGATGACAGATGGGGCACCTGGGTGGCTCAGTTGGTTGAGCATCCAACTTGATTTCGGCTCAGCTCATGATCCCAGAGTAGTGGGATAGAGCCCCACATCAGGCTCTGCACTGAGTGTGGAGCCTGCTTAAGATTATCTCTTGCTCTTCCTCTGCCCCACTCCCCTACTAACAGTGTCTCTCTCTTAAAAATTAAAAAAAAATAATAAGATGACGGAGATAGGATGAGGGGAAGCCATGGGGCTATCAACCAAGAACAGTAGAGACCTTCAAGAAGAAACTGACCTTCCCTTGTCTCATATAGAGCCCAATTACCACTAGAAGGAATTCGTCCTCTCACCCCAGGTCATTCCAGAGCATAGTGCAGGCACAGGTAAAAGCTGCCAGAGATTGCCACACTTCCCTCTTGCCACCTTCCAGCATTATTTTGTTCATCCCATGGAGCTCACCTCTACTCAAATATCCCTCAAAGCTGGTGTCTTCACTCTGATTCTCAGGAGGCCAGCTGACCCAAAGGAGTCATCAGAAACCTTTGTGCTATTTACCATACTGTCACCCACTGATTGCTATTTGAACAAATGGAAGGAATCCTGAGCTTGTTGGGAACAGCCAACCTTGGCAAGCCTTCTCTGGAACTTAGCTTATTATTGTTCCTGGGGAGGTTAATGGCCCTTGTAAAATACATTCACATTAGCTCCCTGACCTTGGCGGGAGCACAGGCCCCCCATCACTCAACAGCCCCTGTGAGTGCTGGACACCTTGGGGCCAAGGGTCCTGGTCAGTCTCAGACATTTCACGAGAGCCTTGCTGTCCTGGCCCCAGAGCCATGACCCTAGCAGCACAAAGAAAGGTTTTATGGATTCTCCACATGTGGCTTGGATTAAAGAAACCTCACACACCACCCCACATGGTAACACAAACACACATTAAAATCCTCAGGTTCCACCTTAGGTTTTACCAGGAGATCTGCTCAAGAGGATAAGCCACCAGGCTTCTGATAGCTCAGACCAAAGCACAGGGCTCTACAGGGAATGCTCTCGGGATCTCCAGATGCATCCATGTCCTGCCCGGCAGTTCTCAATGCCAAGCCACATTGTGTTTTCCTTTCCCTGCAGGGGAGGAGCCACCTGAACCATGAGAAGGAGATGTTTGCCCAGGACCATCCTGAAGTGAACTCCCTGGAGGAGGTGGTGAGGCTGGTAAAGCCCACAGCTATCATAGGTAGGAGGAGGCAGGAGACCCACTGTTCAGCCCAGCTAACCCTCTTGACTTGCAGGTGGAAACTGAGGCTCAGCAAGGAGGCCTAAGTGATCAATAGAAACACAGCTCTCTCCCCTATCCCATGTCTGCTTCAGTGCCACAATCTTTTATTGAGTGACTACTGTACAAAAATCATAGAACCAAGGCACCAAGTTGGGGCTTAGTGATGCAGAATTATCCAGTGCAGTGGAAAAGCACAGGGCTGGTCTGGGAGCAAATGAGTGCTGCTCCCCTAAAGAGGGGACCCTGGCACCTCTTCCTGGCCTGGGAGAGCAGCCCACTCTAAAGGACAATGCCCAGGAATGCCTTCACAGGTACATCTTAACCAGGCAGGGACCTGAAGTGGACAAGTGTTCCCTTAGGGATTAACTGGAGGTCTTACCCAGCTTGAGCAAGAAGACCCTTTTCTCTTTGGCTCCCTTCATTCCTATGGCAGACGCTATCTCCAAGACTCCTAAGTCTTTCATGTTGCACCTGGCTCCCTACCACCACCACTACCACCAGGAGAGGAATGGGTTGTTTATAAAGAGTAGGCATCCCTACTACCCCCCCCCCTTTTCCCTGTAGGTGTTGCTGCCATCGCAGGAGCCTTCACGGAGCAGATTCTGAGGGACATGGCCTCCTTCCACGAGCGCCCTATCATCTTTGCCCTGAGCAACCCCACCAGCAAGGCCGAGTGCACGGCTGAGAAGTGCTACCGGGTCACTGAGGTCAGCGGGGAATCCTTCCTTCCCCAGGCTGAGAGGACACAGTAACAATAATTATGAGTAACCCTGTGAGGGTGAAAAAAAATCCCCACATCACTGATGAGCAAAATGAGGTTCAGAAGGATGAAATAACTTGCCCAAGGTCACCGAGCTAATAAGGAGTAGAGCTGGCCCTCAAACCCAGGTCTGGCTCCAAAACCCAGGCTCTTACCATCCTGTTATACTGCTCAAGGTTCCTCTAGTAATGTAGAGTTTTGACCAGAACCTGAGGCATTTGTAGACTCTAGGTCACTTGCACACCTGTCATGTCCTGGGATAGCCCTGTCGGGAGGTGACAGGTTAAAAACCTTCACCTTTCAGTGATTTCTTGGCTGTCAGGTAACTCAGTGGGAGCTAAGCTTTCTGGTCAAATGAACAAGTGTGCTCTCAGCACCTGTAATGTGCTCAGCACAACGCTGAGCCTGTGGGAGAGGATGAAGACGGGCTCAACATCTGGGAAAAATAACTAGGCCACCATTACTGCCTGAAACCAGTCTCCAGGTTCCATCTCTGGTTTTCTTCCTGCCTCCAGGGCCGAGGGATCTTTGCCAGTGGAAGTCCCTTTAAGAGCGTGACTCTGGAAGATGGCAGGACCTTCATTCCTGGGCAAGGAAACAATGCCTATGTGTTCCCTGGAGTGGCTCTGGGAGTCATTGCTGGGGGGATCCGGCACATCCCAGATGAGATCTTCCTCCTGACGGCAGAGGTATCGCTGTCCCTCCTCCCTTGCATGCTCCCAACAGGGCCTGTAATCTATACCAGGTCCTACACTGGGCTCCCAAAGAATCCTTCTCTCATCTCTTCTACCCATCTGCCCCTCACCCTAGCAGTGGATCCTCAAAATGCTTGAACCTCAAGCTTCTCTCAACATCACCTTGAGGCTTAAACTTCTCTCAAACACGCAATTTTTAAGGGGGAATAAGGAATAGTCAATGGGAGGAGGCATTGGCAGGAAGCACTGGTAGTGAGGGGACATACCTCAATCTGCTCCTTGCCTCACAGCACTGCCATATACTTGCCTAGAACAGAGAAGATGCCACCAAAACCATCTGAAACTAGGCTCATGGACCATGACAGGTATTGGATTCTTCCATACACTGATCTTGACCATGTTACTAGGGTAACTTGTTGCAGAATAAGCCCCATTAGGGGCTTATTAAGGGATAGGTTGCAAGTCTGGATCTGAGTTCTTGGATATTAAGCACAGATATGGGTGTGCTCCTGCTCCAGGTTTCTAACTAGGAACTCTCCCAAAATGATTCTTTACTGGACATGATGAAAGCAATGAAAGAATATATTAAGAATGACAGCACACATTCCTAATAATGGCGATTAGTAATAACAGCTATAGTGGCTTACATTTACCAAATGTTTACTAATGCCAGGCACTTCACAATTATCCTCACTCTGAGGAAACCAAGGCATAGAAATGTCTGTTTTGGGAGGTTAAACTAATTAAAACCCTAAACAAATACTCAATCTATTTATCCCCACTGAGCACCAAAGGTTCTGCTGTGATTTCTGACATGTTTGCATTTCCCCATCACCATGGCACTGATGAGAGCCCCGAACCCAGCAAGACATGGGAATGGCTTCCATGCAGCCCTATCTAGCTCCACTTCTATGGGCCCCACAAGGAACTGTCTCATGCTCTAGGTTCCTTCTTACTACATCCTGGTCTTTGAGCACTGGCTCCACAAGGACATGCAAGTAGTATAGACCTGCAAGCACAATAGCCCCCAAGCCATATGCACACTAGCTGTGGCTTCAGGACATGGCTGTCTGACCATCTTGTGTGAGTATTCTGGTATTTCTTCTTGTTGCTTTGTCATTGGTGGTGGTGTGCCATGGCCGTGGGTAGAGCTATTTGAAACCCCCATGGGATGGAAGAGTCACTTCCTGCTTGGAGTTAGCATGAAAGCAGATCCCCCTGTTGTGCAGAAACGTGATTGCTAGAGCCTTCCTATGTTACCCCAAGAGACATCTGCACGCCCACCTCCTAGTGCTGTGGGACCATTCAGCTCCATCATTTCATGAACAGTGTCCATCAATTACACAGGAACCTCTCCTCAATGCATGTATTAGTCTCTTGCTACAAGCAGGACAAAATCACTCCCTTCTAGGAGCTGACAGTCTGGCCTTCAAAGGACTGGCAAGTTCTATTTCTGAAAGGGGTGCTTTTAAGTTAAGACAATTGAAGTTGAATCTGGTTTCCGTATGGAAAAAAAAAAACTAATATAACTTTTAGGAGATTTACATATTTCACCTTGACCACTCTGTAAAATAAACATAGTGATTATCCCTATGTGATACTCAAGGGAAGTGAGGCACAGAGCGTCTAAGTTATCTGCACAAGGTCACTGGGCTTGTGAGCAATAGCACCAGGATGGTCCCAGCTGATTTACCCCAAGCTGCAGCAGAGCGTTACCAGTGCCCAGTGTCTTAGAAGTGACCATGCCTCACTCTACAGGATACCTTTTCCAGATGCAGATCTAGCCATGGAAATCCTGCTTCCCTCTGATCCCATCTTCTATACCTCCACCAAGAAAATCCTTCAAAACCCAGAACAGTCCATCTCTCTCACTTCAGACATTCGAATGGCTCCTCAGTGCTTAAAGAATAAAGCCCAAACTCCTTCACATGGCTTCTATATAAGATGTATCATCACTGAGCCCTCCTTCCTTCTCAAGCCTTTAGCCTCCCCCCTACCATCAACCTAGTCAAGGTTCTATTTAGAGTCAAGAACTCACGCTCTCCCCTCCCTGCCTCTCTCCAAGAAATTGCATGTGCTATTGCCTATCCCTTTTTGGGTAATTCATACTTTGTCCTTCAGGTCTTAGCTTATGTTTCTTCTCCTGGTAAGCTTTTCTGAAGATGGCAGACTAGGCCCTGCCTTCCTCTATGCCTCTATGCCCCTTCTCCTTGCACTCACTTCTATGTTAAAATTGTTGTACCTGTTTGTTAATTGTCCACTGACTCCAGACTACAGGAGGAAAAGGGCTTCTCCACCATGGATCCTCAGCAACTAGCACAGAGCCTGGCATCTCACAGAGCTCAGTTAATGTTTGACTCAATGAATGGAAAAGAGACATAGGATGAAAATGAGGCAGAAGAGGAGGAGGCCCTCTTTCCTAATGTCAGCCAAACTCTGAGGCAAGACCAACTCCTTTGGCTCATCCATTCTTGGACATAGTTCTCAGAGAGCACCATGGCTTCTCCCAAATTTAAATCTGACACAAGAAGATTGAGTGGGAGTGGATTCAGAGCCAGCACATAACAGAGGCTGTTCTGCAAGGCTGGCTGAGCACCAGTGCCTGAGGCTGAAGGATGAGGCTTGAGGGGAGAGTTGGGCCTCAGAGACAGACTCTGTGGGAGGTGCTGTTCCCAGGATGATGTGTGTAGAATATTCGTTCAGATAAAGCCCAAGGCCCCTTGGTGGTGTCACTCAGAGGAGAAGCCTTTCCTCAGGGCTGGAGGAGAGCTCAAGGAGCTCTGAATACAGACAAGATGGCCTAGATGGGTACCCAGGATGTTACTAAGCATGTGGGAGAGGATGGAACTAGGGAAGTGAGAGTCTCAGGGATCTCTGTGCAATAGGCTGGACCAGCCAAGGGGATATCCCAGAGTCTGCTTTACAAGCCACAAGTTTATTCACCTTGGTCTTAGTGATTCTTCTTTAGAATTCAGGGTCTCATATTGCTTAAAGCTTCAGCCAGTCTCTCAGTACAGAAAGGATGTGTCCTTGCTTAAAAGCCCAAGCATTAAGCTCCCAGTGGGCCATGAGGTGGCAGAGACTACAGTGGGGAATGGCCATGGTTGGCCACCTGTGTGGGGTGAGGTAAGTCTCTGGGGTAATGGGTTGGGCTTGTTCTGGGAAGGCAGAAACTCAGCTTATTCCTCTTGGTTCTCTCCCCAGCAAATTGCCCAAGAGGTCTCTGAGCAGCATTTGTCCCAGGGGAGACTGTACCCACCACTCAGCACCATCCGAGATGTGTCTCTGAGAATCGCCATCAAAGTAAGGAGCATCCTGCCCCCAGAAATGTGGTTAGTGAGGCTCAACAGCCTCCTCTCTCTGCGAGTTTAGGAGAGCTAAGGGGATGGCAGCGATGGAGACATCCTGAGCTCCTTGGGCTGCACTGCAGGCAGCCCAAGGCTGGGTGAGAAACTCCTATCTGCAGCTTGAGCCCCACCCCCACCACCCACTCAGGCCAGTTCTGGGAAAGCTCCTGGATTTCCCCTCAAACACCAGGCAAAAAGGTCATTAAAGTCCATAGTCTTGTGGATCAAAATGTGGGTGGAATTTTTAAAAAATGAATCATAAGTGCCCATTTATACAGAAAGGTCAGTTTTTATAGTATCATGGAAAGAGTTCAGGCTGTTGGGTCCCAGCTCCACCAACTACTTCATTTTCCTGAGCCTCAGTTTCCCTCTTTTCCAAAGACGCCAGTAATTCCTTTCTCCCAGAGTTTGAAAAAGATTAAAGAGGACAAAGAAAAAGCTCCATACTCAGTGCCTTTCTTACCAGAGTAGATGCTCATTCCCCCCCTTTATCTCAGAATGACTGGGCCATGGGGTGATCAGGTTCATGGAATATTCCAAGGAAAAATGTCATCCTAGAGACCCTGCAGAGATGATGGGTTTTCGGGGAATCAGAACATGGTACAATAAAGACTGGCCCCAACATTGATAATTATTGATACAGATAATGATTGTATTAGAGTTTATTATACTGTCATTTTTATTAGTATATATATTTTACATTGTCCATAAGTTTTCAAAATAATTTCAGAAGACATATTGCACAAAAGCCTCTATTCCCCATGCATTGTCCATTGTAAAATCCAGAATCAGCCCTCGAGACCAACAGTTCAGCTGATAGTCCCAACTCTGCTCTGTCCATTTCCTTCCTTTGGGGGATATTTAGATTCATGCTCTTCTGAAGCAAAATCTAATATGCAGAGAACAATGTCCAGGCTGTTGTCCCAATTCAGCCCACATTTAGCAGGGGGTAGGGGAGAAATCAGGTGTCCAGTATTGGACACCACTCCAGAGAAAGGTCGCATTGCTCACACTTTACAGATGAGGAAACTGAGGCTCAGCAATGGTAATGTCACTGCTCAGCACCCACCAGCAGTTGGAAGCAGAGGCAGACATGAGTCTGAGGCCTCTTGATCCTGGCCTAGTGTTTATTTCTACCTAGGCAGAAAGCTCACCATCCCTCTGCTCCAGTGGCTTCAGGGACAACAGTTCATGGTTCTCCAGGGGGAATTCCCCTTCCACAGGCTCCCAAGCAACCTTCAGGCAACTTTTAGGCAGGTTCCTCCTCAGGTTCCAGTTCCTCAGCCACTATGTTTTTCCCTAGGTCCTCGACTTCGCGTACAAACACAACCTGGCCTCCTACTACCCAGAGCCCAAGGACAAGGAGGCTTTTGTAAGATCCCTGGTCTACACTCCAGATTATGACTCCTTTACACTGGACAGCTATACTTGGCCCAAGGAAGCCATGAATGTTCAAACAGTCTGATGCAGTTTCAGAGTCTGGTATGGGCTGGAACAACCCCAGCGTAACACTGACAATATAAATGGGTTCTAAAATGGCCATCTTTGTCACTGTGTTTTTCCTTTGAACTTGCTGGTGTGATGGGAGCTACCCAGGCACACAGTGAATGATAGCCTTGTTCCTGAAAGCCCTGAGAATTCCCTTTTCTGTAACCCTCTTCTGACTTCCTCCCCAAGAATTTCTTAATCCAATTGCCAACAATTAGCTAGGCCTTGTGGGAAAGCTAGACTCCTTTCTAGAACTCTGCGTTGACAGAGTTCAGAGTCTAGTGAAGTAGAACAGGTATGGACACAATTCATTTTGCCACAGGGGAGAAAGTGGTAAGTCCATGAAAGAAGTGCAGATAAAGGTCAAGCAAAGGTGCCCAGAGAAGGGAGGAGACACTTCCTCTGAGGACATTAGAGAAGGTTTCAGGGGGAAAAGTGTGCACACTGAGTCCCAGGAGTGAAGGACAGGTAGGGGTTGTGGGGAAATGAGGAAGGTAAGGGCAGCCACTGGCCAGAAAGCATGGTCCACCCATGAGGGAGTTCAATCCCTGTTGGAAGAATGTACACCCTTCAAGACTCAGATGGATATGAAGGCTGAGTAGCTGAAGGCAACTCACTAGTCAAAAATAGTCACTGACATGTGGGTTATTTAATGTTAGGATTCCTTTTTGGTTATTACTAAAAGGAAAACTATAAATAAATGTGGGTGTGGAGGGGTCAGCAAGCCAAGGAGTGAAGAGGAAGAGAGACAGTGAGGGAAAGAGAACCATGGAATTCTAGGGAAGACTTGATTTCATTTTCCTGGCTCTGGGATTCTCTGTCTCCCACCCTTTACTCTGAAGGAATTCAGCAAACAAGGCCAGTATTCTTATAAAATGTCTTCAGTATGTCCTGGGGGTTTCTTAGACAAGTTCAGCCATAGCTTTCACCTCCCTCATGTCCAGCAGAGGACACCTGGGATGGGGAGGTGGGGACAAGCCTACAGCTCCTGCAATCAAAAACCCTAATAAATTGCTAGGACCTATTGAGATGACAGCTTCCAACCACTAATTTTATTGTATAACACAGAAAACAGTAAACCATGCTTAGGGACCTACCACCACAAACCCCTGCTGCCAGCTCAGCCTCAGAAACCTCACTGCCCACCATGAGTACATTCTATGTAGCCACCTCCCAGTGACAGGACTGCTGGGTTCCTTGAGTAATTAGCTAAGACACCAATCACCTCTTGCCTAGGTCTTGTTCTTCCAAAATCTGCTTCCTTGGTGCTGGTGCTAAACCAAGCATATCTTGAGAAAACATCCCTGTTCTATAATCCCTGGGTTCACAGACAATGAGAAACTCTTCAGAAGAGGATTTGAAGTGAAGCAGGAATGTGAACACCAGGGAATATTTACACTGTCTTTTCTATATCCTGTACCCCAACTACATGTCCTTTATACTCAGTGTAATAGAAAAGAAAAATAGTAGAGAAAGGCAATGAAACAAAAACAGGGTCTTTGAAAAGATCAACTAAATTAATAAATTGTAGCTATACTGACCAAGAGATCAAGAAGATATAAATTCCATTCCCTTTGTTTCAACCACACTGAACAGATGGCACTAAACACATACACTTTCAGGCCTATGCTCTTACACATGTTTGGTCTCCATCTATAGAGTCCGTCCCTCCCATTCCCTTTATCAATTAAATCGAAGTTCACCCTAGCTTTCTGCCTGGAGGCATCATTCTTTCTTAGAGTTCAAATGCAATTGGCTCCTGAACTCTTCCTGGACAGAGTTAATAATTAAATTGGAAATCAACAACAGTAAAAAAAAAAAAAAAAAGAAAGAAAGAAAGAAAGAAAGAAAGAAATTTCTAACCATTTGGAAAGTAAACAATACATTTCTAAATAACCTGTGGCTCAAAGAAGAAATAGCAGGGTAAATTATATGTGTGCTGGATGAAAAAATATGTATTAATGAGTTGTAGCTAAAGCAGTGCTTGGAGGGAAATTTTATATCTCTAAATAAATGCCTATATCAGGAAAAAAAAGTCTCAAAGGAATAACATAAACTTCCTTTAGAAACAAGATAAGCAAACAAAATCCAAAGCAAGTTAAAATCAGAGCATAAATAAATATACCTATAACAAGTAAAGAATTTGAATTAGTAATTAAAAATCTTCCCACCCAAAAAAAACAAAAAAACTCTTCACACTAAGAAAAGCACAGGCCCAGATGCCTTCTTTGGTGAATTTTATCAAATATTTAAAGTAGAAATAACACCAATCCTTCACAAACTCTTTCAGAAAATAGAGGAGGGAGTATTTCTCAAATCATTCTATGATACTAGTATAACCCTGATATCAAAACTACAGACCAATATCCTTCACAAATATAGATGCAAAATCTTAAAATATTAGCAAACTAGAGAGAAGTGAAGATGACAGAGTAGTATGGGGACCCTGAGCTTGTCTAGTCCCTGAAACATAGCTAGATCAACACCAAACCATTTTGAACACCTAGGAAATTGATCTGAGGATTAATGCAACAAATCTGCCTAATTTGAACAAGAGATCTTGGCAGGTATTTGGTGTAGACAGGAGAATTGTGAGAGAGAAAAGCCATGGTGCTATGGAGCATAGGGAGCCGTTTTTGCTGAAACAGGACAGAGAAAGACGGAAAGAGTGTAGCACATCAGGATCGTGATAGTTGAAAGGGAAAAAGAGGGTTCTATACTGCCAGTTTTCTATAAACAGTGGAGCACAAAGTCTGAAGGTTTGGAGCTCAGTGTCTGGCAGTGCTCCAGTGAGGAAGCAGGGTCAATCTCCAGGAGCGGGCAGCATATTCTGAGGGTTCCATGTGCAGTTCCCTGCTTGGAATGCATTTGGTAGAGGTAATATGGCTTCTCCACGGGCAAAAGTACCAGCTAACTCCAGAGAGCTGCCACATTTACTGATATAGGAACAAAGACACTAACAGCAGAAATATCTGGCACTGGCTGTGTCTTGCAACTTACCATAAACTCAGCCATTGTGTCTGCACAGTTGCACAAACATTTGCTGGGACAAGTTGGTACCTGGCCATTGCTTGGTGAGAAAATCCCCTAGAGGATCAATGCAGGTCTGAGCCCCATGGGTCTCTGAAGTGTGAGGGTGTGAAGAACAGCCCCATCAGAGATAAAACTCTAGAGGGAGGTGCTGCCTGGCAGGCAAGCAGCTTGGACACAGACAGGGTAAAGGCAGGGAGTGGACAGAAGCCTGAGACAAAGGAGGGGTACTTGACGGTATGTCTGTGAGAGTGTGAAATTCCTGCTCTGGAGACTAGAGAGGGGGGTGAAGCCATTTTCACCTCTAGCCCACCCGCACTGATCAATCACAGTGAGCTAAGCAGTGCCACCAAGTGGAGAATGGAGCCATTATACCAAGGCCCACCCACCCGCGCCCTCCAGGCACATCCACCAAAAGACCAGCACAAATCCCTCCCTCCCGCTTCGTCTACAGATCATAGTGTGCTGCAGTGTCATTTCTAGGGGAAACTGGATCTAGCTTCATTTGAGTTTCATTTTGCTTGCTTGTTCATTTCTTTGTTTCTTTGCTTCTATTTTTATGTTGGCTTTTTTTCTTTTCTTTTACTTTCTTGGATACAGAAAGCAAGTCTTTTATTCTACTTTATTTTCTTCATTTTATTCTATTTTTTAAAATTTTAATTTCTAATTTTTTATCTTTCTCTTTTTTCTCTTTTCTACCAAGCTTCTCTTAAGCAGACTGAAACACACCTAGGATCTTGCTTCCTTTATTTGATTTTTTTCATTTTAATTTATTTTATTAATTTTTTTTCTCCCTCCAAAATGACAAGATGGGGGAATTCACCCCAAAACAAAGTATAGGAAGGAATCACAGCCAGGGAATTAATCAACACAGATATAAAAGTTGTCTGAACTAGAATTTAAAACCATGATTATAAGAATACTAGATGGAGTTGAAAAAATCATAGAAGACACCAGAGAATCCCTTTCTGCAAAGATAAAAAAACTAAAATCTAATCAGACTGAAATTAAAAATACTATAACCAAGATGCAATCTCAAATGGTTGCCATGACAACAAGGATGAATGAAGCAGAGTAACAGATCAGTGATACAGAAGATAAAATTATGGAAAATAAGCTGGGGAAAAAAGAGGAAACAAAGGCAAAAGATCATGATATAAGACTTAGAGAACTCAGCAACTTATCAAAGAGGAATAGCATTTGTATCATAAGAGTCCCAGAAGATGGAAAGAAAAAGGGGCAGATGGTTTATGTGAGCAAACTGTAGCTAAAAACTTATCTGGGGAGGACACAGACATAAAAATCCAAGAAGCACAGAAAACTCTCATTAGATTCAACAAATGCCAACTATCACAAAGGCATATCATAGTCAATTTCACAAAATACATAGACATGGAAAGAATCATGAAAGCAACAAGGGAAAAATGTCCTTAATCTACAAGGGAAGACAGATCAGGTTCTTAGCAGATCTGTCCACAGTAACTTGGCAGGCCAGAAAGGAGTGGCATGCAATATTCAATACACTGAATCAGAAAAATATGCAGCCAAGAATTCTTTATCCAGTAAGGCTATCATTCAGAATGAAGGAGAGATAGAGTTTCCCAGACAAACAAAAGCTAAAGGAGTTCATAACCTCCTAAACCAGCCCTGCAGGGAAATTTTATGGGGGACTCTCTGAGTGGAGGAAAAAAAAAAAAAAAAACAAGACCAAAAGCAACAAAGACTAGAAAGGACCAAAGAACATCACCAGAAACACCAACTCTACAGGCAACACAATGGCACTAAAGTCACATCTTTCAGTAATCACTCTGAATGTAAATGGACTAAATGCTCCAATGAAAAGACATAGGGTATCAAAATGGATTAAAAAAAAAAAAAAAAAGATCCAACTATATGCTGCCTATAAGACACTTGTTTTATACCTAATGACACTTGCAGATTGAAAATGAGGGGATGGAGAAACATCTATCATGCTAATGGATGTCACAAGAAAGCCAGAGTAGCCATACTTATATCAGACAAACTAGATTTTAAAATAAAGACTGTAACAAGAGGTGAAGAAGGGCATTATATCATAATTAAGTGTTCTATCTGCCAAGAAGATGTAACAACTGTAAATATATATGCGCCCAATGTGCTATTACCCAAATATATAAATCATTTAATAACAAACATAAAGAAACTCATTGATAATAGCACAATAATAGTAGAGGACTTTAACACCCCACTTACAGCAACGGACAAATCATCTAAGCAGAAAATCAACCAAAAAATGGCTTTGAATGATACATTGGACCTGATGGACTTAAGAGATATACTCAGAACATTTCATCCTAAGGCAGAAGAATACACATTCTTCTCAAGTGCACATGGGACATTCGCCAGAATAGATCACAACTGGGTCACAAATCAGTGCTCAACAAGCACAAAAAGATCGAGATCATACCATGCATATTTTCAGACCACAACACTATTGAAACTTGAAATCAACCACAAGAAAAAATGTGGGGAAAAAAACCCAAAAACTTCAAGGTTAAAAAAACATCAAAAACATCCTACTGGGGGAGGGGCCAAGATGGCAGAACAGCATGGAAATTTTTTTGCATCTCTCATGCCTGAAATGCAGCCAGATCAACACTGAACCATCTTGCACACTTAGAAAACTGATTTGAGGATTAACACAACAATCTGCACAACGTGATCCACAGAACTCGGCAGGTACACAGTGTGGAGAGGTGAACTGGGGGAGAGTGAAGCCAGAGAGGGCAGGGAGCTGATTTTGCTTGTGGAGAGAGGACAGAGACAGGGGGAGAGTACAGGAAAAACAGCTGGAGGGAAAAAGGAAAGCAGCCGGAGGGAAAAAGGAAAAGTGGGAACAGCTGCAAGGGTTGCAACAAAAAAGGGAGAAAAGAGAAAGGAGAGGGTTTAAATTCCATTAAGACTCTATAAACAGGGGGAGCATAGAGTCTGAAACTCCATAGCTAGGTACCTAGTGGTGCTCTAGTGGAAAGGATGAATCCCCAGGAGCAGAAAGAGAAGTCCAAGAGGTCCTCAGGCCACGTGGGGAGTAGGGGTTCCTCTGCTGGGAGCACATTTGATACAAGCTGTGTGGCCCCCAACAGGCAAAGGTCCCAGTGGACCCCAGAGAACAACCACATTCACTGGTGTTGGAACAAGGACGTTAAGGGTAAAGCCCGGTGCCAGATGTGTATTATGATTTGCCATAGTCCCTGAAACACTGCTGCTACACAATCACACAAACTTTTTTGGGGATGGGCTGGCATCCAGCCACAGTTTCTGGGCATCAGCAGCAGCAGGGTCTCATGAACGTTCCTGGGAGCGGGCTGGCACCCATCCATTGCTCACCAAGACCCTCCCCTGGAGGGTCAGAGCGGGTCAAAGCCACAGTCCCTCAGAAGTGAGGGGTTGGGAAACACCGCCCCATCTGAGATAAAACTCAGGAGGAAAGTGCCTCCTGGCAGCCTGACGGCTTGGTCATGGATAGTGTAAAAGTGAGGAGTGGACAGAAGCTAGAAACAAAGGAGGGGTGTTTGATTGCCTGTCGGGGAGAACACAGAGTTCTGACACTAGAGACTAGGTAGCTGGGTGACAGCATTGTCACCCCTCCCCTGCATGCACATACACATATATGCCTACACGTGCCATAACAATTCACCCCAGTAAGCTAAGAAGCACCATCCAGTGGAGAACAGAGCTGTTACTCTAAGCCCCACCCAACTTGGCCAACTATGCTCTTGATGAACCCAAGTCTCTCCGCCTGCTTAGTTTACAGACTATCAAGTGTTTCACAATTTGATTGGGAAACCAGATGTAATTTCAATTGTATTTCATTCTGTTTGCTGGTCATTTATTCAATTTTTTTCTCTTTCTTTTCTTATTCTTGAATATAGAAAGAGAAAAAATTTATTTTTATTAAAAAGATTTTTCTTTAAATTTTTCTACTATATTTTTTACTTTTTTGTAAATTTTTTAAATTCTATGTTACTTTCATCATTTCATTGTATTCTCTTTTATTGTATTCATTTTTTCAAATTTTCAAACATTTTCCTTTTTTCTTTTTTTTTCTCTTATGTTTCCTTTTTTCTATAATCTATCAAGCTTCTTTCAACAACCAGACCAACACACCTAGGATCTAGCAGCTTTTATTTGATTTCTTTGTGTTGTTTTAAATTTTTTAATTTTATTTTTACTTTATTAATTCGTTTTCTTCCTTCAAAATGATGAAATGAAGGAATTCACCCTAGAATAAAGAACAGCAACAAATGACAGCCAGGGACTTAATCAACACAGATACAAGCAAGATGTGTGAACCAAAATTTAAAATCACAATAATAAGAACACTAGCTGGGGTAAAAATAGATTAGAATCCCTTTCCACAGAGATAAAAGAAGCAAAAGCTAGTCAGGATGAAATAAAAAATGCTATAACTGAGCTGCAATCTTGAATGGATGCCACAGTGGCAAGGATGGATGAGCTAGAGCAGAGAATCAGTGATATAGGGGAAAAACTTATGGAGAATAACGAAACAGAAAAAAAAGAAAAAAAGAGGGAGACTAAGGCAAAGAGCATGAAATAGGAATTAGAGAACTCAGTGACTCATTAAAAAGGAACTTCAGAATCATAGGGGTGCCAGAAGATGAAGAGAGAGGAAAGAGGGTAGAAAAGTTATGTGAGCAAATCATAGCGGAAAACTTTCCTAACCTGGAGAAGGACACAGACATCAAAGTCCAGGAACCACAGAGAACTCCCAATAGATTCAGCAAAAACCAACCATCAACAAGGCATATCACTGTCAAATTCACAAAAAAACTCAGGCAAGGAAAGAATCATGAAAGCAGCAAGGGACAAAAAAGTCCTCAACCTACAAGGGAAGACAGATCAGGTTTGCAGCAGACCTGTCCACAGAAACTTGGCAGGCCAGAAAGGAGTGGCAGGATATATTCTGTGTGCTGAATCAGAAAAATATGCAGCCAAGAATTCTTTATCCAGCAAGGATGTCATTCAAAATAGAAGGAGAGATAAAAAGTTTCCCAGACAAGCAAAAATTAAAGGAGTTTGTGACCACTAAACCAGCCCTGCAAGAAATTTTAAGGGGGACTCTGTAAGGGGAGAAAAGACGGAAAAAAAAGAAATTACCAAAAACAACAAAGACTAGAAAGGATCCAGAGACTACCACCAGTAACTCCAACTCTACAGGCAACATAGTGGCAATAAACTCATATCTTTCAGTACTCACTCCAAATGTCAATGGTCTAAATTCTCCAATCAAAAGGCATAGGGTAACAGAATGAATAAGAAGACAAGATCCGTCTGTATGTTGTTTACATGAAATCCATTTATACATAAAGATACTTTCAGATTGAGAATAAGGGGATGGAGAACCATCTATCATGGTAATGGTTGCCAAAAGAAAGCCAGAGTAGCCATACTTATATCAGACAATCTAGATTTAAAAATAAAGACTGCAATGAGAGATGAAGCGGGGCATTATATCATAATTAAGGGGTTTGTCCACCAAGAAGACCAAACAATTGTAAATATTTATGCTCGAAACATGGAGGAACCCAAATATATAAATCAATTAATCACAAACATAAAGAAACTCATTGATAACAATACCATAATAGTAGGGAACTTCAACACCCCACTTATAGCAATGGATAGATTATCTAAACACAAAATCAACAAGGAAACAATGGGTTTGAATGACACACTGGACCAGATGGACTTAACAGATATAGCCAGAACATTTCATCCTAAGGCAGCAGAATATGCATTATTCTCCAGTACACATGGAATGTTCTCCAGAATAGATCACATACTGGGACACAAATCAGCCCTCAACAATTACAAAAAGATTGAGATCATACCGTGCATATTTTCAGACTACAACACTATGAAATTCAAAATCAAACACAAGAAAAAATGTGGAAAGATAACAAATACTTGGAGACTAAAGAACATCCTACTAAAGAACAAATGGGCTAGCCAAGAAATTAAAAAGGAAATTAAAAAGTACGTGGAAGCCAATGAAAATGATAACACCACAGCCCAAAAC
Organism: Panthera tigris; assembly: GCF_018350195.1. Taxonomy (NCBI): domain Eukaryota; kingdom Metazoa; phylum Chordata; class Mammalia; order Carnivora; family Felidae; genus Panthera; species Panthera tigris. The sequence continues at coordinate 45,859,671 of NC_056669.1, forward strand.
CTCTGGGATGCAGCAAAGGCAGTCATAAGAGGGAAGTATATAGCAATCCAGGCCTTCCTAAAGAAGGAAGGAAGGTCTCAGATACACAACCTAACCTTACACCTCAAAGCAGGGAAAAGAATAGCAAAATAAACAAACAAAAAAAGTAGAACAGATCAGTGAAACCAGGAACTGATTCTTTGAAAGAATTAACAAAATTGATAAACCCCTAGCCAATATGATGAAAAAGAAAAAGGAAAGGACCCAAATAAATAAAATCAAGAATGAAAGAGGGGAGATCACAACCTACACAGCAAAAATACAAACAATAATAAGAGAATATTATGAACAATCCAGGCCTTCATAAAGAAGGAGGGAATGTCTCAAATACACAACCTAACCTTATACCTGAGAGAGCTGGATAAAGAAGAGCAAATAAAACCCCAAAACAGCAGAATAAGGAAAATAAAAAAGATTAGAGCAAAAATCAATGATATTGAAATCAAAATAAAACAGTAGAATAGATCAACAAAACTAGGAGCTGATTCTTTGAAAGAATTAACAAAATTGATAAGCCCCTAGCAGGACTGATCAGAAAGGAAAGGACCCATGTAAATAAAATTATAAATTAAAGAGAGATCACAACCAACACCATAGAAATACAAACAATAAGAGAATATTATGAGCAATTATATGCCAACAAATTGTGCAATCTGGGAGAAATGGCTAAATTCCTAGAAACATATAAACTACCAAAAGTGAGACTGGAAGAAATACAAAATTTGAACAAACCCACTGCCAGTAAACACATTGAATCGTGGCACAAAAACAGACACTCAGATCAATGGAACAGAATAGAGAATCCAGAAATGGACCCACAAACCTATGGCCAACTAATCTTTGAGAAACCGGGAAAGAATATCCAATGGAATAAAGACAGTCTCTTCAGCAAGTGGTGCTGGGAAAACTGGACAGCAACATGCATAAAAATGAACCTGGACTGCTTTCTTACACCATACACAAAAATAAACTCAAAATGGATGAAAGACCTCAATGTAAGACCAGAAGCCATCAAAATCCTCAAGGAGAAAGCAGGCAAAAACCTCTTTGACCTTGGCTGCAGCAACTCCTTACTCAACACATCTCCAGAGACAAGGAAACAAAAGCAAAAATGTGGCACAAAAACAGACACATAGACCAATGGAATAGAATAGAAACCCCAGAACTAGACCCACAAACATATGGCCAACTAATCTTTGACAAAGCAGGGAAGAACATCCAATGGAAAAAAGACAGTCTCTTTAACAAATGGTGCTGGGAGAACTGGACAGCAACATGCAGAAGGTTGAAACTAGACCACATTCTCACACCATTCACAAAAATAAACTCAAAATGGATAAAGGACCTGAATGTGAGACAGGAAACCATCAAAACCCTAGAGGAGAAAGCAGGAAAAGACCTCTCTGACCTCAGCCGTAGCAAACTCTTACTTGACACATCCCCAAAGGCAAGGGAATTAAAAGCAAAAATGAACTACTGGGACCTTATGAAGATAAAAATCTTCTGCACAGCAAAGGAAACAACCAACAAAACTAAAAGGCAACCAAAGGAATGGGAAAAGATATTTGCAAATGACGTATCGGACAAAGGGCTGGTATCCAAAATCTATAAAGAGCTCACCAAACTCCACACCAGAAAAACAAATAACCTGGTGAAGAAATGGGCAGAAAACATGAATAGACACTTCTCTAAAGAAGACATCCAGATGGCCAACAGGCACATGAAAAGATGCTCAATGTCGCTCCTCATCAGGGAAATACAAATCAAAACCACACTCAGATATCACCTCATGCCAGTCAGAGTGGCCAAAATGAACAAATCAGGAGACTATAGATGCTGGAGAGGATGTGGAGAAACAGGAACCCTCTTGCACTGTTGGCGGGAATGCAAATTGGTGCAGCCACTCTGGAAAACAGTGTGGAGGTTCCTCAGAAAATTAAAAATAGACCTACCCTATGACCCAGCAATAGCACTGCTAGGAATTTACCCAAGGGATACAGGAGTACTGATGCATAAGGGCACTTGTACCCCAATGTTTATAGCAGCACTCTCAACAATAGCCAAATTATGGAAAGAGCCTAAATGTCCATCAACTGATGAATGGATAAAGAAATTGTGGTTTATATACACAATGGAGTACTACGTGGCAATGAGAAAGAATGAAATATGGCCCTTTGTAGCAACGTGGATGGAACTGGAGAGTGTTATGCTAAGTGAAATAAGCCATACAGAGAAAGAAAGATACCATATGGTTTCACTCTTATGTGGATCCTGAGAAACTTAACAGAAACCCATGGGGGAGGGGAAGGAAAAAAAAAGAGGTTAGAGTGGGAGAGAGCCAAAGCATAAGAGACTCTTAAAAACTGAGAACAAACTGAGGGTTGATGGGGGGTGGGAGGGAGGGGAGGGTGGGTGATGGGTATTGAGGAGGGCACCTTTTGGGATAAGCATTGGGTGTTATATGGAAACCAATTTGACAATAAATTTCATATATTGAAAAAAAGCAAAAATTAACTATTAGTACCTCATCAAAATAAAAAGCTTCTGCACAGCAAAGGAAACAACCAGCAAAACTAAAAGGCAACTCACGGAATAGGAGAAGATATTTGCAAATGACATATCAGATAAAGGGTTAGTATCCAAAATCTAAAAAGAACTTATCAAACTCAACACCCAAAAAAACAAATAATCCAGTGAAGAAATGGGCACAAGACATGAATGGACACTTCTCCAAAGAAAACAGATGGACAATTGACACATGAAAAAATGCTCAACATCACTCATCATCAGGGAAATACACATCAAAACCACAATGAGATACCACCTCATACCTGTCAGAATGGCTAACATTAACAACTCAGGCAACAACAGATGTTGGTGAGCATGTGGAGAAAGAGGATCTCTTTTGTATTGTTGGTGGGAATGCAAGCTGGTGCAGCCACTCTGGGAAAGAGTATGGAGGTTTCTCAAAAAACTAAAAATAGAGCTACCCTACAACCCAGCAATTACACTACTGGGTATTTTTCTAAGGGATACAGGTATGCTGTTTCAAAGGGGCACATGCACCCAAATGTTTATAGCAGCACTATCAACAATAGCCAAAGTATGGGAAGAGCCCAAATGTCCATCGACAGATGAATGGATAAAGAAGATGTGGTATATGTATACAATGGAGTATTACTCGGCAATCAAAAAGAATGAAACCTTGCCATTTGCAACTATGTGGATGGAACTAGAGGGTATTATGCTAAGTGAAATTAGAGAAAGACAAATATCATATGACTTCACTCATATGAGGACTTTAAGAGACAAAATAGATGAACATAAGGGAAGGGAAGCAAAAAGAATATAAAAATAGGGAGGGGGGAAAAAACATAAGAGGCTCTTAAATATGAAGAACAAACAGAGAGTTACTGGAAGGGTTGTGCGAAGGGGGATGGGCTAAATGGGTAAGGGGCATTAAGGAATCTACTCCTGAAATCATTGTTGCACTATATGTTAACTAACTTGGATGTAAATTAAAAATTAAGTTAAAAAAAAAAAGGAAATTGAATCAGTAATCAAAAATGTACCAATAAACAAGAGTCCAGGGTCAGAAGGCTTCCTGGGGGATTTCTATCAAACATTTAAAGAAGTTATTACCTATTCTTTTGGAAGTGTTCCTAAAGAATTGAAAATGAAGGAAAACTTCCAAACTCATTCTATGAGCCCAGCATTACCTCAAATCCAAAACCAAAGACCTCACTAAAAAAGAGAACAGACCAATTTCCCTAATGAACGTGGATGCAAAAATTCTCAACAAGATACTAGAAAATCAAATAAGATACTAACAATGATATATTAAAGGAATTATTCACTGCAATCAAGTGGGATTTATTCCTGGGATGCAGGGGTGGTTCAATATCCTCAAACCAATCAACATGATATACCACATTAATAAAAGAAAGGATAAGAACCACATGATCCTCTCAACAAATGCAGAAAAAGAATTTGACAAAATAGAGCATCCATTCTTGATAAAAACCCTCAAGAAAGTAGGGATAGAATGATCATACCTCAACATCATTAAGGCCATATACAAGAGACCCACAACTAATATCATCCTCAATGTAGAAAAACTGAAGGCTTTCCCCCTAAGGTAAGGAACACACAGGGATGTCCATTCTCACCACTGTTGTTCAAGATAGTACTGGAAGCCCTAACCTTAGCAATCAGACAACAAAAAAGAAATAAAAGGCATACAAATCAGCAAGGAAGAAGTCAAACTTTCACTCTCCACAGACGACATGACACTCTACATGGAAAACCTGACAGACTCCACCAAAAAACTGCTAGAATTGATACATGCATTCAGCAAAGATACAGGATATAAAATCAATATACAGAAATCAGTAGCATGTCTATACACCAATAATAAAGCAGCAGAAAGAGAAATCAAGGAATCAATCCCATTTACAGTTGCACCAAAAACATTAAGATATTTAGGAATAAACTAACCAAAGAGGTAAAAGATCTGTATGCTGAAAACTATAGAATGCTTATCAAAGGAATTGAAGAAAACACACGTGGAAAAACATTCCATGTTCTTCCATGGATTGGAAGAACAAATATTGTTAAAATGTCAATACTATCCACCAAAGTAGTATTCAATGCAATCCCTTTCAAAATAACACCAACATTCTTCACAGAGCTAGAACAATTCTAAAATTTGTATGGAAAAAGAAAAGACCCTGAAGAGCCAAAGTAATATTGAAAAAAGAAAACCAAAACTGGAGGCATCCACAATTCCAGACTTCAAACTGTATTACAAAGCTTTAATCATCAAGACAGTATGGTACTGACACAAAAACAGACACATAGATCAATGGAACAGAACAGAAAACCCAGAAATGCATCCACAAACATATGGCCAACTGATCTTTGACAAAGCAGGAAAGAATATCCAAAATCTATAAAGAACTTATCAAACTCAACACCCAAAAAAACAAATAATCCAGCAAAGAAATGGGCAAAAGACATGAATAGACATTTTTCCAAAGAAGACATCCAGATGGCTAACAGACACATGAAAGGATGCTCAATATCACTTGTCATCAGGGAAATACACATCAAAACCACAATGAGAGGGGCGCCTGGGTGGCTCAGTCGGTTGGGCAGCTGACTTCGGCTCAGGTCATGATCTTACGGTTTGTGAGTTTGAGCCCCACATCAGGCTCTGTGCTGACAGCTCAGAGCCTGGAGCCTGCTTTGGATTCTGTGTCTTCCCCTCTCTCTGCCTCTCCCCTGCTCATGCTCAGTCTCTATCTCTCAGTAATGAATAAATGTTAAAAATAGAAATTTTTTAAAAATTTTAAAAAATTAAAAAAAAACACAATGAGATACCATCCCACACCTGTCAGAATGGCTAAAATTAACAACTCAGGAAACAACAAATATTGGTGAGGATGCGAATAAAGGGAAACTTTTTTACACTGTTGCTGGGAATGCAAACTGGTGCATTCAGTATGGAGGTTCCTGAAAAAATTACAAATATAACTACCCTATGGCCCAGCAATTGCACTACTAGGTATTTATCCAAAGGACATAAAAATTCTGATTCCAAAGGGCAATGTTTACAGCAGTGCTATCAACAATAGCCAAATTACGCAAAGAGCCCAAACATCCATTGACTGATGAATGGATAAAGATGTATATATACACAATGGAATATTAAGCAGTGATCAAAAAGAATAAAATCTTGCCCTTTGCAACAATGTGGGTGAAACTAGAGTATATTATGCTAAGTGAAATAAGTCAGAGAAAGACAAATATCATAGGATTTCACTCATAAGTGGAATTTAAGAAACAAAACAGATGAACATAGGGGAAGGGAAGGAAAAATAAAATAACATAAAAACAGAGAGGAAGGCAAATCATAAGAGACTCTTAAATACAGAGAACAAACTGAGGGTTGCTGGAAGGGGAGATGGATGAGGGTGGGCTAAATGTGTGATAGGCATTAAGGAGGGCACTTGTTGGGATGAGCACTGGGTGTTATATGTAAGAGATGAATCACTAAATTCTACTCCTGAGACATAACTACATTATATGTTAACTAACTTGAATTTAAATTTAAAGAAAAGAAAGGGAGAGCATCGGAGAATAAATAAAAATTTTAAAGAAAAGAAAGAGAAAAATATTAGCAAACCAAATCCATCCATATAAAAGAATTATGCACAATGAAGAAGGGAGATTTATCCCAGGAATGCAAAGTTGTTTTAACATTTAAAAATTGTTCATCTTAGTACATGATATTAATAGAGTGAAGGATAAAAACCACAAGATCATGTCAATGGATGTGGGAAAAGTATTTGAAAAAGTCCAACATCCATTTTCTTATAATTTTTTACTGTTTATTTATTTTTGAGAGAGAGAGAGAGTGTGTGTGTGTGAGTGTGAGCCGGGGAGGGGCAGAGAGGAAGGGAGACACAGAATCCTAAGCAGGCTCCAGAATCTGAGCTGTCAGCACAGAGCCTGATGCATGGCTCAAACCCATGAACTGTGAGATCATGACCTGAGCTGAAGTTGGATGCTTGACTGACTGAGCCACCTAGGCACCCCTCTAACATCCATTTATGATAAAACTTTCAACAAACTAGGAATAGAAGAGAACCTCCTCAACCTGATGAAGATCCAACAGTTAACATCATACTTAATGGTGAAAGAATGAATAGTTTCTCTATAAGACCTAGAACAAGTCAAAGATGTTGTCACCACTTCTGGTCAACGTGGAGGGTCTAGCCAGTTCAATGAAGAAGGAAAAAGAAATTAAAGGCATCCAGGTTGGAAATAAAGAGTAGAACTGCCTTTATTCACAGATGACATAATCCAGTATGTAGTAAATACCAAAGAATATAAAGAACCCTTTATGTCACTCTCAATCGTTCTCTCCCTCTCCTAACAAATCAGTTTACAAAGATCATAGGATGCAAGGTCAATATTTAAAAATCGCCTGTATTTTTATATATTAGCAATAAGCAATCTAGAATAAAATTAAGAGAATCATTCCAGTCATAATAGCATCAAAAAAAATACTTAGGAAATTAAGAAGTGCAAGTCGTGTATACTGAAAATTACAAAATACTGCTGATAGAAATTAAAGAAGGTCTAAGTAAATGGAAAGATGTTCCATATTCATGGATTTGAAAACAATATTGTCAAGGCTGCAGTTCTCTCCAAATTATCTATAAATTCAATATTGTATCTATCAAAATCCTTTCAGGCTTTTTTTAATTGACAGACTAATCCTAAAATGTATATGGAAATGCAAAGGACCTAAAATAGCCAGGGGAGCCTGGGTGGCTCATTCGGTTGAGTGCCCAAGTTTGGCTCAGGTCATGATCTTGCAGTTCGTGAGTTCCAGCCCCATGTTGGGCTGTGTGCTGGCAGGTTGGAGCCTAGAGCCTGCTTCAGATTCCATGTCTCCCTCTCTGCCCATTCCCCACTTGTGCTCCCCCCACCTCAAAAATAAATAAACACTTAAAATAGCCACACAAAAAAAGTACATTATCCAATTTCAAAACTTCCTATAAAGCTACAGTGATGAAGACTGTGTGGTTATGTAGATCAATAGAAAATAATTGAAAATTCACAACTAAATCCTTATTTGTATGCCAAATTGATTTTCAACAAAGCTACAAAGATAATTCAGTGGGGGAAAGGATAGTCTTTGAATAAATGATGCTGTGACAAATGAATATCCACATGCCACAAAAAAGTAGACATTTACCTCACACCATACACAGAAATTAACCCAAAATAGATCATAGACCTAAATGTAAGAGCTAAAACTATAAAACTTCTGAAGAAAATATAGCAGAAAACTCTCTGTGGCTGAGGAGAGTTCTTAGATACAATTTAAAACATGATTTATAAAAGAAAAATTGATAAATTATAATTCATTTTTTTAAGTTTTGTCTTTGAAACATACCATTAAGAGAGAAAAAAAGCAACAGACTAAGAGAAAATACTTGCAAATTATATATCTGATAGAAGCATTGGATCCAGAATACATGAAAAATTTTTACAGCTCAATAAGAAGACAAAATGACACAATTGAAAAAGTAGACATGTTTGAATCGACATATTACTACAAAAGATACATGAATGGCTAACACACACATGAAAAGATGCTTAACATTACTGGTCATATGAAAATTAAAACCCCAAAGGAATACCACTTCACACTTACCAAAAACGCTGTAATAAAAAAAGATATTAAGTGTTGGTGAAGATTAGAACCTTTTCTAATAAGACTTTGTCTCTTAAGCACTATGAGATTAAGGGAGATTCCCCTCTTTTAAGTCTTCATTCTAACTCCCCAGGCTCTCATACATAGCCCCAGAACTCAGCAAGTATCATTTAGTATAGTGGACACTGTGGCTGCACCACCCAGGTCCCTCCGCAGGTCTGAAACACTCATTCCCCAAGCTGCCACAAGTATTATCAGCTGAAGGTTCACAGCTGTATTCCCCTTCTGGGGATTGCACTTGACTAAAGAAAGGTTAAGCCTCATCCTCAGGGACAACCTGCATCCAATGACTCGTTAATTTAAATCCAAAGATTCAACTCTTTCACCTCAACTGGGGACATCTTTAAATAGCTATTACAGCTTCAGAGCTCCCTGCAAGATTGGCTAAGGCCAGTTTTGCAACTGTATGTATCACCATTCAACAAGTTCTACCATTCCCTCGTTCTTTTGCTCCCTCAAAGGTGTTGAGACGACTCCCCAATAAATCTCCAAATGCAAACCTCAGATTTAGTATATGTTTTCTGAGGACAACAACTTGCAACATGGGTAGAGACCCACCTCATGGACCACACCTGATTCTTAGACCACGTCCAGAGCCTGTAAATGCTACCATTGGGGAAGGGGGGGCGGGGGAGGAGATGGCCACTCACCTCAGGAGAGCTCCTCCCTCTCTGGAATTCCTATTCACCTAGTTCTTGTTGCTTTCACAGTTCTCATATGTCTTCAAACATACTACTTTTTAAATTTTTCCATATTTTTCTGGTTGTTGCAGGGTGGGTGGTGGAATGCCACAACCTACCACACCCCATCCAGAAGTAGAAAGCTCTAGACACAGATTCTCAAAACTCCAAATGTATGGATATTGAACTGTAGTACAAGAAGTTATTTATCTTATTTATATTACTTATATATTGTTAAATTTGCTGAAATTTTTATTGTCAAATGTAATGAAATATTTCATGTACTCTTAAAAATAATACAGATTCTTACTGTTCAATGTAATGCCCCTTATATTGTCATGGGACCAAGCCTGTTAATTGTTTTGTTCAAATCTTTATCCTTACTGATTTTTTTCTACTTGAACTGTTTCTGAAAAATAGTAAAATTTCCCATCACTATCATAAACTTGTCAATTTTCCTTGTAGTTCTCTCCATATTTGCTTTATACATTTTGGACCAATGTTATTTGATGCATTAAGTTTATAATTGTTCTGACTTCCTGGTGAAATGAAACTTGAGACTTTAATGATTTTTGTTATCTCTAGTAATGCCTTTGCTTCTACTTTTACTAATATCAACACAGCTCTACCATCTTGCCTCTTTCTTCTGCAATTCATTACTTATTCAGATGGTTAAGCTCTTCTACTGGCTGGTGAATGGTGAACACTGAAATTATTTCTCCTCCAGAACTATATTCCCAGATGGTATGAATATATGGTTAAACTAGCATTAATACATGTCATCATTTTATCAATCACATAATAGAACAAAGTATCCAGGTATCCAAATACGAATTTACTGAGTTCAAAAAGCATATAAAATATTAGATGCTTGATCACTTCATTATTGGAAACTCACTTCTTTTTTGATTGGAAGACAAGAAAAAATATGCTTCAAAGAAAAATAGTTAATAAACAACTTCCAATAGATATGAATTACAAGATTTCAGAAATATTATAAATAAGAAATATTTTAGCTACAAAGCATCTCAGCCTTAATTTTTAACTAAATAAAAGACCTATTCTATACATCCTGCACAAGACAAAGGCAACACTTTACTGGAGATATTTCATAGCCTCCTCCCACTCTGTCTTCAGGCCCTCTTCCTCTAAGTTGTACCCCAACTGTAAACATAAAGTAACTGTAAGACTTTTTTGTCTGAAGACATTACACACATGTGCTTCTGTACAACGTATATTTTATATGAACTTTTAACCACACATTTGTGATTTTTCAAAATGGAGGCATTCATAACAGCACAAAATGAGCTTTATAGAAAGACATTAAATAATCCCCATAAGCCTTGGTAAGAATCCAATAAAATGAATTTTTGCTAAAACCTGATGTATATCGGTACGCTTGTAGGGTGGCAAACATGAATAACCACATAGGTCCTATTGGCAATATTTGAAATGACTAAAGGAATAAACCACATATGGTTTCCAGTGCTATTCATAATCTAGGATTTTAATTCTGCATGATACTAAAAATACACAAGTATTGTGCTGGATATTTTGGCACCTAATCTCTCAATTTCTTACACATTATTTCTGGCATGGGAATAGTAGTAAGCCAAACATAGAGGCTGCAATTCTGTCAAGCTTGCTCCTTTTTCAATATTCCTATGGAAGCTTCATTAGACTTGTCATTCATTAAGCCTACATGTTGGCTAATATGTACGATAATTAAGTCCTGTCTCAAGTTCCATTTCCAAGGCAACAGCATCAGGCAGCCAAGTTTTATTGAATGTAACAATTGTTTCTATGACCACTGGAGGCTTTGTAGCACAGCCGCATTTTAGAACAGTATTTCTCCAAATACAGAAGTTGCTTAGTGTTAAAAGCTCCATGCCATTTTTGTCTTATAAACTGTACTGCATGTTCATTTTTCATTCCACCTTCAATTAGTGCTAGGGCAACAAGCACTAGAGTTCTCCCAAGACCTGCAACACAGTGAACATCAATACAACAACCAGGTTCTTCATGAAATTTAATGTTGACAAGACTTAACCAGTCCTCAACAATCTGGTTAGATGGTGATGAACCATCATCAAAAGGCCAATCCAGCACCTGGATGCCTTCTTTCTCCACAAGAGCAGTGTTGTAGGTTGCTTCACATACTCTTACTATTGTAGTAACTCCATATTCCTTAAGTTCTTCTATAAATTTGTTGAAGGTTGCACTGGTTGGACTGTGTGTAATAAGAAATTTCATGTTCCTGTATGTGACTTCCACCGGGGCTGGCTGGTTCATTGGAGCCATGTTAATTTAGTTAAAATATTCAATACGGTTACGAAAAAATGTTTTAAAGTTTTGAATACAGAAATTATGTAAAGCAAAGTATCCTCTAATATATTCCACTGGAAATTCTCAATGATTTAAATATGTAATAGAGAGTAACAGGAAATGAAATGAACCTAACAGGAAATAATCCCTCAGTTCGGTATACTGAGTCCATGGAAAGGATGTGCACCCAGGTTTACCCCATCCAGGTCAAAATTCTTGTAAAATGCTCCGATGATGTCAACTGTGCACTTCTGTGCCCAGGATAAGGGCTCTTATGGAGGTTTCTTGGTGCAGTAGTATGAATCTCTCCAGTTCACTTGTCCTCATAAAGGTTGTGCTGTGCCTGGCAGTAATCTCTGGGGCCCTTCAGAAACTCCATAAACGTGTGACCAAGAATACCACAGAAAGGCACCCGTTTACTCATTAAAGACTGTGGCTTAATTATACAACTGTTCCCGTGGAGGCGACACAGGGGGCAGCGGTGGCCTTGACTGCAGGGCAGGAAGCTGCAGTGGTTGTCCTGGGGCAGCAGCGACTGGACACCTGGCTCTACTATGCGCCAGCCTCCAAGAAGCCAATCCGCAGGCATTCAGGTGTTCTTGCATTGCAAGAGCTCACTTTCACAGCTGGTGTGACGTGTGCTCCTCTCCACCAATCACAGGAGTAGGGAGGGGCACAAGAAGCTGCCACAAGAAGCTTTGAGCTTGAGGCCTTCCTCACAGCGGACCTCACTACCAGTGCTGGTTGAGGAAGAGAGGCATGGGGGACCCTGAGCTTCCTTCCTCTCCCTATGAAGGAGGTGGGAGGGACACGGGAGGGTGTGAGGGGATGGGTGGGGGTGGGCGTGAAACAAATCCTGAAAGAAGCTGAAAAGAGACACAGAAGTGGACTATGATGGGCAGGAAAGGGAAGGTACTGGAGGAGAATCCCATCCATTCCATTGACTTTGACTGATAAACCTTTTATCATTTGTTTCATGTTTTAGCTGTCTTTTGGGAACACATTGCTAGATTTTTTCTTTAATCCAGTCTGACAATATTAGTTTTTTAACTGAAGAAAATTAATTTATGTTGTTGTATTATTTTACATTGTTAATTATTGCTATATTTGCTGTTTTTGTTCTCGTTTTGTGCTATTTGACATATTTATCTCTTTTTTATCCTTCTTGATTTCTTTTGGATTAAGGTTTTTCTCTTCTAAATCCATATGCTAATTCCTCTACTGTGTTGGAATGTTGTGATTGTGGTTCAAACTTCTCAGCAATTATTATAGTTTAGACACTCTTCTAAATCTAAATGGCTTTATGTAAATTCAAGTGGTACAACAACCGTATAAATTACATATTCTTTATTTCCATATCTCTGATTTAAAAAACAAATAAAACCTAGGCGCAGAAAAGTTTTTTCCCCTAAGTTACATAGTAGTAAATGTCAGGGCTGATATTTGAATCCTGAAATTCTGGCTCTAGAGTCTAACTCTCTAATATATATGTGTCCTATCATATATTTTATTTTTATTCTTTTATTACTTAAATAGCTTAGAAGAAGTCAAACATTCAAAATCCTTTCTCATGTCTTGAAGGAATTCAACATGATATATATATATATATATATATATATATATATATACATACACACATACATACATACACATACATATATTGGTTTTTTCTTTGGCAGAGAAAGAGTGCACATGCATGTGAGTAGGGGAGGGGTAGAGGGAGGTGGAAAGGGAGAGAATCCTAAGCAGGCTCCAGGCTGTCAGCTCAGAGCCCAATTCAGGGCTCAATCTCATGAGCCATGAGATCATGACCTGGGCCAAAATCAAGAGTTGGATGCTTAACCTAGTGAGCCACCCAGGCACCCCTCAACAGCTTTAAATATTAATATTGTCAAGCATTTTTGTAACCCCACAAATTACAATGTTTACAAAAAGTCTTTGCTTAAATTTGCCCAATATAAGTGATCAGTTTCTACGTTCACTATTCCTTCCTTGCATCTCTACTCTCTCTTATAAGGTTATTTTTTTTATCCAAGAGCATCTTTTATCCAGGAGCATTTCCAAAAGCTTTAATAAGTTTTTTTTTTCTAAAATTCTCTTATTTGGGTTTCATTCTTAATAGTTTTGATAGGTATTTAATTTTACATTGACATGTATTTTCTTAGCCCTTTGAAGACATTCCTTGTTTTCAGTTTTCCTCTGTAATAGCCATAGAATTCTCTAAAATGTCTAGTGTTTGATGGGGTACTTGGGTGGCTCAGTCAGTTAAGCATCTGATGTTTGATTTCAGCTCAGGTCATCATCTCATGAGATCAAGCCCCACATTGGACTCTGTAGGAAATAAGCTTAGGAATTCCCCAGGCTTACACCAATGGGTTAACAAGGCATAAAGAAGTACAAAACCCTAAGATGCTCTCACCCAAGTTTGGGTAAACAAGATTAGCACCCCAGAATAGGGAGGTGCAAAGGCTCTGCACCCCCCAGAATAGAGAGGGAGGAGCAAAGACTCCAGAATAGAGAGGGGCACAAAGGCACCCAATACAAAGGTATATGAGGTAAGCAAGATTAGGCATTCAGGGTGGAAGTGCCCCCCAATTTAGTACTTTAGCAGAAAGCTGCTTTCACAGAAGAGAAAGACCAAGTCAGGCAAACAGATAAATTGGACTATAGACCACTGCACTGCAGGCGAAGTAGCCCAGAATGGAGATGGTTAACAAAAGAAAAGGTGACTTGTTAACCCTGAGATTATTTCCCCTATCTGTCTTATCCCCTCAGCTAGCTAAGATAAACAGACATGGCACCTCCTATCTGCTGTTAACAACCATCTGCCCATCTGCTCGGCGCCAGGATTTTGTTTTATATTGACCCAAACCCAAACCCCTTATATCTTCAAAACCCCCTTTTCCCTCACATCCGCAAGTTAATGTTCCCAGTTTCTTTGTCTCTTTGTACATGCCCATCACGTTTGTAATCCTTCTGATCTTAATAAACAGGGCAAGGACCCTTATTCGGGGCTCTTGTCTTTTCCTGGACATTAGCCATCTCTTGTTTTTCATCCTCTATCCCACTCTTTTGCTGGCCCAAAGAGAACTTTAGAGTTAGAGTCCTACAACAGGGCTCTAAGCTGACAGCGCAGAGCCTGCTTGGGATTTTCTCTCTCTCTCTCTCTCTCTCTCTCTCTCTCTCTCTGCCCCTCCACCATTCATGCTCTGTCTTTCAAAAATAAACATTTAAAAATAAACAAACAAATAAATATCTACTTTTTGAGCATAACATGATACCAAAAACAGACAGTACAAAAAAGAAAACTATAGGCCAATATCCCTGATGAACATATATGTAAAAATCTTCAACAAAGTAATTAGCAAACCACTTTCAATAATACATTAAAAAGCTCGTTCACTATGATAAAGTAGAATTTATTCAGGGGATGCAAGAATGGTTCAATACTTGCAAATCAATCAACACGATACACTACATTAATAAAGATAAAGGATAAAAATCATATGATCATCTCAATATATGCAGAAAGAGCACTTGTCAAAATTCAACATCTGTTCATGATAAAAACTCTTAAAGTGGATTTAGAGGGAATATACTCAACATAATAAAGACCATTTATGGCAAATCCACAGGTAACATCATCCTTAATGCTGAAAAATGGAGAACTTTTCCTTTAAGATCAGGAATAAGACAAGAATGTCCACTCTCACCACTTTTATTCAACATAGTACTGGAAGTCTTAGCCACAGTAATAAGACAAGAAAAAGAAAGAAAAGACATTCAGACTAGTAAGGAAGAAGTTAATCTGTCACTTTTTGCCAATGACATAATATCATACATGGAAAATCCCGAAGATTCCACCAAAATCTGTTAGAATAAGTGAACTTAGTAAAGTTGTAGGATACAAAATTAACACAGAAATCTGTTGCATTTCTATATACCAATAAAAGAATAGCAGAAAGTGAAATTCAGAAAACAATTCCATTTAAAATTGCACCAAATAGAAGGAAATACCTGGGAATAAATTTGACCAAAGAGGCAAAAGATCTATACTCTGAAAACCCTAAGACACTGAAAAAGAAAACTGAAGATGATACAAACAAATGGAAAGATATTCCATACTCATGGATTGGAAGAACAAACATTGTTAAAATATCCATACTACTGAAAGCAATTACATTCAATGTAATTCTTATCAATATCAACCGCATTTTTCACTAAACCAGAACAAATACTAAAATTTGTATGGAACAACAGAAGACCACAAATAGCCAAAGCAATCTTGAGAAAGAACAAAAAAACTACAGATATCAAAATCCCACATTTCAAGGTATACTACAGACCTGTTATAATCAAAATAGACACCTAGATCAATGGAACAAAACAGAGTCCAGAAATAACACCACACATATATGGTCATGTAATTTATGACAAAAGAGGCAAGAACACACAATGGGGAAAAGATAGTCTCTTCAATAAATGGTGCTGGGAAAACTGGACTGCTACATGCAAAAGAATGAAACTAGACCACTTTCTTACACTTTACACAAATATTAACTCAAAATAGATTAAATGCCTAAATGTGAGGCCTGAAACCTATAAGTACTAGAAGAAAACATAGGTAAGTAGTCTCTTTGACATCAATCTTAGAAACATGTTTCTAGATATGTCTTCTTAAGCAAGGGAAACAAAAGCAGAAATAAACTATTGGGAGAATACAGAAATAAAATGCTTTTGGGTGCCTGGGTTGCTCAGTTGGTTAAGCATCCAACTCTTGATTTCGGTTCAAGTAATGATCACACAGTTCATGAGATCAAGCCCCACATCAGGCTCTATTCTGATAGCACGGGGCCTGCTTGGGATGTTCACTCTCTCTCTCTCTCTCTCTCTCTCAAAATAAATAAACATTTTTTTAAAACAGGTTTTGCACAGTGAAGAAAACCATCAACAGAATTAAAAGACAACCTACTGAATGGGAGAAGATATTTGCAAATGATATATCCTATAAGGAGTTAATATCCAAAATATATATTAAAAAAAAGTTCTACAACACACACACACACACACACACACACACACACACAACACACACACACCAAATAATCCAATTTTAAAATGGGCAGAGGACCTGAACAGGTGTTTTTCCAAAAAAGACATACAGATGGCCAACAGACACCTGAAAGCATGCTCAAATCACTAATCATCAGGGAAATGCAAATCAAACCCACAATGAGATATCACCTTACACCTGTCAGAATGGCTAGTATCAAAAAGACAAAACATAACAAGTCTGGCAAGAATGTGGAGGAAAATAAACCCTTGAACACTGCTGGTAGGGATGTAAACTGGTGCAGCCACTATGGAAAACATTATGGACATTCCTCAAAAAATTAAAAATAAGAATATCATATGATCTAATAATTCTTCCTTTGGGTATTTATCCAAAGAAAATGCAAACATTAATTCAAAAACATATATGTGGTCCTATGCTTATTGCAGCATTATGTACAAGAGCCAAGATATGGAAGCAATCTAAGTGTCCAATGATAGATGAATGGATAAAGAAGAAGTGGTATATATATGCAATGGAATATTACTCAGCCATAAAAAAGAATGAGATCTTGCCATTTGTAACAACATGGATGGACCTAGAGGGTATTATACTAAGTGAATTAAGTCAGACGGAGAAAGGCAACTACCATGTAATTTCACTTACGTGTGGAATCTAAAAAACAAAACAAACAAAGAAAGACTTAAATACAAAGAACAAACCAGTGGTTTCTAGAGAGGATATGGGAAAGGAATGGGTAAAACAAATAAAGGGGATTAAGAGGTACAAATTTCCAGTTATGGAATAAATTAAGTCATGAAGATGCAAAGTACAGCATAGGGAATATAGTCAATAATATCATAATAATATTGTATGGTAACAGATAGTGCCAACACTGTTTTGTGAGTCATGTATAGAAATGTTGAATCAATATGTTGTACATCTGAAGCTAATATAACAATGTATGCAACAATATAACAATATATGTTAATTAAACTCAAAAATTTTTAAAGCAGAAACAGACCCATAAATACAGAGAACAAACTGGTGGTTTTCAGAGGGGAAGGGAGTGGGGGCATGGGCAAAATGGGTGAAGGGGATTGAGAGGTATAGACTCCCATTCATTCCAATTATCGAATGAGTACGTCATGGGGATGAAATGTTCGGCAGAGGGAATATAGTGAATGGTATTGTAATAGCATTGTATACTGACAGATGGTAGCTACAATTTGTGGTGAACTATATAACATACAGTTGTCAAATCACTATGTTGTACACCTGAAACCAATATAGCATTGTGTGTCAACCAAACTTCAAGAAAAATAAAATGTCTAGGATTTGTTTCCTGGCCTATTGCATGGCCTACAATAATAAAGCTCAATTTCTTCCTTCTTTCCTCTTCCTTCCCTCTTCTCTCTTTTCTTCCTTTTTCCTTTCTTAATTTCTTCTATAATAACTCAGTTCACTAGATGGAGTGGAGCAAGGCAGTTGTCTGTACAGGGGTGCAGAGGATACTAGAGTCTGGGGTTGGGGGAGAAGGGCTTTCAAGCAACAGTAGGGGTGGTAGTAGCAGCCTCATACAAAGCCCAAGCAGAGTGGAGAGGACATATACATAAGTATTTATCCAATAATAATACATTGGGGATAATGGGGATCAATTCTCACTGTCAGATAGGAGTTACAAATACAGAAAGGGAGAAAAGTAGAAATAACTCTAGGATTTTGAATTGGAATTGGTTGTATCTGTGTGAACTCTTAACACAGAGGAAAGAGTTATGGTGATACAGGTGTGTGTGTGTGTGTGTGTGTGTGTGTGTGTGTGTGTGTGTGAGAATTCCCCAGCTTCATCCACAGAGAGCAAAGAGAGCCTGAAACAATGACATCCCACTAGCAATGAGAACAACTAGCACTCATATCATGGTTTCTTAATACCATTCTCCATTAAAAGGAACCAAGTCTCCTTAAAGAAATGGCTGGTTTCAGAGCTAAGGCAGGAAAAAATACAAGAGCTGCCTGGAACATACCTTGTTATGACAGCAAGAAAGTTTTCAAAGAATGATAGGAATATGCCAAAAGGACAGAGAAAACAAACCAAGGGAGTTTAAAGAGACCTAAATGTTACATGGATGGGATCACAACTAAATGTAATGTGGATGGGATCTTGGAAGAGAAAAAGGACGTTAGGGTTAAACCAGTGCAATGTGAGTAAAGTATGAAGTTTAGTTAATGGTAAAGTACCAATGTTGGTTCCTTAGTTATGACTAAAGTATCATAGAAACAGAAGATGTTAACAATGGGGGAACTAGGTTAGGAATATGCAAGGAACTCTATAGAACCATTCTAAGATCTGTAAAAGCATAGAAGCCAGTTTTAAGGGCTCCCATTGGTCATGATTTTTTTATCAATGCACTGAATAAAATAGATACCCTTAAGTCTATGCTGATACACTAAATAGAAGCAAACACTTTGCCTTACAGTAGAATGCCAACTAATAATGTAACAGGAATGGTAGAATTTAAAAAGCCCTGTATTTAGCAATCATTATCATAATTATTCATTTAGCAAAGAAATATCAATAGATGCTAGAACTAGTGGGTGAAAGTTGATAAGGAATGGGATACTTATTTACATTCCAAATTACCTACTACAAAAAAAACCAATTTGTTAAAAAAGAGAGTGCTAAACTTGGCAGGCATCCCTTAATCAAATGAACAAAATTAACATGACTAGTAATGGAACAGATTGAATTGTGTACCACCTGATAGGAGGATTGCAAGGAACATAGCATCCCACCTGTGATATTCCTGACAAAAAATATGTTAATGGAATTTTATGATGAGGAAAAATCTGACAAATCCAAATGGAAGGACTGAAATCAAGGGTGTCAGCCATGGAAATCAAGTAAATGCTGAAGACTGTTCCAGGTTGAAGGATATTAAAGGGATAATGGCAACTAAATGTAACACATTATTATAGATTTGGATCCTTTTGTTTAGAAGGACATCATTGGGACAACTGGAAAAATCTGAATTGAGTCTTTTAATTATATAGTAACAATGAATCAATATTAATTTTCTGATTTTGGTGATTATATTGTGGTTTTATGGGAGAATATCCTTATTCATAAGGTATCATATCCTAAAATATTCAGAATTGATAAGGCATATGTCCGCAACTTGCTTCCTTTTAGTTCTGGCTGGGGGTAAGGAGGACAGGAGGATATATATTTTTTAATTTTTTAATGTTTATTTATTTTTGAGAGAGAGAGAGTGAGAGTGCAAGCAGGGGAGGGGAAGAGAGAGAGGGAGACACAAAATCTGAAACACGTTCCAGGCTATGACCTGTTAGCACACAGCCAGACATGGGGCTCAAACTCACAAACTGTGAGATGACCTGAGCTAAAATCAGACACGTAACCAATTGAGCCACCCAGACACCCCAGGATATTTTTTAACATTCTTGAATCTTCTCTGCAAGTTTGAAATAATTTCACATAAAAAAAATATCTTAAGTATTATTTTAAAAGACTCAGATCACAGATCCTTGCTGCTTAGATTCTTGCTCTTTGTGTTTGCCTCTGGGGACTTATTTTACAGCTTTACATTTTTAAAAGGTTTTTAAAATATTTTTGCTAGCGTTGTCATTTATTTTGTAGCTCCCTCCCCCCAAAATTTCAGGTTATGGCAGACTGGCAGTGTCCCCTGTGTTCCATTTTCCCCATATTTAGTACTAGCATTCCCTTAGTATTTCACTAGACATCACCACCAAGTTAGAGACTTCATTTCCCAAGTTCCCTTACAGCACAGTGGGGCCATGTGATTAAATTCTGGTCAATGGACCATGGACAGAAATAATGGTGCCACTTCCAATTTATACTCCTTTAAAAAATGCACACTTGTTCCCCTGCCCCTTTCTTCCTACTTGCTAATTGGGAAATGTTAAGAAATGGAGCAGTTGCCTTGACCCAGTGGTGGAAACCACAGGAGAACCTAGTAGAGACACCTACTATCTTAAGACTACTTATCTCTAGACTGTTCCTTGAGAGAAAAATACACTTCTGTCTTGGTTAAGCCACTGTTATTTGATCTCTGCTAAAGCACTATCCTAACAAAATTTAAGTACAACCTGACTTGGTGGAAAGGCAAAAGAAGGAAGAATAAAGACTCAAAATCACAATAAAACACCTTCTGATGCTGGCCAAGATAGAGTAAGCTCACCACAGGATTTCTCTCTGATCCTAGCTGAAGAGAATACCAATATCAACTATCTGAAGACACTGAAAAGTAAGCAATAGCAGAGAGATTGTGTAAGGAAGCCAAAACTTGAAGAATGACTGGCATAGTGATGAATTTACTGGTGAATTTATTCCTCCTCTTGCTTTGACCTAAGGGCAAATCTTTCTATCCAGAGAACCAGGAAAAAGGTCCCTTGTGAGCTGGACAATATGAAGAGAATCCCCTTTGTTCCTTTTTTTGTGCCTCCCTGGCGTGCCCCAAGGCCAGCAGTCATGAAGCTGTGCAGGGGTGGCAGCAGCAGCAGTAGTGGTGGTGACATTGTAAACACCTAAGACCTGGAGAGACCCTGTCCTCGTGGCCAGAGAAACCAGGAAAACAGACCCCTGTGGTCAGAAGGATGGGAATAATATGTTATTTTATTCTGTCTTGTCCCTCACTGCTTTGCTCCAAGTTCAGCCCAACATGTGGAACTCTGGGACATCACAATGAGCCAAAACTCTGGAAAAAAAAAATCATGGCTTTATAGCTAGAGGACTGGGAATAGGGGACTAAAGAATGAGGGAGAAATTCTAGTAAGAGAGCTGGAGAAAGTAATCTAATTCTATGTACGAGTCAATACAAATCTCAAGTTTACTCCCCAATTGCACATGTGAAAACACAACCTTTGAGAATTGAATTGATATCATAGCTATTATCTACAGAAAGAAAGAACTTATATTCTTGGGACACCTGGGTGGTTCAGTCAGTTAAATGTCCAACTCTTTATTTCAGCTCAGGTCATGATCTCACAGTTTATGAGATCAAGCTCTTCATTGGGCTCTGTGGTGACAGCATAGAGTCTGCTTGCAAACTCTCTCTCCTTCTTTCTGCCCCTCCCCTGCTCATGCTTGCTCTCTTTCTCAAAATAAATAAACTTAAAAAAAATTTTTTTAATGTTTATTTATTTTGAGAGAGAGAGAGAGAGAGACAGAGCATGAGCAGGGGAGGGGCAGAGAGAGAAGGAGACACAGAATCGAAGCTGGCTCCAGGCTCTAAGCTGTCACTACAGAGCCTGACGCGGGTCTCAAACTCACAGAGCAGGAGATCATGACCTGAGCCGAAGTCAGATGCTCAACCAACTGAGCCACCCAGGCGCCCCTAAATAAACTAACTTAAAAACAAAAAAGGAACTTGTATTCTGAACATCAAGATCTAGCTTGCTTTAAAAAAAAAAAAATCAACATTTTCCAGATGATTTTAACAGGACCCAGAGTTTCACAATATTCAAAATGCCCAAGGGAGAGGGGCCAACTTGGCGGAGAAGTAAGGGGATCCATACTTCCCGTGTCTCTCAAAGAAGGGCTGAAGCCAAAGGACTTTGAACCCCAAGAGTCTGGGAGGAAAAGAGACTGAGTCTACCAGGGAGAAACTGGGACAACCTGATGGGCTATAGGTGGGTGAATGCAAAGTGGGGGAGATAAAACGGGAAGTATAGGCACAGAGGGGAGGGATCCACTTCTGTGCAGAGACAAAGAAGAGAAAGCGCCGCTGGGGAAGCATAGGACTGTATCTGGACTAGAGAAAAAACCTCAGACCGGAACGGAGAGAGATCCCATCTCTAACTCCAGGTTAGAGGATCTCTAACTGCAGATCCCATCTTCCGACTGGGGCTGGCTGCCCTGTTGGTGCATCCAGGGAGGAGGGGAGCCACCTTCAGTTCGGTGGTAGATCAGGGGCACAGTCTGAAGCAGCAGAAACAGGTCCCCTCCCCTGAAGTCCTGCAGCACAGGGCACAACCAGCCAGGACCGCATATTGGGAGGTGCTTCCCCAGTACCGGGGAGCATGAAGTGGGAGTTTAATTCCCAGCCACGCACCGGGGCAAAGGAGTTGTCTGACCAAGACAGATAGCCTCCTCTGCATCCACGGCACAGTGAGGATGGCTCCAAAGGAGTGATTTGGGACACCCGGTTGTGGAGGAAAGAGTGGGGTGTCACATTTTTCTTGCCGCCACCACCAAGGCAGGGCCTTAGGGATTGGTAAACAAGGCCCACAGTGGAGGCTGGACCAGCCTACACCCCTCTGCACTGGGTAACTGCATAATCTACTGGAGCGGGATAGACACTATGGACCCAGACGCCCCCCCCCCCCCCCCCGCACCAGACCAGTGCTGCTGCATTGCCTGGATTAATTCTAGGACAATTCTTGCTATATAGATATATTCTCCCTTCCATTTCTCTTTCCTATCTCTTCCCTCCTGTAGGCTGGTTACTCTGGTTATTGGTTTGTTTAAACAGACATATTTAATCCATTCTCTTGATACATGTTCTACACCTCCTTCTTTACATTCCTTTCTCTCTCTCTGGAATAATCAAGCCATATAGTTTCACTGTCTGGGCAACTTTATCTTCATTTCCTTTTCCCCTTTCTCTCTCTCTGGATTAAGCCTTTTAGCCTCTCTGCCTGGTCAATGTTTATTTTTTCTTTTTCCCCACCCCTGTCATTTCTCTGTTTATATGTGCTCTTCCATCAGCACTGCCTCCACCCTGTTCTTTACTTGTAGCTGGTGTTTCTGGGTTTTTTGCTTTTGGATTGTTTTTAGTTTTTCTGTTTTTGTCTGTTTGTTTGTTTGTTTTATTTGTTTGTGTGTTGGCATGTTTTTATTTCCTATTTGTCTGTCTGCTTCTTTTCTTTTCCAGGGCTACTTCAAGGAACAAATCAAAGCAAACCTGGTGGAGTGTCCAAAAAATTACTATGAGTAGGGAAATAAAATAACCAAAGTCACAACAACAGAGAGCAAGTAACACTCTCCAAAACACACCTCCTGAAGGGCCAGGCCCTGGACAGTGTATTTTTTAATTTTTTTAAAATGTTTTTATTTATTTTTGAGACAGAGAGAGACAGAGGATGAGCAGAGGAGGGGCAGAGAGAGAGGGAGACACAGAATCTGAAGGAGGCTCCAGGCTCTGAGCTGTCAGCACAGAGCCTGACACAGGGCTCGAACTCACAGACCATGAGATCATAACCTGAGCCAAAGTCAGAAGCTCAACCGACTGAGCCACCCAGGCACCTTGACCCCTGTTTAATATAGCAGTGCTCGCAGGTGCAGAGCACATAACAAGCTTTTAAAACTCATAAGGGACAGAAAACTAGCCAAAATGCTGAAACAGCAGAATTCTCCTAATAGAATTCCAGGAAAAAGTCACAACCAAAGAATTGATAAAAACAGATATAAGCAACATAAATGAACAAGAATTTAGAATAATAGTCATAAAATTAATTATTTGGCTTGAAAAAAGCATAGAAGACAGCAGAGAATCTACTGCTACA
Source organism: Panthera tigris (assembly GCF_018350195.1). Classification (NCBI taxonomy): domain Eukaryota; kingdom Metazoa; phylum Chordata; class Mammalia; order Carnivora; family Felidae; genus Panthera; species Panthera tigris. The sequence goes on from NC_056669.1 coordinate 45,883,600, forward strand.
GAGATCAAGGGACTAAAAAATAGTCATGATGAATTAAAAAAATGCTATAAATGAGGTACAAAATAAAATAGAGGTGGCCATAGTGCGGATGGGAGAGGCAGAGGGAAGAATAGGTGAATTAGAGGATAAAATTATGGAAAAAGAGGAAGTTGAGAAAAAGAGATTTTAAAAAATCCAATATCATGAGGGGAGAATTAGAGAACTAAGTGATTCAATCAAATGGAACAATATCCATATCACAGGAATTCCAGAAGAAGAAAAGAGAGAGAAAGGGGCTGAAGATGTACTTGAACTAATCATGGCTGAGAACTTCCCTGATCTGGGAAACAGGCATTGAAATCCAAGAGGCACAGAGAACTCCCTTCAGACATAACTTGAATCGATCTTCTGCATGAGATATCATAGTGAAACTGGCAAACTACAAGGATAAAAAGAGAATTCTGAAAGCAGCTAGGGATAAACGGGACTTAACATGCAAAGGTAGACACATAAGGGTAGTAGCAGACCTATCTACTGAAACTTGGCAGGCCAGAAAGGAATGGCAGGAAATCTTCAATGTGATTAACAGGAAAAATATGCAGCAAAGAATCCTTTATCCAGCAAGTCTGTCATTCAGAATAGAAGGAGAGATAAAGCTTTTCCCAAACAAAAACTGAAGGAATTCATCACCACTAAACCAGGCTTACAAGAGATCCTAAGGGGGACTCTGTGAATGAAATGTTGCAAGGACCACAAAGTACCAGAGACATCACTACAAGCATGAGACCTGCAGACATCACAATGACTCTAAACCCAGATTTTTCAATAATAACACTGAATGTAAATAAACTAAATGCTCCAATTAAAAGACATAGGGTATCAGAATGCATAAAAAAAGACCCATCTATTTTCTGTCTATAGGAGACTCATTTTAGACCTGAGGACACCTTCAGATTGAAAGTGAGGGGACAGAGAACTATCTATCATGCTACTGGAAGTCAAAAGAAAGCTGAAGTAGCCATACTTATATCAAACAAACTAGACTTTAAATTAAAGGTTTTAACAAGAGATGAAGAAAGGCATTATATAATAATTACAGGGTCTATCCATCAGGAAGAACTAACAATTATAAATGTCTATGCACCGAATTCAGATGCACTCAAATATATAAAACAATTAATCACAAACATAAACAATTTTATTGATAAGAATGTGTTAGATGCAGGGGATTTTAATACTCCACTTACAACAATAGACAGATCATCTAGACAGAGAATCAGTAATGAAACAATGGCCCTCAACAATACATTGGACCAGATGGACTTGACAGATATATTTAGAACTCTACATCCCAAAGAAGCAGAATATACTTTCTTCTTGAGTGCACATGGAACATTCTTCAAGATAGATCACATACTGGGCCACAAAACAACCCTCAATAAACACAAAAGAATTGAGATCATACCATGCACACTTTCAGATCACAATGCTATGAAACTTGAAATCAACCACAAGAAAAAATATGGAAAACCTCGAAAAGCATGGAGGTCAAAGAACATCCTACTAAAGAATGAATGGGTCAACCAGACAATTAGAGAAGAAATTTAAAAATATGTGGAAACAAATGAAAATGAAAATACAACAATCCAAACCCTTTGGAATGCAGAAAAGACAGTCCTAAGAGGAAAATACATTGCAATCCAGGCATATCTCAAGAAACAAGAAAAATCCCAAATATAAAATCTAACAGCACACCTAAAGGAATCAGAAGCAGAACAGCAAAGAAACCCCAAACCCAGCCAAAGAGGAGAAATAATAAAGATCAGAGCAGAAATAAACAATATAAAATCCAAAAAAATAAATAAAATTTTGATAAACCTCTAGCCAGGCTTCTCAAAAAGACAGAGGACCCAAATTGATAAAATCATGAATACAAATGGATTTATTATAGTCAATCCCTCAGAAATACAAGCAATCATTAGGGAATACTATGAAAAATTATATGCCAACAAACTGAACAACCTGGAAGAAATGGACAAATTCCTAAATACCCACAAACTTCCAAAACTCAAATGGGAAGAAATATAAAATTTGAACAGACCCATAACTAGTGAAGAAATTGAATCAGTTATCAAAAATCTCCCAGCAAATGAGTCCTGGACCAGATGGCTTCCCTGGGGAATTCTACCAGACCTTTAAAGCAGAGTTAATACCTATTCTTCTCAAGCTGTTCCAAAAAATAGAAATGGAAGGAAAACGTCTGGACTCATTCTATGAAGCCAGCATTACTTTGATTCCCAAACCAGACAGAGACCCAGCAAAAAAAGAGAACTACAGACCAATATCCCTGATGAATATGGATGCAAAAATTCTCAACAAGATACTAGCAAATAGAATTCAACAGCATATAAAAAGAATTATTCACCATGATCAAGTGGGATTCATTCCTGGGATGCAGGGCTGGTTCAATATTCACAAATCAATCAATGTGATGCATCACATTCATAAAAAAAAAAGAACCATATGATCATGTCAATAGATGCGGAAAAAGCATATGACAAAATACAGTATCCTTTCTTTATTTTTTTTTAACGTTTATTTATTTTTGAGACAGAGAGAGACAGAGCATGAACGGTGGAGGGTCAGAGAGAGGGAGACACAGAATCTGAAACAGGCTCCAGGCTCTGAGCTGTCAGCACAGAGCCCGACGCGGGGATTGAACTCACGGACCGTGAGATCATGACCTGAGCCGAAGTCGGACGCTTAACCGACTGAGCCACCCAGGGGCCCCCAGTATCCTTTCTTAATAAAAACCCTCAAGAAAGTCAGGACAGAAGGAACATACTTAAACATCATAAAAGCCATTTATGAAAAGCCCACAGCTAATATCATCCTCAGTGGGGAAAAACTGAGAGCTTTCCCCCTGAGATCAGGAACATGACAGGGATGTCCACTCTCCAGCTATTGTTTAGCAGTGTTGGAAATCGTAGCATCGGTAATCAGACAAATAAAATGAAACAAAAGACATCCAAATTGGCAAAGATGAAGTCAAACTTTCACTTTTTGCAGATGACATGATACTATACATGGAAAACCCAACAGACTCCACCAAAAGTCTGCTAGAACTGATACATGAAATCAGCAAAGTTGCAGGGTACAAAATCAATGTACAGAAATCGGTTGCATTTTTATACACCAATAATGAAGCAACAGAAAGAGAAATAAAGAAACCGATCCCATTCACAATTGCACCAAGAACCATAAAATAGCTAGGAATAAACCTAACCAAAGATGTAAAAGATCTATATGCTGAAAACTATAGAAAGCTTCTGAAAGAAATTGAAGAAGACACAAAAAAATGGAAAAACATCCCATGCTCATGGATTGGAAGAATATTGTTAAAATGTCAATACTACCCAAAGCAATCTACACTTTCAATGCAATCCCAATCAAAATTGCACCAGCATTCTTCTCCAAGCTAGAACAAACAATCCTAAAATTTGTATGGAACCTCAAAAGATCCTGAATAGCCAAAGTAGTATTGAAAAAGAAAACCAAAGCGTGAGGTATCACAATCCCAGACTTTACCTTTACTACAAAACTATAATCATCAAGACAGGATGGTATTGGCACAAAAACAGACACATAGACCAATAGAATAGAATAGAGAACCCAGAATTGGACCCACAAATGTATGGCCAACTAATCTTTGACAAAGCAGGAAAGAGTATCCAATGGAAAAGACTGTCTCTTTAGCAAATGGTGCTGGGAGAACTGGACAGCAACATGCAGAAGAATGAAACTAGACCACTTTCTTACGACATACACAAAAATGAAATCAAAATGGATAAAGGACCTGAATGTGAGACAGATAATGTGTGAAGATAAAAAGCTTCTGCACTGCAATGGAAACAATCAACAAAACTAAAAGGCAACTGACTGAATGGGAAAAGATATTTGCAAATGATATGTAGGATAAAGGGCTAGTAACCAAAACCTATAAAGAACTCATCAAACTCAACACCTGAAAACCAAATAATCCAGTGAAGAAATGGGCAGAAGACATGAGTAGACACTTTTCTAAAGAAGACATCCAGATGGCCAACAGACACATGAAAAGATGCTCAACATCACTCCTCATCAGGGAAATACAAATCAAACTGCAATGAGATACCACCTCATGCCAGTCAGAGTGGCTAAAATGAACAAATCAGGAGACTACAGATGCTGGCGAGGATGTGGAGAAACAGGAAGCCTCTTGCACTGTTGGTGGGAATGCAAACTGGTGCAGCCGCTCTGGAAAGCAGTGTGGAGTTTCCTCAAAAAATTAAAAATAGAACTACCATATGACTCAGCAATAGCACTGCTAGGAATTTACCCAAGGGATACAGGAGTTATGATGCATAGGGGAACATGTACCCCAATGTTTATAGCAAGGCTTTCAACAATTGCCAAATTATGGAAAGAGCCTAAATGTCCATCAACTGACGAATGGATAAAGAAGATGTGGTTTATATATATAATGGAATACTACTTGGCAATGAGAAAGAATGAAATCTGGCCATTTGCAGCAACATGGATGGAACTGGAGGGTATGATCCTAAGTGAAATAAGTCAGTCAGAGAAAGACAGATACCATATGTTTTCACTCATGTGGATCTTGAGAAACTTAAAAGAAGACCATGGTGGAGGGAAAGGAGAAAAAGAAAAAGTTACAGAGAGGAAGGGAGGCAAACCATAAGAGACTCTTAGATACTGAGAACAAGCTGAGGGTTGATGGGGGGTGGGGGAAAGGGTAAAGTGGGTGATGGGCATTGAGGAGGGCACTTGTTGGGATGAGCACTGGGTATTGTATGGAGACCAGTTTGAAAATAAATTATATTTTTAAAAATGTCCAAGATACAATACAAAACTATTCAACATACCAAGAAAATGTAACTTATTTTCAAGGAAAAAGACAACAAATGCCAACCCAAGATCACCTCAATATTGAAATCCTCAGATAAAGTCCTTAAAACAGATATTATAACCATAATCCATGAGGTAAAAGTAAAGCTTATGAAATAAATGAAAAGATAGAAGTTCTCAGGAGAAACAGAAAATATTTTTTAAAAAAGGAAATTTTAGAACTGAAAAAAATATAATGCAAAATTCACTGTGGATTCAACAACACAACATCGATGATGAAGAAGAGAATCTGAATTTGAAGACAAATTAACAGAAATTATCCCATCTGAAAAATAGAGAAAAAATGGTAAAAATAATAATTAATAAAGCCTTCAAGACCTGTGGGGATATATCAAAGGTTTAAAATACATTTCATTGGACTCCCAAAGGAGAGGAGATAGGTACAGAACAAAAATGTGAATAATGGACAAACCCTTCCCAAATTTGTTAAAAGACAAACACTTAAAGATTTGAGAAATTCAGTAAACGAAGCATAATAAACCCAAACACACCAAAGATATATTATAATAAAATTCTAAAAATCAAAAATAAAGAAAAAATCTTGAAAGCAGCCAGATAAAGACTCATTACATAAAGGGAGAACAATGATTCAGAAGGCTGAATTTTTCATCAGAAATCATGGAACCAGAAACAATAGAATGAAGTCCATTCAAAATGCTATTTCCAGCAAAAATGCCCTTCAGGTACAATGGCAAAATAAAGACACTCAAGGATGAATGAAAAACAAAATATACACTGTTATACACTGAATTGTTACCCCTCCAAATTCATGTGTTCAAGTCCTAACATCCAGTGCTTCAGAATGTGACTAGACATAGGATCTTTAAAGAGGTTAAGTTAAATTAAGTTAAAATGAGGACAGTAGAGTGAGTCCTAATCCAGTGGAACTGATGTCCTTAATAAAGGAGGAAATTAGGACACAGACACAAACTCAAAGCAAGCAAAAGATAGAAAATAACAAAGAGTAGAAATCAATCACATTGAAAAAACACAAATTGAGAGAAACTAATGGAATCAAAAGCTGGTTCTTTGAAAGACCAATATATTTTTTAAAACTTCTAGCCAGACTGACCAAGAAAAAAAAGAAGACAAAAATTACTTATATTGAGAATCAAAGAGGGAATTTCACTACAAATACCACAGACATGAATAGGGAAAACTAACAACCGTATGCCCATAAATTCAACAATAGCTGAAAGTCCTTGATATGTCTTCCCAAAATTAAATTCATCATTTTAACCCTCCCAGCAAAGAAGACTCCAGGCCTGGATGGTTTCATTACTCAATTCTCCAAGTATGTAAGAAAGGACACCAATTATATACAATATCTTCCAGAAAATAGAAGAAAAGGGAACACTTCTCAACTCATTTTATAAGGTCATCATTGCCCTGATATCAAAACTTAAGGAAAACTCTACAAAAAATAATGTTACAAAATATGATCAGAACATTACAAGAAACCCATAACAAGCCTTTAACACATGACTTGTGAAACATCCTTCCTTCTCCACATCCTATCCCGCTATAATCCTGCAAAACCAAACCTAACTAAACCCCCAAGAAAGCCTTCAGGTACATGTATGCAGCTAAGACCCAAGGGAAAAATGCCAGGAACTTCAAGTATCTTATTGTATATCCCCTGATGCAGGGCTTGATGCGTGGAGTGGAGCTTGGGCTGAATTTTAGATCCCAGTCACCCTGTTGTAAGCTAAACAATGGTCCCCTCAAACACCCATATCCTAATCCCTGGAACATGTGCATGTTATCTTCTATGACAATTAGGATTCTGCAAATGTAATTAAGGATCTTGAGATGGGGAAGTTATTCTGTAGTATCAGGTGAGCCCTGAAAGTAATCACAACTGTGTTTTTTAGAGAGTCAGAGGGAGATTTGACTGGTGGAGAAGTGAAGGCAGTGTAACAGAAGCAGAAAGACATTTGCGGATGCTACACTGCTAGCTTGGAGGATGGAGGAAAGGCCATGAGTCAAGGAATGTAAAGATGGGCTCTAGAAGCTAGAAAGGGCAAGGAAAAGGATTGTTCTCTCAGAGCCTTCAAAGGAACCAGCTCTCCCAACACTTTGACTTTAGCCCAGTGAGACTGATTTCACGCTTCTGACCTCCAGAGCTGTAAAAGAATACATTTATATTGTTGTGAGCAACTAGGTTTGTGATAATCCATCACAGCAGCAATAGAAAACTGGGAACTGGGAACCTTTGTACACAGCCCAATCTGCAGACCAAGATGGCCTGTGTGTAGTCCACTTCTTCCCCTTCTACACACAAACTAGTAATTAAGACACAGGCTGCAACTGGTTAGCATTTCTTCTTTCTTTATAGTTCTAAGGCCTCCCCCAGCCTGCAGCCTAGGCAGTGGGGCATATATTTTCATTTGTTCTATCTCTGGCTTCTTTCTCTCTGATCCTCACATGTATTAGAAGTAAAGTTCTTTTGGCGGGGAGGAGGCATGAGGCAAACAGCTACCTGCTTTTCTTGGGATACCTCAGAAGAAGGACATCTGGTTATGACAAGATAGGACCTAAGGATTCCTCAGTCTCCTGGCTGAATGCTATTTTAACACCATCTTAACCACTAATGAATTCTAGCAAACTACACATTACTATAAGAGCACAGTAGAGAGAATTATATTAACAGTGTGTTTGTCATATAGAAAATGATTTACATTAGTGGATTTTTAAATCACTTTTGTGTAATCAGAATTTTTACTGAAATAAAAAAGAAATTATCAGAATGCATTGCAGATGGATGGGGTAAGCAGAGCTCTATAAGACTTTTGTCTCAATTATATGTGTGAGCACAGGTTCTGTGTTGCAATATGAAATATATATTTCTTTTAGTGAGTCTTGGAAGGGTTTGAAAAATAATGCAGCATGTGCTTTCTGATAGCTATCCCAACTTTCACCTCACTGTTCTTGTGAAAATCCAAAGAGAAAGACAAAAATAGACATAGTTCTCTAAAACTGAAAGGGCCTTTTCAAGAAGCAAAGTCCTTCACTTTACTCACTTCTGATAGCTTGAGCTCGTAGTGATACTGAAGGAAAGCTATCCAGAGCAGGAGTGCTTAACTTGTGGCCCAGGTGGTCTAGGAAACCTCTGATTGCAAGCAAAATGTTGTATATGAAAAGGGACATATTTTTAGGAAAGGGTCCATATTTATCAAGGATACCCAAGAGAGTCTACAATTGTCCAAGACATTAAAAACCATTGAAACTGGGAAACTTTTGATAGGTTAAACCTTTTTTTTTTTATTTTTTTTTTAATGTTTATTCATTCTCGAGAGACAGAGCACAAGCAGGAGAGGAGCAGAGAGAGAGGGAGTCACAGAATCTGAAGCAGGCTCCAGGCTCTGAGCTGTCAGCACAGAGCCCGATATGGGGTTCGAACCCATGAATCACAAGATCATGACTTGAGCTGAAGTCGGACGCTTAACTGACTGAGCCACCCAGGCGACCCATTGATTTAACAAGGTTAAATCTTGTCTGGCAGTGCCATAATTCTGGGAATGACAGAACTTGATGATAGTAATTCAAATTGATTTAGGAAAAGACATTCTTACTGAGTGTGGCCTAATAACAGGGTTGGACTCATATAAGAATAGCAGTTTAGGTCAATTAAGAAGATATAAAATTATGAAGAATTTTTCTTAAAAAAAAACTACATTCTTTATCATATGAAGTCATCTGTGTTAATTACTGGCTGTAATAAAGTTTGAGTCTTAAAATGGCCGATACAGAAACATATTTGGTTTCATAACCTAACTCATATAACCACGTCTCCACCTTAGCCTTGATAGAACAGAAACACAGGGCCTTGACCTCTGTTGCCATGACCCCTTGTCACTCCTCACCTAGATATTTCCTATTTATCCTTACAAACTCATTTCAGGCCTCATCTTCTCCAAAAGCTTTCCCTCTCTGTGCCAGGCTAAACTGACTACAGGGGCTCCACCTTATTCTTCCATAGCCTCCAATGCACAACACTAGTAGATATTTACCCTGTTACAGGGAGATTCTCTAGTCAAATCTCACCTCTGCACTGCATAGTAAGTGCTCTGAAGGAAGACGGGGACTGATGAGTCTTAATCTCCAGGTCATCAAAAATTAGCTGGGTGTTTGGCACACAGTAAGAGTCAGTATCACTACCAATGGCAACAAACTATAAGTTCAGATCCTACAGTAAAAAAAAAACTGTCTATGAGGTTAAATCTTCTCACCTAAACCTACAAAATTGCCTGAAGTCTGTAACAAGGCAGTATATATATATATATATATATATATTTTTTTTTTTTTAAAGTATTAATACAGCGGCACCTGGGTAGCTCAATGAGTTAAATGTCCAACTTTGGCTCAGGTCATGACCTCATGGTTCCTGAGTTCAAGCCGCGCATTAGGCTTTCTGCTGTCAGCACAGAGCTGGTTTCAGATCCTCTGTCCACCTCTCTCTCTGCCCCTCCCCTGCTTGTGCATGCATGCGCTAAGATAATAAAAAAAAAAAAAAAAAAAAAAAAAAAATATATATATATATATATATATATATATATATATAATACAACACTATTATAGTAATTTGTTACATACTAGAGACAAAAAAGTACTCCAAGGGTGTTGCAGGTATGGACTTCAGGTGAGTTAGACTGTACTTTGGGAAAGCCTATCATTTTAAATATTGATTGGTGATGATTGGACGTGCATGGAGTGATCTTTTGAGAAAACGCAAGTGGCAGTGTAGGAAGCTTTGGGGGAGAGGTTCCAGACAATTCCAGTCCCTAGGAAGCATACTGGCTTCCACAGAAAAAGATAACATTAGGGCCACCTGGGTGGTTCAGTCAGTTAAGCATCCGAATCTTGGTTTCAGTTCAGGTCATAATCTCGGTTGATGAGTTCAAGCCCTGCATTGGGTTCTGTGCCGACAACACAGAGCATGCTTAAAATTCTCTCCCTCTCTCTCTTCCCCTCCCTGCTTGAGTGCTCCCTCTCTCTCAAAAATAAATTAAAAGAAAAGATAAAGATAAAATTAGCAACAAAATTTTCCTGATATTAATTTAAAAGGTACTTTCCCTTTAACCATTCAGGGCTCAAAACATTCTTATTTTGTATCTGTGGTGAAAACAATGTGTTGGATGTCTCCCCACATATACTTTTCCCCATTTTCTAAGAAAGATGAGGCAGACAGAAAGCAAATAGTCTAAGGGACTGTATTCCCAGCTTTTGTTTTTCAGATATATAGACCCCACTCTGCTTTGTTCATTGGTTTGCCTGAGGTAGTTGGACAGGGGAGGGGAAGCAAGGGTAAAGGATGAAAGTGCATGAACAAAGTTTTTGGTTTAAAAAAATTTTTTTAACGTTTATTCATTTTTTTGATAGAGACAGAATGTGAATGGGGGAGAGGGGCAGAGAGAGAGGGAGACACAGAATCTGAAGCGGGCTCCAGGCTCTAGACGGACAGCACAGAGCCCGATGTGGGGCTCGAACTCACGAACCGTGAGATCATGACCTGAGCCAAAGTCGGACGCTTAACCGACTGAGCCACCCAGGCGCCCCCAAAGTTTTTGGTTTAAAACACACATACCTTAACTGGAAATCAGTGCTTTAGCAGAAAGATATTCCTCTTCCACAGCACATGCAGCTCAAGCACGGATGCAAGGGAAGCAAGGAGAGAAGGCGGCGGCACCTGGCAGGCCAGCCAGGCTCCTCCCACAGCACCCAAGTAGCCCAACAATAAACCTCTAACGGAATGCTTGACCAGAAGGGCACCAAGGCAATGATATCCCCGGAGGTCCCAACAAAGCTCCAGGTGTGTCTTCAGCTGGAAAGCTCAGAAAGCGTTGCTCTGATCACCTGTGGCAAATAACCTAATCTACCTCTAGAACGTTCGTGTATGCAGTTCTCCGGGGAGGGAGGTAAGATTTACCATTATGCACAGCCAGTCGCATAGAAAATATTTATTAGGACACTATTCATTATACATGGAAAAAAAGATAAAGTTTTCCTGTCTTTATGCTGCTGGGTCAGCAGCAACCCTGCGGCCAGAATGAGGCTGGGTCCCGGTCCCAGCCCCCATGGCGGCAGGGTTCTGTGGGGCGGGGGAGGAAGGTGGGAGAGGGAGCCCCTGCCTATGTGAATTCAACAAGGGGTTAAAAAGCAGTCTACTCCTGAAAGGACCAAAACAACCCAATAACTTTTTGCCTCCAAATTAAAAATCAGTAGTTTCGCCATCATGTCTCCAACATTTAAAAGATAAAAATTTTCCAGAGGAAAACATAGATCCAAGCGGTGGGTTTTATGAAAAGAACTGCGAGCCAGGCAGGTACTTGTTGAGCGGCCACACGTTGCTCCTGCCCTTATTGTTGGTGCTCCTCTGGCACTGCTTGCAGCGCAAATATCTCTCGCACTGGTCCAGGATAAAGAGCTTGTTTGAAGACCTGAGGAGAGGCAAGGACAGGCGGTCATTATTAGGGGCTCCCTGAGTCCGTGCTGGGGCCTAGCTTAGAAGCCGGTGCCGGAGAAGTGATGCAGCAGAGAAGGCACATACCTACCATCTAGGAGCTTAATGCCTGCCTGTGAGGGCCCACCTGCCATCTCTCCCGTCCACACGGCTTCCTGCAGCTCACCCCAGCTTTGCATGTTCTGCTGTTGGCATGTCTGCTATTTCCAGTAAATATAAGACTTGGTGCCTTCACAACCGTCTGACCCCAGCGCTTCTCCCCAGCCCCACCCACCTAAACCCTCAGAAAAAACATAACTTGCCCAAGACCACACAGCCAGCAAACAGGTGTCTTCAAAGCTTTGCCATGTGGATACACTTTTATCTGTCAGGCTCTCCGGGGAAAGACAGCATTGAGAGGGAGAGCAGGCCATTAAGCTGCTGGTTAAGTTAAGCCCCAGCAGACAGTTAAGAGTAGACTTATAAAGTAAGTCTAGGAGTCCAGAGCCCTCTGGATGGTTAAGGGTAGGAGAGGGGGTGGAGACAAAGAGTAGGAGGACAAAAGGGGCTCAAAGCAGAGATGAAGGGATGGCAGTAATTGATTTTGCATGTCAACAATTTTTCTTGATTATGCAGGACAGTCCCTGGTGTGTTCCCCTACCCTACCAACATTTCTACATGATTGGAATTCTGTAAAAAGGAGCATCAAGGACAGCCTTACAAGGTAAAAGAACAAATAATGTTAGCAGTGTTCAGGGGGGACCTACCTGGCTTGCTTTGGTGTTGGGATGGAGTATCATGTGCTAACTGCATTCATGGGAAGTTTGTTTTTGCTTCTGCTTTGTTTTCTTTTTAACAGCAACCAATTCCTTCTTCCTAACCTGCTCCTGCTTGAGGCCCTGCCCACAACTTGGCTTCGGTCTTCAGGTAACAGGATTGCTCTGCCATGTCCCTGCTATGTCCCTGCCATATCCTGACACTCAAGGTTGTTTCCTATGTCTCCTCTATCCTTTATCACCACGTTGGCCAAGCAGTCTTCCGAAATCCAGCAAAATCTCCCCAGCATTAATGTCACTGCCTTTTACCTGCTTTTCCCCAACATTAAGAAAATGCCTTGAGGGGCGCCTGAGTGGCTCAGTCAGGTAAGCATCCAACTTCATTCAGCTCAGGCCATGATCTCATGGTTCATGAGTTTAAGCCCCACATTAGGCTCTGCACTGGCAGTGGGTTCTCTCTTCCTCCCTCTCTGCCGCTCCCCCAGTCATGCTCTCTCACTCTCTCAAAGTAAACAAATAAGCTTTAAAAAAAAAAAAAAAGGAAAATGCCTTGAAACCCCAGTGCCCCTTCGTCTTCTCTAAGCCAAACAACCCCACTTCTACTTTGGAACTTCATTGCTACATCATCCCTCTTAGTCCCATTGTAACAAAATATGGGTTCTACCCATTAGAAAGACAGGTAAGCGATGCCTTAAAAGAATATCTTAGAACAGAGTTACAGACCAAGATTTATTATGACAAATTTTAACTATGGTAAAAATTAGTTGATATGTGGGAATTTAAAATATTATTTTGCTTTATTCAGGATTTAATAACATGTGACTACATAGGCTTGGTCTGTTCAAGTTTTAACATACTATGAAATCATACCTTACATTTGTAAAAATTTTTTTTTAAGTGTAATGTTTTTCCATCTCTTTATTTGATCACAAAATTCCTGTGTTAGCTATGTCAGGCTGGTGTTTACTTTCTTCATCTTACAAATAAAAGACAAAAAGATTAGCTGACTTTCCAAATTTAGTATTAATTCTCAAAGCCATGACTAGAGTCCTTGATTCTAGATTGTCAATCGGTAGCTGGGAAGAGGGGATATGGATATAATACATTTCAGGAACATGGTCTTGGGTTGGTTCTGTAACAGGCATTTCATTTTCCCAGTTGCCAATCTTACAACCCCTTGACTCTGCTCTTAAATGACCATTCTGTCAGACTTGGATGTGTCCAGATAGAAACTCCCTCTCCCTGTTTCCAGCTAGTTATTTCCAGGGAGAATTCCTACCCTCCCCCACCCCATGCTTCCCTACCCTCCACAATATGAAAATAAACTACCCTAAACAGAGGCAAAAATTAGGGCAAATATGGCAAGCATATAACACACATCACAGCATTCTCCAATCCCATATCCATAGCAGACATTTCGAATACATCACCACAGCATTTCCTACTGAACCCAGAATTCTTTTCTCCACCAGGTTCACTAGGTAGCCACTGCTAATCAATGGGAGTTGGCACTGGAAACCTGTGTGCCATCCCAGGATTCCAGGAAAGTAAACAAGGAGTGGAGGGGGTTTCTCTGCAAAAAACTTCTGGTTCCAATTGGGTATTACCTTTGGAAAGCCTTCTCCTCCATGTCCCGCTGTTTCTTCATTGCGGCACTCCTTTCCCAGTCCTTCAGCAAGCTCTGGTTCATTCTCTTCACCCGCTCCATCTCAGCCTTTCTGTCTGCCAGGTGTCTGGAGACAACAGCAGAGTCTGGTTTTGTTCACAATCACAATACCAGGGAGGGCATGCACCCACCCTGGAAGCCCCATTCCTTTATGGTAGATTACCCAGAAGACATTCTGGTTTTGTTCACTACTCCTTGAAATACACTGAAAGGAATGAACATTGAGAAAAACACTAAAAATATTATAGGTCTCAAATAGTTTACTGGTCTGGGACCTTTCATCTTCAATTCTGGTTTAAATTAGCAGGATTGAAACCTTTTTCCAATGAACAAATTCAGCCTTTAAAGCCATTAATTTCCTTTGAAGCTAATTTTAACTAATCTGAAGAATCATCTCAAATGGATTTCCTCTACTTTAGGTTTCTTTCCTTTTATTCCAGTCACTCAGCTGTCAGTAATCAGCCCGAATTGCTACAGGCATGTTACAAGGCAAAGTAGACAGGAATACAAATGAATGGCTAGAAACAGGGAAAGAAACAGAAGTGACTAGGCAAAACAAAATGAAATCAAGAAAGTATGTAACATTGTGAAGAAGGTTCAGAAAAAAAAAAAAAGAGGAATGTCTGGTGAAAGTAAAGACATCAAAGAAGTAATTACGGTGTATCTCTCTTCAAGTACCATTTCCCAGAATTCCCAATGAAAAGTGTCTCTATTACTAGTCTCCAGACACGTAGCCACTGCTGTTGTGAATCATCTTAAACCTGGTTCAAATTATTTATATGTGTCTATTTGCCAGACTGAAACTCTTACCTTCAGTTCTCATTAAAGTCTAGAAAGGACTTCACTAAATGTGCAGGTTGATTTAGCCTGCTCTGCCGGGCTTTGTGTTACAGGCAGCCACTGCCACTAGGTGTCAGGACCCTCTGATAAAAATCAGTAATGGACTGTGTGCTGGTTTGCTTTTCCTAAAATAAACATGGCCACGTTTTCCTCCAAGGAGCATTGAGCAATTCAGCTATTGTGTGGTCATTATAAAGATTAAATGAGATAATATACAGAAAGTACCAATGCCTATAACACAATGAGAGCTCAATGACTAAATGGTACCTATTATATATTTCTTTCATAACCTTTTTTTCCTTTTCATAGTGTTTTTTAATTGTAACAAAAACCACATAAAGTTGACCATCTTAAAAAATTTTAAGAGTACAGATACATAGCATTAAGTACATTTACATTGTTGTGCAACCAATATCCAGAACTCTTTTTTTTTTTTTTTAATTTATTGTCAAGTTAGCTAACATACTATGTAAACAGTGTGCTCTTGGTTTTGGGGGTAGATTCCCATGATTCATCGCTTACATACAACATCCAGTGCTTATCCTAACAAATGCCCTCCTCAATGTCCATCACCCATCCCCCCCATCCCGGTTCCCCCAACAACCCTCAGTTTGTTCTCCACATTCAAGAGTCTCTTATGGTTAGCCTCCCTCTCTGTTTGAAACTATTTTTTAAATAGTTCTATACTATTTTAAATAGTATAGAAACTCTATACTCATTAAACAACTTCTCATTTCTCCCTCCCCCTAGTGCCTAGAAAGCACTGTTCTACTTTTTCCATGAATTTGGCCACTCTGATAACCTTATAGAAGTGGAATCATACAATATTTTGTATTGTATTATAATGACTGGCTTATTTTACTTAGCATAATGTCATCAATGTTCATCTGTGTTGTAGCATGTGTCATAATTTCCTTCCTTCTGAAGGCTGAGTAATATTCCATTGTATGCGCGTTAACACATTTTGTTTATTCATTCCTCTGTGGCCAGACATTTGGGTTGCTTCCCTTTCGTGGTTACTGAAGGCTGTTATGAACATGGGAGCGCAAATATCTCCTCAAGATCCTATTTTCAACTCCAGCAAAAAAACTACTAGAACCGATAAACGAATTCAGTAAGGTCACAGGATACAAAATCAATGTACAGAAATGTGTTGCATTTCTATACACTAATGATGAAGCACCAGAAAGAGCAATTAAGAAAATAAACCCATCTATAATTGCACCAAACTTAACCAAGGAGGTAGAAGATCTGTACTCTGAAAACTATAAAACACTGATAAATGAAATTGAAAATGATACAAACAGGGGCTCCTGGGTGGCTCAGTAGGTTGAGCATCTGACTTTGGCTTGGGTCATGATCTTGCGGTTTGTGAGTTCGAGCCCCGCATCGGGCTCTGTGCTGACAGCTCAGAGCCTGGAGCCTACTTTGGATTCTGTGTCCCCCTGTCTCTCTGCCCACCCCTGCTTGTGCTCTCTCTCTTTCAAAAATTAATAAACAAAAAAAAAATTTTTTTAAAGAAAATGATACAAACAAATGGAAAGACAGTCCATGCTCATGGACTGGAAGAACAAATATTGTTAAAATGTTCATATACCCAAATCAGTCTATAGATTTAATGAAATCCCTATCAAAATATCAAAAGCATTTTTCACAGAACTAGAACAAATAATACTAAAATTTGTATGGAAACACAAAAGGCCTCAAATAGCCAAAGCAATCTTGAAATAAAAAAAAATCCCAAACCTGGAGGCATCACAATTCCAGACTTCAAGTCATATTACAAAGAAGCTGTAGTGATCAAAACAGTATTGTACTGGCACAAAAAATAGACACAGAGATAGATTAATGGAATAGAATAGAATGACCAGAAATAAACCCACAAGTGTGTGGTCAATTAAACTTCAACGAAGCAGGAAAGAATATTCAATGGGAAAAAGTCTCTTTGACAAATGGTATTGGGAAAACTGGACAGCGACATACTGAAGAATGAACCTGGACCACTTTCTTACATCATACACAAAAATAAACTCAAAATGGATTAAAGACCTAAACGTGAGACTTGAAACCATAAAAATCCCTTAAGAGAGCACAAGCAGTAATGCTCTGACATCGGCCATGACATCTTTTTAGATATGTCTCCTGGGAAAAGGGAAACAAAAGCAAAAATAAACTATTGGGACCATATCAAAATAAAAAATATATAAAGAACTTCTACAACTCAACACCAAAAAAACAAATAATCCAAGTAAAAACTGGGCAGAGGATCTGAACAGATATTTCTCCAAAGAAGACATAAAGATGGCCAACAGATAGATAAAAAGATGCTCAACATCATTCATCAGCAGGGAAATGCAAATCAAAACCACAATGAGCCATCACCTCACACCTGTCAGAATGGCTAAAATCAAAAACACAAGAAACAAGTGTTGGTGACAATGTGGAGGAAAAGGAACCCTCATGCACAGTTGGTGGGAATGCAAATTGTTGCAGCCACTGTGGAAGACAATATGAAGGTTCCTCAAAAAATTAAAAATAAAACTACCCTACAATCCAGTAATTGCATTACTGGGTATTTACCCAAAGAATATAAAAACACTACTTTGAAGGGATATATGCACCTCTATGTTTACTGTAGTGTTATTTACAATAGCCAAATTATGGAAACAGCCCAGGCATCCATCAATAGGTGAATGGATAAAGAAGATGTGATATATGTGTGTGTGTGTGTGTGTGTGTGTGTGTGTGTGTGTATACACATACACACATACAATGGATGTTATTCAGCCATAAAAAAGAATGAGACCTTGCCATTTGCAACAACACAGATGCGTCTAGAGGTTATAATGCTAAGCAAAATAAGCCAGTCAGAGAAAGACAAATACCAGATGACTTCTCTCATATGTGGAATTTAAGAACCAAAACAAACAAAAAAAGGGGGGAAAAAGAGAAAACAAAAAACAGACTCTTAACTATAGAGAACAAACAGGTGGTTACCAGAGGGAGGTGGATGGGGTATGGGTGAAATAGGTAAAAGGGATTAAGAGTACACTTACCTTGATAAGCAATGAGTAATGCATGGAATTATTGAATCACTATATCATACATCTAAAACGTACGATGTTATATTACACTATGTGTTATGTATAACATTTCATGTTAACTATACTGGAGTGAAAATAAAATAATTTTTTAATTTTCTAAAAAGGATCCTGCTTTCAATTCTTTTACGCAGAAGTGGAATTGTTGAATCATATGGTAATTCTATTTTTAATTTTTTGAGTAACTGCCATGCTGTTTTCCATAGTGGCTGCACCATTTTACATTCTCATCAATTGTGCCCGGGGTTTCTATTTCTCCACATCCTTACCAACACCCACTATTTTCTGGGTTTTGATAGGAGCCATCCTAACGAATGTGACCCTAGTATCTTTCTCTTTTTTCTTTAGTTTTAGTTTTTGCGTTTGTTTTTGCTTGCCTTAGTTTTCTTTATCTTTCCTTTTTACATCATAATTGCACCTTAATGGTTTTGTCTACCACTGAATCGACAGTTTTCTTCCTTTCTAATCTTTTGCATAGTCTAAAAGAAGTACTTGTTAAATGTTTCATGGTGCATGTGGTATAAGAAAAATCTATAATTATTCTTGATTTGGACATTTCACAAGACAATCAAAGCACAGATTTTATAATACAAAATACATGATAGCACATTTTATCTTTGAATTTGTGAAACCTTAAGATGTTATTCTGCAAACATATGTTTTCTTTGCATAAAGCCCTAGGGGGAAGAAAAGATAGCCATCTCACCTGTATACATTACAGTGATATACAGATCTTAAACAGTGTAAGATTTTTTCTTCCATCTACATAAATGAGTTGCAAGGAGAAAAATGAACAATTTGCTAACTGCTTACTTCATTCAGACTGTCCATAGACTTGGCCTCCAGGATGGATATGTGATTGGAATTAAATTATTAAATTGTGTAATACAAAACACAGCTACATTTGCAATCTCACCATCCTACTTTGCTACCTTTATTCACTGGAGTTGATTTTGCTACCTTTATTCACTGGAGTAGAGAATCCCTGTCTCTCAGGTCTAGATAAGTAAATATTCAGTAAAACATGAAACACTTCTTAGCTTGGAGGCACACATTTAGTTAAAAGCTAAATGACATCTATTCCAAACAGTACAAACAATGACAGCTGACAGCCGAATAAGGCTGACCTGCCCACAGCTCAGAAAGTGGAAACAATGTGTTAGTAAGCAGCTATCTCACTGTGGCTTTGATTTGCATTTCCCTAATGATTAGTGATGTCGAGCAGCTTTTCAAAAGCTTTTTGGCTATAATTGTATTCTTTTTAAAAGGATAGTTTAAAAATTCAGTTTAATTTAGATGCTAAGAAAGTGAGAAAATGAAGTGGGGCTACAGGGGAGGCAAACTAGGATTCCCACAAGACTGCTGTTGGAAGCAAATTGCCATACCTTTTTAGAAAGCAAACTGTCAGTATCTGGTGATATTTAAAATGTGCCATACGCTGGCATCCAGCAATTCCACTTTTAGGATTTTATCCAATGGAAACAAAAGAACCAGTATGAAGATATATATTAAAAATGTTTAATGCAAAATTGTTGTAATAGCAAACCATCTGGAAACAGAGTGAATGTTCATCAATAATGCAAAAGTTAAATTATAGCAATCCATATTATAGATATCATGCTGTTTTTGAAGAAGAATGAATTTCGTTTCTATGTACTGATCTGAACATGAACTAATGATGTATTATTAGGTTAAAGAAAGATTGGGCTGCAGAGTAATGTATAAGATCTCACAGCTCTTATTTTCATTTACAAAAATGGAAGGAAAAAAATATGCATATTATTTGAATATATTTGTAAAGAATAGAAAAAAATATAGAAGGCTGGGGGGAGATTATTAACCTTTTTTTAATCTCTCCACCAATTGACTTTTTTTTTAAAGTTTATTTATTTTGAGAGAGACCAAGAGAGAGCATGCGGGAAAGGGCAGAGAGAAAGGGAGATAAAGAGAATCCCAAGCAGGCTCCCTACCATCAGTACAGAGCCCAACATGCGGCTCAAACTCAGACACCACGAGATCATGACCTGAGGCAAAATCAAGAGTCAGACACGTAACTGACTGAGTCACGCAGGCGCCCCACCAATTGACTTATTTTAATAAGCATAATTTGTTATATTTTTATAAACAAAAGCAGAAAAGTTTAAAGAAAAAGAAGTAAAAATACTTTAGCAGGCCTGTTTGTTTCATAGTGACTAAATGACCCCCTCTGAAAGAAAGTGACCCTCTACTTGCCTCAGATGACATCCTGAGATGGACCAGAGACAGGGAAGTTCGAAAAGAAAAGTGAGAGAATATGGAATAACTAGTAAAGGATATAGAAACAGGAGACAAGGACCTGACCCCTACAGAAAAGGGGGTCTGTGACCAGAGCTTCAACAAGAGAGATAACCAAGTAAAGACCTCAGTTCATATTTGTTCAGAGCTTTGCGGTTACCAAAAACGTTCTCAAATACATACTCATATAATTCTCACAGTAAGGAGAGGTAGGGCAGGTATATTATCCTTATGTTTCATGTGAGGAAAAGAGGGCCCAAAGAACCCTGTGTGTGTGCGATTTGGCCCAGGTCATGGAGCTTGGAAGTGGACAGAGTTTAACATCACTCATCATCAGAGAAATGCAAATCAAAACCACAATGAGCTATCACTCTATACCAGTTAGAATGGCTAAAATCAAAATGACAACAAACAACAGGTGCTGGTGAGGATGTGGAGACAAAGGAACCCTTGTGCAGTACACTGTTGGTGGGAATACAAACTGGTGCAGCCACTATGGAAAACAGTATGGAGCTTCCTCAAAGAGTTAAAAAATAGAACTACCACAGGATCCAGTAATTCCACCTTTGGGTATTCACCCAAAGAAAATGAAAACGCTATTCAAAAATATATATGCACCCCTAAATTTATTGCAGCATCATTTATAATAACCAATATGTGGATGCATCCAAGCATCCACCAATAGATGAATGCATAAGAAAAATGTGGTGTATACACACACACACACACACACACACACACACACACACACACACCGTGAAATATTACACTGCCATAAAAAAGGATGAGATTGTGTCATTTGAGATGACATGAATGGACCCAAGGAGTTTTATGCTAAGTGAAATAACAAGTCAGACTGAGAAAGACAAATACCATATGATTCTACTCATGAGTGGAATCTAAAAAAAAAAAAAATGAATAAACAAACAAAAAAGCAGAATCAGCTCTATAAATACAGAGAACAAACTGAAGGTTGCCAGAGGGAAGGGGTGGGGGGATGATCAGGCAAAATGGGTGAAAGTGAGTGGGAGACACAGCCTTCCAGTTATGGAATGGTAAGTCATGGGAATAAAAGGCAGAGCATAAGGAATACAGTCAGTGATATTGTACTAGCAATGTAACGGGACAAATGGTAGCTACACCTGTGGTCAGCATAATGTATAAACTCATCAAATCAAAAAAGAAAAGAAGGAAAGAAGGGAAAGGGAAGGAAAAGAAAAGGAAAAGAAAGAAACTGGGTGTTTGATACTTGAATTTAAAGGTATTTGCATTGATAAGGCATAAAGTCCTCCTCTGCCTACGTTGCCACCTTCATCATCCCTCACCAGCCGTCATCAGTGCAGCTTACTACATGAACAGTTCTTAGGAGGAAGAGGGTTTATTGGAGAAACGACCCAAGTTTCATGTCTGTGTCTAGTTGAGAAAAATAGCTGCTTTGTGGCTCACATTGTATTTCCAACAACTGGACAACTCTTTTAAGAAGCTGTACTGTAAAGGGAAGGAAAAATATGGAAAGGTAACTGGTGAGAGGGGTGGATCAAGACTGGTTGGTTGGGTTGTTGTTTTTTTTAATCAATAACCTTTCTTCATTGAGTGAATTGTGAGGACGAAACAAGATGAAGTTTGAAGGATAATATTTGTACATAGTAACTCCTCAATGTGTTCACTATTATTATTGTTTCTGTGCTGTTGTAGGAGAAGAAGAGAAAGAGAAGGGGAATGTGGAGAGGGGAGCAGGAGAGGAGGAGGAGGAAGAAAGACCTGGGGTCCCTTACTCTTTTTGTGTCCTCTGAAGCATCTGCAAATCCTGCTTTTGGCCCACCAGGTGCTGCAGGATGGTTCTCCTTTGCTGGCTAGCAGCCATCTCCATCTGGTGCTTCATGTATTTCTGGTCTCGCTTTCGCTTTTGCACCATCATTTCACTCTCATCCTTAGCAAAGATGGGTTCACAAGACTCTGGCTCAAACGTGGACATGTACATGGATTTGTTCTTTATCTGAAACAGGGACACATATAATACAGATCAGAATGATACCAGGCAATAAACCTTACGCACAACAGTGTAGCATAGTAAAATACCAGTCCCTTAGAGGCAGGAACAAGGGCTGCAAAAACCACCAAATGGGTAACACACAAGGCTACAGTTTTTATACGTATTTTTAGAATGCTACTGCAGAACTGCATAACTTTGAAATAACAGTTGTCCCCTTACCTGTGCATCCAAAGCTCTCTTATAACACTGGGCGTCTTCCATCTTATCTCTGATGTATTTGTCTCTCTGTGCAGCAAGTCTAGCAATTAAAGATAAGAGGAGGCGGGGGCGACGTTCGTTATTGTCTTTAGTAATACAGATTAACATCACTAAAATGTATTTAATAAGTATCAATAGGAGTGAGAGCCTGGTAAATAAAAAGTGGCATTTCTTTCTAGGAGCTTCCATTTTAAGAAAGAAAGGAGTAATTCAAATGCATAGGCTAGTGGACAATGTGTTGAATAGAGGACAGACAGGACAAGTGTAAGCAGAGGAATGACCATTTTGTCCAAATTCACTACCACTAAGACAGGTCCTCCTTCACCCTCCCACCACCCCCCCCACCACCCCCCCCCCAACCCCTGTGCTTTAAAAAACTGTGACAGGAAAGCAGGAAGTGTCTATTTCTTCTACAAAACGATTCACCATAAGACTCCTTTTTAAGAAAGTGATATTTCCTATTATAAATTATGATTCTGTTATATGCAACCTAGAGGGAACCCATATGATCTATAAAGCGAGTATAATGGAACATAAACATTTTGTAGAAAAATAATTTTTCAGTCCCAAAAGCTAGCTTATTATTTGTTTTAGGAGTCTCTCTCACACTACAGTAGCCTCTTTAATTTCTCTCCTGACCTCAGTAGTAGAAGTGTGACTCGCCCTTAGGCAGGTTTGAACTCTGACCCTATCCCAGACCTCAGATGATCTGAACAATACCAATCAGATTCTCTTTCCTGAATATTCAGAATTGAGACTAACATTCATCCAGGTTTGAGCTGGAATAAAGATGATGTCTACCAAGGAGCTATGGGGGTGAGCAGAGGGAAGGATTCTTTACATGACTTTTTAGTCCTTGATTCTAGTCCTCTTAGATCCCCTCTCCCCCACATTCCTGTCCCCGGGTTCCCCTGTGAGATACCGGTACTGACATTAAACCCCAGCTTTGACTTGAGATTGGGAATAGCTGGGAATAGTGCTTGTTCAAGACAAGTCCCCTCTTTCATCTACCAGTATTAGTGATCACAAAACAATACAAAATGATTCTCTATAGTCAGTTATAGATTGGTATCACTATAATGATAATTATAATAATGACAGCTTTTTTCATTTTTCTAATGAAATGTTATGCTGTGGTACTGGCTGCCAGCTGGGTTAGTTGGCTCAGTTGGTTATAGTTGTGCTAATGAAACTACCAATGCTGATTGAATCCCACATGGAAATAAGCTTCACGTGAAAATTCTGAACCCGTTTTTAGAGCCTGTCAACCAGACTCACTCCTCTGTGAGATGCTTTTGTTCTAGGCGGTCCATCAGCTCTCTGTTTTGTCTTTGTTTTATTTGCTTTTCCCGTCTGTTATCCATTTGTTTCAGGAGACTTTGGGAATATTCTTTTTGTTTAAAAGCATTAATCTCAGAACTGAGTGGCCGTTTATCAAATAGGAAAGATTTCTGGAATGAAGGAGAAGCAGTCATTTACTTTAAAATACCAAAAAGCAACAAAGAATAAAGGTAGTAATTGAGAAAACTAAAATCCATGATTAACTTATAGTATTTGCAGGTATTAGCAACAGAAATTTTGAAAAGACTCACA
Source organism: Panthera tigris (assembly GCF_018350195.1). NCBI lineage: Eukaryota > Metazoa > Chordata > Mammalia > Carnivora > Felidae > Panthera > Panthera tigris. The sequence goes on from NC_056669.1 coordinate 45,907,490, forward strand.
CAAAATTCAGGTTTCTCCTTCTTGTGGATTCTTATAGCTTCAGCAACTCCAAGATTATAGGCAGCATTTTTTTGATTCTGTACTCTATTATCCAGATTTCTCATCTTTGAAAACAAACAAACAAAAAATTACGTCCTGAAAATACAGCCCTTAAAAATTTAATTCTAGGGGCGCCTGGGTGGCTCTGTTGATTGAGCGTCCGACTCCGGCTCAGGTCGTGATCTCGCGGTCTGTGAGTTCAAACCCCACATTGGGCTCTGTGCCGACAGCTCAGAGACTGGAGTCTGTTTCAGATTCTGTGTCTCCCTCTCTCTCTGACCCTCCCCTCTTCATGCTCTGTCTCTCTCTGTCTCAAAAAAATAAATAAACGTTAAAAAAAATTAATTCTATTACATTATAATAATCCAACCGAGGTAGAAACTCGCCTTTTGGAGGCAATGGTACTTTCTATAAAGCTTCATAGGTTTATAAAAGTGGGTTGGGGAAGGTTTTTTTTCTTTTTTCCTGTTTTGTGGCTTTAGGCAGCACCTCTGTGGGGATCGTAAGAGGGAATGGAAGATTTCTTAAGTGGTTACCTGGTATCACAAATGCAGGAAAGAGCAGTATGGTCAACTATGGGAGACCACAGAAATCTGGACAGTGCAAATATGTAGGTACCATCCTCTCTTTGCTTGCTTGAGATAGGCCATAGATTTGAAGGGGAAAGCCTTGGTTATGTTGTATTAGAAATCACAAATAAAACCATATAAATCCAGGAGTTCCACCTTTAAAACTAAGTCCTTGGGGGTTGGGGAGAGGGAGAAATCAGTGGCAGGTACAAACATTCAGCTGCTTGGACATTCATCCCAGTGTTGCTCACTATTATGAAAACTTGGACACAACCCAAGTTTTAGTCCAACAATAAGGAAATGATTAAATACGTTACAGTACAGACATATGACGGGGCATTTAACGTGGCCCTTTAAAATCATGTTCCTACGGTCCCATTCTTCAGTCGGAGTGTTGAACTACCTGGTGTTTCTGGAGCTCCTCTTGATCCTTCATCATTTGATGCTGCCGAATGTGTTGCTCATTTTCTCTCTCCCACCTCTTCCTCTCGCTACTGTGGTGCCGTGGCAAATTGCGCAGCGCTCGTTGCAGACACACATAACACAATTCCTACGATACCGAGTTTGAAGACAAACTGAGTTTTTTGCCGTTTACTTGTTTTCCTTCACATTCCCTTCACAAGCTTTCCAGAGACTGAGTATGTCAAGCAACATACTCTATAAACGAATGTATTGATGGCAATTAGAAACATGAGTCTTGCAAAGTGGGCTCCACAAATATCCAAGAGGATTTACTGAACTCTCATTTGATCAAAAGTATTTATAGCAGGTGGGCCTGGGTGGTTCAGTCAGTTAAGTATCTGACTTTGGCTCAGGTCATGATCTCTCATGGTTTGCAAGTTCGAGTCCTGCGTTGGGTGAGCCCCACTTCTCTCTCCACCCCCCCCGCCCTTGCTCACTGCACCCTCTCTTTACCTCAAAAAAGAAATGTATTTGTAGCAAGTGAAAATTAGAAAGAGATATACCAACCCTACTTGTGTTAACCCTAGTAGATTTTAACTAATAGATATGTTTATTGGAGTCTAATTTGGGGTCCTGAGTATTTGAACCATATCCATACATTGAAAAAAAAAAAAGCAATTCCCATAACTCTTACTGAGAAACAGAAGTCAGAAACAGAAAGAGAACTTTGTTTGAAGGCACTGTACCTGTCCTGCTTTAGTATGATCCTGGCAACCAGTGGCTGGAGAAATTTTATGCTTCATTTTATTGTAATCTTTCAAATAATGTGGAGATGATAAGCTATAAAAACAGTGCAACATGAATTAATGTTTAAAAGTCTGACATGAGCTATGATAATTTGGGAAGCAAGCACAAATATAAGGGAAAGAAAAATAATCTTAGCGATCTTTCTAGAGGATCTATATGTATTGAGGTTAAGAATCCATGGTTTGTGTCAAATAAACTGGGGTTTGAATCCCAGCTTTTTTGCTTACAAGTTGACTGGCATTAGGGAACCTGGGTCATCTTGCAAAAAATCTCAGTTACCAATGCTATGAAATGGGTATAAAATGTATTCATTCTACAAAATGTATTGTGCTTATTATATGCACTGTTTTAGGCATGGGAGATGCAGTAAAGAACAAAATATACAAAAAAAATAAGAAAAAGAAATCCTTGTCCTTATGGAATTAACATTCTGATAAAAACTGACAGCCAGCTGATAAACAAGTAAGTCAATTCAATAGTATATGTGATTGGGTGGCTCAGTCAGTTGAGCATCTGACTCTTGATTTCGGCTCAAGTTATAGTCTCAGGGTTGTGGGACTGAGCCCCACATCAGGCTCTGCTCTGAGTATTGGAGTCTGCTTATGATTCTCTCCCTATCTCTCTGCCTCTCCCCCACTCACACACACACTCTCTCTCTCAAAATAATAAACTTATTTAAAAAATAGAATGTGTGAAGGTGATAAATGCCCTACAATGCTGGAGGGATGGAGTATTGAACCATAAAACAGAATGCCCATGTAAGATGTACCAAGAAGGTGATATTTCAGTAAATAGCTGAAAGAAGGAGGGGTTAATAATAATCAAATATCTGATGCAAAAAGCATTCCAGGCAGAGTGAATGAGTACAAAGTCCTTGAGGTGGGAGTGTACCTGTGCTCAAAGTAGCCAGAGAAAGATGAGATAGCAGACAGAAAGTAGGAGAGAGATCAGAGACCAAACAGGCTCTTGGAGGCCATGGCCAAGGGCTCTGGCTTTTACCCTGGGTAAGAATGGAATCCATTGGAGGGTACAATGTCCAGTATTAACAAAACTATGGAGAAGACAGCAGTCCCTCATATTTCTGCTACTGGGAAGATAATTTGATATAACCTTCCTGAGAATAATTGGTAGCATGTATCAAAGGCATGAAAAATGGGCTCATCTCTTACCTCTAAAATTTTACCTTAAAGTTTTTATTCTATAGAATATTCAGGTGCATGCAGAGAATTATGTGTAGCTATATTGTCACAGTATGGTTTATAATATTAAAAAACTAAAAATAATCTAAATATCCAAAAGGAGATGAGTTAAACAAAAGGTTTAATTAATGAAATGATGTGCAATTATTTGTTCATGTTCTGGACATTCAAAGCCATGGGAAAATGTTAACCACTTATTGTTGAGTATAACAAAGTTTCATATGATATGATCTCAGTTGTACTTAAAATGTGTGTATATGTTTCAAATATAAATATATGTATAATGGGTGATTTTTTTGTATCTATTCCTTTCCCATTTTTCAAAATTTCTGTGATACACATTACACACACACACACACACACACACACACACACACACACACAAAACCAACCATTTTTTGGTCAACATCTATAGGAAGCCTCCACCAATAAGCCCTAACAATTAATTACTCCCTCCTCCTTGCAGCTCCTCTACTTTCTTTTGTTGTCTTTACCATGTGTACTACTTCTTTAGTGTCAGTCTCCCTAAGTGACTGTTTATATATCTTTTATATGTCTTACAGCTCTGTATCTTTGGTGTCTAAAGTAATGCCCAGCATACTGTGGTGCTCAGTGTCTGTTGGATTGAACCAAATTCCAAAGTACAAGACATTTAATTCACAATTATCTTTCATAACCATGAGATTATTCAAAACAAGCATGCCCAGGGTTTTGAACATGACTTTAGTACCACAGAGTGCATAAATCACACATATGATAGCTGATACATTGTGACACATTAACAAATTCAAATTTGCTAGCCCAGTGCAGTGTAAATAATCAATGCTCAATAGATAACTTGAGTATGGTTGACTAATTTGAGGTTTTAAAAAGTGTCCTACTTGGGGTGCCTGGGTGGCTCAGTCTGAGCATCTGACTCTTGATTTCAGCTCAGGTCATGATCTCACAGTTCCTGAGATCAAGCCCTGCTTGGGATTCTGTCTCCCTCTCTCTCTGCCCCTACCCCACTTGCTCTCTATCTCTCAAAAATTAGTAAAAGATAAACTTTAAAAAAAAGTGTGTTAATAAAAAAGAAAAAAAAGAAAATAGAAATCTTTTGAGGTGCCTGGGTGGCTCAGTCAGTTAAGCATCTGACTCTTGATCTTGGCTCAGGTTATGATCTCATGGTTTGTGAGTTCAAGCCCCACATCAGGCTCTGCACTGACAGTGTGGAGCCTGCTTGGAATTCTCTCTCTCCTCTCTCTGACTCTCCTTTGCTTGCTCTCTCTCTCTCTCTCTCTCTCTCTCAAAATAAACAAGTAAACTTAAAAAAAATGAAAATAGAAATCTTTTGACATAACATTGTTAGAAGACATGACCATAATGAATTGTAATACATTCATTCATTCAAAGAATGTTTATTGAATGCCAGCCATGTTTAGCAAAACTGCTTTCCAATTTGATCCAAATAATGAAACTATGTTATATCATAATATCCAAGCACTCAGAAAACAAGGGAAATTTTCCCAAATCCACAAGAGAGTTAGATGTTCTCTCCCCTGTGCTATTTTGTTTCCACCTCTGTCATAGTGTTTATCCTACTGAGTCATAATTTATCACTCTATGTATGCCTGGCTTTCCCACTAGATTATGAGCCCTGACTGAATCTATTATCCCAATCACCTAACAGGTAGAATGTACTCAAGGATACAGAATGAAGGAATGAATAAACACTCATTTAAATTCCCTGCATCAAGATATAACTCAAAAATATATTTAGTAACAGACACCAGATAAAATACCAATGCATTACCTTTCGCGGTTCACACTCTTACCACCACTAACATTCTGCTCCACCATGTTTGGAAAGCTGATGTTTGTCACTTTGAAAGGAGAGAGAGCATGTTTTTCTCGAAGTTTCTTGTGTGTTATGATCTCTGTAAAATGAATGAAACCAATTTTCCTTTCAACTTTAAATAGGTGGTTTTGTACTTAACTAATTTTTAAAACTCGTTATTTTACCCGGGAAAATTTATATATAAGATACATTTCTTATCTTAAATTATTGTCCCTTGCCCGAGTGTGATTCAAACAAATATTTTTTTGTATATTTATTACGTGCAAGACACTGGCTAGTCACTTTAGAAAATACAAGAGGCAAGTCTTTGCCCTTCAAGATCTTTCAAAAGATATACTGAAAGTTCTCAACTTAATAATGGTTTGACTTATGATTTGTGACTTTGGCTTTTGATGGTGTAAAGTGATGTGCATGCAGTACAAACTGCACTTTGAATTTTGAATTGTGATCTTTCCCTGGACTAGTGATATGTGACACAACATTCCCTTGGGGATGCTGGGCGGCCCAGCAAGCTGCAGCAGGCAGCCAGCCACAGTTAGGAGAGTAAACAAGCGATACACTTCCAGCTATTCTGTACCCATGCAACCAGTCTGTTTTTCACTTCCAGGAGTCAATAAGTTACATAAGATATTCAATACTTTATTATAAAATAGGCTTTGTGTTAGGTGATTTTGTCCAACTATAGGCTAATGTAGGCTAGATGACACATTTCAGACGGGCTAGCTATAATGTTCAGTAGGTTAGATGTATTAAACACATTGTCAGCTTATGATAGTTTCAACTTATAATGGGTTAACCTGAACATAACCCCATCGTTAAATTGGGGAAGATCTATAGTTGTAGAGAAAAATAAGATATAGACAAAAACCCCAAGAGCTCTCATCGTGGAGGTCTTATTACGTGCCTACAATGCTAAATCGCTTTGCATACATTGCATAAATAGCAACTCAGGACAATGATGAAAAACGTCTACATTCCAATTGATGGTGCTATCTTTAAGGGTCTGCCATGTTTAGAGATGAAAGAAGACACTTCAGAATCCAGTGATGAGAGAAGTGTTCATGGAGTCAGTGCAATGTAAAAATGATGCTAAGAGGTAAGTAGGATTGGGCTAGACTGTAAGAAAAGGAAGGACATTCTAGGCAAGAGAAAAAGAATGAACAAAAACATGAAGTCAGGGAAGGACAAGATGTGTTAGAAGGACATAAATAGACAATTTTGCTCAGAGAAGGAATCTACAGGAAACAGTGACAGATGAGGTTACAGACACAAAAGCATGTGAATATTAGGCTAACAGTTTACATGTAATCCTGTAGGCCACATGTTGCAAAAACAATATCCACAAGCCAATGTTTACCCACTGACATGGGTTTTTTTTTTTGGCTCTATCAGCATTTTTTGCTTCAACGTCAATTAGTGTGTTGCCTACAAAGCAATAATCTCCTAAAGGAAGTTTCCAAAGGGTGGCATGGCAACCCCTAAGGATCCCTAGGATCCTTTCTAAAAGTCTTTGAAGTCCTGGGATTTTCTTCATATGCTTCAACCAACACAAACATATCATAACAGATTAAATGAAGACACAGATATGAAAATCCAGCCACCTTATATTAAGCCAAGTATCAAAGATGCAAAACTTCCATTCTCCATTTTTCATAAAAATTATTATTTATGCTAACATGTCACCCTATCATGTTAAATGCAACCCACTTCATGCATTTACATTATCTGACTGGACCCTGTAGGCATATGAATTTTGACCTCTTTAAATAATGGGGAACCAGCAAAGAGATCATAGTCTAAAAGCCTGAGAGTCAAAAAGTGGTTAAGATGAGATACAAGATTCCAGGAATAGAAGATATATGTTAGAAAGAAGAATACAGTAATTATTCATGATTCTAACTTTATTTATTTTGAGCATAGAAGTCACTAAGCAATATGGCTGGGCTACCATCAATATGGTAGCAATATTGGCCTACCTCTGACACCTTCTTTGCTTGGATGGTCTTTTAATTTGCACTCCTCTTGTCCATTCATTTCATTTTCATCTTCCTCTACAATGGTCTCCATAGGTGGTTTTTTGTCCAACTTCTTGATCTCAATCCTAGAAACAAGCCACGATGTTTACTGCACTGGGCCTGAATAGGTGAATGTGTGAACTCTCAATCCTTAGAAGCAACCCAGCTAGCTATCTGGTTCTGAAATACACCCACTTCTCTCAAGGGGGCAAGTGCTTTGATTTACTGAGGCTCTCTTTCAGGCTAAGTTTGGGAGCCAACCAAGACCTTCCCTCTCAGTACTGAGGCCTCAAAAGCAGCTCTTGATAAGATAAATTGAGGGATTTAAGCTTTGGGTTTGGTCTCAGTTTGAACCCGGCTGTCTTTTCTAGTTCTGTAACCAGATGCATAGAGGTGACAGTGAAAGGTGGCTGTTGGATGACTTAAAGGCAAAGATTCACAGCCTGGTAGGCAGAGACCGAAATATGCCCAGAAATAACCGCTCCTCCCCTCCCTCTTTCTCCTCCCCACAGCTCCATCCTTTCCCCAGGCAAAAGTGAGGGACTTGCAAAAGCACAATGGGGGAATGGATGTGTTCAGCTGGTGTATGTAGTTGTAGGTTTTCTGTGGTCTCAAGTATGGAGTGCTGCATTAGAGGTGTAAGCAGGAGAGAGGGCAGTGGGGGAGGGGTGGTACTTCCAGTAAATTCAGGGACCAAACTTCACATGAATAAAACATCTACAACTATTTTGAGTATTTGAGTTCTCCGGTCCATCTCTAGGCTCTCTAGTTAACAGGAGCTTCCATCTCTGTTCTTGACCCATTGCAATTATTTCCCTCCTGGAATGCTTCAGCCAAAATATGTCCAAGGGGGCAGCCAAATTTGCCTTCCAAAATACAATCACAATAAAATTATTTTGAATCCATTGATTTATTTTTAATGAGTAAGGCAACATGGTACAATGGAAAGAATAGTGGAACAGTCAGGAGCCGTGGTTTTATTTCTAGCTTGGCCACTCAGTTGTTTGTCCATTTCATCCACAATATTAAGGGTCTAGACTAACTAATCTCTAATGTTTATTCTGACCCTCACACTGATTTTGAGGTATGTCATACAGTCCTTCCTAGAGGGGGTTGTTCCAAACCAACTAACACAGGAGGATGTCACAGATTTAAAAACCATGAGAAAATAATACTCTGGGAAGCTGGTTGTTATTCCCCAAACTTCCTCCACCTGAAAAGCGTAATAGTTAATGGCATAGCAATTAAGATTAAGAACATGATTAAGGGTACACAATGAGTGAGTGACAGCTAAACGGGGGGAAAAAAAACCAAGTCTCCTGACTCCTATTCCAGTGCTCTTTTTTAAAAAATTTTTTTAAATGTTTATTTATTTTTGAGAGAGAGAGACAGACCATGAGTAGGGCAAGGGCAGAGAGAGAGGGAGACACAGAATCCAAAGCAGGCTCCAGGTTCCATGCTGCAGCACAAAGCCCGATGCAGGGCTCAAACCCACAAACCACGAGATCATGACCTGAGCCAAAGTTGGACACTCAACTGACTGAGCCACCCAGGCGCCCCCTATTCCAGTGTTCTTAATACTGCACCATGTTGTTTCACTTATTAAAAGAAAAAAAAATTAAAATTACAATTTTGCACCTCTATAAAATGGATAAAATTAAATACACATCTAAAATAGCTAAAGTGAAAATTAAGTGCAATAATATTGAGAAAGTGCTTAATAGCATCTGACATCTACAGTAGTAAATATTCCATAGATGACAATTATTATTATTATTATTATTATTATTATCATCAGTATCATTATTATAATCATTGTCAGCAGCCACCAGTAAAACCCACTGCACTCTTGGGATAAAGTTGTTCCTTTATTCTACCTTATCTCTCTAACCACTTGAGTGGTAAGAATCAGAGCTCAACAGGTGAGCTAGACTGCAGAAAGAGAAAGCTAGTTCAGAGGAAATGATGGAAGGTAGAGGAAAGCCCAGAAGATGAGAAGAATTCACTAATATTGCAGGGACTAAAATTGATGGGAGGTAGTATCAGAGTTTCTAGGGAGCTAAGAGTAGTTTTAAAAATGAATAGTCTAGATGGACCTAGAGGGTATAATGTTAAATTAAATAAGCCAGACAGACAAAGATAAACACCATATCATTTCACTCATATGTGGAACTTAAGAAACAAGACAAATAACAAAAGAAAAGAAGAGTCAAACAAAAAAGCAGATTCTTAAATACAGAGAACAAACTGGTGGTTTCCAGAGGGGAGGTGGGTGAAGGGTGGGTGAAATAAAGGGGATTAAGAGTACATTTATCATGATAAGTATCAAGTAATGTATAGAGTTGTTGAATTATCATAAATAAAAATAGTCTAACTGGCCATTGCTTTCTAACTTAACTACGGAAAGTGTATGCAACAAATCCTTCTTTGCTGGAACACTGAAAGAGAGAGAACACTAAAAGGAGCATGAGCCAGAAAAGATGAGAAACACTACCCAATCACATTAATAAATCAACAAGGATTGCTGTGCCTGGAGGAACCTGTGGAACAAAACACTGACCTTGGAAATGCACACCCACACTTGGATTGCTTCTCTGAACTCTCTCTGCTGGACAACACGGAGTCCACAGTGCCAGGCCTCTGGAGGACAGAGAAAGAGAAAGGTTATGCTTGGGGCAGTGGTCTAGGACACATACAAATCAAAGCTATAGGCAGTCTCAGAGGCAAGGCTACCATGATACTCTCTATTGTTATTTCTTATTTATTTATTTATTTATTTATTTATTTATTTATTTATTTATATTTTTTTTAGTGCTTAAAGTCTAGAGCTTAAAATCCAAAGAGGAATTATCTCATTTATCACCCTGGATAGTCCCATACCAATTCCACTGATGCTGCCTTTTCTCAAACCATTTCCTCTTTGGAAATTACCTTCAGAGTTGATGGCTTCTTTTATACATCTTTAAGAGGAGAGCTGACTTATTTGAAACTATGAGGAAAATGAGCAAGGAAGCCAATTCCACTCTTGACCCAAATAATTCTAAGAGAAGGGTAAGAGAAGGGTAAGAGAAGGGCTTTGAAGTCACGTGGATTCATGTTCACATCCCCACACTGTTATGTAACCTTAAACCCTGAGTATGTGGGGATAACAGGATCTAATTCATAGAATTTTTATGAGGTACTGTATGTAAGTGGCTGGCACATAATAAACACTCAACAAATAGCAGCTATTATAACTATTATCACATTTTACAGTAATGACATTATTACATTATACTAGTATAGAAATCCAAAATTATTTTTGGAATGATATGGTTTACAAAAGGCTTTGAAGGGAATTTGCAAAAAGAAGTTTTAAATATGGTTCCAGCAAAAGCAGCATCATTGAAATAAACCTACAGCTTCCCAAGAGAACTACTCTGCAGAACAACACTCAGGTTTAAGTTATGGGACATTTGGGGGGAAAGAATCACTCTCACCACTTTATAGCAATTTCCCAAAATGTGATTTTTAAAAAAATTTTTTTTTTACATTTTATTTATTTTTGATAGAGAGAGACAGAGCACAAGTGGGGGAGGGGCAGAGAGAGAGGGAGACACAGAATCCGAAGCAGGCTCCAGGATCTCAGCTGTCAGCACAGAGCACGACGAGGGGCTCGAACTCACAAACCACAAAATCATGACCTGAGCCCAAGTCGGACACTTAACCAACTGAGCCACCCAGGCATCCCCCCAAAATGTGATTTTTGCTGTTAACAAGCCTTGGATTAACCAAAAGTTCCACGATTCATGATTCAGGCAGTTAAAGCAGACTTCTCAGATCCTTTAACATGCCAGTGTGTTTTGTGCTTCTGTCCAGGAGGGTGATATATGCAGCAGCCCTCCATCTGCTTTGGTCTCCAGATCCTTTTTTCATAGAATATCTCTCGGGATGACTACTTCTGGAAAATGCTCCTTCAAAGTTATGTCTTAGAGTGCAGCAGGCTGTCCTCTCTTATGACCATGTTATTAAAGCTACAAAGTTCTGTAGAATCCCTGAAGATTAGAGATGGGCCAGCACTTTGGCCTTGCTTCTGCTGTATTTTCATGGAAACGGGAGGGTGATAGCTGCGTGTTTCCACTTTACATACACAGGGTTAGTGCCTATCTTTAAAATCCTACATGAAGCCAGATTGTGCAGAAAACACCAAGAGCTTCATTATGCACAACTCTTAAATCCCCATCCCAGAGCTCCATGAAAGAGGAAATTAGAGAGTAGAGAGTAGAATTAGACCGTATTTATAGACTTTCATTTTATAGCCTTTCACTTAAAAATCAGGCTTTTGCTCTATAGGACCCAGGATTTTATAACATTCTATGATAATATAATTCATTTGTACCAATTTTCTTCATTCTTAAGGCACACTAAGCATTCAGTTAGTCCTGGTGATTAACTGTTTCACTACCTCCTTAAACTCTGCTATGTCCAACTTAGCATGAAGGTCATACCAGCTACTGAATAGTTAATAATGATGGGGTCAATTGTGAAATTTCTTCCACAGTATGGCAAATTAAAAGCTAAAGATACATTTCCATGACTCGATTTATTGTAGTCATTAAAATAAAATACCATAAGGACACCTAGGTGGCTCAGTCGGTTAAGCATCTAACTCTTGATCTTGTCTCACAGTTAATGAGATCAAACCCTACCCCGGGCTCCATGCTGAGCATGGAGTCTGCTTGGGATTCTCTCTCTCATGGTCTCTGCCCCTCCGTTGTTTGTGCACTCTAAATAAATAAATAAATAAATAAATAAATAAATAAATAAATGCTACAACCAGCCAAAAAAAAAAAAAAAAGAGCCATTAGGAAGTCTGGTTCTACCACTTATTAGCACTCTGATTTCAGGCTTCCCACATAATCTCTCTGAACCTCCATTTTTCTCATTTGTAAAATCAGGATGATAATAATGCCAGTTTTATAATGTTTTCCAACTCAAATGAAATAATAGATATGGAAGAATTTTTAAACACTATATGGTACTATAAAGTATTCAGAATTATGAACGCTTTTATTACTATTTATATTTTTCAGTTGGCATTGACTCGAAACTTAAAGTTTCTTTGCCCTTCTAACCTTTTTGTTAAAGAGTTAACCATCTATAAAAAAGCATTTTTTTGCACTTGGGGTAAGTGCCATTTAAAATACATCAACCCAGGGCGCCTGGGTGGCTCAGTTGGTTAAGTGTCTGACTCTTGATTTCAACTCAGGTTACGATCGCATAGTTCCTGAGATTGAGCCCCACATCAGGCTGCATGCTGACAGTGTGGAGCCTACTTGGGATTTTCTCTCGCCCTCTCTCTCTGTCCCCCCAACTTGCTTGCCCACGCTCTCTCTCTCAAAATAAATAAACATTTAAAAAAAATAATAAATAAAATGTCAACCTGAATTTTTCTTAATAATGACACACAGGTAATTCAAAGTTTTGATTGGGAGAGGGGTGTGGAGAAGGAAAACATTAACTTACATTTGTGAGGGCTTCAGCCAAAGCCCCAGTTCCATCCATTTTACAAAGGAAATCCTTATAAAATCTCATCTTCACTTTGCCGCCTTTAATCATGAGGATCCCGATTCCTTTGAAAGTAAACTCCACACTTGGTTTGATGGAAATGGATCGTGATAAAAAAAGCAAAGTTTCTTTCACACAGCTTTCCACTGTATCCCTGCTAAATGGACCCTGCAGGGATATCGTGACAAAATTAAGTGGAATAACTGGAATATCACCTAGAGGAGAAAGACAGGGTGGGAGAAAGGAAGTGTAAATTACAACAAGGTCATGTCATATACACTCACAAATAATTATCTGATTCTTAATACTCAAAAATAGAATTGTCCATGTTAAGTCCTTAGTTGTACCCTAACAGTAGACAGTAATCAGTACAATTTTCCTTAAAAGTATATATTTTGCTCACAATAAGAACAATTAGATTTCTAAGCAAATTCCAGACAAGCTTTTGATTTTCCCTTGGAGACAATGTAATAACTAACTGCATTTCTTCATCAGAGGGTTTTCTGAAGTTTTCAGCCCTCTTATCTCTCAGGACATACTGTAGCAATACACTTGTCTGTCTCCTCCAATTATCACATCATTTTTAAATGTTTATAAATATCCATAAATGTCAAGTGTTTTGAAAAGATAGTTCAGTAGATGTTACCTTCAAATGAAAGTGTCTTATCGGAGGGTATCAGACTGGATAACTTGCTTTTTCTCCCTAATGAATCCCTAAATGACATTGCAAAGGAATATGGTGTATCTAGCATAAAAATAAGATAGGGTCTATTCCACAAGAACAGATCACCAGTCAAAAAAGGGGATAAATAACAAAGGCGATCAAGATAATAAATCCGAAAAGAGGCAGCAACAAGATCCACTAATAGAGGAACAGGATAGAAAGAAGAACATTCTAAACATTCATTGAGCAAGCATTAATTTATAGCTTTCCAAGTGCCCAATGGTGCTGGATGATGAAGATTAATATCTGCAAAACACAAGCTTCCCTATATCAGCCATGGTCTTCTGTACAATTTGATGGTGATTCTATACCACCTCCCTCCATTTTTTTAATGAAGTTCTTAAAAGAAAATGCTATATTGCCTGCCTATGGATTGTTCCCTCCCATTTATCCAATGTCTCTCTTCAATCTGTCTTCTAGCCCACTTACTTCAGTAGGGACACTATCATCTCATAATGGACAAGCCAATGGATACATTGCAAATCTTAATCTCATGACCTCTCTGTAACCTCCATTGACCATGCCCTCTCTATGCTCTTGTATCCATGGCACCACTCTTGGTTCTCCAATTTCCTCTTTTTTGGTCTCCTTTGCTGATTTCCTTCCTCATCTACTTCTGATAAGATGGTGTTTTGTTGTGCTGTTTTCTGTTGTTGTTGTTTTAAAACAAGACTTTGTCCTTGTCTGTCTCCTTCTCTTACTTTATATCTTCTCCTAGGTAAATTTTTCCAAATCCTGACCTCTAGTCTCCATCCCTCACCTGAGCTCTGGAACTACCTCCACCTACGTATCCCTACAGGAATTTCAAATTTAACATGTCCAAAGGCTAACTCATTACTTTATCTACCACCCCAACCTGCCTTCCCCCTTGCTTCCCTAAGGTGTTAATGACAAAAACGTACATCTATTTTCCAATAAATCGGAGTCATGCTATGTACCTTCCTTCTTCTTGCTACCCACCAGTCTCAACTGGCAGCCAAATCCCATCAGTTCTCCATAGGAAATATCTCACAAATAGATTCCTTCATCTTCCTCCTGATTGCCACTGCAATCAGGCTCCTACCATATTTCATCAAACTGCTATAATTAAAAGAACTATCCTCCTAAATTAAAAACTGGACTAGTACATACAGTTCCTTGCTCAAAAACTTTCAATGGCTCCCCACTGCCTATAGGATGAATCCCAAAGTCCTTATCATACTGCCTATAGCCCCTTACAACTTAGTTGCTTCCAACCACTTTTGTCTTAATTCCCTCCAATTGCCTCCACAATCATATGCCTTGGCCACAGAGAAATACCTTATTCTTATTCTTGAATTATTCTCATTGTTCCTGAAATATCTCCCACAGCTTCTATGCCAGCAAAGCCCTATCATTCTTTAAGACCTCCTGGTATATGTCATCTTCCTAAGCCTCCCTGAGCAAAGTTAAGCATGCTCTCCTCTGGGCTCCCCTACATTCAATCTAGTTCTGACCAATGCTGCTTTCACAGCATTTAATCAGGTTGCAATATTTGCTTATATATTTATCTCCCATGCTAAATTTTGAGCTCTTCAAAGCAAGGACCATGTCTTGATAATCTTTAAGAACCAATGTATAATGTTTAATTAATTACCTACTTAATTAATGATGAAGACCCATAACCCCAAAGCTAAACTAGAGACAGAATTGTTCTTGTGAATTAATTCAATCATATATATTTAATTCTGAAATTTCTTCAGCCTTGTAAAAAAATTAATTATAGATCTAAGCTACTTTTTTTGGACTATACTATGAGATCCAAGATGTTTTTGTTAAAAAAAAACAAGTTGGCTTTATTTTCACTTTAATTGGTAGGTTTTTGATGAATTGGGGTATTCTATGCCTTCTGTCATAAAATTCTAGGTAAAGATGGCTGAAAAGTCCATCAAATCTACCATAAAGATCATATGCATAATGAATTCTAAGTATAACTTGTTGGTATTTGGTTTCCCAATATTTCATTTTTTGGTGGTAAGTTACGCTGAAAATTAACTTTCAGGGAAGTTACCATAAAGGCCAGTTTTAGCCTTTTCACCTGCTGACATTTGGGGTGGACTGCTTCTATCCACGTAGGAGTGCAATGCAAGAGGGGATGATAAGGAAGGTTAAAATGAATACAGCCCAGAAATCAGGAAGGACGTCCCCAAAGGCCTCTAAGTAACCAGGGGAGGTGTCACCAAGTCTACACACCAAAGCTGGAAGGTAAGTAAGCATCCTCTGTCAGGCACCATGTCCCTTTAGCTTATCACTATATCTCAAGTGCCTGGAACAAGGCCTAACACATAGTTGGCTCTCAGTAAATATTTGTGGAAAGAGGGAAGAAAGGAAGGGAGGCAGAAGGAAGGGAAGGGGAAGGAGGAAGGGAGAAAACAAGGGAGGAAGATTTTAGGGTGTGAGAGGTATATAAGGTATTCATTAAGTCTTTATGGAATCATTAGCCTCACTTCTAAGTTTTAATAATGTACATTATATATGATAGAACACAGTTAGTGATCTTTTTAATAGCTAATATGGACTGTAATTCTAATTACAGTCCCTAATTAACTTTTTCTCTATAACCACTTTTAATTTCTGAGGGTCTAAAAAAATGAACAAAGGCTGTATAACTCTGTAATGTGGCATGTAAATGTGCCTTGATATCACATCAAGTCTTCCCATGCCTGCCTCTTAAGCTACTGAGGTTTAAAATGTCCTGCAGGAAGACTGTCTATCATTTCCCACCTTGGCCCTTCCCTCTTCCAAAGGTACCAGGTGAAAAGTGAGCTGAAATCACAAACTGATAAAGCAGCAACTGAACAAACTTTGCCCTTCCATTTTCATTCCCAGGCCAGTAACTTTCTGAGAATGTCTTAAATATTGAAAAGATTTACCAGGAATGTATGTTTTGTTTTGTTTGAGTTCATGGATCCGTACTAACTTCTCTGCCATGATAAATATGGGTCTCTGAATCAGAATAAACTTGTTGTTTCCCACGTCAATTTTTTGTCTCGTGAAAGTAAAAGTTCCAAGCCCTGGAATCTGAACACCCTGAAAGAAAAAGGAAGGGGGAAAAAAAGAGCAACAATCAGAAATCACTGAAGAGGTAAGGAAAAATAACCCTTAGTACCGCTATTCAAAAAAACCCATGAAAACAATTAAGCCTTAAATATTCAATGATTTCTAAACTCTCTTCCAGCTATAGTATGTCATGATTCTAAGTTCTCATGTAAGTATAAAATGTAATATATTGATCTACAATGCTTCTGACATCAGATCCTGCATCTCGATTACCATTCAAAGGCTGTGAGGACTAAGATAACTTGTATGGATGCCATTGCTACTTTTAATCTATATTTAAGATTCCTCTTATCCTAAATCGTGGGAAATTCTGAATTTTAATCATTTACCATTAGAAAGAAGGAATTTAAAAAGCTGTAAGAATCTCTGCTTTCTCATTCCTTCTTTTAGGTTTTGTCTCTCACTTAAAACCAGACAATCCAGCATCCAAGGCATCTGCTGCAGTGTAGTGATCTTGGCTGAGGGGTAGAAGCCAATGCTTTTGGCTCTCAAACTAGGCCTCTGTCTCCCTGGAAATATCACACCTCAAGGGTTACAAACTCAAATGCCTACAGGCACCACCCACGAAAGAACGCAAGGGAATGAAGGTAGCCAGCCAGAGAGTGCAGTGGCTAGAAAGTACAAACCCCATCCAAAGGGAAGAGCTCATTGTTGGCTCCAGCCAAGTGTCATCATGCAGGAATGGAAAACTGGTGTTGTTAAATCTGCTGATTTTTCAAGAAAAGAGAAACAAGTCCAAAACTTTATATAAACTCTCCAAATTTTAGGTTGGTGATGACTACTTCAAATTATCAGACCAAACAAGATAAGTTTGAAGGACGAATTCAGCCCATGGGTTGTCATAATGGGACCTGTGAGTAGGATATAAAAATTTCACAATTTCCCAGCTCCCTCCCAACTCCCCAAATCTCTGTCCAGTTCCATGGCATCCAAACTGAAGTCTGGGCAAAGTTTCTCATTTTTGGCAAGATGAGTTCAATCCCAGATTGTCTTCTTGTATTTCACTTAAAACCCATTCCCTGCAAAGAGGCATGGCAGGAAGCATTACATCCTTCTATAGCAATGCCAGAAACTATCAGGTCACAGATCAACAGAATTCATCTAGTTCCTCTATATACATCCAGACTGGTCAGTGATCTGCTTGGTATCACTAGAGAGAACTTTTACAAATTCATTACCTAAGAATAAAATCCATGTTTGTTAAATCTACTATCTGTAAGTCATAGTGTGAGCATCATAAAATCACAGGACTGAAAGTCAAATTGAATAGCTCTAAAATCTGTTATCTTGCTCCCAGCAAAATTATACAAGACCAAGGAAGAAAGATCCTTTGGACTCTTGCATTAAACTTAAAGTATAAATCTTGCCTTTTGTAGGGATAGCTGTTGTTGCACAAATTCTGACACATTCCCCCAGATAGCAGAGACTTCTGAAATTCAAAGGAAATAAAAAATAATTGATGTAAGCACTCATGTGATAGTATCTAGTGCTAATAAATAAAAAAGTAAATGTGAACTGCAGAATCAAACAATAGTAATTCCTAATTAATTTAGAATTAAGAAAATAAGTTCATTCCCAAAAGTTAATTTTCCTAGTAACTAAAGCTTACCATTTTACATTCCAAAAATGTGCTTAAAAATAACAATAACAATAAATTTTTAAATACAGTCTTTCTAGGATAAAGAGAACTCTGTCGCACATTTCCTTTTATTCTTTATAGAAGTGGGACAGAGTTCCTTTTATCCTATAAATAGAGTTAATCAAGTATAATCTAGTCTTTTTTTTTTTTAGTTCTTTAGATTCTAGTTAGTTAACATAAAGTGTAATATTAGTCTCTGTTGTATAATTTAGTGACTCAACACTTCCATACAACACCTGATGCTCATTACAACTGAGCTCCTTAATCTCTATCACCTATTTAACCCTACCCCTTTTTTCTTAATGACCAATTCAAAAAGTATTTATTGAGTGTCTACTCTGTGCCCTCTGAAACATAAAACTTTATTCTTTTTTATTTTATTTTATTTAATGTTTATATATTTTTGAGAGAGAGAGAGAGAGAGAGAGAGACAGAGCATGAGCAGGGGAGGGGCAGAGAGAGGGGGAGACACAGAATCCAAAGCAGGCTCCAGGCTCTGAGCTGTCAGCACAGAGTCTAACATGGCACTTAAACTCTGGAACCAAACTATGAGATCATGACCTGAGCCAAAGTCAGACACTCAATCAACTGAGCCACCCAGGCCCCATATTTTATTTTAAATGTTTATTTATTTTGAGAGAGAGCACACATGTGAGTGGGGGAGGGGCAGATGATGGGCAGTGGAGGGGGAGAGAGAGAGAGAGAGAGAGAGAGAGAGAGAGAGAGAGAGAGAATCCCAAGCAGGCTCCACATTCAGCATGTAGCCTGACACAGGGCTCAATCCCACAACCAGTCACAGACTGACCTGAAACCAAGAGTGGGTTGCCCAACCAACTGAGCCACCCAGACACCCCTAAACCTTCATTCTTATGACATTCTTTAACACAAAAGTAAAGCCAAGCACCATTAAGGCATAAAAGGCTGCTGTCTGGGCATTAGGTGTCTCTGTACTTCTTTTATTGCTTAATTCTTTGTTGGGGGCGGTGGGGGAGTGGTCTTTATAGAGATTGTGTGTGTGTGTGTGTGTGTGTGTATCATCTTTCTCCACAACTCTGCCCAGATGATAACTCCATGACAGCAGAGACCTAAGTTGCTTTGTGCACTGAATCTTTGTGTACTATCAACCTTGAGTAGCATGTAGTAGTCTTTGATATTCTTTAAATGCCTTAGCCCATATAACATTATTACTAAACCCATAAAACAATATATTCTTTTTAAATTGAGATTCAGTTTGGCACATAATAATAGTGTCAGGTATACAACATAATGATTTTATATTTGTATATATTGCAAAATGATCACCATATTTTTGCTTAAATCTTGACTTGCTTTTCATTCTCATTTGTTACTGTTAGACTACCAGCTGTCACGTCTCTCTACTGCTAGTGCTCTGCAGACCTGATCCTAATTTACTGCTTCTGATCTGCTTTGTTTTTGCTTTCAACAAATATACTAATATTATATCTAAAGTAATATTTTTAAAGTTTATTTATTTTGAAAGAGAGAGAGGCAGAGAGAGAGAATCCCAAGCAGGCTCCACACTGTCAGTGCAGAGCCCAACACAGGGCTTGATCTCACAAACTGTGAGATCATGACCTGAGCTGAGATCAAGAGTTGGTCACTTAACCAAGTGAGCCACCCAGGCGGCCCTAAAATAATAATTCTTGACAACAGACCTTTGGGTAGGGACCGAAGGGGCTTAATTTGAATCAGTGCATAGACTTCTTACTATCTGTTTTGAATGATCAGAGAGGGGTCTTCTATGTTTTTCTTGTTCTGAGCTGTTTTCCAAAAAGGAACTGTGGTAGAAAAATAAGTAGTTGCCAATAACTAGGGTTAAATACATGATATGAAGGGATACTCTAGGTATAACTAATATTTAGAAGTACTGAAAATTAAGTCTGTGTTGACATCTCCACTCCAAACCTAATTATGTGTATTAAAGATACTTTCCAATGAATTCTGTGCAAATCCAGAGTGTTATGTTTTAGTTTTCAGAATAAAAGATCAATAACAGGGTGCTTAGGTGGCTCAGTCAGTTAAGCATTCGACTCTTGATCTCAGCTCAGGTCTTGATCTCAGGGTCATGAGTTCAAGCCTCACCTTGGGCTTCCAGTGTGGAGCCTACTTTAAAAAAGAAAAAATCAAGAACAGTGACATTTACCAGGTTGCCACTTTGGGATATGGATGCAGTTGGTGGCAAAAGACGTTCTTTCCCCACTTTGGAAATTGCTTGATTTATTGGTATAACTTTTATTTCTAATGGTTTAAACTACTACCTAAAGCAGGGAAATTGTACTTTTAATTACAGCATGTCACGGTTATAAATATTTTTATTACTATGCCATGGGAGGAGTAGTTTGAGCAATGAGAAGTAGCAGTGAATGATTCTCATGGGTATCTGGGAACAAGTTGGGTGGTGGAAATTCACTCACCCACCAAGGAAACTAGGGCTACATGCTACAGTGAGCCAGGTGAAAAGATCCTACCCTTCACTCTAAATCACAGATACACAGTTTATTATAACCAAGTCTTTCCTCTACTCTGGTCCATCCTACTGTATTCCCCATTCCTCTCCACCACCATAGACAAAAGAATTCTACTTCTGGCTGCTAAGAACTAAGAAGGTCTTTCAACCAATACCAATTATATACTGAATTAAATTTTTCATCATGAACAAAAATGTCATTAATTTGCTAATAATACAGAATCTCCATATCCAGATTTACATGGAGACCTTTCAAAACCATGAAGTCAAAACTGTTAAGTCTTTTACCCAGGCTCACAATATGCAGCTCAAATTTCAGGAAAACAATCTATACCAAGTGGAAATGATTTAATTAGAGCCAGGAGAAACTATATAGCTTGCAACCAAACCCTAATGAAAAGACTTGACTGAGCCTAGCTGGAAATTTGAGGATCATCTTTCTTCATTTGAATGATATATTCAAGACTGCCATGTTGTTTTATTCTATAGAATCTAATGGGCAAAATTATATAAAAGCAGGGTTTATTATTCTAAACTGAGATTTGCTATTTTTTTAATGTTTATTTTTGAGAGAGACAGAGCAAAAGCAGGGGAGGAGCAGAGAGAGAGGAAGACACAGGATCCAAAGCAAGTTCCAAGCTCTGAGCTGTCAGCACAGAACTGATGTGGGGCTCGAACCTATGAACTGCAAGATCATGACCTGAGCTGAAGTTGGACGCTTAACCAACTGAGCCACCCAGGCACCCTGAGAGATTTGCTGTTTCTTACTGAAGAAAAAAGAAAATATGCACATCATTCCCTTTGGGAAGTTGTAGGTTCCTGCATTTCAATTGGAATAGATTTGAAAATTTTACAGACAATGATTTTTAACTTTGATTTTTTCTGACATCCCAAAGTCAGAGAGGATATCACTGAATTGTAAAACAAAAAGAATTTTAATCCAGTCTAAAAAGCGAATTAAAGATATGCTACTTTTATGTTTTAGAGAAAACTGGAGTTATTATTCATTTTAATCAAATATTGAAATACCTAGAATCATTATTATAAAGAAATAATCCCCAGACATACCTTCTATACTCAGTTCAACCATCATTTGACTTCAAATTCTAAACATTTTATGCATTCAAACCATATTTTCAAACACAGTGCCAGGTAGCAAGAATGCTACATTTTATATATGATTATTAGAAAGAAGTGTCCATTATGTAAATTGTAGAATAATATATGCTTGAAATAAATACTAATACCAAATATAAGAGATAAGCTCCCTTCACTTTATTAGACATCTTCTTTTTAAAAACAACACACACACATTTTTTAAAATGTTTATTTATTTTTGAGAGAGAGCATGAGTAGGGAGGGGCAGAGAGAGAGGGAGGCAGAGAATCCCAAGTAGGCTCCCCGCTGCCAGCACAGAGCCCAGTGTGGGCTCAAACTCATGAACCATGAGATCATGACCTGAGCCAAAATCAAAAGTCGGACGCTTAGCCAACTGAGCAACCCAGGTGCCCCATAAGACATCTTTTAAAATTAAAATACTGGCATACAAAACAAAAAATTCAAGAGTGATTTGAACAAAGAAACATATTCCCAGAGCATAGGAGCATAGTTCAGTGGAAAGATCAGTGTGTTGCACTGAAGACATGCAGACTTCCTGCCTCTGCAGATTGCTAGCTATGTGGTCTTCAATAGTTTTGCCCGGTCACATCCACAAAACGATGACGGGACCTTCTAAGTACTATAACTACATAATACTAAACTTTGGAGAAACATATGAAAGCCACAGGACTTAATACATACAATGATGAAAAGTTAATTTATGGGCTTTACTGAGATTAGAAGTTTATCCTCATCTCCTTTACAAGGGATCATTTGTGAACATTAATAAGTAGTCACTTATTAGTTAATAGTGATTTTAATAATGACTTTAATAATGATAACATTAATAATGACTTCTGTTTCTGTCATTCAACCAGTAAAGCTCTTGCTGAGGTCACCAAAAATCTCATCAGTAAACTCAATAGATATGTTTAGCTTTCACCTCGCTGACCCTTTAGTCATATCTAACAGTGGTGACCACTCTCTCCTCCTTTAAGCACCTCTCTTATGGGCTTTTGTGACACTCCTCTCTCCTGGATTTTCTTCCTACCTCTCTAGCCACTTCTTCTCATTTTCCTCAACTCAGCCATTAAATGTTGGGATTTCCAAAGATATAGCCCTAGGCCTTCATTTTTTACTCCATATTCTGCTGCAGCCGTTACATCTGTGCCCAGGACTTTAATGACCACCAATATGCTGATGACTTCCACGTGTTTGTTTAGATCCCAGAAACCCTCCCCATTTTAAGGTTCTTGACCTGTGTATCCAACTGCCTATTTGGATATCTCACAGAGACACTTCACTTGCTCAAAATCAGGATCTTCTTTCCCTTAAATCTTGCCTTGTATCCAGGGATTCGATCTCAATGACTGCCACCTTCATCTATTCAGTTATATAAGCCAGGAACTCAGAACTCATCCTTGCGACTTCCTTTCTCTCTCACCCTCCATGCCCAGCCCACCACCACAATCTCTAAATAGCCTTTCAGTCTGTCTACATCTCTCCATTTTTACTGCTACCAATTTAGACCAAGCTACCATTCAGTCTCATTTAAGTTACTGTTATAGGTGTTCTTGACCCTCTAATTCATTCCCCACTTTGCAACCAGAGCAATCTTTTCAAAAAGATTGAACACAATCTTTTTGAACACAAACGTGATCATGTCATTCAACTCCTCCTTTATCTCCATGCTAGAACACTTAGTGGCTTTCCACAGGCTTAAAATCAAGGCCACTATCCTTAATATGATTTACAAAGCCCTGATCACCCGACTCCTCCCTTTCTGTCCAGTCTCCTTCAGAACACTCCGGCTTCTGCACTTACAGAGCAGCCGTATTGACTCTCTTTCAATTCCTCGGTCACACCATGCTGTCTCTCATCAATGTGCTCTTGTTATTCCCTCTGCCAAGAACTCTGTCACCTCCCCTCCACTCCCTATTCCACTGATCCATTTCACCTATTTAACTGCAACTCATTCTTCACATCTCAGCTCACGTCTTCTTTTCTTCAACAAATCTTGACACACATTCCCATCCTCAACCACAGTAAAAGTTCCCAGTGTACCATGCACCTCCTCCTCGGTAGCACTTACTAATTGAAATTATTATTTATTTCTGTGATTATTTGGTTAATGTATATCTCTTCCCCACTAGACTATGTAAATTCCAAGGTTTTTGCTCATCGTCAGTTCTCTAGTGTCTAACACAGTAGGTTCTCAAAATTACTTGAATGAATAAATTATATGTAAATTTGTAAATAAGGCAAATATTTTTAATCCATAAAACCATTATACTTAATGCTTCTTTTATAATTATTTTAACAGGAAAAAGTAAGAGTGATGCAGGGGAAAGAAACGAGGCATCTACTCCTATTTATTTTGTCTTCTTAAGTCATTTGGTTAAAGTGTAGGCAACGTCCCTAGGTCACAATGACTTGATAGTAATAATAGTTTCCATTTCTGGAGCACCTTTCTTCCCAAGGGTTCCCAATGCTTACAAACAGATCTCGGTGTCACTCTAGAGTGACTCTTCTAAGAAACTACGCTTTTGATCAAGCCTAGTAAGTTTCTATGAGAAGCTGTCAGGTCTTCTTGCAAACACCCAGTTCCTTTTATGACCATCTCACTTTCTTAACACAACCCCAAAATATCAGGGGCAACAAAAGTAGCCATGTCGTTGCATGAAGTCTGAGAAGGACCCATTTGGAGTGGTTGTTTTTAGCTAACATTTAATGAGCACTTATTTTGTGCTAGTCCCCAGGCTAACACATTATCACTTTTAATCAAAATCCTCAGCTGGCCCCTTTCCCTCATTAACACGATCAATAAAGGAACTCTATGGGCATCCAATGGGAGCCTGCTGTGATTACTAGCTGGTTGCCAAGATAACCTGGCCACTCAGGGGATGGGGAAGGAGGTTTTCTGCCTGCCCCCAAGCAGGTGAAGATTCAGCCCCCAGAGCCCTCGCCTCACTTCACTTACCCTCCTGGCTCAGCGACCGAAGAGTACGAAGAGTACGCAGCACCGGCTTGCTCTGGTCCCGCAAGGAAGGGACGATGGTGTCCAATATGTTGGTATTCATTTGGTTCGGTGCTGAGTCCTTGACCGGTCTCTTTTCTTTCTTCATTTGAAATCTGTACAAAAGTGACTTTCCTACCCTCAAAGCCCCTCTCTTCAGAGCTTTGGATGTACCTTAAAAATAAAAACTACCAAATATCGATTTGCGTTTTTCTAACACCTCCTTTCTCGCCGTCCCTTCCCACCCCGTGCTGGCTCTCTCTGAGTGGCTCCCACCCCAGGAACCCCAAGAGCTGGATTGCACCAGTATGCAAAAATCCAAGCGCTCAGGGCCACCGAGTGAGAGCGTGCGCGGAGCCAAGAGCAAGAAAACGGGACTGAGGAAAGGTAGGCCAGCCTCAGGGAGGCCGTGGTGCGTTGCTAGGACGCAACAAAGGCTTGCTGCGTCGCTAGGGTGTCAAAGCAAGGCCTTGGCCCCGCCTCCTATGTTGGGTAGAGCCCTACGTGGACAATGGGATTCTGGAGGGGCAAACAGCGAGGCTGGGGAGTAACTTTTTTAACTTTGTCTTTTCCTTCCCCTCTTACCCTGGGCAGCGAAGAGAATTGATCGCTTTTGTAACCACCTTGGACCAATTGGAGAAAACCTTTTAACCCTAGAAACGGACATTTGAGTCTCCGGATAAGTTTGACTTTGAGTCGGAATTTCTTTCTCGTCTTTGGTTTCTCCTGGACGCCCCTCCTAGAAAATGGAGAGCCGGAGGACTAGGGAGAGAAAAGAACTAGCAAGAGCTGATGTTTTGTAATTACAGTGATTTTTTATTCCCTATACACGGCATGAGTGTCATCCTGCAGAATTGTTTTAATACCCTCCCCTCTGCTAATAATTACCCCAAAGCGAACACACATGTAAACTCCACCCAGGTCAAGAAATAGAATCTTGTATCCATCACTTACTACTCACTTAATATTAGGCAAGTTACCCTACCCGCCCTGAGATTCTCTGTGGAAACTGAGAGTTAATAAAACAAAAGTGACACAAAGAATTTCACCAAAGTGTGTTCTGTAGAATACTAACTACTTATGGCATAATTAACAAGTGGAAAAAAGAAGGGAGGAGAAAGAAGAAAGAAAGAAAGAAAGAAAGAAAGAAAGAAAGAAAGAAAGAAAGAAAAAGAAAGAGGGGGAAGGAGGGAGGGAGAAAGAGAAAAAGAGGAAGGAAGGAAGGAAGGAAGGAAGGAAGGAAGGAAGGAAGGAAAGAAAGGAAGGGGGAAGTGGGGGGAGAGAGGGAAGGAAGGAAGGAAGGAAGGATGGAAAGAGAAAGAAGAAAGGAAAGAGAAAGAGGGGGAGGGAGGGAGAGAGAAAGAAAAAGAGGAAGGAGAAAAAGAAAGAAAGAAAGAAAGAAAGACAAAAGAAAGAGAAAGGGGGAGGGAGGGAGAGAGAAAGAGAAAAAGAGGAAGGAAGGAAGGAAACAAAAAAAAGAAAAGAAGGAAGGAAGCTGAGACAGGGAAAGAGGAAGACAGGAAGGGAGGGAGGAACAAAGAAAAGGAAGGAAGGGGAAAAAGGAAGGGGGAGGGAGGGAAGAGAGAAAGAAAGAAAGAAAGAAAAAGAAAGAAAGAAAGAAAGAAAGAAAGAAAGAAAGGAAGGAAGGAGAGGAAAGGAAAGAAGGAGGGTGGGAAGGAAGAAAGGAAGGACAGGGGCACTATCAGCACTGAAATGCCTCATTCTCCCTCCAGGCATTATTCCAGAAGATACTATAAATCTGTTTTGCCTGTGTTTGAACTTTCAGAATTTATATAGTATGTGTTATTTTGTGTGTGGCTCTGTCACTCAACATTATGTTTGTGAGATTTCTCCATGGTTTCTGTACTAGCAATTTGTTCATTTTCATTGTTGCATATGTATGAATATGGCACAATTTGTTGATCCATTCTGCTGTTGAGGGAATATGTGAGTTATTTCCATTTGGGGCTATTAGGAATAATGTTGCTGCAAACATTCTTGAACAAAACTTCTGATGCACATACATATTCATTTATGATGTGTATATATAACTAAGAGTAGATTACTGGGTCATGGGAAATGCAGATTTTAACACATAATGCCCATCAGATTTCCAAAGTGACTGACTCTTGCAATGGTAGTGGGGAGGAGAAATTTCTGGCATTTACTATGAACAGAGACCAGGGGTCCCTGATGGTCCGCAGTGTATAGGACAGTCCTGTACAGTGAAGACGGTTCCACATTCTGCACTGTGTTTGAATATCTCATCAGATTTCCATGTAAGGAAAAAAAGACTATTTATGAACCTAGAAAAAAATCCACTTTGCATGTAAATACAAAGAAGTTTCTGCTTAATTTCACTATCACTTAATTTCCTAGAAATTCAAAATCCAAGTAAACTGGGGAAAAATTACACCTTTTTTTTTTCAGGATTTAAGGAGAATTCTTCACTATTTAGGAAAACTGTAATCATCACATCAATGTGGATGGTAGCTGAGTAGCCAACACATCTCAACCAGGCTGCGTTTGTAGCTGCAGCATTCATAGTGATTCTTTCTGTTGGTATAAGCATGTGGTAACTTCCTCTGCCTTCCAGTATAGTCATGCCTGGACATATATGCCAAAATACATATTATTTTACTATACATTACTTACATTATGCAAGAATTCTGACTTCATATTCATTTTTAAATGGTTGGAGTAAATAAGCTGTGCTATCCATAAACCTCGTTTCAAGATGGTAACAAGGCATTCAGATAAAATACTTGTTATGAAAGAGAACCATTGTGTCTAATAAGACTGAGAACTTCTGTGCTAGAAAATGACAAACTCCATAACTCAGCCTTTCTCTCTCTACCTTAAGAACTAGGTTTGGGGCCTTTCATAAGCTAATTTCTTGGGGAAATAATTTCCTCCCACTCTCTCTTTTACACCTGCCTTTTGCCCTTGGTCTATGATGGTGTTTAGACTTCAAGCACTTGTCTTTGCAGAATAAGCTGTCTCAAATCCTTCGGGGAAATAAGCAGGGAATATTGTTGAATGGATCAGCAGTAAACAATGGGCAAACTTTTGTGACAGTTGTCTTGACAACTGCTGAGTCAGCTAATTTTTAGTGGTCATATCAGCATTATTATTCAATCTTAAGAAAATAATGAAAGTGTAGAAATACATTAGTTTCTTAGAATAATAGATTAGATTGAGTTAAGCATGGTGATGATGCTTTTAGTCTCTCAAAAAGTTATCTTCAGTTTCAAAAAAATGAAGTGATTATGAAATGAAATCATTATGAACAATTGCTAATTATTAGTGAATTATAGATGACCAAAGGCAGATCTACAATTGATAAAGGCAAAGACCTTTCTTTCGACATCTTTTCCTTTTACCAAAGGTCTCCTGCCAAAAGAAGCTGTGGAGATACATGTGACCCAATGTTTACTAGCAACTTTCAATGAACTATAAACATTATATATCCTGAAAAAACATAACCTTTAGTTGGTAACAAAGCTCAGGCACACCATGCAATTCTACTAGTTAGGATTTGCTCTTTGGATATACCTGCATGATACAAACAAAGATATATGTATATGTAACATTATTTGTAATGCTAATCTTAGAATTTAAGATAACTATCACAGGGAACCAGTTAAATTGTACAATGTACTTTGGAATACATTTTGAAGAGTTTGCTTAAAAGAAAGCTGTAACTTTATGTGGTGATTTTTAAAAAGTTTCAAGATACATTAAGTGAAAACTTGTTGCAGAATAGTATTAATAATATGATACTACTTGCTTCAAGTATGCATACACATATAAATATGTATGTATATTCATATACATGTTTATAAATTCATAGAATATTTGAGGAAAGATACATAAAAGTATTAGCAGTGATTATTTCTGGATAGTGTGAAATCCTGTGTGGAGAGGGAGTTCAGAGAACTTTTATGTTCACATTTCTCCTTTATTTACTGTTTAGACATGGATTATCTTAGTAATATTTTAAAGGTAATTTGCCATAGAAAGAGAAACAGAGGACAGAGAGAGGTACCGGCAGAGTGCATGGATTTATGAAAAATACTGAAGGAAATAAACTGGGCCAATATTTTCCAAAGTACTTTAATATACACATACTTTTCTGTAAGCTTCAACTTGCCTTGTAAAACCCACACTAAATGAGCAGTTACCTTTACCCAGACCCCAAAGCATACACAATATTCAGTGGCTCATATTAAGGGCCACTTGGAAATCTGTTAAAAAAGAAAACACTTGTGGGGCGCCTGGGTGGCTCAGTCGGTTAAGCGTCCGACTTCAGCTCAGGTCACGATCTCGCAGTCCGTGGGTTCGAGCCCCGCGTCGGGCTCTGGGCTGATGGCTCAGAGTCTGGAGCCTGCTTCCGATTCTGTGTCTCCCTCTCTTTCTGCCCTTCCCCCGTTCATGCTCTGTCTCTCTCTGTCTCAAAAATAAATTTAAAAAAAAACACACTTATAATACTCTTGTTTTCATATTATACAACACAGAATAAGAATTTGCAATAAATAGTTTAACCCACATCTATTAGGTATCTAATACGTGTCATGTACTTTGCTAGTTGGTAAGAGGAATACAGCAGAAGAAAATCCCCACACATGAGAAGTACACAATTCATTTGCCATTTGACAAATATTTATTGAAGAAGGTTCTGGGGCACCTGGGTGGCTCAATCAGTTAGGTGTCTGACTCTTGGTTTCAGCTCAGGTCATGATCTCAGGGTCATGGGATTGAGCCGCGCATCAGGCTCTGCACTGACAGCGCAGAGCCTGCTTGGGATTCTCTCTCTCTCCCTCTTGCTCTCTCTGTCTCTCTGCCCCTCCCCTGCTCAAGCTCTCTCTCTCTCTCTCTCTCTCTCTCTCTCTCTCTCAATGAATAAATAAACTTAAAAAATAAAGAAGATTCTAAAATCAGGAAGAGTTCGAAAGTCAAAGTGCAAATTGAAAATTCAACCAATGGGCAAAATCACTCTAGAAATACCTTCTGAGGAAGGCCCTATGTTAGAGATCCACATAACATCTCTTGGTTTACAGACCTAATACAGCCAGTTTTTCCTCCAGCTTTAGGTCAGATCACTTTCTTATGATCATGTAATGAAGCAATTGGCTTATGATTAAAAAGCAGTCTTGTCTGAAAAATTCAACCAAATAGTGGAACTGCACTCAACACTGTCAGATGCTTACACTATGACAGATACTGGGGAACTGAGACAGACTGAAAATGCACCAGATACATATCTTCAATCCCTTGCCTACTCCAGGGCTGCTTTAAGAAGTGTACTTGTGGTCGCTTTCTACCACATTAACTTAGCTAAGATGGAACTGCATTTCCCAAAATACCCTTCTCCGTATGATTCTATGTGAGGGTTAGTAAAAAGAGACATTTGTGTGAGATCTGAAAGGCAGAAGTAAAGCAGAAGACATTTTTGTGCTCTGAAAATCATTGTAGAGCCTGGCGCTGATCTGCTGGCTCACCATGTAGGCACGGGCCAGCAGCCTGGCTGCAGCTCTCTGGCTCCCATCAGATCTTCTCTGTTAGCTCTTCTACACTAAGTGCATGTTCATCAGTGTGGCCATAGGCACCACCTTATCCTACAGATGACATTTATCACTGAGGGTTAGATACAATGAGAGACAAATGCAAGTCCCAATTTGTCCTCACAGGTTCTAATTTGCCCTCATGGGTTCCAGCTTTTTCTCACCAATCCTAAGCTATTTTTATTCTCCCCCATTTCATGACCATCTTTCCTTCCTGACTGTTGTCCCTGCTGACTTCAGGCCGAACACCAGACATAGACTGCCTAACCGGACCTTACAATTATGTAAGGGCTAATGACCATAACAATCCCATATTCTTCATCATTCATGGGGCTTCTGCTTCTCTGACTAAACCCTAACTACAGGACTAGTCATTAAAACTGAAGTGTTTACATTTAAATTACAGTAAAACCTTGGTTTGTGAGCATAATTCATTCTGGAAACATGCTTCTAAACCAAAGCACTTGTATATCAAAGTGAATTTCATGAACCATTGGCTCAGTTCTGATCATGTGATGTTCAGTGTCATGTACTACTCGTATTGCAAGACCTCACTCCTTTATCAAGTTAAAATTTTTAATTTCTATTTGTTAATGTTTATTTTTGAGAGAGAGAGAGAGAGAGAGAGTATGAGCAGGCAAGGGGCAGAGAGAGAGGGAGACACAGAGTCCGAAGCAGGCTCCAGGCTCTGAGCTGTCAGCACAGAGCCCAACACAGGGCTCAAACCCACAAACCATGAGATCATGACCTGAGCCAAAGTCAGACACTTAACTGACTGAGCCACCGAAGTGCCCCTATCAAGTTAAAATTTATTAAGAATATTTGCTCGTCTTGAGGAACACTCACAGAACCAGTTACTCACAATCCAAGGTTTTATTGTATTCTCTTCAGCTTTACTTAGACTTGACATGATATAAATTAAGAGCTTGCATACTGCATCTCTATTATAAAGACACGCTAACCCTCATATTAGAGGTATGAAGACAATGTAATGGGAGTACAAGACAAGGAACATTACTTAAAACTAAGATGATTTGTCTGAATGACAAGCAAAGAGATTTGGGATTTATTTGGAAGATGTAGATGTTTCCTGAAGGCCTGGGAATAAGATGATGGACTGATCACTCACAGAGTATTCTATTCTCCATATTTCATTACATGGCATAAGGAATCCATATGTCATATGGCAACTAAAGTCAGAAAAATTGCTGAGGGAGATGAAGGAAACCTACCAAATGATTAAACGGATAAGTGCTAGCCATGGGAAGGCTGGCCACAGGATGATTAATATCACTGACAGTGACCACTGTTTATAAACTTTGACAGATGACGTGGCAAAGATGCAACACAACTGAAAAAAAAGGTGAGTTAGTGTGACAAATGAGAATATTTTGAGCCTAAGCTATGAAATGATAACCCAAGGAAGAAATAGAGCAAGTCTGATCAAATCAGACTATTTAAAAACAAATCAAGTAATAGACAGCACACTATCACCATTCTGCCTGGCCTATCTACAGGATAAAAGTCACACAATAGGACTTTCTCATGTTTAATAGATGTGACAAACAAATAGATGTGTTTAATGATGACAAATACTAATAGAAATAATTTACATATTTTATTTTTTTTTAGTTTATTTATTTATTTTCAGAGAGAGAGAGCACAAGTAGAGGAAAGGCAAAGAGAGGGAGAGAGAATCCCAAGCAGGCTCTGCACTGTCAGCGTGGAGCCCAATGTGGGACTCAAACCCACGAACCATAAGATTATGACTTGAGCCGAAATCAAGAGCCAAATGCATAACTGACTGAGCCACCCAGGTGCCCCAATTCCCATATTTTTTTAACTTTATTTTGAAAGAGAGAGAGAGTAGGGAAGGGGCAGAGAGAGAGGGAGCGACAGAATCCCAAGCAGGCTCAGTGTAGAGCCCAATGTAGGGCATGACCTGAGCCAAAATCAAGAGTCAGATGTTAAATGACTGAGCCACCCAGGTGCCCCCAATTCCCATATTTTAAAAGAAACAATGGGGAAAAACAAAATGAGAAAGGGTTTTTGGCTTCCAAAAATTCTAAACTTACAGTTACTTGTCCAATTTTACCATTATATTATGCCATTCTACATAGGCAAAACAAAACGTATATTCTACAAAGGAATACTTCTTGATTATTTTTTTAAATGAAGACTACTGATCAATAAACAAGTTCTGAAAAGAACTGAAATGTAGATGCCTTTAGGCAATGTGAGTTAAGTTGGTTAGCCAACTCACCTCACACAGTACACAAAGATTAATTTAAAATGGATCAGAGAGCTAAATCTAGAGGTAAAAACTATAAAGCTTCCAAAATAAAACATAAGAGAGAAATTGTGTGATCTTCAGGTTAAGCAAATATTTCTTAGGACATAAAAAGCATGAATTATAAAAGCAAAAATGTAATAAATGGGACTTCATCAAAATTTAAAAGTTTTGCTCTTCAAAAAACACCATTAAGAAATGAAAAACAAAGACACAGGACAAGAAAAAAATATTCACATTACAAACATCTGGCAACTGGCATACAGGATATATCTTTTTCCCTCAAGTTTTTATTTAAATTCCAGTTAGTTAACATACAGTGTAATATTAGTTTCCGATGTAGAATTCAGTGATTCAACACTTCCATACAACCCCTGGTGCACATCATTACAAGTGCCCTCTTGAATCGCCATCACCTATTTAACACATCCTCCCACCCACCTCCCCTCTAGTAACCATCAGTTCATTCTCTATAGTTGAGATTCTGTTTATTGATTTTTGTCTTTTTCTCCCCCCATGTTTGTTTGTTTTGTTTCTTAAATTCCACATATGAGTGAAATCGTGTGGTATTTGTCTTTCTCAGACTTATTTCGTTTAGCATAATACACTCCAGCTCTATCCATGTCATTGCACATGGCAAGATTTCATTCTTTTTTATGGCTGAGTAATATTGTAGTGTGTGTGTGTGTGTGTGTGTGTGTGTGTGTGTGTCACATCTTTATCCATTCATCAGTTGATGGACATTTGGGCTTTTTCCATAATGTAGCTACTGTTAATAATGCTATAAACAATTATAAACATAATAACGCTATAAACAAGTGCATGTATCCCTTCGAATTAGTATTTTTGTATCCTTTGGGTAAATACCTACTAGTACAATTGCTGGATTGTAGGGTAATTCTATTTTTAACTTTTTTGAGGAAACACCATACTGTTTTCCAGAGTGGCTGCACCAGTTTGCATTCCTACTAACAATGTAAGAGGCTTCCCCTTTTTCCACATCCTTACCAACACCTATCAGAATATACATATTTTAAATCTTCCTAAACTCAATAAGACAGCTCAAATTTTTAAATGGACAAAATATTTGAATATAAATTTACAAAGCCAATATACAAATAGCTAATAAGCAGATAAAAAGATTCTCAACATCACTGGTTATTAGGGAAACACACATTAAAACCACAATGAGGTAGCACTACAATATCAGAATGACCATAATTTTAAAAAGACTGATAATACCAAGCATTTGCAAAGATGTGGAGCAACTGGAACTTACATTCTACAGAAGAGAATGTAAAGTGATTCAATGTACTTTGAAAAACTAGCAGTTTATTACAATTTCAACTAAGGAAAATAAAAACACATGTTCACACAGAGTGTTATACATAAATATTCATAGCAGGTTTATTCACAAGAGACAAAAACGTGATATGACCCATGTGTCCATCAAATGGTAACTGGATAAACAACAGGTAAGTCTATCCATACAATGTAACACTATTCAGTAATAGAAAGAATGAACTACAGATACAGGCAACAACATGGATGAACCTCCAAATCACTATATTAACTGACAGAAATGAGACACAAAGAGTACACTATGTGACCCCGTTTATATAAAATTTTAGAAAAAGCAAACTAATTTAGAGTTACTCAAACAAATCAGTGATTGGCTAGGGTCAGGATCAGATAAAGAGATAAAATGCAAAGGGGCATGAGAAATCTTTGGGGGTGACGGAGATATTCTGTATCTTGAGTATGGTGGCAGTTTCACAGGAATATACAACTGTCAAAAGTCATCAAAATTTACTCTTTAATGGGTGTAGTTGGTTGTATATAAAATATATCTCAATGAGAATTTCTTTAAAGAAGTAACCCAGAGTTCTGGGGGAAGCAAGCTTAAATAAATAATTCATAAGTAAACTAAAAAATAAAGAACCCACTGGGGGATTTTAACAGGAGTCTGAAAATAACACCTGGCACAATTAATGAACTTGAAGAAAGTATCCAAGTTGAAACTCAAATAGAAAAATGGGTAAAAAGAACCAAAGAGAGGCTCTGCGTGGTTAAGCTTCTGACTTCAGCTCAGGTCATGATCTCATGGTTTCTGAGTTCAAGCCCTGCATTGAGCTCTCTGCTCTCAGTACAGAGCCTGCTTCAGATCCTCTGTCTCCCTCTCTGCCCCTCCCCTGCTTGTGCTCTCTCTCTCTCTATTTCTCTCTCAAAAAAACATTAAAAAAAAGGACCTAAGAGAGTAAGAGAAATGTGAGACAAATGAAGCTCTAGGAAGAGAGAGAAAAGAGAAATATATAGTCATTTGAGAAATGATGGCTGAGAAGTTATGAAACTAATGAACAATATTAACCACAGCTTCAAGATTAGTAAGCTCAAACAGGAAATATATAAAGGAAACTACCTCTATGCATGTCATAGTCAAACCAATGAAACTAAAGATAAAAAGATAATCTTAAAAACATCCACAGAAAAAAACAATGAAAGAAATAACACTGACTTCACAACAAAAATATGAAAGCACAAGACAATGGGGTGATATCTTTAAAGTTATGAAATAAAAAAACTAAAGCTAGAATACTATAGTGAGGAAATATCATTCAAAACCAAAGACAAAATTTTTAAAATTTCTCAGACAAATAAAATCCAAGATAAAAGATGAGAATGTACTTCAGATTAAAGAAAAATGATCCCAAATGTAACATGAAAGTGCAAGAAAGAATGAATAGCTCTAGGGATGATATGTTAATGGATAAAAATAAAAGATTATTAACTATGAAAAGCAACAATAAGTACATCATCTGAGGCTTACAGCATGTAGAAATAAAATATATCACAAGAAAATCAAAATAAGGCATCACATAACAAAGGAATCCCTGAGAAATAGAAAAAAACTGAGGTAAGCTCAACTATTACCCCAGCCGACTGCCTGAACAAAGTTTTCAGGACACAGTGCTCAGAGAAGAGACACACACACACACACATAGAAAGAGCTCCAGAGATCCTCAAGGGTCCCCTGAAAAATAATAGAATTAGTAGACAAAGACATTAAAACAGTTGTTACTTTAGTATTTCATGTGTTCAAGAAGATTGAACATGTTAAGTAGTGACAATGAAGACATTTTTTTAAAGATCCAAAGTAAACTTCTAGAAATGAAAACTATAATGCCTTAGATGAAAAATATATTGGATGGGATTAGTGACAGAGCAAAGACTGGTGAACTTGAAGACATAGAAATAAAAAAAATCCATGATGAAGTATACAGAAAAAAGACTGAAAAAAAATGGACAGAGTATCAGTGAGCTGTGGGACAACTTCAAGAAGACAAATATAATTGGAATCCCTGAATAAGAAGGGAGAAAGGTAGATACAGAAAAAAATATTTTAATAAATAATTTGCAAAATTTTTCCAATTGTAATGAATATAATACACCCATAGATCCAGGAAGTTCATTGAACATCAAGAAGAAGAAGAAGAAGAAGAAGAAGAAGAAGAAGAAGAAGAAGGAAGGAGGAGGAGGGGGGGGGAGGAGGGGGGGGAGGAGGAGGGGGGGGAGGAGGAGGGGGGAGGGGGAGGGGGAGAAGAAGAAGAAGGGGGAAGAGGGAGAGGAGGGGGAGGGGGAGGAAGGAGAGGAGGGGAAGAGGAGGAAGAGGGGGAGGAGGGGGGAGGGGGAGGAAGAGGAAGAGGAGGAGGAAAAGGAGGATAAGAAGAAAAAGAAGAAGAAATTTACACTAGTATATATCATATTCAAATTGCTTTAAACAAGAAAGAAAGAAAGAAAGAAAGAAAGAAAGAAAGAAAGAAGAAAGAAAAAGAAAGAATTGCTTAAAACCAATAAAAAAGAAAAAAATTTAAGAGCAGCCAGAAAGAAAAAACTTCCTACTCACAAAGGAATCATGATAAGTATGGCAGTGAATTTCTTGTTGAAAATGGTAAATTGGAAAAGAGTGGACAACATCTTCAAAGGGCTAAAAGAAAAATCTGTCAACCTAAATTTCTTTACCCATAAAAAATATATTTCAAAAATTAAGGAAATGCAGACTTTATTCAGAGATACAAAAGTTAAGAGAATCCTCACTAACAAATCTTAAGAAAAAGGAAGTCCTTCATGTAGAAAAAATAATACCTAATAGAAATCTGAATTTTACAAAGGAATGAAGAGCAACAAAAATAGTAACACATAGGTAGGTATAAAGATTTTTTTCTTATCTTACTATTGCAATCTCTTTAAAAGGTAATCAAATGGAGGGGCGCCTGGGTGGCTCATTCACTTAAGTGTCCAACTTCGGCTCAGGTCATGATCTCATGGTTTGTGAGTTTGAGACCCGTGTCAGGCTTTGTGCTGACAGCTCAGAGCCTGGAGCCTGTTTTGGATTCTGTCTCCCTCTCTCTCTGCCCCAACCCTGCTTGTGCTCTGTCTCTCTGTCTAAAATAAATAAACATTAAAAAATAATAATATAAATAAATAAATAAATAAATAAATAAATAAATAGTAATCAAGTGGAGAGGATTCTAGGAAGGTGGTTGAGTAGGAAGCACCAGGAATCTGTCTCTCCACCTAGACAATGCAGAACCTATATGAAGCAACTATTTTGGAATTCTGTATTCTATAGAAGGCTTGCATTTTCAGAGGAAGGCTTGGACAGTAAATTGCAGTTAATTTTCAACTTCAGCTCTTAGTAGTCACTACCCATCCTCCCACCCTCAGCCCCATGGCAGGCAGCTTTGCATATGTTCGGGTAACAGACTCCACACATCTTTTGGGAGCCAGAACAGGCAAAAAGGTCCCTGTCCTCTTAAAATTAGGGTTCTATGCTCTTATTTCTCCTTCTGATCAAGAGGTGCAAAAAGGTAGGCAATCATCATTGTTGCACCTCCCCTCAATATTACAAGCCTCTTGTCCTGCTGAAGTACCTTCCAGGAAATTAAAGGGCAAGCTACCTGTTTTCTTCCCCCTTCATTTTTCTCTTGTTCTCCTGTTGACAGCCAACATTAAAGACTAGGACATTCAAAAGCAACTGCATGTATGGAAGAAATCAGAAGGTCACTACACATGCCTACGGAAAAACAAAGGCTCAGAAAAGACCTAAGAAGACCTTAAGTTAGCTCCTTAGGTTGATCCTCAGCACAGAAACAGCCTTCAACACTCCAAAAAAAGAAAGAAACACTACACACAAAAACAAAAAACAGCAAACCTTGATAAGGAGTATCTGATTTCCAGAGTTATCATGTTGTTAGAGTCAAACGTCCAATTTTCAACAACAAAACTCACATATAAAGAATATAAAGAAACAGGAAAATATGTCCCAGTGAAGGAAAAAAATAAATCAACAGAAACTGTCCATGAAAAGACCTGATGACAGATCTACTAGACAAAGACTTTAAAATAAGAGCCTTAAAGATACCCTAAAAACTAAAGAAAGACATGGAGAAAGTCAATAAAATAATACATGAACAAAATGGGAATATCAACAAAGATACAGAAAACCTAAAAAGAAATCAAAAAGAAATTCTGAAGCTGAAACATACAGTAACTGAAATGAAAAATTCACTAGAGGAATTCAACAATAGCTTTAAATAGGCAGAAGAAAGAAAAGGGAACTTGAAGATAGAACAATAGACATTATTGAGTGTGAGAGACAGAAAGAAAAAGATGAAAGGAAAGTAAAATGAGCCTGTGACCTTTTGGACACCTTCAGGCCAACTGACATATGCATTGTGGGAGTCTAAGAATGAAATGAAACAGAAAAAAGGGAAGAGAGAAGATTTGAAAAATAATGGCTGAGAATGTCCCAAATTTGATGAAAGACATGAATATAAACATCTTGGAAGAGACTCACACTACTACACTATGACCCAGCAATCACACTACTAAGTATATATCTAAGGGATACAGGTGTGCTGTTTCGAAGGGGCACATGCATCCCAGTGTTTATAGCAGTGCTATAAACAATAGCCAAAATATGGAAAGAGCCCAAATGTCCATCGACAGATGAATGGATAAAGAAGATGTGGTATATGTATATATATATATATATATATATATATATATATATATATATATATTTTACTTGGAATATTACTTGGCAATCAAAAAAGAATGAAATCTTGCCATTTGCAACAACATGGATGGAACTAGAGGGTATTATGCTAAGCGAAATAAGTCAGTCAGAGAAAGACAAATATCATATGACTTCACTCATATGTGGAATTTAAGATACAAAACAGATGAACATAAGGGAAGGGGAGTGAAAATAATATAAAAACAGGGAGGGGACAAAACATAAGAGACTCTTAAATACAGAGAACAAACCGAGGGTTGCTGGAAGGGCTGTGGGAGAGATGGTCCAAATGGGTAAGGGGCATTAAGGAAGACCCTTGTTGGGATGAGCACTGGGTGTTATACCTGGGAGATGAATTACTGGAATCTACTCCTGAAATCATTATTGCACTAAATGCTAACTAACTTGGATGTAAATTAAAAATTAATTAATTAATTAAAAAAAGAAGAGATTCACATTGAGACACAATATAAGCAAACTTTTGAAAGACAAAGACAAAGAATCTTGAAGGTAGCAAGAGAGAAGTGACACATCATATCCAAGGGATTCCCAATGAGATTATTAGCAAATTTCTCATCAGAAACTTAGGAGGCCAAAATGTAATGGGCCAATATATTCAAAGTGCTAAAAGAAAAAAAAAATTCAGAGCACCTGGGTGACTCAGTCAGTTGAGTGTCTAACTTCAGCTTCTGGTCGTGATCTCATGGTTCATGAGTTAGAGGCCCACATTGTGCTCTGTACGGACAGCTCGGAGCCTGGAGCCTGCTTCAGATTCTGTGTCTCCCTCTCTCTGTGCCCCTCCCCAGCTTGCACTCTGTCTCTCTGTCTCTCTCAAAAATAAATGACCCTATGATCCAGCAATTGCACTACTGAGTATTTACCCAAGGAATACAAAAACACTAATCCAAAGGGATACATGCACCCCTACAATAGCAGCATTATCAACAATAGGCAAATTATGGAAGCAGCCCAAGTGTCCATCTATAGATGAATGGGTGAAGAGGATGTGGTGTGTGTGTGTATATATATATATATATATATATATATATATATATATATATATGTATATATGTGTATAT
This sequence comes from Panthera tigris, assembly GCF_018350195.1. Classification (NCBI taxonomy): domain Eukaryota; kingdom Metazoa; phylum Chordata; class Mammalia; order Carnivora; family Felidae; genus Panthera; species Panthera tigris. The sequence continues at coordinate 45,946,960 of NC_056669.1, forward strand.
GTGTGTGTATGTATATATATATGTGTATATATATACATATATACACATATATATATACACACACACACATATACACACATATATATATATACACTCAAACACATATATATACATATATGTACACACACACACACACACACACACACACACTGGGATATTACTCAGCTATAAAAAAAAAATGAAATCTTGCCATTTGTAATGACATGGAAGGAGCTAGAGAGTATAATGTTAAGCAAAATAAGTTAGTCAACAAAAGACAAATACCATATGATTTCACTCATATGTATAATTTAAGAAACAAAACAAATGAGCAAGGAGGGGGAAGAAGAGAGAGAGAAACCAAGAAATAGACTCTTAATTATAAAGAACAATCTGATGATTATCAGAGGGGAGATGGGTAGGGGGATGTGTGAAACTGGTGATGGAGATTAAGGAGTGCACTTGTTGTGATGAGTACCAGGTGTTATATGTAAGTGTAGAATCACTTATCTGCACACCTGAAACTAATATTTCACTGTGTATTAACTAACTGGAATTAAAATAAAAACTTAAAATGTCAAAAAAAAAATGCAGACTCTTAACTACAGAGAACAAACTGATGGTTTCCAGAGGGGAGGTTAGTGGAGAGATGGGTGAAATAAGTGATGGGGATTAAAGGTCCACTTATCATGATAAGCATTGTGTAATGTATTACTGAATCACAATATTGTATACCTGAAATTAATATAACACTGTATGCTAACTATACTGTAATTAAAAATTTTAAAGAAGAAAAGAAAATACCAGGCCCACCTGGCTTTAATGGTGAATTCTTCCAAATATTTACAGCAGAAATAATACCAAATTTACACAATCTCTTCCAGAGAACAGAAAAAAAAGAGGAAACACTTCTAAGCTCAGTTTTTAAAAGCAGCAAAACATTGATACCAAAACCTAAAAACAGAAAAAGAAAAATTACAAAAAGAACAATTATAAGCCAGCATCTCCCTTGGGAGTGGGGGGACAGTATCTCCTTTGACTATGGATGTAAAAATCCTTTATAAATATCAATAAATAGGATTCCAGGGATAAAAAAAAAAAAAAAAAAAACTCATGATACATCTTAAGCAAGAGTGGCTTATTCCAGAAATAAAAGGATAGTTTAACATTTAAAAATTCCATCAGTGTGATTAACATTAACAGAATAAAAAAATGGTGAGAAAGTACAATCATTAGAATAGGTGAAGAAAGCACATTTGATAAAACCAAATATACTTTTCATGATTTTAGAAAAAAAATCAACAAAGTAGAAATGAAGAAAACATCCTTGATCTTAAAAAGATTACCTACTAATAAACCCTATAGCTACATCATTAGCAACGGTGAAATAGGCACAGCTTTCTCCCCAGGGTCAAAGACAGGATGAGGATATCCACAACCATGTATTCACCATTGTGCTAAAGGCCCTAGACAGTGCTATAAAATCAGAAAGGGAAACAAAAGGCATAATATTCAAAACAAAAGTAAGATGTTTTTCATTTATATATTGTAAGATATATGTTTATATCATATATATGATTGCAAAGAATATTTATATTATATGTATATGATTGTAAAGGCAGAAATCCAAAAATACATCAACTACTAGAATCAATAAGTGAAGCTTATTGATAAGCTCTCTAGATATAAGGTCAACACATTTTAAAAAATCATATTTCTATATACCAGCAAAAAACAATCAGAAAATTTAATTTTTAAAAATATCCCTTACAGCAGAATAAAAATATCTGGGAAAAAACTTAAGAAAAATTACATAAGGCTAATATTGAAAACTATAAAATATTGCAAGTTCATACTATAGAGAGTAATTAAAAATGACCTAAATAAATGCAGAGCTATCATGTTTATGAATCAAAAGCATGAATATTGTGATGTCAGTTTCTCCCAATTTGATGTGTAGATTCAGTGCAAACCCAATCAAAAGTCCAGCAGGAATATTTGGTGGATACTGACAGGCTGAATCTCAGGTTTATATGGAAATACAAAGAACCTAAAATAGCCATGACAATCTTAAAGACGAAAAAGTTGGAAGACTTATACTATCAGAATTCAAGACTTGCACAATTAAGACTGGTGTGTTGGTACAAGGATAGACAAACACCAATGTAACAAATCAGAGTCTATAAATGCACCTCTACATACAGACTCACTTGGTTTATAACAAAAGTATCAGTACAATTCGGCAGGGAAATAATAGTCTTTTTCATTAGATGGTGCTTCAAAAATTACAAATTCATACAGAAAAAACAGTAAACCCTACCTTACATCAAACCCAAAAATTAATTCAAGGTGGATCACAGACCTTAATGTAAAAATAAATCTCTAGAAGAAAACAAAGGAAAGTAATTTCACAACTTTGGGGTAGGCAAAGATTCCTTAAACATGACAAAAAAAAAGTGCTAACTTTAAAAGACAAAGTTGATAAATTTGACTTCATTAAACTCAGAACTTCTATTATCAAAACACATCAGGAAATTGAATAGGCAAATTACAAACTGAGAGAATATGTTTGTAGTCTGTATGTCTGATACATCTGATAAAGGATTGTATCCATGATATACAAAAGGTAAAAAAGGAAACTAAACATACATGTACCTTATAATGCAGCAATTCCACTTCTAAGTATATCCTCCCCAAAATAACATATTGAGTGTGTGTGTCTATAAAAATTTGTTCAGGAATGTTTATAGCAGCTTTATTTCTAATAGTCAAAAACTAGCAATATTCTGAACATCATCCATCAAAAGGTAAATGGGGCGTGGGGGGGCGCGTCTGGGTGGCTCAGTTGGTTGAGCAGCTTCGGCTCAGGTCATGATCTCATGGTTCATGGGTTTGAGCCCTGCATTGGGCTCAGAGCCTGGAGCCTGTTTCAGATTCTGTGTCTCCCTCTTTCTCTGCCCCTCCTCCACTCACACTCTCTGTGTCTCCAAAATAAATAAATATTAAAAAAAAATTTTTTTTTAAGGTAAATGGGGGGGCAACTGGGTGGCTTAGTCGGTTAAGTGTCCAACTCTTGATTTTGGCTTAGGTCATGATTTCACACTTCATGAGATCAAGCCCCATGTTGGGCTCTGTGCTGACAGCATGGAATTTGCCTGGGATTCCCCCTCTCTCTCCTTCTTTTTCTGCCCCTCTCCCACTCACACTCACCCTCTCTCTAAAAAAAAAATAAATAAATGGATAAACAAATTGTGGTATATTCATACAATGGAACATGACACAATAATAAAAAAAGAATAAACTACTGAAATATACAACATAGATAAATCTCCAAAATATTATCCAACAGATGATTTGCATTTATCTAAAAGATTATAAATGCAAAAGTACAACCTACAGATTACATTTATATAAAACTCAAGAACCAGCAAACTAATTTATGTGACAGTAGTCAAAAAAGTTACCTCTGGGAGATGGGATATCAACTGGGAGGTAATAAAAGAGACTTCCCTCAGGGGCTAAAGATGTTCTGTATCTTGACCTGCATAGTGGTTACACAAGCATATAACATCTGTAAAAATACACACATGCTGAAGAAGGGAGCAGGATGGTGGTGCTGGGCAGTGACAACGAAGAGGACTTGGTCAGCTATGGGATGGACCTGGAGCCGCTACAAGGTGAAAGACCAAAGAAACCAATTCCTCTTCAGGATCAGACTGTCAGAGATGAAAAAGGAAGGTATAAACAGTTTCATGGGGCCTTTAGCGGAGGTTTCTCTGCTGGGTACTTCAACATTGTTGGCTCAAAAGAAGGATGGACGCCCTCTTCCTTCATGTCTTCATGACAGAACAGAGCAGACAAATCTGTTCTTGATCCTGAAGACTTTATAGATGAAGAGGATCTTACTGAATTTGGGATAGCACCTAAAGCGATTGTCACCATGGATGATTTTGCTTCCGAAACCAAAGATAGAATATGAGAAAAGGCCAGGCAGTTAGCAACTGCTACTCCCCTATTCCTGGAGCTACTCTGCTTGATGACCTCATAACACCAACAAAATTATGTACTGGTTTTGAATTGCTAAGAAAAATGGGTTGGAAGGAAGGACAAGGAATTGGCTCTCGAGTAAAGAGAAGACCTCACTGACAAATACCTGATCCTGGAGTAAAAATCTATGGCTGTGCATTACCCCCTGGAGGCTCTGAAGTATCTGAGGATGAAGACAATGACTATGTGCCTGAAAATGTGACCTCTGCACCCAAAGACATCACACCTGTGGATTTCACACCTAAAGATAACGTGCATGGATTGGCTTACAAGGGCCTGGATCCCCACCAAGCATTGTTTAGAACCTCGGGAAAACATTTTAATCTTTTCAGTGCGGGACCTGAGGGAGCCAGCAATCTCCTTGGAGAGACTGGAGTGAATAAAGGAAGAAAACTGGGAATTTCAGGCCAGGCTTTTGGTGTTGGTGCCCTGGGAAAAGGAAGATGATGACATCTATGCCACAGAAACTTTATCCAAATATGACACCATTTTGAAAGATGAGGAGCCTGGAGATGGACTCTATGGCTGGACAGCACCCAGGCAGTATAGAAGTCAGAAAGAATCAAAGAAAGATCTTCGATACATTAGCAAAATTTTGGATGGATTTTCCTTGGCTTCTAAACCTTTATCTTCTAAAAACACTTCCCCACCACTTGAATCGCCAAAAGACTATCAACCGGTACATTATTTCAGACCTGTGGTAGCTGAAACCTTAGAGAACACCCACTTAATTCAGGTATTGTCAGAGTCAGCTGGAAAGCCAATGCTTAACCCAGGGACACACAGTAGGCACCAACTGAATGCCTCCAAGTGGGTGGAGTTGCTGGGAGAAACACCCATTCAAGGTTCATCTACTTCAGTGTTAGAGTTTCTGTCCCAAAAAGATAAAGAGAGAATCAAAGAAATGAAGCATGTAACTGACCTTAAAGCAGCTCAACTCAAGGCCAGGAGTCTGGCCCAGAAGGCCTCAAGCAACAGACCCCAGCCCTCCTCTCTGGATGTTGGGCCCTGCTCATGGCACATAGGCATTGAGTGGTAGGACAGCCGCCACAAGAGCCAGCAACTTCAAACCTTTCGTGAAGATCCAGAAAAACAAAAACTATAAGAAGAGTTTTTAGTAAATAGGAAATGGGAATCTAATTTAATAAATAGGAATCTTCCAGAAAGATGCCCTGGAACGTTGTCTGAACCCCAGTATGACAGAATGGGAGCGAGGCCACGAGCGGGATAAGTTTGCTTGGGCAGCCCTGCTGTATGTGTCTTCCCATTTGACCTTGTCCTCCAGGTTCATGCATGCCAAGGAGGAGGACGATTCAGATCAAGTGGAAGTCCCTCAAGACCAAGAGAATGATGTCAATGACAAGCAGTCAGTTGTGAAGCTGAAGCCATTCGGGAAGCTTACCCGAGACACATCTGAGTGGCATCCTGACAAGCTTCTGTGTATGAGGTTTCATGTCCCTGACCCTTATCCAGATTCAACTTTGGTTGGCTTACCAAGAGTGAAATGTGACAAATTCTCAGTCTTCAACTTTCTGACACTCCCAGAGACCACTTCCTCACCTACAACTCAAGCAGCAAGTGAAAAAGGGCCGCAACACTGAGGTCCCGACAAATCACAAAAACCATCAAGATGGGATACATCTAAACAAGAAAAGAAAAAAGATCCCATTAGTGAATTTTTAAGTTTGGCTAGATCAAAAGTTGGTCCACCTAAACAAGAGTCCAGCTCTTTAGTAATCAAAGAGGAAGAGCATGTGATGGAATCACTCTCAAATAAGAATGTAAGCAAAGGTGTGGATTCACAGACTGAAGGAGAAGGGAGCCGCCCATCCATGGACTTATTTAAGGCCATCTTTGCCAGCTCCTCCGATGAGAAGTCCTCATCCTCTTAGGATGAGCAAGGCGACAATGAGGATGATCAGGCGGGTACGAGGGAGGCTGACTTCAAAAGCTCCCAAGAGACTGACTGAATGGAAACATAATCCATGGCACATGCTAGTGAGCTGGCAGCCCTCCAGGAGCCCGCATCTTCCTTTCTGATACAAAAGATGCAGATAGATGAAAGAGAAGTGTTCAGCCCACAACTACGTCCCATCTTCTGGCCCAATGTTCATCAGAAACTTGAGGCGCCTCAGAAAGAGAAACATAAAAAAAAAAAAAAAGAAAAAGAAAAAAAGAAAAACAGAAGACCAAGAAAGAGCACAGATGGAGGAAAGAGAAGAAAAAGAAACACCGGAAGCACAAATACAAAGTCAAGCAAAAGAATAAAAATTCGGAGAAGAGCAGTAGTTCTGAGAGTACCAACAGCAGTGACAGCCCGAGTGGTGAAGAAGGGACTGTAGACCTGTCACCCCATGAACTGCTGAGAAGGCTGAAAAGTCTTCCACTAAGGCGGCAGTAATTGAATTCTGCCCTGGCCTGTCCCAGTACCAGATATTCTCCATGATGGAAGCTCATTGATTGCTAAGTTAATACATTGAACAGTTTGTATTTATATGTAAATTCATGCTATAAAATAATTTTTAAAACCTTGACATTTCAAAGGCTGCTTTGGAAGGTTGCAGAAATTGATTTCTATTTTTAACCTCAGTGTCAGAGGAAATAATTCAGACTGTACAGTTTAATTAAAATGGAATTTTTCTAAAAAAATACATACATGCTTAAGATTTATCTTACTACATGCAAATTAAACTCTAATTTTAAAAAAGTATGGACCAGCAGTTTACATATTATTTGGCACGTTGCATTCACAAGCTCTGTGCATCACACTCTTTGGTATCAGGGCATTTAAAAATGAAATCTTCTTGGGGCGCCTGGGTGGCTCAGTCGGTTAGACGTCTGACTTCGGCCCAGGTCACGATCTCACGGTCCCTGAGTTCGAGCCCCGCGTCGGGCTCTGGGCTGATGGCTCAGAGCCTGGAGCCTGCTTCTGATTCTGTGTCTCCCTCTCTCTCTGCCCCTCCCCCGTTCATGCTCTGTCTCTCTCTGTCTCAAAAATAAATAAACGTTAAAAAAAAAAATTAAAAAAAAAAATGAAATCTTCTTAACCTATTAGAAACACCACATAGAATAGTGGCTGAGTTTGGGTTTGAGAGTCAATCCTTCAACAAAAATTTGCTCAGCTCCTTATTATGTGCCAGGCTGTATTATGCATAGTGTTATAATAAACAGTAAGTAATATAGCCAAGAGCTCAAACTCACAGGAATCAGAGTCTAGTGGGAGATACAAATGACAAAATTTAAATAATGTAATAGTAAGTACTACAATGAAAAATAAGCCAGGACAATTGAACACAGAGTGAGGCAGCTATTTGGAAAGTATTCTCTGAGATTACATTCGAACAGAGGCCTGCATGATATAAAGAAGCCAGACATGGTAATATTTAATGGAAAATTAAGTCTTAGGCCTTTAATTTTCTATTCTGAAAACCTTGTGCAAGACTTAATTTCTCTGAGTCTTAGTTTCATCATCAGTAAAATGGGAATCATGCAACTCCATGTTAAATGAGAGAACAGATGTAAAGTGCTAACACAGTATTTGACATACCATATGGACACAATAATAATTGCTTGAACCACTGAATAAGATACAAGCAGAATGAATGCATCAGTACTATAGGGTATAGATTTTTTCTTATTCTTCTATATATACAGTGTAGGTGTTCCATAAGCATTTGAGGTTCTGTGTATTTGAATACAACACTTGTTTTGCAATGAGTTCCTTCTAATACAGCTCTAGCACATAAAAATAAAGCATGGAAAAATGAGGAAGCTGGAGAACAAGAACTGGCTAAGGAAAGCAGTGGAAATTCCAAGGGACAGATTCAGAGTAATTATTCAAAACAGTTCATTTGCTCAAGTTCTGGTCATGGGATGCAAAATTGAGATGAGTCAGATAACAAGCTAAACAATTAAATAGCCATAGTTGAATCTAAACTTATGCACACATTTTGGACACCTTTGTTTATCCTGTTACCTTTATCTTTAATACTCTCCCTCTCGGGGCGCCTGGGTGGCTCAGTCGGTTAAGCGTCCGACTTCAGCTCAGGTCACGATCTCGCGGTCCGTGAGTTCGAGCCCCGCATCGGGTTCTGGGCTGATGGCTCAGAGCCTGGAGCCTGCTTCTGATTCTGTGTCTCCCTCTCTCTCTGCCCCTCCCCCGTTCATGCTCTGTCTCTGTCTCAAAAATAAATAAAACGTTAAAAAAAAAAATACTCTCCCTCTCTACATTCCCATCCCACCACTTGTGATTCCTAGAAAGCACTGTGCTTTCTCAAGCCTCTCTACCTCTTTGGTAGTTCCATCTTAGGTTGAATTCCCCTTCTAATCTCTACAAGGTCCTTGTGCCCAAGCCAGAGATGTTATTAGGAAACCTTGGCCTCCATATCTGTATGGGTTGGTTAGGTGTCTCTCATCTGGGCTTACATTTCTCATCTCCAATAGCAACTCAATATTTCTTGAGTGATTGTTACATAAAAGCACTTTGTAAACAGTGGGTGTTTGGGAATATCCCCAGAATCCACAGCATACTATTTACACAGAAAGCACCCTCTGGTGGTGAAAGAGGGTGACCATACTTCTACGTCACCAAGATGTGCTTCCCATACTCTGCGCTTTCAGAGAGCTTTAAAGATCATGTTATGGACACAAAAAAAGCCATGATGACTTATACGCTGATGTACCTATTGCCAAAAAATATTTTTTCTTGAGTGAAATGTTTCCTGCTCTTCTAACTACTCCCATTGTTTTTACCCTCTTCCCTATTTCCTCTCATCCTCACTTCTCAAGCCCTTTCTCCTACATTTCAACTAGTCCATTTGAAAACACAGTTCTAGTTGGCATTTGTTTTGTTTTGACAGCCCTGAGAGCATCCAAATTTCCTTTTGAAATGCATACATCCAGACTGTGTGTAATTTTGGTGGGAAAGTAATTCCTAGTGACCACATTCCATTACTGAAGCTGAAGGAAACAGATCCTTGCCCTCTTTAACTCAATAGGGACAGGGGCCAGGTATGTGACCCAAACTTAGTTATCAGATGCTCTTTCTTGGGCTCAGACTGTTAAGCCAGTGTCAGAAACAACAGAAAACTCTGGAAGATGTGCACTGAAGGTATGGCATGCCCTCCTCACTATCCTGCTTTACAATAAGTGCCAGGGTTCCTAATGCCCTCCACAGCCCTTTGATTCTTGCCCATTTCCAAGTCTGAGTCTCCCAGCTCCCTTACTCCGTAAGCTTCCTAAAAGTCTTCCAATAACTCCCTTCTCCTTATCTCAAGCCATTACCTGTGGTCTTTTCTGCTTATAAGTTTGTAAAACAACCAAAAGACCAGTGTGGTGGCATAAAATGAGGCTATACATCCTCCCATTCCATCATCAGAGAATAAACTTGAGCATTAAGGAAAAACACTTAAATCCTAGCTTCAGTTAGTCAGGTAGCTTAAGCAGAGCTACGTGCAGTTAAGGTGAGGGTCCTTTTAAATGCAAATCAGAAAAAGAAAGGGACAAATGCCAGTAGGAAAATTAGACATTTCTAATGTAGATTAGATCGGGAGTCCTAGAATAGAAATCAATCCTCATAGTAGCATACTAATTTGAGGTATTTTAGAGGAGACCAGCTGCAGCTGGGAGGCACTCAATGGACTCCCCTTGTTCTCCCCCACTTTACAGAACCTCTCTCTCTGCAGAGACAAATGGAGGAGAAAAGAAGGACCAAATGTATACTCCAATGAAGATATTATGCAAGAGAATTTATGAGACAAAAAAAGAAACTAAGGGTTAAAACGTCTTTCTTTTGTGGGTTGAAGAGTGGCTTGTCCAAAAGACAAAGAAACAAGGAGAATCTCTCCTGAGATACTCTATCACCTTGTGGCTTAGCAGTTAGGTCTAGCTCTGCTCTTGTACAGAGCAAGGGAAAGAGTTAAGTAGAACAAAAGCCAAATTCCTGCTCCCTGCCCACGGACTCTTTATCATCTTGGAACATAGGGAGAAGAATATATTTGATACAGGGAAACAGAGTCAACATGACTGCTGACAACTTATCAAGTCTTTTATGGATCATGCCTTTGATGTATCAAAAAAGTCATTGCCACACCTAAGGTCATTGAGATTCTCTCCTCTGTTGTCCTCCAGGAATTTTATAGCTTCATACTTTCTATTTGGGTCTATTATCCATTTTAGGTTAATTTTTGTGATGGGTATAATGTCTGTGTCTAGATTCTTTTCTGCGTGTGAATGACCAGTTGTTCTGGCACCATTTGTTGAAGAAACTATCTTTGCCCCATTGTATTGTTTTTGTTCCTTTGCCAAAGATGAGTTGCCTATATTTATATGGGTCTATTTCTGGACCCTCTATTCTGTGTCACTGATCTATTTGTCTAGTCTTTTGCCAATACCACACTGTCTTACTGTAGCCTTATAGTAAGTCTTGGAGCTAGACACTGTCAGTTGTCCAACTTTGTTCTTTTTCTTTCTTTATTTTAGAAAGAGAGAAAGCGTGAGCAGGTGATGGGGGAGAGGGAGACAGGGGAGGGAGGGAGAGATAGAGAGAATTGAGAGTGAGAGAGAGAGAGAGAATCTTTTTATTTTTTTTTTTTCATTTTTTTTTCAATATATGAAGTTTATTGTCAAATTGGTTTCCATACAACACCCAGTGCTCATCCCAAAAGGTGCCCTCCTCAATACCCATCACCCACCCTCCCCTCCCTCCCACCCCCCATCAACCCTCAGTTTGTTCTCAGTTTTTAACAGTCTCTTATGCTTTGGCTCTCTCCCACTCTAACCTCTTTTTTTTTTTTTTTTCCTTCCCCTCCCCCATGGGTTTCTGTTAAGTTTCTCAGGATCCACATAAGAGTGAAACCATATGGTATTTGTCTTTCTCTGTATGGCTTATTTCACTTAGCATCACACTCTCCACTTCCATCCACGTTGCTACAAAGGGCCATATTTCATTCTTTCTCATTGCCATGTAGGATTCCATTGTGTATATAAACCACAATTTCTTTATCCATTCATCAGTTGATAGACATTTAGGCTCTTTCCATAATTTGGCTATTGTTGAGAGTGCTGCTATAAACATTGGGGTACAAGTGCCCCTATGCATCAGTACTCCTGTATCCCTTGGGTAAATTCATAGCAGTGCTATTTCTGGGTCATAGGGTAGGTCTATTTTTAATTTTCTGGGGAACCTCCACACTGCTTTCCAGAGCAGCTGCACCAATTTGCATTCCCACCAACAGTGCAAGAGGGTTCCCGTTCCTCCACATCCTGAGAGAGAGAGAATCTTAAGCAGGCTCCATGATCAGTGTAGATCCTGATACAGGGCTTAATCCCACAAGCCTGGAATCATGACCTGAGCTGAAATCAAGAGTCAGATGCTCAACCAAGTGAGTCATCCAGGTGTTCCCAACTTTGCGCTTTTTCATTTTTTTTAACATTTTTATTTATTTTTGAGACAGAGACAGAGCATGAGCAGGGGAGGGGGAGAGAGAGGAAGATACAGAATCTGAAGCAGGCTCCAGGCTCTGAGCTGTCAGCACAGAGGCTGACACGGGGCTCGAACTCACAGACTGTGAGATCATGACCTGAGCTGAAGTTGGACGCTTAATTGACTGAGCCACCCAGGTGCCCCACTTTGCTCTTTTTCAACACTGAATGGGCTCTTCTGAGTCTTTTGCCTCTTCATATGGACTTTAGAATCAGTTTGTTGATACCCACCAAATTAATTGCTGGTATTTTAATGGGATTGCATTAAATCTATATATAGATCAAGTTAAGGAGAACTGACATGATAACATTGCATCAGCCTATCCATGAACATGTAATCTCTCTGTTTATTTAGTTCTTGATTTCTTTCATCACAGTTTCGTGCTTTTCCTTATATAGATATTTTACTTATTTTGTTAGATTTATACCTAAGTACTTCATTTTGGGGGTGTTAATATAAATGGCATTGTGTTTTTTTATTTCAAATTCCATTTGCTCATTGCTAGTATATGGAAAAGTGACTGATTTTTGTATATTAATCTTGTATCTGGCAACCTTGATATAACCACTGAGTAGTTCCAAGGGTTGTTTTGTTTTGTCAATTTGTTTGGATTTTCTACATACATGATCGTATCATCTGCAAACAAAAAGTTTTATTTCTTCCTTTCCAATCAGTATACCTTTTCTTGTATTATTGCATTAACTAGGACTGCCAGTACAACAGAAAAGAAGTGGTGAGGGGCAACATCCTTGCCTTGTTCCTAATCTTAGTAGGAAAGCGTCTAGTGTTTTACCATTAAGTATGATGTTAGCTGTAGGTGTTTTGTAGGTGTTCTTCATCAAATTGAAGATGTTGCCCTCTATTGCCAGTTTGCTGAGAGTTATTATCATGAACAAGTATTGGATTTTGTCAATTTTTTTCCTGTATCTATTTAAATGATTATGTGATTTTCCTTCTTTAGCCTACTGATATGATGGATTACATCAATTGATTTTTTTATTTTATTTATTTTTTAAATTCACATCCAAGTTAGTTAGCATATAGTGCAACAATGATTTCAGGAATAGATTCCTTAATGCCTCTTACCCATTTAGCCCATACCTCTTCCCACAACCCCTCCAGCAACCCTCTGTTTGTTCTCTATATTTATGAGTCTCTTCTCTTTTGTCCCCCTCCCTATTTTTATATTATTTTTACTTCCCTTCCCTTATGTTCATCTGCTTTTTATCTTAAAGTCCTCATATGAGGGAAGTCATATGATTTTTATCTTTCTCTGACTAAATTCGCTTAGCATAATACCCTCTAGTTCCACCCACGTAGTTGCAAATGGCAAGATTTCATTCTTTTTGATTGATTGCCAAGTAATACTCCATTGTATATATATACACCACATCTTCTTTATCCATTCATCCATCAATGGGCATTTGGGCTCTTTCCATACTTTGGCTATTGTTGATAGTGCTGCTATAAACATGGGGGTGCATGTGGCCCTTCGAAACAGAATTCCTGTATCCCTTCAGTAAATATCTAGCAGTGCAATTGCTGGGTCATAGGGTAGTTCTATTTTTAATTTTTTGAGGAAACTCCACACTGTTTTCCAGAGTGGCTGAACCAGCTTGCATTGCCACCAACAATGCAAAAGAGATCCTCTTTCTCTGCATCCTCGCCAACATCTGTTGTTGCCTGAGTTGTTAGTGTTAGCCATTCTGACAGGTGTGAGGTGGTATCTCATTGTGGTTTTGATTTGTATTTCCCTGATGATGAGTGATGTGGAGCATTTTTTTATGTGTTGGTTGGCTATGTGGATGTCTTCTTTGGAGAAGTGTCTATTCATGTCTTTTGCCCATTTCTTCACTAGATTATTTGTTTTTTGGGTGTTGAGTTTGATAAGTTCTTTATAGATTTTGGATACTAACCCTTTATCTGATGTCATTTGCAAATATCTTCTCCCATTCTGTCAATTGCCTTTTAGTTTTGCTGATTGTTTCCTTTGTTGTACAGAAGCTTTTTATTTTGATGAGGTACCAATAGTTCATTTTTGCTTTTGTTTCCCTTGCCTCTGGAGACATGTTGAGTAAGAAGTTGCTGTGGCCAAGGTCAAAGAGGTTTTTTTGCCTGCTTTCTCCTCAAGGATTCTGATGGCTTCCTGTCTTACATTTAGATCTTTCATCCATTTTGAATTTATTTTTGTGTATGGTGTAAGAAAGTGGTCCAGGTTCATTTTTATGCATGTCACTGTCCAGTTTTTCCAGCATCACTTGCTGAAGAGACTGTCTTTATCCCATTGGATATTCTTTGGAACAGCTGTCAAAGATTAGCTGTCCATACGTTTGTGGGTCCATTTATGGGTTCTCTATCCTGTTCCATTAACCTGAGTGTCTATTTTTGTGCCAGTACCATACAGTCTTGATGATCACAACTTTGTAATACAGCTTTAAGTCCAGGATTGTGATGCCTCCAGCCTTAGTTTTCTTTTTCAAGATTGCTTTGGCTATTAAGGGCCTTTTCTGGTTCCATACAAATTTTAGGATTGTTTGTTTTAGCTCTGTGAAGAATGCTGGTGTTATTTTGATAGGTATTGTATTGAATATGTAGACTGCTTTGGGTAGTATTAACATTTTAACAATATTTGTTCTTCCTGTCCAGGAGCATGGAATATTTTCCCATTTTTTTGTGTCTTCTTCAATGTCTTTCATAAGCTTTCTATAGTTTTCAGTGTATAGGTTTTTCTATGCATTGATTTTATATCCTGCCACTTTACTGAATTCATGGATCAGTTCTAGTGTTTTCTGTAATTTTTTTTTTTTTTGGTGTAATCTTCTAGGTTTTCCATACAGAGTATCATGTCATCTGCAAAGAGTGAAAGTTTGACCTCCTCCTGGCTGATCTGGATGCCTTTTATTTCTTTGTGTTGTCTGGTGCTGTGGCTAAGACTTCCAATACTATGTTGAAGAACAGTGGTGAGACTGGACATCCCTGTCTTGACCCTGACCTTAGGGGGAAAGCTCTCAGTTTTTCCCCATTGAGGATGATATTAGTGTTGGGTCTTTCAAATATGGCTTTTATGATCTCGAGGTATGATCCTTCTATCCCTAATTGCTTAAGAGTTTTTATCAAGAAAGAATGCTGTATTTTGTCAAATGCTTTCTCGGCATCTATTGAGAGGATGTGGTTCTTGACCTTTCTTTTATTGATGTGATTAATCACATTGATTGTTTTGTGGTTACTGAACCAGCCCTGTATCCCAGGTATAAATCCCACTTGGTTGTGGTGAACAATTTTTTTAATGTATTGTTGGATCCAGTTGGCTAATACCTTGTTCCTCAACAATGCATCCATGTTCATCAGGGAAGTCGGTCTATAGTTCTCCTTTTTAGTGGGATCTTTGTCTGGTTTTAGAATCAAGGTAATGCTGGCTTCATAGAAAGAGTTTGGAAATTTTCCTTCCATTTCTATTTTTTTGGAACAGCTTCAAGAGAATAGGTGTTAACTTTTCCTTAAATGTTTGGTAGAATTCCCCTGGAAAGCCATCTCACCCTGGACTCTTGTTTTTTGGGAGATTTTTTATTACTAATTCAATTTCTTTACTGGTTATGAGTCTGTTTGAATTTTCAATTTCTTCTTGTTTCAGTTTTGGTAGTTTATGTGTTTCTAGGAATTTTTCCATTCCTTCCAGATTGCCCATTTTACTGGCGTATAATTGCTCATAATATTCTCTTATTATTGCTTGCATTTCTGCTGTGTTGGTTGTGGTCTCTCCTCTTTCATTCTTGACTTATTTGAGTCCTTTCCTTTTTCTTTTTGATCAAACTGGCTAGTGGTTTATCAATTTTGTTAATTCTTTCAAAGAACCAGCTTCTGGTTTCATTGATTTGTTCTACCGGATTTTTTTGGTTTCAATAGCATTGATTTCTGCTCTGTCAATTGATTTTTAAATATTAAACCCGCCTTCAATAACTGGGTTAAATCGAACTTGGGTCATGGCATATAATTATTTTTATGCATTGTTGAATTAATTTGCTAATACTTTATTGAGGATTTTTGCATCTCAGTTCATGAGAGATATTGATCTGTAGTTTCTTTTCTTGTAATGTCTTTAGTGTTAGGAAGATGCTGGCCTCAGAATGAGTTCAGAAGTATTCCCTCTGCTTCTATCTTCTGGGAGAGACTGTAGATACTCAGTATTAATTTCTTCATTAAATGTTTTCTTGTAAAACTCACAGTTAACCCATTTGGGTTTGGCATTTTCTGCTTTGGAAGGTTATTACTAATTCACTTTCTTTAATAGATATAGACCTATACAGAGTATCTATTCTTCCTTCTGTTTTTCTCCATATTGACGCCCAAGTCTTGAAGGATTTTTACCTACCACTCTTTTCCATTTTTTTCAAACCCCAAGAACACAGACCACATTAAGGAAATAAAATTCCAAACAAGAAATACATTTTGGGGCACCTGGGTGGCTCAGTTGGATAAGTGTCCAACTTTGGCTCAGGTCATGATCTTGCGGTTCAAGAGTACAAGCCCCACATCAGACTCTCTGCTGTCAGAGCAGAGCCCACTTTGGATCCTCTTTCCCCCTCTCTCTGCCCCTCCCCCACTTGTGCTCGCTCTCTCTCTCTCTCTCTCTCAAAAACAAATAAACATTAAAAAAAGAAACACATATGTTAGTTATACCATGCAGTCTCATTATTTATGTGGTTTTCCTTTAAAAATACAACACATACCCAGTATTCAAATAGTTATCAGTCATTTCAGCAGTCAAAAGAAGCCTGAAAGAGGGGCACCTGGGTGGCTCAGTCGGTTAAGCATCCAACTTCAGCCCAGATCATGATCTCAAGGTTTGTGAGTTTGAGCCCCACATCAGGCTCTGTGCAGACAGCTCAGAGACTGAAGCCTGCTTCAGATTCTGTGTTTCACTCTCCTCTGCCCCATCCCCACTCACACTCTGTCTCTCTCTCAAAAATAAAAACATTAAAAAAGTAAAAAAAAAAAAAAAAAAAAAAAGCCTGAAAGATATGACAACTTGATTGCTCTTTGAAGCTGGTATGTGATGGTAGTTTAGCTCATCAATGAGTGATACTGGCTGATACCTCAATTGGTAGATCTTAATAATTTGATTTCTAGTACTTGGTGAAATCGAATTACCAGGCACTAGTCTAGACAAACAAATAGGCAATAATAATGTAGCACGATTAAATGCCATAGGATGCTATAAGAGAAAAAAAAAAGAAAAGAAGACTATCTAGTCTTGGGAACTCAAAGAAAGCTTCTTAGAGGAAGTGAAATCAAAGCTGAGACCTATGGAGGGATTATAAGGACAGAGGGAATAGAAGAAGAGCAAACCATGCAGAAAATGTGCAAAGACCACTTCAAGCCGTACACATGGTGGAACATGAGCAAGTTGGGGTAGTGGGGAGATGAGTATTAGGAAATAAAGCTGAAGAGGTAAGGAGGATCTGTAATGATTCCTTACATCATTCTTAAATCAATGAGAAATTATTGAAGGATGATAAGCTAAGGATTGAGATGATCATATTTACATATTATAAAGATTACTCCAACTACAGTGTAGCTAATAGACTAGAGGAAGGAACGATTAAAAGTAGCAAAGCAACTCTTTAGAAGACTCTTTCAAGGAAGGACTAAACCCTTCCTATTCAAAATGATGTCAATGGAACAGCAGCAGCAATGACAGCATCACCTGGAAGCTTGCAAGTGCAGCCCCAACCCAGATCTACTGAATCAGAATCTGCATTTATAACATCCCAGATGATTTGTGGGTAGAGTAGTTTGAGAAGCCACTGGCCTAAACTGCACTGAAGATGAAAAAATAAAGAAGTAAACACATTTGAGGCACCTGGGTGGCTCAGTCAGTTAGGCTTCCGACTTTGGCTCACGTCAATGTCTCAGGGGTCGTGAGTTCTGTGCTGTCAGCACAGACCCTGGAGCCTGCTTTGGATTCTGTGTCTCCCTCTCCTTCTGCCCCTCCCTGCTCATGCTCTGTCTCTGTCTCTCTCTCTTTCTCTCAACAATAAAAAACAAAACAAAAAAAAATTTTTTTAAGTAAACAAATTTAAGAACTATTTGGAGGAAGACATGACAGTACTTAGCATAATCAATGATTGCATAGCGTGGGGAAGAAAGAGAAATCCTAGGCTTATCTAGATAAAGCTGAACAAGGATAAGAGTTCAGCTAAGTTGACTGGTTAGAAAGGATGAAGTCTCTGGAGCTGCAAACATGGGGAGTTTGAACACTGTTATCAGTTTTCTTTTTTTTTTTTTTTTAATTTTTTTTTCTTAATGTCTTTATTTATTTTTGAGACAGCGAGAGACAGAGCATGAGCAGGGAAGGGGCAGAGAGAGAGGGAGACACAGAATCGGAAGCAGGCTCCAGGCTCTGAGCCATCAGCACAGAGCCCGATGCGGGGCTCGAACTCACAGACTGTGAGATCATGACCTGAGCTGAAGTCAGATGCTCAACCAACTGAGCCACCCAGGCGCCCCATGTTACAAGCTTTTCCACCATGAACCACACTGGGCGGTCGCATAAAAGATTTGGAGAATGCTGGGAAAGTCTCTTTATTGTGCAAAACTTGGGAGAGGGAACAGCAGCCCTTGCTATAGGGAGACAATAGCTTGCTAGGACTCTGCACTATCAGTGAGGGAACAAAAGCCTTAATTTGCAGCAGACAAAAACTGTCACTTTTAGGGTTCTTAGGAAAACCCACTGCAGCAAGAGAAGAGAACAGGAGAAAAAAAATCTATCCCAGGTACAGAGGCAGAAAACTGTCTTGGGCTCAGAACTGTGCTTGTGGAGGCAGGAGCACTAAGAAAACTACATCCCCAAGACCCAGGATCACGGTGACTGCCTAAGACTGAGCTTAATTAGAACAAAGAACATCTCCACCTCAACCACCAATCCTCACTGCCAGTTAACTAGCATCTAGCAATAAGTAAGACAAAGAGAAAATATAAATGTGAGAATGGAGAAAAATTAAAAGGAAACCTCTGGTAAACCAGTCCTACCCAAAACACAAACTATGGCTAGGGAAAGTTTAAGCTTGTGTCAGTAATCTCAAAACACAGCCCAACCACTAACCCTACGCTCAAGGCCTGGTAGGATAGACATGCCTATTTCCAGGCACACAGACTTTTATCTCAGTGTCTAATCCTACAGAAGATGTCTGTCTTTCAATTTAAAAAAATCACAAAGAATGTAAAATGTCCAGAAAAAAAACACTACCTTCCTAAAAGACAAAGTAATCATCAGAACCAGAGTCAGATACGACACATATGTTGGAACTGATAGGGAATTAAAAATAAGTATGATTAATATGTTAAAGTCTCCAAGAGAAGAGATGGCCAACATGAAAGATCAGATAGATAATTTCAGCAGAGAGATGGAAACTATAAGAAAAAACTGAATGAAAATACTAGAAACTAAAAATTCAGTAATAGAAATGAAGAATGCCCTCACCAGCTTATCAGTAGATTTGACACAGTCAAGGAAAAATTTAGTGAACTTGAATATAAGTCTGTTGAAAATAACCAAACTTAAACACAAAATGTAAAAAATGTAAAAATAAACAAATAGGAGCGCGTGGGTGGCTCAGTCGATTAAGCATCCCACTCTTGATTTTGGCTCAGCTCATGATCTCACGGTTCATGGGATCGAGTCCTGCATCCACTGTCAGCACAGAGCCTGCTTGGGATTCTCTCTCTCTCTCTCTCTCTCTCTCTCTCTCTCTCTTTCTCTCTCAAAAATAGATAAACATTAAAAAAAAAAAATAGACCCATTAAATCTGTCCTCCAAACTTCCCTTTCAAGGACTGATGACTTCATAAGGTCTTCATAACCTGGCAGCATTTAGGCAAACTTGTAAAAATTTGACCTTTTTAATTAAAGCCATATAAAATGTTCTTTAGTCTTGTCTGTGTGTGAAAAACTGGTTTTGGGAAAGGTATTCTCTTCATATTCCACTTGCCAGGAGGCTATTGATAAATGACCCAAGAGTCACACAGGAATACTTTCCCTTTTAATCTAAGTCAGCCTTGTTCTTATCGTTTATCTGCAAAACACTTGGCCTACCTCTTGGCAGAATTCTGACCTCTATTTTCTCATTTTTGCACATAACTTTCTCAATGACAAAATTACCAAAGGCCATTTGGAATTATGAGTGGCCAATCAGGGAAATTTTTGATATGAAAAAAATTGTTCATTTGAGAGGCACCCTAAGAAGATAAATGAATCAGATGGTAAGGCATTTTTTTTAATATACAGACGCTCCTGCACTAATTGGTTTATATTAAAGGAAACCCAGAGTTCAGGCAAAAAGACATCTTAACAACTTTATTATGCCTGAATTTGGGAAAGGCAAAATCACAAAGAGATGTCAGAGGAGACAAGGTATGAATAGGAGTCAAAAATATCCAAAGGTAAGAAATAATCTCACATCTGTTTTCATCATTTGCCTTTTTAAAAGCAACTCTTTGTTTCAGCTCAGGTCATGATCTCACAGTTCCTGGGTTCGAGCCCCCCTTCCATCCCCATATTGAGCCCCCGCATCGGCCGGCTGCTTGGGATTCTCCCTCTTTCTGTCCCTCCCCTGCTCCAGCTCTCTCTCAAAATAAATAAATAAACATTTCTTTTTTTTAAATCTCCTTAAAAAAAAAAGGAATGAAGTACTGATATACTTGAAAACATTATGCTAAGTGAAGTAAGCCAGTCACAAAAGACCATATACATTAGGACTCCATTTACAAAAAAAAAAACCCAGAAAATGCAAATCCATAGGAAAGAAAGTAGATAAGCAGCTGCTTAGGGCTGGTGAAGGGACTGGAGGCTGGAGGCTGGGATTAACTACTGATGGGTATGGAGCTTCTTCTAGGGGGGGATAAAAATGTTCTAAAATTAGATCAATGATGGTCACACAAACCTACGAACATACTATAAAACACTGAATTGTACACTTTGAGTGAATCTGATGGTATGTGAATTATATATCAATAAGCTCTTTATTTTTATTTTATTTTTTAGAATTTAGACAGTTTCTATTTTTTTACATTTTTATTTATTTATTTTTGAGAGACAGAGAGAGACAGTGTGAGCAGGGGAGGGGCAGACAGAGAGGGAGACACAGAATCAGAAGCAGGCTCCAGGCTCCAAGCTGTCAGCATAGAGCCCGAACCAGGGCTCCAACCCATGAACCGTGAGATCATGACCTGAGCCAAAGTTGGACGCTTAACTGACTGAGCCACCCAGGCGCCCCAATAAGCTCTTTTTTTATTTTTTTTATTTTGTTTTTATTGTTTATTCATTTTTGACAGAGAGAGAGAGAGAGAGAGAGAGAGAGAGAGAGAGCGAGCAAGAGAGCATGAGCGGGGGAGGGGCAGAGAGAGAGGGAGACACAGAATCCGAAGCAGGCTCCAGGCTCTGAGCTGTCAGCACAGAGCCCGATGCGGGGCTTGAACCCACAGACCGCGAGATCATGATCTGAGCTGAAGTTGGACGCTCAACCGAGCCACCCAGGCGCCCCAATAAGCTCTTTTTTTAAATAGGCAAATGAGGAAAGCAGATGTGTACACAAAAGTTATGGAAAGAAATAGAAGACACAGAATAAAAAATTATTTCACAATTCTAACAGGTAGTTATAAGTCTAAAATGAAAATGTCTTACAACCATGGAGCTAAGAAGACAGCCATTCTCTTGTCAACAAAATCATTTGCTGTCAGTTTTCAATTAATTCTTCAAGTGTGACATTTTGAGGATACCAGAACCAGAAAGTAATAACATAGAACCTATTTGAGATGTATTTGAAATCTAGAATCAGCATTTACAAGATGAACATGTTCCAGGTTCATACATGACAACTGAGTTACATTCAGAAGACAATGTCCTTATCAGGTACATGTGTCATCAAAACCATGAAAATACAAAAACTAGTTTGTTACTTTCTCCTTACTTAAAATTCTAATAAAGTTCCTTACCATTCTTTTACTTCTTGTTCAAGAAGTAACTTACTTAGAAGCATTTTAAAAAATAGATCCATGGGTCACAGATGGTAAGTGGTGTTAGTATTTTTCCTAGTACACTGAATATAGATATTGGTTAAGATTATTTCTTACCTTTGGATATTTTTGACTCCTATTCATACCTTGTCTCCTCTGACATCTCTTTATGATTTTGCCTTTCCCAAATTCAGGCATAATACAATTGTTAAGATGTCTTTTTGCCTGCACTCCAGGTTTCCTTCACTTTATAGAAGAAATGATAATAGGAAAAATTAAGATTGACATTCTTCAAATTTTAATTAATTCAAAACTATTGTTAAGAATTATTTTTTAGGGGTGCCTGGGTGGCTCAGTTGGTTAAGCGGCCGACTTCGGCTCGGGTCATGATCTCGCGGTCTGTGAGTTTGAGCCCCGCGTCGGGCTCTGTGCTGACAGCTCGGAGCCTGGAGCCTGTTTCAGATTCTGTGTCTCCCTCTCTCTGACCCTCCCCCATTCATGCTCTGTCTCTCTCTGTCTCAAAAATAAATAAACATTAAAAAAAAAAAAAAATTAAAAAAAAAAAAAAAAAAAGAATTATTTTTTAAAAATCAAACTTAGGGGTGCCTGGGTGGCTCAGTTAAGCATCCAACTTTGGCTCAGGTCATGATCTCATGGTTCGTGGGTTCCAGCCCCACATCAGGCTCTGTGCCAACAGCTTGGAGCCTGGAGCCTGCCTCAGATCTTGTGTCTCCCTCTCTCTCTGCCCTTATCCTGCTGTCTGTCTCTCTCTCAAAACTAAACATTAAAAAAATTTTAAAAATCGAACTTAAAAAAGGCCTGAAAAATCAAGAGGTCAGCATTCCTAAAATGTGCATAAGTAAAACGTGTTAATAAAAATGTTTCAGTGTGTCTTAGTCCATTCAAGCTGCTGTTAACAAAATAGTTGAGACTAGGCAGCTTATAATCAACAAAAATTTATTTCTCACAGTTCTGGAGGCTGGAAGCCCAAGATCAAGTTGCCTAGTGTGGTCAGGTGAGGGCCCTCTTGCAGGTTCACACTTTTCCTTGTATCCTCATATAGTGGATGGGGCAAAGGAACTCTCTTAGGGTCCTTTTTATAAGGGCATTAATCTCATGACCTAATCACTTTTCAAAGGCCCTAATGCCATCACATTGGGCATTAGAATTTCAACATATAAATTTCATGGGAACATACACATTCACACCAAAGCAAATGACTGTATGTATTTCAGGTAAAAAGAAACATACTCATGGTTATGGAAAGACTGATACAATAACTGTGTTGAAAAAATACATACTTTGTGGAATAAATTACAGGCCTAGAAAATTGTCACTGTCCATAATACCCTTGTCTCATAGTAATAATTTATAATAATCTTATAATTGTGCTATACCTCAATAGTGAATTCAACTCTCCATTCTACTAAAACATCACTGTCTGTAACATCCTCAGTCTTCAGCAAATTTAATATTCTGGAAGAGACATCAGAGAAAAACTGCCTTCAATGAAAAATAAGCTTATCAGATATTGTAACTAGCATGGCAGAAGTCCAAAACAATGATTCCTGGATTCATGTTTCCCAACTAAATGACATAGATCTTCTCCAGACAGCTGGACAACCACTCCACCAGACTTTAAGCTACTGATTCTCAGGGATTCTCCAGAAGCATGATCTTTGAAGGAAGACTACTAATCAAACCCTCAGGTCAAAGACATGACAACAGAAAATGAACTGCTTCTGCCCAAGGCAAAAAAACATGATTAATTTTCTGATACCTTTGTTCTTTTTCCCTCTTTTGCTTATTATATGTTGGTACCTCCTAGAGATAACCCTAAAGTTTTCTCAGAATGCCCTCAGATATCTGTATCATTTTATTCTTAATCCTCTATGGTCTTTTTGGGCCACCTTAAGAAATGCAAAACTTTTTTTTGCATTCCATGTTACAGTTTTCTCAGATCACAGCTACTCTTGTTATAAAATTCCACTATAAAAGATGTAATACCTGTTCCTTTAAACTCCTGAGATCAATTTCCTCCCAAAGGTCTTTTTTGATTCTTGAGTTTTCCTCTTATCAGTAGCCCCAGCCTTCATTCTGGTAAAAACTAAAAAGTTTACTCCAAGTCAACAAAATGCTTCTGCTATAATTACATAAGAGCATTGTTGGCAGAACTAGACTTCCCAGGGAGGGGAACAAATGCTGGAGCTATTCTCATGGCACTAATCATTTCTCCAAAGATTTTCCAGACTTCTAAGCAGGAACTGAACTCCACTGACATGTGCCCACCTCTAGGAAACAATTTTTGGCTCATTTCTGTTGTGATAAAATATTATTTATATTCCTAATATTCTCTGTACCTCACCAGGGATTACTTAGGTCTACACCAGGCTTTTGCCTACCTCCTAAACCCAAACATATCTTGTGGTACAGAATAATATTTAAGCTTTCAGATATTTAAAGCCCTTTTTTATCCAGTGTAGCATTTTCCTTGGGAAGGATAACCAGAGCCTTTAAAAATGAAGCAGGAATTGGCTACTTAGGAGATCTCTCAAAGTGCAAACTCTCTTGAATACAACTAGGAAAGGTGGTTCAAATCTTGACTCAGGCTGTGAAAGTCCAACAAACCAGTTTAAATTCACTACAGGATTGTCATGGGAAATGACATGGTCTTCTATTTCCTCCTGGCAAGGCAAGGGGCAGTTTGCACTTATTATATTATATATAAAGATCTATAAAGATCACTAGATAGGTACAATGGTCTTTGACCAAGCTAAAGAAAGAAGCTACCTGACTCTATAGAATAGACCCAGCTGGACTTAGAGATATGTTTTTGTAGCTTGCATTTTGTAACCTAGGCTCCTTCCTGGCTTTGCATTCTAGTAGAATACTCATTTTGCTTCTGGTAATTTTGTTACAGCTGGCAGATGCTTTCTGTTCTGAGTCTTAAATGCTGTTGTGTAGCAATGTCAAGTCACATGATTCAACAACAATCAACCATTATTAACATGAAGACCTGAAACTAAGGACTACCACTAGATTCTTGATACACAATTATAACCCAGTAAAGAGAAATACTAATCTGACTTGATCACAATTCCAGAAGATAATGGCCTATCCTTCAACATAGACCAAATAAAGACCAGAAGAGAATTACAAATTGAAAGAGAAACTACAAGGGGCATTAAGGAAGACATTTGTTGGGATGATCACTGGGTGTCATACATAGGGGATGAATCACTGGAATCTACTCCTGAAATCATTATTGCACTATATGTTAACTAACTTGGATATAAATTAAAAACTAAATAAAAAATAGAAACTACAATTTGCAAAAATGTACAACTTGCAAGACGTGCAAGTCTACCAAACTTTGACAACACAAGAAATTGCCTAAGCTCAAACTTTGATTGCTAGCTCAATCAGATACACATTTCAAGATAAGACCACAAACCGATCTAATGATAACTCTGCATAGTCAAGCGTTCTAACGACACTGACTGTACTAGCAACTCTCTAGTTTCCAAATTTTCACTAATCCTTGCCAAAATGTTTAAAAACAAACTAGAGGCCCCAAACTCCTATATGTACGTACCCTTCCTTTGGAGATACCCCACAGTTCCTCTGGTGTCTGACTCCTTTGGTGCAGCTAGCTAGTAAACATAGCTTTGATTACAGGTGAGATCTTGGTAGTTTTTGGTCAATGGATGTCACCAGTATAAATGAGCCAAGGGTTCCCTTCTGGAGACACAATAGCTTTACCTTAATAGGCAAAGGAATTAAATCCTATATTCTACACACAAATGCCTCACAACATTACCAGCATTAAATATAACCTCATCAGCATTAACCATGGTAATTTTATTAAAAAAACAAACATGTATGAATTTGCAGATATAAAACTGACAACCAACCTGTGTTAATGGAAAAACTTGTAATCTTAAGAAATACTAACTGAAAATAATTTCCCCATATGTAAGAATGTGTATTTGATATGTTTTCCCATACTTTGATATAGCTGATTTTAAGTTAACTACTCTAGCAAACCAATATAAAAATAAATGAAAGATTATAAATGCAATGGCATTTGGCACACTATTGTTGTAAATATGCCTTATTTTTAAGTAAAAATAAATCCTAGCCAAAACAAAGTGTTTTGCATCTGAATATTTTAAGCTTAAGGGAAAAAAACTCATTAATGAAGTCATATTTTCATTTTTCCATGTGTTTAATTTTTTATAAAGATTATAATTAAGCTGCAGTCAATAAGCAGTTTTTAAACTTAGGTTTCATGATCCTTTTGACTTCACACTTTTAAATGGAGGCATTTCTCTTCAAAACATGACAAAGTTCAGAATCCATTAAAAATTATTTTATTCAAATTATGTTTTCCAAAAGAGAGGGTTCTGTGCTAGTCGTCTTTGAAAGTTTTCATACCTACAAAAGAAAAACATATTTACAAGAAAATTAAGATCTTTCATAATCTACTAAAGGACTTGTTAAAAAGCAAATAACTTTACATGTCACTTCTAAAAAGCTGAGATAAAAAAGCTAAAATATTAATCTGAAAGTTTAATTATTCTTATAAAAGGACACTAAGCATAGTGAGTTAAGTATGACTGGCTTGTATCAGAGAGTACAAATCATAATAAATTTTATTAATTTTTTATCTTCTGCAAATCTGACAGCTAGAAGGGACCTAAGAAAAAAAACAAATCTAACTCCTCCTCCCTCATTTCATAGATGAGTAGAGAGGAAGAATTTACTCAAGGTCACATACCTACATTTTAACAAATCTCAAACCTAATACCTTTCAGGGCTATCCATGCTACACCATGCTACCACTGCTCAACAAATTCTCCTTATGCATCCCACCACTGGGATATTCAAAGTGAAAAGAATACCTATAAAACAGAAATATGGGAAAGCTGAGAAATAAATTTGATTAATCACTTAAGTATAGGATGCAGTATAAACCACCCTGATACCTTATACAATGTCTACGTTAGACCAAGACTTTCTAAACTTACGAAAAAATTTTGCTTTGTATTTCAAGATTCCTATATGGTTACTTACAAGTTAAAATATTTGAAAATTTACAATCCTTAATTGTGGTCCCTAAACACAGGCAATTGTATTTTCCTGACTGTATCAACTCAATTGGCTACTACATAACAGAATATTTAGGGTAAGAATATTCCTCAATACGAACTCCACAGTACACTTTTTCATGGCATGCCAATGTTAATGTGTGCTGATGTCCACAATAAAAGAATATGTTTAAATGTCAAAGAAGAAATACATTCACAGGCAAAAAATATATATGGTTACTAAAAGCCTTAATATTAGAAACACAAAATTTCCCATACCATTTCAGAACCACATTTGCTGGAATGAACATTTCAGATGGACTTGGTGTCATCTGGGCCTGAGACACAGCAAATGATGAAGCAAAATTGTAGAAGTTGTCCAACATCTTTTGTGTGAACTGAAAAGTTAATAATGAATAGATTAATGAATCATGCTAAATATTCCACTTAGACCTCAGTATTTTTAATTAAAAATGTTTCTGCAGTAACTTGATTTTAAGGACTTGTGAGTTCTAAGACAGTCTAATGCTGCAAGTTAAGGAAAGTCATAAAATGACACTGTGGCACAAAATCTTAACAACCTGCCTTTAGTACTTTCTTTGTATCTCAAAGTATTTCTGTGATTTTTAACTAGTTTAATTTCCTAACATATTCATTTTGGGGGAAAAAAATGTTTTCCTTCAAAATATCGTTTATCTCTACCTCTACATATACCGTGCCCCCTCCTCAAATCCCACCCGCCTCACATCAAACTACTTTCTCATATCTAAAATAACAACCATCTCTAAGAAGTCTTTTTCTTGCCAGAAAGATAAAGGCTTAAATGTAATGAGGAAATACCTTATTAGTTTTTTATCTTTTTGCCTAGTAATATCAAAGGTAATGTAATCCAAGAGGCTACCATTAAGTGACTTGAACTAATATCCAGAGTTCAGTAAAATCACTAACTAAAATATCAGTATCAGGGGGCGCCTGATTGGCTCAGTTGGTTAAGCGGCCGACTTCGACTCAGGACATGATCTCACATTTGTGAGTTCGAGCCCCACTTCAGGCTCTGGGTTGACAACAAACAGCTCAGAGCCTGGAGCCTGTCTCAGATTCTGTATCTCCCTCTTGCTCTCTGCCCTTCCCTGACTCACATTCTGGCTCTCTCTCTCAAAAATAATGAAATAAACATTAAAAAAATTTTAAAAACAAAATAACAGTATCAGTATCAGGAGGAAAAAAACAGCAAACCTCCACACTAGCAACAAAATTTTAAAATGTAACTTTAAAAGCTGCAATTCAGAATAGACACAGTCTGTACATATCTAGGAAAACTGCTAAGAAGCTGATAAAACTGGGGTGGAAAATACTTCAAGACTGTCTTGAGAGACAGAAAAGAAACCAAATGAAAAGATCTATACACCATGTTCAGTGGGAAGATACAACACGTGCACAGATGGGAAGACATAATATAATAACAGCAATTTTCCCCAAATCAAACCTATAAATCCAATGTCATTTCCAACAAAATCCAATAAATTTTTCATGAAACTCAATAAGCTTATACTAAAATTATTATGGAGAATATCTAAACTTATTTTGATGAGCAGGAGGAGGGGTCTGACCTAACAGATATTAAGACTTTTACTGGCAAAGGGACAAATGAACTAACTGGAATAGAAGAGAGAGGCCAGAAACCTATCTAAGCCTATGTGACAATGTGATATACAACAAAGATGCTATTAACTCAGAGTTAAACAAACAAACAAACAAACAAAAAGAAGGACTAGCTTTCAATTAATGGGGTTAGGACACCTACCTTTCCTTAAGGGAAACATGGAATTTAGATCCCTTCCCATACCACATACAAAAAATAATTCAAAAAGTAAAAGGTTAAACCTTTAAATACCCATAAGAGAACCTAACATCTTCACACATTAGGACAGCAAAAACTTCTCAAACACACACACACACACACACACACACACACAAAATCACAAAAGATATGATCATCAACACAAAAATATAACATCTGCATGCAAAAAATACCAAAAACAATACTAAAAGACAAGCAACATGCTAGGACAAAAACTTACAACATATAGAACAAAGGATTATTACCCAGAATACATAAAGACCACTTCCCAAAAAGGTAAAATTAAAAACTGCCAAATAATAGAAAATTGGGCAAAATATATAAACCATCATTGCTATTAAAATATATATATAGGTGCCTGGGTGGCATAGTCGGTTGAGCATCTGATTCTTGATTTCATTTCAGCTCAGGTCATGATCCCAGAATTGTGGGATTGAGCCTTGTGACAAGCTCCGTGCTGAGCAGGCAGCCTGCAGGGTACCTGGGTAGCTCAGTCAGTTAAGCACTAGACTCTTGATTTCTGTTCAGGTCATGATCTCATGGTTATAAGATGGAGCCCCACATCAAGCTCCTCGCTGGGCATGAAACCTGCTTAAGATTCCCTCTCTGCCTCTCCCCCTTCCCGGTTTGCACGCATGCACTTTCTCAAAAATAAAAACAAAACAAATGCAGGTCAAAATGAGAAAAGATGTTCAACTTCACCAGTAATCAAGAAATACAAATCCAAACAACAGTGGTATTCAAATTTCACCCATCAGTTTGGCAAAAATTTAAGGTCTTAACAAAAATATTAGTGAAAATATCCATCAATATAGAAATGAAAAAAAAAAACTGTCTCATTCATACAATTGCATACAATAAAACAATTGAAATAAACTAGATTTATTCCATGTGTCAACACAGATAAATCTTTAAAATGTTGAATGAACAATAGCCAAGCTGCAGAAATTTGCACAGTATACCATTTACATTCATTTAAAAAATATACAAAAGGGACACACTCTGTCTCTGTCTCAAAAATAAACATTAAAAAAATTTTTTTTAATAAATAAATAAAGGGGCGCCTGGATGGCTCAGTCGGTTGAGCGTCTGACTTCAGCTCAGGTCATGATCTCACAGTTTGTGGGTTCGAGCCCCACATCGGGTTCTGTGCTGACAGCTCGGAGCCTGCAGCCTGTTTCAGATTCTGTGTCTCCCTCTCTCTCTGCCCCTCCCTCGCTCACGCTCTGTCTCTGTCTCAAAAATAAATAAACATTTTTAAAAAAATTTAAAAAGATACAAAGGGGTAATCAACAAGAAAGAAAAACAGAGAAAACAAAAAAAAAAAAAGGACTACAACACAGAAGAGAAATAAAAGGAATTTCTCCAATAATGGTTAAAGAAAATAAAACCTTGACTATAGTTATGCAACAGACCCAGAGAATAATCAGTCCACAGAAGAACAAAACAGAGTTCCAAGAAGGATATTAGCAAAAAAAATTTAAAAACTGCTTTTTAAAAATATACTGAATAGGAATTTATACTTGGCAGAGTTTGGGCATAAATTAGACCTGGAAACAGAAATCCATACAAAGGAAAAATGCATTTATTAACCGAGAAAAATAAAAAGTTATACAAGAAAGAAAATGCAAATCACAGTATGTTGGCTCAGTTCTGAAAAACATTTAGTGATCATGATACTGAAAACTGATTAATTAAATGAAAATCAGTAATAAAATGGTTGGGGGGGGGGGTGGTGGTGCCTGGCTGGCTCAGTCAGTAGGGCATGTGACTCCTGATCTTGGGGTTTTAAGTTTAAGCTCCACATTTGTTGTAAATCTTGGGGCGCCTTGGTGATGCAGTTAAGCATCTCACTCCTGATTTTGACTTAGGAGATCAAGCCCCACATCGGGTTCCATGCTGGGCATGGAGCCTGCTTGAGATTCTTGTTCTCCCTCATCACCCCATCTGCACACAATCTCTTGCCTAAAAATAAAATAAAATCTTAAAAAAAAAAAAAAAAGGTGGGGATGGGCACCTGGGTGGCTCAGTTGGTTGAACAACCGGCTTTGGCTCAGGTCATAATCTCTAGGTTGGTGAATTTGAGCTCCACATTGGGCTTTGCGCTGGCAGGGCAGAGCCTGCTTCAGATTCTCTGTCTCTGCTTCAGATTCTCTGTCTCTGCTTCAGATTCTCTCCCTCACTCTCTCTCCCTTCCCTGATTTCACACTCTTTTTCAAAATAAGTAAAATGAACATTAAAAAAAAAAGTGGGGAGAAAAAATATCTCCATATGCTGGGGAACAGAGGAATGAGAGAGCTAAATCACATTAGGTATTGGTAAGTCGATGGAAAACACCTACAACAGACAGATTGGTTAAGAACAGATTAAGCAAGTTTTTTCTGACACATGGAAGTTAAATACAGGAAGAAATCGGTGAAAAAAAAAATGAGAAGGAGGTTGAAGGTTGAAAGTGAGTACTTTTAAGGAGCAGAAAAAGAGAAGAATATAAGAAGTATAACCAAGGACAACTGTCTTGCATGTAAAACTGTGTGATGTTTAAGCCACGTACACGTACTATTAATAAAAAGTAAAAGAAGTAAGAGTAATCAAGAATATAAATTAAAAACATGTTTAAACGAGTAGTGCTATACATTTTTGTGGACATATATGTTTCTTTTAAAGTACTAACACAGGATGGCAAAAATATATGAAGTTAGAAGAGTAGCTACCAGAAAAATGGAAGAGAAGCAGAAGCCACCAAGCCTTATCTGAAATACTTTTTTAAAAAAATTAGTAGCAAATATGCTATTAATTAGTGGCAAATATGTTAAATCTAGGTGGGAGACACTCTGAAGTCTTCTTATATAATCCACTATAAAGAGAGCTCTATAAGAACAACTATTATTTTGTCTACCTATTTTTATCCATTTGTGCTTAGAAAGCACCTGGTACACAGTAGGCATACAATATTTGTAGGATGTATTTTCCTATATATTTAAAATATCTCATGATAAAATATTTAATAAAAAGTACATATGCTTTGGGGCACCTGAGTGGCTCAGTCAGTTGGTTGAGCATCCAGCTCTTGATTTCAGCTCAGGTCATGATCTCACGGTTCGTGGGACTGAGCCCTGCCTTAGACTCTGCGCTGACAGTGTGGATCCTGCTTGGGATTCTCTCCCTCTCGCTCCCTGCCCTTCCCCCACTCTCTTGCACTCTCTCAAAATAAATAAATAAGCATTAAAAAAGTACATATGCTTTATTTAAAAAGCTCAGGGGCGCCTGGGTGGCTTGGTCGGTTAAGCGTCCGACTTCGGCTCAGGTCATGATCTCACGGTCCGTGAGTTCGAGCCCCGCGTCGGGCTCTGTGCTGACAGCTCAGAGCCTGGAGCCTGCTTCCGATTCTGTATCTCCCTCTCTCTCTGACCCTCCCCCATTCATGCTCTGTCTCTCTCTGTCTCAAAAATAAATAAACGTTAAAAAATAAATAAATAAATAAAAAATAAAAAGCTCAAATAATTTATAAATATCTAGAGTAAAAAGTCTTCTTAACCTCTCTCCAGGGATAATACCACTTTGGTATGTATTTTTCAGACATTTTTCTAATATTGTCTATCTGGGATACTGTAACTACTGCTTTACAACTTGCTATTCTCAGCACAGCAGTATGTTTTTTTAATTACTGGAAAAAAAAAAAAAAAAAAAGACCCAGACTCTATCATTCTTTATAATTCAGCTCATTCTCAAGAGATCATGTGACAAGTCTGCCTTTAAATTCATGGCCAAACCCTAAAGAATATGCCGCCCAGAAAAGAATTCCCTAGTTCATTCACCCTCCTCCTCTCCTAGTGGACTTATTTAATAATCCTTTTCCTTTAAATATCCAATACTCCTTTCTCTTCAATCTTAGCTGATGACCTTGTTTCCTATTTCACTGAACAAAGAGAAGGAATCAAGAGAGAACGTGCACAAGTTCTCATCACCACCTTTACCAACCTCTTGCATCCATCCGTATCCATATATCCATTACTATGAGAACTGTCCATTATCCTATCTAATGTACTCTCATTTCCTACTCAAGGACACCACTTCAGCAACTCTCCCCACTCTCCTGCATCATTAGTTTTTCTTTAATGCTTCATTCACATCAAACATGATGTAATATCTCCCATTAAAAAACAGTAAAAACAAAGTCCTTGTACCCATAGCCCCCCTTAAGTAACCAAACCATTTATCTGCCGTCCTCCACAACTATACTCATCAAGAGTCATCTACAGTCACTACTGTTTCCACTTCCTTCTCTCCAACTCACTCCAAACTCTTCTTCTACCACCCTGAACTCTTATCAAACTCTTCAATGACTTCTATTTTGCCGAATCCAGTGGTTACTTCTCAGCCTCATCTCAACCCATCAGCAATGATACTACTGATACTTCCTTCTTCAAAACCAGTCTCTGCTTGGCTTCCAAAACACTACTTTTGGGGTCTCCTCCTACTTTAGGCTACTCTTTTTCTCTCTTCATTTCTTAAGCTTCTCAAATTTGAAATGGCCCTGAGATCAAATTTTCTATTTATAATTACTTCTCTAGTAACCACAGTCCTACAAAACTCTAGATAAGATCTCTACACTGATGACTCCCATTTTGATCTGTGTCCTAGACCTCGCTCTTGAACTCTAGACTCATCATCTCCAGCTTGATGTCTAACAAGCATCCCAAACATAGTACAAACAAAATCCAACTCCTGATTCCACTCCCAGCCCATACTTGTGTTCAATATTCCATGTTCAGGTTCCTCAAGCCAACATCCTTGGGCCACAGTTGGTGTCTCTCCTTAATCTCAGACCTTACATGTGATCCACACCATGAAACACTACTGGCTCCATCTTCAAATTATCTCTAGAAATCAACTATAGGCATGCCTCAGACATACTGCCATTTAGTTCCAGACACTACAGTAAAGTGAGTCAAGTCAATGCTTTGGTTTTCTAGTGCATATAAAAATTTTGTTTACACTACACTATAGTCTGTTAAGTATGCACTAGCATTATGTCTGAAAAAATGTACATACCTTCATTAAAAAAATACTTTATTGCTAGAAAATGCTAAACATCATCTGAGCTTTCAGCGAGTCATAATCTTTTTGTTGGTGGAGGGTCTTGCCTCAATGTTGATGGCTGCTGACTGATCAAGGGTGGTGGTTTCTGAAGGTTGGGGTGGCTGTGGCAAATTCTTAACATAAAACAACAATGAAGTTTGCCTCATAGATTGACTCTTTTTTCACTTGAACCCTTTAAAGGCCATTGTAGGGTTATTAACTGGCCTAATTTCAATATTGTTGTGTCTCAGGGAATAGGGAGGCCTGAGGAGAGAAAGATCAGGGAACAGTTGGTAAGTGGAGGAGTCAGAAAACACACAACACTTAGCAATTAAGTTCTCCATCTCATATGGGCACAGTTCATGGTGCCCCAAAACAATTATAATAGTAACATCAAAGGTTATTGATCACGGATTACCATAACAAATAAAATAACAAAAAAGTTTAAGATATTGCAAGAATTACCAACATGTTCAAAGAGACATGAAGTGAGCAAATGCTGTTGGAAAAATGCTGCTGACAGATTTGCTCCATTCAGGGTTGCCACAAACCTTCAATATATAAAAAAAACAGTACCTGTGAGATGCAATATAGTGAAGTGCAATAAAACAAGATATGCCAGTACTTTTAATTACCTTCATAGGCACCTCCCAGGACTTCACTAGTTCAAGTCATTATAATCTCTCATCTAGATTTTCATAAGAGCCTCCTAATTAATCTTCCTCCTTCCCACTACAGTGTCTCTCCAAAAATGCAAAATGATCCTTTTAAAATGTAACTTAGGTCCTCTTACTCTTCTCAAAACTCTCTTATGTCTTCTTTTCCAAATAGAATATAAGCTTAAGTCCTTATAAAAGCCAGTGAGGTACCATGATTTTATCCTGCGTCCACCTCCCCAATTACTCTCATCTCATCTCCCATCTCTCACCCTTGCTCGCTCTACTCCAGCCACAAAGACCTTCATATTATTTTCCAAACAACAAAATTATTTTTCTACCTCAGGGCCTTTATATTAGCTACACCTTTGCCTACATCATTCTCCCCTTCAGCCTTTTGTCATACAGAGGTTAAAAGTCAATCATCATTGGGGTGTCTGGCTGACTCAGTTGGTTGAGCGTGCAACCTCAGCTCAGGTCACGATCTCCTGATTCAGAAGTTTGAACTCTGCATCAAGCTTGCTGCTGTCAGGGAGAAGTCTGCTTCAGATCCTCTGTCCCTCTCTCTCTCTGTACCTCCCCGACATGTGCTCTCTCAAAAATAAACATTTTTTGCTTAAGCAATCATCATGGAATTATGTCAGTTTAAGCTCCTTGAGGATGAGAATCTTGCTTATAAAATTCACAACTATACACCTACAACCTAGTATACTGTGGGAGGGGAAAAAATGTTAATATTTAATCCCATTTTTAAATTGCTTTGAGCTATTTCATCACTATAAAAACAAGTCTCATCAAAACATTTACCAATTTTAGAGTACCTATAGAAGTAGATAGACAAGGTTAAATTATCCACAGAAGCCAATAACTTATGCCATACATATTTACCTTCATTTTTACAGGTTTTCTACCATGAAGCTTATTTTTAAAGTACAGAATTTGATTTTAAAATTTAGAAAATAATGAAATATGCATTGCATTACCTGAGTGAATGAGTCAACTGAGGATACAGCAGCATTGCCTACTGGAGTCTGCTGAGCCAAACTGTCCAATAATTCCACCGAAATTCCAATCTGAGCAACAGATGGAGTTCGGACAATATTCATGGCTCCAAAAGGGTGTTGGCTTCCTTCTCCTGAAAGAAATTAACATGTACCGCAAATTTCAAGTTTAACTTGTAGCCAACTTCCCTTGTAAATATGTGAAAAACCTCTGATCTACATGCACTAAAAAGTTTCGATTAAAGTTGGTCTCTTTTCACATAAATGTAAAAGGCTAGTTTTTACCAAATTAACAAAGAAAACTGGAATTTTCCCCACCAGAAAAAAGATGTTATTTCTTTAAAGCTTATTAAAACTACTGCAGCTAAAAATGAAAAGTAACAACACGATGAGAAAAATAAATGAATAAGCATGAATCACATTAAAAAATTCTCAATGCTAACTCAAAGGGAAGAATATTTTTTAAGATTTTTTTAAGTTAGTTTACTGAGGGTTGATGGGAGGGTGGGAGGGAGGGGAAAGTGGGTGATGGGCATTGAGGAGGGCACCTGTTGGGATGAGCACTGGGTGTTGTATGGAAACCAATTTGACAATAAATTTCATATTAAAAAAAAGATTTTGTAAGTTAGTTTTAACATTTTCTCATCACTCCACTAAATAAAGATCTTAAATTACCATTATGATTGAGAAATGACATGGTATATTTTATTAAATGTCATGTATCACTCCCACTTAACACCTGATAATGTTATCAAACAAGCAGTAAAGAAGCTTATTAATGGAAAATAACCAATAACTCTTTCCCTTTATAAATCAATGTATCATTAAGTATACTTCTGAGCCTGTAAGTGCCATCTAACTTATATGTGGAAAATATAGGCCAATTTTTTTAATCCACATATGACATAATCAGAAAAGTGAGTCTGAAGGAAAAAAAATCATACAATAGATTTTTGGATTATCTGCTGTTTTCATAGGACTATAAAATGTTTAATCAAATACTGAAGGACAAAAACCTGGGGCAACACACAGTCCTAATAACTAGAACATTCATTACAAATACCAAAACTCTCCTTAAATTTTCAAGCTTATGAATAAAAAGTTATAGTGTATTTTTCTGTGATTTAAAAATACACACACACACACACACACTTCTCACTAAATATGACTAGTTTAAGATAGTTTCAGTAGTTTTAAATTAACTGTTTTATCAAACTTCCATATATTTATGAATTTTCCAGATTTGTTTCTATATTTGTGGTCAGAGAACATACTTTGTATGATTTGTTTTTAAATATATCAAGATTTGTTTTGTGGCCTAATATATGGCCTATCCAAAAAACTGTTCCATGTGCACTTAAGAATGTGCATTCTGCTGTTGTTGGGAAGAATGTTCTTTGTAAGTTGGTTAGGTGTAGGAGGTTTATAGTGTTCACACTTTCTATTTCCTTGATGATCCTCTGTCTAGTCATTCTACCCATTACTGAAAGTAGGGTTAAGTTTCCAACTATAATTGTTGAACCATATTCTCCCTTCAATCCTGCCACATTTTGCTTCATGTATTTTGAAATTCTGTTGTTAGGTACAAAAAGTTTATAATTGTTATTACCTTTCCGATAGATTGACCCCTTTATCACTATATAATGTCCTTTTTTATCTCTTATAACAATTTTTTTCATACATTTATTTAGTCTGATTTTAGTCCAGCCACTCAAGCTCTTTTAGTTACTGTTTGCATGTTTAGTTACTGATGCATTTTTCATCCTTTCCTTTCAACCAATGATTGTGTCTGAATCAACAAATGGATTTCTTTTATCCATTCTGAAAACCTCTGCCTTTTAACTGAAGAATTTAATTTTGCTAGTGTACCATATTAATTCTCTTATCATTTATTTTACTATATATTTTTGCTATTTCCTTAGTCCTTGCACATCTTCATTTATAACAACCCAGTCTGGATTAAGACCAATTTAATTTCAGTAGTACACAAAAACTTTGCTCCTATATAATTTCTCTATGTGTTGTCATAAATTACATCTTTATAAATAGTATGCCCATAAACATGGGTTTATAGTTTCTTCTTTATGCAGTTGTCTTTTATATCAAATAGGGGGAAAAGGAGTTACAAACAAAATGTACACTACTTTTATAATTACCTACGTAGTTACATTTACCTGTGTTTTTTCTTTCATGTGAATGCAAATTACTGTCTCATGCCCTCTCTTTTCAGCCTGAAGGACTCTCTTTAGTACTTCTTGTAGGCTAAGTCTTTAAGCAATGACTCTCTGTTTTACCTGAGAATGTCATCTCTCCTTCATTTCGGATAGATAGTTTTGATAGAGAATTATTTAGTTTTTCTTTCAGTGCTTTGTCATCCCAATGCCTTTGGATTCCATTGTTTCTGATAAGAAACCAGCTGTTAATCTAAGAATCGTTGTTATTTGAGGAGCTGATTCTCTTGCCACTTTCAAAATTCTCTTTGTCTTTGACAGTTTGATTATGATAGGTTGTGGTATAGAGTTTACCCCACTTGGAGTTTATTGAACTTCTTAAGCGTGTTATGTTTTTCATCAAATTTACAAAGTTTTATCAGAGCATTATTTCTTCAAATATTCTTTCCTCCCCTCCTCTCTCCTCCTTCTCCAACTCCTATTATGCATATGTTGGTATACTTGATGGCACCTCATAGGTCTCAAAGACTGTTCATTTTTCTTCTTTCAGCTCTTCAAACTAGGTATTTCAACTGACCTTACTTTGAGTTCATTGACTCTTCCTTTGGCCTACTCAAATCTACTGAAACCATCTAGTGAACTCTTCATTTCCTACTGTTACTTTTCAGCTCCATCATTTATGTTTAGCTCCTTTTGATAACTTCTCTATTGATATTTGATGGCGCATCATTCTCCTGGTTGTTTAACTTTCAGTAAGTTCAAGGTCATAATGCTTCCTAGGGACAGTTTCTGTTCATTTCTTCTCTGAAAGGGTCTTACTTTCTTTGCATGCTTCATAAAACTTTTTATGGAAAACTGGATGTTGAATATTACAATGTTGCAAATCTAGAAATCAGATGTTTCCCCTCCTTAGGATTTACTGTTAATATATACTTTTTCGTTAATGACTTTTCTGAACCAATACTATGAAGTATTTTTTGTCGTGTGTGATCACTGACATCTCTGTTCTATTAGCTTAGTGGTCAACCAGTGATTGAACAGACATTTCCTTAAAAGCCTAGAACCCAAGGGGCGCCTGGGTGGCGCAGTCGGTTAAGCGTCCGACTTCAGCCAGGTCACGATCTCGCGGTCCGTGAGTTCGAGCCCCGCGTCGGGCTCTGGGCTGATGGCTCGGAGCCTGGAGCCTGTTTCCGGTTCTGTGTCTCCCTCTCTCTCTGCCCCTCCCCCGTTCATGCTCTGTCTCTCTCTGTCCCAAAAATAAATAAAAAACGTTGAAAAAAAAAAATTTAAAAAAAAAAAAAAAAAAAAAAAAAGCCTAGAACCCAAAAATTCTCCCAGTCTTTGAAGATGGGCTCTGTGTGTTGGGACATCCCTTTAATACTAACCAAGCAGCTTACAACTCTGCCTTAGCCCTCACTTCCAGACTACACAGAGCCCCAAAGTCAGCCAGAACAAACTTACAACCTTCTTAAGGTCCTAAGCCTGAGCTTGTGCACAGCCTGAACATGTGCACAGCCATGACTGTAAATAGTCTTTGAGATTTCCAAAAATTTCCAAGTCCAAGTCCTCAAAGCCCTTCTTCCTCAAAATATCTTATTCCCAGCCTTTCCTCTCAAGCTTTTTAGTCAGTCTATTTTTGCTCCAATTGTTGTCAGTGCCTCAGGCAGCAGTAACAAAGTACATATTTTTGACAAACACTCCCAAGGTTGTCACTTCAGTGAGATAAAGGAAAGTGTTTTCAATTAATCTTAAGGGAACCACCAGACAAACCAAAAAAATTACAGTCAACCCTTGAGCAACACAGGTTTGAACTGTGAGTCCACTTGTACATAGATTTTTTATAGTACAAATTGTAAATGCACTTTCCTTATGACTTTCTTAATATTTTCTTTTCTCTTATTTTTTCCCTAACTTATACATACAGTATATGTAACACATATAACATACAAAATACATGTTACTCAACTTTTATGAGTAAGGCTTCCAGTCAACAGTAGGCTATTAGCAGTTATATTTTTGGGGAGTCAAAAGTTATACGTGGATTTTTCAACTGCACAGGAGGTACATGCCCCAACCCCCATGATGTTCAAGGGTCAACTGTAATTATAATGTGTTGTGAATGAGGTCTATTTGGCTCTCTCTGGTACCAGTACCAAGAACAAGGGCTATAATTTTCAAGGCTACCACTGAGCTGAGGAACATGGGATGGGTACAGGGTAAGTTAAAATGCCACAAAGCTTGCTGTTCTTACCTAGATGCAGTGATTTTCTTGATTAATGCTCCCCTGGTTACTACAAACTTTTGGTTACTTTCCAGAGTCCTGAAAAAGATTCTGACAGTTTTTGACAATTTTGGTTGCTGTTGCTGCTTTTATGGAGAGATGGACTTTTGAAGTTCTTTTGAAGTTTTAACTGTTTTAAACCTAGAATTATGCTAAGTTGAGAAGATGTACTGCTATTTGTCTGCATAACAGGTTCCAAAGACCTCAATCAAGGAAACCTTATACTGCCTTAGTTTTAACTACTCAGGGACGATCTGCCCAAGCAGAAAGCCTTGTCATCTCTAACCTCCTCTTTTATTGCATGCAAGCTACTGGCAAATTACTAAGTAAAACTGGCTTGAGACCCATTGTAAGAGATGGGGACTAAGGAAATATTCTGACTTCATTTTAAAGCTCTCTGGGACTAAAACAACTTAAGAGAGAAAAAACAAAACCAAAAGTCTTTGGCAATCTTTATATTTTCAAAGAGATCCACTGTGCAATGAACTCATTCTTTTATTTACTCCTATTCTCAAAATGGGCTTGACACAGTGGTTGATAACCTTTAAGTACATAGGTTCTTGTTTGTAAATCATAAAATACTGGGAAGAAACACTGAAACATAATATACAAACTTAGTGTTTAATTTTGGATCTGAATTCATGACAGCAAGAATGAAAAGAAAAACATGACCAATTATACTGAGTCTTAGTGTCAAACAGTTAAACAAAAACAGAGAAAGTAAAACATCCAACCTGGTCTTGAAGAAAAAAATTAGATAAATTCCTCAACATTCGAATAGTAAAAGCAGCAGAAAATCTTTCAAAGGTGTTTCTCAAAGTGTCCCTCTTCACTGCAAGTCAAGAGCCTAACACAAAGCACAACTCAAAAGAAGAAATTCTATGAGAAACTAGACTTTTACTGTTAGTATACAAGGAGAAGCAGTAATCATCACTTACTATCTGTGTCTAATGGAGTCTTTAAATATATATATTTTAAAAGTCATCTTACAAAAATTTCACAGGAAAATAGTGAAAAACAACTTTATTCAAATTTTTAATAAGTATTGAAATATAACAAGTCCAAATATTCATCTCCCACTAACCAGTTTTTTAAGTTTATATATAACCAAAATGAGCCACATTCTCTGAATTGTTCACTATCATGAGTAAATGTGAGACATATCCATCTTATAAATCTAATAACTCCTGATTTTAAACACATCTTCTAATAGGTTCTAACTTATCATTATTTCTTCTAACAATTGCATTGTCAAAATGCAATGCTTTAAATCTTAAAATTCTGAAATATTTAATGGCTCATAATTTGTTGAAGAAAGGATGGGCATCTTCTTTGATCCACAATTTGCAAAACACTGTCATTTTTAGATTTATAAAATTATTTAGAATAATCAATCCAATTAATTTGTTTCATTTCTACACCTACTGCCTTCTAATTACCTGTATACACACCCACTTTCAGCAATGTCCACTTTTGAAGTGTCTCAATTTTAAAAGAATAACAGGAAAGAATGCCAGCATACATCATTTTACTACATCTTCAAGATTTTGTCACAAAATACTGTATTTACTCCTCCTTGTTAAATAACTAAATGGGTAGGAGTACCATATTTTCTTTTGTCCTTAGAAATAAACTGCTCAATCATCAGTTTTTTAGTATGAGAAAATTCACCTAAGACAATATCATCCAAAGAATCAGTCTGAGACTTTCCTTTTATGATCAACTTCACCATCATAATTAGAGTTTAGAATGTGGCTATTTGCCTCTTTATATTCATTTTCTGATTCATACAATAATTATGAAACTTGTTCCTTGCAATTTTCTTCTCTTTGCAATTATAAACAAAATATAACAAAATATGAATTCCTAATTCTGTTCAATATAAGCAAAGAGCAGACCATAAAGATGGTGTCTCCAGTCTCCTTTTACACTTCTTAAAAGCTAAAATAATCTTTTGGATGATGCAATATGAAAACTGTAGGATAACACAATGGCAACTAAGGTACACAGGCCAAATTTGGGCCACAACCTATTCTCATATGACCTGTGAGCTAAGAATAGTTTTTACCCTTTTAAAGGGTTGTTTAAAGAAGAATATGCCACAAGGGTGCCTGGGTGGCTCAGTCAGTTAAGTATCGAACTCTTGATATCAGTTCAGAGTGTGATCTTGTAGTCTGAGATAGAGCCCCACACTGAGCATGGAGCCTGCTTGGGATTCTCTCTCCCCCTCTCTCTGCCCCACCCCTGCTCACCCACGCACACATTCTCTCAAAATAAATAAATAAACATTTTTAAAAACTAATATGCTACAAAGACCATATGTGGCCCACAAAGCTTAAAATATATATATCTTATTCTTTACAAAAATGTTTGCTAAAATCTGCACTAATTCCATCCATCATCCATTTTCTTCTTTTTTTTTTTTTTTTTTTTTTTGCATAGTTGAGAGTAATTGACAAGTAATGAATAATTCCTTGGATGAAAGAGCAAACTGTTTCATGATGGAGGAAAAATAAGGTTACTAATAACACCAAATTCATTTTAAATTTGTGAAATGGTCCAGTAGATCCATATGGTAATTGCAAGATACAATGACTTTTAAAAATATATAAGCAAATGTACTATTCTTTAGAAGACCTCTACAAAAGAATAATACTCATGAAATATCAGTCTAAGAGTTCTAAATACCCTAAAAAGGAAACTAAAAAAGTAAAAGTAGGTCCATTGGTGAAGATATGAAAGCTGTGCATGGCGACAAAGAGATGACTAAAGAAAGCACTTATGCTAAAAATAAGTAATTCATTGTAAAGTGGCATTTGAATATGACATATGCAAAAAAACTACATAAAATGGCATAATTATGCCTGCATAAAAGCCTTGTTGATATTGGATGTAAATATTTAGAA
The DNA here is from genome assembly GCF_018350195.1 of Panthera tigris. Classification (NCBI taxonomy): domain Eukaryota; kingdom Metazoa; phylum Chordata; class Mammalia; order Carnivora; family Felidae; genus Panthera; species Panthera tigris. The sequence continues at coordinate 45,989,524 of NC_056669.1, forward strand.
ATCAGTAATCTATTTCTAAAACCTCTATGCTTCATTTCCATCGATAGCCTCACAAGCCTGAAATTACATTTTTCACTCATGCATAGTTCAAAAGCAATGTGACTATCAAAGGTTTATCAACAATAAATATTTTAACCAGATAAACATGATAATGTATCTGACATTATAATACATCTAGAATTTGCATGTCTGAAATGTAAACAAGTAATATTTACCAAGTTCATCACTTGGTAAATATTCCAGTATTTAATAAAGTCCATCATTGTGCTGTATACATTCTAAAGCACATACAGTAAAAGATACAAATGGAGCTTACAATCTAATGGGAGCAGTAACAGATACTTAATCTTTCTGAATAGGCTTCATTTTCTGGGCGATTTTTAAGATATTTCCTAGATCTTTCTATAAAAAGAAAGATTTTATAAAAAGGTAATAACCATTTCTTGAGTACCAACTATATGACAGATACTATATGCATTTTGCATTTGTTATCTCTAATGCTCACAAAAACACTTGCACTGTAGCTATTATGATATCCACTTTACCTGAAATCCCCTCTGAAGTTAAATAACTTGGTCAAGATTACACAGCTAGTAATTGGGTTCAAAACAGGTCTATCAAACTCTAAAGTTGATACTCATTCTAGTTCATTATCCCACCTGCTTATACCAACCCATGACATGAACTCTTCACTGATTTTTACTCATTTCTTACTTCACAATAAGCCATTCAAGAAAGCAAGTCAAGAAATGTTAGGAAGTAAAAGGTTCCCTCCCATTTTGGCTCACAAGCTCTATTTCATATCAATAGACTAATAGTATCATCTTGAACTCATGTTGTCCTTTTTAATCCCCTTGACAAGCTCAACCCAATTTTAAAACAAAAACTAGAATAAGTTTAAAAGTTTCTTTCTGGCAACTGAGCTAAATGAAATTAGAGGAGACCATATAGGTCATGTGCAGAGAAAGCCAAAGTGAGGACATTAAAATATGGCAAGCCCAAAAAGAACAGAATTATAAAGAAGAAATTCAAATGATGATTTATAATAAACTTTAAAAACATTTCTTAAAAATTCCTCTTGGGTACTAAGTCTACTAAGTCTTTCTTCACAGTTATTTTTAATGTCATGGTCATGAAAAAGAAAGACTGAGCAACTGTTCCAGTTTGAAGACCAAAGACAATTGAATGCAATGCATGATCCTAACTGGATCCTAGATGAAGGCAATAATGCCTGTTACTAAAGGCATTATTAAGAAAATTGGTAAAACTTTAATGTATACTGTATGTTACACAAGAGTATTGTATTAATCTTAAATTTTCTGAATTTGATAATTATACTATGATTACATAAGAGAATACCTTTGTATTCTGATGTATTTAGGAGTAAAGGGGCATAATATCTACAACTTATTCTCAAAAGTTTCAAGAAAAAAGAAAATACACACACACATGTATACAGATCTCCAGATCTATATGATAAAATGTAGCAAAACTGATAAATGTTGGGAGAACAATGTAAGAAATTCTTTGTACTATTCTTGTCATTTTTCTCTAACTTTAAAATTATTTCAAAATAAAGTTGTTTTAAATCCCTAATGCAAAAAAGAATTTTTAAGTATCGGAACAGATACTTTTGGAATTTCATTTCAAATTAATACAATAAGGCCAGGGTAGAAAGACAGAAAGGTAGGTAGGTAGGTAAAATCCCACTACAAGGTGCCCAATTTACCCTGAAGGTCTAAAATATTAAAATATCACCTTTTCTCATAGTAAGAGCATTCTACAAAGCTCTACTCCATTATTTAATTCAGATAAACAAATGATCCCTCTTCTTTACACCACAGGTGATTTAAACAACTATTTCTTATTCTTCTATTAACTACAATCACATGTTAAAGTGCTACAAACAAACAAAAAAAATATTTGTAAAGTTCCACGTATATTTTTATTACATCTGACCTAATGTCCTACTCCCCCACCTGCTCTTCCAATCTTGGCCTCTTCTGTTTCCCATCCTCCACATAATTCTCCACTGCAGATGTCACTGGAATTCTCCCTGACTGAGGCATTGAACCATTTCCTCATTGTCTCGTGAAACACTTTACAAATAGTTAACCTACAGAGAAAAGGAAGGTTTTAAGTTGAACTCTGTGTGTATGAAAGAGTATGTGGATGTGGTTTAAACAAACTGTTCAAATAGTATATGAACTCTACAAAGATTTACCTTTGACAGATATATGCATATTAAGTATGCATAAATGTACATAATATATATTCAGTTCTATATTTTCAGTAAGAGAAACTGCTTCCACCTTCCAAATTTAGAATCAAAATTTTAAACATTTATTTAAAAGATATTGTACTCATGCTTACAGATGATGAACCAAACCTTCTTAAAGTTAACATTACATAGCACCTCATTATTCACAGTTGTTACAGGTTTTAACAGATGTTTAAGTTATTATAAATGGGACACTTGCACTTAGTTGACCTACTATATGAATGCTGAGTTTTCTTAATCATCTTACAGTTTAATGATACTAGACAATACTTACAGAATTCAGGTAAGATAATTGAAAAAAAAACTCAAAAAGCACTGTGAGATCTGACAATATTAATACAAAACTAGAAAGAAATAAGTATATGTGGAAAATGGATTTCAAAGTACAGATACTTTCTATGTTAATGAAAGGATACACACATCAAAAAAAAAGAAAAAGAAAAACCACCTATCTCCCAAAAGAATTCAAAAAAATTAAAGATGCAGCCCACTGAAAAATTCCCAGTACAACCTGGACTTGATCATGAAATGCTTCTTTGACGAAAGCAAAGGTGACTAAATAATCCTTTTGTCTCTGGTATTCAACTCTGAAAGCTATGAAAATTCTGAACTCTGAGGAATGAGGAAAATGTGCAGAGTATTTACAACAGACCTTCAGGCTTCAATTATCCAGATCTGACTCTCTCTCACATGCTATTTAAAACCTGCAATATTGGGGTGCCTGCATGGCTCAGTCAGTTGCGCATCGGACTCTTGATTTTGACACGGGTCATGATCCCAGGGTCATGGGATCAAGCCCCACATCGGGCTCCGCGCTCAGCGTGAATTCTCTCTCCCTTTTTCTGTCTCTCTTCCTCTGACCCTCTCCCCCATTTGCATGCTCTCTCTCTCTCAGAAAAGTATGACAAAATTAAATTAAGTTAAAATAAAATAAAACAGAGCTGCAATGTTGAATTGTGTTATGAAGAAGATAAAAATAGGAGATAAATATCTTTAATTCAAAATAAGTCACAAAATGTGATTTTTGCCACATGGTTTTTGTCAATATATTCAGAATTTCACTGAGTAGGCTGACATAGAAAGTAATACTAGAGATGAGGCCTTATAAAATGACAAGATCCAGTTTTGTAGTTGTCAAATACAGAATGTTTATTGTTAATATTAATTTATAGTACACTGTGAAAAGTTAACAGTGCATATTATAATCCCTAGAGGAAACACTAAAAATCTAATCCACCTTTGCAAAAAAAAAAAATAATAATAAAATAAAAGAAATATGGATTTAAAATAATCCAAAAGGTGGCCATAAAAACCCCAAAGAACAAGGTAAAAATTTAAACCTAGCATATCTATAATGTTAAATATTAATAGACTAAGTATTTCATTTAAAAGGCAGAGATTGAAAGAACAAGTTTTCAAAAAGCAGCACTTAACTAAATACTGTTCACAAGAAAGAGGCGCCTGGGTGGCTCAGTTGGTTGAATATCCAACTCTTGATTTCAGCTCAGTTCATGATCCCAGGGTCAGGGGATCCAGACCCAAGTCAGGCTCCGCACTGAGAATGGAGCCTGCTTAAGATTCTCTCTCCCTCTGCCCCACGCCTCCCTTCAATAAAAGAAAAAAAAAAAAAAAAAAAGTAAAAATGCAGAAAAAATATAGCACGTGAACACTAACCATAAGAAAGCCAAAAAAGCTATATAAATTTTAGACAAAGCCGACTTCAGACAGGAGCATTACCAGAGATAAAGGGCATTTCATATAAATGAAAGGGACAATTCATCAATCTTATACATTCATAAAACAGGAAGAGAGAACAACTGTTATGCATTTTATTTTTCTTGCCTCACTGCTCCCTTTACTACCTGTATCCAACATGGTACTCAAAGGCCTGGGCAATGCACTAAGGCAATAAAAAGAAATAAAAAGCATCCAATTTGGAAAGAAAGATGTAAAAAGACTTTTTCAAAGACATTACAATCATCTACATAAAACATCGTAGGTAGCTACTAGAATAAGGGTGTTTAACAAGATGGTCAATATATGCTACTCTTTCCTTCATTCTTTAGGGTACAAAGTCAATATACAAAAATCAGTTGTGTGATAACGAAATGCTATTCAGTGAGGAGCAACAGAAACTCTCATTCCTTGCTGGTGGGAATGCAAACACACACAGCCACTTTGGAAGACAGTTTGACAGATTCTTATAAAACTAAACATATTCTTACCCTAAGTCCCAGCAATCACGCTTCTTGGTATTTACCCAAAGGAAACGGAAATTTCTATGCAGACAAAAACCTACACATGGATGTTTAGAGCAGCTTTATTCATAATTGATTAGGTAAATGGATAAACTGTGGTACATCCAGACAATGGAATATTTTTCAACACTAAAAAGAAATGAGCTATCGAGTGAAAAAAAATCAATCTGAAAAGGCTACATACTGTATGATGTCAAATACATGACATTCTGGAAAAGGCAAAATCAGAGAGACAATAAAAAGTCAGTGGTTGCCCAGGACTCAGGGTTAGGGGAAATGTGAGATGGGCGAGATGAATAATAGGTAGATTTTTAGGACACTGAAAATACTGTGTAATATTTTAACTACAGATATACATCATTAAACATTTATCCATATACATAGAATGTACAACAAGAGTGAACCCTAAGATAAACTGGACTTTGAGTGGTTATGATGTATCAATGGAGGTTTATCCTTGGTCAAAACAAAACAAAACAATCATTCTGGTGAATGATGTTGATAATGGGGAAGGCTATGTCTGTGTGGGGACAAGGATATATGGGAAATCTGTGTACCTTCTTCTCAATTTTGTTGTAAACCTAAAACTGCTCTAAAAAGAATAAAGTCTTAAAAAAAAATCAGTTGTACTTCCATATATAGCAATAAAACAACTGAAATGTAAAGGATGTTCAGACTTAAGAAAAAAAAAAGCCAAAATGTCTAATAAGAAATAGGTAAATCAAACCATAATTTATCAACAAAATGTAATACTATACTATCATTTAAAACAGGTAGAAAATAAAGAACCATATTCTCTACATCAGTGTTTCTGAAAGTCTTTTAACTCATGTCATCATCTTATCCCTTTATTTCTTCTTTTTTTAAAATTTTTTTTAAGGAGGCTTCACACCAGGAAAGAACCCCAGTTGGGGTTTAACTTAAAACCCTGAGATCAAGACCAGAGCTGAGATCAAGAGTTGACACTGAACCAGCTGAGCCACCCAGGCTCCCCTCATCCCTTTAAATAAATATTAAAAAACTCATCTTTGATGAGATCTGAGATTGATGAGAATCAATCTTTCTAAATCTCAAGATTCTCATCAGGAAAATTAAGGAGTGGATTAAATTATTTTTAGGCCTGCCAGTCTAATATCCCATGGCTTACTCTGTTATTATACTTGGCAAGGATATGCTCTATTAGTTTTTTTTATGTAGTACCAAGTACACTGTACCTTTATTACGACTTTCTAAAAACTGCCATGAAAATCATGATCCATTATCCACATTCAGTACCCTTTCTCCGGGCTTCCTACACCATTTGTTTTAAAGGCCTTTTTAATCCAGGAATTCAGTTCCAACTTCTAGGAGTTTCTTCTACAGAAATACAGTGCTAGAAAATATGTACAAAGATATGTGTAAGAATATTTATTGTAGCATTGGTAGTAAAACAATTTAAAACAATGGAAACAACCAAAATTTCCATCAATGGGAATTGTTTAATTAAATTAGGGTATTTATTGCCATATAACATTCAACAGTTTCGAAGAGGTAGATCTATACATAATACCCCAAAATTAACAGGCTCTCTTCTTTGAGCAAAATATTGTAACTTCTCTGAAATCCAGCCTCTTAAAAACCAGACACTAATAATACCTCCTTCTAGGGACTGCTGTTAAAGATTAAATAATTATATACACGTGAAAGCCTAGCTCAATGCACTATACAAACAGATATTCAATATATGTTACCTTTCCTTCATCCTTCAATCATTACAAAATCTTCCTAACTGGTTTCTCTTGCTCTAATCACAACAGATTTTCCAAGCCATTTCAGACAATAACTTTCCTAAAACATCATTTAAAAAAGTATTAATCTCAGGGCACCTGGGTGCCTCAGTCAGCTAAGCATCCGACTCTTGATTTCGGCTCAGGTCATGATCTCAGGGTTGTGAGATAGAGGCCTATTGGGCTCCACACTGAGTGTGGAGCATGTTTAAAATTCTCCCTCTCTCTGCCCCTCTCCCCACTTGTGTGCATCCAGGGGGCCTGGATGGCTTAGTCGGTTAAGTGTCAAACTTCGGGTCAGGTCATGATCTCATGGTTCATGGGTTCAACCCCCACTAATAGCACAGAACCTGCTTCAGATCCTCCGTCTCCCTCCCTTTTTGCCTCTCCACTGTTCATGTTCTCGCTCGCTCTCTCTCTCAAAAATAAACATTTAAAAAAGTAAACAGTAAAAGTAAAACTAAATAAAATACAAAATATCACTTTCTTGCTAAAAACACTTGCCTAACCAGAAAAAAATTGAAACCCAAAGAGCTACACCATCACACAACAGCTCCATTTTACCTTTAAAACCTTACCCCAATGACACTTCTCAGATAGGAGCCTATTATGACACGCTTCAAAGTCTGCCACCTAACTGACATTTGAATGTGCAGTGCATATTACTACCTTTATGACTTTGATCATTTCCAAATGCAATTCTCATCCTCCTACTGCCACCCTATCCAAACCTGTTCATACTTCAAATACATACTCAGTCTCATCTTCCACAAAGCCATTTTAAATTATCTCAGCTTACTAATTTGTTTCCTCTGAAAACTGTCTTGGAGTGATTTTAATATTCACACACACACACACACACACACACACACACACACACACTCAGATCCTAACTGAAAGCAGTCATCACTTGACGCATACATGCTAAGAATGAAGCAGATTTTCAGTTAATTAGTTGAGCAATACAACAAAGTCTAAATTACGTAAGCAGGAACTTTTTTATTTAAACAAGTATATAAACAACTATAATTGTTATAATTAATAATAAATTAATAATTTATTATTAAATGCTTAAAGTAATTCCTGGTATATTTCCCAAGCTTTCACAATGTAAATAGACAACTTGAAAATAATGGTATAGAATTAATGACTAATAGATTCCTTATGCTGTACTTTTCATCTCCATGACCTATTTTATAACTGGAAGTTTGTACCTCTTAATCCCCTTTATCCATTTTGTCCATCCCTCCACCCACCCCCCATCTTGTAACCACCAGTTTGTTCTCTATGTTTAAGAATCTGTTGGGGCACCTGGGTGGCTCAGTCGGTTAAGCATCTGACTTCAGCTCAAGTCATGATCTCACAGTTCATGAGTTCAAGCCCCATGTTGGGCTCCATGCTGATAGCTCAGAGCCTGGAGCTGCATCAGATTCTGTGTCTCCCTCTCTCTCTGCCCCTCCCCCACTCATGCTCTGTCTGTCTGTCTCTCTCTCTCAAAAATTAATAAACATTTAAAAATTTTAAGAAAAAAAGAATCTGTTGTGTTCAGTTGTGTGGTTTTTTAAGATTCCACATATAAGTGAAATCATATGGTATTTGTCTTTCTCAGCCTTATTTCTCTAAGCATAACATCCTCTAGGTCCATCCATATTATTGCAAATGGCAAGATCTCATTCTTTTTTATAGCTGAGTATTATTCTGCTGTGTGTGTGTACACATACACGTCTTTATACATTTATCTACTGATGGACACATGGGTTACTGCCATATGAAGCTTCCAGATGAAAAGTATAGCATAGGGAATATAGTCAGTAATGTAGCAACATTTTATGGTTAACAGATGGTAACTGCACTTATCCTGGTGAGCACTGAGTATTGTGTAGTACTCTCAAATCAATATTTATACACCTAAAATTAGTATAATATTCAATAAAAAAAAAGAAGAATACAAGACAGTCCCTGAAAAAGGAAGTTAGAGGCACAGTGTGAAATGGGAATCAAAAAAAGCAGCAGGTATCTCAAGCCTGGACATCTACATAGCTTGAAGGGTAAAGGAGTAAATATTGAATCAACCCCTAACATGAGTGAACAGCCTAGATAAGTCAGCGTCTACTTCATTTGATGTTCTGCTTTGGTTTGATTTATAGTGTTTGGTTTCTGCTAACCAGGGGTCTTCTGTTTACAACCTGAAATATTTTGTTCAGTCAGAGTTGCTAATGGGGGTAAGGGGGCATAATTAAAGACACAGAAGGAGGTGCCAAAAAAGAGCAATAGAAAAAAAACACTAGGAAATGCTTTTGAGTTTACATCACACATTATACAGCCAATAGTCACTGGAATCTCAAAGCAATATATGAAGATAGGAAAAGAAAATCATGGTATAGCCAAAGACCATAGTACCTATGGATACTTTTAATATAAGTTCCATAAAACAAGTTTTAATTTTGTTAATATTCCTTTGTATGTGCCAATTTGAGTTGGTATACACTTCTACTAAAGAGAAGAATTTCTTTATAGAGGGAAGAATCTCTTTATATAGAACTCTCAGTATTTCAAAATTTTTACTAATTTTTTGGTTAAATATCTCTTTCACATTATAAAGACCAAGGACAGCATCTAAAGACAAAATTACAAGAGACTCATGTAAAGAAACTTCCCATATTCTCCAATTCTCTAACCACCAAATCTTATCTCCTAAGCTTGTGCTTTTTTTTTTTTTTTTTTTTTTTTTTAGGATTTCTATATCCCACGTAGGTGGGGATGAAGGGAGGAAGGGAAGATTATTTTTGTTTCTTTTTTTTTTTAATTTTTTTTTTTTAACGTTTATTTATTTTTGAGACAGAGAGACAGAGCATGAACGGGGGAGGGTCAGAGGGAGGGAGACACAGAATCTGAAACAGGCTCCAGGCTCTGAGCTGTCAGCGCAGAGTCCAACGCGGGGCTCGAACTCACGGACCATGAGATCATGACCTGAGCCGAAGTCAGCTGCTTACTTAACCAACTGAGCCACCCAGGCGCCCCTATTTTTTTTTTTTTAATTTTTTTTTTTTTAACTTTTATTCATTTTTCAGACAGAGAGAGACAGAGCATGAACAGGGGAGGAGCAGAGAGAGAGGGAGACACAGAATTTGAAACAGGCTCCAGGCTCTGAGCTGTCAGCACAGAGCCTGATGCGGGGCTCGAACTCACGGACCGCGAGATCATGACCTGAGCCGAAGTCGGACGCTCAACCGACCAAGCCACCCAGGCGCCCCCAGGCGCCCCTATTTTTGTTTCTTAACATCAAACCCTTCATTACGTATTTTCAAGTTTAGCCCTATCCTACTTGTTAACCATCACCCCCAGATTGTTCCAGAAAAATGTATTCACCATATAACTCCTTTCAGACCCCAAGAGTCACAAAGAATCTTTTCTCAATCAAAATAAAACTCACAGTAACTGGTTTCAAGACTCCCTATCAAATGCAATTCTCCCAACAGAGCTCTCTTAACCTGCCTCAACAAGGACTGTTCAGTGAAAAGTTAAGAAATCTTTCATTATCTAGCAGAAAACTGCACAGTGCCAAAGTTTCTTAAAATGAAATTTTTTGAGGGGCACCTGTGTGGATCAATCAGTTAAGCCTCCGACTCTTGATTTTGGCTCAGGTCATGATCTAACAGTTCATGAGTTTGAGCTCCACATCGGGCTCTGTGCTGACAGTGCAGAGGCTGCTTAGGATTCTCTTTCCCTCTCTCTCTGCACCCACCACCACCAACCCCCAGCTCGTGCTCTTCTCTCTCTCAAAATAAATAAACATTTTTTTTTAATGAAATTTTTTTCATACAAATTCAGCTTCGTAACTTTTCAGTTCAATCACAACTGCCTGGAGGAGGTACTTCAACACGTCTCTTTCCCACCCTGCCATGCTACTTAGCTAAGAATGCCCAATGTAATAAAACCTATACCCTTGAATATAGGGCATCTCAAAGGTTCAACAATATAGATCTATTAAAAGTCCACCTATTCTTGGGGTACTTGGGTGGCTCAATCATTTAAACGTCCAATTCTTGATTTCAGCTCAGGTCATGATCTCATGGTTTGTGGAATCAAGCCCCACATTGGGCTCTGTGCTGACAGCATGGAAGCCTGCTTGGGATTCATTCTCTCTCTCAAAATAAATAAACTTCAAAAAAAAAAGTCAACCTATTCTTTTATTTTAATAATACACCATTCCCTACTATGAATAACATCTTATTTTTATGTAAAAAGAACTCTAATACTTTAAACATCCAAAAAATGCTTTTCCAAACAACTTACTAGTAAAAAAAAACAAAACATTTTAACAGCATTTTATCATTTGCTTAATGTTGATATGCACTAGTTTCTAAACATTTTAAGCTGGTTTATTTTTAATAAAATATTGTGCTTTGTCCGTCATAAATACTGCTTTGAAAATTTGTTTTAATGGATAAAATTATCAATACATGTTAAAATGGAAATAATGACAAATGATTTACTTTTAAAATGGCAGGAGAAAAAAAGAACTACTCCTATTATCATAATGGAAATAAATCCATTTTCCCTTACTGAATCAGGTTTTACTCTGGGATTAGGTTTTAGGACTATTTTACCTAACTCCACAACAGAAAACATATCTAACTTATTGTTCCAAGTATAGCAATTGAATTAACACATTTCTAATTGCTGAATATTCTCCAAATTCGATTAAATAACACAATAAGAAAATGTCTAGGTTATTATTACCCCAAAATGCCACCGGCACACCAACCTTCAACCTGTCGGGGATCACAAGAGAAAAGGGAAAAGAGAGCCAAAAGCAATGAGAAAAGGATAGACAAAAAACATTTTTCACTATTCCCCAAGGCATGTCCTGCAAGGAATAAGTGATGATCAAAAATGAAAAAGAAACACAAAATGCTGGCAAAGCTGAGGCAAAAAGAAGAGAGATAAAGGTATGCATTAAATTGACAATATAATGTGTATGTCTCCAAAAACAAACAATGGGTCCTCGTCTACCGGCTGGTGGCTAAAATTCACCTTAATGCATACAATTCTGCATATAATATAAGCCTGCACTTTCCAACTATGCAAAAGGTTAGCAGTTAGCTGGCTACTAGCCTATTCCTGTACAAAACTTACCATTTTATATTTGAGGCACTGCTATTGTGTCCCACAGGCTCCTCAAACCCAAACCAAAAACATCATCACTCTTTCCCCCAATTAGCTCTCTTCTTATACTGCTTTTTACTATAAATATTTACCAGTATCCATCTCATCTTCTAGCATGTTTAAAACTAGCAATTTTTTTTTTTTTTTTAAACTCTAATTGAAGCACCTGGGTGGCTCAGTTGGCTAAGCAGCCAACTCTTGATTTTGCCTCAGGTCATGATCTCATGGGTCATGAGATTGAGCTCCGTGTCAGGCTCTGTGCTGACTGTGCAGAGCCTGCTTGGGATTCTCTCCCTCTCTCTCTGTCCCTCCTCTGCTCTACATGCATGCTTTCTCTCAAAATAAATAACCATTTAAAATAAAATAAATTGAAAAACTGTAATAGTATTTAATTTCTTGTCTTTTTCTTTAGTTTTTTTAAAGTTTATTTATTTTGAGACAGTGAGAGCATGCATGCACGAGCAGGGGAGGGGCAAAGAGAGAGAGAGAAAGAATCCCAAGCAGTCTCCACGCTGTCAGCATGTAGGCCAAAGGAGGGCTCAAACTAATGGGGCTCGAGCTCACAAACTGGGAGATCATGACCTGAGCTGAGATCAAGGGTTGGACATTTAACTGACTGAGCCACCCAGGCACCCCTCTTGTCTTTTAAAATCAATATACAAATATTTATTTATGGGGTGCCTGGGTAGCTCAGTTGTTAAGTATCTGACTTCAGCTCAGGTCATGATCTCACAATTCCTGAGTTTGAGTCCCATATTGGGTAAGCTCGAGACCCACTTTGGGAGAACTCGTGTCCCACTTCACATGAGCTCATGTCCCACTTCACGTGAGCACAAGCCACGCTTCAAGTGAGCATGAGCCCCACTTCGGGTAAAAACATGAGCCCTGGGTGAGCCCCTCTTGTCTGTCTCTCTCTCTCTGCCACATGTGGCATTCTCTCTCTCTGCTGCTCGCTCACTTGTGCCCTCCCTCTAAATAAATAAATAAATAAATATTCATTTATGTATGTTTATATTTTACTTTAAAATGGAGCACTCTGGGAGTTCCCAAGTAAATACCAAAGTGAACATACTTGATAATGGATGCAGAAAAATGTGTCATTACTTTGTCTTTTTTACAAAGTGGTGCTGGAACACTTGGCTATCCATCTGAAAAAATATATACTGGACTTCAATCTATACCTTGCCCTAAACACAAAATTAATTCAAATTTGATCCCAGATATAAATATAAAATTTAAAACTAAAAAACAAGGAGAAAACCTTGGTAGCCTTGGGTTAGGAAAAAGGTTAGGAAAAGATTTCTTAGGTTCAATACTAAAAGCACAATCCATATAAGAACAAACTGAAAAACTGATTTTATCAAAATTAAAAACTTCTGCTCTATGAAAGGCACTGTTAAGAGAAAAGACAAGCCAAAGACTGGGAAAAAACATTTTCAAATCACATATCTTATAAAGAACTTGCATCAAGAATACATATAGACCTCTCAAAACTCAGTAATAAAACAACCTAGTAAAATAATAGACACTTCAACAAGGAACATACAAAGACATGCAAATAAGCATATGAAAAAATGTCAGCATCATTAGTCATTAGGGAAATGCAAATTTAAAACACAATGTGGACATGATCTCATGGTCCATGAGTTCGAGCCCCATGTTGGGGTCTGTGCTGACTGACAGCTTGGAGCACAGAGCCTGCTTCAGATTCCGTGTCTCCCTGTCTCTCTCTGCCTCTCTCCTGCTTGCACTCTGTCTCTCTCTCTCAAAAATAAACCTTAAAAAAAATTTTTTTAATAAAAACAAAAAATAAAACACAATATGGGCACCAGGGTGGCTCAGTCAGTTGAGTGGCCAACTCTTGATTTTGGCTCAGGTCACAATCCCAGGGTCATGGGATTGTGTCCCACATGCTTGAGATTCTCTATCTCCCTCTGCCCTGCTCACCTTCTCTCTAAACAATCAATCAATCAATCACAATGTATACCACTCCACACAGATTAGAATAGGTGAACCGAACCAAACATTGACAAGGATGTAGAGAAACTAGAACTTTCATACACTGCTGGTTGAATGTAAAATGGAACAACCATGTTGGAAAATAGTTTGGCAGTTCAAAAAAAAATTTTTTTAATGTTTATTTATTTTTGAGAGAGAGTGAGAGTGCAAGTGGGGGAGAGGCAGAGAGAGAAGACAAAAAATCTGAAGCAGGCTCCTGGCTCTGAGCTGTCAGCGCAAAGCCTGAAGTGAGGCTCAAACCTACAAACCCTGAGATCATGACCTGAGCCAAAGTTGGATGCTTAACCAATTGAGCCACCCAGGTGCCCCAAGTTTGGCAAATTCTCAAAAAGTTAAACATATAAATACCATACAATCCAGCCATTCCTCTCCTAGATATTTACCCGAAAGAAAGGAGAGCATGTGTCCCTACAAAAACCTTGTATACAAATGTTTATATGAGTTTTATTTTTTGAGTCAAAACCCCTAAACAATCCAAATATACATCAACGGGTAAAAGGATGAACAAATAGTCATACATCCATACAATGGAATACAACCCAGAAATAAAAAGAAATGAATTGATACATACTACAACATGGATGGTTCTGAAAATAACTCAGATAAGTCAAAGAAGCCAGGCAAAAAAGCATACATATTGTATGCTTTCATTCATATAAAACTCTAGAAAATGCAAACTATTTTATAGTGAAACAAAGATCAGTAGTTGCCTAGGCTAGGAGACAAAATAAAAGGAGGGATTACAAAGGAGCACTAGGTAACTTCTGGGGGTGATATGCTTATTATCTTGAGTGTGGTGTTTCACAAGTATATATACATACTTCAAAATTTATCAAAATGCACCCTTTAAAAATGTACAATTTATTGTATGTCAATTATATCTCAATAAATTATTAAAATTATTGGGGCGCCTGGGTGGCGCAGTCGGTTAAGCGTCCGACTTCAGCCAGGTCACGATCTCACGGTCCGTGAGTTCGAGCCCCGCGTCGGGCTCTGGGCTGATGGCTCGGAGCCTGGAGCCTGTTTCCGATCCTGTGTCTCCCTCTCTCTCTGTGCCTCCCCCGTTCATGCTCTGTCTCTCTCTGTCCCAAAAATAAAATAAATGTTGAAAAAAAAAATTTTTTTTTAATTATTAATAAAAAGTAAGTTTTTTGTTCTTGGGAAGATTTTTTTTTTTTAATGTTTATTTTTGAGAGACAGAGAGAGACAGAGTGTGAGCAGGGGAGGGGCAGAGAGAGAGAGAGAGAAAGACACAGAATCTGAAGAGGCTCCAGGCTCTGAGCTGTCAGCACAGAGTCCGAGGCCAGGCTCGAAGTCACAAGCCATGAGATCATGACCTGAGCCAAAGTCGGACGCTTAAACGACTGAGCCACCCAGGCGCCCCAGAGTTTGTATTTTTTATTTCAAATGTTTATTTATTTAGAGAGAGAGAGAAAGGGAGAGCGCAAGCAGGGGATGGGCAGAAAGAGAAAGAGAGAATCCCAAGCAGACTCTGCGCTATCAGCACAGAACTTGACATGGGACTCAATCTTATGAATCATGAGATCGTGACCTGAGCCAAAGAGACGCTTAACCAACTAAGCCACACAGGTGCCCCTTTTGTTTGGAAGATTTCTTAAGAAAGGGTAAAAATCACGAAAGATCAGTAACTGCCTAAAAAAGAAAATGAAAAATTAAAATTAGTGGGTACCTAGGTGGCTCAGTCAATGGAGCATGCAATGCTTGATCTTAGGGTTTCAAATTTGAGCCCCATGTTGGGAGTAGAGATTATTTTTAAAAAATAAAATCTTTACAGAAAAATTAAAATTAGGTTCAGTGGATCCTGAGGTATGCCAATGGTTAGAACACATACAACATAAATAAATATATACCACATAACTCCATGATTTTACAATCTTTAAAAAAAAGCTTACTACTTTTGGATGTTAGGAAATCAACTCATTTTTTGAACACTAATATATGAAAAGGAAAGGCAAGCATTTATTATGCCCTTCCTATAATGACTCTACCTCTGGGTAACCAAACAGTAGATATTCAAGAGTCTCTTTATAGCTAATAAATGAAATAACAGAATTAGAATATGATGATTTTGAACCCCCACTGAATTAACAAATGTAGGCACTGCATATTTATGGATGTTAATTTTACAAAAAGAGATAACCATGTACAATAAAACCTTGGTTTGTGAACATAATTCGTTGGAAACATGCTTGTAATCCAAAGCACTTGTATATCAAAGAGAATTTCAAGAACTATTGGCTCAGTTGTGATCACGTGATGTTCGGCATCACGTACTACTCATATTCCAAAACATCGCTCCTTTATTCAGTTAAAATTTATTAGAAATGTTTGCTCATCTTGCAGAACACTCATAGAAAAAGTTACTCACAATCCAAAGTTTTACTTGCTTCCTGATCAAAGAACATACTATCACCTGTAATAATCCTACCAACAATTTTTTTAAAATAATCTCAAATGAAGTCTGATCAAACCTCTAAATCCAACTAATTTACAGGAAATAGAGAACAGAAAATACACTGAACCTGTAATTTTTATAAAAGATACTTGAGAGATCAACCAGTTGCAATATACAAGGTTGACTGAAAGTATTTACAACTTTAAAATATATGAACAAAAAACTTCTGAAATCACTGGAAATCTGAACACTAGACATTGAATTCCATATTAAGGAATTATCCTTAGTTTTTAGACATGATAGCAACATTATGGTTCTGTTTTAAAAAGCAAGAGAAAGAAAGACCTTCTCTTTTAAAGACACATACAAATATATTTATGGACTACATGTTACGATTCTGGAATCTGCTTCCAAATAATACAAGGGAGAAGTGAGTGGGAATATAAAAGAAATAACAATGTCCATGAATTGGTCGTTTTTGAAATTAAGTGATGAGTACAGAGAGGTTCAGTGTTCCATCTGGTCTACTTTTGTATATGCTTTAATATTCTACCATGAAAAGTAAGAAAAGGTATCTTGTTGAATTCATTTTGTAACTATTTTATATACATTGATATAAAAATCTTAAATAAATAAAATTGACAGAGGCCAAATTTCCTCTTTCATACTGTCCTTGTCCTTTTTGGTATTAAGATTGTACCAGCTTAAAAATATAAGCTGGGTGGGTGCCTGGGTGGCTCAGTTAAGCATCCAACTCTTGATTTCAGCTCAGGTCATGACCTCACAGTTTGTGGGATCGAGCCCCGGGTGGGGCTATGTGCTGACAACGTAGTCTGTTTAGGATTCTTTCTCCCTCTCTCTCTGCCCTTCCCTCACAATCGCTCTCTCCAGCTTGCTTTCTCTCAAAATAAATAAACATTAACAAAATATGTATATAACCTGGGTAACCATCTCTTTCTACTCTCTGAAAGCTTATATAAGATGAACAATTTGTTTCATAATGGTTTAACTGAACTTTGTAAAACCATCTGGGCCCGGACAGCTGCGTGCAAAAGGGAAGATTTCAAAACCTAACAATGTTTTATCCTTTGATTTGTAATTACGTTGCATTATAGGCTACATACCGATTATCTGCCATTTACTGCATTTTGCTTCATGACTTGGTATGCAGTCAAATGTCATAAATGTTCTCTGTACTTACAAATGTACATGATCTGGGGCGCCTGGGTGGCTCAGTCAGTTAAGTGTCCAACTTTGGCTCAGGTCATGATCTCATGGTTCCTGAGGTCCTGAGGTCGAGCGATGGGCTGACAGTTCAGACCTGGAGCCTGCCTCAGATTCTGTGTCTCCCTCTCTCTCTGTACCCTACTCCACTTGCATTCTGTCTCTGTCTCTCTCCAAAATTAATAAACACTTAAAAAAAAATTTTTTTAAGTGTATAATCTAATTATTAGGTACAGGGTTCTATAAATGTCATTTGCTCAAGCTTGTTAATCTTTTATTCAAATCCTCCATTTTACTAATATTTTATTTACTTGATGTATTAATTATCAAGAGAGGTTAGATAAAATATTAATACCATTTATCATTCTAAATGTCAATTTCTTAGGGGCACCTGGTTGGCTCAGTCAGAAGAGCATGCAACTCTTTTTTCTTTTTTCATTTTTTTTTTTTTTAACGTTTATTCATTTTTTGAGAGACAGAGAGCGCAAGTGGGGCAGGAGCAGAAAGAGAGGGAGACACAGAATCTGAAGCAGGCTCCAGGCTCTGAACTGACAGCACAGAGCCCAACGTGGGGCTCGACTCACAGACCGCAAGATCATGACCTGAGCTGAAGTCAGCCAATCAACCGACTGAGCCACCCAGGTGCCCCAAGAGCATGCAACTCTTGATCTCTGGGTGGTGAGTTGGGCCCCACATTGGGTGTAGAGATTACTAAAAATAATCGTAAACTTAAAAAATAAGTAAATAAATAAATGTCAATTTTTAAATAGATATTGAAGTTACATATACAAATACATGACTTATCTTTTCCTAAAAATATTTTGGTTTTCCTAATGAATTCTCTCATTCTTAATGAATCTTCTTCTAAATCCTGATAATGTTTTTGTCTTAGTCTAGTTTTTCTTAAAATTAATATATCTGTGACTTTTTTTTCTTTGGTTCCTTGTGTTAAGGTGTTTTAGATCCATTCCTCATAAGCAGCAACATAATTATTTGTTTGCGGCTTTTTAAAAAAAAAATCCCATCCTGGAAGCAAAAATAATACAAAAACAGGGAAGGGGACAAAACATAAGAGACTCTTAAATATGGAGAACAAACAGAGGGTCACTAGAGGTGTTGTGGGAGGGGGGATGGGCTAAATAGGTAAGGGGCATTAATGAATCTACTCCTGAAATCATTATTGCATTATATGCTAACCAACTTGGATGTATATTTAAAAAATAAATTAAAAAAAAAAATTCCATCCTGGAGCCTCCATGTCTTCTCTGGCAAGTGTATTCTGTTTACATTTCTTTTTTTTTTTTTTTTTTTTAATGTTTTATTTACTTTTGAGAGGGAGAGAGAGACAGAGTGTGAGTGGGGAAGGGCAGAGAGAGAGGGAGACACAGAATCTGAAGCAGGCTCCAGGCTCTGAGCTGTCAGCACAGAGCCCAATGCAGGGCCCAAACCCACAAACTGTGAGATCATGACCTCAGCAGAAGTCTGACACTTAACCGACAAGCCACCGAGGCGCCCCTGTTTACATTTGTTTTGATAATTGACATAATTGAAATTATTTTCATCCATCTTATTTTGTTTTTAATATAGTACGCTTTTACTTTTTAACTTTTCCTTAAATTTTAACAGGATTATCTGAAAGTAGAATCAATACTATTATCCCTTCTAAACAGTAAGAACTCAGAAAGCTTTAACTCAGATCACTACCCTTCCTGTCTTATGCATTATTTTCTAGTACGGTATTTAATTCTTCTGCATTTAAGTTATTTATTGTGTTGTTTTATACAATCACATTGCCAGATTAGTCTACGTGTTTACCAATCTTAAACTTTGCCTCTTGCATGCTCTTCTACATTGTGGGTTCAATTTTCTCCTATAAAGTACAAGTATTCAATAGTTCTTTCAGTAATAGTCTATGAGTAGTAAACTCTCCACCTCCAACTCAATATATTTATTTCTCCATTACTTTAAAGTTTTGAGAGTTAGTTTATGTCTCCTTGGCACTTCAAAGATATTAATCTATTAGTTTTGGCCTCTATTCACTCATGATAAGTCTGCTAAACTAACTGCTATCCAGTTACAAATAACTTATCTTTTCTCTCTGATTCCTTTATTACTTTCTCTTTCCAGTAAAGGCCCAGAAATTTCATGAGGATGTACTGAATTGTCCATTCATATTCCTTCTACTTACAGATTGTTCATTTATTTTTAGGCACAGCCACATAAAAGAGAAAAAGTGATTTGAGAATGACTATTTTCTTAATTCTCCCTAAGACTATTCAGAACTGAATCCATGCTAAATGTATGAGACATTAGTGTTCTCAAACTGTAGCATACAAAACACCTGGGGAACTTATTTAACTATAAACTACTGGACTTCACCCACAGTTTCTGACACAGTAGGTCTGGGGTCCTGCCATGAATCTGCATTTCTAACAAGCTCCCAGGTGATGCTAATGCTAATGCTGATTCTGCTGGTCAGGTAATCATGCTTTAAGAACCACTGTCTTAGGATTTAGCATAATTATCTCATGGAACCCCAGTTGAGAAGGACTGTAGGGATTTTGTCCTGCTTCTTAAATCTAGAGATAAGTATTTATCATTAATTCTAAACAGAATTTAGCTTTAAATATTGTTACCTTCTGTTTCTCTCTCTTTCTCCCACTGCTTCTTGTAGAATTCCAACTACATAAAATAACAGCACTTAACTGTCCATTATCTGGCCAGAACTGCTCCAGTTCATTCTTTACACAGCCCCCAGGCTAAAAACAAAACCTGATCATATCACCTCCCGTACCCAAAATTGTTTACCGGCTCCTCTATACCTATAGGAGCAGGTTTTTTTTTTTTTTTCCCCCCATTTTACTTTAGAGAGAGATAAGAGCGAGCAGGGTGGAGGGGAAGAAGGGGGGAGGGAGGAAGAAAGAGAGAGAATATCTCAAGCAGGCTCCACTCTCAGTATGGAGCCCAACATGGGGCTCAATCCCACGACCCTGGGATCATGACCTAAGCCAAAATCAAGAGTCAGACGCTGACTGAGACACCCAGGCGTCCCTGGAGCAGTTCTTTATGGGGAGGGAAAAATGGATAGGCTTCAGAGTACATGTAAACTTTTGAGTATTTACATTATGTCACACATTTTTTTAATACTACCAAATAGGCCTGTGTTCTAAGTCCATTTAAAATTGCTAATCTATTAAATTCAAATGAGTCAGTATGATACATAAAGCTTTTCTTGATCCATGCCTGCCTATCCTACCCTTGTACCATTTTGTGCACACCACACTTTCAAAATTTCTCCATTATACACATATTATCTCCACCTAGAAGAGAATGTCCAATAGGCCTCCCACAGGCCTAACAAGCTTCTTCTCCTCCCAAGAGTCCCAATATCACCTCCTCCTGGAAACCTTCCCCAATCCACTTGAGAGTTAATTGCTCCCCTGTATATTCTCTCTCAGCACCTTGTAAAAACATCCACTATTACACTGCACCCTTCTAATTACTGGTCTACAAAACTATCTTCCTTTATAAGAATATGAGTCATCTCCACCAAGAACTTAATCATTATCTTTAAATCTTAATAGTATATACCCAAATGTTTGTTAAATATATAAATATATTGCCTAAATATAATTTTTCCTTGGACTCAATAGACAGAAGAATGTACTAAGAATTTTCATGTCTGTTTTCATCTAGATTTTCAAGGAAACCGGAGATTCAGTGGCAGTAAATAGCACCTAATCTAGTTTTGTTCTCACATTTCTCCAAAATACTTCAAAGCATCAAAGCAAGGATTATGCCCCTGTAAGTTCTGACACCTGCAATGTCAGTACAACCAAGAGAAAAACACTGGAGGGTAATCAAATCTAAAAGTTCAAAAATCTTCATTTAAAAAAAAGAGAACTCTCATTTTATTTCATAAACACGTCTACTTGCTTTGTCTGTTTATTTAAAACACAGATGCGTATCACAAATTCTGAGATGCCTTGTCATTATTTATTAAAACACCCAATAAAATCCCTTTACAAAAGTATATACCATACAAAGGTAACAACAGCAAGTTGTTCTCTCCAGGGACAGAGGATGGAAATGTGAAGAGCCAAGAAAGAGGTCCTTTGCTTTTTACTTTTCAAATGTTCTGGGTATCATCTGAATTTTTAAAAATAATATACCACTTTAGCAACCAGAAAAACATAATGAAAAAAAAAAAAAAAGAGCCATATCCTATGTCATGCTATTAAGAAAACAGCTTAATTATGAAATTATTTTAATATTATTCTTACCAGATTTAAGACCTGAAATTTTGAAGATGGCACTTGGTTTCCCATTTGTGACAAATCCTAGGAGTTGCCATACAGGCATCCCATTTGAATCAGGGTAGGAAAAGTAGACAGATCCTCCCATTCCCTCAGGAAACGGGATTGTTCCCAGCATAAAAACCACAACATGGTTGATACTTTCATAATCAGGCAAGTCAAAAACAAATTTATCCTCTGCCACTTGCTGTGCAGCTGTTTGCACCTAGAAAATAAGAAACTCATCTTAGTTCAATAGTTTGAGGAGTTTCTAGAACACTTACAGTATTGCTTGTTACCAAGTATAAGCAATTATAGACATTATACCCAGTATAACCTCAGGTTAATCTGATAGTCTATATGGAATTTCCAAATATACCAGTGTTAAATTTAAAAAGAAAATCCAAATATATACATATTCAGCCTTAAAATGATCATGTAATGAGTGTAACCTTTAAAAAACATAACTAAATTCTTTCTGAAGTGCCCTGAAAGGAATTTACTTACACAAGTAAATTACTACAGCTTCAGTATGTTACAGAAATGAAAGGCTGTTCAAAATACCACACCACCAAAGCCTTATCCTCTAGTATAAAGGTAAAGAACTTCAGGAAATTAAAATGGGTAAGCAATCCAGAAGGAATTAGTTAACCCTCATTATTTGCAGATTCCATATTTGCTAATTTGTCTACTCACTAAAATTTATTTCCAAGCACAAAATCAATATTCATCACCCTATGGTGGTCATTCATGGACATGTTAATGGGCAGAGCAGCAAAAATTCTGAGTTGCCTAATGCACATGTTCCCAGCTGAAGTGGAAAAAAGTTAGCTGTGCCTTCTTGTTTCAGCTCTCATACTGTAAACGAGTGTCCTTTTCACAATCAATTTACTGCCATGTTTGTATTTTCTGCTTTTTGTTGGTGATTCTGATATTTAAAATGGCACACTGAAATGCTGGCTGGTATTCCTAAGTCCAAAAAGGTTGTTATGTGCCTTATTTAGAAAGTATGTTACATAAGTTTCATTCAGAAATGAGTTATGGTGTTACTGGCTGTTAAGTTCAATGTTAATGAATCAACAACACATATTAAATAACATGCCTTTAAACAGAAACATACAAAAAACAAAGTTATGTAATGATAAGTTGATAAAAACTGTCATCAGATCAGAGGCTCAAAGAAACCTAACCCTGTATTTCCCCTAGGGGAAACAATTCATTATTTACCAAATCAATGTTCACACTGACTTCACAGAACCTAACTATTGTGAACAACGAAAATCAACTGTACATAAAATGCAAAAATTCTACCCAGAATGTGCTAAGTGGGAACCTATAAAAGTTTCCTCTTGACTCATTTCATAATCTAACTTTCGGTTCTAGAATTGAATGTCAGTTTCTAGAATGAGATCTTATCTTATTTTGAAGTTTGAGAAATCTACTTCCACAGAGAAAATTCTTTTATCGACTTCAAAAAAATTATTGGTAATTGCCATATCACATCCATTAGCAAAAAGTAGTAATTCTGAGGGCACTCAGGTCGATAGGCGTCAAGAGTTAACATGATACAACGTTTTTTCGTTTTCTTTTTAATTGCTATGGCCATTGACTATTGACCAAAACACCAAATCTGAATCACTACCAGTATTTTAAGATTCTTAATGGTCAATTCTTATTACCCAGAATGTAACTTCTTTTCCTTTGCTAGTATTTGCTGTTACAAAAATGCTTATTTTTTCTTTTAATTTTTTAAAATGTTAACTTATTTGGGGGGGGGGGCTGGAGGGGCAGAGAGAGAGAGAGGAGACACAGAATCTGCAGCAGGGTCTAGGCTCTGAGCTGTCAGCACAAAGCCTGAGAGGGCTCGAACCCACAAACCACCAGATCATGACCTGAGCCAAAGTCTGACACTTAACCAACTGAGCCACTCAGGTGCCACTACTTTTTTTCTTTTATAATATCCTAGCTACTCCTACAAAGAAACTTTAAAAATTTTTAGTTACATATTATCAATAATCTAATATGAATTGCCCTAAATTTACTCCCAAGAGATGAAGGATGAATGTTCTTTTGTTGTTGTTGTTGTTGTTTTGGTTTTATTTTGTTTTTGTTTTTTTTAAGGATGAATGTTCTTAAAATCAAGTTTCGATTTCCTCTTCTGAAGTTTTCCAACCCTATTAAAAACTGTCCAGTTTAAACACAGAGAACAAAACAAAGGAAAAACATAAATAGAAAGACAAACTGCCTGTATTAGTATTAAATTCAATTTCACCAGTTTTTGGCATGCACATAATCTTAAAAAAACATATGAAATTATGGTATTTACAAAGCATGAAATAGCCATCAGACAAAACAAGTATTTGTTAAACGTCAACTCTAACAACCACCATTCTGTAAATCTGTATTATGACACACTAATCCTTGACCTTAGGGAAAAGAGAACTCTTTTAGTGAAGAAAAAATTTTCAAGGAATGAAACTGAGTTCATAATTTTAGGTTAAGTGGGTGTTTCTGGTTAGAGAATAATGAAGTTAAGTTTTGGATGTCTCTAGGTCTATTTGCCCTTCATTGTGATTAACATGTTCTTTGATTAACTAAGAGTCACACACCTCCCAAAAAGCTTATCTTTAAGAAACCCCCTACTGGAGAGGCACCTGGGTGGCTCAGTCAGTTAAGCCTCCGACTTCAGCTCAGGTCATGACCAGGTTTATGAGTTCGAGTCCCATATCTGGCTCTGTGCTGACAGCTCAGAGGCTGGAGCCTGTTTCAGATTCTGTCTCCCTGTCTCTGCCCATCCCCCACTCTGTTTCTCTCTCTCTCAAAAAAAAATAATAATAACAATAATAAACGTTAAGAAAGAAAGAAAGAAACCTCTACTGTATTTCCATTACAGAGGTTAGGTGTTAGGTAAGTAGACACAGGTATTGCTATAATTAAATGTCCTTCCCAATCAGTTGACAACGTGAGAGATACATGGATCTATGTGCTTTTCTTTAAAACACACACAAACACACACACACACACACACACACACACACACACACGGGCACCTCCGTGGCTTAGTTGCTAAAGCATGTGACTCTTGATCTCGGGGTCATGAGGTGAAACCCACGTTGGACAGAGAGGTTACTTAAAAATAAATAAAAACAAAACACATACACACATTTTAAATACCATTCATTAAGGACACTCATTCATACAAGTCCCACACTCACCCCAGTCTGGTCCTTTCATTTTCCCTGCCAACAGCAGGGAGCAATCCAAAGTTATCTCACCAATATTACCAATTACCACCATCACCAAAAGTGGCCTCCCAGTCATTCAAGAGACTGACAATAAACTTTCTGAGGCTAGTCATCTCCAATTTATCTTTGTGGTTCCTTAATGCACAAAACACATTATCAAAAGTTGGTAAAAATTTTAATTCAACAAAGGGGCTGCAAAATTTAACTAAGCAGGGAGAAAAAAAGAAAGAAAAAGAACTCTGGGTGAAAGGAGTAGAGTCTGAAGTGGATTTCTGGGTGGTTTCTAAGGGAAGCAAGGTTCATTCTCTTGATTATTCTCAGGTTATTCCTTAACAATTCTAGGTGATCTCATTTAACGCTAATCATCTGGCAAAGCAGGTTATTATCTCTTTGGACCAGTAAGGATTTTCGCAGCTCATACCCTTCTGGGGTACCTCAGCTATGACTCACACTTAAGTTTTAGGTGTTTCTATCAGCCAACTTCCAATTACCATAAGCATATTTTTACTGGGGTCCTTCCAAAAGGCCCGAAAAGGTATATACACTGCCCCGGTACCTTAATCTTTTAGAAACAGTATGTTACAGACTAGATTCAAACGCCAGGTTTATCTCTAACTTATTTTATGAGCTCAGGCGTGTAAACTGCCGATTGAGGGGTGCTTGGGTGGCTCAGTCGGTTAGGCATCCGACTTCAGCTCAGGTCATGATCTCTCGGTCGGTGAGTTCGAGCCCCGCGTCGGGCTCTGTGCTGACAGCTCAGAGCCTGGAGCCTGTTTCAGATTCTGTGTCTCCCTCTCTCTGGCCATCCCCCATTCATGCTCTGTCTCTCTCTGTTAAACGTTTAAAAAAATTTTTTTAAAATAAACTGCCGATTGAGCTTAAGTTCCTCAACTGCAAAACAGAAATTATAATAACTATCTCACGAGTTACGAGGGTTAAATGTGAAGTGCCAAATTAGCGCTACCTAGAAGGCTGAAATTATGAGAAATGGACAAAAGGCGTGCATTGCCAAGCATATAGATAATCCACACTCGATAAATGGTAGCTAACGTGGCTACTATTTAAATGACTGAACAGAGCTGAGGGCAAAGGAGAACGAACACCCCAACACCCACTCTCCACCCTAATATGTAGCTGGAAAGAACACTTAGGGGGTTTCCCCGCATCTCTTGCACCGGAGCACCCTCCCCTTCCCGGGGCTTCGCCCTCGGGTGTCCTGCCCCCTTCCTGATACCACCCGGCCCCATCCTCACCAGCCTCCCTGCCACCAAGCAGCCAAACATGGCGGCGACTCCGCTCAGCCGGCAGGGACCCGAAGCCGGCAACTAGAAGTCCTGGGGCTCCTGCCCTAGTCGAGCCCAAGAACGTTCCAGAACATGCGGGACGACGCCTGCCCCTCCACTACATAGCAACTAGGCCAGTGGCAGGAACGCCTTCTGCCCCGCTCGGCCTCTGACCCCACTTCCTAGCCAGCACGCCCCTCGGGCGACGAGTACTTCCGGGGCTTACAACGAGCCTCCCCAACTAAGGGAGAAAATCATGCCAGAGCCTGTTCAAGACTACAAATCCCAGAGGGCCCTGCGTCGATTTCCGGTTTCCGGGAGGAGCGTCAATAGGGCTTGTTTTTCAGGATTGTCCAGATCCCAAATTTCCGAACTGTGGGCCGGTAGTTGTTTCTCACGGTTGTGTGACATTTAGGGATTACACTGCGCTTTACAATAATCACTTCACTAGATCCTGGCAAAAACCTTATGAAGTAGGTATTACTGTCTCCCTTTTGGTATGCCAGGAAATTGCCCAGGGTGACCAGCTAGCCCCTAATCTTTACACAGCACTAAATGTTGGAGCTTGAATCCAAGTCCTCATCCAAATCAGCTCTTTCTGCTACACGGCATCTCAAAAATACTAATTTTTAATCAGCTGTTTAGTACTTATTGGCAGCTTTATTGTTCGTTTCAGCTTCACTTAGCTCCCCCATTTATTTTCTGTAAGACTGTAAGCAAGATACTATATAACTTTGTAACTTAGCGCTTTTATGTCCTCATTTGTAAAATAAGAATAATAATTGTACCTGTCTTATAGGATTGCTGAGAGGATTAAATGAGTTAGTATGTATAAAAACAATAGGTGGCAGCGCTTAATTTATGGGGGTTTTAAATGTCTTACTTTTTTCTATGTGCATTTGCAGAAAAGATTCATAGGAAGTGAAAAACAATAGCCAAAAGAACTGGCATCAAGTACTGATTGACACCAATACTCATTCTCCTTTCACAGCTTAATTATCTTTCTTCTTATATAGGAAGGTAGGGTATCCCCTCGCAAGGGTCTCTACCCTACTTGAAATACCAGTCATCAACAGGTCTGTCCTCCCAAACCCAGGTTACATATGGAGGATCAGAGAGTTTGTAACAATCCTCTGGCCTCCGCTTTGGTTCCAAAAACTGCAACCACTTATCTTATTTCAGGTATTCCTTTTAGATAGCCAGGCCAAAGGTGAAGAGAGAGAAGAGGATGTTTCCATCAATGTCTCCAACTTCCTACCTAAAAAGTCCTAGAACCTTCAAAATAGAAAGACCATTTGTGATAAGATCACTTCTTGAGGGGTAGGTACACTGCCTGGGTTCGAAGTCCTTCTTTATCATTTATTAACTATATAACCTTAGGTTAGTTAACCTAACACTCTCATTCCTCCTTTTCTGCATCTGTAAAATGGGATAATAATAGTATCTGCATCATAAGATTGTTATGAAGGTTCTTGCATTAAAAATACTAAATATAGCCAGAATATAGCTTAATAAAATGTTAGTGTTTAACATTATTACCTTTCCTGACAGATTTTCTATGTCTTCATAACCACCATGTACTCTGTGAAATAATAAAAAATAAATATGTTGGTCTCCACCCCTAGTTTCTGACATAGGGCACTAAAATGCTTGTAAATTCCTAAGTGCCTAAGTGATAAGAGCACTACAAAGCATCTTTTATTCGAATGAGGTGATTCTGGGTAGACTCCTGAATGGGGGCGGGTCACCAGAAAGACCAAGCCATGATTAGAAGCCTGGAATTTTCAGCCCCATGCCCCATTCTCCAGAGAAGGAAGAAGGATTGGAAATGGAGTTATTAATTGATCTTGCCTATGTGAGGAAACCTCCATAAAACCCCAATAGTGTGGAGGGTGACACACCACACCCCATTTCCAAGAGAATAGAATCTCCTACACTTGGGACCCTCCCAGACCTTGTCCTATGTATCTCTTCATCTGGCTGTTTATTCTTTATCATATCTTTTAACAAACAGGTAAACATAAGTGTTTCCCCAACTTCTGTGAGCTCTTCTAGTAAATAGTAGAATCCAAGAGGGAGGAAATCATGGGAACCTCCAATTTGTGGCCATGTTGGACAAAAGTTGTGGGTAACCCAGACCTATTACTTGTAATTGGCATCTAAAGTGGGGGACAGTTAGGGTGCTTGGGTGGCTCAGCTGGTTAAGCATCTTACTGAGGCTCAGGTCATGATCTCAGGGTTCATGGGTTCGAGCCCCACATCAAGCTCTGTGCTGTCAGCTCAAAGAATGGAGCCTGCTTTGGATTCTGTGTCTCTCTCTCTGCCCCTCCCCCACTCATGCTTTATCATTCTCTCTCTCAAAAAAAAACATAAAAAAATTTTTTTAAGTGAGGGACAGTCTTGTGGGATTGAGTTCTTAACCTGTGTGATCTGATGCTATCTCCAAGTAGTGTCAGGATTGAGTTAAATTGTAGGACACCCAGCTGGTGTCACAGAATTATTTGGTGTGGGGGGAAAAAAAAAATCCACACCTTTGGTGTCCGAAGTGTTGTGAGTATGGTAGTAGTATGAGAGTGAAGAGAAACCCAGAGGAAAGACCAGATTTTTTCCTTTCTATACCCTTACCATACATTTGATTCTCTGAGCAATTCACACTTTCCAATCTTTCTGTGCTTACACAACTTATGTTATGTACCTATAATACTTACTTGGCAATTTCATATACAACCTCCCACTTGACTCAAATATTTTCTTCAGGAATCTTATCCCTTGATAATTAGTCATTCATTTTGTTACACAGAAGTTTTATTTAATGGTTTGAGAGCTAGCTAACTTAGAAATTATTTTTATAAACTAAAGTTGCTGTTGATTAATTATCCCAATCTTTGTTATGTGGAATTTCAGGCTTTTCTCCATTTTGCTGGTGAATAATCCAGATCTAACATTGGGCAAAGAATTAGAAGCAGTGATTTTAGTATCCTTTCTCCAAATTATAACAACCAGCCTTTTATTCACCAAGATGTATTATTATTTTTACATATAATAGCTCTTTGTAACTAAAGACAGCAGAATAGGATAATGGAAATGAAGAAAAACATTTTAGGGGAAATTTTTTTTCTAATAATCAGAGCTTTCTGAAATAAGAATAGACAGACATGGGACAGTGAATTCTCCTATTCACACCAACATTTGAACAAATGCTGAAATCCATTTATGTTATATTATTAAGGAGTTTCATGGAAAACTTCATGAAATTGCCCTAGGACCTCAAAGTTACCTATCAGCGCTCACTTGTATGCTTCTATGGATAAACAATAAATTCATTGTTAAGTTTGGGCTAGGGAATCAGGAATTCTGAATTCTAGTTTTAGCTCTTTCATTAACTAGCCTAGGAATGAGGTGATTTGTTTCATTTTGGGGGGGCATTAGGTTTACACACTTCCAGAATGAGAGCATTGAATTCTGACTTAAAGAGAGCAAAAATATTTTTTCTCTTTAAGAAAAATTTTCTTTTCCACAACAAGGAGAATAAGAAATAGAAGCACAAACTCCATCTTCTTTGAACTAGAAGATATCTGTAACTCCAAGTCAAAAAGATACCAGCAGAAAGAAAGAAAGAAAGAAAGAAAGAAAGAAAGAAAAAGAAAGAAAAAAGATACCTATCAAAAGTGGGTGAAGAAAGACAAATGACTTAGCAGAACAGAGGAAGGTCAAATTCAGGTACCTACAGAGAAAGATAATAAATTCCAGAGAAGCTCAGGAATTGGAGTTGCTAGGGACCACAGAAGGCAGAGGTAAGTCAGTAGACTGAAACAGGTACACTACTTAAAACTGATGCAAGATTTTATATCTGGTTCTCATCTATACATCTTCCATTGGCATAAACTCTATTTTATTTTATTTTTTTTAAATGTTTTTAATTTATTTTTGAGACAGAGAGAAACAGAGCATGGGTAGGGGAGGGGCAGAGAGAGAGGGAAACACAGAATCCAAAGCAGGCTCCAGGCTCCGAGCTGTCAGCACAGAGACTGACGCGGGGCTTGAACTTGCGAACCACGAGATCATGACCTGAGCTGAAAGTCGGACGCTTAACTGACTGAGCCACCCAGGCGCCCCGGCATAAACTCTCTTTAAAAAAAAAAAAAAAGAATCAAAGAGGCCCTAGACATTAGGAAAGTAGATACTGAAGAAAGTGATTATGGGGTGAGTCCACCATATATAGATTAGTTCTTGAATAAGGACACCCAGGTAAGAGATGAGCATTTGGCTCACCAAGTCAAACACACCAGTGTGAGACTAAGTCCACCCAAAGGGACAATGGCTTTTTCTAAAACATCCACTTGGAGGATGGGGGATGACTTTTTCTATATCATTCAGGCAGGGAGGGATATCTTTTACTAATTCATCCATAGGGGAGAAGGAGCATGTTTTAAGAATTCATGTAAAAATCCAACACCCTTTCATGATTAAAAAAAAAAAAAATTCAACAAACAAGGAATAGAAGGGAATTTCCTCAACCTGATAAACAGAATCTACAAAAATCCCACAGCTAAATCATACTTAATGGTGGGAGACTAGATGTTTTCTCCTGAGATCAGGAACAAGACAAAGATATTTGCTCTAGCCACTTCCATTCAACATTGTACTGCAGGTTCCAGCCAAAGCAAATAGGCAAGATAGATAGATCAATAGATAAATAAATAAATGGCATCAGATTGGAAATCAAAAAGTAAAACTATCTCTATTATGACATAACTTGGTATATAGAAAGTCCTAAGGAATACACACACACACACACACACACACACACACACATACAATTAGAACTAATAAATTCAGCAAGGTTACAGGATATGAGATCAACATACAAAATCCAGCTGTATTTCTAAACACTTGCAATGATCAATCAAAAAATGAAATTCTGATGACAATTTCATTTACAATAGCATCAAAAAGGATAAAATACCTAGGAACAAATTTGACTAAAAATCGTAATACTTGTATTCTGAAAACTACAAAACATTATTGTAAGAAATTAAAGATCTACATAAATAAAAAAGCATCCCATGTTTACGGGTCAGCAGACTTAACATTGTTAAAATGGCAATATTCCCCAAATTGGTCTAAAGATTCAATGCAATCTCAATCACAATCCTGGTTGACTTTTTGTAGAAATTGATATCTTGGTTCTAAAATTTATTTTATTTTTTTAAGTTTATTTACTTTGAGAGAGAGGGAGCACAGGTGAGCCAGGGAGGGACAGAGAGAGAGAGAGAGAGAGAGAGAGAGAGAGAGAATCCCAAGCAGGCTCTGCATTGTCAGCACAGAACCAGATGTGGGGCTCAAACCCATCAACTGTGAGATCATAACCTGAGCTGAAGCCAAGGGTCGGACATTTAACCGACTGAGACACCCAGGCACCCCTTGATTCTAAAATTTATAACGGTACAGTATATGTTAACTAACTAGAATTTAAACAAAAATTTGAAAAAAATTAAAAATGAAATAAAATGTATAATGAATTACAAGAGACCCAGAATAGCCAAAACATCTTGGAAAAAAAGAACTAGGAGGATTAACACTTCCCACTTCCAAAACTTACTGCAAAGCAATGACAATCAAGACAGTGTGGTTTTGGCACAAGGATAGACATGTAGATCAATGGAATAGAATTCAGAGTCCAGAAATAAACTATATATTTATGGTCAACTGATTTTTTTTTTTTTTTATGGTCAACTGATTTTTGACAAGGGCACCAAGACCATTCAATGGGGGAAAGAAATGTCTTTTCAACAAAGATGCTGGGACAACTTTATAGCCATATGCAAAAGAATAAAGTTGGACTTTTACCTCATGCTGTATACAAAAATTAATTCAAAATGGATCTAAATGTAAGAACCAAAACTTATAAAACCCTTTGAGGAAAACTCTTTCCTGACCTTGGATTTGGCAAAGGAGTCTTAGATATGACACTAAAAGCATGAGCAAAAACAAAAAATAAAATAAAACAAAAAAAGGATCAACTGAACTTCATGAAAATTAGAAACTTTACTGTTTCAAAAGAAACCATTAAACAAAATTAAAGGACAACTGACAGAATGGGAGAAAATATTTGCAAATTATGTATCTGTTAAGGGAGCCATAGCCAAAGTACATAAAGGATTCTTACACCTCAAAAATTTAAAAAGAAATTTTTTATTGGGCAAAGGATCTTTATTAGTTTCCTGGAGCTGCCATAACAAATTGCCAACAACTGAGTGGCTTAAAGCAACAGAAATGTTCATACAAAAACATGTACATGTTTATAGCAGCAGTATTCATTATAGCCAAAATGTAGAAACAGTGAAATGTCCATTAATGGATGAATGGAGAAACAAATGTGGTATATGCATACAATAAAATACTATTCGGCCATAAAAAAGTGAAGTACTGATATATGCTACAATATGGATATACCTTGAAAGCATTATATGAAGTGAAAAAAGCCACAACAGACCATGTATTATATGATCCATTCATATGAAATATTTGGGATAGAGAAATATATAGAGACTCAAAGTAGATTAGTAATTTTTTAGAACTGGGGTATGTTGGGATGTGGACATAGAGATGATAGATAGCTAAAGGATACAGTGTTTCTTTTTTTTTCCATCCTAACCATTTTTTAAGTATACATGACAGTAGCGTTATCTATATGCACCTTGTTGTAATGGATCTCTAGAATTTTTTTTTTATCTTGCAAAACTGAAACTCTATGGCTGTTAAAATTTTCCTATTCCCCTCCCCTTAGACTTCTTGAGGTGATGGAGATGATCTAAAATTGATTGTAATGGTTGCTACTATATATTGAATATGCTAAAAATCATTGAATTATACATTTTGAGTAGGTAAATTGTATGGTACGTGAATTATATTTCAACAAAACTGTTTTTTAAAATCAGTACCATTT
The DNA here is from genome assembly GCF_018350195.1 of Panthera tigris. NCBI lineage: Eukaryota > Metazoa > Chordata > Mammalia > Carnivora > Felidae > Panthera > Panthera tigris. The sequence goes on from NC_056669.1 coordinate 46,022,429, forward strand.
AAAATAGCATCAAAAAAATTATGCAAAAGTGTCTATGAGCAAATGGGCCATCCTGGATTGGGACAGAGGAATTATATGGAAGTTTTCCTGCTCCTAGCTCCACAATACTGCCTTCATGGCTCACATTCCCCAGGCAGGAGACTGGAAAATCCTTCTCAGGAGAAAACAAACAGGCCAGAGATACAGTTAGTGGTCTTGAAATCTTTGGTGACAAAACTGATTATCTGCCTAATCCTAGTATAGTGAAACATTCCAGTTAACAGGTCTCCCCATATTTTTTGCTTATAAATAGAATATGCCACTAAGGATCACCAGACATTTGAGTAAAGCCACTATCATGAAAGAGAGTGACCAAAGTAAATGAATGAGGGTGGGGTGGGGAAATTCAGTAGAAACAAAAACAATAGAGAACAGGAAAAAAAAATTAATAAAACCCTATGGTATTATCCAGAGAGAGAGAGATTGTAGAATTAAAATAAAAATAGAATTCTATAAAAGTGGAATATCAAAGAACAAGAAAGAACCCATGAAACTTAAAAGTGTAAGAAATCAAGAGACACTTTCTGGTTTGGTTGTAAGATAAAGTCAAAGAACTATCCCAGAAAGAGAGCAAAGAAAGAAGTGGAAATCAGGAGAGAATAAAATTAGAAGATCAGTCCAGGAGGGTCAGTATGGGAATTTCTAGGAAAATTAAGAAAACACTGGACAGTAAATTATCAAAAAAGTACTACTTAAAAAAAAAATTCCTGGGGCGTCTGGCTGGCTCAGTCAGAAGAGCATGTGACACTTGATCTCGGGGTCCTGAGTTTGAGCCCTAGGTTGGGTGTTTTGATCACTAAATAAATCAATAAACAAACAAACAAACAAACTATATATATATATATATATATATATATATATATAGTACATAAATATATATATATATTGTACAAAAATATATATATATATTGTACATAAAACTGTACAATAAAGTGACTTAGCACAAAACAATACGTAATGTTTTGTTCCTTATGGCTGCTGTAAGAAGTTGCCACAAATTTGGTGGCTTCAATGAACAGACATCCTTTTACTGTTCTAGAGGTCAGAAGTCTGACATCAGGGACCCTGAGCCTCCCAGGTGCCCCTAAAGTCTCTTTTTCCATATAATGAAAGTAACATTCATCATAGGTCCCAGAGATTAGGATCTGACTATTTTGGGAGGGCATTATTCAGCCTACTATACTATCTTAATAAAGCTCCAAATGTGGATTAAATAAAAATTGTTATTAACTACATTAAGAAGATGAGAGAAGAGGAAGAGCAGGTATGACAGCTAAAACCCTCTTCAAACGTAGTCAATATATATATATATATGTATCAAAACAAATGAATCAAAAGAGAACAACTGCATATTAGAATTATAAGGTAAATAAAGAAGAAATAGCTAAAAATGTAGTGCTTGCTTCTGTGGAACAGAACATGAGCATAAAACTACTGTTTTTTCTTAAAAGCCTTTGTACCCAGTTTGACTTTTTAAACGATGTGCCTATATTAATAATAAAATCTAATTTTACAAAAGTGAAAAAATAACAAATTGGATTACTCTCTAAAATTCCTTGCATTGAATAGTCCATGATTTTATGTCACTTTAACATTACTGTTTTGAATCACCAGCATCACATCTTCTGAACTTTTTGATGCCTAAAACAAACACTATCAGGAAATCATCAATAACAATCATACTGGTATAAGAACTTCAGCTCAGAACAAGACATATTGGTGATTTGAAACTTTCCAAGTGATAGTTCTCTTTTGAAGGGAGAACTGAGTGACTCTCCCATTATTTATCACCTATAGCACATTGCAAAAATATCACAAATTCTTCCTCTCCCTGTGTCCACGATCTTGCATGACTCTGCAGCTTCTCACACTGAGATGGAGTCTATTTCTTCTCCTGCCTGGCCTTTTTACCTGATTTGATGGAAAGAAGGCAGTAGTGATATGCCAGTTCCGAGCATTAGCCTCAAAAATACTTAAAAGGGTCTGTTCTAGTTCTTAGAACTTTGCCAATCTACCATAGGAACAAGCCAAGGCTAGCTTCTTACTGGATAAAGAAAGACACCTGGCCCTCCTAGCTCAAGCTAACAAGTCAAACCCTAGGAACAGAGCTACCAAGCTGATTTGCAACTGACCAGACACATGAGTGAACACAGTCAAAACCAGAACCATCAGCCGAGCTCAGCCAAAATAGAATCCTGAGTTAAATAAATTTGAAATGTTCTGTTATGCAGCAAAAGCTAACTTCTATGTAGTTCCTTCAAAATTTGTGATTACTTTTTATTTATTAATTTTCCTTCCCTGTAACGATCACTAGTAGTTATCTATTTAACATCCATTTTCCTCCCTTCAGCCTTGCTAACAGAACCTATTTTTGTTAGGAAGCCATCCCTCCTCCATGAGGCTCAGAGCCCCAGACGAAGACCCTGCTTAATCTAACCAACAATTTTCCTATCCCTTTGCAATGATTGGTTTAGGGCCAGTCCTATACACCAATTCTGGTCAATGAAACCTGAAAAGAGTCGCTGGGGGTACTGGGATAGGTTTCTTGGTTTTAAGAAAGTTACATGAAGAGATGATCACTTTTTCCCTCTGTACATTAACATAACTAAAAGTGACACCTGAAGTTGTGGCAACCATTTTGAAACTTCAAAGAGAACAACCGGACCAAAAAAAGGTTCTATACAAAACTTTAGCAGTTCAAATGTTCCATCAAATAAAAAATCAAATAATGGCCAATATTCACAATCAATGACTTTCTCAACCTGCAATGTAATGGTATTAAACACAAATACACACTCCCTCAACTCACTGCATGAAATGTAACAGAAATCACCCAACTTAGTAAATTTCACATCAGCCTGGGGTAACTGAAGCAAGGAAAGTGAAATGAGTCTGCTTTAATTCAACTAAAGTCTTGTTCTGCAGCAGAAAATAACCACAAAATAGCAAGAAATCTTTTTAGAAATCCACTAGTTCAATACCAAAATGATAGTCATTTTCTACACAACAGGGGAAACCCACAGGTGATAAATGAATGTAAGGGAAGTTAGAAATTTTATAGCGTTAGAGCTATATTTTATTGTTAAAAAGACCATCTAGCACTTTTCCTTTTAAAGTAAGCTCTACATTCAATGCGAGCTTGAACTCACCACCCTGAGATCAAGAGTTCATGCTCTACCGACTGAGCCAGTCAGAAGCCCCTGATGTGGGTCTTGCTCCCAATTTCCTTGGTAAAAGCCATCTAGGCTCATTTCCCCTAGATCAGTGTGTGTCAGACTGTAGGTTGAGATGATTATTAAGTTGTGCAATCAACTTAGTGCGTCACAATCACATTACCAAAAGAAAAAAAAAGGCATAGAAAACATCAGAATACATCATACATGGTAAATGTATTGTTTTATGAAACTTTCAAAAATGTTTATTTTCGAGAGAGAGAGAGAGAGAGAGAGAGATTAAGTGGGGGAGGGGCAGAGAGAGGGGGACAGGAAATCCCAAGAGCAGCTCTGCGCTGACAGCTGCTAGCCCAACAATGCAGGGCTTGAACTCACAAACAGTGAGATCATTACCTGAGCCAAAGTCAGATGCTAAACTGACTGAGCCACCTTGACGCCCTGGAACTTTTTTTTTTTCCTTAAATTTATTTATTTTGAGAGACAGATGTGGGGAGGGGCAGAGAGTGGGAGAGAATCCCAAGTAGGCTCCACACTGTCAGCACAGAGCCCAATGCGGGGCTCCGTCCCAAGAACCATGAGATCGTGATCTGAGGTGAAATCGAGTCGGAGGCTCAATTGACGGAGCCACCCAGCCACCCCTTGAAAAGAGACTTTAAAACCATTTAATTTAAATCCAGCCCTTTTCCAGTATCCTGTGGGATGATAAACCTAAGTTATATCCCAATCCTTTCTTAGCCAATTTTTTTGCCTCCTAAATGCCCCAAGACTTCATCATACTTGTCATGTCTGCAATAGCAACCATCTTTTCTTTAACATTCATTTATTTATTTTGAGAGAGAGCGTGTGTGTGAGCAGAGGAGGGGCAGAGAGAGAGAGAGAGAGAGAGAGAGAGAGAGAAAGAGAATATCCCAAGCAGGCTCTGTGCTGTCAACGTGGAGCCCAACACGGGGTTCAATCTCACAAACTGTGAGATCATGACCTGAGCTGAAATTGAGAGTCACCATTGAGCCACCCAGGTGCCCCAGCAACCATCTACCCTTCTTCATAGATTTCTTCTGACTCAAGTCCCTCCCCACAGAGGACAACATGGCTCCCAGCCTCTGCCTTATTTCCTATTGCTGAAAGGTATTTTTCTTTTGGGGGCAAATGTGGAGAGAAGGGGAGAAGGGGGAAAAATCATTCTATTCATTATTCAAATGGACCAAAGAAAACCAAGATAGAGCCAGAGACTGATAACAAGACTAAATAGTTTAGAAACGAAATGAGAACCTATCAACAGAGTTGTCAGTGCCAGGAGTTTCTGAGAAAAGGGAGGCACAGGACCTCAGGTCGGCTCCAGGAAGAATCAGCTTCACGGTATTCAGTAGTAACGTATTCAGTAGTACTGGACACTAAGCTCAGAGAGAACCCATGCTTAGTTTAATGACTCTGCTGTTCCCATCTTGACATTCTTAGTAACTTTCTTTGAACTGAAATTTTGTAAGTAAAGTCCACTGGGACTGGGCAGCATGTATGTGAAGAGGGGATATGTGCAAAAGTATGTTTACTGTCCCTTGCCTCTCTATTCATATGTAGCATTTGCGATTCCCGTGGGCAAAGAATTCCATTGGAACCATGTGTAGAACTCAGCAAGACTCAACATGAGTGCAGGGTAAACATGTTTCATCTACAACAGAGTAGGCAGGGGTACTGACAACCCCAAGAGGCCTTGCTTTCAATGTGAACCAGAACTTGGTTTGAACAAAGAAGACAAGGTATTTAAAGAAACTTGAACAACTAAGCAAAGCTATTCTTGCTTATGTTACTTCCTTGTATTAGTCAACCATTTACACTAAAGATGACACACAAAAAAGGGAAAGATAGGATAATGGATGGTTGTTTTCCTTTGTCCTAAAATCAGTAAGTCAAATGCAGAGAATGTTGGTAGAATGTGTGGTATCAAGAAATGAAATGTTAATTTGTCCTGCATTTTCACTGTACTGGCAAGAACTGAACACACGTGAAAGTACAAGCTAAGAAATACCAACTGCATAATTTTAATAGGAGTTAGATGCTTTTATGCTTGCATTGAAAACTGCCATCATACAATATGAAGATTAATGGTAAAATTCATGCTAATGCAAAATCTTAACTCAGAATGGCATTTTTACTTAGAATGGCATTAAAAGCAAATTTTAAAATACCGTTAAGAAGTTACAGAAGGAAAAAGCTTTTGCATTTTTAGTACTACATTGGTGCCTTTTTCCTGCTTTTTAAACAAGAGGCTTGCAATTTCATTTTGCAACAGGCCCTCAAGTGACCAAAAGTGTCCTGTTTCTCTGGAATTATTCTGTATTACCCACGTAAAGAGAATTATTCTACATTTCTTTCCCAAAATGCTGTGGGGTCCACTGAAGCACAAGAGTCCAGAGACTTCTTTCTGAAATCCATACACAAAAATTGTTTTACTCACCCACTCTGGAAAGTATCATGACTTTGGCTCCTTTGGAGGCAATGAACATGATCTTGGCCTAAATGGACAATGTTACAGTGCTTAATACCTCCATGTTAACACATCTGAACAGAATTTATTCCCCACTTTTCAGCTAGAGATCCAGGTGAGCTAAGTGTGCACTTTCAAGTGTCCTCACTGTCCAAAACGCATTTTGTAATCCAGAAAGAAAACAGGTTCCATGATGTGAAGTTACATGAAGAAATTTGTGGCTCATTACAGCACTAGAATGAATACTCAGCGAATAACTGGAAAAGAATTTAGATCAAGCATCAGGCTCTGGGTAGACCCAGATGGATGCCAATTCCTGGTTCCCATTATTCAGGAAACAAAACTACACAAGGCCTTCACATTGTGGTACAGAGAGGCTTGAAAAAATCTGCTGTCCTGGTGAGCTCCTTGCCTCACCACAGAAGACTACAATAGGGATATGGTATCAGTCCCTCATCCAGCTTGAAATCAATTAGGGGGGATTTTTCTCAGGACATACTAGTTTGGGGCAAAGTTCTGGCTTGGTGGCAACTGAAGCAGACTGGCACATTAGTGGCTAGGATTGCAACAGAAATGGGAGACATTCTGGAAATGCCAGAACCACCATCTCTCTCCCTGTCCACATGACACTCTTGGGTATTATGGTAGCAATGAAAATACTTTTTCATGGCCAGTCTTGGCAGTCTTTTACTGCTTGCTCATTTTTCTGTTTGCATCTTTTCATTCTTTTCCACAGATATTTATTGAGCACCTTTGTGCAAGGCACTGTTCTATGTGCCGGGATTGTACCAGCAAAATAAATCTACCCTCATTCATAAAGCCTATATCCCAGTGGGAGGAGAAATGTAACCCAAGTAAGTTACGTTGTATGCTAGATCATTGAATGTTGAATAAGAAAGCAAGTCAAGGGTCGAGTACCCGGCAAGAGATGCAATTTTAAATGTGGCTTTTACATTTTCTGATTCCAGTTACCTAAGGTCTTTAGTGGTCTAGGTTACAGGTTACTGTTCCAATTATCACTCATAGCACTTGTTTCATTGCCTATTTGGTGATCTTTGTGAGCTATCTGACCTAAATTTTCAGCAATCTCAGGAGCCTCAAGATTTAGTTTTAACAGTATCCACAGCAAGGGCAAGCAAACTATAGGTCTGGGAACTGAATATGGTCTACTGCCTGTTTTTATTAATTTCATTGGAACACAGCCAGGCCCATTTGTCTACAGATTGTGTATAGTTGCTTTCACACTATAGCAGCAGAGTTGAGTGAATGTGACAGAGACTATATGGGCCACAAAGCCTAAAAAATTTACTCCCTAGCTGTTTACAAAAAAGTTTACCAACTGCTTATCTATAGACACACACATAGGAACTAGTAACAAAAGTGAAATGGGTACCAACATATATAGTTGGAGCAAGTGAATTTGGTACATTAATAGAAATACCCTTTCATTAATTCTGACAGATGAGCATGGAAATAATTGTGTACCGAGCTATTAGCCAAAATGCTGTTTATAGCAATAGGAAGAAAAAAAAAAAAACAAAAACAGAAGCAATGAGCACATCCAAAAAGGTATTAAATACAGGTATATTCATGGATATGCAGGGTTTTTATAAAAAAACAAGTCTCATCATCTCAAAATTTGACAAAATTCAGTTTTGTACTTTATGCTGGGTCCCCTCATTTTACTTCCTACCTTACGATTACTCAGGTTTTCTTCATTCCCTCTGCTTCAGGTTAATTCCTCCACATGTCATGTTGGTCCTAACTGGGGGATTTTCTCATTCTTGTTATTTCTTCTTGTTCATAAGTGTATACAAAGCACCTTATGTTTGGAACAAAACAATCAACTACTCTCAAGTCTGATTCCCTCAATCTATTTCTCTTAAGCAATACCTTTCTGGAAAAACAGACAGTAACACTGTACATACTCCATGTCTTTCATTTTTCAACCCCCTGCATTCAAACTTCTATGTCCTCTTCTCACTTGCTCTAATGGCAAAATATCCACTCAGATTACTTATGGTCTAGCTGCAAACCAAACAGCAGTATATTTTTTAATAGTGCAGATAGCTTAATTAAATCATATGTGCCAACTCTAAATTTTAAATTTAATCACTATGATATTATTACAGAAGAAATACGAAGACATAGGAAATACGATTTCCAGTAAAAATAAATAATGTAATTTAGGGTTTCATGTATATCAAGTACTATTCTGGCTGCTTCCCACGTGTCTAATCATTTGATCCTTAATAACTCTAGGAGTATCTTATCCGTTTCACACAAGAGGAAACTGAGGTAGATGTTAAGTTACTTAGCCCAGCTTATAGTTGCACGGTAAAACTTAAAATTCAGTTTAGTTCTAGAACTTACACTTAATCACTACATTATATAGCTTTCTTTTTTTTGTTTTAATTTTTTTAATGTTTTATTTATAAGACAGAGAGACAGAGCATGAGTGGGGAGGGGCAGAGAGAGAGGGAGACACAGAATCTGAAGCAGGCTCCGGGCTCTGAGCTGTCAGCACAGAGCCCGACGCGGGGCTCGAACTCACGAACTGTGAGATCATGACCTGAGCTGAAGTTGGACGCTTAACCAACTGAGCCATCCAGGTGCCCCTATAATAGCTTTCTTCAGGTAAAAGAACTACAAAAATGATCACTACAAAAAAGGGCATACTTTTATTACTTTCAACATTTCTCTTTATCACAATGAAAATAAACTAACACACAGCTTTACAAAAATAAATTTTTATTAAAAGCAGTAGAGTCTGAGCAGGAGACAGTACAAAGAATGTAAACAATGTAAACATCACTACATTCAGCTCAGCCTGATTGAATGCTGAAAGACAACTCTAAATGCTCTATGTGCCCTTACTAGCAAGATACATTAATCTATTATACACAGAAAACACGCTCTAATTTTGATTAGGAAAAAATATTTTATCGAAGTCGGTCCCAGCGCCAAATACTGGCATCATCACAAACAGCTATAAGAATACTGCTATCCCTGCTAAAACTGGTTTGTCGAATAGCAGCACCACATTTATGATGAGTCAGTGTTGTACATCTAGGGGAAAACAAGACAACAGGTTAAATGCCATTCACAGAAAATGTTGTCAGTATCTAACTTAAGCCAGTAAATTAGAAAACAAATAGATGTTCCAAGTCCTATAGAATGCATTGAAAACATCACTAAGAGCTCAACCTCAATTTTCATAAAATTTGGGTACATTTTAAATTAAAAAAGTAACTTGTCACCAAGATACTTATAACCAGTCACTGTGATAAAAGATAAATGCTTTAAAATAACTGAGCCATTTAAATGTTAAAAATGATTTGAGGATGGTACCTTAAGTATCAATTACTTCCTCTGTACTGACATAACATTTAAGAAAAAGGCAGTAATTATCAATAAAATTTCTGAATACTTACTTGGCTTTATGAGGATCTTCTACTTCTAAATCCCAAACATAAAGTTTGCCAACCTGATTGCCCAATGCAAGCATCTGTATAAACACATTTTTTTAAACATCCAATTATTAAAATAGGCTATAAAGTATTCAAGCATTCCTAAGACATACTCATATTCCAGAAAAACCTCAGCTCCAGCTTATGGCCATGCTTATAATTATTTCTTTGCCATCTTAAATTTCGGATTTGTAAATGGGGATAAGAGCAACTAATACCTCACAGAAGTACTTTGAGTAAATCAGAAGGCATTCTGCAAACTGATGAAGAACTTTACAAGTTACATTGTTAGCATGTACTCTTTATTCTGCCTTAAAGAACTGTAGCAAAAACTACACACAGCTCCTCCAAAGCTTTCTTACAGAAGTAAATACCCAAGTAATTTGTTACTACAAAATCCTAACACCAATCTCCTTAAAATTTTAGATAACAGTGGGGCGCCGGGGTGGCTCAGTCAGTTAAGCGTCTGACTTCAGCTCAGGTCATGATCTCACCATTCGTGGGTTAGAGCCCCATGTCAGGCTCTGTGCTGACAACCTGGAGCCTGCTTCAGATTCCATCTCCCCCTCTCTCTGCCCCTCCCCTACTTGTGCTCTGTCTCTCTCTCTCTCTCTCTCTCAAAAATAAATGCACACACCAAAAAAAAATTAAAAAAAACAAAACAAACTTTTAGATAACTAGTACTTTGCCCCATGTTTATTTTTCTTTAGGTTTTTCTACCAAAAATCTACTTACAAAGGTTAACTCTAATCACCAAAACATTAAATCTTAGTAACATGTTACAGAAAGTAAATACCTCACTGCCATGATTGACACCTGCAATTGCATTTATAATAAGCACTGCAGATGGTGTCCAGAGCCACAAAGGTAGAATAAATAACACCAAAAGCCAAAGTAATCAATATAAAATACTGAGGTAGAGATTCTTAGAAGGAACCGAACATGGATGCACAAAAGAAAAGTGAAATTATAATGGTCTAAGTCAAGTAATTTGAAAATGTAAAAATATGTTGCTACCTTTTGCCAGAAATCCATAGAAAACCTCATGTACCAAATGTCACACTGGCTGTAATCGAATCGCCCGAGAATAGTCACATTAGACTCACTGGGTTTAATTTTGTCTATATCATCTTCCATTTTACCAGGTTTCCAGCACACAATGGCATTTTCACAAGACTTTGAAAGAGAAAAATGAGAAAAAAAAAAGATATGTAAAGAACTGAATTTAAAAATTTTTTTTTAAAAAGCCTTTTTTTCCTCTATTATCTTTTTAGAATTGACAGTCTTAAAACCTGGTTATCCATCTACTAAATACAGTGATATACATTTATTTATATTTGGAGTCAATGCCCACACTTGACGACAAGAAGTTATATTATCAACAGAATTTAACAATACCCAAAAGCATTATATTATCTGGAATATTCATTTTGAAGTCACAATTTCTCTTCCAAACCAAATTCAGCTCTAGATACTCTGGCATCCAGAGACTTGAGTGTTTTATAACAAAGGTAAAATTATATAAACTGTATACAAATAGATGGCTCTTCAATGTGTCCCCTGCTTAGAGATAAGATTATAATAGAAGGCAATTAAACACGTGGTTTAACATCAAGACATTGATATGAGGATAGGACGGAAATAGACTAAGTTACACCTTTCTCTATCCTGTAACATCATATCTTTCTTTGCACACATCTAAGTTAAGCACCAAGTAGTAAAGAATACGATGGAAGAAAAATTACAACACAGTGGGCACTATTCACATTATAGGTCAGTGGTGTGCCAATTAAGGGACCTTTGGCAATGTCCCTGGCCTTTAGTAGGTAGAGGCCAGAGATGTTGTTGAACATCGTACAATGTACAGGATGGCCTCTCCCATAAAAAAAAAATTATCTAGCCCAATGTCTCAACAGAACCTAGACTGAGAAATTCTTGTGTAGGTAGAGTGCCTCCTGGAATTTTACAGGACACAGCCTACACAGTCACATACGGCAGCTCTGTCAGGTTCACTGACCTATAAAATAGTTTAACAGCAGAGGCACAGGAAGATTAGGGAGGAAACAACACCCCTTTTTTTTCTTCCTCTCTGCCTTTTTAGATCATTTGAAATCACAGGGCTATATATTTGATATACAAATTCTTTACTGTAAAGTACCTTGGACATTACCTACTCTGATAACTCTTAACTAAGTGCACGATTGGACTGAAAGCCTGTCTACTTCTCTCAAAAGACTCATCTTGGTCCCAACCTTACTGAATGAGAACCTCTACAAGGGAAGGCCAAAACAGAAGAATTGTAACACAGCTCTTCAAGTGCTTGTCACTGACTGCACTGGTAAAGGACCCTTAGTTAGTAGAGTGCCCTCATGGAGAACTAAAACTTAAGGAGCTAAAAAGAATTTGACAAGCCTAACAGATGACTACACTTAAAAATCATCTAGAAAGCTTTTTAAAACTAAAATTCCCAGGTCCTTGTGCCAGATTTAGAATCTCCAGGAGTGAGGCCTAGGAATCTATTTTTACAATGTTCTCCCAGTGATTCTGATGCAGAAATAGATTTGAGACCACCAATATAGTTCATTCAGGTCAGCTTCCTGAAACCTAAAATGCAGAAATTCTTTCCTATCATCTGATTAAGTTCTAAGAAAAGAAATTTTAGAGCTGATGGCTTTTTACTTTTACTTCCAAAATGATGCAGTAGATATACTTTCTCCTATTATCCTCATTGTAGCTTGAAAGACTAAATATCAAATATAAAGCAAACATAAGACTCTGAAAGGTACAGAGAATGCAGTCTGGTTAGGAACCTTGGGACGTGAAGCACATTGAGTTCCTTGGTTTTCTTTTGCCTCATTTACAGACTGGATACTAGAGAAGGCAGCAACTCCCCCATACTAACAGGTAAAGGCCAAAAAAATCCCAACAAAAGCCTGTTCTCTCTGGCCAAAGAACCAGGAAGATAGCAACATAGCAAGAGAGAACATTTTCAAACACTCTATTCTAGCCAAACACCACAGGAAAAAAAAAAAAAAAAACAAAAAACTGTGGGCCCACCCTCATGTGAACCAGCCAAGGCCCAGTGGGGAGCACTTCTCAGGTGGTTAACTATGCACCTCAAGTGCATCCTCAACTCACCCTATCCCTCATCATAATGAGGTAACTCTCCTCCTTTCCAGCTGGGGTGGTATCAGAGACGGCCCAGCAGAAAGTTAGCATGTTTACCACCAGCCACAACCCCCAGGGTCAGTGAAGACCACTTGGGAAACAGTAATAAGACACTATCATCTGACTTGCCCCACCACCTGCCAATCATGAAGTTGCACTCCCTTTCCCCAGCTGAAAATTTATCAGAGGAAGCCTGCTGCAAAAGATTTAAATAAAATAAGACCCAGAGTCTTGTATAATACTCAAAATATCCAGATCTCAATCAAAAATTCACTTGTCATACCAAGAATCTTAAAATTCTCAATTTTAATGCTAAAAGACAATAAATGCCAACATTGAGATGACATAGATGTTGGAACTACCTAACACGGATTTAGCCACCATAAAAATGCTTCAATGAGCAATTATAAACACACTTAAAACAATTAAAAGTCTCAGCCAAAAAAAAAAAATAAAAACAATCAAATGGAAATTTTAGAACCGAAAAATTACTATAACCAAAATAAGAAAATCAATGGAAAGGTTCAACAGGAGATGAATAGAGTCAATAAATTTAAAGTTAGAACAGAAACTATCCAATCTAAACAAAAGAAAACAAATGTACACAACAAAGGCCCAGGGGTCCAAATAAAAGATGTAACATTCATATCATTAGAGTTCCAAAAGAAGGGCAGGAAGAGAGCAGGCCTAAAAAAGAATTTGAATAATGGCTGAAAAGTTTCCAAATCTGGGACAAACTATGTCCCCAAAAGACATAAATCTACTACAAATTCAAGGTGAATAAACCCCAAAAGATAAATTCAAAGAAATCTGTATCAAGGCACATCACATTCAAACTTCTGAAAACTAAAAACACATAAGAAAAAAATCATGAAAGCAGTTAAGACAGAACACCTATGTTTAGGAAAAAAACAATTCCAATGATGTCAGGTATCTCATCAGAAACCACAGACCGCGGAAGGAAGGAGTACAACATTTTTCAAATGTTTCAAGAAAAGAATTGTCAACAGAAAAATCCTATAAAGAGGGAATGTACCTTTCAGGAATGAAGGAAAAATGAGGCCATTCTCAAATGAAGAAAAATTAAGAATTTGTCACTGGCAGACCTGCCCTAAAGGAATGATTACAGGCACCTTTATAAACATAAAGGAAATAATATAAGGAATCTTGGAATATCAGGATGAAAGAAAAATGGAAAAAGCAAAATGAGCAAATACAATACCCTCCTTTCCCTCTGGAGTTTTTAAGTTATGTTTGATAGTTGAAGCAAAAATGGTTAATACTTTTTGATGTTCTCAAGTATAAAGGGAATATTTAAGACAATTATACTATAAATGGAGGACAAAGTAATAATATAGAGGAAATAAGATTTCTACACTTCGTATGAAGTGGTAAAATGTTGATACACAGTAGACAGACAAGTTATATAAATATATATTTATACTTATGTTTGCATGGTAGTATATTTTTAGATAATTTTTTACTTTTAATCTATACATATTTTATACCTAGTGAACTTTCTTATAGATAGCATAACAAAAATACATAATATATATAAGATATGGTAACAAAATAGGTAATATGCATATATAATGTAACCTCTAGAGGAAACACCAAAAAAGCTACATAAAGAAATGTACTCAACACTATACATAAATCAAAATGGAATTCTAAAAAATGTTCGCATAGGGGTGCCTGGCTGGTTTAGTTAGCATGTAGTTAACATAGTTAACATAGTAGTTAGGTGTTGAGCCTACTAAAAAAAAAAAAAAAAAAAAGATGTTCATATAACCTATATGAAATTAGGGGAAAAGCCCAGATAAAAAAAAATAAGAAGAAAAAAAAAAAATTAAAGGATCCAGTCATTAAGACATAGCAATAACAAGCAACCCACAGAGCAGCTAAACATCCTACAACTGAAAGCAGTATGGGAAAAATCCACAATTACAGCTGGAAACTTCCCCATCTCTCACTAGTTGATAAAATAAGTAGACAGAAAAAGCAGTGCAGATATGGAATTCAACCACGCCATCAACAAGAGCAGCTAACTCACATTTACAGAACTTACACACAAACAGAACTGCACATCCATTTCAAGCTCCTATGGAACATATACCTCAGATAGGGTCATACAATAAATCTCAAAAAGTTTAAAAGAGCCAAGATCATCAAGAGTATGCTGTGACCACAATGGAATCAAACTGAAATCAATAAGAGAAAGATAACAAGAAAATCTCCAGCACCTAGAAACTAAACAACACACTTCGTATCAAAATTAGTGAAATGCAGCTAAAGCAGTGCTGACAGGAAAATTTACAGCATCTAATACTTACTTTAGAAAAGTCTCAACTCAATAATCTAAGCTCTCTTGGAGCACCTGGGTGGCTCAGGCAGTTAAGCGTCCTGACTTCAGCCCCAGTCACAATCTCACCGTTCATAGGTTCGAGCCCCACATCAGGCTCTGTGCTGACAGCTCAGAGCCTGGAGCCTGCTTTGGATTCTGTGTCTCCCTCTCTCTCTCTCAAAAATAAATAAGCATTAAAAATTTTTTTTAACATTTATTCAATTTTGAAAGGCAGAGAGAGACAGCGCGAATGGGGGAGGGGTAGAGAGAGAGGGAGACACAAACAGAAGCAGGCTCCAGGCTCTGAGCTATCAGCACAGAGCCTGATGAGGGGCTCAAACTCAGGGACCGCGAGATGATGACCTGAGCCGAAGTCGGCCACTTACCCGACTGAGCCACCCAGGCACCCCCCAAAATTTTTTTTTTTAATAATCTAAGTTCCCACACCTTAAGAAATTGGCAAAAGAGCAAAATACATCCATGGGAAATAAGAGATAAAAAAATTGATGAGTCCTTACCAAGACTGACAAAAAAAAGAAGACAATAAATTACCAATTTCAGGAATGAAACAGGGCCATCAGTAGAGACCTTGCAGTTATCAAAGGGCAGTAAGAATACTACAAACAACTCTACACACAATTTTTACTTTAGATACAATGGACCAATTCCTCAAACAGCACAAATTACCACAACTCACACAATATAAAATAGTTAATTTGAACAGTCAGTTCTTTTAACTATCAGGGAAACTGAATCTGTTATCCTTAAAACTCTCCCTCAAAAATTTCTAGGCCCAGATGATTTAACTGGAGAATTCTAACAACCATTTATGAAGAATTAACATCAATTCTATAAACACCAATTCTATCAATTCCAGAAAATAGGAGGGAAAACTTCCCAATTCATTTTATAAAGCCAGTATTATCAATAGGAAAACCAGACAAAGACATTACAAAAAACTTCAGACTAATATCAGTCTCATGAACAAAAATACAGAAATATTTAACAAAATACCAACTATTAGCAACATATATAAAAATTACACACTATGACCAAATAAACTTATTCCAGGGACTGGAATCAATATTAAAAAAAACAATTACAGGGTGCCTGGGTGGCTCAGAGCAGAGCGTGCTTGGGATTGATTCTCTGTCCTCCACTCTCTGTCCCTTCCCCCAATCACACACACTTTCTCTTTCTCAAAGTAAATAAACTTAAAAAAAAAAAAGAAATACACTGCATTAACAGGCTAAGGAAGAAAAACCACATGACCATACCAACTGATAGAGAAAAAGCATTTAACAAAATTCAACAAGGATTTCATGATAAAACTCTCAAAAAACTAGTAAGGGAGACAGTTCTCAACTGGATAGAGAACATCTACAAAAAACAGCTAATTGCCAAACACTGAATTCTTTCCCCTTTAACATCAGAAACAAGTCAAGAACGTCTGATCTTAACATCACTATTCAACATAGAACTGTAAGTCTGCCAGTGCAATAAGGCAAGATCAGAAAGGAAACTATACAACTGCCCCTATTTGCAGATGACATGATAGTCTATGTAAAAAAATCCCAAGTCCTCGAAAAAAAACCCTCCTAGAATTAGGTCACAGGATTAAAGGTCAATATGTAAAAATCAACTGCATTCCTATATACTAGCAATAAACACATAGAAATAAGGAATATCATTTGTAACCACAAAAAAGAGAAGTACTTAAGTATAAATCTAACAAAGTATGTACATGACTTCTACGCTAAAAAGCTACATAATGCTGATAATAAAAATCAAAGATCTAAATAAATGGACAGACAAGCTATGTTCATGAACTGGAGAGCAGAGCAAAGATATTAGTCCCCCACCAAACTGATATATAGGTTTAACATAATAGCAATCAAAATCTCCCCTGCCCATAAAACTCCTGGCAAGATTTTTTATAAAATGTAGACAAGATTATTCTAAAATTTAAATGGGAAGTCAAAGGAATCAAAATAACTAAAACAATTTTGAAAAAGAATAAAATGGAAGAAATCACTTAACCAATTCCAAGACTTACTATAGAGCCACAGTAACCAAGACTGCATATAGCAGTGGTAGAGGGAAATAGAACAGAAAAACCAGAAAAGGCCTCATACAAGTAGGCCAAACAACTTTGACCAAAATGCAAAAGCAGTTCAAAGGAGAAAGAATAGTTTTTCAACAAATGGTGCTGAATAATTGGCTATCCACATGCAAAAAAATGAACTACTACCTAAACCTCATACGAAAATTGACTCAAAATAGATGATACGTTAATATAAAATGTAACACGACAAAATGCAGGAAAAATTCCTTAGGATCCAGAGTGTGAAGAGCTTTTAAATGTAACATCAAAAGCACAATCCATAAAATAATTTTCTTCAAACAAAATTCAATAAATTGAAATTCGTCAAAATTAAAACCATTTGCTCTACAAAAGACCCTGTTAAGAGGATGAAAAGACAAGCTACAGATTGGAAGAAATTTTTGCAAACTACATATCTGACACAGGATTCATATTCAGAATATATTAAGAACTCTCAAGACTCAACAATAAAAAAAAAAAAAACACACAAAACCAATCCAATTAGAAAATGAGCAAAAGATATGAAGAGACATCATCGAAAAGGATATATGGATGGTAAATAAGCACATGAAAAAGATGTTCAACATCACTAGCCATCAGGGAAATGCAAATTAAGACCACGATGAGGTATCACTACACACCTATCAGAACAGCTAAAATAAAAAATAGTGACAGTACCAAATGCCGGCGAAGATTCGGAGACACTGGATCTTTCATACATTGCTGGTGGGAATGTAAAATGGCACGGCCACTCTGGAAAATAGTTTGGCAGTTTCTTAAAAAACTAAACAAACTTAACCATGACCCAGCAATTGCCATTCTAGGCATTTATCCCAGAGAAATGAAAACTTAAGTCCACACAAAAACCTGAACACGATTGTTCATTAGAAGCTTTATTTGTAATAGCCCCAAACTGCAAAGGACCAAAATGTCCTACAATAGATGAATAGTTAAATAAACTGTGGTACAGCCATACCATGGAATACTACTCAGCAATAAAAAGGGGAAACTATTGATACACACAACAACTTGGATGGCATTATACTGAGTGAAAAAAAACCAATCTTAAAAGGTCCCATACTGTTAACATTCCTGAACTGACAAAATTCACATGTGATAAAATGATGACATAGAACTATACGCACACATTGTACAATGTCAATTTCCTAAATTTGATATTGTATTATAGTTATGTGAGATGTATGTGGGAGAAATCGGGTGAAGGGCAATATGGGACTTCTCTGCTTTGAAACTTACTGTCAATCTAATTATTTCAAGGTCAAAACTTTAAAAAAAGGAAAAACTATACCTGGAAGGCCAAGAAAAAAGTCAGGCTCTGCCCAAGAAAATATGCAATACCCTGAAATCCACATCAAGAAAGGAGACTGGACAGCAATTTTTCCAAATATGACAATCCTAAATGTTCAGATAACATCACCAACAACTACTCTAAATTATCAGCAAAAAATATGTAAATATACATCAACACTTTAGAGATCAGGGGTTGGCAAACTACAGCCCATAGCCAACCCCAGCTGTTTTTGTAAATACAAATTTACCAAAATGGACACAAACATACCAAAAAACCCACCACTGGCTTTAGAAATTGGGTTGTTTTATAGCATCAGATATCAGAGAAGAATATCATCTCACAAGTTAACATTTTTCCTATTATTACAGCACAAGTTATAACAATTCATCAGGATGTTTTATGCCTAAAACAAGCTTCCAAATCTATAAGACTTCAAGGAAGAAAAAAAAAGGAATTTCTGCCATCTGCCATCCAATTTACCAAACTATATGAAAAAACTGTGCTCCCTGAAAAGTTCCAACTCACACAAACACAAATAACAGAAGTACAGCTTAACAACAGTTAGCATACCTTGGAAAGTATCAAATCACCTAACCATCGCACACAATCGACATAATTCCTATGTATGTCTCTGGTGGAAAAGTCAGGAAAGTGAATTTTCTGAGAAATAAATGGCCTGAAATGGAAATGTCAAAAGTTAAAAGAAAAAAGGATAGTAGAATCACACTAATTTTCACTTAAAAGATTTATAAAACTTTAAAAAATACAATAAGCTATCTAAAGTTAAGCATTAACAGTCTATGAAAGTCAATATATCTAGATTATTTCAAAAGATCGTCATCTTTCTAGAACAATGACATATCATTCCAAAGACTGCTAAAGAGAAAGCTAGATGAGAGTCCTGCCTTGAGCAACAATTTCTGGAAATGGTATCTGACAAGAATCTGGCATTTAATAAGACTTTTCCTATATTTGGGTAAGTAAAACATACTGCTATACATACATACATACATACATATATATACATATATTTTGCTTAAACATGTCTGTGAGAAGACCACGAACTACCAGTTCTTCCCATTCTACAGATAATTAAAAGTATACCTAACATTTCTAATCTAGTGATTCAGTTTTAGACTGAAATTAATTATAAAAGAATGATATGCCATGAATTAGCTGTGTCTCTTGGACAATTCAACACATCCTTTTTACTTCTCCTTCATATGTAAAAAGAATGCTGGGTTGAATCCTCTCATACATTCCTCCCAATTCCAATTCTAGGAGCTTTTCTTTATTAAAACATTAAAATGTTATTCATAATCTGTTATAAATTCTCAATTCTGCTGTAATTATGTTAACTGCTTTTTAGCCAAATAAATATTATAATCTATGGTTAAACCTCTCAAGACCAGCATAACTCAATGTTACTTTCTGTAAACTGTAAAATATAATTTCTATTTATTCCAAAGCTCTAGAAAATATGAAAACAAATATTATACTAACCCCTTGGGTTCTAAAAGAGAAGTCTGGAAGTTGTACTAATTCTCAGAGGCCACTGAGGTCTCATAAATGTTAATGCATTGAAATATTTGTTGATGGTTATAAATTTAACTGATAATCTATTAATAATCTGGTTTGATAAAGAGAAAATAAATGCTAGCTCTTTGTTAAAAAAGAATTGTAAACAAAGTTAATAAATGGAGATTTATGACAGTTACAGTGAAAGTGCTAACAGCCTGATCAGATACTGAAAAGACAGTTACTGAATTAAAGAATTGAAACATTTCAGGGGTGCCTGGGTGGCTCAAGTCTGTTAAGCGTCTGTCTTCAGTGATTCACGGGTTTGAGCCCTACATTGGGCTCTGTGCTGACAGCTCAGAGCCTGGAGTCTGCTCTGGATTCTGTGTCTCCCTCTCTCCCTGCCCCTCCCTTACTCGGCACTCTGTCTCTCTCTCAAAAATAAGTAAACAATAAAAAAAAAAATAAGCATTTCAAAAACAGATTTCAATTGGAACTTTTCAAAAATAAAAAAAAAAGAAGATTGCCTGGCTGGCTCAAAGGGTGGAGTGTATGTCTCTTGATCTTGGGGTTGTAGGTTCAAGCCCCACATTGGGTGGAAAGATTACTTAAAAATGAAAATCTTTATATATATTAAGAAAACTTCCCACTCAAAATCTTTTGAAGGAGGTTCCAGCTTTTGAATTTTCTCCATCTAAAAAAGGGATCATCATTTAAAGGAAAGAATTACATTATCATGAATCAAAGCCAAGAAACCCATTTAAAAAATCAGGATTTACTGACGTGACTAAAAATTAAAAGTGCTGACAAATAATGCTAGCAACATTATTCAGAAGGACCCTTTACTCTATCCCACAGCAATTTTAAGCAGCTTAACATTGTTATAATGTAAAAAGCCAAGCATATACATACCTAAATAAGTAAAACATGCTACTAAATTAAGATGAAAACGCAATTTAAAGGGGATTTTGAAAAATGAGCCACAAACATTAGACTAAAAGCAAAGGGCTTCTATTTAAAATCAGTAAATTTTATGGTATGTAAATTGTAGGGGATTATGTAAAAATTTTGGATAAAGTAAAACACATCATCAATCCAACAGCAAGAAATAACTGTTTTAAATAGCACAATTTTTACCTGTTAGTTTTATTTGGGTTATAATCATAAGATTCTTTAATTGCATTCATCATTCTCTTTGAATTGATCCTCCAAAGTTTAAGAGAGTGATCCATACCACAGGACATTATTTTTTCACCCAAAAGATCATAATCCTGTACGTAAAACAAAAAAGCTTAGACATACAAAACTGCCCAAATTAGACTATCCAATTTTCATCTGAGGTACAGTGTATTGAAAATTGTATTTTAAGTCACAAACACTTTGAGTTTCATCTATGTAGCCCATAAATCAGAGCTGTTACTGATTTCAAGATTTAATTTTATCTGATTTGTCACCATAGCATATATGAGCTTATATAAGTCAAGAAAGTAAATTGTTTGAATTTAGTTTCATCTGTTCAATTATTTTTAAATATTACCTTTGCTTGATTTTGAAG
This sequence comes from Panthera tigris, assembly GCF_018350195.1. NCBI lineage: Eukaryota > Metazoa > Chordata > Mammalia > Carnivora > Felidae > Panthera > Panthera tigris. The sequence goes on from NC_056669.1 coordinate 46,043,594, forward strand.
GTAAATAGAATGCTGAAGTAATTATTCTATGATGCAAAGACCTAAGTTGGTTTTCTTTGTCTATTAAACAATGAAATTGACAGCTGTATGTGAAACTATACAATGAGTCTTTAAACAACTGAAATTTTGCTTTATGTGTATATTTAAGTCAAAATACTTCAGTTACATTAGGTAAGTTCACTTTTAAAAAGAAAAAAGGTCTAAAAAAAGGAAATAACGTATTTTAACTTTTTCATTTGCTATATACCAATTGTTAAGACTGCTAACAGATCATCCGTTGTAGCAACCTTAATGTACCTATTTCATAAAGCAATGAGGCACAGAGATGCTCTTTAATTTAGCATGTGATTCATGTGTTAATGAAAATCTCACACATCAGTCCTTCTAGTGGAACTCCTCCTGTATTATAGAGAAGAGGAAATAGACTGTGTACTGCTCTCATTTTAAGAAATAACAATAGGGGTGGGGCGCCTGGTTGGCTCAGTCGGTTGGGCGTCCAACTTCGGCTCAGGTCATGATCTCGCGGTCCGTGAGTTCGAGCCCCGCGTCGGGCTCTGGGCTGATGGCTCAGAGCCTGGAGCCTGCTTCCGATTCTGTGTCTCCCTCTCTCTCTGCCCCTCCCCCGTTCATGCTCTGTCTCTCTCTGTCTCAAAAATAAATAAAATGTTAAAAAAAAATTTTTTAAGAAATAACAATAGGGGCACCTGGGTGGCTCAGTCGGTTAAACGTCTGACTTCGGCTCAGGTCACGATCTCACAGTTTGTGTGTTTGAGCCCCGGGTTGGGCTCTGTGCTGACAGTTCAGAGCCTAGAGCCTGCCTTGGATTCTGTGTCTCCCTCTCTCTGCTCCTCCCTCATTAATGCTCTGCCTCTATCTCTCAAAAATAAATAAAAGTTAAAAAAAATTTAAAAAAACAAAGAAAGAAAGAAATAACAATAGAAGGGCACCTGGCTGGCTCAGTCAGTAGAGCATGCAACTCTTGATCTTGGGGTTATGAACTTGAGCCACACACTCGGTGCAGAGATTACCTAAAAATAAAATCTTAAATAAAAAGAAAGAGAAAGAAAGAAAGAAAGAAAGAAAGAAAGAAAGAAAGAAAGAAAGAAAGAAAGAAAGAAAGAGCGAACGAACGAACAGTAAAGAGTTCTATCTATGGAGGAGAGTATCTTCCTTATTAATCTAGGTATTTGTGTTAAACCAACCTTCGAACTGATCACTGTTTTCCAAGAGCCTAAGGGCTTTAGATTCGTGTTTACTGAATTCAGAAGTCTGGTTGCTGCTACTTCTAATTACCTCAATGTCAACAGCAACATGACACCCTTAGAGCCAGTAGCTCTAATTTATAATTCTTAAAAAAAGGATGGTAGTCATGGGTCTTAAGACACAGAAGACAGGAGAGTGCTGCTGCAACTTTTAGAAAATCCAAGGTGACAAAGTAGGTGAAATTAGGTATGATTCTCACAAAAGCATACAAACCCCAACTTCCAATTATTTAGTACTTCCAATTAAAATGCTACCTGCTTCAAAACATGGTGCCCCTTTACATAGTTTAAGAAAATACTGAAGAGTTGTAAAACCACTAAGTAAGTTATAAATGGAACATAAGTAAAGCTAAAATAATGTAAAAATGTCAAGGGGGCCTGGGTGGCTCAGTCAGTTGAGCTTCTGACTCTGGCTCAGGTCATCATCTCCTGGTCTGTGAGTTTGAGCCCCGTGTGGGGCTCTGTGCTGACAGCTCAGAGCCTGGAGCCTGCTTCAGATTCTGTGTCTCCTTCTCTCCACCCTTCTCCCACTTGTGCTCTGTCTCTCAAAAATAAATGTAAAAAAAAAAAAAAAAAAAAAAAAAAAAAATTGAAAGATGAAAGTTGATCAATTGCTAACTGGCTTAACCTTTTTCTTTAATGACTGAGAAACAGCAAAACAAAAGTTAGCTTGGTGAGTTTTGATTGAACAAGTTCAAGGTATTCTTTCATGAGAATCCAGGTGTTGGTATAAAGTGCAAGAGTACAGATAAAACACAGAGCCTTACTCGCTTTATTCCTTCATCTGTAAGCTAATAACCTTGTTATATCACAAGTAAACGAAATGAGTGCCTGACAGGCTGTATGAAACAAACCACATGCTTTCTTATAAGAGTTCCATGGGGATCGTTCAGAGCTCTGTACACCTGAAGATCACCGCCCTGCAGCTTTCAACTTACAGCACTTAGAACTTCATCTCTGTGCCCTTCTACGCCTCCAAATATTGCCACCAGAGTGTCTGTTTGGATATTCCATAATCGTAAAGCATGATCTAGTATAGACATAAAAAAAATTAAAATGAACTTTAGTCATTCATTTACTCTGGACTTGCAAAACCTCTTTAAAGAAGTAAAAACTACTGAAGTTTGGAATTAAGTTATGCACAGTGGGGACTAAGCAGAATCCAATTATATAGCAATTTAAAATATTTACATCAACATGTAGACTTAAGTATGAGCTCAAACTTTCAAGATCAAAAAGAAGTATTTCTGTGGTCTTAAAATATGTTTAGCTTATTTACCTCAAACAATTTCTTTTAAATAACATCTGATTTAATGGAGTCATGCTCATGACATAACACTTAGGGATTTGACATAAATAAAGTTTATGTTATGTCATAGAACAAGATACTACAGTTTTTCCCTCCATAGAATCCACATTTAGTAGTTGAAGGGGACTGAGCAGATTTACGAGATCTTTACAGTAAACCCAAAATAGGATTAAAAACTATACATATCACAACATACTTTTATAGTATTAAAGACCTCTTAGAAATATTAACTATAATTTGAGCAATCTCATCCACTAAGCATTAGCAACAAAATATACCGCATTAATATAAACATGAATGTACAGCTTGGTATCTGGCAATGCCCAAACTGTACATGACTATTAATCTATTCCATAGGGAACACTAAAAGACAGTAATAAATTATGTTTAGTAGTGGAAATTAACGTTGCCATAAAAATTGTCTTAAAAAAATTATTTCTTGATTCCAATTGTGTACAAGTTTTTGTGTGGACATTTACTTTCATTTCTCTTGACTACATATACACACACACGGAAGTGGTATTTCTATGTTTAACTTTTTGAGGAAATTCTAGACTTTTTTTAAGGTGGGTACATTTTACATTCCCACCAGCAATGTATAGGGGGTTCAAACTTCTCTACATTCTAATCAACAGGTTATTGTCTGTATGATTATAGTCATCCTACTAGGTATGAAATGGTCTCATTGTGGTTTTGATTTCTATTTCCCTAATGATAAATGATGCTGAGCACCTTTTCAAGTGCTCACTGGACAACTGTGTGTATTCTTTAGAGGAGGTCTATTCAAAACGTTTGACGCTTTTTTTAAAGGGTTGTCTTTATTGTTGAGTTGTAAGAGCTCTTTATACAAATCCCTTATTAGATATACAACTTGGAAAATATTTTATCATATTCTGTAGATTATTTTGCACAATGGGGGAAGAGCTGAGTTAAAAAGTTGTGATAGTTAGAACAAGTGCGGCATTATGACCCAGATCACCTGTAAAGAAATACCTGGGTCCAGCTACTATTATCAGAGGAAAGTTGTCAGCTCTTCCTAGGTGTCAATTTCTATACTTAAGCCTTGATAGTTAAAGAAAAATCACACTGAAGTATTTTCATGTAAGAATTTTGACTTGAGGACATCTTTTAATATAAACAGATTGAGGGGGAGATTATAGGTTTGATAAGCCTTTATTTTTTGACAAGCCTTTAAAAAGAATAAACTTGACTAGAATAATGTAGAAGTAAAAGGGAAAAAGGCAATCAAGAACAGAATGTAGAAATAAGAACAAGCCAGCTCATTTCAGAGAGCTCAGAAATGATTAAGAGGCCTGAATGAGCCCTGAATAAACTTATAATGCCAATATAGGCATACGGAAGGCTTTCTCTTTCTAAGTATGGGAAACATTTCAAAGAGCTTATACTAGAGAACTTAGCATTTTAAGGAAGTCTATTAGGGGATCCTTTACAAAACACAAACTTTCTATATACATAGAGAAAAACAATTTTCAGATGCATTATTTCTTACTACATGACTGGTTAGTCATAAGATGATTTGCAAAACTTTTGAAAATTCTTAAAAATGTCCTAACTTTGATGTTCTGCCACTAAAATTAATAAAGTTTAATAAAATAATTCAAATGAGGATGAATGATCATAACACACTACTGCACATAAGAAGGGTAACACATACTTAATCTTCAGTACCTATTATCTCATTTATATCTGATGTTAACAGTGTATTTTTCATGGTCTTTCAACTAATTCTTGGTCTGGGAATGCTAATAAGGTCTAAGATTTTTCTACTAAAACATACTTTATAAATTCTTTTTAAATTTGGTTTTTTTTTTTTTAACCTAAGAACTCTCTGTCCCTTAAAAAAAAAAAATCATTTCCAAATAAATAGGACTATAGAAACATTTGCTTCTCTTACCTTTACTTACTGACAGGAGAAGATTTGGATCTCTTGGGTGGAATTTCAGCTCATTGATAGCATTTCCATGGCCAACATAATGCTACAATAAATTTATAACATTCAACTTTCATATTAAATCAATAAATTCTCTCGTTAATCTTAAGAGAATGGAAAAATAGTTTCACTTAAAGTACTGGTTCTCAACCCTGGCTGCACATTAAAATCACCCAACAAAGTAAGGTTGAAAAAAAAAGAAAAAAAAGAAAAAAGACATTGAAGTCTCAACTGCAGGTATTTTGATTTGACTGGATTAGCTGAGGCCCAGCTAAGGATTTAAAAGACCCTCAGGTGATTCTAATGTGCCCTAGGGTTAAAAAACTTCTGATTTAAAGAGGTTTGTAAAACTTCTCTCGGTATCAAATTCCTAGGCTTCACCTTTTGGTTCTTTACAAGGTGCCCTTGACTCTAAATCCCTAATTAAAAGATTTGGAAAAGACTTACTCTTCCGCTATAGTTCATTCCAGACTCTCTGAATAAGGCAAGGCAGGAGGTAAATTATTCTATTTTTTAAAAATTTCGAATAAAAACTTCCTGCTTATTCCTTAATTTGTATTATCTAAATGTGACAAAGGTCTCAAAAGACTTGTCTAAAGGAAGCAAAAAGCAAAGTACAAATCAAGTTAGAAAGTATACAGATACTGATTCCACTAGTTTTAAATTAAAAAATGGTTAAGTTTTCACAAGTGTGCATTCAAAACAGGGCAGATCTACAATGTAACCAAAAAACCCACCTTTATGCACTGCATTGTTATGGGATTAATTATCCTAATTATGCCTCTAGATCCGGCCACAGCCAGCAAAGGATGGCTTGTATTGCTATCATATGTCCATGCACAAGTATAGAAGTTTTCATCAGCCTAAGAAATGCCAGTTAAGAAATATAATTTGTTTTTGAAAAGTAAACACGTCAATGATTATAGTACAGTATAAGGAAAGCTCCAAAGAAACACTCAAGTTTTTACAAACCAGTCCTTCCACTCAATTTGATTACTATTCAGAGATGCTTTCACTCAACTGTCATTTGAAAGCAGCCATGAACAATATGTAAATGAATGGGTATGGTTGTGTACCAGTAAAAGTTTATTTACACAAATAGGTAGCTAGCCCCACAAGCTGTAATTTGCTGACCCCTGTTTTAGCCCAATACTTCTGAATATGCATCTCTAGAAAAAGATCAGCAACTATTCAGTTATCCACTTTTTCCTGTGAGACTTTCCCAGTAAGGCTACAGAGCACTTCTTTCCACATAAATGATGAAAGACTGAATATCCTCGCTTTTTCTTTTTTGCTAGCTTTTTCAAATGGATCTTAAAAGAAACAGCTTTGACTGTCTAACCTTTTGGCTTTTTAAACCTTTCTTTTTCTTTATGTACTCATGTTTTGCAATATTTTATTTCCCAAACAAACTGCATGTTTATTTTTTCCCTATAGGCTTTGTTGTTCAAATACTTGGAATGAATGCCAGTCACAGCTTCTGATCAACCCAAATTCATCAAATTAACTACCCTGACATGATAAAACTCTACACAAGGTCAAAGAAACAGGTTTTAGCTACTCTCTTGCTATCATTCTCTACTACTGGATTTCCAATGCTCATCTCCAGACATCCTTCCTCCCTCCCTCATATCCACCTTAAAATACATTTCTAGGGATCAGGAAAATTAAACTAAATACAAGGAGTCTCTTATGACAGTAAAGGAATAGCACTGGGTAAAGAAAGGACAAAGTAATTAATTTAGAAAAGTTTTGGTGTACTTATTGAAATTTCTTTAGCCAAAGATATTAAAAACCCAGGAAAGGATACATCAGCATCCACATAAGATTGCAACAACCGGATTTCTCCTTGTGAGTGACATTCATATAAGGTAACCTAATAAGAACAAAAATACGGTAAAATTTCATTTCAAATACAAAAACATACTCTCTTCACCTGTGAAACATCTTAGTCACAAATGTGTCTTAGAGACACTATAGAAACTATTGCTTTAAAATAGCTTCTTTAGGGGCGCCTGAGCGACTGTTTGTTAAGTGTCTTACTTTGGTTCAGGTCACGATCTCACGGTTCACAAGTTCGAGCCCCACACCAGGCTCTGTGCTGACAGCTCAGAGCGTGGAGCCTGCTTGATTCTGTGTCTCCCTCTCTCTCTGCCCCTCCCCCGCTCATGCTGTCTTTCTCTCTGTCAAAAATAAGTAAACATTAAAAAAAAAAATTAAAAATATCTTTTACTTATTTTTGAGAGAGAGAGAAAGTGAGAGCACAAGTAGGGAGGGGTAGACAGAAGATCCAAGGTGGGCTCCGTGCTGACAGCTTGGAGTCTGATATGAGGCTCGGATCCCCCACTGTTGAGATCATGACCTGAGCCCAAGTCAGACACCTAACCAACTGAGCCATCCAGGGGCCCCTAACTTTCTGATGTATGGGAGTCCTTTTTATTTGCCACATATTCTAAAATTAATACTATCTGTATAATATACAATTTAACTGTAATAAATTTCTTTCCATTTTTTATAGTTTATAGTTGTGTTAGCAGTAACTTAATAATTTCAATAGAAATAAGAACTAGCGGCGCCTTGGTGGGTCAGTCGGTCAAGCGTCCAGCTTCAGCTCAGGTCATGATCTTGTGGTCCCTGCGTTGGGCTCTGTGCTGACAGCTCAGAGCCTGGAGCCTGCTTTCAATTCTGCGTCTCTCTCTCTCTGCCCCTCTCCAGTGTGCACACACGTGCACACTCTCCCAAAAGTAAATAAACGTTAAAAAAATTTTTTTAAATATAGTAACTCTATAAATCACCTATCACTACTAAGTTAATAAAAGCTCTACATTAATAGTCTAAAAAAAATTCCTTATATGACTGCTAAACTAGGTTATATCCCAGAAGGTAATTTTTTTTTAAAAGAAGTCCAAACAGAACTTTTTATAATTCAATATACTATGTAATGGCCTTCAATGTCATTTTTTTAAGTGTTTATTTTGAGTGAGAGAGAGATTAATTGTGAGTGGGAGAGGGGCTGAAAGAGAGGGAGAGACAAAATCCCAAGCAGGCTCCCATGCTGTCAGTGCAGAGCTCAAGAAACTGAGCCACCCAGGTGCACTCCCTTCAATGTCATTTTAAATGATAACAGGGATACTTTTTGTTAGAATGCATGGAATATTTAAAATAGCATACTGGAGCACAAATTATACTAATTCTCATATTATCATGGCCAAGTTAGTGAAGTATAATCTTAGGTTTACAGTGATGTCTTACTTAAAGTAGATTCAAACTAATCAATGCAGTATGCTCCCAACTAGGAAAAATAACCTTAATCTTTTCTTGAAACCACATCACTTTCCCCACAAATTTTTTTTTTTCAAAGAACTTAGGAACCAGACAACTATAGGCAGGCTACATATCACAAACTACATTTGGCTAAACACCAAAAAAACCACTGCTGTCCCATGTTATCAACTGTAGTAGCCGAGTTTCAAATTTTCAGAATTTCAACAACCTAGTAAAGCACCAGAGCCTTAAATGTAATTAGACCTTCCTTAAAGGAAGTTTTCCAGGAAATACCTAAAGTCAAATTTTACTTTTTAGAAAATAGGTATCTAGAAAAAAATGATCTAGCCCAGAATAGATGCATATGTGTTCCTGTGATTTGGAAATATGCTGACATTTGAAAAATATGGAGATGACAGTCCCTGGTTATAAAGTTAACTTTGAGAACAGAATACCAACGCTAACAAAAAACAAATACAGAAAACAGTGTGCATTAAATCATGTTCTTTTATTGCCTAAGAAGCTTAGCACAATTACTAAAGAACCATAACATTTTTTTTACTCAAAGTAACAAAGTATAAAACATCTCTCTGATTCACTCCTCTTCACCCCTTGGGCTAAAGGCAGAGGAAGTGACTTATATTTGTTATCAACCTATATCCAATTCGTCTATTTCCTCCATTTTTCTTTTTCCAAATACAACAATAAATTTCTACATTATTCCTCATAACTGCTAGTAGTATTAATGGATACCCAGAATGTTAGCTAATACAAAGTTAAGAGGACAATTTTTCCTTGAGGTGATTTCAATTTAATAAATAACTCCAGAGACTCCCTGGAAAGCACTAAGGAATCTTCCTGTTCTCCATTTATTTAGAGTTAAATAGAATAATAAATTGCTATCCACCAGTTGAATCCCTGGTCTAACTGAAAAGTTAAATAATGGTTTCTGTTAAAATGTGCCAGCATGCTTCTTCCATACACTTCTTTTAGTTCAAGATACTTTTGGCTTCCTCAAATAAAAACAAATCTAACACAGATGTTTATTGAAAATCCTTAAAATACTTTGAATAACTATTATTCAAATCTACTGGATATATATGCTTTGTGTTTACAGAGAGCCACTAATTAAGTTTATTTTTAAGAAACTACAGACCATGGGGGCATCTGGGTGGCTCAGTCAGTTAAGCCTCCAGCCTGCAACTTCAGCTCAGGTTATGATCTCATGGTTCGTCAGTTCGAACCCCTGTTGAGCTCTGTGCTGACAGCTCAAAGCCTGGAGCCTGCTTCAGGTTCTGTCTCCCTCTCTCTCTGCCCCTCTCCCACTTGCACTGTCTCTCTCTCAAAAATAAGTAAACATTAAAAAAAATATTAAAAAAAGGAAACTACAGACTTTGTATCTTAAATGATAAACTAGTTAAATCACTTCCAAAAACAGAAGTCAATTCTTTCAGCCATGCAAAACAAAATATTTATGAAGACAAAATATAAACAGAAACCTGTTTCATGAACAATTGGGAATACATGAAATAAAGATGGATTTTCAGTCATGAATACTAGTTTTAACAATTTTAGCTAGTTTTGACAATCACTAAAACGCTTTGCTTTTACATAAATACCATCAAACCAGCTATGCCAAATTTACTTCAAAATCATCACACTTTAATATTATAATAACACCAGAGTCTAATAATCAAGTCAAATGCCAAGCAGACCCCTGAACACTCACTCTGTTGCTTCCTACAGTTGCAAACACTAACGGATCTCCTTCTTTACTGTGCCAGTTAAATTGTACTCCAAACAATGGTTGATTATGATCTTCCTGTAAAATAATCATAAGAAAAATTACTATAATTTAGAAACAAAAGAATGGTGAACTGACCGTTTTCCCTTATAACCCCTCCCCCCTTCAAAAATGTAGGCTACTATTTAAGTCAGAGGTCAGGTAACAAGCATTCAACTATGAATTAATACGATTTGCCTTCTATTTACTTAAACTCAATCATATTCTTCTGAATCAAAATTAAACTGGTTTAATTATTGTAGATGCATTTAATCTCTTAGGAGGTAATTTATGTTTCTGAAATAGGAGATGAACAAATACACTAAGAGTTAATATAGCTTCTCTAACACTCACTAAACTTTATTAGGTTTAATTTTTCCCTTGTAAAGCAAAGCATATCAAACTCCATTCAAATCATTACTTTCTATTATTCCTATAGAAACAACTTTAAATAATCTTGATTTTGGGTCCTAAAAGAAAAATATCCCATGGAGTTTTATCATGAACAAGAATACTGGAACACTGGGGACCAGGGGTGACAATAGACTGTAACTTCAGTTACTAGGAAGCTATAAGGAGGTGCACAAAAAACATACGGTTAACCCTTGAACAACACAGGTCCACTTAAACACGGATTTTTTGGATAATTACAGTACTGTAAACGTATTTTCTCTTCCTTGTGATTTTCTTTTTTTTTAAGATTTTATTTTTATTTTATGTATTTTTAATGTTTTAATTTATTTTTGAGAGAGAGAGAGACAAAGCACAAGACAGGGAGGGGCAAGGAGGGAGAGACAAAATCAGAAGTAGGCTCCAGGCTCTGTGCTGACAGCTCAGACTCGTGAACTGTCTGGGGCTCGTCAAGTGGGGCTTGAGCTCGTGAACAGCAAGATCTTGACCTGAGCCGAAGTCGGACGCTTAACCAACTGAGCCACCCAGGTGCCCCCCTTGTGATTTTCTTAGTAACATTTTCTTTTCTCTAGCTTATTTTACTGTAAGAATGCAGCATGTAACATACAAAATACATGTTAATCGACTTTATGTTATTGGTAAGATTAACCAATAACCAATGTTATTGGTGAAGTATGTTATTGGCTTCTGGTCAGCAAGGGATTATTAGTGGTTAGGTTTTTGGGGAGTCAAAAGTTAAACTTGGATTCTCAACTGCACGGGGGCAGGGGTGACAGCATCCCAATCTCTAAGTTGTTCAAGGGTCAACAGTATTCACTTTTGTTCACAAAAATTATTTTTCAGCCTTAGAATTTTACTGGCAATCTCCTGGCACTGAACGTTAACTTTCACACTCGCTTTTAAAGTGTTAACAACTTTCATTTCTCATCCTTTGAAAAGCCACAGCTTTAGGCTTCTGAAATATTTAATCAAATTATTTAAACAGTCAAAACCAACATCTTCCAGATATATTATCTAAAAATGGGTTAAGATAATTAAATATTAACACAAAACTATTAATGGACACTTTGCTTTTTTAAAAAGTATATTAATTTCTCTCCTTCTAAGAGAATATAATTTGACGCACTGAGCCATGTATATTGCTACACTGACAAGAAAATAATTTCCCTAGAGACATAACTTCTTATGCCTTCCCAATACTTTACCTAAAAATATATTCTTATATTTAGAAAGATTCTAACTTACATACGTAAAAGATAATACAATGTATATTTTTGTCAGTGTAGGAAAAATACTCCCAAATTTAAAAAAGAGAAAAAGAATAATATGTAAAGGAAAACATTTTAAATAAATATCAATCCTTTTTATAACTAAAAATGCTTTTGAGGAAGCAGCAATTTAAATAACTCCAAAACCTTGTTTTCCCCAAATACTGAATGTTCAAAAAAGTTAAATTACACATTTTCCTTTGAAAACAATTTCAAATAAGACAAATGATAAGAATTAAATATTTAAAACCTGCAGAAAAACATGTTTCAATTTGTGCTGAAAGTTAATGGGTCACATTCAGTTCTTTTTAGTAACAGGTATCAGGAAATGGCTTTATGTTTTTAAAGTTTTAACAAAATGTGAAGAATAACATATCCCAAAATCTTTTATCTTAATACAAACAATAAAGAAAACCCTGTATGCAGGACTAGGTATTACCCATTTAAATTAAAACAAAACAAAAAAAGTTAAACAAATGGACTGTAATAACTATGTGGTCTATGCTAAAAAAAAAAAAAAAAACACCCTTCACAGCACTCTAATTTTAAACTTGACAAAGTACCTTGAGCATAAAATGTTTATCACTGAGAAATAATTCTGAAGCCTAGCATTCAGTCCACAGGATCTGTCTTTCAGCACATACCTTGAGACTATTTACACACTTGAAAGAATATTTGCATTTCTTTGACTTCCATTTTCCCTTCCCCCAACTTTTCCTTCCAGGAGCATTTGGTGTATTTGTAGGTGTATCAGGGCGTTCAGTGTTTGTACCACTCTCTATACTGACAGCATCATCCTGTAAGCAGTAAATTGGGAAAAATTACGTGAAACAGCAATACTGCAGCAGCAAATCACAGGGTAGCTGCTCATTGACCTAAAAGCAGTGATTAATAAATTCTGTAAGAAATGCAAAAATTTATTCCTGTCTCCAAATAAGGATATAAAGGAAACTAGCTACACTTTAGGATTTGTGGATTTCAGCAACAATCTAAACAAAAAAGCTAATCAGAATAATGAGAATAATACTGCCTTTAAATAACAAAGCATTGGTCTGTGCCAGCCACCTTAATACATTGGCTCATTTCATCTTTACAGCTCTTCACAGAAGGTACTGTTAGATAAGAAAGTGTTGTTTAGAGATCCTAAGAGGTCTCTTGCTACTAGGGTTGCTGGGATTCAAAACAAGCTGTGACTCCTAAATCTGACTGAACTACATGTTACATGTCTTCATAATTTATTTGACCGCTGCTCTGTTTGCAGCACGGGGGTTGGTAGCCCTTTGAGGATGATGGAGTATTGATGCCTCTTATTTTAGATGTAGTTTTTGAAAATCCTGTTATTCAAATTCCGCTTAATTATAACACAAACCATTTAGAATCTTTATAAAATCCTACATATTCTGTGCTATTTACAAGTGACATTTGCCTCACAGCGCTTATGTAATAATGATACTTTTATAGAACTCCAGAAACTCTCTATAATTAAAGTAAAATCATTCCGAATGTAGAAATGACTGCAGGAAACCATGAAAATTCACTTAATTTATACCCTATCTCCAGTGCACAAAATACATTCATGGCCCTCTAATCTAAGATTTAACTACCTCCTTTGATTACATATTCCAGTATGTTCTTTGGAATAAAGAGATTTATTTAAACCTATTGCCTTAGGGCAACAGCTCCTAAATTCATTCCATAGAAAGGCTGTTTTTGCAGAGTGCCTGTTAACATCTATTAGAACAAGTCTAGGAAACACTGCCTTAGGGGCTATTTCTAAATGATTGCTTCCTAAACCTGGTGTTACATTTACAAAAGGGTAAAAATTAACTGGAGTGTCAAAAAGCATATAAAAAATTAATACCATACAAACTCACCTAAAAACAGTATGGTTTTATACAATTGTTCTTGGGGGTAGTCTTCAAAACTTCAAATGGTTCCTACCTTTTTAAAAAATACACTAATTATTCTGGAATATACTGAATTGGATGAAAAGACTAGATAGATGGTACATAATAGGTGCTCAATATTTGGAATTTTAATTTTAATGTAAATATAATCAGATAAAAAATGTAAACTTTTAAGTTCAGTTCCCAGGCTGAAATCATGGTTTATATCTCTATTTCTCCCCCTCTTCACAGTTTCAGAGTTAACATCTAGTGCAGAAAGTAACTGTCTTTCAGTGGAAAACTATGCATTATCTATAGCACCTTTCCAGGTTATCATATTCTAGCCCTCTTCCTTGCCTTTAAACCTCACAATTCATTTTATATTGTGGGTAACTAACTTACACTCCTGTAAATTCTGTCTCCAAAGGTAAAGGCTCAAAATATCTTCCCTTCTACTCTGGAAAAAAACTTTTGTCTCCATCTCCAATTTCACCTCTACATTCCTTTAATGTATACTGTCTGACTTACACTTGCCCAGTTCTCTCACATGAGTAAAATGAAAATTATGTTTCACTTACCGTTTTTATGGAAACTGTCTTTTAACACTGGAGAAATGAAATAATAAAACTGACATTTATTCACCAGCTTCTTTACATTCTGGCCCGAATTTCAACCGCTAATCAAGAAACCACACAAAACCCTGTTTTGTTGTTTTTAACTGATCACTTAAGTTACCCACCTCCTTCCAAAGGAAAATCACAAAGGAATCAAATGGAAATGCAAGTCGCAATGCTTTAATTTTATCTTTAAATTAAAATCAAACCTTTGCTGAGTATCTGTGTATAGGGTGATTTCCACTTTGGCCCCTCCTCAAAGTACAGAATGATGATATGGCACTACCATCTTCATTTGCCCAACAAGAAAACAGGGATAGTAATTTGTCCCTTAATCTTGCCACAGGTTGCTTAAGCAAAGGATAAGTCTCCAGATTTAGCCCTCTGCTAGGCAACCATTAGTACTCTTCTAAAAGTTACATACTCTGCAGTCCTAAGACCTTTAAAAATTCAATAAAATGGCATATACATATATACTTAAACTTAAAATATGTCCTTTCAATTCTCTGATTCACATTCACAGTAGTATTTGCTCAGGTTACCTTAACTCCAACTCAAAAACACCACATTCTTTCCTCACTTCCTTTTGGCCTTCTCTTCGCTATTTGGTTTCCAGAGTTAAGACCACTGCCCCGTTAGCTTTTTCTGAACTAATTTTTCTACAGAGTTCTCTACTGCTTTTCCTTATTGCTTCGTCCTAACTTATGTCCTACATCTGAGGTCCTTGGGTGGAATTGAGAGGGTGTCTGAACCTAAATGGCAAAACAAACCTGCTTAATGTTCACCATCTTTAACTGAAATTTAGCACTTTCTTCTATTAAATGAAGGTAACATACTGCTGTAGCTGTGACTTTCTCATCAGTGGAAATCAAGTATTTTTATATCATATGCTAGTAGTTGCAGATATCAAAAAATTGCCTATGCCCATCATTACTACCAGACACCTTTCCAGATTTAGTTACTTAATGTGCTGCTAATAAAGAAGCACTTTCTTTAAACACTTTATATTAAAGGACTTAATTTATGAAAAAAATCTTAAATTTGTTTTGAAAATATTTGTAAGGTATTTCATAATTTTATTATTTTGTTCATAATCTTATATATTGTATTTTATACATTTAAAATGTTGTTCTGAGAAGACTACCCAGGATTCATTGAAGTGTTCCAACGCACAAAAAAGGTTTAAAGTCCCTACCCAAATCAGGGAACCAAAACAAAGGCTTACTCCATTGTTTGGTTCTAAGCAGCTTTAGAATGCAAAGAATATATCCTCCTTAAGGGTCTACCAAAAACAAAACAAAAACAAAAACAAAAACATGCAATTTATTTTGTTCCCTGAAGTTTTCCTCAGTCTAGATTATTGGCATTTTCATTACAGTTCTGCTTGATTAGTATGCGCAAGGGCCAGAAGCATTAAGTCTTCACAGTAACTAACACTTGTATAGTACTTCTGGGGCAGGCACTCTTTTCATCACTTTACCTGTATTATCTCTTTTAGCCCTCACAAATACTCGAGGTAAAGGCCATTATTTCTAAGAAACTGATGAAACCAGACCAAGTGCCTTGCTCAAGGTCAAGCACCCAGTAAGGAGTAGATTTGGAAATTTTAACTTAACATGTGGATCCAATCTGCACTCCTAACCTAATCTGCCCAGAAAACACTTTTTAAAAAGCAGAAATAAAACAGGTTCCAAGGACTAGAATGAAGAAGGTCAACAATGTTAGAAAGTAATATATAAGACTGAGAAGCACAAACAGGAAAAAGATTTGAGGTAACATTCAACACCTAAACTTTCTAGAAACTTTAAGTTGGAACTAACAATTCCCCAAACATCTTTCTTCTATCTGCAAAAATATTCTTTCCCATCTCGAGTGAAACTTTCGGTAATGACCCCATGCCATACATATCCTTCAGTCGGTGATGTAATGATGTAGAATTTAGGAACAGGGTGTGTATCATAGCGTTTATTCCTAAAACTAGCCAAAAGGACGAGAAAATGAAGAATTTACATCACGCTCCTATAACACTTTAAAGATTTAAAAAATATATTCAGATTCTATTGCCATATATTATGAAAAGAAGGTTCACACTGTGCAGTAATACCTTTGAACTGTCAAGACATTTTGCTGATCGTATTGGATATAAACTTAAAATTAATGTCACTTTAGTTATTACTGGCGACTTACCTAACACTAGATGATTATGGAGATCCATTTCAGAGCTTAAAAAAAAAGTCTGATTCCAAAATACCTTACACTTGCGAAGCCACTGGCCCACACCTAAAAACATCTGCCTTTACCACTGTTACCTAAAATCTTCCAGGTCGTCCCCTTTATTTTAGTAAAAATTTTCAGAACAGTAATCGACTCTTAGTACTTCAACGGTGATTTCCCTCTCCGACTCAGAAGACGACCCTCTCAATTCTGCTCCTCCGGAAGAAAAGCCGCCTGTCAGGCACACCCCATTCCCATCCAAAAGACAGAAGTAGACATAAAATCCCACCTTTAGAAGAGTCACCCATACCCCTTAAAACGAAGATCTATCTACTCTTCCCATCCTGAACAGCATGTAAAGGTCAAAAAAGTGACACAATCCCCAAACTCCTCTTAAAAAGTCACTTACACACTCTGGCTCCTCCTTCCAACTTTCTCAGAAAAAACTCTAACTTGCCTTTTAAACTACTGGAATCTCAGATCCGCACTCTCCCCAAATCTCCCAAAGGCCCAAACACTGCCCAACCACGCAAAAGGATCTCAGAGCAGACCCCTTCAGACCCTCCTCCCACCACGCTCTCTTAAACCACTCTCCTTCGCCAAGTTTCTGTTTGCTCTCGGCCCCTGCTCAAAATCCCCATAGAGACAAGTTCGATTTTCTCCTCCACGCCCGCGTTTTCCTGCGGGTGACACCTCTCCCTCCCCCCCCCCCCCCCGCCAAAGCAGCCCGCCCGCCCCCGCACCGACAGTTTAAAAAGAATTTAAAACTTTCATTCCAGAGTTCCGTCCACACTGCTCTGGGCTGCACTCACATTCTCGTCTCCAGAGAGGTCGGGGTTGCTGTTCTCGTCGCTGCTCAGCTTCTGCTTCTTGGCCGCAGGCATGTCTGTTCCCGCCGGCGCTGTCGACACTTCCCTCTCGGACATATTCCTCCGCCTCCCTCCAGGTTCCTGCCGCCTAGGGCGGGGCCTCCGCCACACCGCCGTCAAGCAAGCCCGGCCGGAGCCTGCCGCAAAGTTGCCACTGCCGCCGCCACCTCCACCGCTCCCCCCACTGTCGCAAACCGCGCCCAGCCGCCGAGGCGGGCGTGCGTGCGACCCCGCCACACTGCTGAAAAAGGGGCGCGCGTGCGCGCCCTCCCGCGCAGCTTCCTGGCTTTTTCCCTTTCCCTGCTCCCGTCTTGCCCTTTTCCCGCCGCCCTCCCGGCAGTTTGCACGGAGAGGTGAAGATCCGTTAGCTTTCGAGAGCAGTATTTCGTACGTCCTTTCCCTACTGCCGCCTCGAAAAAGGAGGAGCGGAACTCAAAGGGATGCCCCCTCACCCCCTTCCTCCTTCCAAAGACGTTTCAGCCGCAATCGGCCCAATCCTTCGATCCCCGACCCGCTGCAAGGACTCGAAAGTCTGTGGAATGGACTAGACCACCAATGTTCCAGGGGATGGGGGAAGATACGAGAAGTCACCTCTTGCTTTAGCGGCATATGCCAAGCGTCCTTAATCTTGAGTTCGGAGGACAACTCTTTCACGTTATTCATGGAACTGTTGAAGCTCTAGCCTTTGGTTGTCATTAGGAGTTGGAAAACTGTAGAGTGCCTCTCACTTGTCTCCCCCATCTAACAAATGGAAGTTACCCGCTAAGAGGTGCGCATGCGCTGGGGCGTATTCTCGCGCTGGGTTGTCCAGACCCGCCTACTCGGGCCCCTCCTCTTCGAAAGCTTGTTTGCTGAACCAGGTAGTCTTCCACCGGGTTGCTATAGTCCGGGATGGATTTCGAAGAACGACGAAGTCATAGTATCTGGATGCGTCCTAAAGTCTTGATGAATATTTAATATGATGAATATTTATTTCAATCAGTGATTCTTCTCACCCAATTGGTGCCAACATTGGGTATCGTTTAATTTAGGAATATCCTGTAATTATGATTTTAGACTCCAATGAGTTATAGCCTAAAGGGCTCTTTTTAACTGTTAAAAAAATTGTCAAGGTCTGAAAATAAGTAGTTATCTCCAACTATGTATAAGGCTGTGATACCTATCAGACAAAATTTGGAGACATACCAGATAAAATTTTAGGGAAAGGCAACATAACTGGTATACTTGACCAAAATGTTTGTTTCCAACAAGTGTTAGTATATCTGGGCTCTTGACATGTGTCATATACATTGGCGAACCTTGTGGATTTGTTAGATGGTTCATTAAGTCACGTAATCAAATCAGGAAAAGGAGGGCCAGGTCAAGAAATAAAAGCCAGACCCTCAGCCCCCTTTTTGGTAGCTCTTAGTTGTGACTACTTCTCTTTCTGGGCCTCATTGCCCTCATCCATAAAACTGAGGAAATTGGAAGGGACCTGACACTTCTTGAGCACCTACTTAATAATACATATTTTTTCTCTCTTATAACTCATTACATCATCCAGTGGATAACCTGAATAGAGTGCCCCATACATAAAATCCTTGTGTACTTGAATTATTTTTGCATGATTCCTTAAGAGAGAATATCAGTTTCTTTATCTGCAGCTTGCAAAGTCACTTTTCCTTTTGGGAACGGAGTTAAGAATGATAAAAAGGAAGGTAAGGTAAGGCAAAGGGCAGAATAAGGTTTTTGCAGTGAAGATTTAGGAAAAATAAGCTGAAAAAAATTAAAGTTCAGGTCTTAATAATAATAGTAATTGCAGTCATTTGCTGAATTCTTCTAATGTTCCAGGCACTACTAATTACTTCTCAATTGGTGAGAAAGAGATGTGACTTGTATGGAGTCAGCCACTGAGAAAGTAAGATGTGCTTTGGTATGACATTTTCATGGGCAGAGACAAACTTCCCCTGTCTGTTGAAAAGATTGTGAAACTTTGCTCTACAACTAAAGACTAATCAACTAAAACATTTCCAATCCAAATTACTCTATGTGTCTGGGATCAGTAGGAGCTGGGAAGTGGGAGTCAAATTCTGATCATAAAATGAAGAAAGTTGCTGAACATTTGAAAAAGGACATAGATGGAAGGAAAATGCCTCTAAGCATGCATGTTATCTGTAACAAAGCAAAAATACTTTTAAAGAGTTTTGTTACAACTTGCAAGGATATTTTAATTATTTTAATTTTTTATGGGTCAGGGATAATAAATGGAAATTAGTTAAAGCTCATTACTGATGTTAAAAAATCATTTTGACACTTGTTAAAATAGTAGTGAACTTTATTCAGGATTATTGTAATAGGTGTCAAGACTGTTGCAATAGGAAAGAGATAGGGCTCAACTCTGAAACACAGCAAGGACAAGTGAGGACTTATAATCAAGGAGCAGAGTTGGAGTTGAAGGAGTTTAGGACTTGCCATCCACAATATGCTGCTTTGGTATATTGGTGATTTTGAGCTAAATGCACTTGAAAAAAAAAAGGCTTCCTCTAAACTCTTCTTATCTGCCTGAAGACAGATCCTCCAAAAGGAGCTCAACTGTTACAAATCCCCTCCCCAGGAGTTTCATCAACCAGAGAAGACTGACTGATCACAGAAAAGACTAGAAGTCACACCACACCCAGACAGACTTTGTCACAAACTATCAGAACTCCCATATATTCTAATGACCTATTCATCTTTCCAAAAAATCATTTACTTTTCCCTGTGTGACATACATCTCCCAACTCCTTCCCCTATGGAGATGGTATAAACTCAAATCTCACTGCTTTTTGGGGTATTCGCTTTTTTCCCCCTGTGATGCCCTGTGCGTGTTGTATTAAAAGTTAATAAACGTGTATACCTTTTCTCCTGTTAATCTGTCTGTTGTCAGTTTATTTCCTAGACTCAGCTATCCAACCCAGGAGGGTAGAGGGAACGTTTCCTCCCCTGTGGGTGGGGGATGGACAGAAACTTAGAGGAAACATCCAGGGTAGGAGGATTCTTTGTAAACTGACTTGCCAGGATGATCAGATATCCAGAGTGGGGAATAAGAATTTGATCAGCTATCAAGGGTGGGGATTCTCTCTAAACTGATTTAGGATTCTTGCTACAACTGGACTAGGGAGACCAAAGACAGGACCCAAGGATAAGGCCCATTGAGAAGAGGGCCCAGAGGAGCCACACTACAATTTGGTCAAGAGGAGAGTCTTTGTCACTAATCTAACACATATAAAATATCATAGGTGTCTCAATTGGAGTGCTATCTCTATGGCATTAATTTAATAAACACAAAAGACTAATTACCTATTTAATAAATTTTCAACACCAAATTACTGTGAGGGATTTCAGAAACCATTACAGTTTAAGTCTTACCACCCACAGTTTTACAAATGTGGAAACTATGATTTAGTGTAATTAAACAATTTGCCCAAAGACACACAGCTCTTCAACATGGCAAAGCTGGGGTGCCCCAGTGGCTCAATTGGTTAAGCATCCGACTAAGGCTCAGGTCATGATCTTGAGGTCTGTGATTTCAGGCCCAGTGTTGGGCTCTGTGCTGACAGCTCAGACCCTGGAGCCTGCTTCAAATTCTGTGTGTGTGTGTGTGTGTGTGTGTGTGTGTGTGTGTGTGTGTTTCTCTCTCTCTGCCCTTTCCCCACTTGGGCTCTTTCTCTCTCAAAAATAAATAAATATTAAAAAAAATTTTTTTTAAACAAAATGGCAAAGCTAAGGATCATATTTAGGTCTGATTGGTTGGAAAGCCAAAGCACTTTTGCCTCAAGGTGATAAACCCAGGCAGCTCTAGATTTATGTAATTCTACTCAGGTGCTTGGTCTTTAGACCACATAATCTTCTATACACTATCAAAGAAAGCTACCTAACTTGAGACAGAAAGAAAACATAACTGGAGAAACAAGGGAATCCAAATGAAGTCTGGAGTTTAGTTAATGGTTACAGACATATTTTAGTTTTTTAAATTTTGACAAATGTGCCATGGTAATATAAATGTTAAAAATGAGGGAAACCGAGTGAAGGGTATACAGGAAGTCTCAATACTATCTTTGTAACTTTTCTTTAAAATTATCCCCTATACACCAAAAACCCTACTTAAAAAAAATCTATTTCATATTAGACTTTGGGGAACACTAGACAGAAATACCCGTTAGACTTCAAATAAGTGGTTGACCCATCTTGAAAAACTTATAAAGATCATTTATTTATAAAGAAAAGAAACTTTACAGCCTCCCTTCCTATTGTTTTATAGTATCATGTAAGCTTCAACTCAGGAAATGAATTTCAAAAGCTAAATTAAATCCTTCCCATTTCAATTGAAGTCTATTTCTCATTCATTCAACATTTTTTTGTCTCTTCTGCTTCATAAATAGCAGCTGTTCAT
This sequence comes from Panthera tigris, assembly GCF_018350195.1. Classification (NCBI taxonomy): domain Eukaryota; kingdom Metazoa; phylum Chordata; class Mammalia; order Carnivora; family Felidae; genus Panthera; species Panthera tigris. The sequence continues at coordinate 46,064,836 of NC_056669.1, forward strand.
CATCACTCATGCACTCTGTAATCATAGCCTTGCAGATCCAGTTTTCTATGAACAGAACATCATATGGCTTCTTTGAACATTTTAAAATCAATCAGGAGGAATTTACTGAATGCCATTTATGTGCAAAGCATTAAGGTAATTATATGGGGGGGGGGGCGGCTAAAAAGGGAAAATAAGACACAGTCCCTGCCTTCAAAAAGCCGAATATGCTTCCAGCATTAAAAAATATCTCATGCAGGGGCTCCTGGGGTGGTTCAGTCAGTAAAGCAACTGACTTTAGCTCAGGTCACGATCTTACAGTTCGTGGGTTTGAGCCCCGTGTCGGGCTCTGTGCTGACAGCTCAGATCCTGAAGCCTGCTTTGGATTCTGTCTCCCTCTCTCTCTGCCCCTCTCCCACTCATTCTCTTTCTCTCTCTCAAAAATAAATAAATATTAAAAAAAATTTTTTTTAAAAGTCTCATGCAGGGGCACCTGGGTGGCTCAGTTGGTTGAGCATCCGACTTTGGCTCAGGTCATGATCAAGCAGTTCATGAGTTCAAGCCCCACATTGGGCTCACTGCTGTCAGCCTGTCAGAGCACAGCCTACTTTGGTTCCTCTGTCCCTCACTCTCTGCCTCTCCCCCGCTTGTGCTCTCTCAAAAATAAATACTGAAAAAAAAATATAGATGTCTCATGCAGACTTTCTGCCTGCATTTTGAGAGTGGTTCTTCCCAAGAAGGTGCTGGTGCTGCATCAGTCATGGATTCTTGTCAGCCCTGCCACTCTAATCCTTGGAATCTTGACTCAGTATAATTCTGTTCCCAGCCTGCCTCTTCTGAAGCTCTCCAGCTGAGGGAGGGGACCCCACTTCTCTCTTGGGGGGTGTTTGCTAACACCTCTGCATACCTTTGCCCAACAGCACACAGCAGGGCTCTCCTCCCATATCCAGAAGGTAGATGGCGTTTTGTTTCCTCATCATCCCAGCTTCGCAGGTGAACAAAGGAAGTAGGAAGTTGGAATGAGGAGCACAGAGCATGTCCCCAGATGTGAGATATTCCTAGACTGCAATTCAACTTCTCATCAACAGCTTACCTGGCATTCTCCAAAATGTATGTGATCTTAATATCTTTGCTTCAATTAAAGTTTTCTGAAAGGAGATGCCTTATCCTTACCAATGAGAGCTGTCAACTTCTCTTGTTTCCTGGTTTGGATAAGCTGCCCATTGCGTCAGTTGGCTAACTGAAGCCAAATGTAGCTGCCTGGTTATATTAATATCATTTTTCTTCCTCATACACTTTTTGATTCTCCTAATGTTTTCTTTCCCTCAGTCTGATTGATCCTCTTTTCTGGTTGTTATGGACCTGTAAAATATTTCCCTTTCATCTGTTACTAATACTGAGCAACTACAATATAAGGCAAAACATCCTCTGATTTTTCTGCACTTGCCCAAGATTTTAGATTAATCGTTGAAGGGTTGTGTTCCTATGCCACTGAAGAAAAACAGGTCAACCCCTCAGAAATGAGCTCATGCTCTAAAACTTAAGTGATCTGCATGTAAATTATAATCTGTCCAATATTTAAATCTAGGTGTTTTTAGGGCAGACTTAAACCCTAAAAGCAGAGGTTGGAAAAGTACAGCCTGTAGAGGCTGCTTTTAGACAACCGACTTGAGCAATGGAAACCTGAGTATGGTAGAAGGGCCCATAGTAACCACCAGCCTGAATACAAACAGGCCCATTAGGTGACCTACCTCAAAATATCCATAAGCCCTAGCTGACCAAAGAGTTAGTTACATCCAGGCACAGGTGTCAAAAAAGGAAAAATTCTGGGGCATCTTGGGTGGGTCAGTTGGCCGAGCACCTAATTCTTGATTTCTGCTCAGGTCATGATTCCAAGGGTCCTGGGATCAAGCCCTGTGTTGGGCTCCGTGCTGAGCGTGAAGCCTGCCTAAGATTCTCTCTCTCTCCTTCTCCTTCTGCCCTCTACCTGGCTTGTGCATGCTCTCTCTCTAAAATAAAAACTTTGTTAAAAAGGAAAATTCCATACATTCCCATATCTCCTCACCTCGCCCCCTTAACTAGAGCCCCCCACCACTGCCCCCTGCCAGACAGTCTCTCCTTTGCTGTCTTGCCCGCTGCTCCCTTGCAGTGTATTCAATAAACTTCCATCTCCTTTGTTCTGCCTTGGGTGAATTCTTTCACATTCTACACCACTGGCCTCCACCCAACCAGGTCGCCCCACATTTGGTGGACCCTGCATTTGTTGGGGAGATTTTGCTGGCTCTCCCCGGATTCTCCAGGAATTTCTCCAGACTTTCCCTTGGTGGACCAATTGTGGTATTCCCTGGAGAACTGATGTCCTCCAGCCAAGGTTACTCCTCGGTGAGGATCTGAAGCCCCAGAGAGAACCAGCTGGACCACCCTTGCCCCAAAGGGTGAGGGATTTCCCCACTTGCCCTCTGAAGGGATCCTTCCCTCCCTCTCCTTTCTCTTTTTGGCCCTTCCACGTTCTTAAAAAAAATTTTTTTTTGTTAATGTTTATTCATTTTTGAGAGACAGAGAGACAGAGCATGAGTGGGAAGGGGCAGAGAGAGAGGGAGACACAGAATCTGAAGCAGGCTCCAGCCTCTGAGCTGTCAGCACAGAGCCCAATGCAGGGCTTGAACTCAAGAACTGTGAGATCATGACCTGAGCCAAAGTCAGACGCTCAACCAACTGAGCCACCCAGGTGCCTCTGGCCCTTCTGCGTTCTTAACCCTACTTGCAGACCAAATGTTTGTAAATAAACATTTTTTTTTTGTAAATAAAATTTTATTGGAACACAGCCATGCTTGTTGCATATTATCTATGGCTTCTATTGTGTTACAACAGCAGAGCTGACAGAACCTATATGGACCTCAAAGCCTGAAATACTTGACAACTGGTCTTTCACTAAAAAAGTCTGCTGACCTCTGACTTAGACAGAGGTCAGAGTTTTTCCACTTCTTTTTTTTTTTTCAATGTTCATTTATTTTTGAGAGAGAGAGAGAGAGAGAGAGAGAGAGAGAGAGAGAGAAACAAAGCAGGAGCAGGGGAGGGGCAGAGAGAGGAGACAACACAGAATCTGAAGCAGGCTCCAAACTGTCAGGACAGAACCCGACATGGGGCTGGAACTCATGGACCTTGAGATCATGTCCTGAGCTGAAACCAATAGTTGGACGCTTAACCAACTGAGCCACCCAGGCACCCCCAGAGTTTTCCACTTCTGAATAACTACCCAAGGGTGAGGTGGCCATCTTTAAATCTCTGTGACATACCCAGAGGCTAGGTGAAATGAATTGCCTTAGCTGTGGCCTGGGCCCCAGCCCATGACAGAGGGATCCCAGTACCTAGAAGTTTGTTGAGGCAGTGGTAAATGCATCTCCTGCTGAGCTGCTGCAGGATTTGAGGCAAATTTTTTAGCTTTCATGGGTCTGTGTCTTATGCAGAGAACTGCATGAAATGCTGTGAGCTTCTTAGTAGAAAAGGATTATTCGATACAGGCATGAAACTAGGATAATTCACCCTCAGACTAGTTTTCTCATCTCTGGTGTCTTGTGCAGTCCTCACTCATTGGCTCTTCCAGCAGAATGTGGCTCCTTTGTCTCTAGCACCTGCATTTCAGGGATGCTACCTGAAGGGGGCAGTAAAGGCCTCTGGTAAACAAAGCAGAGCAAAGCAGAGCTAGGAGTGTTGGTTAAAGAAGGCTGTAGAAGAGAGTGGATGGGAGCAAGAGCCCAAGAGGCAGGTTGCCTTGTGGGGCCTGCAGGACCATGAGACCTGGAGTCAAAACTGAACATCTCTGGGGTGCCTGGTTGGCTCAGTCAGTTAAGTGACCGACTCTTGGTTTTGGCTCAGGTCATGATCTCACAGTTTCATGAGTTCAAGCTCCATGTCAGGCTCTGCACTGGCAGCTTGGAGCCTGGTTGGGATTCTCTCTCTCTCCCTCTATTTCTGCCCTTCCCCGACTTGCGCTGTCTCTGTCTCTCTCAAAATAAATAAATAAACTTAAAAAACAAATACTGAACATCTCCAAGACTTGGTTATTTCATCTCTGCAGTGAGGTAATAGTAATACCTACTTCATAACATATGTTATGCCCCTAGTACAAAATGTGGAGTAATACATGGGATTGTTTAATATTATTTATGTCATCATTTAAAAAGCACACTGCAAACAAATAAAGAACAAACAGGAAAATGGCTTCCTAGAAAAATGAAAGAAGCATATTACAACACTGTATAGACTTGGGCCCTAATCCTGTTAACAATATGTACACAACCACATAGACAACGGAAGAGATACATGAAGATACTCAGGAGCCATCTTACGATAATGGGGTTATGAGTCATTGACATTTTTTTGGTACCTTCCTGCCATTTTACAGTTTTCTACATAATGTGTGGGTTTTATTTTCAGAAAAGAAAAGCCAAAAGGATAATCATGACTGAATGTTTCAAAGAAGTTCTTAGAGGACAGGGAGCCTGTGGAAGCAGCCCCAGGCCCCAAGTCACCACCTCAGGGTATGCTGTTTGGTACAGTTACTGGGACAGCTTTGAATATTGTGCAGTGATCTGCCAGAGTAAGGGATTCTACTTTCTCACTCAGTTTCCTTAAAGTTCTCTCCGTAGGAAAAAAGTAGCTCTTCTAAGCCAGGCACAGCTCTGCTCTGGGTCCCTGGGGCATGGGTCTTCCCAGCCAGACGTGTTGTCTTGCCTTGCAGGACAGACACAGTGACAGATTTGTTATTTGGCTTCTTTCCAGGACTCAGGGGCAAGGATACTGGTCCGTCCCTTCCTGCACTGTTCTGATGAGGCTCCAGAAGCATTTCTGACCCCCCTCAGAGGACCTTCTCCATGAATATGACAATCGAAAGAACCAGAGGAGGAAAAAAAAGGGGAACTTGGGTGCTTTTCATGAGGGATTGTAGCAAGCCAAGGGGAAGGGTGGTTGGTGGCATGCATCAGGCAGCCTCCCAAATAGCAGTGGGGTAACCTTCCTTGGCCTTGTCCTGCTTGACCCCATGGAAGCTGCCCTCTGGGCCACTGTCCCAGCACAGGGAAGTCATCTCTCAGGGGACAGCCTGCAGCCCAGTGTCTGGGCCTTCTTAGCCCAGGCTGAGCTCTAGCAGTCCTTCTTTGGGTTTGAGGATTTAGGGAGTACAGGACACATCAATTTCCTGAGGTGACTGGGCATGTCTGGGTCCTCAACTGTATTGGCCATTATGGTGACCTACACATAGGAAGTTGCTATCCTGTGTGTCTCTTCACTGGGCCATTCAGATCACACATGCATTTTGTTCTCTCCTGAATGATGCATTTTTATTCGCCCAAACAAAAATAACTTTACTGTTTTTCCAGTTTAAAAAATGATGTTAAAAAAAATCCAACTATTCCTGAAGATGTGAAAAAAGCAAGTCACAGAACAATGAGTAGAGTGTGGTTGCATTTTCACTTAAAACATAAGGAAAAAAGAGAATGAATTTGATTATATATGCTTAGAAGAAAATCTAAAGAAGGCATGTCAAATATTAACAGTGGTTGTATCTGAAAAATGGAACTGATGGGGAAAGAGTTTAATTTTTTCTTTTTTTAAAAAAAATTCTTTTTAGAGAGAGAGAGCTCAAATGGGGGATAATGGCAGAGGGAGAGAGAGGATCTCAAGCAGGCTCCACACTCAGTGTGGAGCCCAAAATGGGGCTCAATCCAGGACCCTGAGATCATGACCTGAAATCAAGATTTGGATGCTCAACTGACCGAGCCACCCAGGTGCCCCATTTTTTTTTTTATACACTTCTCTGTTGTTTGAATTTCTTATAATAAGCCTGTATTACTTTGTAATTTAAATAAGTATATAATGAAAAATGAAAAATAAACATTATCTAAACCCCCTGCCCCCAAAATGTCTCATGCATTTAATAGACATTTACTAATTACCCACTACGTGTCAGTCACTATTCTAGGTATTGGGAATACTTGATAATAAGTAAAACCAGACACTTTCCTACTGTCATAGAGTTTACTGTCTAGTGGGGGAAACAAAAATTAACCAAATAATCACACAAAAAATTGTAAAATGACAACTGTGGTAAGTACTATGAAGAGGAAGTACAGGGTCAGGGGTGCTGCTAACTCATATAGTATCTGTGTGCTATTTTTTAAAAGGTGTACCCCTAGATGGAAACAGCCCAGAGTAGGCATAGCTTAGCAAGCAACTATGCCTTTAATGAATTAGAAAAAGGCAGACCTTTTTCCAGGTTGAAATAGCCCTGCTCCATGTGCAAGTCTTTGTGAGCGGAGCACAAATTTCATCTACTACCATCTCAGCTTAGAACCCTTGTTTAGATGAACAACCTGCACGACTGTACACAGCAGCCTTACAAAAGGTTCCATGGACACATATAATATAGTGACATTTGAGAAGGTTTCTCTGAGTAACAGACAGAAGAATGAGAACTGAAAGAAGAACGGGAGTTAAACAGGTGAAAGGGAAGAAAGAGACACATTCTAGGGAGTGGTAGCAGCATGTGCAAAGGCCCTAGGGCAGGATAGGACTATATGACTTTGAGGAACTAAAAGGTCATTGCTGGTGAAAGACTGAAAAAGTGACAGGAGCAGAGTTAACAGTAAAGTCTAGAAATGTAGGTAGGAGATCAGATCACACAAGACCTTGTAGACCATCTTAAGATTGCTATGCAAAAAAAGTCTCCTCCTGATAAGACTTATACAGAAGGAATTAAAATGGCAATACTTTATTTTATTTAATTTTTTGTTGGTATTTCACTTATATACAGTGCACTGTATGAGTTTGATGAGTTTTAGTAAATAGCTTGAGTATATAGTTTGATGAATTTTGACCTAGGCATACACTCCTATAATCCATATCCAATTAAGACATAGATAGAACTTCACAATACCTCAGAAAGTTCCCTTATGCCTCTTTCTGTTCAAACCTCCCAGAACCTCAGGCAACCACTATTCTGGTTTTTTCACCTTAGAGTAGTTTTGCCTATTCTAGAACTTCATATAAATGGAATGATTCAGTTTGTGCTCTCTTGTCTCCGGTTTCTTGTGCTCAGCATGTTTTTGAGATTTATAAAATGGTGTTAACTTTTAAAGAAAAATACTGTGTAGATCAGCAGTTCTCAAAGTGTAACAGACACAAGTATCATCTGGATAGTTTGTTAAATCACAATGGAGTCCCATCCCCAGAGACTCTGATACATAAGGTTGGGTTGGGGTCTCTCCCTGTGCATTTCTAACAAACTCAAGGTGATGCCCACGCTGCCAATTCAGGAACCACAGTTTGAGAACCACTGGTCTAGATGATAAAAGCAGAAATGTCTTATAAATAGTTTCTAGAAATTTATCTATTCATTTCATTCAGTAAACATTTTCTTTATTTAAAAAAAAAAATTTTTTTTTAAAGAAAGAGCAGGAGCAGGGGGAGGGACAGAGAGAGGGGACAGAGGATCCGAAGCAGGACCCAGGCTAACAGCAGTGACCCTGGTGGGGGGCTCAAACTCCCTCAGAGCTCAAACTCCCATGGGGCTTCAACTCACATGGGGCTCCAACTCGAAACTTGACATCATAACCTGAGCCGATGTTGGAGGCTCAACAGACTGAGCCACTCAGGCGCCCCTCAGTAAACATTTTCTTTAAGCACCTGCTGTGTGCCAGGCCTTTTCTAGGTGCTGGAGAGTCAGAAGTAATTAAAACATCATGCCTCTCCTCTGGTAACTTATAGTCTGGTAAGGGAAGACAGAGGTAAGCCAAATGAGTATTTCTAACTGCCTTAAAAGGTCTGCTCACTAAATGATGGACAAAACATTTTAAAAGAGAAAATATTCCTGTTTTCCAAAGTAGAGAAGCCACAAGAATAAAAGCAAGGCTGTGTAAGGAATGGATCCTGTCCTATACATAGGATTCCTCACTGCCACACTGAATGAATGCCAAGGTGATCAGTAACATCTACTTTATTGAGTGTTTTCCATGTGTCCAGTACTATGCAAAGTGCTTTCCATGTAGCTTGACATATACTCCTCTCAATAATTCTATGAAGGTAGGACCATACTGTCTACATTTTATGGATAAGGCAACTATAGCTCAGAGAGGTTAAGGGACTAGAAAAGGCTACTCAAGTAGTAAGTGAAAGAATCAGAATTCAAACCCAGATCTGGTTGACCCAAGGGCTGGTCCCTTTAATCACTAACTCTTGCAGATTTCTAGAAGAGAGCAATCTTCTTAAATCATTTTAGTGCTAACAATACTAACAAGTCCTGTAGTAGAAATATTCAACGCAGAATACAGTACTATGATAGGAAAGGTAGGGCAGTAACTAATTTTAACTGGATGGAAATATGAGAAGCCTTCATGAAGAGGTGGGAATTAGCCTGGAAAACAAGTTTTTGTCAGTGTTTCCCTAATAAAGCCTGAGAGGCAGAAATAATCCAGTGGATGCAAATGCTGTGTTCCAAACACTAGAAAGGTACACTCTCCTGTGGATAAGGGGAAATTTATTGGAATCAATTATTGCCTGCATGAAATTTCCCTTGTGATTGTACAGTGCTTTTGCTTACTACATACTACCTTATGATTGCTACTTCAACTTTCTGGTTTTCTTGATAACAGGAAAAAAGTGCCCGGAAGAGTGGACATTTGTATTTTAGTCACTAGAGAGGAATATTCCACAGCATCACTTTCATACTTGGGTATACGGTTTATAAATAGGCATCCTGTTCATTTGGAAGTGGCCAGATAGTGAAAAGCCTTATGCCATTGGTCTGTAAATAATGAGTGGCCAAAGAGTTTTCTCTTTGGCAGATATCAGGGAGTAAGACTGGAGGCTGGGAGGTAAGCTCCAAGGCTATTGCAACACTGCAGACCGGAACTAAGGCAGTGCCGATGAAGATCGATGGAAAGTAAGCAGTTGTTTCTGGAAATATTTAAGAAATATAACTGACAGGACTCAGTAATTCATGGAATGTGAGGGGTGGAGAGACAGGCATAGCATGACTCAGGTTTATAGTCTGGCTGACTTCCTGGATGGTGGTATCTCTAAGATAGGGGGCTTAGGAGGAGAAGCAGGCAGAGTTTTTAGCTTTTAGCATTGAGCAGACAGACACGTAATTTTATTTTTCCACCAATCTAAATAGAGTCTTCAAGGGCAAATGCAAATGACAGTGGTCTATTATTAATCTAAGGGAAGAGTTAGCTTAAAAAATGGAGATAGGGGCGCCTGGGTGGCTCAGTCGGTTAAGCGTCCGACTTCGGCTCAGGTCACGATCTCGCGGTCAGTGAGTTCGAGCCCCGCGTCGGGCTCTGTGCTGACTGCTCAGAGCCTGGAGCCCGTTTCAGATTCTGTGTCTCCCTCTCTCTCTGACCCTCCCCTGTTCATGCTCTGTCTCTCTCTGTCTCAAAAATAAATAAATGTTAAAAAAAAAATTAAAAAAAAATGGAGATAATTCCAATGACTCGTTCTTTCAGAAGAGTTGTGTGTGTTAAATAAGACAATATGTGTGGAAGAGCTTGAAACATTGCATTACATTATTTATCATTGTTAAATGATAAATTAATTTTGATTTTTTAAATAAAAGATTGCTCTTGCTTTATTTTTTTTTAATGTTTATTTATTTTTGAGACAGAGAGAGACAGAGCATGAATGGGGGAGGGGCAGAGAGAGAAGGAGACACAGAATCGGAAGCAGGCTCCAGGCTCTGAGCCATCAGCCCAGAGCCCGACGCAGGGCTCGAACTCACTGACCGTGAGATCCTGACCTGAGCTGAAGTTGGACGCTCAACCAACTGAGCCACCCAGGCGCCCCTTGCTCTTGCTTTAAAAATCACCAAACTTGATTTTAAAAATAATATCATTTTACATGCAATTTCCCCCTTATACAATTAAAAAAAAAAAACATTTTTAGGGAGAGAGTGTGTGTGTGCAAGCAGGGCAGAGGGGCAGAGGGAGAGAGAGAGAATCTTAACCAAGCTCCATGCTCAGCAAGGAGCCCAATGTGGGACAGGATCCCATGGCCCTGGGATCAAGACCTGGACTGGAATCAAGAATGGGATGCTCAACCGACTGAGCCACCCAGGTGCCCCACCACTTACACAATTAAAAAAAAAAAAAAAGTACAAAGAGAAAGATAATTGTGATTCTGAGTGACTATCTTCTGAGACTTCCAGTGCCCTTTTCAAATGTAAATCAAAACCAGCAGCGTCCCTATGTGAACACACTAAGACAAAGAGAATCTAGAAAGTTGAACTAATGATTAACATTCATCAAAGGCTTGCTATATACAAGGCACATTGCAGGATTTATTTCACTTAATCTTCGTAACACCCTCGATCCTCTATTTTACAGTTGAGGAAGATGAGGTGGAGAAATTAAGCTACTAACTCAACACAGAGGTGGCAAGTGGTGGAGTTAAGTCTGAATGTACACAGCCCAGCTGTGGGAATGGAGTTCTTCAACTCTGTACCATATGGCCTCCCACTGTGTCATCAACGTATTTATCTCTAGGTGGATGGACATGAGTATATCCTTTCTTTCTTTCTCTCTGCTTCTCTGTATTTATAGTAATAAGCATATATTACTTTGAGGTTAAGAAAAAAGGTTATTTTAATTTAAAAAGCAATCAGATAAATGAATTTATTTTAAATAGCCCAATTCTCATTCATTCCCTGAAAGAACACCTCTGTATCTAATTTTCATTTCAAGCATTAAGTGCACTGCTGTTTGAAGACCAAGTTTTGTCTGGTGCATGATATAGTGTGTGCTTAATTCCCTGAAAAATAGACTACAATTACTGCCAGGTTAATTAACTGTCATTATCTCAGTGTCTGGAATATTACAGATAAATGTGCAATTCTGAAATAAAACTTTAGCTGTCAAAGCCAGAGAAAGAGGAGTGTTTTTTTTTAAACATTTGTGACCTTTAAATTGTCTGAAAAATTGTTAATCAAGCTTAAGAAATTCACTACCATCTACAACAGTCCTGAGATCTGATGTTTAAAAGAAATGTGAGGTTAGCCTCTCAGAAGTGCAAAACTGTATGTCTAATTTTCTTTGTGAGTATTTGGCTTTCCTTTTCCCCTTGTTCATATTGGTTTGTTATTGTATGATGTCTCAGGAGCATTAGTTTGTTGGATCAGATAGTACTGTTTTTGTTGGCATAAGGCAACACCAGGGACGTTTTTCTGTTGAAAGGATAATTAGATAGATTAAATTACATAGACTTCGCAAAACAACATGAGACATTTAAAGGGAAACAAAAAAACAAACAACAACAAAAAAAACCAACCTCTAAAACAGGTTACACCTGGATTCACTGAACTTGACATGAATCCACCATTGGTCCATATAACCATGGCAAGAAAAGAAACGTACTTAATGCAAATACACTTTATACAAAATTACTTGCTGCTTTTTGGTTTGAAGATATGTATGTATTTAAAAATGTGTCTGAGAAAAATGGGCCTAATCTTAAACCTTGATTGGATTTAAGGTACACGGCAGTTTTTTTCCAAATGAACATGAGTAAAAATAAATGTGCTTTAAAAAAGGGAATAGGAACTAAATTAGAAATTGTACACTCTGAATTTACTCCAATTTGGGTTCTTTATTTTATCTCTTTGATAGAACAAAAGGTGACTTCTGGTTCTTAGAACAAAGACTGACGGAGCTAAGTTCAAGCATTTGGAAGGCTTGGAGTGATACCTGTGAGAAGAGATTTTGATGAGTTAAGTGTAAATGAATCCAAAACATAGGGATTATGTGCACATGAATTTAAGTGTGCAGAGGAAAGATGCTCGTTAAAATGCTTAGGGGCATTCTAAATCTCAAATACTTGAAATACTTAGGATTTGTGGTGTGCATTCATGAAACTATGGCTATCCATCTTCAGGGTAAATGTGATAATCTGGTAAATGTGACAATGTGGATAACTTTGTTTTTCCATTTCACATTTTCTAAATTTTATGCCCAAGAATAAGGATGCTGTCTGTATTAGTCAAAGTGCTCTAGAGAAATGAAACCAATATGATGTGTGTATAGAGAGAGAGATAGAAAGAGACAGAGAAGGAGAGATTTATTTTAAGGAATTGTTTCACTCAGTTATGGAGACTGGAAAGTTCAAAGTCTGCAATTCAAGTTCAAAGTCTGCAATTCAAGTTCAAAGGCCATCTTTAGCAGAATTCCTTCTCACTTGGGGGGGGGCGGGGAATCTTTTGTTCTATTCAGGCTGTCAAGTGATTAGTTGAGGCCCACCCACATTACAGGAGGGCAATCTCCTCTACTCAAAGTCCACTGATTTAAATATTAATGTCATCCAAAACACCCTTACACAAGCATCCAGAGTATTGTTTGACCATATATCTAAGCACTGTGGCTTAGCCAGATTGATACATAAAATTAATCATTACAGATGCCTAGTTGGATGATACTTTTTTTTTAAGTTTTTTATTTTGAGAGAGAGAGAGAGACAGAGAGAGAGAGAGAGAGAGAGAGAGAGAATGAGAGCATGAACAGGGGAGGGGCAGAGAGGGAGATAGATAATCCTAAAAAGGCAGTGCTGTCAGTGCAGAGCCTGATCCCAGGAACTGTGAGATCATGAGCTGAGCCAAAATCAAGAGTCTGACACTTACCCAACAGCCACCCAGGCGCTCTGTGATATTGTCTTCTTGTTAAAGCAGTGCCATTTCAGATGAATGAATAGAATCCACTAATAAACTTTTAGAACCAGAAAGGCCATTGGAGACCTTCTAATGGTATTTCTCAATGGGGATATTATTGGCATTGGGGGCAGAGTAATTTTCATATATGGGGGGTTATCCTGAGCATTGAAAAGCATTTAGCACCCCTGACCCTAATCTCTGATTGCAAATAGCTCTCTCAATCATTGTGCCAACCGCAAAACCATCCCAAAGGTTTCCAAACACTCTGAGGTGGGCGTAACACTCTTCATTAAGAATTACCCTCTACCCTCTTTTAAAGTAGGTAATAGATTTGACAAGGTTGCTTTTTGCTATATCTTATATATAGACTATTACTTTCTCTTTTTTTCTGATTTGATGGAGTAATTTATCATGCCAGATTATTTTGCAGTAAATAATGTGTGAATCTATAATTATACTACCTAAAATAAGGTTTAAAATGTAAACTCTGATTAGTATAACAAGTTAAACTATACAAAATTGGGTAAGGATTTCAGTCATAAAACTACCAGGGGTTTGGTTAACACACTTCTATGTTTTTGATATTAAACTAAAAGCATGGATACATTACTCCCTATTTTGAAAAACTTTTGGAAAGATTGTTTAGTTGGAGAAGCATTAATTCAAAACTTGTATGCATGAACATATTGAATGTCCCTGTCCATTCGGGAAGGGAGCATTTCTGGGGTGACAATTAGCTTGATTTTGGTTAACTAAACGTCACACACTTAGATAGGAACTTAGATGTTACTTGCTACAGGAAGTGGTCACCAAGCGAACGTACTTCATTGGCATCCCATATCCTCCTGCTCACAGAAGTCATCCTCATAACGTACAGTTGGTCCTATCATCTCCCTGACTATACTGTAGGCTCTGTAAGGTCAGTAACCTTGTGAAGATTGTTTATCTACCTTAGGATTCTTAATATTGAGTCAAATGGCTGGCACAGAGGAGAAGCTCAATAAACATGTGCTAGGTGAATTAGGAGAGGGCAGCATACGGAAAATAAACTTTTATCTCTATTGAAGATTATGCACATCATTTTCAATTGTGAAGCCTAGGGAACAGTAATATTTTATCATCTGTGTGTTCCATCATTCCTTAACATTGCACCTGGCCTGACTAGTGTCTCTCATGCTTTATTGAGGTATAATTCATATACAATAAACTGCACTCATTTAAGTATACAGTTCAGGGGTACATGGATGGCTCAGCTGGTTGAGCATCCAACTTTTGATTTTGGCTCAGATCAGGATCTTGCGGTTCATAGGTTCGAGCCCTGTGTTGGGCTCAGTGCTGACAGTGAGGAGCCTGCTTGGGATTCTCTCTCTCACCTTCTCTCTTTGCCCCTCCCCCGCTCATGTTCTCTCTCTCTCTCTCTCTCTCTCTCTCTCTCAAAATAAATAAATACCATTAAAAATATTAAAAAAAATAAAATATACAGTTCAATGAGTTTTGATGCCATGTAACCCCTGCCACCAAGATACAGAACATTTCCATCATCCTAAAAGTTCCCTAGTGCCCCTCTGCAAGCATCTTCTCCTCTCTCTTCCAACCCAGGAAAACACTGATTTGCTTCCTGCCAATATGGATTAGTTGGCATTTTCTAGAATGTTATATAAATGGAATCACACAGTATGCACTCTTGGACATATATATATCCTTCTTGAGATTCATCCATGTTTTTGCCTGCATATGTTCTTTACTCTTTTTTATTTCTGAGCATGTATTTTATTGAATGAATGTGTAATAATTTGTTTACCTATTTCCTGTTGATGGACAAGTGGGTTGTTTATTTGGGGACTACTATGAATAAAGCTGCTATGAACATTCATGGACAAGACTGTATGGACATATTTTTAAATTTCTTATGGGAAAATTGCCTACGAGTGGAATTCTGGATTATATGGCAAGTATATGTCTACCTTTGTAAGAAACTATGAAACCATTTTCTTTTCTTTTTTTAAAATTTCCTTTAATGTTTAGTTTTGAGAGACACAGAGACAAAGCATGCACAGGGGAGGAGCAGAGAGAGAGGGAGACACAGAATCTGAAGCAGGCTCCAGGCTCTGAGCTGTCAGCACAGAGCCAGATTCAGGGCTCGAACTCACGGATCATGAGATCATAACCTGAGCTGAAGTCAGATGCATAACCAACTGAGGCACCCAGGCACCCCTAAAACCATTTCCAAAGTGGTTGTATCCTATTTTTATCATCACCATCCATGTATGAGAGTGCTATTTGCTTTACATCCTTTCCAGAACTTGGTATTGTCAGTCTTTTTAATTTGAGCCATTTTGGTGGGTATGTAGTGGTATCTTACTATGGTGTTAATGTGCATTTTCCTGAAGACTAATGATGTTGAACACTTACTGATCCATAGATCTTCTCTGATGAAGAGTCTGTCCAAATCTTCAGTCCATTTTTTTAAAAACTTGTTTGCCTTTTTTTCAGTGAGTTGCAATGAAAGTTCTTCTATATATTCTAGATACAAGAGTTCCTTATATATTCTAGATACAAATCCTTTGGTTACTAAACATAAAATGTTTTCTCCAGTCTATGTCTTTTCACTTACTTAAAAAAAAATTTTTTTTTAATGTTTATTTGTTTTTGAGACAGAGAGAGACAGAACATGAATGGGGGAGGGTCAGAGAGAGAGGGAGACACAGAATCTGAAGCAGGCTTCAGGCTCTGAGCTGTCAGCATAGAGCCAGACGCGGGGCTCGAACTCACGGACCGCAAGATCGTGACCTGAGCTGAAGTCGGACGCTTAACTGACTGAGCCACCCAGGCGCCCCAACAAATAACAAATTTTAGTGTTAAGATTCTGACTAAGGTCTGACTACAGAGTCTGTGCTCCTAACCAATATGCTGTTTTATTCCAAACAGTGCCTACCCTCTGGGTACTACTGAACTCTGGGATACTACTGAAGGCCATCAATAGTCCTATTTGCACATGGCCAACTAGCGTACAGGAAGAGATGGTGAAGACTTTAGCATTGCTTGTGAGGCCCCAGGGATATCATAATTAAAAAAAAAAACCTTCCGGGTGCCTGGGTGGCTCAGTGGGCTGAGCGTCTGACTTCAGCTCAGGTCATGATCTCGCAGTTTGTGGGTTCGAGCCCCGCGTCGGGCTCTGTGCTGACAGCTCGGAGCCTGGAGCCTGCTTCAGATTCTGTGTCTCCCTCTCTCTCTGCCTTTTCCTGCTCGCACTCTCTCTGTCTCAAAAATAAATAAACATTAAAAATAAAAAACCCTCAAACATAAAAAGATGTAGTAAGACTCCCTGCAGTTCCTGGTGAGTGTGCCCCAGATGGGGATGGGAAGTGAAGCTTTTCTTTGCCTCTTGATACAAGTTCTGTGAGTAAAGATTTGAGTGGGCACAGTTGGTGTCACTAAAATAGTCTTCTGTTTCAGACCTTGGGGAATTTGGTAAAACTTCTTTGTCAAAAAAACCTACATAATAGGAAGAGCTAGACTACTTTTTGGTCTTTCTTTTCAAAAATATAATTTGTTTTGAATAATGAAAGTAACACATGTACATTTCGTATAATTTGGAAAATACAAGAAAACCACAAAGAAGAAAACTCTTCTATAATCCTACCGCCCAGAGGTAACCACTATTAACATTTGAGTCTTCCTATTCTTCTAGTCTCTTCCTGTGAACTCACAACATGAATAGACACATATTCGGAAAATGTAAAGGTACCATGGTATGGTTTTGTAAGCAATTTTTGCAACAGCATATGGTGAATATTTTCCTTTGTTTTCCTAAGACATCATTTTAATGGCTCCGTAGCACTACATCAGGAAGGATACCCAGAATTTAATTAACCACATCTCAGTTGTGTGGCATTTAAATTGTTTCTGATTTTTTTCGTACTTATGCACATATATGTTGATAGCCATCTGTGATTGTTTCCTGAAGCGGGAGGTAAGCTAAATCATTCATGCAAAGTTACATTTCACTCTGGTAAAGTTGTACAAGTTAACACACAGCGGAGTTGGTTTACTGTTTGATGACTAAAAGATTTGTAATCCCTTAGCGGCCAGATTCCTGAAACACTGCCAGAATTGCAGAGAAGAGCAGGCACTCCAAGCAACAATGAGAAATACCAACCAAGCTTTTCGACTTTCCTACCAGAACGCTAACGTTGCCATATGCCACCTGTTTATTGGTGTATACCTCAAAGTCCACGGATCAACAACATAAAATACATACACTTTAAGTTCTCAACAGAGATGTTAGCCTTAGCCCAGCTACTTAGCTGTGCCATACCCCCACCCCAGGAAGGATTATTTGTGGGCAGAATCCATTTCTCATTCATCTTGATATCCATGGTGACTTCACACTCAGTAAATGTTTTCTGAATGAATGAAATCACTATCTCTGTTTACTACCATAATTTAATTGACTTATTTAGAGGCATTAAAGAAGGTAAGCTCCTGGAGTTGTTATCATAGAGCTTGAGACTTCACCTTTGGTGAGAAGGGAAATGGAGCAACTAAAGCCATTTTGACAGGTTGGAGCTTCTGGGCAGAGATCTCTTGCGCAGGCTCACTAATGCACCGAAGTAAAGAGATCTTGAAATAATCATGTTCAAACCTGCATCTGGAATCTATCCAAATGCAACACACTTGTATGACTTGGTTTTATATACACCTATCAAATTTTTTTTTTAAATCCCTATTCATATCAGCAGGAGAAACATACTCTTTCAACAAGCTTTGTGTTGAAACCTGGTGACCAAGTTCTATTCTTACGGATCAAATACCAGTAAAAGTTTTCACTATCACAAGATGGATCACAGTAAAAAGTTTCTAAGCTTTTGCAGACCCATAATAATAATATTTTGACAATATCTATTATAAGGAATGTTTTGCCGATTTCTACTTATCTCTAACATTCATTCATGTCACACTCCTGAAAACCACATGGAATATCTCTCACAGCTAGTACATTTGCATACAATAAAGAACATTATGTGGGCTTGAGCAAGGACTTAAGAAACTTTGTAGTTCTCTCTAATGATTACAGTACAGAAAAGATACTATTTAGCTTCTGATGCCTTTAGTATAAAAGTCCTAAATACATGTACCCTTATGCAAACAAAGAGTTAATGTCTCTTTGCCTGTGAATGCTAAAGGACAGGTCTCTGGTTTTAGGGAAGTTTTAATAAGGACTGGAGTTTTAAGGTAATGAGTTTTTTTAAAACCTCTATGAACCTTAGTTTCCTACTGTGTAAAAAGCATGGGAAGAGGGAGAGTTGTGGGGGGCCTGATTGTGCTAGTATAACTTCTTTCCTTCTTCCGCGTTCCTGGCTTTGCTAGTCTGCGAATCATAAGAAATTTGGAGCCAGCATGGTGGAACCAAGCTCTGTGGAACTGGGAGAAGACTTGCGTTAAAGTCCTAGCTCTGCTATTTAAAAACTGTGAAATCTTGGGTTAGTCACCTAAATGAGCTTAAGTTACCTATAATGTGGAACTCTGATTAGATCTGCCTAAAATAGCTTGAGTTTCAAATAAGGTAAAAGTACTTGATTCCTTGTTGTGCCAGCTTATTTAATTTTTGACTGTTCATGAAAGGCCTTTTCTTCTTTGCTTGGTTCCTTTTCCTCCACCTATAGCCTCCTTTGCCTCCCCTTATTGGCTCCTTTTCTCAGGGTTCTGCCATGTCTTTTGTTGCATTAATGAATATGTAACTCTCAGGTGACCCATTCTATTCTGACAGCTTCGAGTGTTAAATATATGTTGTTCAACTGTTCAACTGTTAACTATATGTCTGCTATTGGTGTGTTGTTGAGCTTTAGACCTACATATTGTACTACCTGGACATAATCACCTGTATGCCCCAGAAGGTCAAGGTCAAATGTTCAAAACTCAACTATTATCTTTCTCCTTATGCTTGCTCCTTCCTGAGTCTTGGTGATTAATACCGCTATCCACCAAGTGGACCTACCCAGAAGCCTGGTGTTCATCTTAGATTTTGCCCATTCAATCATACCCCTGTCCAATCAGTTCAAGGTACTGTAGATTTTACTCCTGTAATAGCTCTCAGAAATTACTTCCTGGATAACTTGAATTGTCTCTCTTCTTCTCTTTCTACTTCTTTTCTGGTTCCCTCCAATCTATTCTCATTGTTGTTGCAGTAAGTTTTCTAAAACATAAGTAGAGTTATGTCCATCATTCTGCTTGAAACGAGTCAGTTGTTCTGGCTATCTTTGCAGGGAAGATCAAATTCCTTAGGTTATCCCATGGGGCCTTAATGATCTCACTAATTTTGAATTCAATCTCATCGCTGGTCATCCTGCCACATTTACCTTCTTTCCAGACACAGATTCTTCTATACGTATGCACAAGTTCATTTCCAAGTGGCTGTTCTTAGGTTCACTTGTTCCCAAGCCCAACAGGACTAAGAGGTGTTTAGGCTTGCAGGCCTAGGATGTAGTTGACCAAATAGATTCTTTGAAATTTTCAAACCAGACAGATTTATTGTTTTAAGTGAATTTTTTGTTTGTTTGTTTGTTTTGTTTTGTTTTTCATTCTCAAGTTAGTTAACATACAATGTAGTCTCGGCTTCAGGAGTAGAACCCCCATGATTCATCTCTTACACATCTTACACTCATCCCAAAAAGTGCTCTTCTTAATGTCAGTCACCCATTTTAACCCACCCCCCTCATGTGTCCCCCCATCAACCTTCAGTTTGGTCTCTATATTTAAGCGTCTCTTATGGTTTGCCTCTCTCTGTGTTTTTTTCTCAATCTTCTTGTTTATAACAGCAGAAGACTACAATATAAATCCATCAATGGAGTATTGATTATATAAGTTACACTGTATCTTTATATGTAGCTTTTAAAATGAATAAAGTGTATCTACATGAATTAATATAGAACAATCTCCAAAATACATTAAATAATTACATAGGAAAAAAGTTGCAGAAATAAGTGTATAATATGCATTTATTTGTATGAAAAGAAATATAGGAAACTCTTTTTTTTAACTTCAAAAACAATTTTTAAGTAAACTTTATCCCCAATGTGGGGCTCAAGCTTACAACTCCAAGGTCAAGAGTTGCATGCTCTACTGTCTGACAGAGCCAGGTGCCCCCATAAGAAATTCTTTTTTTTTTTTTTAATTAACTTGTTTTATTTTTTATTTTATTTTTTAAATTTACATCCAAGTTAGTTAGCATATAGTGCAACAATGATTTCAGGAGTAGATTCCTTAGTGCCTCTTACCCATTTGGACCATACCCCCTCCCACAGCCCCTCCAGTAACCCTCAGTTTGTTCTCCATATTTATGAGTCTCTTCTGTTTTGTCCCCCTCCCTGTTTTTATATTATTTTTGCTTCCCTTCCCTTATGTTCATCTGTTTTGTCTCTTAAAGTCCTCATATGAGGGAAGTCATAATTTTTGTCTTTCTCTGACTGACTAATTTCACTTAGCATAATACCTTCCAGTTCCATCCATGTAGGTGCAAATGGCAAGATTTCATTCTTTTTGATTGCCAAGTAATACTCCATTGTATATATGTACCACATCTTCTTTATCCATTCATCCGTCGATGGACATTTGGGCTCTTTCCATACTTTGGCTATTGTTGATAGTGCTGCTATAAACATGGGGGTGCACGTGTCCCTTTGAAACAGCACACCTGTATCCCGTGGATAAATGCCTAGTAGTGCAATTGCTGGGTCATAGGGTAGTTCTATTTCTAGTTTTTTAAGGAACCTCCATACTGTTTTCCAGAGTGGCTGCACCAGCTTGCATTCCCACCCCATAAGAAATTCTTAAGGGGCACCTGGGTAGCTCAGTTGCTTAAGCATCCGACTCTTGATTTCAGCTCCGGTCATGATCTCACAGTTCGTGGGTTCAAGCCCTGCATCGGGCTCTGCACTAACAATGCAGAGCTTGCTTGGAATTCTCTCCCTTCCTTTCTGTCTGCCCCTCACCTGCTCATGCTCTGTCTCTCTCTCTCTCAAAATAAATAAATAAACATGAAAAAAAAAATTTAAAAACATGTTTGAAGTGGTTAAGAATGAAATTAGATGGACTGGACAAACATTAAAAAAAAAGAATAATTAATAGCAGTTACTTCTAGGCAGAAGAACTAAGGGTCTAGGGAGGAAGAAAGACTTGTTTGCTACTGTATATCTTTTTACACTACTTGAATTTTTAAACATTTACAACTATTGCTTAAAAAAACAATTAGTTTGTTTTTAAAATCACAAATCAGACATGCTCTTTTCTCCTATCGTATGTGCAGTCTATCGACTTTCTCTTCTACCATTTTGACCATATGTTGAGGCAGGTGGTCCCCCTCCTTGGGGATGGCTGCAAGTGTAGAAAACTCCTTGGCAGCTCTAACATCCTTAATGGAATTTCACTGTGACTGTGTCCGAAGTTTCAGGAGCAGCAATTTTACCATGTCCAGCAGAGTTCCTGAACAAATGCTTGCGTTTGTCCAGAATTAACTTTTTTTTTAAATGTTTATTGATTTTTGAGAGAGAGAGAGTGTGTGAGAGAGAGAGCAAGTGGGGGGGAGGGGCAGAGAGAGAGGGAGACACAGAATCCAAAGCAGGCTCCAGCCTCCAATCTGTCAGCACAGAGCCCGACGTGTGGCTCCATCTCGGGAACTGTGAGATCATGACCTGAGCCAAAATGAAAAGTCAGGAGCTTAACCTTTGAGCCACCCAGGTGCCCCTAGAAATTACTTTATTTAGACATCTGACATTGATTTCCCTCTCCCACCTGCACTTTTTAATTTTATTTTAATTTTTATTTTTTAACGTTTATTTATTTTTGAGAGACAGAGTGAGAGCAGGGTTGGGGCAGAGAAGAGATGGGGACCCAGAATCCAAAGCAGACTCCAGGGTCTGAGCTGTCAGCACAGAGCCTGACATGGTGCTCGAACTCACCAACTGTGAGATTATGACCTGAGATGAAGACAGATGCTTAACCGACCAGGCCACCCAGGCACCTCTCCAGCTGCACATTCTTAAAGCCTTTCATTTTGACAATTACTCTTCATCTTGTTCATTATTTTTGATGGCATAGGTACATGGACATGATTGAATGATTGGATCTTTGTTCTTCAGAATTGTTACTATCAGTGAAACAATTTATCCCTTAAGTATACACATTTATTATTTTTAATTGTTTACTACATCTGTTGTTGTTTCTATACTAACTCCATGTCTCTTCCTACCACTTCCTACCAACACTATTAATATTCTAGTTGGATCTGTTCCTTCTTCTGAAAAACGTTTGTAATTTTTGTAAAATATTGAAAATTAAAGCAAACACACCAAACATACAAATATCAAAGGTCACAAAGTGATGGTCAGCAGACTGAAGTTAGCCTGCATACATTTTTTGCTTGGCCTGCACACAATTTTAAAAACTTGAATTAGTTGTCAACAATTCAAAATTGAACAACAATTCAAAATTGAAGGAGGTCTCTAGTTTGCCTTGAGAGAGCAATGGCATCACTGAGGCTACATTCTGGCAGGGTAAAATCCGCTAGCACCTGGGGCCACTCTTCCCCATAGCTGGACACAGTTCACCTCACACCTCACGCTCCAGTTCACCTCAGGCCCCACCCTGCCAGCTGTACTCCTGGTAGGTATTTGAGTTTGCAAGTTAAGGAATTAATTCAATGGATTAAAGAATAGCCCAGTGGAATAATTAAATGGATTAAGGAATAACCCAATGATCACGTGACTAGGACTGACATGACCTCACCTGACCACTAACTCCTTCTGGCATGTCTGAAAGAGTTGATGCACCTTTGCTTGGAAGCTGAGCTTTGTTTTTTGTTTTTTTTTTTTGTTTGTTTGTTTTTTTTAAATTTTTTTAAGGTTTACTTATTTTTGAGAGATAGACAAAGCACAAGCAGGGCAGGGGCAGAGAGAGACAGAGACACAGAATCTGAAGCAGGTTCCAGGCTCTGAGCTGTCAGCATAGAGCCTGATGTGGGGCTTAAACTCACAAACTGTGAGATCATGACCTGAGCCAAAGCCGGACACTTAACCGACTGAGCCACCCAGGTGCCCCAAGCTTTGTATTTTTGAATGTTTGTAAGTTGAAAGTATTTGAGTAAAGACCTGTAGTGAATTACTGGTAGTTTACTGATTAGGCTGTGATCTTTTTCACATATGTTTCCTTTTGCTTAAAATACTTTCTTCTTCCAAATTCATCCTTTTCAAAATTTAGCTTCCCAGGAAACCTTCCCTGATTCCCTAATCTGATTTGGTTGCCCTTTTCCCCACACGTCTATAGAATGCTGTTCCATCTTAGTATCTAATTATAGATTTTGTTCTAAAATTTGTTCTATCATCTTTTGTTCTAACAAGATTGGGAACTTCTTGAGGGCAGGTTACGTGTTGAGTTTTGTGTACATCCAATAGACCTCTTTTCACTTGATCATAGAGGTCTCCTATAAACCTAGTATCAGGAATATAGAAGGCTTTCAACAAATACTCAAGGGAATGAATGAATGTCTCAATCAACAGATTATACATGATTTGCTTTCTGTTACCCTATCGGCAACAATTTTGAGCAGCCATATATAGATTGACAGGGTCTCATTTATTACCTTAAATTATCAACTTATAGTTTGTGCTGGAAAGTGGTTTTTTTTTTGATATGTTAAGTGTTGGAGAATAGGAGAAACAAAGAAAGTTCAGATCTAAATTCATAGGTCTTATGTGGGGCTCAAGGTTGTTAAAAGGCACTCATTTCTCTCTTCCCAGAAAACAGTGTCAGAATATTTAATTTAGCCACCCATTCTCATGAGTGTCTGTAATATCTGATTATCAAATAAATGACTCTGAGTAAGATGTTATTTTATTACATAAAATGGGGAGTGCTATAATTACTGAGTGGAGACATATGATGTCACTAATTTCTACAGAAGAAGTTAGTGGAAAATAAATTGTGATGAAATGCAAGTGTAACCTAATGACTTATTATCCTTTGAAACCTCAGTACATTGTTGGCATCTTCATTACACTTAACTTATTGACTGTATATACCCTTACATTTACATCCTTAAATTCATTCCCACCCTGCGGTATCACAGAAACATATTTGGTTTTGTTCCTTGTTCTGGCACAGAACTCCTAAAATCCTTGGAATTTCCTGGGATAAGGGTGATAGGAGCCTCTTTCAAGGAGGCCAATCTTGGCGAGCCTTTAGATAGCTTTAGCAAGGGGGCTGGAGGCCAGAAAGATCAAGCCTAGATTAGAAGCTTGGAAATTTCAGCCCCACCTCCTGATAGGGGGAAAGGGACTGAAGATTAAGGTTGATCACCAACAACCAATGATTTAATCAATCGTGCCTATGTAAGGAAACCTCCATAAAAGCCTGTAAATAATGAGGCCCAGAGAGTTCCCAGGCTGGTGAACACTTCAAAGTGCTGGGAGCATGACATACCCCAATTCCACAGGGACAGAAGCTCCTGTGCTTGGGACCCTTCCAGACCTTATTCTATGTACCTCTACATCTGGCTGTTCATTTGTATCCTTCATAATAAAGCAGTAAATGTAAGTAATATGCTGTCTTAGGTTCTGTGAGCCATTTTAGCAAAACATCAAACCTGAGGAAAGGGTCATAGGAATCCTCAATTTGTATCTGGTGGATCCAAGGTACAGGTGGCCAGAGACTTGCAACGGGCATCTGAAAGTGGAGGCAGTTTCATGGGGCTGAGTCCTTTAACTTATGGGGTCTGATGCCAACTCCAAGTAAATTATGCCAGAACTGAATTGAATTGCTGGTCACCCAGCTGGTGTCGGAGAATTAGGGAGGTAGTGTTGAAAAAGACATCAGATAAATGATGTCAGTAGGAAAAAACCTCTCACACCCTTGATCATTATATTGATCACACCATGCTGATCATCAGCAATACTGCTGAGTTAATTTAAATGGTCCCTTTAAATCTGTATTTCAATTCCCTTTCCCTTATTGCCTTTCATGCAACATTATTCATTGACTCTACAAATATTGAAATCCCATTATGTGCCAGGCCTATCCTAGGACTTAGGGAATAGTGGTGATTAAAAACCTGATGTGAGTCCCTATTCTCATGAGCCTAGTGATAAAAACAGACATCCGTCAAAGAATCACATCTACATATAGATTTACAACTGTGGTAAATGCTGGAAGTGAGAGGTATAAGATGTGATGATTGTTCTCATCAGAAAAAGCATGACACACTTTCCTGAGGAAGCTAAAATGTAAAGACCTGTAGGAGGATAACTAAGTGAAGGTGTGGGAGTGGGTAAACTTAGACCTCACTTCTTTCAAAGTCTTCTGAGACTGAGGATTCGTTTTTTCTTCCCCCTCCTATTTTAGCACCCTCCTCCTCTTAGATACCCCTGCACTCCCCAACCCCCCACACAATTTGGCTTCTATTAAGAGCCTCTCAGAATATACTCAGGACAGCATTAAAAGAAAACATTTCATAAGGTTTCTTTCTTTCTTTTTTTTTCTTTTAACACAGAACATAGCAGTAGATGCTCAGTAAAGAAAGGCCCCTAACTTCTCATAATTGAGCACAGCACTGCTCTCCTAATCAGTATCCTCCTCACTTCCCAGGCTGATCTTCAACTGGGTGCACCTGGCATTCACCCAGCCAGGGCCAAGGTGATTGTGAAAATAATAGAGCTACGGGTCAAGACTATTGGACAGCAGTGAGAGCAACTTACTTTGCTGAGTGGAGTCAGGCTTGTCTTCACAGAGATTTAAAATAGGTTTTGAAGGATGAGGAGGAGAGGGGAAAGGCAGGAGGAGGAAACAGCACCCACAAAGGCACAGAGGAGTGAAAGAACACAGCGTATCTGCAGGGACTGAGGGGAGTTTGGAATTCTCTTAAGTCAGGAAAACATCAAAATAAAATAGTCAAATTAAATCAGCTTTCTAAAAATGCAAAGAATTAAACTTCAGCGAATTCTAAAAGTCCCACAGGTAGAAGTCCTCATTTCTCTAAAATCCTTGGTAAGTGGGTTGTTGTTATACATATTAATCTCAACATCTGCAACTGTCCTAGGCTCAAGAATCCTTCGTTTAATTCCTTGGAGTTTGTTTATTTTCCTGGTATACTTTATTTAAACTCTTTGACATTTTTTATTGCCTTCCAAATGTTACCCTTCTTTGTTGCTTACCATGTAGAACAATCTTTGTCAAATAATTTCCACATCTTCCCAGACAGTGTGATGTAGTTGACTAAGAATTTGTATTGGCATAACTTTTTTTCAGTTTCCTTTCAGTTGCTGGAATGGAAGCTTGTACCTAAAATGGCACATGGTGAGAGCTAGAAGAAAAAATGATAAGAAAACATATTCAGCCTAATGGAGAGAACCAGGCACCAAAAAATTCTTCCATAAAGTACACATCTAGAGAAGAAAACAAATGTTTCTGCAGTATTTTTTGTTTAAACAAGTTGTATCGTTCTCTATTGCCATATTATCAGGCAAATATTCCTGTGTGGGTCTGTCCTCAGTGGATAAAGAAGGCAAACTTTTGCTAAAGTTGAGAATGTTGCATAATGTTCCCATTATGTGTGAAGAAAAGAGAAACTAACATTTATTAGCACACATATTACATTAGGCTCTGAGGAGGTGCAGTCTGAACACTATCTTGTTTGGTCAGCTATCAGGAGCCTAAATGGGGTGATGGTCATACAATTTCATCGTGATGATAAACTTGGAATTTCATATAACCCACTGCCTTGATTTTCTAGAGAGCAGCTCTGTGGTCGTTTAGGTCATTAACAGCCACGTGGGACTTGAGCCCAGGTTCCTGATCCTTATATCCTGATCCCAGTGTTCTCTCTATAGCACCCCGAGATCCTCAGATCCTCAGGCCCTTTGTCTTCCAGTTCCTTTTCTCTTCTTCCTGTCTCCTGCTTTCCTTCATTTTTCAACAGTGCAGTTATCTGTTCTTTGAAAATGGGTTGTTTGAAATCATCCTTCAACAATTTAATTCAACATTTATCTAATGATTATCTATGGCACACTAGACCTTGACACTATGCTAGACATTTGGTTGGATAGAGTAAGATAAACTATGTAGAGATAACTAAAATACAAAGCAGCATACATAAATGCTTTGTAAACAAGTTCTACAGGATTTCAGAGGGGGGTGTGGGGAAGCTGGGACTTGGGCTTTTGATGAGTGGAAAAGATTTTCACAAGGAGACAAGGGCTGAGGATAGGAAAAAAATTCTAGGTAAGATGAAGAGCAATAACAAGGATAAAGAGGAAGGGAACATGTTGGAGAGATGACAAGAGGAATCAAATAACTAACAAAGCACTTGCATTAAAGGAGAAAAATCTGAGACAAGATGGACACATAGACAATACTGTTTATGCAGCTAGGCAAGGAGTACTTTCTACTTTAAGATTAGAGTAGCTAAGGGGCACCTGGGTGGCTCAGTTGGTTAAGCGTTGGACTCTTGGTTTTGGCTAAGGTCATGATCTCACAGTTCTTGGGATCGAGCCCCTTTTTGGCTCTGTGCTGACAACAAAGAGTCTGCTTGAGATTCTCTCTCTCTCTCTCTCTCTCTCTGCCCCTCCCCCACTTATGAAAGCACACAAACACATATGTGTTTGTGCACACCCTCTCTGTCTTACAAAATAAATAAATAAACTTAAAAAAAAAAAGGATTAGAATAGCTAAAATACAAAGAGGATAGAAGTCCCAGTCAGATGTTATGGAGATTGCAGACAGGTCACCAGAAGCTGACTGGAAATGGGTGAAAGTAAGCAAGTTAACTAGGTTTGTGTTAAGATGAACTGGGTAGAGGGGCGTCTGGGTGGCACAGTCGGTTAAGCATCTGATTTCGGCTCAGGTCATGATCTCACAGTTTGTGAGTTTGAGCCCCGCATCGGGCTTTGTGCTGACAGTGCACAGTGCCTGGAGCCTGCTTCAG
Source organism: Panthera tigris (assembly GCF_018350195.1). Taxonomy (NCBI): domain Eukaryota; kingdom Metazoa; phylum Chordata; class Mammalia; order Carnivora; family Felidae; genus Panthera; species Panthera tigris. Next base: position 46,092,477 of record NC_056669.1, read on the forward strand.
ATTCTGTCTCCCTCTCTCTCTGCCCCTCCCCTACTCACGCTCTGTGTCTGTCTATCTCTCTAAAATAAATAAACATTAAAAAAAAAAATGAACTGGGTAGGAAGAGTCAAGAGCAAGTCCAAGGAGACTCTTACTAGCACACTCCTACCTCCAGGGGGAGCTCAGGGTTTCTGTCCCTCATTCCAAAGAAAAAGGAACTCTGAAGTGAATCTAAAACAAATTGGAGATTTTATAGCAACATTGGTTCTGCAGATTCTGGTGGAGGAAGAAAGTCATTATAAACGGAAGTGGGCTGAGAAGATATTTTCCCGTCAATCATCTCTGGGGACTCTTAGCTTTGTTTACATCTTGTAATGCTCATATCTTTTCACCTCTTCTTTGCCTTGGGATTGGTGTCTGGGACATTTTGAGTTAGAAGGGCAAAAATATTGAGGAGTCCACATTGTCCAGCCTGATAGGATTTGGAACCAGCATGAGCTGGCAATAAAGATAATGGTACATGTGTCTGGTGAGAAGTTTGTCATAGCTACATGTGTGATTCAGGATCCTGGTCAGATTGTTCTACCTAACTACAAGATTTGTATCTGGTGTGGTCACACAGGGCACTAGGATTTAGGGGGCAGTATTATCATGGGCAGAATTCTTGCTGAGAGAGATCTTGCTCGAAGCTTCAGCTACTGATTGCCAACAGGCAGAGTCAGAGGACTATTTCTGACACCAGAGAAGGTATCCTTGAAAGGCTGTGAATACAAAAGCACTCAGCTTCACAGTGGTGCAGCTCCATCCCTCATGGTGGAGGAGAGGACCTAGTCTTGGCCAGGATTCACTTCTGGGACCAAAACAGTCTCATCAGCAGAAGCCTGGAATTTGAAGAAATGCAAGGCCAACTGTGAGGCACGTACCTTCTCTAAAATGAAGGCTATCTTCTTGGAAAGACCTGGCCCTCAATTTAGGAGTGAGGAGCTGGAAATACCAAGATCAATGGCATGAATCTAGGACCCTGGAAAGGTGTTTAACCACAGAAATAAAGGAGACCTGTGAATGACTTACAGAAGAGAGATGACAATACTGTAAACTCACTGTATACCTAGTCACAGTGGTGTTTAGGTGCAAATCTCTGGGAAAGCAGGCAGCCTATGCAGGTGTTGGACTTACCCTAGTCTGTGGGTGACAGAAAGGCACAATTTTAACCTTATTTTTGTATCATACATTCAGAAAGCATTTTTAAAAACTGTCTTCCATGATCCAGTTATAAGAGTTGCGGGTTTTGTTTTTTTTTAAATTTTTTAAAGATTTATTCAGGGGCGCCTGGGTGGCTCAGTCGGTTAAGCGTCCGACTTTGGCTCAGGTCATGATCTCATGGTCTGTGAGTTCGAGCCCCATGTCGGGCTCTGTGCTGACAGCTCGGAGCCTGGAGCCTGCTTCCGATTCTGTGTCTCACTCTCTCTGACCCTCCGCTGTTCATGCTCTGTCTCTCTCTGTCTCAAAAATAAATAAACATTAAAAAAAAATTAAAAAAAAAAGATTTATTCATTTTTCAGAGATAGAGTGTGAGTGGGGGAGGGACAGAGAGAGAGGGAGACACAGAATCTGAAGCAGTGTCAGGCTCTGAGCTGTCAGCACAGAGCCTGACACGGGGCTCGATCTCACACTGCAAGATCATGACCTGAGCTGAAGTTGGAAATCCAACTGACTGAGCCACCCAGGCGCCCCTATAGGAGCTACATTATTATACTAACATGCCATCTGATATTCTTCCATGAAGGTCTATGTGTTCTAACCCAAGTCAACCTTTATTCTATCATTTATGTGCTTTTAACTTGTCTTATTTAATAAGAATTTTATCTCATTACAAAATTCATAATTAACACAGAATATTTGAAGATGCCAAAAACATAATGTAAAACAAAAATTAGACATGATTGTACCAAAGATAAGCATTATTAACATTTTGATGTATGCACTTTTACTGTCTGGCTGTATATGTGCATATTTTAAAGTAAAAATTACCATGATATTTACATTGTTTTGTAGCTTCCCCCCCTCCCCCACTTACTAATGTATTTGTGGGACTTTTTCAGTGTCAGTAAATGATCTATGTCAAAATTTTTTCTTTACAATTTTTAATTATGTAAGTATTAGCATTACATTGTTGTGAGCTTAGAAAATAGAGAAAAATTTTACAGAAGAATAAGTCATTTAGAACCCTACCATCCAGGGATTAGTTACTTTTGATATTTTAGTCTATATACTGGCAGTCTGTTTTTAAAAGTTCCATAAGTAATAACTAAATGTATTCTCACCATAAACTTTCAAGTAATACAGAAGTATTTTACTCTTTTTTCTTTGCATGTAATAAAAATCATTTCATTGTTTCTTTGAGTACAATTTTAATATGTTTATAAATATATTTATTTAATATTTTATTTTTTAAAAATTTGTATATTTATTTTTGAGAGAGAGAGCATGTGCTCCTGTAAGTGGGGGAGGGGCAGAGGGAGAGAGAATCTTAAGTAGACTCCACACTCAGCAAGGAGCCTGATGCTCAGGCTTGGTCTCAGGAATCATGAGATCATGACCTGAGCTGAAACCAAGAGTTGGACACTTAGCCAACTGAGTTACCCAGGGGACCCTGTATGTATCTTTTTATTTATTTATTTATTTAGTAAAGATGTTGGGTTTTTTTTTTTAATTTTATTTTTTATTTTTTAAAATTTACATCCAAATTAGCATATAGTGCAACAATGATTTCAGGAGTAGATTCCTTAGTGCCCCTTACCCATTTAGCCCATGCCCCCTCCCACTACCCCTCCAGCAACCCTCAGTTTGTTCTCCATATTTATGAGTCTCTTCTGTTTTGTCCCCCTCCCTGTTTTTATATTATTTTTGCTTCCCTTCCCTTATGTTCATCTGTTTTGTCTCTTAAAGTCCTCATATGAGGGAAGTCATATGATTTTTGTCTTTCTCTGACTAATTTCACTTAGCATAATACCTTCCAGTTCCATCCATGTAGGTGTAAATGGCAAGATTTCATTCTTTTTGATTGCCAAGTAATACTCCATTGTATATATGTACCACATCTTCTTTATCCATTCATCCGTCGATGGACATTTGGGCTCTTTCCATACTTTGGCTATTGTTGATAGTGCTGCTATAAACATGGGGGTGCACGTGTCCCTTTGAAACAGCACACCTGTATCCCGTGGATAAATGCCTAGTAGTGCAATTGCTGGGTTGTAGGGTAGTTCTATTTTTAGTTTTTTGAGGTACATCCACACTGTTTTCCAGAGTGGCTGCACCAGCTTGCATTGCCACCAACAATGCAAAAGAGATCCTTTTTCTCCGCATCCTCGCCAACATCCGTTGTTGCCTGAGTTGTTAATGTTAGCCATTCTGACAGGTGTGAGGTGGTATCTCATTGTGGTTTTGATTTGTATTTCCCTGATGATGAGTGATGTTGAGCATTTTTTCATGTGTTGGTTGGCCATCTGGATGTCTTCCTTGGAGAAGTGTCTATTCATGTCTTTTGCCCATTTCTTCACTGGATTATTTGTTTTTTGGGTGTTGAGTTTGATAAGTTCTTTATAGATTTTGGATACTAACTCTTTATCTGATATGTCATTTGCAAATATCTTCTCACATTCTGTCGGTTGCCTTTTAGTTTTGTTGATTGTTTCCTTCACTGTGCAGTAGTTCATTTTTGCTTTTGTTTCCCTTGCCTCCGGAGATGTGTTGAGTAAGAAGTTGCTGAGGCCAAGATCAAAGAGGTTTTTGCCTGCTTTCTCCTCAAGGATTTTGATGGTTATCTGTCTTACATTGAGGTCTTTCATTCATTTTGAGTTTATTTTTATGTATGGTGTAAGAAAGTGGTCCAGGTTCATTCTTTTGAATGTTGCTGTCCAGTTTTCCCAGCACCACTTGCTGAAAAGACTTTTTTTTTTTTTTTTAGTGTTTTATTTATTTTTGAGACAGAGAGAGAGACAGAGTATGAGCAGGGGAGGGGAAGAGAGAGAGGGAGACACAGAATCCGAAACAGGCTCCAGGCTCCCAGCTGTCAGCACAGAGCCCGACGCGGGGCTCGAACTCATGAGTTGTGAGATCATGACCTGAGCTGAAGTCGGACGCTCAACCGACTGAGCCACCCAGGCGCCCCTGAAGAGACTGTCTTTATTCCATTGGATATTCTTTCCTGCTTTGTCAAAGATTAGTTGGCCATACGTTTGTGGGTCCATTTTTGAGTTCTCTATTCTGTTCCATTGATCTGAGTGTCTGTTCTTGTGCCAGGCTTTTTTTTTTTAATGTTTATTTTTGAGAGAGAGAGAGAGACAGAGACAGAGACAGAGACAGAGACAGAGTGTGAGCCAGGAAGGGGCAGAGAGAGAGGGAGACACAGAATCTGAAGCAGGCTCCAGGTTCTGAGCTGTCAGCACAGAGCCCAACTTGGGGCTTGAACCCACAAACTGTGAGATCATGACCTGAACTGAAGTCGAATACTCAACCGACTGAGTCACCCAGGTGCCTCCCTGTGTATATCTTTAAATTAAATACAGAAAAGTATAAAAGAAGACATAAATCGCTGGGCTGAAATCAAGGTGTGAGCAGGATCACCCTCCTTCTGGGAGAGGGCTCTATGGTAGAATCTGTCCCTTGTCTCTTCCAGCTTTTGAATAACTTTTCAACATTTCTGGTTGTATGGCTGTGTCACTCCAATCTTTAAGGTCAGCACCTTCAAATCTCTGTGTTCCATTTCACAGCACCTTCTTTCTGTGTCAAATCTCTCCCTGACTCTCTCTTAGGAGTACACTTGTGATTGCATTTAGAGCCCACCCAAACAATCCAGGATAATCTTCTCATCTCAATACCCTTAATTTAATCACGTCCACAAAGACTCTTTTCAAATAAGCCAACATTTTCAGGGATATCTTGGGGTGTCACTATTCAGCCTATTAGAGCTGTCATCATTGGGTAGGGATGGAGCTCTGTGAGTCAATAGGAAGAAGGGATTGGGGAGAATCTTCTAAGGGTACCAATCCCAAAGTCAAGTCCACTTCTGGGGGAAAAAAAAAAACAAAAAACAACCCCAAACCATGTGATAGCCGGAGTCACTGAATCAAAGAGAAGAAAAGACAACTGCACCAAGGGAACTTAAGTACAGATTTTGCACTTCCTGTCAGTTAAGAGTTTGAGTATTCTGCATGTAAGATGTGGGTTTCAAATATTTTAAGTTGCTGAGTGCTCAACTGAAAATGTGACTGAGATGGCAGAACTAGAAGTGGAGCCCACAGCTGAGGTCCAAGACCAGAGCCAGAGGCACAAGTGGATCAGAGAACACTGGAGGAGGGTATAAACAGAAGCCGGTGCAGAAAGATTCCTAATCTCAAAAACAACCATGACCGAGGTGGGGAGCATTCAAAAGATGGGACTTTGGCGCCACAGGGAATTTTCAGCTTTCACAATCCATCTGTTGATTTAATACTAGCTATTTATTTTAAGGTTTATTTTTGAGAGAGGGAGAGACAGAGCACAAGTGGGGTATGGGCAGCAAGAGTGGGATACACAGAATCCAAAGCAGGCTCCAGGCTCTGAGCTGTCAGCACATGAGATCATGACCTGACCCAAAGTCAGACACTTAACTGATTGAGCCACCCAGGAACTCCTTAATACTAGTTATTGATTATATTCTTCAAATTAAGCTTTTTGATAAATGTTTTAAATGACCTGGTAAGAGGATGGGCCAGATCTGCCTGTCTCCTCATGAATACTCAGGTGTGTGGGAGGAGAAGTGGGTGTTAGTCTTTTTTTTTCTTTTGAGAGAGAGAGAGAGCATGAGCAGGGGAAAGGGGGAGAGGGAAGGAGGGAGGGAAGGAGGGAGGGAGAGAGAGAGAGAGAAAGAGGGGGGGAGGGAATCTTAATCAGGCTCCATTCTCAGTATGGAGTCTGACATAGGGCTCAATCCCACGACCTGGGATCATGACCTGAGCTGAAATCAAGAGTTGGATGCTCAACCGACTGAGCCACCCAGATGCCCTGGGGTGATAATCTTTAATAGGTGACTGGTGACTAGCCAGGGGACCTTATGGAAAGAGTATGCCAGACATAAGTGTTGCATGTAAACACGCTTCTGAAGTCTGAGTTTGTCATTTTGACTAATTTAGAGGCTTACAGGGATGGTATATTTTTTTCTGAGAGGACAGATCATTTTGCAGGGTTTAAGTAGATAAGTGCATGAGTATTAGTTGTGGGCGGGGACAGTTGCTTCAGCCAACTCTCCTCACCAAAAGCAACTTTAGTGGAAGATCAAGCTTTTAATTCAAAAGTTTTCAGAGATGACTGGTCTGGATTTCCCCAGCCACATACAGGAGAAGCCTCAAGGAAGAGGAAAGGGAGAAACACTGTGGGTGACACTGAGGCTTTCACCCAGTTCTCGCCCCTGCACTGGGCATTTCCTCCATTATGCGCTGTGCTCTTGCTGCCCTCAAAGGGGCTCAGCTATTTTCTGAGTAAGATGGAGAAAGTGTTTGATGATTAAGTGGAGAAGGGGGTTGAGCTAGAACAGTGACAGGCCCCATGTTGTTGGGACATTCCAACCATGAGTTAAGAGGAAGGGAGATGAAAGCAGGTGGGAGGGGAGAGAAGGAGAGCACACAAGACCCAGAGTAAGGGTATTTTCCCCAGAAATTGATAGTTCATGCACAGATGGTATTCATAAATGAGTCTTCTAACCCTCTTCCATGAGGGTATTAGTGAAAATGATACTGATAAATTCATATGGCTTAGGCTCAGGCATTATGCTTTTCCTTTTCCTGGAGTTCTCTTTGCCTAGAAAACTACTCATCCCTCAGCATACAATTTAAACCTCCAATATGAAGTCCACCCAACACTTGCAGATTCCTATCATCTTTCCATTCTCAACACATCCTGTGGTTCTACTTTACTGTGGCTATTCAGTAAAATCCTTGAGGAGGGCTTACAAATTTTATGTATCTGAGTCCCACCCAGATTTACTAAATTAGGTGGGACATAAGCATTTGCTGTTTTTAAAACTTCAAACAGTTGGTTCTAATTCTGAGGTTGAGAATCATTGAATGTATCAAAGAAGAAGCAGAATATTAATTACTGGAGTATAAAGACTGTACTGCTTTCATTTTGTTTCCTCAGCTAGTGGCATGTTGTAAGCACTCAGTAAAAGTTTGTTGAGTTTATTGAAAGAATTAGTAAGCAGACAGAGCTGGAGAGGATACGATGTGGCAGAGCAAGTTTTAATGAAGGACTTGTTTTAGGAGGGCAGGTAAGGAGTGGTGAGTCGGTGGCATTGAATGAGGTATGAGCCTGGAAGGGGCCGCCTAGAGTGAAAGGGGTCTCAGGGGAACTAAAAGAAGTGGGTATCAGAGACCATCCTGTCCTAGTCTACATTCCTTTGACATTAGTTTGCTGCACAGTGGGAATGTGGTGACATTTGAATAACCTTCTAGTCAGGATTGGGGGATGGACATTGTATCCAGTGCCCTTAGTGGGAAATAAGAGAGATGCTGACAAGAAAGGGTTTAAAAATCTAGCTAAGACCCAAATGAAAAACATTCATATGACTCACATGACAACATGACAATTAAACTTAATCATTGCCATTTGTGAGGGCATAATATGTGCCAATCTTTACATTAAGCACTTCATAAACATGACTTAGTTGAAAACCATTACGATAGCCCTTGATGAAGAAATGCAGGCTGGGACAGCATAAGTAACTTGTTTAAGGTTGTACAGCCAATAAGTATTAGAAGCTAGATTTGGACTCAGGTTTGGCTGACTCCAAAACTGTGCTTTTGTGCAAGATACCTCTAGCCTCCTTCCTCAAATCTCTCTTCTGTGTAGCCTCTGGTCTAAGTGATTACCTAAAATCACATGGTAAATCCTACCATGTCTTCAAGGATTAAAACAATTCCTGATCTTCACTGCCTTACAGAATGTGTTAGAAAATAGAGTATCTGTAGAACCAAGTAGAGAGGTAACTGAATAGGGTGAGGTTGATAGCGGCTTCCAAAAGCAGTGAATTAACTTGAAGTTTACTTGAAAGAAGTAAGGAATACAGAGGAGAAATAACAGAGCAATATTAAATCTAGACCTGAAATGTTTGAGGGACAAAAAACCCAGATTCACTTCTACACCTACCCAAATCATTATTCCAAACCTCACATGATAGCACGCTTGCATATGTGTGTGTGCATATACACACTCAGAGAACCTATGAGATTTTGCTAAATACTAATTTTTCTACAAGTAGATAAAATAGTAAGACTAGAAAGAAATATTTAACCAGGAGTAAGCTGGTTTGACTCACAAGATGTCTGCCACCAAATGTATGGGTTTGGGGTTTTTTTTTTTTTTCTTCCTCACACCAATTCTCTGATTCTTTGGACACCAACTGGGTGTCCCACAATTGAGTTCTATTCTAACACTAACTACCTGAAGTTAGTTACACTTCACAGGGTTAAGGGCTCAGTCTTACAAGACTGCTCTCACTTTCAGGGGTGCCTGGGGGCTCAGTTGGTTAAGTGTCTGACTTCAGCTCAGGTCATGATTTCGTTGTTCATGAGTTCAAGCCCCACATTGGGCTCTGTGCTGACAGCTCAGAGCCTGGAACCTGCTTCAGATTCTGTGTTTCCTTCTCTCTGCCCCTCCTCCACTCACGCTCTGTCTCTCTCTCAAAAATAAATAAACATTAAAACAATATTTTTAATTAAAAAAAAAAAAGACTGCTTTCATTTTTGGATGCCAATTGCAAGTCTTAAACCACCCATGGTTGTGCTTCTGAACAACCAGGTATAAATTGGGGATACCCACTATTCTCTTCTCAGGTTCAGTAATTTGCTAGAATGGCTTACAGAACTCAGGCAGTCACTTCATTTGTGTTTACTAGATTATTATAAAGGATACAAATGAATAGCCAGTTGAACAGATACATAGAGCAAAGTCTGAAAGCATCCTGAATGCAGGAGCTTCTGTCCTTGTGGAGTTGGGAGTGTACCACCCTCCCAGCACTTCGATGTGTTCACCAACTTGAAAGCTATCCAAACTTCATATTTTATGGGTTTTTATGGAGGCTTCATTCCATAGGCATGACTGATGAAATCATTGGCCATTCATAATTGAACTCAATCTTCAGCTCCTCTCCCCAGCCTGGAGGATGGGGGTCGGGACTGAAAGTTCCAAGTTTCTAATCAAGGCTTGGTCATTCTAGCCACCACCCACCCCCATTCCCCTCTTGAAGCTTCTACATCTCCGGCCACCTCATTAGCATATAAAAGACACTCCTATCACTCCTAGGGCTTAGAAGCTGTGTATTAGGAAGTAGGGACAAGACCAAATATTTATTATACCCCAAGGGATATCTTTGTAGGGAAAGAATTCTGCTTTCTGTTCTCTGTTGATGTTAAGTATGAGGGAATCATCCTGAAATTGGAGACAGAAGTTCATATAAATAATTGAAATCATAGTACAGGTTTAAATGCCTGTTGATTTAACTTATGATACATACCCTTTCAGATGTTAAATACGCACATTCACAAGGTATATTTGATGATTGTGCTGTGGGAAAAGGGTAATCCTCTGCAGCTCTTGCCAGTTTTATCTTCACTTGGAGTATTTCCTCCCTTGATTTTTATGTTACATGGACTTGTCTCATGATGGCACCATTGTGACATGTGTATAGGCTGGTCACACCCTGTTCAACTGTTACTTATTTAAAGTCTTCTCTCCTGATGGACTGGGCCCAAAACTTATGTTTCCCCCCAAGTTTAGAATGGCAGGCAAATAGTGAGGCTTCTCCCCAGGAGAGTCTAGCTTTTGCTATTGGCACCCATAGCAATAGCCATTAATATTACGTTACTTCTGGCCACCCATCCTGAGTTATGATTGGCAACTCACACATATATACATACAAGATTTATGAGCAGCATTGTATTGTTTAAACTTATGCTTAAAAATAAGTTTATCTCAGCCACTGTTTCTGGAAGACTGTTATTATGGAGATTTATACCACACTACTGCTAAACTACTTGTCATATTGTTCTTAGTTGGTTCTCCTTTTGGGGGTTTCTTTTCTATTGTTTTATTTCTTAATGCATAGGCTTTAAATTTGCATACCTGAGACACTGTGGAAGAAAAGGCTAGTTTTACATTTGAATGGCTTGTAAATAATATGATTTTAGTTGGCATTTATTAAAATAAATAAAAGAACTTTTGTGGGTTTGTGTGAAATCAGTTTTCTTGTGGCATGATACTCATACAACATGCAAATAGACTAAACAAAAGCATTCCCATGCTTAACAATCAGCAGCAAGTCCATATTACTCACTAAATGTTTACTGAGGACTTACTCTGGGCCAGATACATACAGGGGAGAGCTCACAGGACACGACAAGATGCTGTGTACTCCATTAAGAAAACAGTGGCAGTCCCTATCATTCTTTTTCTTAAAATCCTTGGAGAGCTTTGGGTCCAAATAGGTTTAGAATATTCCTTTCCTGCCCAGAGAACTGAAAGTCTGAAAGAGCCCAGAAAGGGGAGAGGAAGCTTTAAGAATCCACAGTAGGCTGTGCCTCTGGCCCTCTTCTTTGACGTCTTTGCTCTGTCCTATTACCTTCAGTTCATGTTTCACCTTAATTATTGCTAGTTTTTCTTCTCAACTTTGAGTAAATCCTGGATTTGTCCCTGGACCTCTACTTTAGATCTTCTCATTCCATGCTCTGTACCTTATGAAGAAGTCTCACCCTACTCACAACCAGACGCAGCTTCTGGAACTACAATCCCAGAGTGGCATCCTAGATGCTGCTTGCCTGGGAGAGGACCTCAGACATGATCCATAGCTTTCAAGTTATAATTCTTTAGGTAGAGGTGCCTAGGTGGCTCAGTTGTTTGAGTGTCCAACTCTGGATTTTGGCTCAGGTCATGATCCCAGGGTCATGGGATCAAGCCCTGTGTGGAGCCCTACGTGGAACCCCGAGTAGGGCCACATGCTGAGCATGGAGCCTGCTTAAGGTTCTCTCTCTTGCTTGGCCCTCTTCCCCACCCACGTGCTCTCACTCTCTCTCTCTCAAAAAAAAAAAAAAATCCTCCCGTATGGCAGGAGATGAAGCTAGAAAGATGAGCAGGTGTCAGATCTAAAGGGGGTTTGTGTGTTAAGCTAAGGAACTTTTTTTTCCTGTTAGGTTTCAGCTCTATTGAACTTCTTGAACACTTTCTGGAACAAGTAATTTTATTTCCCATCTCAGTGGGTTTTTTTTAATTTGTTTGTTTATTTTTTTGATATGAGCAAGAGTCTAATAAGCACCAAATGCTGAATCAAGATATACCCAAATGTTACCAAAACGAATGGTCAATTTAGTCATATATAGGATTCATCAATAAGTCTTCAATTGTCAAGTATTACTGCATGCAAATTATAGCTTAATCCATAAGGATGTCATGATTTAGGGACAGAGCGTATACAACCCTGAAACAAGACAGACTGTGATAATCATATTAGAGGTTCAAACAACATTCTATGGGACTCTGATGGAAAAAAATATTAATTCTTATTAGAATAATCAAGTCAACAATTTATGGGATATACATAGGGTGTGCACATCAGGGCAATCAGCTAATTAATGTTGGGCAGAATAGATAGTGGATTGAGTAATAAGTATTACTTGTCAGCTTGTTATTTTGCCCTTCAATGGCCTTAAACTCTGAGTGATAAGGAAGTGAGAAAGTAGAAGAAGGAAGTGTGGCAGGACCCAGAGGGAAGGAATTTATTCTTGTGAGGGAAGGAATTTATTCTTGTAAAAGAAGGAGGAGAAGTGGAACCAAAGACAGGAGAGACACGGGTAAAGATTGTTTTAATCATGGGTGTAGTCTTTTCTTGAGTCTGTTTAGTTCCAAGAATTGGGAAAGAAAAGAAGAGAGCCAACCATAGAACCAAAGGAAGGCTTAACATCAAAACAAGCAGAAAACAAAAGAAACAGAAAAAACTTGTTCGTATAGGAATTTTACTATGGTACTACTACTTATAAAATTTAATACCAGGAACATTTTATGGATGATACAGATAAAAGTGTGGACAGGCATGGTTATAGAAAGATGTGTAAGGGAAAATGTTATTACAGTTATTGTTAGAACTATTCACAAATATTCCCACTCTCCATTAACACACAGGAAAGTACTGAACTATCCACCTCTTTAAAGATTGATGTGGCTATGTGGCTTTCTTTGGCCAATAAAATGTGAGTAGGAGTGACTAACATGTAGAATGGGTGAGAATTACTTTTTAGCCACTGAGATTTGGCATTTAGGTATAAGCTAAACTATCTTTCCTAATACAATTATCCATAAATGAAAAGATTGCTAATATTTATGCAAAGAAAGAGATTTGTGGGATAGGTTGAAGGAGTACTATCAGATATGGAAATAATATAATACAAGGCTTATGATTCCCTTTTTATCTTGCAGTAATTTACCTATATGTTTTTGTCTTTGTAATATTCTCCATTTTTATGGTTTCAACTACTGCCTTGCAATGAATAATTAAGAACTCTATGTATCTGGTCCTGAGAATCATATTCTCATTTCTAGCTGCCTACAAAGACATGCTCATCTTAGAGGATACACAGACTATTCAGACATGAATAGTCTAAAAATGAAGCCATGAAACTCCCCAGCAGACCAACCGCCCCCCAGAGAAAATCCCTTCCACCCTCAGTGATGAAATTAGCTTGCTTCCCCTTCTTTTTCCTCTTTATTCAATCTCTTCTTCAAAATGCACCTCACATTTACCACTTCCTCTTCACTCACACCTCAGCCACCTTGGTCCAAACTTATTTAACTCACACCTGGACCATGGTCACAGCCTCACTTCTATTCCATCATATCCTCCCACCTATGTAGCCCAGACACTTTCCGAGGATCTTCTTCAACCCTTTGGTCTTATGTCCAACATTCTCTGCAGTGTACCCATCCAGTCCTCTCCATTGTTTCCCAGCTGTTGTGCTCAGGCCGGGTTGTTTGCTGTGCTGTGTAAACCATTCTGCTTGGTCTTACCTCACTGCTTGACTAACTATTTTATTTCCAACTGGGCAAGTGTTCTCACTAGCATCTTCCCAATCAAAAATCCCACCCATCCTTAAGCCTCATATGAAATTCCTTTTTTTTTTTTTTTCTGGAAGGCTCACCCAACAAATGTCATCCAAACAGATCTCTCCCTTTCTCCACCCACATAGCACTTAGTCACAAAGTTCTAAGTTCTCTTAGAAATCATATAGAACAATCCCCCAATTTTACAGTTGAGGTTCAGAGACTTGGCTAGTCCTGCAGCCAGTGAGTGGCAGCTAGAACTAGAAGCTAGATGTCCTGACTTTAGTTTCCTTCCTGCTATACTTTTCTGCCCTTTCTTTACCAACAGATGTGTTTTAGAATTTAATTCTATCCAATCTTCATTTTGCTTAATGTTTATTAATCATGCATCCCTGATTAGATTATAAACAGCTTAGGAACAATGAGCTCAATCCATATTAGGTACAAGCCCTTATTTTTGACTTCTGAGGCTGAGGTTCAGAGTAAGATTGAAATGCAGAGCCAAGCCATTAAACCAATAAGTTTTGGAACAACTGGATATCAGCCAGGAATATAAATAGAACATTGGAGACAAAAGGAAGATAGTAATTTAAGGTCAGGACTTTAGATGACCAGAGTCAGGAGAATTTATGGAGATTTGAAAGTACAAACTCATTGATTGAATTATGGATGATCAGAAAGAGTTAAATCAAGTGACAGGTCCTTCATGCAACACCTAGAATAGAGAAGTAAGGAGAAGGAAAGAAAGGAGACTCGCCAAGATCCCCACAAATCTCTCATGTCTGGCTAGAGAAGTTGACTCTATTTTCTCTCTCTCTTTTTTTAATGTTTATTTATTTTTGAGAGAGAGAGAGGGAGAGAGAGAAAGAAAGACACCATGAGTGGGTGAGGGACAGAGAGAGAGAGGGAGACGCAGAATCTGAAACAGGCTCCAGGCTCTGAGCTGTCAGCACAGAGCCCGATGTGGGGCTCAAACTCTGAACCGCAAGACTGTGATCTAAGCCAAAGTCGAACGCTTAATTAACTGAGCCACCCTGGCGCCCCTAGAGAATTTGACTCTAAAAAAGAACACCAAGCATGAGAAAGCTTGTATATGAAGGAGAATATTACAAAGAAAAAAAAACATACAGGTAAATTACTGGAAGATAAAAAAGGAATCATAAGTCTTGTATTATATTATTTCCATCTCTGATAGTACTCCTTCAAACTATCCCACAAATCTCTTTCTTTGCATAAATATTATACCTTTATTTTGTTAAGGTATAATTGACATACAACATTATATTAGTTTCAGGTATACAACATAATGATTTGATATTCGTATATATAATGAAATGATCACCCAATAAGTCTAGTTAACATTGATCACCATACATAGTTACAGAATTTTTTTTCTCATGAGAACTTTTAAGATCCATTCTCTTAGCAACTTCCAAATATGCACTACAATAATAACTACAGTTGCTGTGCGTGTGTACTTATTTACCCATGACTTATTTATTTTATAACTGGAGATTTGTAACTTTTGACCCTCTCCACCTATTTCACCTGCTCCCCATCCCCAAGCCTGATTTTTAATTATGTATGGTCTGGCCAGCCAGAGATGGTCTGAGCAGGGAGGGCAGAGCTGCTCTGAGCCAAAAGGCAGTAGATGTTCTGACCTGGCTGTTGGCACAACCCCAGCCATGTTCTCTCTTGGGAAGCCTTGCCAGATCCCATCCTTCCTGAATACTGGCCCAGACCCTTGGACTGAGGCCTATGCCTCTTTACTTCTGTCCTGGCTATTTGGACAATGGATCCCATCTACCAGTGATTGAGTTTGCCAACCCGTGCAGACTCACTGTGTCTTATTAACATAAAACACTTAGCATGGAGTATACAAGATACTGTACACTTTTTTGTGTGAGAGAGTGTGGGCGCACACATACAAGTGGGGGAGGGGCAGAGAGAGTGGGAGAGAGAGAGAATCCCAAGCTGACACAGGGCTCAGTCTCACAACTGTGAGATTATGATTTGGGTCTGAATCAAGAGTCAGACACTTAACCAATGAAGCCACCCAGGTGCCCCAAGATACTGTACTTTTTTATCTCACCATTCCTTCCCAATTTTATTGCCCACTGTATCTCTTTACATAATTGTACTAGGCAGCCACACTGGCAGCCACCATTCCTCACAAACAATATCCATTGTTTCATGCCTCCATGTATTTGCTTGTGTTATTCCCTCTGCTTAGAGTGCTTTTCCTATTCCCTTTGCAATACTAGATCTGACTGACAAGACCTTATTTGTGTTTTGAAGACCCAACTCATACATTCTCCCTTTAGTCAAATATTCTAAGATTCTCTCCAAATGGAAAGAGCAAGTCATTCTTTTCCTTGGACTCCCATCATCATTCTTTGTGTCTTTATTATAGAACTTTACAAATTCTGCTTTATAGTATAGTATAGTTCTACGGCTTTACCCTATTATATTTAGGCTTCTTGAGAATGGGAACTATGTTTTAACTATTGCTTACCCTCACAATACCTAGACCATTGTGTTGTGCATAATAAACATTGAATAAACACGTTGGGCTAAGTCTCGATTTGGTGTTCTTTTATCCTGTATATTTTAAATAGAATTTTTTTTTGGACAGTTTTAGGTTCACAGCAAAATTAGGTGGAAAGTACAGAGAATTCCCATCTCACCCAACCCTGAGATGAGCACAGCCCCCCTCACTATGAACATCCCCTATCACAATGTTACATTTTCTATAATTGATGAATCTACATCGACACATCATTTTCACCCCAAGTCCATAGTTTACACTAGAGTTCATTCCTGGTGTTATACATTATGTGAATTTTGACAAATGTACAAAGGCATGTATCCACCATCATAGTTTCACTCTCCTAAAAATCCTCTGTGCTCCAACCATTCATCCTTCCCTTCCTGCTAACTCCTGGCAACTACTGATCTTTTCATCATCTCTGTAGTTTTGCCTTTTCCAGAATGTTATGTGGTTGGAATCATACAGTATGTAGCCTTTTCAGATTGGCTTCTTTCATTTAGTAATATGTATTTAAGTTTCTTTTCACAGTTTGATAGCTTATTTCATTTTAGTGCTGAATAATGTTCCATTGTTTGGATGTACCACAGTTTAGTTATCTGATCATCTACTGAAGGACATCTTGCCAAATTTGCGCAATTTTGAATACAGTTGCTAGAAACATCTGTGTGCAGGTTTTGTGTGGACAGGAGTTTCAATTCACTTGGGTAAATACCAGGGGGCACTCACTATTGCTGGATTATATGTTAAGAGGATGTTTAGTTTTGTAAGGAACTGTCAAACTATCTTCCAAGCTGAGCCACTTTGCATTCTACCAGGAATGAATGAATGAATGAATATTTATTTATTTTTGGGAGAGCGCAAGTGGGGGGAGGGGCAGAGAGAGAGGGACGGGATCTGAAGCAGGCTCTGCGCTGATAGGCTGACAGCAGCGAGCCTAATGTGGGGCTTGAACTCACGAACCACGAGATCATGACCTGAGCCGAAGTCAGATGCCCCACCGACTGAGTCACCCGGGTACCCTGAGTGAGAGAGTTCTTAATCCTTCACGTCCTTGCCGACATTTGGTGGTGTCAGTATTTTGGTTTTTTCAATTCTAATATATAGTGGTATCTCGTTTTATTTGCAATTCCCGAATGACAGACAATGTTGAGCATCTTTTCATAAGCTTACTTGCCATCTGTATCTTCTTTGGTCAGGTGTTATTCTCTATTTTACCAGAGTAAGAATAAATATCTCCCGATTATTCAAACAATATACAAGTTTACAAAGGAAAAAGTCAAACTTCTCTTTCCCTCAGTCTCATTACTGAAAAGTAAGCACTGTTAATATTTTCTTGGCCTTCCTTCAAGGCATTTCTGGATGCATTTGCATATCTACATATGTATATTTTTACACAACTCTGTAGTTTTTCTTTCAATAGTATTTTGTGAGTTTCTTTAAAAATGTATGTTAAAGACATATTACTTTAATATATCTTGAAAACCTTTCAAATCAGTAATGGCTGCAGAATATAGCAGAGTATGAATGTGCTATAAAGTAATTAATTAATCCTTTAGTGGACTTTTAAGTTCTTACTGTTTTTTTGTTTTTGTTTTTTTTACCTTCAAGCAATTCTATAATAAACCACCCTATACATATATATGTCTTTGACAGAAATGCCAGTATTTCTGTAGAATAGAGTCTTAGAAATGGAGTTGCTGAGTCAAAAATTGCATAATTTAAGAACATGATAGAAAGTCCCTTCAAACTGCCATATCATGCACAAAAAAAGAGGCTGTTCCAATCCACACTGTGTTAGAGAGTGTAGTGAGTATTCAGAGAAGGCTTCAGGGTTCCAAATAGGTGTCTTAGGGGTCATCTGGGGAAAAGAAGGAGCAAGAAAAGGGCTGGGAGTCCATGCTGCAGTCTCGTACTCCCTTTAATCAGACTATATCTGCTTTGATCAATATCGATTGGGTTTGGTATAAAAGTCCTCTTGAGGAGAGGTTTCTGGTGCTGAACCAATCGTTTAAAAATCATTGAAATAAGGAATCACTTCTTTTGGTTAACAAACATTAGTAATTCATCAGTTAGGAATGCTTTCAGCTGCAAGTAACAGATAATCTATCAATAGTGATTGAATTAGTTGGGGTTTATTTTTCTCACATAACAAAAATCTAGACAGATGCACTGATCCTTTGGGGCTTTCCCTTATGGTTGCAAGATGGTCATCCCAGCCCCAGCATTATGTTTGCATTCAAGGCAGGATGCAGAGGAGATAGTTTGCACCAGTCACTCTGGCCCTTTTACAAGAATGCAAACGTTCTCCCAGAAGCTCTTCACTCCTTCCCAAGACCTTTGCTTATATCTCACCGGCTTATATCTCATTATCTTCTCTGGTTTTCTACACAGTCCCTACTAGCTGTAAGGGAGGCTGGAAAAAGAGAACTTAGTTTTTCCAGCCTTTATAGAGGAGGCAGGCAAAAGATAAACAGGTTGGGAGTAGATGTTGGGTGGTCTGCAGAGTAGATCAGGCTCTGCCCCTAGAAGCTCACCGTACTAAATACTAAAGACACAATTACAAATGAGATAGTCCTTACACTTAAGGTGTTAACAGTTGATGACAGACAGGTAAAAAAACAGTCTTACTGCATAAATGGCATCAATAAAAATGTTCTATGTTCCAATGCAAAATTATGTAGAGGAGATATTAGAGACCCAAAGGAGAGAAGGTTGATATCTAAAGTGGGGAAGGGCGGGGGACACCAGGTAAGACTTCATTCAGGCACTGACCTTTAAGCAGTCTTAGAAAGTGAGTACCGCTGGGTACTCAGGGGGTGAAGTAGTGTATTCCAAGCAAAGGGCATGGGGGCATAGAGGCACAAATCCATAGGGTGCATTTTGGGAACTGCAAGTCGTTACTATGACTGAAGAGAAAATTTGGGGGGTATGTGGTGGCAGGGGAGGCCTGATAAGAGATGACACTGGAGATTTGTGACAGGGCCGAGTCACAGCCTCCTGTGTTCCACAACAAGGGATCTGGAAACTCTTCTGACCTGACAGTGTCACCGAGATTGTGTCATCTAAGCTGTCTAGTGCAACCACAAAGAGGAAAACATGTGAAAATAGTCCTAAATACCTGTTACCTTTGCTGGATTTCCCTCTTTCGGCTGGATGCAGCCACACCTTAATTCCTGAGTGGCCTGCACACCTACTTGCCCCACTGAGTACTTGCTGGATGAAAACTTGCCACCAACTCCCAAGGGAAGTTATTGCACTTCTCTGGGCCTCAGTTTCTTCATCTGTAAACTAATAATTTCTCTCTGTAGTGCAGGACTTTGCTTTTCCTGTTAAAATGTTTTCAGATTGCATGTTTCATGAGTGTCAGTCTGGTATAATTAAAGAAGAAAAACAACAAGAACAACATAGTCAGAAATACTTGGGTTTAAGGGGCATCTGGGTGGCTCAGTTGGTTGAGCATCTGATTCCTGATTTTGGCTCAGGTCATGATCCCAGGGTTGTGGGATGGAGCTCCTCACTGGGCTCCAGGCTGGATATGGAATCTGCTTGAGATTCTCTCTCACTCTCCCTCTACCCCTGCCCTCTGCATGCTCTCTCTTTCTCTCAAACTAAAACACAAACAAAACAAAGCAAAACAAAACAAAAACACCTGGGTCTGAATCCTGATTCTCCATGTGTTAGCAGAGTGACTCTGTGACAGGTTCCTGAACCTGTATAAACCATGTATAAAATAGGAGAAATGTACCTACCTGTTCTTGGTGCCTAGTTAATGCCCAATAAGAAGCAGTATTTTTACATGCTTTAAAAAAACTTACATCTACCCTATAAGGTAAGTGGAAGAGGGCTAATATTATTCTAAAGTTGAAGATCCAGAGGCTTACAGATATTAGTGGTTTGTCAAAAGAGCAGCCAGCCAGGTAAGTGGGCTCAAAGCCAAGTCCTGACTCTAAAGTTAGCAGTTTCCACTAAGCCATGCCGCTTCTCTAAGTGAAAGGATAGGATTCAGATCTCTGTGATGCCTGTCAGGTAAATGATTTCCTGAATATATTAGAGATCCCCACACCTTCCTCAAGCCTGAGCTCAAGGGGCACACCAGCCCGAGTAACTTCATACTCCATAATCATTCCCGAGGGTGTAACTGGGATACTCTAGCCCTGTGTGTAGCTTCAGCGTGACCGTGACTGCAAACCTGCAGGGACATTGCACATGGCCACTAAGGTTCCAGACAGCCTGGTGACTGAAAGGGCTCAGTACAATTGGCAAAAGGAAGGGCAGGACTTCCCTTGTTACGGGTAACAGTACACAGCTTTCTGGGAAGCTTGCAATAACGCAAGTTTTAGGAAGAAGACTGTCACTATTTAAAAAAAAAAATTAAAGATGGGATCGTGACACAGAAAGAGATGACTTTTATGAGGAGGAAGAAGAAAGAAAAAAGAGGCAGTGGCTGTAACAGAGGAAGACAAAAGGAAATTTCGCACAAGAGTCCATTTTTTTTAATGGTTCAGTGTCCCTGGAGTGTTCGATGCATGTGGGGGAGTAGAAAGAGTTGAAACTAGAAAGATCACAATGGGCTGGCCATGTCTGGCAACTGTTTGATTATTATTTTTCGAATGCCTGTTTATTTATTTGGGGGGGGGAGAGAGAGTATAGCACAGTAATAAATTAGTAAATGCCTTGAGTCACATGGTAGATTCTGCTACTTATCTTAGGACAAGTTTATTAAATTTTTCAGAATCTCAGTGTCCTCTTTTGCACAGTAATTATAATATTCACCTTACAGAGCTGTCACAAGGGGTAGAAATAATATATATTAAGTGCCTACACCGTGTTGGCAAAGAATAGGGACTCAAATAGATAGATGATGGTTATTATTGCCCAAAGTCTCAGACTTAGCAAGAGCCGAATGCGGATTTCATGCCCTTACTTTCCCCACTACCTCTCTTTTCTCTTGGGCTTGTATTTTGGAAGATTACTCTAGCAGAAGGAGATTGGTGGAGGGTAAGACTAGAGGCATGGTGATCAGTTCAGAAATTGTGGCAATATAGTAAATAACTTCTGGAAAGACTATCTCATGCCCTTTCTTTTTCTCTGATAATTGCCTCTAATACATGAAAGCCATTTTCCAGCAGTTGTGTTTCCATCACATGACTCAGCCTCTCCATCTTTTTGATCTTTGTTGGTCTCCAGACTCCCCAGAAATGTACTAGTTTGCACTGAGAGATTCAGAAGCTGAGGATTGTTGCAACCAAGTCACATCTATAGCAGACCCTCCAGAGAAGCTCTGTGGGCTACCTGCTTGCTCCTGGGTCCCTAGAACCTCTCTAGAGCCTGCCTTTCCACAGTGATTGCCCAGTCCCTTCTTTCATTACATACATGTAGCCATTCAATAAATATTTTAATTTTCCTTCCTAAAGTGACACAATTACAACCAACAGAACCCTAACTAATACATGTAACAATGCTACAATTATTTGGAGAAATAAAAACATGAATCAAGTTAGTGTAATAGGTTTGGACAAAAGAAGAGGTACTTGAGTGATATTTAGAAATATGTAGGCTAGAGAAGGAGTTTGGAGTGGCTTCCAGGTTTCTGACTTGGGCGACTGGGTTGCTGTCATGATAGACAGAGATATGGGAAAAAAACAAGTGGCTGGAGGCAGAAATACTGTGCTTGAGATGCCTAGGGGCCATTCAAATAGAGATGTACGGTTGGAAGTTAGATAAGCACATGGAAAATTCAATTTGAAATGGGAGATAAAGATTTGGGAGTTTCCAGCATTTACACAGTCATTATTGCCCTGGGAGTAGATGAGATTGCCCAGAGTGTTAAATAAAAAAAAGAAGAATCCTGAGAATGAAATCCTGGGGAATACCAATCTCTAAGAGGCAGACAAAAGAAAATAAACTCTCAACTGAGATTGAGAAGGAATGGTCAGAGAGGGAAGGGCAGAACCATGAGAGGGGCTGAATGAGGGGAAAATTCAGTTGTCTAAATCAGCTGACCATTTAGGCAGCATTCTCTTCTATGGCTGAGGCTACAACCACCCTATCAAACATGACTGAACCCATGTCCTAAAACCCAGAGAATCCTTTTACTCTCCATCTGCTACCCCTTGCTTCCACCCCTAAATTTTCCTATACTACCTGGCCTCTTTGGATCAATGACTCAGTTACAGTGACTATGTGATGGCCCTTCATATACTGTAAGTTTACTAACAGCAAAAGAAATGCCACTCAAAACAACCTCAAAGCTCTATCATATACCTATATTATTAATGCACAGTGATAAAGCAATAAAGCCCTGTGTTGGCAGAGTCTATGGGGAAGTAGGCAGGAATGAGCTTGGCAAGTGGCATTTTATACACAGTCAACCTCTGCAGGGTAACCCGGGAAGCAGCAATAGTGCTGTGTGAGCCCTTTGTTCCACTCCGGAATGTACCTCGAGGAAATAAAGTAAGGGAAAAAAGAAGTAAGTGGCACAGATCCTAGTTCTACTACTTACAATAGCATAAAACCGAAAACAATATAAATCCTCAACTTTAAAGTAATCCTTTAACAACATCAAAGTAACTGCTTTGGAACACTGCGGATACCCATTAAAAATGACAACCATGTGGATATGGAAATGTAACTAAGAAATAATGTTATGTGAAAAAAGCAAAGCATGTCAACTTTGGTGAGGGTGTGGAGAAGAACTGGAATCTCATAGTGTTGGTCAGAATGTAAAATTATTCCTAGATAGACAGGAGTGAAATTTGACCCAGCAATTTTACTCCTAGAGAAATGAAAACATATGCCCACACAAAAACTTGTACACACATATTCATAGCAGCATTATTCACACTAGCCCAAAGGGAGAAACAGCCCAAATGTCCATCGACGGATGAATGGATAAACAAAACGTTGTGTATCTAATGGAATACTATTTGGCCACAAAAAGGAATGAATTACTGTTGCATGCTTCAGCATGGATGAACATTGAAAACATTATGCTAAGTGAAAGAAGCTAGTCACAAAAGACCACATATTATAGGATGCCTTTTATGTGTAATGTCCAAAAATACAAATCCATAGAGACAGAAACTAGATTAATGGTTGTTTAGGGCAGGGTGGTAGAGAGAATCTGAGGATTGGTGGGTTACTGATAGAGGATTTGAGATAAAAATGAGGGTTTGAGATAAAAATGTCCCGAAATTGATTGTAGTATATGAATATACTAAAAACCATTGACTTTTATACTGTAAATGGATAGAACATGTGATATGTGAGTTATATCTTAATAAAACTGTTGCAAAAAAATTTTTTTTAAATCATTGAACTGGGTCACCTGGGTGGCTCAGTCGGTTAAGTATCCGACTTTGATCTCGGCTCAGATCATGATCTCACTCTGTGCTGACAGTGCAGAGCCTTCTTGGGATTCTCTCTCTCCCTTTCTCTCTCTGCCCCTCCCCTGCTCACACACATGTGCTCTCTTTCTCTTAAAATAAATAAACATTAAAAAAAAAAAACCCACTGGCATATTTAGGGGAAAAATCATTGAACTGTATGTTCACAACGATTGAATGCTATGAAATATACAGAATACTTCAATAAAGTTTTTTTTAAAGCAAAGCATAAACTGGTTGCTGTTTTATATACATCTGTATTTTTATAAAGTAACAAAGGCTGAAAGAGATTGGGAGTAAGTTGAGGTATAACAGAAAGACATTGGATTTGGGATCTAAAGTCCTTGTTGCATTCCTCATCCTGCCATTTCTAATAATGTGACCTTGGGCACATTATGGAAAGTCTGAGTTTTAGTTCTTCTGTTTGTACAATGGGGATACCAGTCCCTACCTCACATGGTTATTTTAAAGCATAAATGTTTAGCGGGTTCATTTTCTTGTCCTTTTGGACTGCGTAAGGTTAAAAAAATATGGCAATAAAAATCGAGATAACATGCTTGAAAGGGATTTGAAAGTGAAATCTTCCAAAAAAAAAACAAGAGAGTCTGCATCTTGGATCTATACTGTGGCTTCAGAAACAGCATGAGCAGAGCCTCAGCCTTAAAAAGAAAGCACCCTCCCTTTGCCTAGTGCCTTGGAAAATGCTTTCATCACTGGCTGTGTGGAAATTAAGAAAAGCTTTCCATGCTCTGAAACACTAGTTATAAAGGTAATTTGGGGGCGACACAAAGGAGCTAAAGGTGTGCTGATGCCAAGTTACCATAGCAACATGCTCTGCTGCTCGATCCCTCCCATTCCTGAGCCTACCCCCAGATGAGATGCACACAGGAACTAAGCCATTCTACATGAAATTATTTCCTCCATATGCAGATAGGGGAGACATTTACACTTCTCCACAAATAATGTTTGAAGGGAGAAGCACTCTGAATTTTTATAAAACAATCCCCTCTCCTTTCTTCAGAATCAAATTCAAGATCTTATACACACCTCACAATGCCTGGCATGTGGCAAGTACTCAATATACAGCTGTGTAATGAATGAATGATCAGAATTTACCTAGAAGTCCAAGGTTGGAACAGAACACTATTGTTTATTAGTAAGATGAGACTAATGAAATATACACCAGGAATTTCAGAAAGGAGATCTAAATTCATACTTCACATAATTGGGTGTCTGTTCCAAGCCACATAGCATTTCCACATCTGGATCTGCCCCATTTATTAAACTGCTTCAGCCAGTAGCAAATTCCCCTCAAGTATCATGCTTATTATTCTGAAAGGACACAGTGTGACTCCATCAGTGTTATTCAACCTGTTATATTGTCCCCATTTCCAAATGCTGTGCAAGAACAGTATGTAAACATGGTCAGTTAATAGATGTGCTGTTCTCCACACTTCTGAGTTCTGTGGCCTGATCTTGAGAGAGAAGGGAGCCTGATCAAACCCACATCTGGGTAAATCATTTACTTCTCCTATTGGGCACAGGCAAATATCCCTAGTGCCAGAAGGGCTGTTTTCAAAATCATTCTTCAGGGGTTGGAAAACCTTCCTCAAGTCCAATAACCACCAGCCTCTCAGACCCACCATGGAGTCAGGCATTGGAAAGGGCTGAGAGCTCAAGAGGAACTTCGTATCTGTTCCTTCCTCACACCAATATTCTCACATTTTTGACCCAACTCGTGGGCCATCTCCCTCCCAGAAGACATTTCCTTCTTGTGATCTATTTGGCTGCATTGTGAAACTACTTAGGTCAAAGAGGAAGAACAGAGAGGATGCTTGTCATCACCAGACTTGCAGAGAACTTCCTTGAACCAGCAATCTACTAACTGCTGAGTGATGGCACTTTACAAACATCATCTCAGTTAATCCCCCAAACAGTCCTGGAAGGCAAGTAGTTTTGATTCATTTTACCTGTGAGGAAACTGAGGCTCAGAGAGGTATTATAATTAGAAAATGGCTGTGCCATTATTTAAACCCAGGTCTGATGAGTATATGGTTGGTTGCATCTAAAATAGTTAAAAACAGCAGAAGCAGCAATAAGCTTGTGCCAATACTACTATGCACCAGATATTTAGGGGAGAGCAAAGGAAGAAAAACTTGGCTCTGACAATACCCTAATAACACTTAGACCTTACTAAGTTTAGACCTTAACTGTAGTAGCATATGTGTTGTGGTTGATGGCAGTAGGAAAGGAGTAAGCAGGAAATACCAGAACCAGATTCTGGCTAATCAAGAAGATTAACCCACACCAAAGATGGCTCTGCCTCTAATGCTCTTTCTTCCACTCCCTTTCTACCCTTTTAGACTCATCTTTTCTGTAAAAGCTTTCCTGACCACCCACATGATCCCCAGCATTAATCCTTTGTTCTATGTTCTCTTTCTACTTTGTTGTACTCAGTTATAGCCTTTCCTTACATTTTATTTATCTTTCCTCCCTACCTGCATAGAACACCTTGAGGCTAGCACCTGTGTCTTAGTCATCTTTTTATTTTTAATTTTATTTTTTTTAAGTAAGCTCTATGTCCAGCTCAGGGCTTGACCTCACAATCCCAAGATCAAGAGTCGCATGCTCTACCAACTGAGCCAGTCAGGTGCCCCTGTCTTAGTCATCTTTGTACCCTGTACCTCGAACTGATTTTAGTAAATAAAAAGTCTCATGACCTAATCTTAGCTTTCCAGTTTTAAACCAGTATCCTTACTTTCTCTGTATCCTAACTTGAATGGGACTTTTGAGTACCTTAGACAGGATATTTGTCAAGGATCACATTTTTTATGGCTGCCCAGCACCCAAGCCCCCTTCCTACATTTGAGGGAATGGCCATCACATGAAACATGGGTCTCATGGAAGGCAGAGTGTGTCTTCCCCTTATGGAATTTGGGAAAGAGGTCAGACAGTTGCCCTTCTAGATTCCTGGCAGCTGGAATGCAAGCATATGACCTAAGCTCGATCCCGCTGATGCTCCTGCCCAAGAAACAGGGACAGTTTAGAATTTGTGCTGGTGGTTGCATTGGTGCCCACTGCTCAGTGGGAGTGGCAGCAGCATCTTAATGGAGATGTTTCTGTGATATAGTCTTTCTGTCTCCTGAGATGGTCTCCTTTGGTTCATGTCCATTTTCCAAGCTTGATGTTCTAGCCCTCCTGCCAATTCTGTGATTTTCTTGATATCTCTCAAATTCTTGTTCTGATTAAAATAGCCAGAGTTGGGTCCTGTTATTTGCCTCCAAGAGCTCTGATATAGCTGATGGACCCATCGTAGGTGGCCCTGGATCCTGGGAAGCCAAAAGGCCAACAAGTAACTTCGCCCTGATCCAATCCAAAGACTGAGATACAGGATTACTTCTCAGTCTGCTGTAGTCTGTTTTTCATAGCCATGATCAGCTCACAACCGTTCTATGTACAGACAGGTGGGCAAGTAGTAAAACAAGATTTCAAAATGAGAAAAGTAAAGCTTAATGAGACTAACTGGCTTCCTTGAGGTCCCCAAACTAGTGGCAGAACCCAGACTACAATCCATACTTCTTGATTTCTAGCCAGAGGCTTTCACCTGGATAACACTGAATGACTAACTTGCATTGAATTTTAAAGAATTCATTCACAAATATCCATCGAAGATCTGTTATATGCCAGTCATTGACTAGGACAATGGGCTCCCTCTCGTCTAGCCACAATATTATGTTTTCTGAAAAGTACTGTATTACTATGAATATAGACATAGATATAGATAGATATAGATATAAATATAGATATAGATACAGATACAGTTACAGATATAGATATAGATATAGATATATAGATATAGATATAGATATATAGATATATAGATATATAGATATATAGATATATAGATATATAGATATAGATATAACTTGCATTTGGGCAGCAGTATAATATTGTTACTAAAACCTGAGCCAGACTTCATGGGGCAAGACCCTGGCTTCCCCACTTAGATCTTGTGATAGGACACTTTCAGCATCCTACCCATAATCTCTTGATCTCACTTCTACACTCCAAAGTCTGTTTACTGAGAGTACCTACAACTCATTGCATAAAGAATGCACTTGGCCCTTGTGTAGAGGAGCTAGGAAAGCCAGAGTTAACATCCTGAGCAACAGTCCTCAAACAATGATGGAGACTGGTGAGATACCCTAGCTTCCTCACCTCTCGGTGGAAATAACTTTTTTTTTTTAATTTTTTAATGTTTATTTACTTTTGAGAGAGAGAGACGGTGTGTGTTAGAGCATGAGCAAGCAGGAGAGGGGCAGAGAGGGAGACACAGAATCTGAAGCAGGCTCCAGGCTTTGAGCTATCAGCACAGAGCCGGATGTGGGGCTCAAACTCGACAAACCACAGGATCATGACCTGAGCCGAAGTTGGATGCATAACCAACTGAGCCAACTGGTGCCCCTTGGTGGGAGTAACTCTTTTTGTTTTTTAATAGATTGTTCGAGTATTTATTTTAATTATCATTTAATATCTTTCAAGATACACTTTTGTCACATTTCAACATTTCTGAAGTTAGAATACATCTTATAATTAATAGTCTGTGAGAGTATTAGAATGGAAAAGTTTTTCTTTCTTAGTGGTATATTAAATTTGGTGTATTACAATCAATAACATCTCATTTTAATGAGATACATTAATAAGTTTTCCTTTTTTTGTTTTTTAATTTTTAACATTTATTTATTTATTTTTATAATTTTATTTTTTATTTTTGAAAATTTACATCCAAATTAGTTAGCATATAGTGAAACAATGATTTCAGGACTAGATTCCTTAATGCCCCTTATCCATTTAGCCCATCCCCCCTCCCACAATCCCTCCCATAACCCTTAGTTTGTTCTCCATATTTATGAGTCTCTTCTGTTTTGTCCCCTCCCTGTTTTTATATTATTTTTGTTTCCCTTCCCTTATGTTCATCTTTTTTTTCTCTTAAAGTCCTCATATGAGTGAAGTCATATGATTTTTGTCTCTCTCTGACTGACTAATTTCACTTAGCATAATACCCTCCAGTTCTATCCACGTAGTTGCAAATGGCAAGATTTCATTCTTTTTGATTGCCGAGTAATACTCCATTGTATATATATGCCACACCTTCTTTATCCATTCATCCATCGATGGACATTTGGGCTCTTTCCATACTTTGGCTATTGTGGATAGTGCTGCTATAAACATGGGGGTGCATGTGTCCCTTCGAAACAGCACACCTGTATCCCATGGATAAATGCCTAGTAGTGCAATTGCTGGGTCGCAGGATAGTTCTATTTTTAGTTTTTTGAGGAACCTCCATACTGTTTTCCAGAGTGGCTGCACCAGTTTGCATTCCCAGGTGAGAATAACTCTTAAGAGTATTCCTCACTGTCTTCCAAAATTCCCCAATGAGACTGAACTCCAGTTGTCCTTGGTGGTAACCTGCTTGATAGCACACATCTTCCCGGATTCTTGTCACTCATTTCCCTTCTCCCCATCTTGTGTTTCGTGGGGTCAGCCCCACTTTCCCAAAAGTTGCTTGTACTTGAATCCTTTTCTCAAGGTTGGCTTCTGGTGGAACCTAAACTAAGACATCGTGTGAGCCTGGGAAAATTACTCAAATAATAACCTGCAAAATGAAGATAACATTATTTGACTCATAGGGGTAAATTCATGAAAGAATTTAGCCTGCATTATGGCACTACGAGTGTTTGCCACTGTTACTGCATGCAGCACTCTTGGCTCTCAGAGAGCTTAACCACACAATCTTTCATTTCTTTCTCCACAATCAGAGCGTCGCTTTCCTCTCCAGCTTCACTCCCAGCCACCACACCGGAGTTCCTTCCTCGCTCATTGACAGATGCTGTTTTTTACTTCAGCCCTGCTCTTCCATGAGCAAAATGACCAGTCTCTTTCATATATTTGTGATTCAACATGTGCTGTCTTCCTTACCTGGGCATACTTCCCCTCCCCACCTTTATTTCCCAGTAATGCCTACCTGTCTATCAAGCTGCCACCCAGCTTTCCCTCTGGAAGTGTTCCCAACTGTCCTTCCTCTTCTGTTTGGTCCATACCACATGCACACCAAACACACCACACACACACAGATATACCTCCCATGATGGGGGCATGCACAGAGAACACCTAACCCAGGTGTGCTGCTCTCCCTCAGGGCAGAGTACCTAGAACTGTAATTATTTGCTTTCTTACCTGCCTCCTTCACTACCTTGTGAGCCTCCCTGCAGCAGGGCCTGTATCTTTTATTTCCATATTTCTGGTGCCTAGGCCATTGCCTATCTCAAAAACTGTAACATTATTTAAAAAAAATTTTTTTTAATGTTTGTTTATTTTGGGGAGCAAGAGAGACAGGGCACAAGTGGGGGAGGGGCAGAGAGTGAGGGAGACACAGAGTCCAAAGCAGGTTCCAGGCTCTGAGCTGTCAGCACAGAGCCTGATGCAGGGCTCAAACTCACAGACCGCAAGATCATGACCTGAGCTGAAGTCAACACTTAACTGACTGAGCCACCCAGGTGTCCCTAAAATTATTTTTTTAAGTAAGTGAATGAAAACAACCCTTTGAAGTAGGGGTATTATCTGTATTTTTCAGTTGAGGAAACAACTCAAAACTTGAACTGACTGCATTCAAGGTCAGACAATTAATGCATAGCAGAAGAGGAACTCAAAACTGACCATTTGCTTCAAAGTTGAAGAGTTCAGGGGCGCCCAGGTGGCTCAGTCGGTTAACCGTCCAACTTCAGCTCATGTCATGACCTCACAGTTTGTGGGTTTGAGCCCCGCATCAGGCTCTGTGCTGACGGCTCAGAGCCTGGAGCCTGCTTCAGATTCTGTGTCTCCCCCTCTCTCTGTCCCTCCCATGCTCATGCTCTGTCTCTCTCTGTCTCTCAATAATAAATAAACATTAAAATAAAATTAAAAAAAAAAGTTGAAGATTTCTTCTGAAATGTTACAGCTGAGGGATTTTGTGCTAGAGATGCCCTTCATATCCCTCCTACTTTCACATCCTCTTCTTAGAAAATAAAGCATCCACAGCCTTGGGAGGAGAGCAGTTGTCCATTCAAAATGACCCAGTCTTCAGCCATGGTTGATGGGCTTAGGAGTAGATATCTGACCCAGGAGGAAGCCTGGTCAGACCATCTTTCGTGGGAATCTAGAGAGACTGCAGCAGTTGGCTGCATGCACTGGGCCTACAAGGTGGCAGAGGATAAGGGCAACTGAGACTGATATTTAGAGACTTCTGTTTTGTGTCATGTGATTATGGTCTAAACCCAGGTGGCCACTAGTGTGGTCAACTGAGGTCCGGTAAGAGAGTCCACACTTTGCCACCTAATGATCTGCTTTTGAAAATAAAGGGGTGCCTGGGTGGCTCAGTTGGTTAAGCATCTGACTTAGGCTCAGGTCATGATCTTGCAGTTCATGAGTTCGAGCCCCTCCCTCCCCTCCAGCCTCCATGGGGCTCTGTGCTGACAGCTCAGAGCCTGGAGCTCGCTTCAGATTCTGTGTCTCCCTCTCTGTCTGCCCCTCCCCTGCTCCTACTCTGTCTCTGTCTCTCTCTCAAAAATAAATAAACGTTAAAAAAAAGAAAAGAAAAATTTCATCCTTTTAAAATTAGCTATGCACCAACACTATTGATTAAAATAGACCTAAAGAGCAAATGAAAGATTGAATTATAAATATTAGTATTTACACAGTTGGGTACCTTTCTCACTACTTCTTATGATTATTTCATTAACTTAATATCATCTGGGTTCTTCCATACATTTCTATTCAGCCATAAATAAATACAGCACACAGTTATAATTATATATACACCTGTTAAAGGGTAAATCGGATTATGTCACTTCTCTGACCTATAAGGCACTACATGATACACCGTCTGTTATTCCCATTATTCTCATCTTTGCTACATGGCCTCTATATTTTTCAACATACCAGGCACATTCCTGCTCCATGGCTGTAAGAGTTTCCTAGGACTGCCATAATAAAGTTCCACAAACCAGGTGGCTGAAAACAACAGAAATTTATTGTCTCACAGTTCTGGAGGCTAGAAGTTAAAATATCAAAGTGTTGGGGTGGCTGGGTGGTTCAGTCACTTAAGCGTTTGACTCGGTTTTGGCTCAGGTCATGATCTCATGGTTCATGGGTTCGAGCCCGTGTCGGGGTCTGCACTGGCAGTGTCGAGCCTGCTTGCGATTCTCTCTCTCCCTCTCTTTCTGCCCCTCCCCCACTTGTGCTCGCTCTCTCTCTTTCTCTGTCTCTCAAAATAAATATGTAAACTTAAAAAAAAATCCAACTGTTATCAGGGCCATGTTCCCCCTAAATCCTGTAGTGGGGACTCCTTGCCTCTTCCTGGTTTCTAAGGGTAGTTGTCAGTCCTTGGCATTCCTTGGCTTGCAGCTGCATCACACCTCTGACTCTGTCATTACATGGCACTCTTCCTAAATATCTGTGTCTCTGTGTCCTCTTATAAGGGCACCAGTCATTCATATTGGACTGGGCCCACTCTGATGACCTCATCTTAACTTGACTCTATCTGCAAAGTCTCTATTTCCAAACAAGGTCAAATTTCACAGGTACCAAGGATTAGGAGTCCAATATATCATTTGGGAGACACAATTCAACCCATAACAATGGCCTTTGTCATTGTTCCTTCTGCCTGTAATGCTCTTTCCCCAGATGTCTGCATTGTCACCTTTTCACTTCCTTCTGGTCTCTAACGTCACTTTCTCAGTGAGGTGTTCCTTAGCCACCTTAGCTGAAATGACAACATCCATCCCCCCGCATTTCCTAGTTCCTTCCACTGCTTTATTTTTCTCTTTAGCATTTGTCATTAGCATAGTATATGTTGTATTTCACTTATTTTTATTGTTCATTTTCTGTCTCCCTTGGTATAATGTAAACATCCACATATGGAAAGCAATCTGTGAAACAGAAATTCATGGTGTTTTTTTTGAGAGAGAGTTAGCATATTCTGCTTCCTGTTGAAAAGTAAAACTCTGGCAACATGTTTTTTCTGGTCCTGGGGCTCCAGGTATAAGACTGACAGCCTCTGTGGAGAAGGGGGTTTACAAAAGACAGAGAAGATAGACTTCCAGAGAATGAGGAAACTTTGGTTTATTACTAACAGACCATGCTTAGTTCCAGAACAGACAGGGCAGGAAAATATTAACTTTCTCCAACAATCAAGAAGCCAAGAAGGAGATTTACTGAGTTGGGACTGAAGGGAAGGAAGATAATGTGTCTTTTTTTTGGCCTCCCTGGATAACTTCAGATCAGGATCTTAATTGAAAAGTAGAACTATTTTCTTTATCTGGCTTTGCCATGGACTGGCTGTGTGACCTTCAGCGACATTTTATCCTTCTCTGGGTCTTCATTTTCTCACCTCAAATGAGGCAGTTGAATTAGTCTCTTCAGTCTCTTCCAACCACACCAGACTGTGTCACCTTAAACTCTAACGTCCATGAAGGTGGGTGACCTCTTGTTTCCCTCCAGGTACCTAGCACCTAGCATAGGGCCTAACATGTAGTAGCACCTAGCACAATAGTGGACCCTCAATACATGCTGGCATAGAATGAATAGATGAGGATTAAACAAATGATCTAGGTAACTTTTGAAGGAGAGGGAAGACAAATCAAGGAATCTCATTCCATGGAGTCATATAGAAGATGTTTCTAATAAATTTGAAATCTTTATTGTAACCAAAAGGCCATTTCCTGAGATTTGTTTGAAATATTCAGAGCACCAGACAGTGGAGTACAAAGTTATTTAAATCAACTCTGTGCCCCTGAGGGCCTTACGGTTTTGTTGGGAAGACAGGAAACACATACCACAGAGGCTAAACAACTACAGAAGGGATCATCCGCAGAGCTTTGGACAGTGGTACTTAGATTCTAAGAGTTCACGGTTTTCAGGGTTCCTGGAGAAGTCTGAGAGGGAGAGACCAGCTGAGCGACCTCTTGTGGTCTCAGTTCATCCATTCCAGCTTCTGGACACTTTCTGCATGCCAAGCTGACCAAAAAGTGCAACAGCAGTGGCCCTCATCCACTGTCCTGTATACCCCCTGGAGCCACAGGCAGGTAAAAAACAAACCACCCTCTGCTCTCCTGTCCTGTCCCAGATTCTTTAGTCAAGTCAGAGTTTTGCCCAATTCAGGCCAAGAATTGCTCTGTATCAGCCAACTCCCTGCAAGTCAGCTGACTAATGGTTTTCTATCTTCATCTGAAAACAGCCTAGAAAAGTCTTGAGTTTATGGAGAGTCCCTCTGAGTCACAGCTCAGAAAATCCTCTATATGTCATCCTATTTGATTTTATAAAAGCCATCAGCTTTTAGAGCAGAGGAGCCGCCTCCCTGTTCTTAAACAAAGTGAATGCGGCTCTGGACCTGGGACAGGCAAGCTTGTCTTCTAGTTCCAGCTGCCTCACTTAGGGACAGTGGGTGTTTGACACGTCACTTCTTTCTGAGCCTTAATTGTCTCCTCTGTAAAGGAAGGGCTGTAACAAAACTACAAACACCTTCACTCCACCCCCCCCACCCCCCACGACCACAGGGTTATTCTGAGAATTAAATGAGATCACTTATGTGACATCATTCTGCACTATACAAGTGTACCTTCTCTTTATTATCAGATTTTAGCTTTGATGACTCATTTCAGACACAGTTCTCGACATATGTGGCCTTCAATTAGCCCTACCATCAACGATTTCTCCTTCATTTCTTTCTCTTTTTTTTCTAGAGAAATTATAAAGCTGGTGCTATGCATACTCCTGATGGAGTCTCCTCTGGTACTTTACTTGACATCATTTGGGCTCCACTCTGCCTTCATAGTGGGACCTACCAGCTGTTACTCCCTCACTCAGACAGTAATTATTCCAAAAGTTTTCTCCCAGCCCACACTATTACCATGCAAACCTGCATATCTAAAATTGGCATGTTTAACAGTTGATCTAGTGTCATGTGGAAACCCAAATAACAATACACAATAAGAGTCAAGAGTCCTGTGTTCCAGAATCAGCATTGTTTTTGATCACCCAGGGAGCTCTGGGCTGTTCAGTTTGATAAACATCTATTCAGGTCAGGGGAGTATGGGGGATGTGGCCTGCTGTGCAGAAAGTCTAAGTTTTGTAGGTCACACAGAGATGTAAACCTCCACCAGGAACAATGTCCTCTACAGTGGCTCACATATACACAAAATAAGGGTACACAGAAGGGGGGGATAATTTAATCAGTCTTTAAGGGTCATAGAGGCACCACTTCAGAGAGGAGGTGACATCTGAGCTGGCCTTTGGAGGAAGGTGAAGGTTTTGTAAGGCCAAGAAGGAGACGTGGAAGGAAGAACATTAAGATGTGAACAAAATCAAATGATGGAGAAATGAGAAGAGTTTGGTATGGTCAGAGCATGGGATGTATGGTAGGGAGGGCAAGAAATGAGGCTCAGAGAAGTTGGACTGAGGCTGTGTGGGACCTTGAGTGCCAGGCTTCAACATCTGGGCTGTATTCTCATCAGCCCTTCTTCAGCCAGGGTTCCACAAGAAAACTAAACCCTCTTGGGGTGCCTGGGTGGCTCAGTCGGTTGAGCAGCCGACTTTGGCTCAGGTTATGATCTCACGGTTCATGAGTTTGAGCCCCACATCGGGCTCTGTGCTGACAGCTCGGAGCCTGGAAAATGCTTTGGATTGTGTATCTCCCCTCTCTCTCTGCCCCTCCCCTGCTCACACTCTCTATCTCTCAAAACTGAATAAACATTAAAAAAATTAAAAAGAAAACTAAGCCCTCTTGACCTTAGGCATCCCCTGTACAAATGAATTTCTTCCCTTTGTACCTAGAACAATACCAGTTATGCACCATCCTGGGGAGATAACTGAGAAAACAGTGACTCAAATAATTTTCTGTAGGGGTTGATGGTCACGTGGAAGCCCAGTTGAGAAAGGCTGGTAGGCAATGGCAGGTCATCCAACATGTATAGAAAGCAAGTGACAACCTCACATGTCATAGAAACATGCCTCTGGTGACAATGAGAAGAATATTTAGAAAGAGTGCAGGTAGAATAAAATTCTACTGCAGTAATTCGGGGGGGGTGGGGAGTGATGACCAGGGCTCAGGATGATGACAGTAGAAATGGAGGAAAGGGATATCCAAGAGACATCTGGATGCAGAATGGATGGAGTAATTCAGGGATGCCTTCCCTGGTTTCCCAGCTATGGCATGGAGTTGTTTGCAGTCTGGAGCCTTCCTGAAGAGTGAGAAGTTCATCAGCTACCACCCACCATGGGGGTGGTGTGTGCTGACACTAATCTGGACTTTATTGTGCTCTGGTGAACTCTGCACTGCCTGGTAGGCTCTGAGTTAGGACTTTTCTCTTCATACCCATCCCCCTCCTTGCCATGTCAGCCCAGTCCTCACAACTGACCTGCAGCCTAATTCCCTTACTCAGCCCTACATTTCCCTGCTGGGACAGAAGCCTTGCCCTAAACTCCAGACTGCTTGGCTGGGATCCGACGCTCTGTTTTCCTCTTCCAACCCATTCTTCCAGGGGGCTGGGTCTGCTCCCCGTGCCCTGGTCCCCCATATCCTGCAGCAGTGTTAGTATGGCCAGCTCCAGTGCTGCTTGATCCCAGCTTCCTCCTCCTGTCAGACAGGCCCATGTTGCTGAGGTCCACCATGCCTCCCACTTAAACCCACCCGAGTTCAGATATCGCCAAACCTCGTCTGGGACCCGTGAACTCATTTGTAAGATAGGGGGTTATACTAGGTGACTTTTAAGGTAGCTCCCTTCCAACACTAACATCCTGTGTTTCTAAGTAGGCCAACTGTAAAAGAAGTCTGCACTGGCACAGAACAATTGAGGCTGGGAGCAAGTGAGTCAGACTCAGCAAAACTGTCAAGCTAACTGTGAACCCAGGAGATTAGAGTGTAGCACGCCACTGGGCAGACAGCAACTGAGACTCAAACCACAGATTAGCGTACCCAGACAGCTGTGTGGACAAGATGACTGATACCACACCTAGTTTATTAGTCACATTCATGTTCAAGGAATTAACAACGTCATTCTACATCCCCCCAAAAGACAACATTCATTTATGACCTAAAGCTATTTCCTTTGGTGATTATAACATTACCTTTTCTCATGGTTAGTACTGGTCATTTGGGATGAAATATTAGCCCATTAGTATTTTGCCCATTTCCTAGAAAGAACCATCTGGTAAGTATTCCCTGAGGGTCAAGCTTTACTCTCAAGACTTCCTAAGTTTCTCCAAGATGCTTCTCAGGGTGTGTGAAAGAAAAAACACAGATCTTTGAAGACCTAGGTTTGAATCCCACAGCTACTCCCTAGTCATGTGGTTCTGGAAAAGTGAATCTCTTTGAGCTTTGGAAATAGGATAATACCTGCCTTGCAAAATGGTAGCCCAGATTAGAAGTGCCTGGTATGCAGAAGCTTCTCAATAAAGGAGTTCTCCCTTACACCAACCCTGCTGCCTTCCATCTCTTCAGGTCTCTTTGCTCTCGGGATTGTTTCTCCTGGGCTTGCCTAGATTCTTCCTCTCTTTCCCACAGGAGCCTACAAGGTTTCTGCCAGCCCACACAAGTTCCTGCTCCAATTTCAGACCTATGGTATGCTGAGTGAGCACCAGTACTTCCTGGAGTAGGGGCTCCCTGCTTCCCCACCCCCGTTAGGGCTGAGCAATCACAGGCCAAGAAAAAAAATCTTGGTCAGAAGATGAGATCATAGCTGAAGTCTCTAAGAGCTCTATTGTCTCAGCTCCAGGTCTAATACACTGAAGATGTGAATGTCAGTGCTATAATTTAGTATAGAGCCAGTCAGGAGATTCTGAGAGACTATGCTGAAGTGAGGACATGGGTAAAGTAGGATGTCTTGAAGCTGCTGAGCACAGGATTCAGCTGTGGGACACACATTTTAGGCTGCCTAGGGTCTAACATTCTTGGTTCCTCCTTCAAGGGATTCTAATATCAGGGACCAGTACAGACATGGGCTGTAAGAGCCTTTGAGATCGTGTAGATCTACTTTCTTTTACACAAATGGAGAAACTGAGGCTAGAGGAAGAAAATTACTTTCCACATACAGAGAAAGGGCCAGAGTGGCACTTGAACCCAGGTCTCCAGATTCTGTGTCCATAACTATGTCTGTTATCCCATTATCCTATGGGGGAAAAACCCAGTAAATTCTTAAAATTCAACACATTGTGGATACTTAATAAATTGGATGGTTGAATAACATGTGGAGAGAATGTTTGCTAACAGGATTTTAAAGAAGAGAGCATTCACTGATTGACCAAATATTTGTTGAGTGCCAGAAGGTAAGGACTGTGAAGGATATTGAATGTCATGCTTCGGAGTGTGATTTCTACTTTGTAGGCAACTTGAAGCCATCACAGAGTTCAGAAGAGAGGATTGACGTGATCAGGTTTGGAGGATCATTCTGGTAGCAGAGGGGAGGATGGACTGGAAGGCGTCAAGAAGGTGCATGAGGAAATAGGAAGCTTAGAGCAGTCCTGGATGCTTGATGGATGTCCAAAGAAGGGTAGTGGCAAGAGAAGATTAACATGGCCCCTGCACAAGGGTGACACAGGAATTTGTGAAGCGTTCCATAATTAAAAAAAAAAAAAAAAAAAAGAAGCGTAATGGCCGTAGAACAGACAGGAAGCAGGAGAGCCAAAGGCCATTTCCTAAATACAGTGAATGGGGTCTGCGGTCAGTGGGATGACAGATGAGGCCAGGTGGGGCAGAACGCGGGGCCTGAGGCAAGCCAAAGTACTGCTTCTCAAGACCCTAGACCTCTGCCCAGGCTTTCAGGCTACTCAAGCAGGCTCCACTCATGGCGGGGCAATGTTTGATGGGCACAGCACTGGGCAGGCTGCAGGCTGCAGGCTGCTAACAGTCATTAATGGCCACTGGGATTCTGATGGTGATAAACTGCAGGCATCTGTTTCTTCAACAAAGTGCAGCAAAAATGGTTGGCTGTGGCATACAGATAAGAAGTTCTGTTAGAAGTGTTATTTCCCCAGAGGCTCCCAGTTAAGGGTAACATTTTTTACAGAAAATCTTCTGGTTTCTACACCTTGGCTGGACAATTTCAATTTACTGGTACAGGTAAGTGTCATCCACTACAGCTACAGAGGTTATTTTAACAGTTAATAGCAGTGTCAGGCAGCCTGACTCCAGACTAGTCCTCACTAGCTATATAAGCTGGAGCAAGTTACTAAATCTCTCAGTTTCCTCGAGCATATAATGAGGATCACAGTAGTACCTTTGTGAGGGTTGTTGTCCTCATGACATGAGATAATGCACTTGAAATGCTCAGTACGATGCTTGCCACAGAACAAGCGCTCAGAGTCAGCTATAGTTAATTTTAATAGCTCTACTGAATTATTTTGTAGCATGGTATATATATTTACAAAGACCACTTTTGTAAGTATAAATAAAATTTGTGTTCAACATTTTTAAAAACTTCTTGTTGGGATTTTGTTTTTAACTAAATTTCAAAGATTCATGGACGAGGAGTGGGACAGAACACTGGATACATTCTATATGTAGATTTTACGAATGTGCAATAAAAGCATTTTTTTTTTTGCTTCCCCCAAATTTTGTGTTCAAAAAATGATTCTGCTATTGATTTTCTGGGTGGCTTTGAGTAAGTCCATTTAACCTTTAAACTTTTTTTACTTCTTTGGCAAAATAAGTGGGCATAGTTTACATGGTTTGAAAAGGCCCTACCAATTCTAAAATAAGTACCTGGAATTATTTTTTCTTTTGCATAGCAACAACAGCAAGTCAAACCCCTGTTTCTAACGAAGGCCTAGAACCCTTCAGAATTATCAGGAATTATTGCCAAGAATCTAACTACCATCTTTACTATGAAATGTACGCTTATTTATCCAGTAGTTTGACAAAGTATAGCTGATCTGGAACATTGGGAAGGTTATTCACAATGTCGTAGCTGACAAGCAGAAAACTGGACACAGAACTTGAGTTTTCTTGTGCTTACTCATCTTTGGGGGAAAGTGACCTTTTTTTTTTTTTAATTCTCTCATTTGTTCATTTTTAGTTTCAAAGTTTCTCTGTGAGTGATTTTTGGTGATAAGCTCATCAGTTTGGCAAAGTGCAGGGAATAGGTGGGTAAAGATCATCTTTGGGAGCACACCTTTCAGGTCTAGCCCCAACTGTCCCTGCAGCCCTCTCCCACTCCTTTGTTTTCACACATTTTTTTTTAATTTAATTTTTTTTTATTTTTTAAAATTTACATCCAAATTAGTTAGCATATAGTGCAACAATGATTTCAGGAGTAGTTTCCTTAGTTCCCCTTACCCACTTAGCCCATCCCCCCTCTCACAACCCCTCCTGTAACCCTGTTTGTTCTCCATATTTATGAGTCTCTTCTGTTTTGTCCCCCTGTTTTTATATTATTTTTGTTTCCCTTCCCTTATGTTCATCTGTTTTGCCTCTTAAAGTCCTCATATGATGGGGCACCTGGGTGGCTCAGTCGGTTAAGCGTCCGACTTCAGCTCAGGTCACGATCTCGCGGTCCATGAGTTCAAGCCCCGCGTCGGGCTCTGGGCTGATGGCTCAGAGTCTGAAGCCTGCTTCAGATTCTGTGTCTCCCTCTCTCTCTGCCCCTCCCCCGTTCATGCTCTGTCTCTCTCTGTCTCAAAAATAAATAATCGTTAAAAAAAATTTTTTTTAATAAAAAAAAAGTCCTCATATGAGGGAAGTCATATGATTTTTGTCTTTCTCTGACTGACTAATTTTGCTTAGCATAATACCGTCCAGTTCCATCTACGTAGTTGCAAATGGCAAGATTTCATTCTTTTCAATTGTCGAGTAATACTCCACTGTGTATGTGTGTGTGTATATATATATATATATATATATATATATATACCACATCTTCTTTATCCATTCATCCATCGATGGACATTTGGGCTCTTTCCATACTTTGGCTATTGTTGATAGTGCTGCTATAAACATGGGGGTGCATGTGTCCCTTCAAAACAGCACACCTCTATCCCATGGATAAATGCTTAGTAGTGTAGTTCTGTTTTTAGTTTTTTGAGGAACCTCCATACTGTTTTCCAGAGTGGCTGCATCAGCTTGCATTCCCATGTTTTCACACATTCTGATACAACCAGACTGACCTCGGCTGTTTCCTCAGATCCTGTGTGATCACTGCTTCATATTTTACTAATGCTGCTCTCAACCTGGAAACCTTTCTTTCCTTTTCTCTAAATTCTTCCTCCACTCTCACTGCCAACATTTATATGTTCAAATCCTCCCCATCCTTCAAGGCTTAGTAATGTTATGTCTCTACAAAGTCTGGGTAATCTTTCTCCAAGGATGCATTGAATATCTCCATCAACTGAGCTCCCAGAACTGAGATATGAGCTTCTGATGTGCACCTCTCAGATGCTCCTGGCACCCACAATAGCACAGTGGTTGTGCACAGGATCTGCAGTCCTACCACTTGAGTTCAAATCCCTACTGGCGCCTTAGCTGTGTGTGATCTTGGGCAATTTATAAGCCTCTCCATGTCTCAGTTTCCTCATCTGTAAAATGGAGCTAATGGGAGCACCTACTTCATAAGGGTTTTGTTAGGTTTAAATGAGCCAGTACATTCCTAGCAGCACTATTTCTGGGTCATAGGGTAGATGCATAGGGGTACTTGTACCCCAATGTTTATAGCAGCATTTCAACAATAGCCAAATTATAGAAAGAACCTAAATGTCCATCAACTGATGAATGGATAAAGAAGATGTGGTTTATATATACAATGGAATACTACTTGGCAATGAGAAAGAATGAAATCTGGCCATTTGTAGTAACATGGATGGAACTGGAGGGTATTATGCTAAGTAAAATAAGTCAGTCAGAGAAAGACACATACCATGTATTTTGACTCATATGTGGATCCTGAGAAACTTAACAGAAGACCATGGGGGAGAGGAAGGTGGGGGAAAACATTACAGAGAGGGAGGAGGCAAACTATAAGAGACTCTTAAACACTGAGAACAAACTGAGGATTGATGGGGGTGGGGGTAGGGGACAGGGGAAAGTGGGTGATGGGCATTGAGGAGGGCACCTGTTGGGATGAGCACTGGGTATTGTTTGGAAACCAATTTGACAACAAATTATATTTAATATAAAAATAATAAATGAGCCAGTACATGTAAAGCATTTAGAATAGTGCCTTGCCCACAGTCAGTGTTTAATAAATGCTAGCTATTGTTACTTTCTCCTTCTACCTTATTTTATAGGTATAACATCACTAATGTTGCTTCCTTGACTCTCAACTCCTTGAGAGCAGGAGGATTTGTGTCTGTTAATTTTTTGTAGCTCTTTTTATGCCTAGAACTTAGCACACAAAGCTAGTTATCTGACAGATTTTAGAAAACTTAGGCCTAAGTCTTTCCTACCGTTTTATCCCTAATATTCACAAGGTGACTTTCACCATGGAATAAG
Source organism: Panthera tigris (assembly GCF_018350195.1). NCBI lineage: Eukaryota > Metazoa > Chordata > Mammalia > Carnivora > Felidae > Panthera > Panthera tigris. The sequence goes on from NC_056669.1 coordinate 46,134,031, forward strand.
CGATTCCATGAATTAAAGAAGTTTGTTGTAATTAAATGTCAAATTGGACATTAGACTAAATAAACAGTCTGTAGTCAGTTGCATGCTAATGCATGTGGAAGGCCAAGGCCTTTTAAAGAATATTACATGTGGTCTGCAACTATTTGACCCAGGGCCCCCAGCTCCTGGCCCTGGTCCCATTCCACTGCACTAAGCAGCCAGATTCGATTACCTTTGCTTCCCATGGCCGTGGGTCAGCCTGGCCCCAGCTGGCCATGCACAGCAATGACCAAGGCCACCACAGAGTGCAGTTCACTTTGCAGGAAGCAGCCTCACCCATGATCCATAGACAGATTAGTGAACAAATATGTACTAAAGGAAAACATCATGTATTACTCGTGTGGGACAAAGTTCAGTTGTAGTCAAGACTACAGGTCCAATTCAGATCTGTTTTTGAGATATTTTCCACATCTTTTCCAGATATTTTTCACATTTTTGCAGAGACACTTCTTGGTCTGTGATCATGGATTGGTGCCAAACAGCAGTTTACCCAACACTGTGATTCATTTATTTGTTTACTATACACTGTTTGACTTTTCTCATATTTGCCTTTGGCTGAGGACACTCAGCATGTGCTTTACATGTCTAATCAGTCAGGCTTTTTAGTATTTTTGGATCCTAATAAAAAATTGGTTCTCCAACCTGCCTCTATAATCTGGGAATAGAGCCAAAGGTAACAAAAACACTAATGTGAAAAGATACCTACACCCCCATGTTCATGGAGGCATTATTTACAATAGCCAAGACATGGAAACAACCTAAGTGTCCATCAGTGGATGGATGGATAAAGAAGTTGTGGTATCTATATACAATGCAATATTATTCAGCTGTAAAAAAATCCAGGAGATTCTACCATTTGCGACAACATGGATAGACTTTGAAGGCACTATGCTAAGTGAAATAAGTCAGACAGAGAAAGACAACTATTACACGATCTCACTTATATGTGGAATTGAGAAAAAAATGCAAAAAAACCCCATAAAATAATAAAAGAAGATCAGACTTGTTAGCAGACGCGGGGGTTGGTAGGGAGAATTAGAGGAAAGTGGTCAAAGGGTACAGACTTCCAGCTATAAGATAAAGAAGTACTAGGGATGTAATGCATCACATGGTGACTATAGCTAACACTGTCAGATCACACACAGGAAAGCTGTTCAGGGTATAAATCCTAAGAGTTCTCATCATGAGGAGATAACCTGTTCCCCTTTATTCTTTTCTTCATACTGTATCTATATGAGAAGACAGATGATAGCTTAGCTTACTGTGGTCATCATTTCACAATATATGTAAATCAAACCATCATGCTGTGCACCCTAAACTTATACAATGATGTACGGCAATTATTTCTCAGTAAAACTAGAAAAAAATTCAGACCAAAGGCTAGGATTTTTCTAATAATAAGCCAGGGACCACTCATTTTCTTTTTAGCGAGTATTAACTTCAATTGAGTCCTTCTCTTCTGTGAAATTGCACATTAGTGCTAAAACATAATTCGGGTCAAGTATAATATCAGCTGCTGTTGTGTCATTAATAGTTCCAAGTTCATGAATAAGAGCCATACAAAGTAGCACAGGCCCAAAGAAATGGGCCTGGAGAAATGAGGCCAGACAGGGCCCAAAGAAATCAAGATATAAAATGCTGCCTTCTCTCTGTTGTCAGGAGCAGCATTGCCTTCCTCACAACTAACCTTAGCTCAGAGGGGGTACTGAAAGTCTCAAAAGTTGGTTCTCCACCCTGCCTCTTATGTTTGCTGTTCTTAACTCTAGAATGGCATTCCACTGGCAGAAGTTTGTTCTAGAGACTTCAGTCCATTCCTTTACTAATTCATTCATCCATGCAATGTTTATTAGTGCCACTATGTGCAGGATCTGGGGAAAGAAAAGTGAGTAGGACAGAGCTTTTTGTCCAGTATGAAGGCAAAAATAAGGATATGGTTAAAACTCTGTATGTTTGAGAAGTGTTATGATAGAGCTTTATGAATGGGGCTGCGGGAGAAGTAGGAGGTAACCCCAGAGACAGGGATTTCATAGAAAACCATGTGTGAAGGAATGATGAGGTCACATACCTCACAGAGGACAGGTAAAGTGAGGAAAGACAATGTTGAGTACAGATACCTCTGACAGGTGAATGCTTTAAGCTGGCTGGTGCTTACGAACAAGTAAAATGTGCAGCAGCCTTTCAGGTTCACAAGGTCACACCATCCAAAAGCTGGGCAGAATTTATCCCACAAGCTAAGAGTTGATAGGGAAGTGAGTGAGAATAGACAGACTGGGACTTGGGCCCCTGAGGGGGGTGCGTGAAGAGGGCTCTTGGTTTGGAGGAACAACTTAGGGCACTGGGTCCAGAGTTGGAGGTGTCCTGAGACTGGCCCTGAAAAAGGCAGTCAGAAAATGCCAAACAAACTTTGCCTATTTGGTAATTTGGGGGAAAGTGGACACTGGCTTAGTCGTGTGCAGTGAGGTCCCAGATGGAAGCCATAAGTTAAATCTGGATTAATGTGGTTTATTTGATTAAAATAGGCAAAGCATGTGTTTGGCTTCAGGGCTAGAAGACTTGTTGAAGTCTCCAGTTCTAATCATTCCTGTCCCTGCACTGTAACCCCAAGTAGCACATGCTCTTCCTTCTACTCAGAGTACCTCTGCACCCTCTTCTTTTTTGCCCTTCAAGGCTTAAACAAGTGTCCTCTACTTCCCTGATGGCTGTTGAGTATGCCTGCTTCACGCTCCCATAGAAATCAGTACATCTCTCTCACTGGGTTAGCACACACCACACTGGATTGTCCCTGTCTGTTGACTTTCCTGTCTCTGCCTCTGCCAGGCTATGAGCTTTCTGAGGGCAGAGACTACCTTCCATCTCTATCCCCAGGACATAGCCAGACTAGAACAGTAGCTGCTGATGTATTTCTGTGGTTCTGTGGATGGACACATGGATGGATGAACTGAGCAAGTGGATGGATGATTTGCCCAAATCAATATGAACTTGCATTCTCTTTAGGAATACAGACCTCAGGGAGTAAATGCTCAGAAAAATGTTGAACATGTTTTAATGCTGTGGTGAACCATAGATAAAAAGCAGATGCCTTGGTCCAAATCAAACATAGTTGCAATGTGGTATGCTTTATTTTCCTGTTCACATGAGCACTGTAATTTTAGGTCAAGGTTTGCCTTAGTAGGCAGGTTTCAAAGATGTGGAAGGAGGAGCCATCTAATCGAAAAAGCTCAAACCAGGAGCCAAGAGGTCTAGCCTCTCTTCCTGAGACCCTACCAACTTCCTGATTATGTAACCCAGATGAGCTTCTTATCTTCATATGCTTCCAGTCTCCCAGCCTCCAGTATTTCCCCTTTGCACACCATCCTTCACCCAGTTATCTTTCCTAAAAACAAATTAATCATCTCATTTTTGCTTTAAAACCCCCTTTGTCCCCAGAGCAAAGTCCTACCCCTTTAGCAGGCAAACAAGATCTTTTTAGTATCTCTCAGGACTGATGGTCCTTTATCATGTCCCTTTTATTCAGTTACTCCCTGGTTCTCATTCTTCCAACCAAGCTCTTTTGTGCCTATGTTTTTCCCACACACTGTCCCCAAGGTCAGCAATGACTTTCTCCAACTCATTTCACCTGGTGAACTCTTTCTCGTTCATATTTTAAGACTCAGCCAATGGAGCCCAATGGTTGGTTCCTCAGCAAGGCCTCTTCTAACTCCTTCTGAAAATGTGAGCACCTCCTCCACTCTGCTCTGACAACATTTTCTATTGTTTACCTTGGATGCCTTATAAGTCTAATAGAAAGTGTTTGCTTACTTGTCCATCTCAGGGGCAAAATTCTGAGTTCTTATAGGTTGAGGCCATTGTTCTTATAGCTCCCCCCCCCCCCCCCCCATTTAGTCACTAGCACTTAGGAAGTTTCACAATATACACTGGTTGAAAAAAATCAAACTAGTTACATTGAATTTTACATGTACTGTCTTTCTAACTGTGGCTGTTTTCACCTCTCATCCATTTCCCCATGAAACTTGATAATAAAGATTGGTTTGTTGAGCACTGATCAGGCAGCAGGCACTTTTCTATACCCTTTATACATGACAACTTCATTTAATCCTTATCTCAGCACTGCAGAGCAGGCATTACTATTCATCTTACTCTACAGATAAAGAAACTGAGGCTCAAAGAGGTTAAATATCTTTCCCAAGTCTTCAAGAGAAGACTCTCCAGCTTCAAAGCCTATGGCCTTTCCATAGCATCATCTGCTTTCTCAAAGGTCTGCACCTGGTAGGTTCTGACTTAGTGGTTTAATTGCTCTGAATTACATTGAACAGGACTGAAAGAGGCTCACTCTGACTTCCAGCTGGGGATTGGCCATCTCCACAGCCCATCCATGAAACCCTAGACAGCCACATCTAAATGCTGGCGTGTGTGAAGACAAAGCCCAGATCCTTTTCCTGGCAGGAAGCTATGTCTTCTAGCACATGGAACCCCACTGCATTTCCTGGGATCAGACGGAGTCCTCAGCACAGAGGCCCACTCATAGTTCATGGGTTTGTCCCCAGCGTCCAGTCCAGAAACTGTCTTCTCCCTGGCTCCCTGGAGAATGAGAAATTATTGGCTTCTGGAATGTTTTTCTGGTCACTGAGCCCTCAAGGTGAAAGGTCTCTTGGATGGAAAACAACAGGCCAAGTTTACCCAACCCAGCAAGGCGTCAGGCAGCCCCGAGGCACATTCCATCAGGTCCCACAGAACAGCTGGGGCTTCTTCTCTTCAGCTTGATACCTGCCCTCAAAGAATGGAGGTCTTCCTGCCCCACTGCACAGCTGACATAAAGCAGAAATCTCACTGCAGAGCTCCCTTCAGGCTGGAGACTATGCAGACCCTCAGAAATATTCTCCTTTCCTTCTGCTTTTTACTGTTGCTCTAAGACTTCAGCTTATGAGGGGAAGAGAGTCTCACAAAATGATATGTGCTCCTGTCCTAAAAATGTCCCATAGCAATAATGTCAGAAGGGGGAGGAATATTTATATATTTACATGCTCACAGTATATAAAATGGATATTACATGCCAGCCATTTTACATACATCATCTCATTTAACCATCACTATAATTATTTTTCCCATTTTAAAGATGTGCAAACTGAAAATGACTCAAAGCTAACTGCAAGCTATTTCCTTTCACTGATAGAAGGGATATTGTAAAACCCTGGACCCTGCACCTGAGAATCAGTGACTAGAGCTCAGTATGAGCGTGATGTGTTACGTAGCTACACAGGTAGTGTCCTTGCATTAGTCACATCTGCTCATTGTCTGAGACTCTGTTATATCTTGCCCTGTGTGTCCCTGCTGGAATCAGGAATTCTATCTGACCCCCAAACTCAGCTGTCTAGTACTAAGAAAAGGAAGCAGTTTGAGTTTTACAAGAAGAGCCTTAAACTAGGAGTTTGAGTACATTTGCTTGTGTCCCAGCTCTATTATTTAACGTATGTGAGATCTTGCCTTGGTTTTGTCATCTGTGAAATGGGAAGAATAATGATTGATTTTCTGTTTTGGGTTTGTGATGATTAAATGAGACATTGCATATGGGGTATGGGAAAACCCACAGAGACCTGGCCTATTCCTAAATGAATCACGTTCTTGTCCACTGTCCCTTCTATGGAGCTCCATCATGATTGAACAGCATTCTATTCTTTATTTTTTTTATCTTTTATTTTTTTAATTTTTTTTAACATTTATTTATTTTTGAGACAGAGAGAGAGAGAGAGCATGAACAGGGGAGGGTCAGAGGAAGAGGGAGACACAGAATCCGAAACAGGCTCCAGGCTCTGAGCTGTCAGCACAGAGCCTGACACGGGGCTCGAACCCACAGACTGTGAGATCATGACCTGAGTCGAAGCCGGACGCTTAACTGACTGAGCCACCCAGGCGCCCCGCATTCTATTCTTTAGAATAATTTTCCTTCTATCCCCCTCCCCCATAGGCTAAATGAAGACCAGTGTGGTATAGAGGAAGAAGCACAGACTACGAATTGGATTACTTGGGTGTGAGTACTGATTTTATCAATTATTGGCTGTGAGATAATTGAGTCACTGAGCATCAATTGCCTCATCTGTTGAGTGGGGAAAATAGTAGTAGTTATATTCTAGGGTTACCATGAAGAATACATGAGTGCACCAACACTTTATAAATTCTAATGTGCTATACAGATGCAAGTTATTCATCCCACAAAGTTTTCTGACCATCTGCTATGGGCCAGGCATATGCCAGGTTATGAAGATCCAAGGACAATAAGACACAGTATCCATTAAACTTCATCTGAGGAGGAGACAGAAGCATACACAGGTAATTGCAGGTAATTACAATGCAGTGTGGTAAGTACCACTATAGGGAAGGAGTAAAATGCTTGAGGCACAGAATAGGGGCACTGTATTAGTTACCTATTGCTGTAAAACAAATTACCCCAATACTTAGTAGCTTAAAACAACAAGTTATTATTAGTTTACATATATTCTAGGAGTCAGGAACCTGGGAATGGCTTAGCTGAGGTCAAGCTGTTGACCAAGGCTATAGACTCTGAAGACTCTCTAGAGCTGCAGAATCCACTTCCAAGCTCACTCCTGCAGCTGTTGGTAAGAGGCTTCAGTTCTTTGCCATGTGAACCTCCCCACAGGTCTGCTCAAGACTTGACTTTCTCCAAGGGAAGTCATCCAAGAGAAAGCATGTGTGAGAGAGCACCAAAAATTACAACCTAATCTTAGAAGTGCTGGGTTATCATTTCTGCCATTTCTGTTCATCATAAAGACCAACCATGGTACAATTCAGAAGGGGAATACACAAGGGTGTAACTAGCAGGGGGTGGGAATCTTTGGGAGCCATTTTGGATTCTTGCTCCCACAGGTACTAAACACATTGGGAGAGAGGAGCCAGGAAAATTGTCTGGATCTTAAGCTCAGGTGTATTTTTACTGCTTCTTGTCATTTCTGCTGGATGCTGGACTGGTAAGAGAAAACATTCTTTTCTATCCAGATTATTCTGCCATTAAGTGGAAATGATATTGTAGAAAATGTAGAGTAAACACAGAGCTATCAAGAAGTGGTAATGACTCAACAAAATAAAAACCTTCTGCATAGCAAAGGAAACAATCAACAAAAACTAAAAGGTAACCTGCTAAATGGAAGAAGATATTTGCAAATGATGTATCCAATAAAGGGTCAGTATCCAAAATACATAAAGAATAGATTCAAGTCAACTCTTAAAAAAAATAAATAATCCAATTAAAAAATGAGTAGAAGACATGAACAGACATTTCTCCAAAGAAGACATCCAGATGGTCAACAGAATCAGGAAAAGATGCTTAACATCACTTGTCATCAGGGAAATACAAATCAAAACTGCAATGAGCGATCACCTCACACATGTCACAATGGCTAAAATTAACAACACAAGAAACAACAGGTTGGTGAGGATATGGAGAAAAAGGAACCCTTATGTACTGTAGGTGGGAATGCAAACTGGTATAGCCACTTTGGAAGACAGTACAGAGCTCCTCAAAAAGTTAAAAATAGAACTACTTTACAATTCAGTAATTGTGCTACTGGGTATTTACCCAAAAAATGCAAACACATTAATTCAAAGGGATATGTGTGCCATTATGTTTACTGCAGCATTATTTGTAATAGCCCAACTGTGGGAGCAGCCTAACTGTCCACTAATAGATGAATGGATAAAGAAGAAGTGGTATATGTATATGTGTGTGTATATATGTAATATTATTCAGCCACAAAAAGATGGAAATCTTGCCATTTGAAACAACATGGATGGAGCTAGAGAGCATAATGCTAAGCAAAATAAGTCAGAGAAAGACAAATACCATATGATTTCACTTATGTAGAATTTAAGAAACAACAAATGAGCAAAGGGGAAAAAAAAAGAGAGAGGAAGAGAGAGAGAGGAAGACAAACCAAGAAACAAACTCCTAACTATAGAACATAAACTGATGGTTACCAGAGGGGAGTTAGGTGTGGGGATGGATGAAATAGGTGATGGGGATTAAAGAGTACAATTATCGCGATGAGCAGTAAGTAAAGAATTGTTGAATCACTGTATTATACACCTGAAACTTATATAACATTGTACATTAATTATACTGGAATTAAAATAAAAAGCTTAATAATAAAAAAAGGAAGTGATAATGACTTTGCTGGTGTCTAGCTCGGTCTTCAGGGCAACTGTACCCTGGTGAGATCAGTTCTCCAAAGGCCCTACTATGGCCCTTAAAGTTCATAGCCTTCCTAGAGCTGACCAATAATAACTAGCACCCTTCCCTATTACAGTGCATCTCGCATGGTACCACAATTGTGATTTTACGTGTCCCATATCCCTTTAAACTGCCTTGAGCAGGCAGGAAAAATGTCTGTCTGGTACATAGCTTGTCCATACATAGCTTGTCCCACATCCGGTATGGTGCCTGGCACTGTGCCTGTTTGATAAAAGAATTAATGGAAACTGAATGAATACAAGATACACTGTAAATATCATAAGGTCCATGCAGGTAAGTAATTATCACAACATTTAAGAAGTTATGCTATGTGTTTCCTGAGTATCAGGTTCTATGTTACATGCTTTACATATATTATTTCATTTAATACTCATCACAATCCTATGCTAGGTATTATCATCCCCATTACACATATGAGGAAACTAAGGTGACACGATTAGAAAATGACAGAGTGTGGATTTGACCCCAGGTCTGTCAGACTCTGAAGCCTGTGCAACTAATCATATTTGGTAGCAGATCTTCTCAAACATACAAACAAAAAATTGCAGATCTCAAGGGTTTTGGTAATTAACAAACCAGATAAAAGAAAATTAAATAGTCTTTAAGGAACAATGTGATGAATATCTGAAAACCAAGTCTCTCTCTCTCTCTCTCTCTGTCTCTCTCTCTCTCTCTCTCATACACACACACACACACACACACACACACACACACCCTTTATTTTTTCAGGAAAGCCCAGCTTAAGTCTCACCTCTTCCAGGAAACCTTCTTTGACTCATAGTGATGCCTGTCTCCCTTAACTCCCACAGCACTTGTGACAGAGCCATTCAGTTGATACTAACCATATGTGGTCTTGATTTGCAGTATCTTTTTTGAAAGTTATTTATTTATTTATTTATTTATTTATTTATTTATTTATTTAGAGAAGGAGAGAGAGAACAGGTAGGGTGGGGGCAGAGAGGAGAGACAGAATCCCATGCAGGCTCCACACCATCAGAGCAGAGCCCAATGTGCGGCTTAAACTCATGAGATCATGACTTGAGATGACTTGACATGACATGATCTGTGGGATCATGACGAGCTGAGATCAAGAGTTGGATGCTTAACTGACTGAGCCACCCAGGTACCCCTGCAGTATATCCTTTTTACAACTCAGATCCATGGCTTCCTTCCTTATACAGCGAGGGAGTTGGACTACTTTTGAATGTTCTCTGGCTTGCACACTGTAAGAGGTATTTCCTGACTCCCATTGGCACAATCACCTCCTTGCGGGGAGCACAACATGGTTGCATGTGGCAGGCCCTCACTGATGGCAGAGCTTTTACCTGATTGTGTTGGAAAAGCCTGTTTTCAACCATCTCCTGACTACCCTGTAAGTTCCTGGGGACTCCTTATAATGTCCCAGCACCCAGCACAGGGCCTGGAACAGAGTGGGCTCTTTGTAAGTGTTTCCTGGATAAATACATGAGTGAGTGAATAAATGAAGTGGCGGTAATGACAGCAGCATTAATGAAACCCTCTAATATCATTGGCATTATTAAATCAACAGTAGTAATTTCTTTTACTTGTTTGGTGATTTGACCTTCCCCAGGCAGCATCTTCTTAAGACCTTGTCATCCCAGGGCTTTCTGCCTACAGGACCAGTATGGAACATTTACATTCAGAGTGTACAGAGCTGTAGACACATAGACAAACTTTAACTTGGCTTGTTCCAGACTGCTTGCCAACTCATCACTCTTCTGTTTGGACTCATTACCACATTCTTTATTACAAGATACTTTTGGAACATGAGGCAAAGCCCTTGCCTACAGCTTTATTTGTTCTGGTTGCATATGTGATCTGCTTGCTTTCAGATGCCATCACCCATCTCTGACAGTTGGGCAGGGGGTTATGACTTCATTTCAGCACTAGGATTTCTCCTGGGCCCCATGGTCCAATGGGAACCATCTGGGAAATTTCCTACAGCAGCTGCTTCCACACAGGGAAACAGGATAACAGGAACCCTCCTAATGATCTTCATCAATGCCTTTGATAGGATCCTTACTTGTTTAAGCTTTTCTCTATTTTCTGCCTTACATCGGGTAAGAAATATAGCGCAGCGGTAAAGAGCATGAGTCTTACACTTAGAGATGGATTTTCGTCCTGGCTCTGCTTCTTATTAGCTATGTATGTTGGGTGAATTATTTCTTTGAGCCTTAACTTTCTCATTTGTGAACCAGGAATAATAATGTTATCTACCTCATAGGGCTGTGGGGATTGGAGTAATGCTGCAAAGAGTTTAGAATAAAGCTTGCAAATAATACACCCTCAGTCAACGCAGCTATCATAATTCACTATTACTTAGTGTGTCCACTGCTCACAATGAGGATAGAGTGGGTAGTGAGAGGCTGCGGTAAGTTTTCATCATTACCATCAACATTTGGATGGAAAGAGAAAGAAATTCAGATTTATTAAATGTTGGCCTGGGAGCTTTACTTACTAGAATCCATTTAATGTTCAGAAAGACCCCAATTTACAGATAAAGCTCAGGGGATTAAGGAACTTTCTTGATGTCACACAGCCAGGGTGGGAGCACATCTTCCTGACGCACGTTCTTTCCCTGTTTCCCCCAGAATACCCAGGGGTCCAATGGGGCTTTTCATTTGGTCCTTGTCAGTGGTGAATATCCACGTACTGACCTTGACATCCTTCTCGATACTTAGAACTAGAATTGCTGTGTATATTTAGTTCTTATTCCTCTCCCACTTCCTTAACTGGCCCCAAGATGTTCTGTGAGTCCTGCTGTAACTTCTCTTTTCTACTCAGTCCACGTCAGTCTGGTTTCCTGACAAACTTTCCTGTTTCTCTGGGTCTATCACTCTCCTCCTTTCTGTACCCAGCCATTTCATTTCCACAGCCTCAGCTTACCCTGTGCCTGGGACTGTCTGTGGCAGTTATCAGTAGGACTGGGATCAGTAGCCCAGGCCAGGCTGGCTCAGCTACATACAAGGGGTGGGGTGAGGAGGGTGGGAGGGATAGTGGAGAGGGTAAGGGACACAGAAGATAACTGGGCTGGGGGTAGGGAGGCCAGTAGGGAACCTGGGGAGACTGACAGAGTCAGGAAAACACCTGCCTGCTCAGGTGAGGGCAAACAGCGTGCCTGGGGATGCTGTTGCAGCAACAGAGAAGTTAGGAGTGCTCTGTCTGTGCTATGGCAGATCTCAGGGGGAGCAGAGTCTTCAAGGCCTTGAACTTGGGGGAGTCAGGGTAAAGCAGGCTGAATGCTAGGCTCTAAGCTGATATCGTATCAGGAGGAGTTCAGTTCCAATAGTATCTAAAAATGGAGCAGGATTAGGGATTTATGGACAGGCCTGGTTTCAGACAGTTTATTTGTAATAATAAACCATCAGATGGTCCCAGAAATTCCATTACATTGGCATACAGCTTGGATGTCCCAGGCTGCCTCTCCTACTCAGAAGTTGTACCAAAAATTCTTTGGCAGACACTGGCTTCTAACTTTTAGTTCTGAAAATGCAGTCACCATACCTAACCCATATTCTATAATCTAAAATATTTGGAGGAATGGTTATAGACTATCATTGGACTCCATTTTCCTGACTTCCTATAATAAATCTTTTGCCTACCGTGTTATTTTTTTCATATTAAAAAAGTGTTAACTATACAAGTGTAAACTATAAATAAATACATTCTTTGCAAAAAAAAATTTAAATGAGTAGTGAGTGAAGAGTAAAAATCCTGCTCATACAACCTCACTTAACCCCACTTCCTTCTGTAAATTATCCCCCTATCTAGTCAGTACACTAACTTTCTGCTATTAGTTTTTCTATGCACTTAGGAAGATGCAGGAGTGTCCAGAATTACGGGGTGGGAGCCAGAAGGAGCAGACTGCTCTGGCAGAAGTAGTATTTTATCACTGACATTGTTTGTTTTCACTGTTCATGGTAATAATAAGACACAGATCAAGTAGGGGCGCCTGGGTGGCTCAGGTGGTTAAGTGGCCGACTTTGGCTCAGGTCATGATCTCGCAGTTGGTGAATTTGAGCCCCGCATCAGGCTCTGTGCTGACAGCTCAGTTGCCTGAAGCCTGCTTCAGATTCTGTGTCTCCCTCTCTCTCTGCCCACTTTCTCTCTCTCTCTCTCTCTCAAAAATAAACATTAAAAAAATTTTTAAAAAGCAGACCATTAGATTTTATCATTTACTATTGTTTTCATGTTATTGCCTAAAATTATTGTTTTAAGTTATTCTCAGTTGATATATCCCCTTATTGCCTACACTCAGGACAGACAGCTCTCCCTTCTTTGCCCTACTGTGGTAGGCCACTGTTCATATGTCCAATATGTACATTAATGTGTCTTACTTATTTATTTATTTGAGAGAGAGAGAGAGAGAGAGAGAGAATGAGAGAGCATGAGCAGGGAAGAGAGGCAGAGGAAGACAGAGAGAAAATCCCAAGCAGGCTCCATGCTCAGTTTAGAGCCCGACGTGGGGTTCAATCTCATGACTCTGGGATTATGACCTGAGCCAAAACCAAGAGTTGGACACTCAACTGACTGAACCACCCAGGTGGTCCATGTACATTCATGTATTTTTAAATGGGATAATCTATATATATTGTTCTACAATTTGCATTTTCTCCCTCACCTTCGTTTAGCAATATGTCCTTGGGATCTTTCCATGAGAGCACATAGAATTAGTATAATTCTGCCACTTTTTTATTAGCAGCTGCATAGTATCCCATAGTATGGTTGTACCATCCTCCTCTTGATAGATATTAGGTCTTTCAATATTATGCCACATCAAACACCACAGCATCACTTATTTCCAGTGGCATGAAATTGGACGCAATCTACTGTCTAATGTCCTTAGATGACACTAATATCTATATATGATACTTAATAGTAATACTCATTTTTTATCAAATGCTTAGTCTATACAAAGATCTGTTCTAGGCACTTTGCATGTAAGTAACTCACTCAATTCTCAGAACAAACGCTATGAAGTAGGGACTACATATTATCATCCTCATTTCACTGCAGAGGCACTAAGGTAATCTCACCCAAAGTCCTATAACTAATAACTGGCTGAGCTGGGATTTGAACCATAGCACTCTGACTCCAGGATCTATACTACTGACCTCATTGTGCATACAAGCCTCTTGTGCATTTGCACAAGCTTTTCTCCAGGTTACATAGCTGGAAAAGAAAAACATTGATATGTATTTCCAAGTTACTCTGTCAAAAGTAGCTGTATCAGTTGATACTCCCATGGAGTTTGAGAGGGCCATCTTCCCTAAAACCTTGCTAGCGCTGGATTTCATCAAGTTTACTCATTTTTGACAACCTGGAAGGTAGAAAAAAAAAAGTCTTTTTTTTCTCCCTCATTTGAAAGCTAGTTTGGCTAGCTAGCATAATACATAATTCTAGGTCAAAATTATTTTCTTTCAAAGTTTGAAGTTACTACTTTACTGCCCAGCATTCAGAGTGACCTTTCAGAAGTCTGAAAGCCAATTTATTTTTGTTCCTTGTAGGTAACCTGTTTTACTTCTTTGAAAACTTTTAGAGTTTTCTCTTTGTCCTTTTGGCTCTGAAACATCCCTCGTATCTGTCTAAGCAAGCATCTTTTAAAATGTCCCTTGTCTGACACTTAGCAGGCCCTATGAAGTCTTGAGCCTTTCTTTGGGTTGGGGAAATTTTCTTTTATTATTTCTTTGTGGATCTCTTCCCCACCAATTCTCGGTTCTTTGCTGGCATTTCTCCTGAATGAAAGGAGGCACTTCTGAATCAATGCTTTGTGTCTCTGGATTATTCTGCTTGGGCTGTCATAACCAAATACCATATACTGAGTGGCTTACACAACAGAAATTTATTTTCTCACAGCTTTGGAGGCTAAGATCAAGGTGCTGGCCAATTTGGTTTCCAGTGAGGGCTTTCTTCCTGGCTTGGAGACAGCTGCCTTCTGGCTGTGCCCTTGCTATGTCCTCACATGGCAGAGAGATAGCTCTGTTGTTTCTTCCTCTTCGTATAAGGTCACCAGCTCTACTGAATTATTGAATTGATCTCATTTAACCTTTATCACCTCTTCACAGGGCCTATCTCCAGATACAGTCACATTGAGTTCAAGGCTTCAACATATGAATTTGAGGGGAACACAATTCAGTCCATAGTAGTCTCTTAATTTTTCTGTCAGATTTTCCATTCTTGATAGTTTCTGCAGGTTTCCTGACACTCAGCTTCTGGTTAACAACCCCAGTTTTTGCCATATCCATTTTATTATTCATCTCATCTATTGCTTTTTAAGTTTTACTATCGTAATTTTTCATTTCCTGTTTGTTTGTTGTTTGTTTCTTTTTCATAGACCCTGCTGCAATATCCTCAGGGCTCTTTTGAAGGATGATGATATTTAGAATTTTTCAAATGCTCTTTTCTGTTCCTTTATCTTCCTTTCGTCTGGGATCGGCTTTCCATTTGTTGATCTTAAACCTTTCCTTTAGAGCTGTTGAATTTCCTCAAATATCTGGTGATCCTTGGTTTTTCATCATATTTATGTTTGAAGGATTAGTTAATTAGCAGGTATTTTGGTAAGTTTTCCCTCCAGTTTTGAGCTGTTCGTTTCCCCTCCACTTCCCTTTGGTAAATGGAGGGTTACTTGGGACCCTGTGAGTAGGACATTTTGACCGCAGACTTCCCAGTAAGGTGCTGGGAGCAGGCAGAGAGGCAGGCTTGGGGACCACCCTCCTCCCCACTTTGTCCTTTACCCATCCCCAGTTGCCAAAATAAGGAGGCCTTTACTTAGACAAAGCCCCAGTTGACAGGCTGGGCAGGAACAGCTTTCCCTTTTTCCTTTCTCTGTGTCTGTGGAAGTTGGAAAGGGTTACTTCAAGCCCTGCTTTTCTCACAGGCCCTTTATTTTTTTTATTTTTATTTTTTAATTTTTTTTTCAACGTTTTTTATTTATTTTTGGGACAGAGAGAGACAGAGCGTGAACGGGGGAGGGGCAGAGAGAGAGGGAGACACAGAATCGGAAGCAGGCTCCAGGCTCCGAGCCATCAGCCCAGAGCCTGACGCGGGGCTTGAACTCACAGACCGCGAGATCGTGACCTGGCTGAAGTCGGACGTTTAACCGACTGCGCCACCCAGGCGCCCCCTCACAGGCCCTTTATACACCAGCAGATGCCCTCCCCAGAGAGGGGACTTTCTTTCTTTGAGTAAAGCTTTGTGTTTTATCTCACCATCCTGACCCCTACCCCTCACCTACAGCTCCCTGAAGTAGAGGGAAGAGGAGAGAGGTCCGTTATTTATGGGTCATTTTAAAGATGAATAAACCTGATGAGCACTTCATAACTCCCAATTCTTTCTATTTGCTTTCTCTGAGCTGAGAGATTCTCTGCCCCTACCTTCAAAGAAATTTACCTTAAAAGTGTTTTGGAGTATGTTAATACTCTGTCCTGAATTCTCTATCAGTCTGATCCTAACTGCTTTCTAGCCAGATTTTTATCATAATTTCTGCCTTCTCTCTTGTTTGATGGTGTTGGGAGAGACTCACTGATTTTAAAAGCTATCTTTTGATTCATGGTGGGAGGGTGGGTATATGCTCATGCTTAGTTCTCCACTTTGATTTGCTTCCTCCTTTTCCATATGATCCCTCCTCCTTATAATGAAATTGCTGATAACAAAGTTGTTGGAACACAGCTCTTTGTTCATTAAAATAATTTCATTTAATAAAAAGTGCCAAACACTTATGTATACTATCGCTTTGAAACCTCACAACAATCCTGTGATGTAGGCATTTGGTCCAAATACACATTTGGTCGAGGAGGAAGCTGAAATTCAGGAAGGTTAGCTAAATTAATTGAAGTCAGATAGCTGATAAGAAATAGACCTAAATCTGACTCCAAGCCCACTTTATACTATTACATAGTATTTAAATGTTTGTTATATTTGTTTTCTCTAGTTTTCAGTGTGTTTATCTTTATTCCCCCCATTAATATATATGTGCTTTGAGAGGAAGGGCCCTGGTTATTGTGAAGGTACCTGACTTCATGTTTTACAAGCATCAGTCAGTTAAAATATGTAAACCAACTGAGTCACCCGGGTGGCTCAGTCGGTTGGGCATCCGACTTCGGCCCAGGTCATGATCCCACAGTTCGTGGGTTTGGGCCCTGCATTGGGCTCTGTGCTGACAGCTCAGAGCCCGGAGCCTGCTTTGAATTCTGTGTCTCCCTCTCTCTCTGACCCTTCCCTACTCACACTCTATCTCTCTCTGTCTCTCAAAAATAAATAAACATTGAAAAAAATTTTTTTTTAATTTGTAAACCAGCTAAATAAAGCGGCTAATTACAATATATCATGATAGCAACATATTGCAACTGCACATTATAGTGGTAGAAATGTTTTATTTGAGGTCTTTAAATGTTTTATTATGTCCACTGAATGAAAAACTTGGTTGCAAGTCAAAAGTAAAACTGGAGTAAAAGGAAAGGTCAAAGTTCAGCTCTGGCTGGAGTTGTTATGGCAACTCTCTAAGCAATAGGTCTGCATAAACAGAAGACAACATAATAGGAAATACCTATCAATCTCTAATATCAACCTTAGCTTATTAGTTTTCTATTTCTTCAATAGAATGATATGCTGAGATGACTAGAATTATGTACTTTTATGTATTCCATTAAATTCACTGTCATATTATTCTCTGGAAGCCTGCCTCAGGAATAACAAACTTTCTGAAGGAGACAGAATCATGCCTTGACATTCCTAAGGACGGAGTCACCTGGGCTGGTTTGTTCTGATCCCATTTGGTTCATCTATTCGACAAATATTAATTGAGCTCCTATGACTTTGGCTGCATAATAAAACTACCTGAGAACTTTTCCCAAATACCATGACCAGTTTTCACTCCTAGACCAATGGAACCCGCATTCATATATTTTTAAAATTCCTCAAGCAATTATGATGTATGTGAAGGTTGAAAAAACCACTGCTCCATGATATATTACAAATTGTGTTAACCACTGGGGCTACAAATAAAAACAATAATTGCTAATATTTATTGAGTGCATAGTATATGTCAGGCACTATTCTATGTGCCTTATATGTATTAACATGTTTAATCCTCATAACAACCCTAGAAGTTAGGTATTACTCCCATTTATAGATGAGGAAACTGAGACAAGAAAGATTAAGTATTTGGCCAAAGTTATACATTTAGGAAGTGGTGGAGTCCAATCTCAGAGTCCATGTTCACTGCTTTACAAACTATTAATAGTATCATAGTTCCATAAATAATGATAGGACAGTAGATACCTATTCAAAGCACCAAAAGTGGGAGGTGAAATTAGGAGGTAGGGGCAGAAAGGTTTCCTGTAGGAGGTGGTACCTTAATTAGGTAGAGTAAGAATGGGAACCAGCAAGGAAAAGTGGAGGAAGAGTTTTTTAGGTTCCTGCTTCCCCTACCTTGCTAGACAACCTGCCTCCTCACCTCCCAGGAGTTCCTTCCTCCCTCTTCCCCACACTGAAAACACTGGAATGTCCACAATCATCCTTAACATGCCTAACATTTCAACTAGGAAGACTGAAGTCATGCACAATTACTCATGCAATTTTTCCTTGTGACAATAGGTCCCTCTGTGTACTTGTCATTCAAATATATAAAGCTCCACTCTGTTGTTTTTTTTTAAAACAGCCTTTGTTATAGGAACAATTCACAAACGTGTCAAACACACATTGGTTCCCCACCCCCTTCTCCTGTCCCCTCACCTGATTGAGAGGCTAGAAAACAATATCCTGGCTTGCCAGGGACCTGTGTCCACTTGCTGACCCTGTCCCAATGGAAGCTAACCCTGCATTTCACTTTGCTTCTAATCAAGTATGGCTCTAAGTTTAAGTTTGAGGTTAACCTCAGGGAGTACTTAGCCACACCTGCTGTCCCTTCTGCCTGGCCCCAGGGTTGGGAACAGACTTTCTGTTGAGGAAAGGGAAATGCTCCTATGCTACTAATTACCTGTGGGAGGAAAGGAAGCTCTCTCCAGACACCAAAAATACCAAGGACCAACATTATAAAAAGCAGTCTTTGTACTAGCCAGCCCCATCATTCAGCCTAGGCTGGGGCTACAGGGAAAAATAACTCCTTCTGCAGCCCACAGGGTCCCTGCATCCCAAATGGATGCCTCAGGAGGCCATGCCCTGAGTGGGTGTCTGCTGGGGGATGGGGTCTCAGAAACATGGATGGAGGCTGACTGCCCAGAAGCCATAGGAAACTGCCTGAAGCTAGCGTGTTTACTGATGACTTTGCTAGAATAGTCATAGGCCTGTGAGTAAGTAACAAGGTGAGAAGTGGAGGTCTGCTGAGGTGTGAGGTGGAGCTGTGGGAGATTTCTCCAGAGTCTGGGTAATCACACCCCGGCAGGCCCCTTTCCCTCCCTGTGCTTATCAAGCTTGGGGCGATCTGCACTTTGAGGGTAGGACTATCTTAAATGTAGAGAAAGAAGTGTTACCATCTGGCCTGTTCCATTCCCTTAGGCTTGGCTGCGACAGGCCCAGATAGAGTCCACAGCATCTGGGAGACTCGGGTCTGGAGGGTGATCTTGGGGGAAGGGTTGAGTTGCTATGAAAATTGGATTTGGCCACAGGCTGGGAATTGGAGGCTTTCACAAACAGGAAGGCAGTAGGGCCATTTGGCTGGGCCTTTGGGCTCAAGTGGCTTCAGAATTTGGCTGCTGATCAGTGTTGGGGAATGAGGTGAAACCTGAGGGTGCCCCAAGGATTGAGGACCTTTGAATCTGAAAGCTGCCAGAGCCACATTGAAGTTCTTAGAGGGCCTGTTTTCATGGTCTGTCTTACTTTACAGAGCCTGGGACAGATTCCCAAGACTCTAAATTGCCAAAACCAGGAAGTCAGGGTACTAGAATTTCATACTAGGCAAGTTTCCCAGTCTCTCACTCCAACATTTCTGCATCTGGGCAGACTAAGGGAAAATTCTTCCATTATAATACCACATGTACAGGATCCTTGGCAGCGATGTGCATGGAGGCACATCTTTCTTTTCTTCCCTCCTGTTGATATGGGCTCTCCTTTATAGACTCTTCAAGTGTCAGAGCTCAAAAGATTTTAGAAGCCATGTAGACCAATTCTTTTGACAGAAGAGGAAATGCAGAACTGGAGAGAAATGACTGGCACAAAGAAACACAGCTGGTTAATGAAACCACTTCTTCTGACAACCAGTGCAGGGCTTTTTCCATAATACCACACCCTTTATAACAAATAACATTTGTGTATCAGGGGCTCCTGCCCATTCCCCCTTCTGTTTCCCATTTTACTTACTTCCATGCACAGGGCCATAAAGTGCACCTTGTAGACGGTAAGATGACTTTCTGAAAGGTTTCTGCTATTTGGCATACTGACAAAAACAGTGTTAGGTTAGAAAGAAAGAAGCCGTCATAGCCAGAGGTTTCCAATGTGAAGTGCAGGTCACCCAGGGTGGAAGGGCAAATTCTATGACTCTCAGGCCTCAAAGCTGTCCATGAGCCAGTAGCATGGGCCTCACCTGGGAGTCTCACCCCAGAACTGCACTTTCCCCAGATCCCTAGATGATCCAAATACACATTAAAGTCTGGGTAGAACTACTTTTAGGTAAGGCTCTGCAAAAGTCTTCCTCCTCCTCTTCCTGCCCAAATGCTTAACCTCCCACCTCCCTCCTGCTCCTCCACCCGTCTTTGTCCTCAGTTCTAAATGCTATCTTGCTCTGCCTTTTCTTGAAATTTAAAGCCCCAATGGGGTGGGGGTGTGTTATATTTTAAAAGGGGACTTGTTTTTTTAGTAAAATAAAATATAGGAATTCGAAAGAACTTTTGCAGCTCCAATGCCATGTTGTTAATGTAGAAATATAAACATCTACTATGTTTATATTGGCTTGCTTGTAAAATCATCATCTTTGGTTATATTTAGGAACTTGATGGCTTGGAAAGTATACTGAAAAACTCCAAGAACAAAAATATTTTTCCCCTTAACTCTCTGGAAAATAAAAATCTCTTTTAAAAAATCTTCAAACATCTTTTCCCTACTTTCTTATCCCCATCCACCATTACGCATTTCCTCCTCTTACCTTTCATCCAGTTCAGTTTTCCTCATTTCACTTACATTTTTTAAAATGGAATTTTTCTTATTACATATATATTCCTTATAGAAAAATAGGATATAAAGAAGCAAAAGAAAACACAACCAGATCGACAACTACTATAAACGTTTTATAAAAAATTATCTCAAACCTTTTTGTGTATGCATTTGTTAACAAAAATGGGATAATTCAGAACATAATTAGTATCTATTTCCATTTCTTCCTTCCTCTCCTTTTTTTCTTTTCTTTTCTTTCTGTCTAGGCTTCATGCCCAACACGTGTGGAACCCAGCACGGGGCTTGAACTCATGACCCTGAGATCGAGACCTGAGCTGGGATCAGAAGTCAGATCCTTAACTGACTGAGACACCCAGGTGTCCCAGTATCTAGTTTCTTTTACATAGAACTATAAATCACTAACTTCTTTACATCTGTGAACATAAAAACGAACATTTTTATTAAATTCTGCCATATGGATTGTACCATGACTGATTTAATAATATTTCCATTGCTGGATATTTAGGTAGTCCAAAGTTCTCACTATTAAAAATAGTACTGCATGTCCTTACTGATTTTCTTACCTTAAAAAATTATTTCATTAAATCATAAATGTGCTATTACACTTGTGACAAATATTTAAATACAGAAAACATTTTTGGACCATCATTCCCAGTCCTGATTTCCATCCCACCTTCCCAGAGGTAATCACTGTTACCAGTTTTGTATATATTCTCCCAGACCATTTTTTATGCATTTAGTACATATATATGTAGCTATAAAAAATAAATTACTATTCCAAGTTGTTGGTTCATTCGTGGTTATTTTTCACACCAATGGTATAATATAAGACCTATCATTCTTCAAATTGCCTTTCTCACTTAAACAATCAATTTTGGAGTGCTTTCTGTATTAATGCCTATAGATCTACTTCACTCATTTAAGCTGTTGTATGGTATTTTGTGTCATGAATAGAACGTAGTTTATTTAACATGTGTTGTATCAATTGACTTTTAGGGTACTTCCACTTTTTGTCTCTTATAGAGAATACATTTATATGAGCTTCTTTGTGTACATGTGTGAGTGTGTCTTTAGGGGAGATTCAGAGAAGGGGCATTGTTGAATCTTAGGATCACTGACTTCTTTCTACGTATGAATGAGAGGATCTTTTGAAGATCCTGGAGGAAAAAGTATAGTTCATTTAAAAAAATTTTTATTTTTTATTTTTGAGAGAGTGCACAAGTGGGGAAGAGGGGCAGAGAAAGAAAGAATCCCAAGCAGGCTTCATGCTCAGTGCAGAACCAGACACGCGGCTGGATTCCACAACCCAGGGATCATAACCAGAGCTGAAATCAAGAGTTGGACGCTCACCCAACCAACTGAGCCACCCAGATGCCTCAAAGTATAGTTCTTAAAAGCCTGAAAAGTGATTTTTTTGCCCCAGCTTTATTCTTGGTTTCCAATATTATCTTGAGGTTTCTAGCTAGAGTGGATGGAGGCAACTGAACAAGAGAAAGGACATACCAGGCTTTGGGGGAAAAACAATAAGTAGGTTTGGCTGAGTTTAAGATGCTGCCTTACATGAGGGAAGAATGCCTATGGTGCGGGGCAGATGGGGTGTCCTCCCCTACTTCTCTTGTTCCAGCTGCTCCACTCCCACCACAGCTCAGTGAATCCAACTGTCAACCCAACTTTTTTTGTTGTTTATTTATTTATTTTGAGGGCAGAGGAGAAAGGGGCAGGGATAGAGGGAGAGAGAGAGAATCCCAAGCAGGCTCCATGCTGTCAGTGCAGGACCTGATGCGTGGCTTGATCTTACGAACCATGAGATCATGACCTGAGCCAAAATCAAGAGTCCAACGTTTAACTGACTGAGCCACCCAGGTGCCCCATCAATTCAACTTTTGATGGGTGCACATGGGGTAGAAAGCATAGCATTAGGTGCTATAAGGATTTCAATAGGTGACATGGTCTCTACCCTTGTGAAGGGGAACAGACATCCATTCATGAGGAGATGTATCAACACTTACAAGCCATGCTGTACTACCAAGTAAAACTTAGGGCTAAGAAAACAGCCACCATTACTGCTGAGTGAACATCAAGTCCTCTGCACCTTTCACCTGGATTAATTGCCCCCAGGTTTTCACTTGGTCTTCTCACCTACAATCTCTCCTTTTCAACCTATCCAGTTGACTGCTGATAAATCTGAAAAAGCCACTTTTTGGTATCTGTGATCTTGTTCATTTCCCACTCCTCTTATTGTGCCCAGTAAGCTACCCCTCATCCTTTAAGATTCAGCCTAATAATGTTAAGGTGGTAATTATTTGTACTATATAAGTGTGTCAAATCAACACATGGTACATTTTAAGCTCACACAATGTTATATGTCAATTATATACCGATAAAGTTGGAGAAAAAAGACTCAGCTCAAACTTTTCGTTCAACATGTATAACTACTCCACATGTATTAAGCACATACTATGTGCTTATCACCTCTACTAAAAATTTCCCCTGACTCTAGGCTCTTGTGAATAACTCCTTCCTTGCTTATTCTCTTGTAGTAGATCCTACTTTATTGTCACTACTTTTTACATATGGATGTATATATTTTCTTCCACTTCTCTTTATTTCATTAAAATTTTTAAAATTTGGGAGCCTGGGTGGCTCAGTTGGTTAAGCGTCCAACTCTTGACTTCAACTTAGGTCATGATCTCATGGTTCGTGACTTTGAGCTGCTTATCGGGCTCTACACTGTCAGTGTGGAGCCTGCTTGGGATTCTGTCTCCCTCTCTCTCTGGCCCTCCCCTGCTGGTTCTCTATCTCCCTCTCTCTCTCAAAATAAGTAAAAAAATAAACTTAAAAAATAAGAAATAAAAATTTTAAAAAATTGGAGCGTAGTTGACATACAACGTTACACTAGTTTCAGGTGTACAACATAATGATTACTTATTTGTTTGTCTCGCCTACCTCTATCCCAAACTGTGAGTTCTTAAAGTGCAGGGTTTCTATCTTATCCATCTCTGTACCCCCAGTACCCAATATGATGCTGGGCACATGCTTGATGCTTAATACATGTTTAACAAAAACAATAAATAAATGAGCTTCCCAGAAATGTGTACACTGTTTCTCAATGCACTTTTAAGATTTGGAGGTTAACTTTCCTTAGAAAGAGAAGAAACCATGTTAGGTGGCAAGAGCAGAGATAGTCTTTGAGGTGACTTGTCCTAGATCCTGAAAGTAGTAAAGGGAAGAGCTGGTAGTCGCCCAGGGTCTAAGCCTTTTCATTTTATATTTCAAACACGCAGTCTACATCACTGTTGCAATATAAGGGGTACTAAAGAAGTGTTTATTTAAAAGAAGAAAGGAGGGGTGCCTGAGTGGCTCAGTCATTTAAGCTTCCAACTTCGGCTCAGGTCATGATCTCACCGTTTATGGGTTCGGGTCCCACATTGGGCTCTGTGCTGACAGCTCAGAGCCTACTTCGGATTCTGTGTCTCCCTCTCTCTCGGCCCCTCTCCTGCTCACACTCTGTCTGTCTCTCTCTCTCAAAGACAAATAAACATTAAAAAAAAATTTTTTAATGAAGAAAAATAAAAAAAGAAAGGAAAGATTTTAAAAAGATCCCGACTTCCCCTAGTTTGGAACTGAACTTAAAAAAATTTTTTTTTTAATTTTAGAGAAATAGTGCAAGTGGAGTAGAGGGGCAGAAGGTGAGAGAGAGAGAAAGAGGGAGAAAGAGAGAGAGAGAGAGAGAGAGAGACAATCTTAAGCAGGCCCCACACTCAGTGCAGAACTGGATGTGAGGCTAGGTCCCACGACCCTGGGATCATGACCTTAGCTGAAATTAAGAATCTAACACTCAACCGACTGAGTCACCCAGGCAACCCAGAAATGGACTTTTTAAAGTTCAAATTTAATGTTGCCTCTTGTCTAAAGCTCTTTGATCATTTCTCATTGCTCTTAGGTTAAAGTTCAAAATTTTAATTTGTCATGCGAGGCTCCACATGGCCTGGAGTTTGCCTATTTCTCCAGCGCCTATTTCTCCAGCACCCTTTTGCATCATTCTTCCTGGGGCTCCTTACACTACAGAAGTCATTTCTTTGATTCTCAAGGTCACCAAGCTTCTTCATCGGTAATCAGCTCCTTATGCCTGGAACACCCTCTGTACCTTCCCCCCCCACACACCGCCTCACTAACTGCCACTCATCCTTCAGGTCTCAGCTTAACTGTCACTGCCCAGGGAGACCTTCCCTCAGCCGCACAGCAGGCTGGCTCACTCTATGGTATACTTGCATGGTGTTCTATCTTTCCCCTTTATAACACTAATGATCATTGTAACTTGACCGTTAAGTGTGTAATCATTGAATGTTTGTTTTTCACTCCCTGCCTCCTAACTCCAGATTAGAAGGCCCATGAGAACAGGATCTGCATCTGTTCTGTTCACTACTTTATTGAAATGGCTTTACCTACATTACTTCATCTAGTTTCACAATCTTGTGAGGCAGACATTCTCATCTCCTAGTTGACAGAGGAGAAAACTGAAAACTCAGAGGGATGTGTGGTAGAGTCAATATTTGAGCACAGTTGCATCTATATTACTGAAGGGTTAAAATAGCTAATTCATTTATTGGGGATTTGGAGTCTCAAGACCAGAACTTAGTAGGGTAATCATTCTGGGCATGTCTTCTCACCTTCTGTATAATAGAGATAATATTACTTACCTTACCTTCCTCATAATTTTCCATAGGATCAAATAAAATAATACATATGACTTGCCTGGTAGCCATAATACAGTCTACAAATGTAAGTGAAATAAGTAGTATTTTTCATCAGACTCAAGTCTGTAACGGCTGGTGCTTATCTGGTCTGCCCACTCTGGGCATCAGTTTCTTCAGTAAAATTGTCAGTTTGAAGACACTGAGTCCAGATGTCCCTGTATTTTATTTAGAGAAGGTTGGTAGCCTGGGATTATGTTGACAGCTAAAAGATTGAGGATGACAGCATTCATCTTACAGAATGAGAACTATACATTTAGCTTTAAATAAAGCAATAAATAAAATGCAGTGTGTCTAGTATTTAGCCTCTATTATTGGTCACCAAGAACAGATTCAATGGTTAGGCAAGTGCAGTTAATGATTAGCACGAATGGTTGAGAGTTTAGACTTTGGAGTCATAGAGACTTGAGTTCAATTCTTTCAGCTCTATACTTACCTACAAAGAGGACTTAGCAAGTTACTTAACTCCTCCAAGCTTCATTTCTACATCTTTAAAGTGAACCTACCCTTAGACCGTTGTAAATATTAACACAAATAATGTAAGTAAGCACCCAGGACACAGGAAGCACTCTATAAATGTGGAGAGTTGTTATTGCCATGTCAGTCTTTCTTTCCTGGCTTGCTGATCCCTGTACACCTATTTGTTCCATGTTGCTCCCATTCCAACTGGAATGATGACTTTCAGGTGTCAGAGTCTTAAATATCAATGCCAAGAACTCTGTTTCTCAATCTGCAAGTGTTCCAAGTGAGGCCAACCCTGGATAAAGGGGAGAGCTTTCCTCCCATGTGTTCTGCACAATGAGTCCCACCAGTTTCTTGTAAGTGTGGGGAAACTTCTCTATTTGTGCAGAGCAGCAAATTCTTCCATCCATGTCTCTGCTCAACTACTTTTGAGGGTCACACTAAGGATGAGAGGATTTTATCCTCTCGAGTGGCTTCAGACAGCTGAAGGATGTGCAGTTTGGAGCTGCAATAAAAAACGCAGTTTTATTGTTTAGTCACTATGGCTACTATCACACAGGCTCAATAAGATGCTTTGATTCATTATTAATTTCAAAATGAAAGCCTTTCTGTAATTTTTTTTTTTTTTACCCTGAGCAATTTGATTTGATTTGATTTGATGCTACTTACTGGGTATTTTATTATTATTAGTCCCACTACAATACCCTTTGCATTGATGAAAATATTTTCCCTCTCTTATAAATACATTGTGACATAAATCTAGGTCAGTTTCATCCTAGAGCCATAAATCAACAGTGTAGTTTAAAGTATTAAGTAAAATGCATGAAAAATTGAGACATAATAGAATTACTCCCATCTAAACGCAAATTGATTATCAACAAACTTACAAAAGGTGAAGTAAATCCAATAATAAGCAACTTGTTGACTATCAAATGATTTTTGGAATTATAAAACATTTAAGATTTCTCAAAAAATTGTTTCATAATAATATTTTAATCTAATGATCAATCTGTTTTTAATTTTAAAATAATAAAGCTTCCCCATATCAAAAATAATTTTAATATATAAACTCCATATCATTTGACATGTAATTACTTTGAATAATACATTAAAACTAAAATAAATGTAGCACCTACACTAATTAAACTTATTTTATTTTTTTAATTTATTTTTTAATTTTATTTTTTAACTTTAATTTTACACCCAACTTAATTAGAGTATAGTGCAACAATGATCTCAGGATTAGATTCCTTAATGCCCCTTACCCATTTAGCCCATCCCCCCTCCCACAACCCCTCCAGTAACGCTCTGTTTGTTCTCCATATTTATGAGTCTCCTATGCTTTGTCCCCCTCCCTGTTTTTATATTATTTTTGTTTCCCTTCCCTTATGTTCATCTCTTTTGTCTTTTAAAGTCCTCATATGAGTGAAGTCATATGATTTTTGCCTTTCTCTGACTGACTAATTTCACTTAGCATAATACCCTCCAGTTCCATCCACGTAGTTCCAAATGGCAAGATTTTATTCTTTTTGATTGCCGAGTAATACTCCATTGTGTGTGTGTGTGTGTGTGTGTGTGTGTGTGTGTGTGTGTGTGTATACCACATCTTCTTTATCCATTCACCCATCAATGGACATTTGGGCTCTTTCCATACTTTGGCTATTGTGGATAGTGCTGCTATAAACATGGGGGTGCATGTGTTCCTTAGAAATAGCACTCCTGTATTCCGTGGATAAATGCCTAGTAGTGCAATTGCTGGGTCGTAGGGTAGTTCTATTTTTAGTTTTTTGAGGAACCTCCATACTGTTTTCCAGAGTGGCTGCACCAGCTTGCATTCCCAAGCCTTTCTGTAATTTTGAAGTAGGAGTCAGGAGTTCTAGTGATAGCATTGTGTGTGTTTTCACTTAAAATGTACTTATTGAGAGCTACTATGCTGTGGTCTCTGGAGAGGAACACAAAGATTAATGACTTCTCTTTCCCTTGCAGGAACTGAAATCCTACGCAGGGGATAGAAAAGGACACAAACAATGGGAGGGAGTGAACAAGTAGGCAAGGAAGGATGCTCTGAGCGTGGCACCCTCTATTCTGGATTGGGATTCATGTGTTTGGGGTGGTGGGTTAAAGGAGTAAAAGGAAATGAGCACTCTACTGGGCCCAAATCCTAGCACTTGTACTTATTAATTAAATTAGCCTGAGCAAGCCACCTACCCTCTCTGAACCAGTTTTTCACATGAAAAAAGAGGAGATTCTTACCTCAAAAGATTGCTGTAAGGACTAACCGAGGTAAAGTACATGCCAAGCAGGATACTAGGCTAATTGTAGATAACAAGTATTAGTCACTATAAATATTAGTATGATTAATACACCAAAACATAAATAGTACTAAAAAAAATCTTGTCAGCATATAGGGTCAGTGGAGGAGGCTTAATGAAAAAGATTTTAACTCTTATTTCAGCAGTATGGTGTGGACATGGAGCACTTCTTAGATATGCAAATGTGAGATATTTGCTAAATATTTGCCACTCTTCTGACACAGATGATGACATCCTGTGGTCACTCCCCTCCCCTGGTGAGATACTATGTGGTGGTTTCATGTTCACCCCACCCAAGATGGTGGATTATCTGATGGTAACAGAGAAACAGGAAGATCAGTGGTTTTAAATATACAGCGACTATATGTTTTACAATAAATAACTCTTCCATTTCTATCAGTTGCTTGACCAAAGGCTGAACAAATGATGATATAAAATGATAAGGAACTGAAGACACAGCTTTTGGAAAAGCTGAAAGCCTCTTTGATGTTGGAAGCACACTGTGTCATGCATAGCGTGCTGGGTAAGAAGATGGCTGAAGACGACTTTACAGACAGGATAATCACTCCAGCAGACAGATGGAAGGGGGAAGGGGGTCTGGCTTTGTACCTGTAAGTGCAGCTGCACCTTCCTTGATGAAGCTGTTCTGTATTCTAGAATCTCTCATTCGGTTTGCTCAAGTAATCCAGATTTGAATAAACAGTCACTGTGTGGAAGCTAACTCAGATCATTTATTATAAAACTCCTTGATTTATAGGAAATATGTGGTTTCTAGGAGGAGAAAATGAGACAATCTGAGATATAATGGTTATTATTCATAAGAAATGAATGGTCTTTGCTCTCTTTCTAAAAGCATTATTCTCATAAGGAAATTATAACACCCAAAGGTTTTATTGGCATTAATGTGGTTATATCTATGTTCATTATGATGATAATCATAACAGTGTTACTATTTTTGAGCTTCTAGCTTAGGTCAGTGGAAGGGAGAACTCAAACCGCCTTCTAGGAGAGTTTGAGCTTGGCTTCAGGTTAAACCATATGGCTTTGGAGAGCTGCTCATATTCAGTCTCTAGGCTGTAAGCTCCATAAAGGTAAAGGTCTTCCCTATCATCTTCAGGACTGTATTATACTAGCAGAGCGTCCAGTACATGATGGGTGTTACATCAATATTTGTTGAAATATTTAACATTCATTATCACTTTTAATACAACAATCCTGACAACTCAATAGTATTGCTCTGGTCTGTGAATAATAAAGTTAGCCTGCTTGTTTCAAATCTATCTGCAGAATTATGGATGAGATGCGGTATTGCAGGGTTGGAAGAAATTTGCTTTATGGTCACATGATCTCTGAGTTTAACATGGGAGAATCAAGGCAAATAATATTGTTTATGTAAGATGCTTTTCATGCTTTCACAGAACGCGAAGAAGTAGCTCTGTTGGCCATCTGACTAGAGAAGAAGTTTGAAACCGTATTTATGGGGAAGTGGAGATGTTTGGTCTGGAGAAGAGAATGCTTCGGGGACATAGTAACCATACTTTCATACCCAAGGCCAACTCAGAGCAGAAGAGACTGTCTTGAGTGTGTAGGCCCAAAGGCCAGAATGCACTGCAAACTTTAGGGAAACCAATTTTGGTTTGATATAGGGAAGAACATTGTAACTCCTTGTGCTGTTTAGAAATAGATCACCTTGGAGGTAGTGAATCCCATTGTTGGCAAATGACCACATGATCACTTGACAATGGTATTGTAAAAGGGATTTAAGCATTAGCTAAGGGGAGAAAGACACTAGGCTAAATGAATATCTCCTTCTTATCTCCTAGAATATTATGATTCTATAATCATGTATTTGAAATTTATAAAGATGATATCCAGGTAAGAATATATTTAAAAGAAAATTAGGTAATAGCTTAGGTCAGATTCCATTAGCCTATAACGTCCCCTAAAGCAGGATATTTGTCTATGTGATACAGCACTGTGTTCTGTGCACCCAGCACCATGTCTGGCACATAGTATACCCTTAGTAACCTGTGTTAAATGAATCAGTTGGAATCCTGGGCACACTGGGGAACCGATCATGCTCTGAACATTGACTTCACAAGAAGTTATGGAGTGTGCTAGGAATGAAAGCTGAACCAGATCACCTTTCCTGTTCTCCTTTCCTATATGGAAATGCTAGAGGGAAGCATTTCCATTTATTGGTGTGGGTTTTTTTTAATGTTTATTTTTTTGAGAGAGAGATAGAGAGCGAGCATGAGCAGGGGAGGGACAGATAGAGAGGGAGACATAGAATCTGAAGCAGGCTCCAGGTTCTGAGCTGTCAGCACAGAGCCCGACACAGGGCTCGAACCCACGAACCATGAGATCATGACCTGAGCCAAAGTTGGAGGCTTAACCAACTGAGCCACCCAGGTGTCCTTCCACTTTGTGTTTTAAATGTTGCACTCACATAGAATCTTTTCCTTGGGAGAAGTGCTTCAATGTGTGTATTTCCTGTTGGCCTCACTAGCTCACAAGCTATTTGTGAGTAGACCATGCAGAAGCCAACTTGGAGAATGCTGGAATGAGAGGGTTGGCAGGGCTCTAAGAAATGCCCTACTCTATCTGCAGTTGAGAATGTACAGGAGTGATGTGGACATAAATTAGGCTGAAAACCATAATCCAACATGGGAAGTCACCCCTGGAGGTGACACTGGAGAAACCCCAGAGGGAGACAATGATTTAATCTGTCTAGCATCAATCAAGATCTCAATACAATACAGTTGACCCTTGGGGGTCTGGGTGGCTTAGTCAGTAAAGCGTCTGGCTCTTGATTTCAGCTCAGGTCATGATCTCACAATTTGTGGGTTCAAGGCCCACATCCAGCTGTGCCCTGACAAGTGCAGAGCCTGCTTGGAATCTCTCTCTCTCTCCTTTTCTCTTTGTCTCTTCCCTGCTCACAGCATGCACAAGTATGCGCGCACGCTCTCTCTCTCTCATAATAAATAAATAAACCTAATAACAAAACAAAACAATACAGTTGGCCCTTGAACAACAACAGGTTTGAGCTGTGTAGGTTCACTTACATGCAGGTTTTTTTTTTCAATAGAGTACTATAGTACTATAAATGTATTTTCTCTTCTTCGTGATTTTAATAACATTTTTGTTTCTCTAGTTCACTTTATTGTGAGAGTACAGTTATAATACCATAGTATAAAAAATGATTGTTATCCTATCAACAAGGCTTCTAGGCTACTAGTAATTTTTAAGTCAAAAGTTATATGCAGATTTTCAATTGTGTGGGAGGTTGGCTCTAACCCTTTCATTGTTGAAAGGTCAACTATATAGTGAACAAATAGTTTCCAGCAGCAGTGCTTAACTTGGGACCAGAAAGCCTGGATTCTTCTCTGAATCTGCTGTCACTGCTTGTGTGATCCTTACATGTTCCTTATCCTCTCTAGATGTCATCTGGGGCTATCAAGCATTCAAACAACTATCCTATCTGGGGGATACCAGTTATAGAGGCAGGAGGGCATGGTTGTCTTAACTAGCAGCAGAAATGGAGAAAAGCAAATGACTTCAAGGGCCACTTAAAGCAGTAATTGGACATGGGATGTGAAATGGGGGTGGGGGTGGTGAAGGACAACTTCTAGATTTCTAACCTAGGCAGCTGGGTGGATGGCAGTGATGTTTGCTGAAATAGGAACCAGCAAGCAGGAGTGGCTTTTGAGAGGAAGCTGATGAACCATACCTTGTACTCCCGGAAAAGGCCACACACTCAGAAAGATCCTGGCCCTTAGGCTCTTCCCCTACCTCCCTGTGTGAGAATAAGCCCACTGCATGAGAGCGTGGGCAGACCAGGTAGCTTCAAATGTGACAGAGTCCCCTGGTTATGCTTCCTGATGCAAGAATGTTTCAGGAGCTGGTGTAATTCAGCTTTAAAAAGATGAATATCTTTTCTTATTGCTAAGGCAGCTCCAGAAGGCAAATATGGAGATCTGGGACCCACAAACCTAAAATTACAAAGAAGAGAACCAGGGGATACTTCAAGATTAGAAGCTGGTTTTCTGCCAGAACTTTGCTTTATTTAATACCCTCACCCACACTCTCCTTGGTTTCCAAAGACCAAATGCGAGGCTTGGCTCCTACATCTTGTCATTGTCTCTAGGCCTTGGTACTGAATGAATGAAACCAGTAGAATAAAAAAAAAAAATGGAGCTCCCTAAGGCCTGGCCGGGGCTAGGAGCATCCAGCAGACTGAGAGACTGAGGGAATGGCAGGATGGAGATTGATGTGTAATGAAGAGAACAGAGCAACCATGGCACTGAACTACCACTGATCTCAGCCTTGCTGCAGGTCTGGGTTCACTGAGCTGACCCCCTTAAAGCCATGATGGAGTATAGAGATAACTGACATCTCATAGCATCTTCTGAATATTGCTGTGTGGAGAGGACCCGTTTTTATATATAGCAGAAAGGGACATGAAGGAGACAAAGGTGGGGAGAGCAAATGTGAAAATGTGAGAAATTGCATCTGTCATTTTTAAAAAAGAGTAAGTTTAGGGGCATCTGGGTGGTTCAGCCGGTTGAGCATCTGACTTTGGCCTCTGTGAGTTCAAGCCCTGTGTCGGGATCTTTGCTGACAGCTCAGAGTCTGGAGCCTGCCTTGGTTTCTGTGTGTGTGTGTCTCTCTCTCTCTCTGCCCCTCAACTGCTCTCTCTCTCTCTCTCTCTCTCTGAAAAGAAATAAATGTTGAAAAAAAATTTTTTAAAGAATAAGTTTTGGGGCACCGGCGTGGCTTGGTCGGTTGAATGGCTGACTCTTGGTTTTGACTCAGGTCATGATCCCAGGGTCGTGAGTTCAAGCCCCGCATCAGGCTCTGTGTGGAGCATGAGCCTGCTTGGGGATTCTCTCTCTCTCTTTCTTAAACAAACAAACAAACAAATAAATAAAATAATATGTTTTTGTTTCTAATTACAAAAGCAATATGTTTATGGTAGAAAATTTAAGAAATAGAGAAAAGCAAAATAAAATATTCAGCTGTAATGCTACTAACCACTCTTGCCATTTGATAAATATTCACTGAATGCTGACTAGCTGAGGCACAATTCAAGGACCACAACAACTTCAAGACTTAAGTAATCTTATCACTCCCTTTTAATCAATGAAAGCAAGAAATGAGGTTCAGAGAGGCTGAGATTTGCCTGAAGACATACAGTTGGCAAATGGTAGAGCCCAGAATTGAACCCGGATCTGTACCCTAGTTCTCTCACAAAACTTTGTCTTAATCCATGGATAATACCAGAAGTGATGCCACTTTCTCAAGTAATCCCAATTTTCAGATGGGAAATCCTCCACAGCAAAAAGATACTGTACAAAGATGTTTAACAAATATGTCTTGCCTTTCCTCAGCTGCCACTAAGGTCCTGGGTCTCTCTGGGGAAGCTAAGTGTGTGTTGGGGTGAGGCCTTCACTTCATCCGGTGAGTAGCACTGTGCCCAGCAGCACCCGCTCAGCGCTCACTGGCCCACAGCCTCCTTCTCACAGCTCGCCGGCATCTCCTCAGCCCTCAACCTGTACCACGATGCGGTGACAGTCACAGAGGATAACAACGCCCTCACTGAAGCATCACGTGTAAATGCTGAACCTTTCTGGCCAGGCTTGTTTGCAAAGGCAGGCCCTGGCCAGTGTCAACATCGGGAGCCCCATCTGCAGTGTAGGGGCTGGTGGACCTGCCCCAGCAGCTGGCGCTGCACCAGAGGGAGGTCCCACCCCCTCCACCACCGCTGCCCCAGCTGGCGAGAAGGAGGTGGAAGCAAAGAAAGAAGAATCGGAAGAGTCTGATGATGACATGGGCTTTGGTTTTTTGACTAACCTCTTCTGTAACCTGTTCAGCGAAAAGCTGAACTCTTAAAAAAAAATGTGTCTTGTCTTTTAAGTCTTGTCACACTTCCTGCAATTTTGTAAACTCATCCATTGCAAAAGTGATGTTTTGATTCTTTGCCCTTTCTGACAACCAGAACAGAAAGAGACTCTCCTTCCATTACTTGGCTTGAGGCTTCCTTCTGCTTCTGCCCAAAGCAGGCTGTGGTTAGCACTCACTGTTTAACCTCTTCCTCCTGCAAGTCCTTTTTTGAAGTAGAGCCTTTTTCTTTTCTTTTCTTTTCTTTTCTTTTCTTTTTTCTTTTCTTTTCTTTTTTCTTTTTTTGAGACCACTTTGACACCATGGACATTCTGTAATCCTAAATTATCAAGCCAATCACTTAAAAAGAAAATGAACAAATGTGTGTGACAACCCTACCCCATTTTAAGGCTTCATCATCTACCACCACATCTCTGACTCCAGCTCTAGTCTTGAATCGCTGATGAGACTCAGTTCATCCTGTCATTAGGATCAGTTTCTACTGCACAGAGTACTTGATGATTTTTTAAAAGTTGAAAGTTTAATGCTTTATTCTTCATAGAAATGAATTAAGTGTGAATGTCAAAATAGCACTAGCATCAAAATGACCTTAAGAAAATGTCATATACCCAGTACCCAATTCTGACTACCCAGCTTTGCCCCTAGCCAGTCACTTGCTGTCAGCTTTAGACACTTCCTGTGCATCCCGCACTATTAACTGGCCCTGCCTCTTCCAGAGGACTCTCTAGTGGTTCTTAATCTAGGGTTGTCATTCAGATTGAGAGCTTTGGAACCAAACTGCCTCAGTTCAGATTCCTCCATTACCACTCTCTGTGTGACCTTGGAAAGTTATTTAACTTCCCTGTGACTCATTTTTCTTGTTTGTTAAGTGGGGAAAATGATACCTATTTTATAAGGTCGTTGTGACATCAAATACTTGAAATGCTAGTGCTTGCAAAGGTCTTCTAACATGGGTTGGCATATTGTAAGCATGTAGTTAATGTTACTTATTAAGACAAGTGGAGTTGTCTG
Organism: Panthera tigris; assembly: GCF_018350195.1. NCBI lineage: Eukaryota > Metazoa > Chordata > Mammalia > Carnivora > Felidae > Panthera > Panthera tigris. The sequence continues at coordinate 46,168,896 of NC_056669.1, forward strand.
TCCATCGTGTCACCCCAAGAGCCAGTAGTCAAGATCTATTTCTTAAAAATAATTTAAAATTTTAGTGATTTTCCTGTAGTATTTATTGGCATTGCTGAGTAATTTTTAAAAAATTGCACACGCATAGTAGTTTGCCTACAATTATATATTCAATAGACTTTTTGGGCTTGCTTAGAAACCTTAATAATACTGTGCAAACACATATACATACATATATATATATACACACACACACTGTGCAAACACATATACATACATATATATATACACACACACACACACCTACCTATCTATTTACATGTATTCACATATTTTTTTTGCAGTGGATTTTTGGGCAACACTTTTTATGTAATATATCTTGTTTATTTTATAAATTTATTTTTCCTGTTATTGATTTTTCATTTCCAAAGGTTGGCTGGTAAAGCACTGTCAAGACTCAGTGTGGTCCTGAGTAGCATGCCCAAGATTTTGTATTTTATTCCCTATATGATGAGGAGTCGCCCATGACTTCAGAGGAAGACAGTGTCACAGTCTAACATGATTTAGGGAGTAGAGCAAAGGCTGGTCTGATTAGATCTTGGAGTCAAGGAGGTCAGTTAAGAAGCTGTTGGAACAACCCAGATTGAGAGTGTCAAGGTGCCAGATGAGAGGAGATACATGTGAGAATACTTTGGGGTAGTATTAAGAGGACTCAAGAATGACGTGGTGAGAGGGGGCCCCTGGGTGGCTCAGTCAGTTGAGTGTCTCACTTCAGCTCAGGTCATGATTTCACGGCTTGTGAGTTCAAGCCCCACGTTGGGCTCTGTGCTGACAGCTGGAGCCTGGAGCCTGCTTCCGATACTGTTTCCCTCTCTCTCTGCCCCTAATCCACTCGCATTCTGTCTCTGTCTCAAAAATAAACATTAAAAAATACAAAATAAAAAGAATGAAGTGGTGAGAGAAATGGAGGACATAGTTCTAAGGAGTTATATTTTGGGTGAATGGGAGAATGGTGAAACCATTAAGACAGACTTCTCTATTGCTTTCTAAATACAGAAGGGATGCAAAAATTTCCAGGAGATGGAGATAAACTGTGAAAAGTCAGGATACAGGATACAACACAAGCCTCTTCCTCAACTCAATAAACAAACAAACAAACAAACAAATAAGTCTATGCGCATCCAGTATTTTTGACATTTGAATATAAAACTAAACAAAAATGGAAGGACAGAAGAAGAAGGAGAGGAGAAGAAGGAGGAAAGGGAGAAGAATAAGGTGAAGAAGAAGAAAAAGGGGAGGGGGAAAGGAAGGAGAGAAGGAGGAGAAAAGGAAGAACATTATAGGGTTGGTAATGGTTTTCACTGATGATCCATTTGATAGTGATAATCAAGCATATTAAATGTTATATTTCAAGGAGTGTTGGGAAGATGCTAAGTTTGTAACAACACACTCCTTCATCTCTGCAGATGTGGAAGATTTCCTCTCCCAATAGAAGAGCCAGAAACTTGTTTGGAAAGACCCAAACGAGGCCACAAGCACCCCAGCTACATCCTTTCCAAGATGCTAATGCTTTCTACTTTCATCTAAGTCTTTCATCCAAGACTCCCAAGCCTGTGTGTTCAGCGAGCAAAGAACGAGATGGAAGGGCTGCCCTGGTCTGAGACTACATGGGCAGCCAACCATGCAGAAGGGAGCGGCTGAGGCCTCCAGCCCAGAAATGGTGTGCTCTACACAAGACTACATTCTCTTCCCACCTCCTTCCCAAATACTCCCCTGGCATAGGGAGTTTCTGACAACGAGAATGAAGCTTTCTTATGTTGTGTCTATGAGTTTTGTCACCATATTTTCTAAGTCAGAACTCTAGATGTATGACAAATACAGTCATACTAATGGCAACTAAAGGACAGGATTATTTTTTTAAGATTTTATTTTTTTAAGTAATCTCTACACCCAACATGGGGCTCGAATTCACAATCCTGAGATCAAGAGTTGGACGCTTTTCACAGTGAGCCAGTCAGCTGCCCCAAAGACAGGGTATTTTAAAGACATTGAAAAATCTAGTGTATGTGGTTGAAACGCATCAACTGAAAGACTGGTTCTACAAATATTTATTTGATACCTATTAGGTTCCAGGCATGGTCCTAGGTGCTGGCGATAGAATGGTGAACAAAATACACAACATGTTATATAATGGGAAGGGGGAAGCCACTGGGCAGTGTGTTGGGATTTAGGATCTGGTTCATTAAGTTAAAGATATGATCCAAAAAGAACATGACTGGGTATGTAATTATACTGCAGATCTTTAACTTCTATTTGAATCCCAAAAAATTCAAATGGATTTTAACTTTTAACCCTGCCTGACTAATCAGTGATATAATCTCTGTAACCCCTAGTGGGAAATCATGTCTGCCTTCTCTGACTCCCCTGCACTTCCTTTGGTGGTCTGAAAAGTACTGGATCATTCTCTCCTATGTTTTAATTGTTTACGTATATGTCTTGTCACCCTTTGTAGACTCCTTCAAAGAAGATTGCTTTTGCTTATCTCTCCAGGTCCCTTGCCTGACACTGCCCTTAATTTCCTCCCCTCTCCTCCCCCATTTACCACACATTGATGTTCCTTCCATGAAGAACTTTTTGCTAGTCTCTCTGTGTGCCAAGTTCTTTCTAGACCATTCCTTCTGATGGAACACCCTTTCCTTTCTTTGCTTTGCAGAACTATAACTCTTTTTGGAAGAATCAGCTCAGAAGTTACTTCCTCAGTTAAGCCATTCTTGACTTCTCTGGGTCATGCCCTCTGGCCCTTGGAGGGCTCTAAGCATATCTCTGTTAGCTCACTTATCATCCTGTTTTATTTTTCACTGTTTGTTTACAGGTCTATAAGTCCTGGGGCAAAGTCCTCATTTCATTCATCTAGATCTCTGGGGCCTTGCACCTTTGCCTGAAAGAGGCCTTCAGTGAAAGTTGCTGAATAACTTACCTTCTGAATTGACAGGGAGACAGCTACCTGACTCTAAGGCCCTCCTTTATACCTACCTCTCCCACATTCATTTGTCCTTGCTAGACATTTCCTCCAGAGCTAGCTGGAAGGCACTGAGACTTATATCAGAACACAAATGTTATGTAGTAGATAGAGCACTGGATAAAGAACCTAGAGACCTATATTCTAGTTCCAACTCACTCTGCAATTAGTCCTGTGACCTTTGCAAATCATATCAACTCCCTAGGTCTAGGTTTCTTCATTCATAAAGTAGAAGTTGAACTCAATCCAGAATTGTACCTAAAATTTTTTTTCCCTCCAGTGATAATTTCAGTCAAATGGTGGTGGCCTTCCAGAGAACTTTGTTGAAGATTGTGAAGTTCAGGTGGGAAAAAAAAAAAAAAAGACACTCAGCTGGAAAGAAAACAGTGCCTGTTTGGACCATTTAGCACAGAAGTGAGAAGTTCCTATTTGCTACCAGTGAACTGAAGAGGTCTTTGAATTCCTTTTAGCTCAAACACTCCACATGTCATGATACATGTAAAATTATGTATAAAGTCAGTTCAATTTTGCTCAGACACTTGCCAAGGATCTACTGCATGTTATGTACTGTGTACTGCAAGATAAAAAGAAGAATAAATAATGCATGGTCCTTGTCTGTAAGGGATTCTGGGTGATAAGTAGAGGTAGGTAATAAGTATTATCTTCATTAAGCAAATAAGAATTGGGAGTCCACCAATGAGTGGAGGAATTGGGTCTCAGACTAATATGATTCTAAGTGCTTTACACTTTTTCACTATACCTCTCTATCCTTCATTTAAAAGAGAAAAGGAAAGGAGATACTGAACTAAAAGCTTGAGTATTTCCCATGTCTGGTACATCATAGCAGAGGTCCGAGATAGAATGGACAGTGTTAGCAACCTGGGGGAAGAAGTAGAAAAGGCAACAGAAAAATCCAGAAAACAAATTTCATCTGGTGCATGAGGGTTGGTCTTGGCTGCTGCACAGGAAGACTTCATCGGGTCATATTTGCTGTAAGCATGTTTCTTCATGTCATATGTGCCTGGATTCTAAGATTTTCTGTCCCTTTAACAGTGATGGGGTTGGGGAGACACAATTACCTTTCTGGGAGGAAACAGTGCAGGATAACTACTCAAATCAAATCCCACTGATAACATATCAGGCCATAGCCTTGTGCCATGACGGTGTCCACTAAACACCACCGGAGAACATGGCCCTGTGCACTTAAGAGGTTTTGAGGAGAACTTTTATATCCATTTGGTTTGAAAATGCCACTATTTTCCAAGTACTAAATTTTTCTAACTAGTGAGATTTTTCTAAGTGATGGCAGATGGCTGTTTTCTAGGCCATGTGGATGCATCTTGATGGAGGGGGAAAGGGGGGGCCATAAATCCAGAGTGTGTTCTCTGGGTTCCACATGTTCAGATTCTTAATAGTGACCAGGCCCTGAGAAATTTGTTCATGTTGCTACACTCACATAAGACAGGCAGCCATGAAGAAAAGGAAGTTGCTGATTTATAATGAATTTTCACATGGTAGGCAATGCACACAGCAGTAACATCAAATGCTCCAGTAAAGTTAGCTAGTAAGGGTACCCCCTTCACAGTACTGAAAGATCTGAGAAACCAGCCAATATTCCGAAAGTCACTAAGGGAGAACCCAAAGTTATAAAACAGAAGATTCAATGAACTGAGCATAATATTTATTTTTGGCTGCAGTAACCTTAAAGCTAGACGGGAGCTAGACGGGACCAATGTCATGTTAGCCAACTCTTTCATTTCACAAAAGGGGAAACTAAGGCCCAGAAATGGGAACTGACTTGCCCAAGCCCACATCATTTATTCACTTTTCTTTTCATCCTACAAACATGTACAGAGTGCCAACCAAAAGTAGAGTTTCATTCTAAGCACAGTGGAGCCTTTCATAAGCTTAAAAGTCTAGTTTAGGAGGTGGATATGAATAGAACCAGTCTCATACAGTGTGATTAGTGCTTTTAGACAGGGGCTGGCAAAGATTTTCTGTTAAAGGCTAAACAGTAAATATTTTTAAGCTGTGCAGCCCATATAATCTCTGTTGCAACTACCAAACCCCATTGTTGCAGCACAAAAGCAACTATAAACAAGATGTAAATGATAAAAGTGCCTGCATTCCAGTAAAATTTTATTGCCACTGAAATTTAAATTTAATATTAGATTCACATGGCATGAAATATTACTCTTCTCTTGATTTTTTTTCAACCATTTAAAGATGTAAAAATTATTCTTAACTCATGAGCCTACAAAAATGGCAGCAGGCTGGAGTTAGCCTGTGAGCTGTGGTTTGCTGACCCTTATGTTAGATGAACAGAAGTTCCAAATGATTTTTTCACCATCCCTGAAAGTATGATCTAGTTGGTGATCAGATTCTTTCTACATGACTAAAAAGGGGGAAAAAAGAGTAGATACTTGTCAGTGCCACTTGAAAAGGCAGGGTCATAGAGGTGGGTGCTAGTCACAAAGAACGGTAAAAGGATGAGAAGAGTTCATCCCCATCCTGCCTCTGTTCCCAATTAAAGTCTGAATGCCTTCATAATCTTTTTTTTTTTTCCTTGCCATTTGCAACTACATGGATGGAACTGGAGGGTATTATGCTAAGTGAAATTAGTCAGAGAAAGACAAAAATCATATGAATGCCTTCATAATCTTGAGACAACTTTAATTCATTTCCCTTTCACATTACAGAGACTCTTAGTTTTGGGTGGTTTAAAGATGTAGATACCTCTGCAGAAGAGCTGGCCCTTTCTAGGGTTTCCACATAACAATGTTTAGAGGGCATCAAATGGCTATATGAAACTCAGTCTTTGCAGGGGTCAGGTGATGTTTCAACAGCATTAGGGTGCCCTGCCCTGCATGTAGCCTTGTGGGAAGATTGACAACCTGCCCCTAACAGATGTAAGCACACGGGCAGCATCTTCTCAATCTTTGAATGCCTTGCCCTTCAGAGCAGAGTTTGGCATTTCAGAATTACTAGGTTTTGTCATGGCAGTTTCCCTGATGAAAAGGGAAAGTGCGCTTTCCCTTTTTGGGAGAATTTTCTGGGTCTCAGTTTCCTCGCCTGGAAAAAAAAATCATAATAATATCACCTACATCAAAGGTTTTTATGAGATCACGTATGTGATAACACCCTGTAAACGGACTAACACTACACGAACCACCACTTGCTTCCATCCCTACCATCTCCACACTCAGTAAGTCCACTTTATTTTGGGGGGCCTCACTTTCTTTCTCTCAAAAACCAGAAGGGTGAATTCAATGCTTCTGAGTTTCCTTCCAATTCTACCACTCTGGCCCTGTGCCTTATTAGGAAAGGAGTTTTTCATTATTAGGTGAGCGGTCTTACATTTATGATTGAGGGTAAAGGGCAGCAACAAAGAAGTCAGATATGGAAAAACAACAAAAAAGAGAAAATTAGAAGGGAGCCTTGGCCCCATACAGGGAGTAATACTAAGTGTCCTCCTCATTTGGTGGCCAGGATAGAATGTCTGTTTCCTTAAAAAGCAAAAGGTCATGTTCACTGGCATAGTCTTGCTTTGCTCTACATGTGGAATGCTGAGTTTGGGAATCTCATCAATCTTTCTTTTCCTTACTTATCAGAGTCAATCAATACTTGGAAATGTTAATGAGATTGTCTATCCAGCAATTTTTTAACAAGGGGCTCACTGCCCAATTAATTTAATGTGTAATATACACATTGCTATGTCATGCTTTTTTTTTTTTTTTTTTCCTGCTGGGAGTGATGGCTTCCACAAAGCAGACTATGTCCCATAACACCAGGGTCCTGCACAGATTTTTCCCTTCTTTGTCTCATTTTCCACTTTCATAAAGGACTATGTAAGTCCATTGACCAGTAGATGAAAGGATGTCTTTCCCTCTGAGGAAAGTGACCTTGTTTTTAATAAGCCAGTGTGGGATGGGAGTGGGCATAGGGCTGGGCTGGCAAATGAGGGGCAGGTGAGGCAAGTGGGGAGATTAGAGAAACCTATTTCTCTCCTTCCTCCACACTCCCGGCTTGAGGTGTTTAAGGAGGGGCAATGAAGATCCAAACCCATGACCTATCCTGTGGCTCTAAAGGTTGTCTTCTACATAGGCAGATGGATTTTGGTAGGGCTTTCTGCTGTACTAGACATCTGTGGTGTCCATGAAAGGATTCTAGGCCTCTAACAACAGGCAAATTGGAAGCCCTATGAATTCTTTTGTGACCTATATATCATAGGCCCACAGAGATAAAATAACTTACAAAAGAATATATGGTAGATCAGAGTTTCCCACAACTATATAAGAACCTAAGAAACACTTTTCAAGATATTTGGATATTCAACACATGTTATCAAAAACCAGAAATATCCCAACTAAGTATCTTTTGCTAACCTTAATTATCTCTGAATTAACAATTTATCGTCCTATGCATATACCCCAAGATTCCCCATCCCTGTGCTTTTATTCAAACTATTTTCTCTACTTTAAAGATCATTCCCTTAGCAATGAGCACAACTGGTCCAAATCCTATGTGGTTCAAGTCCCATTTCAAGTACTGATTTCTTTATAAAGACTTCTCTTTTTCATTTGGTTCTTGTTACAGTTATTTTTTTATGACTTTATGTTTTGCCCCTCTCCCCATTAGGGTATCCATTCCTTAAGGCCTCAAAGGCCTTCATATTTCCTCATGTTAAAGATGATTCCTGGTTCAGGTCTGTTAACAAAGAAGCCATTAAAAGAAAAAAAATCTGTTGATCATTTGTTTAACCAGAACACAATATCCAATATCTACACATCTACAAATGGAATGCTTACACTATTTAGAAGTCTGACCACAATAAAAATGTTAACAAAGAATTCAATTCAAAATAAACAACAAACTTCTAGAAGATTTCCTGAGTTCAACACATTCCAACTAAGTTTTGCACCTTCTGCATATTTATCCAAACAGCTGAATAATAAGCTTGAGGCATGGCAAGGTCTTCAGTCATCAAGAAAGATTCAATTATATTCAGAGTGTTCCAAAGGAGGAGCACAGACTAATATTTTGAGAAGGCTTTCAACAAGACTGATTGAAATAAAATGTTTTCCTGAATAAATATTACTTATAGAAAAAATGCATGCCCCATCTCCATCCTGGTTTATGAACTCTTTGCCGTAATTCCTTATCTCCCCAAATCATTAAGAAGGAGGAAGATGTGAAATGTGCTACAGACTGAATGTTTGTATCTTCCTCAAGTTGATATACTGAAATCCTAATCCCCAATGTGATAGTATTAGGAGGCAGGGCATAATTTGGGAAATGATTAGGTAATGAGGGCAGAGCCCTCATGAATGGGATTAGTGCCCTTGTAAGAAAAGGCCAAGAACCAGTTAGCCCTTTTACTGACATTTGAAAACCAGGAAGTTGGTTCTCACCACACACCAGATCTGCCAGAGCCTTGGTTTTGGACTTCTCAACCTCCAAAACTACGAGAAATGAATTTCTGTTAGCAGCCTGATTGGACTAAGAATGTTTTGTACCTGTATGACCGTGATGCTTTATAGACACAATCTCAATCTAATCAGCAACCCTATAAGGCAGGTATTATACACAGTTTTCTTACAATGACAAAACGAGGCTGAGAAGGGGTTAAGTATCTCCTCCAAGGTCACAAGAGCTAAAAGTAGACCTACATCCAAACCTAGGTCCAATTGGTTTCAAAGTTTATGCTTATGCACTGTACAATGCTGCCTTCTGGTAGTATTTTCATAGCAATACAAATAGATAAGAAAAATTAGTTCACATAAAAAAATTTTTTTAATGGAAACTCAGTGTGGTGTCATAAAACAAAACATTGGGCCAGGTGATAGAACATTGTATGACTTCAGCTAAGACACTCCATCTCAAAATCATAAAAGCAGACTGTAAATGCCTCAAAACGCATCTTGAAAATCACTTACCGCTTCTCAGTCTTCTCCCTTTGCAGAAGAGGAATTTGAGGCCTAGTCACAAACTTGCCTACAGTCACACAAGAGTACAATTTAGGTTTATCAAAGCAATCTAGGAGTCCTTCCACACTGTGTTTTGTCTCTCCTCCCTAGGCCTTGGTTTCCTCATTTTTAAAGCAAACCTCCAAGACTGTGTTCTCTTAGTTAAGGGTATTATAGACTGACTGGGTGGCTTAAACAACAAACATTTATTTCTCACTGTCCTGGAGACTAGAAGTCCAAGATCAAGGCCCAATCTAGTGTCCAGTGAGGGAACTCTTCCTGTTTGCAAATGACTGTTTTCTTCTTGTATCCTCACACAGCTGAAACAGAGAGAGAGATCATCTCTCTTTTTACTTTGCTTCTTGTTTTTTTTTCTTTTTTTAATTTGAATATAGTTGACACATAATGTTACATTAGTTTCAGGTATACAACATAGTGATTTAACAAGTTTATACATTATGCTATGCTCACTGCAAGTGTAGCTACCATCTGTCACCATACAAACGAATTATAATACCATTGACTACATTCCCTATGCTATACCTTTTATTGCCATGAGTTGCTCATTCCATAACTGGAAGCCTGTATCTCCCACTCCTTTTCATCCATTTTGTTCATTCCCCCCACACTGCTCCCCTCTGATGACCATCAGTTTGTTCTTGTGTTTCTTCTTGTAAGGGTACTAATCTCATTCACAAGGGCTCCATTGTCAAGACTTAACTCCCAGTTACTGCCCCACCTCACAAAGATCAAGGATTTCACATATGAATTTTACAGGGACACAAACATTCAGTCCATAACATGTGGGTCTACTTAGACTGTGCTATACAAATGTAGAGGATTTTATTATGATTTCATAGTGCATACCTATAAAGCGAGAAGTCTCAAAGGTACTATGAAAGACCAGACAGCCTCTGGCCTATGGGTGGGTGGAGCAGAGAAAGAGAGAGAGAAGAGGAGGGAAAAAGGGGTCCTAGAGAGAGACCTGTCCTTAGGGCTGCCTTAGATCCCAATAATATGCATGAGTGAGTTTCTGTTGTTTATAACAAAAACAAAAAAAAACCAACTAACTAGAAAATAGAGAAAAATCTTGATCTAAATTAACTCTTTCCAGAGCATCAAAAGATACTCTGGTATAGTGTATACAGGTAGAAACACCCAAATGCTAGCATTCTGAAAAAAGTTACATAATTCACCAAAAAAAGAGCATTTAATCCTGGACCTCTCCTCAGACCTTCAATCTCACTCTTCCACCAAAATAACTATTATTAATGTAACAAGGCAAAAATTGCCAGCATGTGAGGTTTGGCTCAGTAAAGCAATGATGCAACAGCCTTCCTTCTTCCTTACTGCATCTGGCTCATGTGTGTTTCCCACAGGTACATTTTTTGGCCTAGATCATCAGGGGAGTGTTTTGCTTAGCAACTGATAGGCTTTCATTGAAATACCTCTCCACTTAGAGGGAAAAGACTTGCCTATGTCACCTTAGAAGTTAATATATTAGCAGCTAGAAGGGTATGAACAATGTTTCCCAAAATATTTTCCTTGGGACCCTATCCCTGTGAGATGCCATGTGACAAAAGTTTCCAAGATCAAGTAAGTTTGAGAAATGCTGACTTCTGTTATCACTTCTTAAAGAGTCATTAATGTACATGAACGTGTTAAAATTCTTCTTTGCCGCTCTTCCTCTATACCAGATTTCTCAATTCAAAGTGCCTCAGGGCTTGGCTTTGGGCCTTAGAATCCCTACATTCTCCCTAGGTGATCTCTCCAGCTCCATGACTTTAAATACCATCTCTATGCCAGTGATTTCCCAATTTATATCACAAACCTTTCTCCTAAGCTCCAGACTCATAGATATGTAAGATATGTCTACTTGATAGCACTTCTTATATGTGTAATTGGTATCTTGAACTTAATGTGGATAAAACAATCTCTTGATTTCCTTCACCCCTGTAAGCCTTTGCTTCCCTAGTCTCTCCCTGCTCTGTCAATAATACCACCATGTAGTTAACTGCCCAAGCCCCAAAACTAGAAGTCATCACTGTCTTCTCTCTGGTCTCCAATTTCCCACATTAACCCATCAGGAAGTGCTGTTGTCTCCACTCCTGAAAAACATGCTGAAGCCATCCACATCTATCTGCTCTGCCAACCCCATCATCGTCTCCCAGGTGAACTACTGTGAGAGCCTCCTAATTGGTCTCCACTTGTAATCTTGGCCTTTAAATTCCATTCGCTATGCAACAGCCAAGGAGATTTCTTTTTCAAATTGTATTATGACAGTGTGCTAAGGCTTAAGACCCTTCATCTTGCTTTCCATAGCACCAATGATCAAATCTTCCTTCTTACCATGGCCTGTAAGATCATACCTTCTCACATGCATACAGTTTCCCATACAGTTTCTCAGTTCCAGCCACAGAGGCTCTTTTTCTTCCTCCGATATGCCGAACTTTCTCTTGCCTTGAGTCTTGTGGACTCATTGTTCCCTCTGCCTGCTGGGTTTCCCCACTTCCAGCTCTTCCCTATAATATCACCCCTTAATGTCTTCAGAGTCCCTACCATTATTTGAAAATCTTATTTGCTTGCCTGTTCATTCACTTTTCTTGGTGAACCCTACCTAGAAGGTGAAATCTATGAAGGCAGGGCCAGGATTTTATACGTTCTGCTCATTCTTCATTAGGATTTTCTCAGTGCCTGGATCAGTGCCTGGCACATAATAGGTGCTCATGAAGAATTGGCTGACTGTGACATGTAGAAAAATGAACCTGGACCACTTTCTTACACCAAACACAAAAATAACCTCAAAATGGATGAAAGACCTCAATGTAAGACAGGAAGCCATCAAAATCCTTGAGGAGAAAGCAGGCAAAAACCTCTTTGACCTTGGCCGCAGCAACTTCTTACTCAACATGTCTCCAGAGGCAAGAGAAACAAAAGCAAAATGAATACTGGGACCTCATCAAAATAAAAAGCTTCTGCACAGAAAAAAAAAAACCCCAAAAAACAAAAACAAAAACGAAAACAAAAAACAATCCACAAAACTAAAAGGCAACCGACAGAATGGGAGAAGATATTTGCAAACAACATATCAGATAAAGGGTTAGTATCCAAAATCTATAAAGAAGTTATCAAACTCAACACCCCCCAAAAAAAAATAAACCAGTGAAAAAATGGGCACAAGACATGAATAGACACTTCTCCAAAGAAGATATCCACTCTGGATATCTGGATATCCAGCCACTCTGGAAAACAGTATGGAGGTTCCTCAAAAAATTAAAAATAGAACTACCCTATGACCCAGCAATTGCACTACTAGGTATTTATCCAACAGATACAGGTATTCTGTTTCGAAGGGGCACATGCACCCCCATGTTCATAGCAGCACTATCAACAGTAGCCAAAGTATGGAAAGAGCCCAAATGTCCATTGATGGATGAATGGATAAAAAAGATGTGGTATATCTATACAATGGAGTATTACTCAGCAATCAAAAAGAATGAAATCTTGCCATTTGCAACTACATGGATGGAACTAGAGGGTATTATGCTAAGTGAAATTAGTCAGTCAGAGAAAGACAAATATCATATGACTTCACTCATATGAGGACTTTATGATATAAAACAGATGAACATAAGGGAAGGGAAGCAAAAATAATATAAAAACAGGGAGGGGGACAAAAACATAAAAGACTTAAATATGGAGAACAGAGGAAACTAGAGGAATTGTGGGAGGCAGGGTGGGCTAAATGGGTAAGGGACATTAAGGAATCTACTCCTGAAATCATTGTTGCACTATATGCTAACTAACTTGAATGTATATTTAAAAAATAAATTAAAAAAAGACACACACACACAAAAAGAATTGGCTGACTGCATGAAATGATTTGAGAAATTATGTATTGGAGAAAGCTGAAACTTAGTTTAACCCAACATTCTTCAAATTTATTTGAGCTCAGAATGCTATCTGCTATTGTCAAGAATATTCATTATTCCAGGAACTATTTCCTAGAATGTACTTTTTTTTAAATGCTGTTTTAATATCAATATTGAGAAGAGTTAATGTTTGAGACCCTGTGAATCTTCAACATTAAAACTTGAAAATCTCTTGTAAGCAGGCATTTTGGCAGGTCTTTGGGAGTCCAGGATATTTTATTAGGAGAATGATAGTTTAAAATTTTTTTTATACATTTATTTATTTTTGAGAGACAGAGAGAGATAGAGCACAAGTGGGGGAGGGGCAGAGAGAGAAGGAGACACAGAATCCGAAGCAAGCTCCAGGCTCTGAGCTGTCAGCACTGAGCCCGATGCGGGGCTTGAACCCACAAACTGCGAGATCATGACCTGAGCTGAAGTCGGACGCTCAACCGACTGAGCCACCCAGGTGCCCCAGGAGAATGATAGTTTTAAAAGTAAGTTACTGGGTATTTTTTTCTTTGAGATACGGGTTAAGAAAACCAAGCAAACAGCTCAAGATTATAGGGTTCAGGGATAGATGAAGTGTTGAAGGTAGGAAAGAAGGAATCCAGACAGGATACAGCAAAATGAGGGATGCGGTTGACTAAGGGGTAAATGAGATTGAGGCCCAGTAAAACTTTCCTACTTCTAATAGAATTTTTAGAAACAGAAACCTGCAGTTGGAAACTTGGCTATTTTTATATGGTGTGTGTTTTATGTAATTATTTGTTTTCTGCTTCCCTCATGTTTAGTAAAGCTGTTCTTGAAAATACCAGCCTGTCTTAGTTATGCCAAGGGAAAACATTTTTGTCCACATTGAAAATTTTAAAGGGGAACCACACAGCTTTGGGTGAGGCATGACCAGGTGATGTGGTGACATAGAGAATCTGGAAAACAGAAACCCAAAGTAAAGATGAAAGTCAAGCACAGAGTCAGGGGAAGTAGTGTGGCCCTTTCTAACCTAGAAACACTCTTTGAAGAGTCTGATTTGGTTGAGCTCTCATTTGTTTAAACTTTGGAGGATATGTGCTGAGTCCTAATTAAACAAGGCTAATTTTTTTACAAAGCCACACACATGCAATATTAAGCTATAGAAGAAATTGTATAGTTGCATAAAAAGCCTTAGATGGAATTAGATGAAGAGAACTTGAGAAGGCCTCAGTGATTTGAGATGTATGCAAAGAATATATGAGAAGTTCTGTGCATATAGCAGAGTGCTCTGAGTTTGGATTTCAGTATTTCTCAGTCTCACTAAGATTGAGAGCTGGATTTTGTCTTTGGGGCAGGCTCTTGGAGAGTTCAATGGGGGAACATTTTTTAGTCATAAAGATGAATGAAACCCAGGGGAATAACCTATATATAAAGGCTTAAGATTGGAGGAGTTGGGTACTGTGCTGAGTAAGATAAATGGCTGGCTCTATAGCAGAGAGATTGTAATCCTGAAGGGATACTTATAGTATTTGTGGTTGTTCTTTATTAGGTAGGACCTGGTCTTAGGGACTGTATTAGTTAGGGTTCTCCAGAGAAACAGAACAAATAATGTTCATGTTGGGGGGGGGGTAGGGGGAGGAGGGATGTACATTCTGTAGAGCCAGTGTCCCAGTTTGAGTCTCACACTGGAAGCTGCTGTAGAACTAGGAAGAGCTGATGTCCCAGTTTGCAGGTTGTCAGGTAGGAGAATTCTTTCTTATTTGGGGAAGGGTTAGCCTTGTGTTCTAGTCAGGCTCTCAATGATTGGGTGAGGCCCACTCACATTATGGGGAGCAATACGCTTTACTCTATCTACTGATTTAAATGTTTATATCATCCAAAAATACCCCCACAGAAACACTCAGAATGTTTAATCAAATATATGAGTACCCTGTGGCCCAGTCAAGTTGACACATAAAATTAACCATCACAGGGAGTAAGAGTGCACAATCAGATTTCCATCCAGTATGGTGAACTGGCCACAGAAATATGGTAGCAGTTTGGACAGAAGGATAGAGAGAATCAGACTCTGTACCAGGCATAGTCAATAGCTTCTATGACAATGACACTTAAGATGTAGCTTAAGTTTTTATTTTCTACGCTGTATTTCCCATGTGTTATCTTTAAACCTTAGTGTTATGGGATGAATTGTGTCCTAAAACAGATATGTAGGAGTCCTAACGTCTAGTACCTCAGTGTGTCACCTTATTTGGAGATAGGATCTTTATAGAGGCAACCAAGTTACAATGGTAACATCATTACACCGTTAGGGTGAGCCCAAATCCAACATGATTGGTGTCCTTATAAGAGGGGCAATTTGGACACAGAGACATTCATAAAAAGAAGACAATGCTAAGAGACACAGGAAGAACACAGCCATCTATAAGTCAAGGATCTGCAACAGATCCTTCTCTCACTGCTCTCAGAAGGAATAACCCTGTCAACACCTTGATTTCAGATTTTTAGTTTCCAGAACTTTGAGACAATAAACTCTTGGTGGTTAAGCTACTCAGGTTGTAGTCCTTTCTTATGCCAGCCCTAGGAAACCAACACACTTAAAAAAGTCTACTGCAGATAATATCTTGTGTTAACAATACTTGGAAGAATGGAGACAGGAGTTGATGTACATGTAGAGAATAAAGCTCCAGGGATGGGGGCAGCAGCATGGAGAAGTTATGAGATGGCACAGGCAATTAGGGAAGAAGCCTGGAGTGGTGAGCAGTGAGCAGAGTCTCAAATGAGGTGTTTAGGATGATATACTTTGCATATGAAATAATATGGTAAGTAAGGGTAGCTATCGTTATAACTGTTCACAATAGCATCACCAAAAAAATCTACTGACTATCTACTGGAAAAACTACTAATATGACTAGTTCATACTGATCATTCCTGTGTTTGATCAGCTGAGAAGCTTTAATGGAGTTTATATTAACTTTAAAATGTTAAAAGTTAAAAGGTTTGAATTAGCATTGACAGTGTTGAAAAGTAAAGGGTATATATTAACTTTGACAACGTTAAAAATTAAAGGGATAATCTTTGATGACATCTGCAACGACTGAGGCACAGACATCTTGAGAGAGGACATATGGGAGCTGCAGTGACGACAGCATCATGCACTGCAAATGTGTCTCCTTGTCTGAACTACGAGACAACCATTCGGCACATTGTTTCCTGCAGTATACCTTCCACTGAAATGTTGATCAGGAGCACCATAAGGCCATATTAGTGGAAAAAGGAAGGATGAATGAAGGAAGTTAGGGAAGGCAGGAAGGCAGGAAGGGAGGAAGGGAGGAAGGGAGGAAGGAAGAGAGGAGGTGAGAAATATAGGACTTTTTCCTACCCCACAGCCTAGTTCCTACCCATTTGAAACAATCAGATTTGGTTTCAGATAATGCTAGGTATTTGTCTAAAGCATATCTTTGAGATATTTGACAAACGTTGTGATTAAGTTTTAATGTGGGATAAAAAATGTAATTTAATAGTAATCTGCAAAAACTAATGCTTCTTCAGTGTACTCATTTCATGGTTACTTCTAAAATCTTTGAAGCAGCATCTAATTTCAGAAAATAATGAAGATTCTTTGTTGATCTAGAACTAGGTAGAAGGGAAAGAAATCCAAAGACAGTATCTTGACATTTTTAATACAGAGTAATACTAATATTCTAACAGCTATTCCTTTATTCTAAGGATTTCCATTTTAAAGGTTTGCTGTTATTAATTTTCCTTGGCTAGATCCTTATTAATTACAATTTTTTAGGACCACATGCATTACTTGAATTCTATTAAATACCTTATGATTTCCCACATATCTTAGTTTGGAATCTGTCTCTTTTAATAGACAGAAATTACCTTCTCCCAGAAGAGTGATATAGTAACAATGTCCAAACAGTCTAAATGAATGTCATTGTCCTTCTTCCTTATTGATGAATAACTGCTAATGCTTTTAGTCCCAAGTATAGCTAAGAAAGAAATTGATAATGCATAACTGAGTATAGCTTTCCTGGGGCATGGAAGGAAGGGGCAGTGGTGTGGATTGAGTGTCCTTTTACTTTAAAGATTTGTTAATATATGTGCAGGAAAAACAGTTGATATATTTTCTTAAGGAAATGTTTGAAAGATTTTTCCTGGCCTCGGATGGCCCATACATAGGATATACTGTCTTTTTGTCTCTAAATATTCTGCAAAAGCATCTGATATCCACTTTACCTGTGAAGTCATGGGTCAGAAGGTCTAAACCAGTTCTGATATAATGTTTCTTCCAGTAAAATCCCAGGACTTTTGGAGGTGCTTGTTTCTGGTTCTATTTCAAAATATGAAGTATTGGGTAGACTTTATACAAGTGGACATGATTACGCAGCCCTGTTCCACATCATTAGTGAGAGTAAATGCCTCCGCCAAAATTCTGCCAACACTGTTTCTAGCCAGACATCCATTAGTAAACATTGTAGTCTTAAAATATTGGTCCACTTCTGTGGCTTGTCTGCATAATGGAAACTAGGTGCAGATTTTTGAAAGTATCAACATGAATAAGCATAGAAATGCTACTCTCCAAGAGTTGTAGTTAGAAATCTGAGGCATCCAGAGTAGAATTTTGGTAAAGACCTGTTTAATTTCTTTTTTTTTAATTTAAAATATTCTTTTCTTTTTTTTATAAAATGTTTTAATGTTTATTTATTTCTGAGAGGGAGAGAGACAGGGGAGGGGCAGAGACAGGGAGAACACAGAATCCAAAGCAGGCTCTGAGCTGTCAGCACCGAGACCGGCATGGGGCTTGAACCCATGGACCACGACATCATGACCTGAGTCGAAGTCGGATGCTTAACTGACTGAGCCACCCTGGTGCCCCTATATTTAAAATATTCTTAATTGAAAATAGAAAATTATTCTTGTTTTGTGATAATTCCAGTTAAGGAGGGAATTCCTTAGCTCTAACTTCGTCTTGCTCAATATTGCCACTTTACTCTCTTTATAGAGATCAGCATAATTTGAAATACCTTTCTTCATCCTAAGTAGTTGATCATTCCAAAGTAGGTATTCCTAACAAATTTAGAAGACTTAGTTGAAACGTACATTATAAATATAGTATGTAACACATTCTTTACAAAAATTTTTTAAAGTTTTTTTTTTTTTGAGAGAATGCAAGTGGGGGAGGGGCAGAGAGAGGGAGACAGAGGATCTGAAGCAGGTTCTGCACTGACAGCAGCAAGCCTGATGTGGGGCTTGAACTCATGAACCACAAGATCATGACCTGAGCAAAGTTGGACACTCAACCAACTGAGCCACCCAGGTGCCCCTAACACATTCTTAGAAATGACCATCTTTTCAGTTAGCATACACATCACGGTTTTAAAAACATGTCACCCTATGTTCTCTCTTTTGATCCTTGGTGACCCTGTGAGGTGGAAAGGGAATGTAATGTCTGCCTTGTACAAGTGAGAAAACAAGCTCAGAGAAATAAAGAACTCAGCCAAGATGACACACAGTCCTCAGGCTGCTTTCAAGGTTAGCCTGAAGGTCTGTGATAGCATTTTCCTAGCATTCCTTGTTGAAGAAGGAAAAACTGCCAGTTAGGTGGAAGGGTTACAAATTACAAACTCTGTAACCTGCATGCAAGTCCTTTGGTTTCATCTGGTTCTAGGTTCCCCATGATTGCTAGAACCCAGTAGTGATCACTTCCTTTATAACATGTGTATAATGAAAGGTGTTTAACCTTAAAAGATTTACTTACCGCCTATAGGTAGTAAGAAATCACAGTCTTATCAGAAAGCCAAAGTGATAAGTTTTGAGGCTATTTCATAAACCTTGACATGGTTACAAAAATAAACTACATTGACTTCTCAAATGAGGAACAATAAATACACAGGGATGGTAAATTGCAAAGGTCACCTTAGAAGCAATGACATGCTTGGTAGGCATTTGTAAATAATTAAGATCTTGAACTTTCTGAGTCTCCTTCCCTGGAAGAAACCTGTGAACCTCCACATGTTCTTTTTTACAATCATTACAACACCCCCACTGAGAGCTGCCTAGACAGGAATTATCATTCCCTATTACCTATGGAAAAGCCAAGGGTACAGAGATCAGTGGACTGATTAGGTCACATAGTGAATCATCAGGAGAGAATAACCCCAGGGCTTATTTCTTGATGATTTAAATGACTGCTTGAGATAATCAAAGGGAAATATTTGGAGAATGAGGACATTTACGACATGCTTATCAAATATGCAGGTGACAAGGACTCAGTGTTATTCCTCACTCTGCTTCTAACTAGTTACGAAATTTGGACAAGTTACTTAACCAGACCAGGCCTCAGTATCATACTAGAGAAAGGAAAACAGTTGCACTAGATTAGGAGTTTTCAACTTCATTCTTCTTAAAGGAAAGTCTTAATGATTTAAACATTCATTCAAAGTACATTGTAATGTTATAAAATTAATTGATAAAAACTGAGGTTCATACAATCCTACTTCCTGCTTGGTTTTTCCCACTTCCTACAGGATTCCTTGGATACAGTCTAAAAACCACAGTATTAGGCAATCTGAAAGCTACTTTCTATTCTAAAATTCAATGTGGGGCGCCTGGGTGGCTCAGTCGGTTAAGCGTCTGACTTCAACTCAGGTCATGATCTCGCATTTGTGGGTTTGAGACCCACGTCTGGCTCTGTGCTGACAGCTCCGAGCCTGGAGCCTGCTTTGGATTCTATGTCTCCCTTTCTCTCTGCCCATCCCCTCACCTCAAAAATAAATAAACATTAAAAAAATTTAAAAAGTAAATAAAATTCAATGTTTTTATGATTGGAAGCAAATGGCTTTCTAATTTGCTACCTGTTCCCATCCTTTACATCATCTTGTGATATAGAAAAACCCCAGACTTGAAGTCAGAGGAGCTGGGTGTGGATCCCTGCTCCACCCACCAATTATCTATGTCACTTTAATCAAGTTGCTTCACCTCTCTAAGCCTCTGTTTCCTCATCTATGAAGTAAAAATAGTAACCTTTTATAAGTAACAGTGTTTTGTAAATAGTAAAAGATTGAGTAAATGTATAGTGCTGTTACTATTATTTTTAGCTATTTTATTCTCTTTAATGTTTATTTATTTGCTTTTGAGTGACACAGAGAGAGCGCGCGCGCGCACACACACACACACACACACACACACACACACACACAAAAGCACAAATGGGGGAGGGGCAGAGAAAGAAGAAGACAGAATCTGAAGCAGGCTCCAGGCTGTGAGCTGTCAGCACAGAGCCCAAGGCAGGGCTCAAAGCCACAAACTGCGGGATCATGACCTGAGCCTAGATTGGAACCTTACCAGTAACTGAGCCACCCAGGCGCCCCTGGTGTTGTTACTATTATCATCTGTGCACAATATCCTTCCATGGGGACATGGTTTTATCTTTAGAATGATGCAGAGTACCAACACAGGTTGAGCTGCTCTTTAGCAAGCTTGCCTGAGAGTAGGGGTGGTGTCTATCATATTTGGGCTTCATCTTCTCTGTGAGCCAAAAGCCAAGTCAATAAAGAGGGTGTGAGACATCAACATAGCAAATGATTCAACCAAGGAGGCACCATCCTTAAGTCTAAAGGGAAGAATTGTCCCCATAATCTGACCTTGATTAACAGTGATCTTGGCTATTTTCTCCCTCTGCACAAAGCCATAACCCATTAATAATTGCTGTCATTCAGTGAGTGCTTACTACGTGCTAAACACTGTTTTTGACACAAATTATCTCCCTTAATCTTCACAAGAACCCTCTGTAAAGATGTTATCCCTATTTTATAGTGAGAGATAACCTACAAAATAGGAGATTCCTATAGGATTCCTATAGGAATAATATCCTATTTTGTAGCTTAGAAAGGCTAATTTACTCAGGTTCATATAAATGGCAAGTGGCAGAGCCTGAACTGTGAATTCAAAACTCTGAACTGCTCACCTCTGCATCTCCCAGTTGGAAGAAAAGTTTTTTCTCACTCTGCACAAGGGCCAAAAAAGCCTCTATTCCTCTTTATCTTTGCAGTGCCTTAGTCAGTACCATCTCTTCATTTTTATTATTGTTTTCATTCCTCCATTCAAAAGTGTTCCATTCATCTTCATAAAACTCAAAGGTGAAAAGCACCGATTAGTCATTGATGTCTCCCCTTGTCTCCTGCTTGTCCTTTCTAGTATGTTTTCTGCCTGGGAGTTAGGGAATGGAGCCACATCCCTTTCCTTGGGGAGTTGATCCCATAACTAATTCATTTCTGTCAGGAAGATTTTCCTCTTAAGCTCATCCTCTTCAATTCTGCATTCTACCCAATTCTTTCTCTCTGTGGGTTGCACACTTCAGCTCTTCAGATCACATTGTCTAAGCCTGCCCAGGTTCTCAGCAGTGATTTTGCTGAGCTGCCTCTTTCCATCACACTATGGCCAGAGTCTCTTTCTTATTAGCACCTGGAAGATGCTTTCCCCAGTGGACGGTGGGAGAGGTGAGCTTCAAGGGATGTTAGGAAAGAAAGGGAGGAGGAAGAGGAGTGAGCATGAAACTTGAAACCTGCTTAGTCAGCAAACCTTGGATTCAGTTCAGTTTGGACATTTAGGTGCCCCCTCCGCTGGCAGCAGAGGCATTTACTGTCCAGCGAGGCATGATTCTGTTAGGATGCTGTGCCAGGCTCTAAACTTGGGCTAGGAATCACAGAAATAAATGGAGTGCATCATCAGAAGAAGACTGAGTGGTACAGTGGACAGCATGTTAACTTTGGGATTTGAAAAATCTAGTTTAAGTTATTGCTCTACTTTTTACATAGCTATGGGGAAATAATACCCACTTAAATTGTTTCTATAAAGACTATAGACAATGACCTGGCACACAGTAGGCATTCAATCAATGAGAACTCTTATTTTTCAAAGCCCTAATTCTAAACAACTTGTCATAGCCACATCCTCATAACTTTGCGTCTTGTTTGGAGTGTGTAGGCAATTATCCTTACCTCTTATTCTTCCATTTTTACTGTGCTGCAAATCAGTTTAGAGCACCCTCATATTCAGGTTTCAACTCCAGCATCAGCAATTCCACACAGTTCACCACTGCCTAGAAAGCAGAACTCAGGTATTAGCTATCAGATTCAAAACAACATAAAGTTTGCTTTTCAATTTTCACATTGATGTGAACCTTACCATTGACATGTGAAATAGATTTGGATACTAATCTATTTGCCATCTTTGTTAGGAGCTTTGCATGTATTTTGACAATTTCTCACTTGTATTAAGGAACCATTCCACGTGCGTGGGTATTGGCAGTAGTATCTTTTTTTAAATGTTTATTTATTTTTGAGGGGGAGGAGGGGCAGAGAGAGAGAGAGGGGGGTACAGAGGATCTGAAGCAGGTTCTGTGCTGACAGCAGAGATCCCGATGTGGGGCTCAAACTCACGAACCATGAGATCATGACCTGGGCCCAAGTTGAACCCTTAACTGATTGAACAACCCAGGTGTCCCTTGGCAATAGTATCTTAATATGCAAACAGAATATTTCACTAAACACTCTTTTCAAATGAATGCACATGACCATTCTCAGCCAAAGGAAACAACTTTTTAGGCAACTGAAATCTACTCATTTAACAAATATTTATTGAGAATCTGCAATGTATAAATGACCTTGTAGGTGCTGGGATACACTGGTTGACATGGCAGATGTGGGTCATTGAAATAATTCCTCTCTCATAGATCTTACATTCCAGTGAGAAACACACAATAAATAAGAAAACATAAATAAAGAAAATTAATGTGAGAAATGATGACTACAATGAAGAAAGCAAAACAAAGTGATATAATAGTGATTAAAGAGGCTATTTTGTTTATTTATACATTTTTACCTTAATTTACAAAGCAAAGTAATAAATGCACATAGTGGAAAAAAAAAAAACAACAACCAAATTATCTCCTCCCAAATCTAATGAATAGGGAGAAGAAAGGTGGGAAGGCTTTTCTGAGGAGCTAATAACTGAGCTGAGACATGAATTAGGAGGAGACAGCTAATAAGAAGGCCTGTGAAGAGCATATCAGGAAAAGGAATCCAAGTGCAAAGGAGCTTTGTCCATGGAACAGAGGAAATGACAATGTAGTTGGGGTAAATTGAACAAAGGGGTGAGAGATAGGAGATGAGATTGTAGATGTAGGCAGAGGCCAGACCATATAGGATTTTATGGGGTGTGGCAAGACCATTGATTATGTTCAAGTTACAGTGGGAGGCTATGGACAAAGTTGGATTAAGCCAGGAAAAGATATGGACTGATTTGTTAAAAAAAAATTTTTTTTAACATTTATTTATTTTTGAGAGAGGGAGAGAGAGACAGAGTGTGAGCGGATGAGGGGCAGAGAGGGAGACACAGAATCTGAAGCAGACTCTAGGCTCCAGGCTCTGGGCTGTCAGTACTGAGTCCAACGCGGGGCTCAAACTCACAAACCGGGAGATCATGATGTGAGACAAAGTTGGAAGCTTAACCGACTGAGCCACCCAGGCACCCCTGGACTGATTTGTTTTTCTAAAAGATGATTCCTTCTTCTGGCTAGAGGATGGAGTATAGAGGGAACAGCAGTGAAAACGGGAGGGTTTTATAGTAGTTCAGATGAGTGATGACTGTGGCTTAGAGCAGGATAATAGTAGTAATGATGGGGAAATTCAAGATTTCCTTCAGAATAATTTGTTCAGAATTTCCAGAATTTGTTGATAAATTGGATTTGGGGAGTGAGGTAAAGCAGAAACTAGAATAAGTCCTAGGTTTGGACTTGAATTTTTGGGCATATGATGGTGCCATTTACTGAGACAGGAAAGATTGGAGGTTGAACGTGTTTTGGGGAATTGGTTTTGATTTGGGAAAGTTAAGTATGGTAGACTTATGAGATAGTCAAATGGAAATGTCTAAAAGGACAACTTCTTTGGCTATTACCAGATGCTTCCATTGTCCTCTCTCACAACACACAGCCATCTTGTTGGCTAGGTTAGAGATCTTTAAGAAAGAGGCCAGACACCCATGCCAGTCCCAGATACCTCTGTCATCAACTTGCAATTTTCCCTAGGAGTTAATGCAGCGGCTTAGGGGACCATGGGGGATATTCCTTGGACACCTATACTACATTCTAATATGTGTCTGAATAGCTGTGGTTGGTAAAGGAAGTAGTTTCCCAGAACAGAGTTATATTTGGCCAAAAAAACATTTCCAACTACATTTTCCACTTGGCATACAGATAGAATAGGGCATGGCATGAAAAAATAATACAATCTGGTTTGAAAATGTTTCTTATGCATTGACACACTAAAGAGAAAAGGGTTTATTTTTCTTCTCCCTCAGATTCTGGTTCATAAATTTATAGTTCTTAAAATTGGAAAGATCTCAAAGAACAATGGATTTAGCTCCTGATCTCAGGCATGCAAGGTATCAAGGCAGTCAATTCCTAGAAGAATCACTACTACTTACTTTATTATTATCACTACTAAATTCAGTGGTGATTTACTAATCATTACTTTAAAAAAGTTTTTTTGAATGTTTGTTTATTTTTGAGACAGAGACAGACAGAGCATGCACACAGGAGGGGCAGGAAGAGAGGGAGACACAGAATTTGAAGCAGGCTCCAGGCTCCTAGCTGTCAGCACAGAGCCCACCTCAGGGCTCAAACCCACAAACTGCAAGATCGTGACCTGAGCCAAAGTCAGACGCCCAACAGACTGAGCCACCCAGGCACCCCTACTTTTTTTTTTTTAATTTAGGTCCCAGTTGGTTAAAATAGTGTAGTAATAATTTCAGGAATAGAATTTAGTGATTTGTCACTTACATAGAACACCCAGTGCTCATCCCAACAAGTGCCCTCCTTAGTGCCCATTTGCCCATTTAGCCCATCCCCCCACCCAACACCCCACCAGCAACCACCAATTTGTTCTCTGTATTTAAGAGTCTTGTATGGTTTGTCTCCCTCTCTGTTTTTATCTTATTTTTACTTCCCTTCCCCTATGTTCATCTGTTTTGTTTCTTAAATTCCACATATGAATGAAATCATATGATATTTGTCTTTCTCTGACATATTTCGCTTAACATAATACACTCTAGTTCCATCCACGTTGTTGCAAATGGTAAGATTTCATTCTTTTTGATAGTCGATCATTACTCTATTTTTGTAAGAGAGCTTACTGCCTTTGAGAAATAGGCCTTTTCTTCAACAACTTTATACATTTAGGTCTTCAAAACCTATTTTCAGCTAAGAAATTAAGTGTAAATAAAATAAATTCAATATGGCCAAAACATAAAAATAATTCATAATCACTAGGATGCTTCCTTATATGCAAAATGTTCTTTGAAACTAAAAAACCATGCTTCCAGGCACCTCCCCACACTCCCACCCACCCTTCCTGGCTTTTGCCCTAGTGGCTAAACATCTCCACTGGGATATCATTTTGCTCTTCTAACACAAAGTTCTTAATTTCTGGCTTGTCCCATCTATATAAGAAGGATAGGACTTAATATGGTTTGATGTTGCTTTATAGCAGGCCCTCTCAGCTTATCAGATTCTTTTACAATGGCCATCTCATTATACAGACTCATTCCCATAAATGTCTTCTTACTGGTTGATGGGTCTGTTACTTTTTTGAAAGCTCCTCTGAGCTAAGTTCATTACTACACTGAGTTCTCCCTTAAACTATAGCTGCCCCCCTCCCAAGTCCATTTTCAAGGTCATCTTCCCTAACTTAAAGCAGAAATACTGTGACACATTGAGACAAAGAAACCAAGGAAGTAGAATTTTTGAAAGCCAAGGAAGTAGCCACATCTTATAACAAAACTGCAAGGTAATCACCATTGTCTACATTCAGACCACTACCACAAACCAAAAATGGGAGGGGCATTAATTTCAATAACAATTTGCTGACAGAGTCTACCGTTTCTTGTCATGCTATTTGTCCCATTTCTACATCAAAGGCCCAAAGGTTTTGTTTGCTGGGCCTTTCAAGGTAACATTAGAGCTGTATTCTGTACAAAAACTAGCTCACCTCAGCTTGTGTTCTCTGAAAAAGTTAGCTCAACTCAGGTCAATTATTTCTTGCACTTGTACAAGATAACCTGATTCTTAAGTAGGCTTGCTTATGGAGAGAGACTTTGGAGAATCTTCCTTCTCAGCAGCACTAATGTAAAATAAAGGACCGTACATAACTTTTGCCTTAGGTCCTTCAGTCAGGATTAAGAGTTGCACCCACAAGAAAAGAATGGTCTCCTTATAGTTTAACTTGCCAACTTCAGAGAAATAATACACCAGATTCCCTTACATACCATGACCTATTTACTTCTTCCTCTACTTCCTCAACCAAAAGGAACTCTACACTTCCTAACAACATCTATCTTAACACTAATATAGAAATCAACTATATTTTTTTATTTTATGACCATTTACTCCCTTTGGTCTTCCCCTGGAACATGATTCTTTTTAACAATTTTACATTTCAACTAGAGAATGTAATTTTATTTTTTTAAATTATTTTAATTTTTATGTTTATTTATTTATTTATTTATTTATTTATTTATTTACTTTAGTTTGAGAGAGAGAGAGAGAGAGAGGAAGGGGGGAGAGGTGCAGAGGGAGAGGAGAGAATCTTAAGCAGGCTCCATTGCTCAGTGTGGAGCCCGCTGCATGGCTCAATCCCATGACCCTGGGATCATGACCTGAGCCAAAACCAAGTTGGACGCTCAACAGACTGAGCCACCCAGGCACCGAGAATATAATTTTTAATAATTTGAAACAATTTAAAACAATTTTTAATAATTTTTAAACAATTCCTAACAATTTTACATTTCAACTAGAAAACCTAAGGTGGATTTAACTTTTTAACTTAGTGTGCATATTCAATAATCTCTTGAAAAGCTTAAGGGCACTTACTGGAATTCTGTTTTCTTTTTCCCTCTCCTCCCTTTTTTGTCTTTTCTAAGATGCAAGATTTGGCAATGTGCAGACAAAAATACATACTGATTTGGCATAGGTTTGGGAGCCAGATAGACCTGGCTTTGTGAATTTGGTCTAATTATTCAATTTTTCTTTTCATCTAGTTATTCAGCATTTCAAAATTTGATCAGAGAAATGGATATCTTATGGAATGCCATGAAGATCAAAAGAGATGTGGATCAGCCCAGTGCCTGATGGATTGATTATACAAGTAAGGTTTGATTGATTATAAAGTTTGCATGTTCCAAGTTCCTATGGGGTCTTGGAGTTGGATACTAGTTCACAGAAACAACTGTTTCTCAATTTTCCCTGATAATAAGAATTTCTTATGGTATTGGTTACAAATAAAATTTCCCTGGTCTCATTCCAGACTCAATGAATCAGAAACTCCAAGTCTTGGGAGTCAAGGAATTGTATTTTTTACAAACATTCCTTGTGATTCATATTATCAGAAAAGTTATAGGAACACTGATACGGACTTTCAGTGTCATGTTCTATAATTACAAGCAAAATTTGACATAAAATAACATTATCTTAATAATTTAATTTTTTAATGTGTAGAGCTTCATTATGTTCTTAGTTAAATTACACAGTTTAATATTTTAACTGAAATTTACATCAAATATTTAAATTTCTAGTCCATGTGTCTTTTTCTCTGTAGTTTCCACAAAACAGTCAAACTTCATTCTCATTAGTGAACAAAGATGATACTGCTTTTGGCTTTAACTAATTTTAAGCACTTTGGTAATGTACAGCAGTACATAAATATTTATAATAATATTAAATGTTAATAATAATAATAATAATAATAATAATAATAATAATGGTCTCCACCCACAAGACTTGACTTGTGAATTAGCCAACTAGCTGCATTTTAATATGCTTTTAGCAAATCTAAGCTTCATAGAGGCAAAGCTTGAAATATTATGCATAAAAACAGCACATTCTTTCTCGCTTGAACTCAGATTATTTTTATTCTTTCTTTCTTTTTTTAGATGGGCCTGTAGCTAAATGCACATTTTAGGTTATGTTTTGCAATGTATTTTTAAGTATTTGGCATCCAGATACACATTTAATATTTCATTCAAAGATGACATTGTGGATGGTGATTATTATCTTGCTGTGTTGTATGTGGCAGGGACCCAGAGGAGTGAGAAAATGAGGAGGAAAGGGTGGGAGAAAGGTTGGATAAATCAATGTAACAGCAGCAGTTCTTTCCAAATGAATGACTATTCAACAAGGAACATTTACTGAGCTCCTACTAGGAGCCAGCTACCATCCTAATTCCTGAACACAGCTACTAACTGCTCTGTTGGCTCCTTGTTCTCAGTTTTGCCTCTGAGCCCTGTGATCAGCTAGAGACATGGCAATTGTTGGTGACCAGTTGACACTTTCTTAACAAGAAAAGACTCAGGCTGTTCTTGGTTACCCTAGGCCACAGCTACCACACAGTGGTTGACACTCTATTACAGAATTGCCTGTAAGTCTTCTATTTTAGGTCTATGCCTACCTAATATGAATACAAAACAAAAAAATGCTCATGGTTTGTCTTGCTCTCATCCACTGCTTAGTTTGAGATGACACTAACTAGAATCTAGATTATGCCATCATGTATTTGTTTATAAGTTGCTTTCACATGATTCTTTAGTTGTTTCCTATTAAATTTATCTTTTTTCTTTAGCTAGTGCCTTCCTACATTTGTTTTCCTATAACATAGTTCCTAGGATAAAACTATATATGTGGAAGATCCTCAGATATTGTTCTCAATGAGTAAATACAGACAAACATATTATTTCATTAGCTGTACTAGAGGAGCTTGCTGGTGACCATTTATCTTCATTTAATGTACAGTAAGTGATAATGATGAAAATTAATTTTTTTAATGTTTATTTATTTTTGAGAGAGAGAGACAGAGTACAGGTGGGCAAGGGGCAGAGAAAGAGGGAGACACAGAATCTGAAGCAGGCTCCAGGCTCTGTGCTGTTAGCACTCTGTTAGCACAGAGCCTGACACAGGGCTTGAATCCACAAACCGTGAGATCAGGACCTGAGTTGGAGTCAGACACTTAACCGACTGAGCCACTCAGGCACCCTGAAAATTTCTATAATTTAAGAAAATCTGACATGCAGTGTTTTTGGAAAGTCTGAAATGACTAGCCATATGAAAGTCTAAACATGGTCACTAACAATGATCAATTATACTCTCAATAATTTGGATTAGGACATTATTTTCCTCATTCCAGGAAAATTATAAAATACAGAAAGTATACATAAGAGTTTGAAATAAAGAATTTCAGTTACATTTATTTTTATTTTATATCTTTTATATCAAGTATATCTATGCTATATAACTGTCATGAACTTGTTTATATTGTCTTTGGAATTATTCTTTCTTTTCCATTGTTCACAGTTTGATATGTAGTCTTCCAAACTTGCTTTTTATGCATCTATTTTTTCCATAAAAATATGTGTATACTTACTTTTTATTGTAATAAGCATTACATACCTTTTTATAAAGATGCTCATTTTTGATTGGATGGCTGATGAGGGCAAGGGGTGGAAATGGGGGCAACACCACAGGTAGACAACACTTAATTAGAAACTTGGAATTATTCTCCAGTTTCATAAATAAGATGTCTTTGCTTTCTGTTTTGATTTAAATCTATTTCAGGGGATAGATCATATCATTTACATCAGTGTTGGTCAGACTTTAGAATACTTCATAATTATCTGAAAGCTTTTTTTAAAAATGTATACCCTCTCCTCCCCCCCAGAGATTCTGATTTAATATGTAACCAGGCATTTGTCAGTTTTAACCAGCATTTAATGCCACTTCTCATTTTCATCTTAATTTCCCTTTAGAGGAATCTCCCTTTGGAAGATTAGTCTGAAGAAGTGTCACCTGGGCCTGGTGACACTCCATCATTTGGTGACTCTACTTCAGAAATTTCAGTCTATAGCAGTAAAACAACACCAAAGTTAGAACTGGAAATCATTACAGTGTCAGCATGATGACTACATTGTTCCTGTGTTGTTATTTTTGTTGTGGTTCCTCTAAAGCTTCCTCGGTTCCAATCTCTGGTCAATTATGTGAATCCCTGATATCCTTTCAGTCAGTTCCTTCTTTGTCTAAGGTAGCAAGAATTTGTTTTTGTTGCTTGCAATGGGGAACTAAACCAATAAAGAAAATCTATACTACTGGGGTCTAGGAACTTACATTTTTAGCAAATTCTCCAGGTAATTCTGATGGAGGTAGGTCCTCAAACTACACTTTGAGAAACATTGTTCTATTTTTTTAGTATTCCACATAGCTCTTCATATCATGGTATTCATGTAGAACGTAGTCAATAAATGCATCCTAGATGAACAAATGGATAAATGGATGCATAGATGATGGATTCTTTGTAAAGATGCCTGTCCTCAGATCTACTAGTGCTAAACTTTGGACAAATAAATGTAGGTTGATTGGTGTTGTTCCCTGAAGTTCTCTTGTTAGGTATATGTGCTGATTTTACTTTGATGTAGTTGAAAACCACAAAGCAGCTTAGAGAAGACAGTGAGCAGGAATGCAGAAAAAATTCATCCTAAAATCTTACTAGTAATGAAGAAATGAGATTTTATAAAGTATGCCCATAGTTTTTTGTTTGTTTTTTTCTTTCTGGATGGTGGCATAGATCTTTGAAATCTTGTGTATTTTTTCAGTATTTTAAATACTAAATAAAAATAATAAGCACATGAAGACAGGAAGACAGCTAATTAAAATCTCTTTTTCTTGCTTAAATAGGTTGAAAAGTATGTCAGTAGGTAATGGAATTTTTCATGAATTTGACCTTGATGGCAACTTCCTCAAAGTTGGAGCAAAGGCCATGCTATGTATGCTTAGTTTGTAGGACTTTTCCATTCATGATTTCCTCAGTCTTCTAGGAAGTCCTTACTAGTATTAGTGAAAGATTTTTGTAAGCATTTTCTTTCATACAAGGATAGAAAGAACCCTCTTACTATTCTTAGGTCCTCAAGAAATGTGAATAAGTACTTGTGCATCCCAAAGACCTAGGCTTAGTTTACATTAATATATCTTTGGATCAATTTGGCTATAGTTCCTCACTACTAATTTCTCATGGGTTTTGTTTTGTTTTGAGAGACAGTATAAGTTGGTGGTAAAAACACTGGCCTAAGAACTTGGACACAGAGTTTCGAGTCCCGGTGCTGCAATAATCTGACTGCAATTATGGATTTATTTGTCTGACTTCTCCCACTACTTGGACAGAGATCATGTTTTATTTATCTTCCTATTACACAGTCTTTTTGGATTTCAGACCCATCATTTATAAAATAGGTTGGTTGTTCTCTAACATGATTTCCAGATCAGACTTTCTGTGATTCTATGATCTGTGTACACTGAAGCCAACCTCCATACACAGTCTCAGTTGTCTGGGGGCATTGAGAAATGGCATTGCATTACTTACTTTGTTATAAGTGGCTTGTTAATCTCTGAGTCATTCTTACTGAAAATGGTTTCAAAGAGACTGCAGTGTTGCTGTATATTTAGTGGAGAACAAATTGGAGAAGTGCCCATTCAATATTTACTTTTATAGTTTCGGCAGAGTGCTCTGATCCATGAAGACTGTTGAGATATTTCACACAGCTTCCATCTCAAGTAGTTTGTTACTTACATGATTAGACTGACATGGCTACATTTCAACAAATTTCTTGGTCAGCTAACAAGCGTTCAAATGTCACATCTATCCATCCATAACATACTACAGCTTTTCTCTACTCCTTTACAGTAGAGTGAATTTTGCTTGAAGAATCATAGAAACATCAGGGCTGGAATCATAACATCAACATTATAGAAAGTCAGAGTAGGAGGCTCTAAGGTTTGTTGTAAGGGACCTTAGGAGCTGGTTGAGTGGGGTATAGTGTGTATCTTTGTGGGGGAGGTCTAATTAGGCAGGACTCTGAGTTCTCTTCATCCCAGCTTCAACCATCTCAACTAAGAGCAACCCTACTTTTGTTCATTATGCTGATCTTCCAAATAAGCCTATTTAAAAATGTTCTGCTGCTAAATAAAATTCTGACCTGTCAGTCTAGTCCAACTCATCATTTTTAGATAAAGGGGCTCAGGTGGATAAAGGATTTGCTCTTGAGAGAGGCCACTAGAAGATGTAGACCGGCTCTTAATTTTCAAAACAGATTTCAGGAAAAGAAATATCATAAGTAGAAGGTATAGGTGGTAAAATCTGAAGGAAGAGAATGCTTAATTTTTGTAGTTTACAAAGCACTAATACATACATGTCATTTGATTTTCACAACACACTTGTGAGGCAAGTATTACAGGTATTATTAACCCTAATTTACAGATGAGGAAACCGACACTGGGGAAGGTCAAGTGGCATGCACAGGGCCATAAGTGTGAGAGCCTGGCCTAGAGCTCAAGTCTTCTGATCTTGAACTCAATACTTTTTGTATTACACCACTCTGCAGACTGAAGAAAGACACATGACAAATAAATGTGTCAACATATCTTAGAGACAAGAATCAGTAGTGGGTAGAGGACTCACACATTCTGGTGCCTGAGGATATGATTTGGCAATTGTGTGCATTTCCCTAAAGTCATCCTATGCTGTCTTTGCTCACAGTCTGAATCATGCACACTGTTCCCATTGGCGGAACATTTGAGCATACTTTTCCATGTGCTATTTTAGCAACATCAATTTGCTAATTATGAAGACAAAATTATCTTATTAGATCATAAGGAAACCTGCCTTTTGGTTTTGTCAAGCTTTTGTTACTGCTGGTTAAAAATCTTTTGGTATTCCTTGTAAGAATTTACTTAGCCAAATGTTTAATGTGCACCCAGGTAAGTTTTCTTCTGTGTTAAAGCCCAATCTTATCTTCAATTTCTTTTTTCTTCCCTTCTATTCTTTATCTCACAATAATTATTCACTATTGAGAATGCATACCTTTTCAAGGGTAAAAAGAAAACTTTAAAAGAAATGAATTTAAGCCTTATAATATAGGACTCAATATATAATCATACGTTGAAACATTTTAGAGATTAGATTATAAAAATGAAGGAAGATTTGAAAGAAAAACTAGTCTTTCTGGGAAAACAGCTGTGCAGTACTTTTCAATGTGACATATAAAGCAGGTTGAAGTTTGAGGTTAAAAGTCACATTTGGCTAGTTTACATTTCTTGGTACTCTAGGAAAAGGTTCTAGAGCCCTAAAGGTATATAATTAATGAACTGTGTAAAGTGCAGGAGAATCATTTAAATCAATTTCATAGAACAAAATCCAGTGTATTTAATTACGCCAGCTTGGAAAATATAAGCATGTTATTTGAGAAATTGCTACTACATTCATATGCTAGGATAAATTAATAAGTTCCGTCTTCTTATAGAATTGTTTAGGTGTCTGGCTTCTATGGGCCAGATGGAAATGGGATAATATTTGGTATTGGGAGTAGAAAAAGATGATCATGGAGATAAAGTCACATCCTTCTTTTTACTTTGCCCACAATAAAACAACATATGAGGACTTTAATACAGCCTCTTTGTTGGGATTAGGTAGAGGTGAAAAAGACAGAAAGCTGCAAATAACAGTGGCTTAAATGAGATATAAATTCATTTCTCTCTTACATAAGTGAAGTCTGGAAGTAAACAGTCCAGGGTTGGTAGGGCAGATTTATAATCATCAAGGACACAGACTCTCTTTTACCCTGTTGCTCTGCTACCCTCAGTATGTAGCTTGTACCTAGTGGCCCAAAATTATTGCTGGAGCTTCAGTCATCACATTTTTTTTTTCAGCCTAACTGAAGAAAATAGACATGAAGAAGGCTACATGATCTCCCTTTGAACTCCTCTTATCTCCCAATCTGGACTAAAGCATAAATAAATAGCTGATGTTTCTGGTCTAGTAGAAGAGAGACAAACTTGAAGGAATTCATTTTTTTCCCTTACAATTTGCTAGGCAATGTATTTTAAGATGTTGTTCAGTACTAGATGTGGTTGCTCCTTGTGGAACACCAAAAGAACTGAAACTCAGGATAAAAATCCATAGCATCATCATTATATCCCTAAATATACAAACCTAAGTTTAAATGTTATTGAAAATGGTGGGTGGGCCAAACAACCATATTCCAGACTGGTATGAACCCTGTGTGGCCCATGAGAATTTTCTGGAAAACAATAAAAAGCCCATGCAGTTCAAATCTAAATAAGGAAAACATCTTCAAATATTCTGTAACTTATTTTCTAGCAAGGATCAGGGAAGTAATAGTGCCATCCAGATAAATCTGAATAAACTGAGTCCTCATTTTAAAAAGATTCATGGAAGAATCAAAGTCAAGCTCCATATGCCATGGTTAAAAATGTCAAAACAAGATCTAAGGGTACAGAGATGACTAAACTTTAAAAAAATATTAATCATGTAAAATTTTGTTATATGAAGTAGAGGGAGCACTGTAGTTGTCTCAATGAATCTATTTTACACTGTCAATTAACAAAATATGATGTTAACTTCTTTAGCCTGTTTTTGGCCCCAGATTAATCATTACTGGTTTGACAAGCATTTATTGAGTGTCTACAGTGTTCCAGGCATTGTACTAAGAGCTAAATAAAACAACCTGTGTCCTCAAAGAGCTCAAAGTTTGGTGATGGCAAGTTATTTATAATTTCCATTCCTACCGATAACATTACCACCGTATCATCTTAGAATTTAGAATTTGCGATTAAGAGACATGGTTTGGTCCACTAAGAACAAACTGAAAAGAGCTTAGGTTTAGTACTCAGAAAACATCCATTTGAAGTTTAGCACCATTGCTTATTACTTGTGTCCTTGAACAGATTACTGAACCTTTCTTAATTTCTTCCTTGAAAACTGAAAATAATGTTTATCTCTGAGGACTGTTCTGAGGATTAAATGATATAATGTAAATGTTGTGCTTGGCCACAAAAGGCATCCAAAAGCTGGTTGTTGTTGTTATTTTTTTTAAATTAATTATTGTACTTTTTCCAAGAGTGAATTGGTTCTACACAATGATTTGGAGGGTGCACACAGTTGATATATGTCTTTGTCTAGCTTACATATGCTAGCCTACATATGCTAGCCTATGTAGCACACATTTAAGAGTAATATGAGTAATTTTATATCGCAAAATATCTTTTATATTTACTTTACATTTAAAAAAAATTATTTATTTATTTTGTGAGAGCAAAAGAGAAAGAGCATGAGTTGGGGAGGGGGAGAGAGGGAGAGAGAGAATCCAAAGCAGGCTCCATGCTGTCAAGCCCAATGCAGGGCTCTATCTCATGAACTGTGAGATCATGACCTGAGCTTAAATCAAGCTTAAATCAAGAGTTGGATGCTCAATCAACTGAGCTACCCAGGCGCCCCATTTTACATTTTTTGATGGAAAATATATTCACTACATTTTCTCTCACATATATTTACTCACTTTACTCAGTGAGATGAGTATTTTTTAAACATTGCAACTCTCCTTCAAAGTAGTATCATTATTATCATCCCTATTTTACAGATGAGGAAATTGAAGTATAGAAAGGTTAACTAACTTGTCCAAGGTTAGACAACTAAGTAGCAAAGTTGGGATGTGAACCCAATCACTATGTCTCCAGAGTCTGTGTTCTCACTATTATACCGTATCACTACAAATAGCTTAATTCTTTAACCCATGAACCCTATTGGGACTAGAAGGAACTTTCTGACCTTCAGTGATTGACTTTTGGCACAGTGATACAATCAACCCTGCCACCCAAGCAAGGTGGCCCCGCTCTAGGCTCTGTGTTTTACAAGGCCCCACATATCACAAACACAAAAAATAAATCTGTTTAATAGCACATGGGTACCTCTGGCACTTGTGATTTGGTGCTCAGCACTGGCACATGTGTCCTTAAACATCCACTTTCATGCTTAACAGCATTCAGCCTCCAGGGAAACGCTTCTTTACCTCTCTTGTCCTATTTCTTGAGTGAAAAGGCAACTGTGTCTAAATGCCATAAGGTCTTGTGGATTGTACTGCCACCAAATTTGGAGATGAACACCAGTGATGTGGGTGGGTTTGAATAAGAGGAGTACCTAGAGAGGAGAAAGGACTAACTTTTCATTTCCTTCCTCTCAGCATGAGTGCAAAAGTGCACAGTGAAGTATCATTTTCCATTTCACCCAGTATCTATTTTTAAAAAAAGTTTTTAAGTTTATTTATTTATTTTGAGAGAGAGAGAGCAGCAGCAGGGGAGTGAGAGAGAGAGAGAGAGAGAGAGAGAGAGAGAGAGAGAATCCCAAGCAGGCTCTGCAGTGCCAGTGCTGAGCCCAATGTGGGGCTCAAACCCACAAACCGTGAGATGATGACCTGAGCCAAAATCAAGAGTTGGATGCTTAACCACTACACCACCCAGGCGCCCCTCTTGCTTTTCTTTACATTTTGTGTTTCCAGAAGTACCCATGAACTAGCATATTATTTGTAATAATTAAACATGACTGCTGAGGAACATTTGCAATATAAAACAATTCATATTACTCTTGAATGTGTAAATATGTAAGCTAGACGTAACATGCATGAAGCATGATATCAATTCTTCCCACTGACTACCAGATGGTCAATGCAAGAATAAAGAATAGTTTTCTTTTTAATAATATATTTAAATAGATGCAGGTAAATTTTAAGTTTTCTCTATGATTTTGATTTAAAATTTTGATATTAAATAATTATAATTTATTTTTTCCTTTTCAATTTTGAGATATAACTTTGAATTCTTTAGAGAAGTCATTTTTTAAACATGTAAAATAATTATAATTTTATTCCAGTTTGAGAAATAACTGACATAATATTGTGTAAGTTTAAGATATACAATGTAATGATTTGATGTATGTATATACAGTGAAATGATTATCACAATAAGTTTAGTTAACATCCATACCTCACATTGTTACAAATTTATTTTTCTTGTGGTGAGAACTTTTAAGATCTACTCTCTTAGCAACTTTCAAATATACAATACAGTACTATTAACTATAGTCACCATGTTCTACATTATATCCCCAGAACTTATATATCTTATAACTGGAAGTTTGTACTTTAGACCATCTTCACCCAAAAATAATTGTAATTTTTCAGTCTTTTATATTTACCTTTTTTGATGGAAAATATACTCACAATTTGAATACTTTCAATGTAATTACATTTGATTTTTAATCTTTTAGAGCATTAAGAATGAGATCACGTTGAGACCAAAATAGAAATGGAAAATATAAAAGTGAAATTCTGGAAAGAAAAAAAAATCTATCAAAGTAGAAGGATAGGACATACTTCTCCAAAAGTTTAAGAGCTTGATATATAACTTTTAAATATGTAGGCACATGATACTGGGCTCTGTGTATGGTCTGGTTCTACCTCCACAATGTTAGCGGTGGGACTTTCAGGCAGAGTTTATACACATTTACCCAAGCAAGCTCTTTTTGGCCTAACTGGTATTTTACCCTGTCTAAAATAACACAATTAGACCAGTAGCCTCACAAATAGACTCACAAATTAAGAAACTGGGAAAACAAATTAATACCAAGAATTGAACACATTTTAAAAATATAACTAACTTGCAGAAGACTGCATGATGGATTCAGATGTTTTAAATTTTTTTTAATGTTTATTTATTTGTTTTTGAGAGACAGACAGAGAGAGAGAGAGAAAGAGCATGAGCAGGGGAGGAGCAGAGAGAGAAGGAGACACAGAATCCAAAGCAGGGTCCAGGCTCTGAGCTGTCAGCACAGAGCCACAGAACCTGACATGGGGCTCGAACCCACGAGCGGTGAGATCATGACCTGACCAAAGTTGGACACTCAACCGACTGAGCCACCCAGGCGCCCCAATGGATTCAGATGTTTTAAGAACTACATGATTTCTGTGAAGAAAATAGTCCAAATGGAAAATGTACTATGTTCTAAAATAATGAATGATTTTTGAGAAAAAATGATTTTCAAGGAGGAAAAACATGTTAAGTAGGTTTTTCTTGAAGAAGTGTGTCTATTAATTTGGTCAACCAATAAATGTGTAGTGATGTGCACATAATGTGCTCCAACGTGGTTAGACAACATTGAAGGGAGGGTGTTTACAATCTAAATGATGTATACTGGAACAATTAGAGAACAGATTATAAAAACTGTGAACTGTGAGATACAGGCAACTATTATGGAGCATCAAAGTAGAGAAGGATTGATGTGATCTTGAATCATTTGGCAGGGAGAGCTTCTTAGAGTGGCACTGGAGTGAGGCCCATAATGTAATACCTGGAATGTGTCTGCCTCCTGACCCTGAGAATGAGGATCTTCTTTTTTTGTTTGTTTGTTTATTTAGTTATTATTTTAGGGAAGGGGCAGGGGCAGAGAGAGAGGGAGACAGAGGATTCGAAGTAGGCTCCACACTGACAGCAGACAGCTCCACGTGGGGCTTGAACTCACAAATCTTGAGATCATGACCTGAGCCAAAGTTGGATGCTTAACTGATGGACACACCCAGGCACCACGAGAGTGAGGGTCTTCTTAAATTTTGTGCCCCTGGTGCCTCCCTAGTCCTGGTGACCTTATACTAGTCCTGGTCCTGGCAAAGAACATTCATTTCTTTTTCCTGAAGTCACTAGGGAGAATGAGTAAGGAAGCAAAGACAGGCCAGAGTTGCTACTCTAGTAGATGTCTCTGCACACAGAGGCTAAGGGAAAAGATCCTCCCCCCCAGGAAAGATCATAGAAGTAAAGTCTCCTGCAAGACCATACAGCCAGTGGAGGCTGGATCCCAGGACTCCTGATTCCTGTTCATAAAAAAGATGCTATGATGCAGCTTTGAGTAATCAAACCCGTCCACTAGAGCACTCAATTAACCAGGTCTTTTATTACCACTATTATCATCTTTTATTTTTTATTTATTTTTCATATTTATTTTTGAGAGAGAAGGGGGGGGGGGGACAGTGCCAGCAGGAGAGAGGCAGAGAGAAGGAGACACAGAATCCGAAGCAAACTCCAGGTTCTGAGCTGTCAGTGTAGAGCCCGAGGTGGGGCTCGAACCCACGAACCGAGAGATCTGATCTGAGCTGAAGTTGGAAGCTTAACCAACTGAGCCACCTAGGTGCCCCATTATTATTACCATCTTATCATTAGTTTGCCTTCATGACTCTTTTAGGTGACTTAAGTAAATTACATATTCAAACTATATATAAACTCTTACAGTGTGTAGTAGGATGAATGGTGACCCCCGCCTCCCCCCCCCCCCCCCCAGAGATATGTCCATATCCTGGAACCTGTGAATATAACCTTATTTGGAAAAAAGCTCTTTGCAGATGTAATTGTATTAAAGATCTGGACATGAGATCATCCTCAACTATCTGAGTAGGTTCTAAACCCAGGATAAGTGTCCTTGTTAGACACACATAAAGGAGAGACACATGGAAAAGAGAAGGTCACCTGAAAATGGAGGCAGAGAATGGAGTTATGCAGTCACAAGCCAAGGAACACCTGGAGCCACCGGAAGCTGAAAGACACAGGGAGGATTCTCCCTTCAGAGCCTTTGGAGGGAGTACAGCCCTGCCAACACTTTGATTTCAGACTTCTGGCCTCCAGAACTGTGAGAGAATAAACTCTTGTTTTAAGCCACCAGATTTGTGGTAATCTGTTAGAGCAGCCCTAGGAAAACTAACACATAGGGCATATATATTTTTTAAAAGTCCAATATAGTTATGTATTATCCCAAATTTTAGAGGCTTTAAAACAACATCTCACACAGTTTCTGTGGGTCAGGAATTTGGGAACAGATTAGCTGAGTAGTTCTGGCTCAGGGTCTCTCCTGAGGTTGCAATCAAGATGTTGGTCAGGGCTTCTGAAGGCCTGGCTGTGGTGCCAGAGGATCTGCGTCCAAGATGGCCCACTCACAAGGCTGGCAAGTTAATGCAGGCTGGTGGCAAAAGGCCTAAGTTCTTTGCCATGTGGACCTCTCCGTTGGACTGTTTGAGTGTTCTCATAACATGGTGTCTGACTTCTGCCAGTGTGAGAGAGCCAAGAGAGAGTAGCCTGAGAAGTCACACACCATCATTTCCCCAATATTGTACTGGTTACACAGGTCATTCCTATTCATTGTGAGAGGGGACTACACAATGGCACAAAAACCAGAAGATGAGGATCAGTGAAGTTCATCTGGGAGGCTAGCTAGCACAGGCCACAAATTTTTCAGGGTATACAGGGAGTCAAAATATTTTCTACACAGTCACCTGAACTACTGTATGGGAGCCATAACCCTAAGTATATAAAATGCTCTTTGCAGTTATGAACTTGAATTATTACAAGTTATTCAAATATTCAGTTCACCTTCATATTTTAGTTTGAAATACATGAATTTTGCTGTTTTTGTGGGTAAA
This sequence comes from Panthera tigris, assembly GCF_018350195.1. Lineage (NCBI taxonomy): Eukaryota > Metazoa > Chordata > Mammalia > Carnivora > Felidae > Panthera > Panthera tigris. The sequence continues at coordinate 46,209,155 of NC_056669.1, forward strand.
TATCCAACAGCAGCGATTTTATGTTTCCAATCTACTACTTATAAAGGTCGAACTATGAAGTGAAATACTTTAGATCAATTTTATTTTTAATTTTTTTAAATGTTTATTAGTCTTTGAGAGACAGAGCGTGAGCAGGGGAGGGGCAAAGAGGGAGGGAAACACAGAATCTGAAGCAGGCTTCAGGCCCTGAGCTGTCAGCACAGAGCCCAATGCGGGGCCTGAACCCACGAACCACGAGATCATGACATGAGCTGAAGTTGGATGCCCTACCGACCGAGTCACACAGGTGCCCCTGCCTTAGATCAATTTTTAAGAAATTATAAATATAAAGGCACTTTTCTTTTACATCATTAGTTAATCATAAGTTCAATAAACCAGAAGACTATTCTTCAGGCACTCTGATAAATTTGAAATGCTTCAATAGCTTTGACGTTCCCATAAAGTTTTTGAGAACCAAAGGATCTATGAGGGCAATGCATCAGTGTGATTTTATGGAAGTAATTTAACATCCTTGGGACCAATTTTCCTCATCCATACATGAAAGAATTTGATTAGATGATATCTAAGCAGACTTAATGTGCAAAAAATAATTTTTTAAGTGTTTGTTTATTTTTGAGAGAGAGAGAGAGAAACAGAGGGTGAATGGGGGAGGGGCAGAGAGAGAGGGAGACAAAGAATCTGAAGCAGGCTCCAGGCTCTGAGCTGTCAGCACAGAGCCCCACGCAGGGCTCAAACCCATGGACTGCAAGATCATGATGCGAGCTGAAGTCAGACGCTTAACACACTGAGCCACCCAGGCGCCCCTGTGCAAATATTTTTAACACGTCTTTATATGTTATCTGTGAGCTGTGAGCAGTTTCTTTCTGAAACTCACGGTAATAATTGCATATTTAATTGAGTTGTGGAAAAATATCTTTAACCAGATATATTTATTCACTGGCATATCATATTTATAGTTAAACTCAAGGTCCATAATGTTGTTGAATAGTCCAGAGAGTCTTTCTTCTCCTTTGTTCTCTAGAAAGCATAGACTGCCCTTCAGTAAATCAATTTTCTTAATTTGACTTCTATATTTGACAACATTTTTTGGGTCCACATATTTTTTCTTGTGCCAAGTACTGCATTTTTCATTTCCCACAGAATCAGGACAAACTGTACATCCCCTGCTGTGTCCAGGGCAGATTTGGCTAAATGTCAACTATGTTAATTGGTATAGAGAAAACAGCAGCCCTATTTTTATCTGATTAAAAATCCCCACAAACATTCTCCTCTAAAGTAAAGCTATGTCAGTACAAAGTGATTTAATTATAATATAAAGTTTGGCAGATGTGTCCCTCCTGCCTTCATTTTACTGTAGCATGCAGAAATGCAACCGTTTCCTGGAATCTTTCAGTATCTAAAATTTTAATCCTACTTTTGGAGATTTAGAATTTGGTACTCAGAAACTTTCTCTGGACTGCCTACTGGAATAAAATATCTTTCCTTTAAGATGATATTTTTTAAACAGAAGAAGATTTATAGACCAATCTATAGAACCTTATTTAAAAGGTAGTTTGAAATATTTTAATTTTGAAAAGTCTCCATGTTAACAATTGTCCCAGGATGAGCAGATTATGTAATATAATTGCTTTAGTTAATTGGGGTGTGGGAGGTGTGGGTGGAAAAGAATAAAAGGTAATGAACTTTGATAAATTTATATGAGTAATAACAAGGTACCTGTGAAAATTTAGTTTTATCAGAGAGTGACTATATCTTCAGTGCTCCTTTAAAATTATATGCTGCCTCTTTGGGGCACGTGGGTGGCTCAGTCAGTTAAGCATCTGACTTCGGCTCAGGTCATGATCTCACAGTTTGTGAGTTCAAGCCCCACATTGGGCTCTGTACTGACAGCTCAGAACCTGGAGCCTGCTTCAGATTCTGTGTCTCCCTCTCTCTCTCTACCCGCCCCCCCCCCAAGCTCACTCTCTCTCTCTCTCTCTCTCTCTCTCTCAAAAATAAAGCAGAAACATTTAAAAAATAAAAAAATAAAAAAAAATTATATGCTGCCTCTTTAATGTTGGAATTCCCCAGGATTCTGTTTCACTCTTGGGAGCTAACTCCCAATTTAACTTCATATACTCCAAGATTTGCCAACTACTTGTACACTCATATCATTTGGATCTGTATCTCTAGCTTACCGAAGCCATATTATATTCTTTGGTATACTAGACAGCTCCATTTTGGTGTCTCATGGGCACCCAAAATCAGTATGTCCAGTCTTCTGATTTCTTGTCCCTTAGCACCACTCCAACATAAGAACAAGTAGAAAGCTATGCAAACTGAAAGTCAACTCTTCTTAGTTGTCAAAGAAGTGAGGTCACAGGGCAAATCACTGTTCTTCCCTATACTGGAGAAATAGGTGAACACTGAGAATCACAGCTTAAAATGGCAGAATGTACAAGCAGAAACCACCACCAGAACTGTCCCAGGGTGGGGAAGCCTAAACTGTGATTGACAAATTGCTGGAGGCTCAGTGTAGACAAGGTATGGGGGAGGTTCCCACACTTTTGTTAGCTCTACCTATGGGAACTCTACCAAGCCCTCTCAGTAAATACCAGAGAAAATTCCCCTAGTGTTTCCAGCAGGAGGAGGGGAAAGGAACCATTTCAATATATGCCAGAGTATTCTGTTCTTAACATGGCCTAACCTCAGTAGAAACTATTTTGCCTGAGTCTATTCTGCTGAAGTTTTATCAGAGGCTAAAGTATCTGGTGGGAGAAAAATAGACAACTCCAGACCCCTCTGTCTACCCTGTCCTGCCTAAGCAAGAAAAAAACTAAGAAGCAACCTACTGAATGGGAAATGATATTTGTGAATGATAAATCTGATAAGGGATTAAAATCTAATAGATAAAGAACTTATACAACTCAATGCAAAAAACAAAAAACAAAAAAGACAAATAAGCTGGTTAAAAGATGGGCAGAGGACCTGAGTACTGAGTAGACACTTTTCCAAAGAAGACCAACAGACACATGAAAAGATGCTTGGCATCACTAATCATCATGAAAATGCAAATCAAAACCACAAGATATCACCTTGCACCAGTTAGAATGGCTAGTATCAAAAAGACAAGAATAACACGTGTTAGTGAGGATGTAGAGAAAAAGGAATACTCATACACTGTTGGTGGGAATGTAAACTGGTGCAGCCACTGGGAAAAACAGTATGGAGGTTCCTCAAAAAATTAAAAATATAAATACCACATGATCCAGTAATTTCACTACTAGGTATTTACCCAAAGAAAATGAAAACATTAACTTGAAAACATAAATGCACTCCTATGTTTATTGCAGCATCATTTACAATAGCCAAAATGTGGAAGCAACCCAAGTGTACATCAATAGATGAATAAGGAAGATGTGGTACACACATATATATGTGTATATATACATATGTATATACACATACATACATATGTATATATGTATATATACACACATATATACGTATATATACATACATAAGTATATACATATTTATATACATATGTATGTAAATATATATACATACATATGTGGTATATATACATACATATATACATACATACCACATATGTATGTATATATATATAATTTACACATTTATACATCTATATCTATATACATATATATGTACACAATAGAATATTACTCAGGCATAAAAAAGAATGAGATTGTGCCATTTGTGATGACATAGATAGACCTAGAAGGTATACTGCCAAGTGAAATAAGTCAGAGAAAGACAAATGCCGTATGATTTCACTTATATGTGGAATCTAAAAAATAAAACAAATGAATAAATAAAAGAAGAAAGAGACCCATATATACAGAGAATAAACTGGTGGTTGCCTGAGGGCAGGAGTGTGGGGGATGTGCAAAATGGATGAAGGGGAATCAGAAGTACTGGATTTCCAATAATGGAATGTGTAAGTCATGGGGATAAAAGGTACTGCATAGGGAATACAGTGAATGGTGATGTAATAATACTATATGGTGACAAATAGTAGCTATATTTGTGGTGAGCATAGCATGATATATAGAGTTGTAGCATCACTATGTTGTACACATAGTACATAGTAACTAATGTAAAATTATGTATCAACTACACTTCAATAAAAAACAAAAACAAAAACTGAGAAGCACTGGTAAAGTTCACAGTCCATGGCCACAGGCTCACCCAAAGACTGAGACCTAAACATAGCACTATTGAAACCCTATAGATGATAAAAATCTGGATTTGTTAAAGTTGCTGGTAAGGGGAAGAATCACAGTAACCTAGTCTCAATAATGTCTCAAGAGGGAGTAGTTAGGGAAAGATACAGGAATTTGAGAGGGGACTGCTATTAATCATAGGGTGCTTTTATAGTAGATATTACTAGCTTCGGCAGGGACTGATTAGAATTTGTAAACTGAGTGAATTACTAGAACATTTGAGTCTGCTCAGAGTTACAGTTAAATCAGTTTGTGGTCTTGTAACATAGGAGTCTACACAAATTGGTGTTAAAACAGGAGCTAGAATTGTTTGTGTGGCATATCAATAGCATAGTTGATTTAGTTTTTGCTTCATTTCTCAGTCCCCATTCTCTTAGTCATTCTTTAGCCTAAGTTAGAAGAAAGGCCATTATTTTTCAGAGAACGTGATCAGATCTGCACTGCTATTTAATAATTTGTAGTTATGTATTGAGTTTTTCATGGTAGTCATATTAACCTCTGTAGATATCACGCCTTCTTGTTCTTTTTGTTGGATGATCATTTGTAAATCATCAAATGTAGCAGTAGCTGTGCAGCAGCATTTAAGACTCTGAAGATCATACATCTGGTAACTGCAATGCAGACAGACACTAAGACAAAAATGATTAGAGTTTGCAAAGCATTTCAAAGCTATATTCCTAGATTTTAAAAATAGGACAAGTACAGAACTGTTATATCCCTATATTGTTACACCTGAAACTAATATAACACTGCACATTAACTATACTCAAAATAAATTTAAAAAAATTGGACATGTGACATAATCTTCCTTATACAATCAAGTTTCTTTTTTCCTTTAATTTGGGTAGGGTTTGTTCAACCTTACCAGCGAATGAAGAATTAATCTTGTGTCTGGTAGTTTTCAAGGATACAGGTCTTGGGAATAATATGTATTTACTAAAAAAAAAAAAAAAAAAAAAAAAAAGGTATCCATAATAATTTAGGACCTTAATCCAGAAGAGAGGGAATAGCCAAGAGGATAAAGATGAAAAGCCAAGGGGATATGCATATGAAGAACATGGCAATCAGTGGGGGTCTAGTTCCAGAGGTCTTGGTGGGAAACACCCTACTTCAGGCAGTCATCAGCTTGTTCCAAGGATCTAAGGCTAGCTGTCCATTTTCATGGGTTATCTACCTCTAGATATTATTTAAGAGTCCTCAATATGCCCCTCATGATCTAGTCATATCTCTGAGATAACCTCCTAATTCTCTTTTCCCTTCTTCACTCTTTCTTTGGCTACACTGGCTGCCTTGTTCTGCAAACAAGTTAATCTTGTTCTTGTCTGAGAGCCATTGTACTTATTGTTCCTTTTCTGCAAAATGATTCTCCCCAATATTTGCATTGCTGACTCCCACAATCCACTTAAGTCACATGCCACCTCCTTAGAAAGGCTTTCCCTTCATCTAATCTAAAGTTCTCTGTCATTCTTGATTCTTTTACCCTGCTTAATTTTTCTTCATATTTATCTGTTAGTTACATGCCCCTCTTGAATGTACGCACCATTCAAGAAGGCAAAAGACTTTTCTCTTTGGTTCACTGATGTGTTTTCAGGACTTAGCATGCTATCTGGCATATATAGGTGTTCAACAACTACCTGCTGATCTTATGAGTAAATAAAAAGCTCACACGTAATATGTTTCAGTCATATAAAACTATTTGCTACTTCTTTTGCATATGCGGTTTTCCTCTGTCTACAATAACTTCTCCCTGATTCCCGCAGAATTCATTTTTTAAAAGTTATTTAAAGTAACCTCTACACCCAACGTGGGGCTCGAACTCATGACCCTGAGAGCAAGAGTTGAATGCTCCTCCGACTAAGCCACTCAGATGTCCCATGGTTCCCTCACAATTCCTAATTATCCTTCAAGACTCAGCATACGTGTCACTGCCCCTGAGAAACCTTGCTGATCCCTCCAGGAAGAACTAGGTGTCCTTTTTCTCTATTCTTATAGCACTCTATGCATATCTCTATCACATTACTTAATACATTCGTTAATATTTTGTCTGATTGATCTCTGTATCCTGGAAATCTAGCAGAATGCTTTGCCCATAGTGAATTCTGAATAAAGGTTTGTTGTATGATTTTATTTATTGAGTGACAACTGTGTGTCAAACATTGTATTAGTTTTTTATGTACATTATTTTAATCCTGGTAAGAAATCCACAACACGTGTACTATTATCCTTGTTTTATATATGAGGAAACTGAATAACTTGTTGAGTTTTGAACCTAAGTGTGTCTGACTGCATTACTCCAGTACTTCCCCCATTGCGTCAAATGAATTAATTAAATCTCCTTCATGTTATTGGTACATATCAGCCAAAATTCGATAGCCTAATTTTAACATTAACATTAGGGGCGCCTGGGTGGCTCAGTCAGCTAAGTGATCTTGATTTCGGCTCAAGTCATGATCTTGCAGTTTGTGAGTTTGAGCAACGTGATGGGCTCCATGCTGACAGTGCGGAGCCTGCTTGGGATTCTCTCTCTCCTTCTCTCTGCCCTTCCCCCACTCTCTTTCTCTTTCTCTCTAAATAAGTATATAACATTAACATTAAAACTGTTCTTATTTTAACTCAGTGTTGCATGTTCTAGTATATTTGTACTTGATTTAGCCTCTTTAGATTACAGAAAATGGGCCTCAGATATCTTAACAGCTCAGGTATCATATTTTTATTCTGTTTCATAATTAGTTATTGGTGATGATTCATGGTCAAGGGGTGGTAAATCTTCCTTTCAAAGGGAAGAATGGTACTTAAAAACTAATCTACATGTCATTTTTCAACAGGCATATAGGATCCAAATACACTGTAAGATATACTGAAATTATAAAATTAATATACTCAAAAGAAAGAAAAGTGTGGTAGGAATGAGTTAAAGAAAGTAAGAGGGGGACCTGGGTGGCTCAATTGGTTAAGTGTCTGACTCTGGCCTAGGTTATGATCTCGCCCTTCCTGAGTTCGAGCCCCGCATCAGGCTGTGCTGAGAGCTTAGAGCCTGGAGCTTGTTTCAGATTCTGTGTCTCCCTCTCTCTCTCTGCCCCTCCCCCATTATCTTTCTCTCTCTCGAAAATAAATAAACATTAAAAAAAAAAGTAAGAGAGCCTTATATATATGAGAGAACCTTGAGGTCACCCTGATATTACCGTCATTTCAGCATGCTAGGTGAAGCAGTGTGTACTAAAGGCCATATGAAACTTATGAAATTTTTAGAAATACATGAAATGGTATAATGAGAAACTTAAGCAGTGACAGCTCAAACTCTAAAGTCAGACAGACCTGAGATCTACTCCTAGTTTCCCCATCTAATAGCTAAGCAAGTTACTTAATTTTTCCATTGTCTCAATCTCTTCATCAGTGAAATGGAGAGAAAAGGCAGGGTAGCTAATTACTGTAAAACACAGCATCATAATTTCACAGGCATAATTTAATAAAACAAGTAAAATCCAACACAGGTGCTCTTCACCATGCTGTTCTCCTGGAGGACATTTCTGTAAGGATTAATTTGGGGGCCCCAGGCTTTCATGTTTTGTGGTTTTGGCCTCCTCTGAAAAATTTTTTTAAGTTTATTTATTTATTTTGAAAGAGAGAGAGAGAGAGTACAAGCAAGGGATGGGCAGAGAGAGAGGAGAAAGAGAGAATCCCAAACAGGCTCCATGCTGTCAGTGCAGAGCCCGACATGGGGCTTGATCCCACAAACTGTGAGATCGTGACTTGAGGTGAAATCAAGAGCTGGACACTTAACCAACTGAAACATGCAGGTGCCCCTCCTGTAAATTCTTTGAAGTTTTCATTTCCTGATAAACACAGAAAGAAAGAGAACATGGAGCATGTGTAGGATGTGCTAGAGATTTTGTGGACCAAACCTTAAATGGCTTTCATCTTTTCTGTTCACATTCTACTGGACAGAAATCAGTCACATGACCCCAAATAATTACAAAGGAGTCTGGGAAATACAATGTGTGTGCTCAGGAGAAAAGGAAACAGACTTTGGTGAAGACACCTGCCACTTAAGGTCATGAAGTTGTTTTAGGGTTCAACTGGATAATGTGCTTAGCACAAGGTAAGTAACCAACAAAGTTACATTACCATTATTATCACAAGTATGTATGCTGAGAGCCTGAATAAGGGTCACACAGTTGGAAGTGGAGTACTTGCATGGAAGTTTTAGCAAGAGAACTCACATACACTCAAAGACAATTCCTTACCTTTTAAAGATTATGATCTTTAATTCATTTGGCAGCATCAGGAAGTATAAACATAGAAAGGTGAGGAAGAAAGGGATTGCCAAGCTGTTCATATTGGCTTAATTTACAGAATATCAAAAGATTATAGTTTATATTATAAATCTAAATTATAGATTCTAATGTCCAAGAAGAGTGGGAATAGAGTAAAGTGGTAGACTCTTTGCCTTTGAGAATGAGCTTAAGTGAAGTAATAAGAGGTAAAAATTCTGGTTAATTAATCCTCTCTCTCTCGGGGTGCCTGGGTGGCTCAGTCAGTTAAGCGTCCGACTTCGGCTCAAGTCATGATCTTGCGGTCCGTGAGTTCGAGCCCCGCATCGGGCTCTGTGCTGACTGCTCAGAGCCTGGAGCCTGTTTCAGATTCTATGTCTCCCTCTCTCCCTGACCCTCCCCCGTTCATGCTCTGTCTCTCTCTGTCTCAAAAATAAATAAACGTTAAAAAAAAAAATTAATCCTCTCTTCCAAATTCTTTTTCTTTCTTACTGTCTTAATTTGAAGTTTAGACATCCTCAAGATTCAAGTTTTCTTCACTTGATTTATTTTCTCCTCTATTGCCACTGAAAATATGTAAGACTCTAGGAACAGAGACCATGTTGGTCTCATACATTATTATGTTTTAATACCTAGCAATACCTAACATAGAGTATGCAGGCAAGAAGAATTTGTTGAATAAATTTAATCTTTATGGGTAGTTGCTTCAAGTCTTGGTGAACAGGTCTAGATAAAGAAACTGAAAAATGAGTTTTTAAATCTCGCTTCTGCTACTTCATTATCTGAGGGATTCTGGAACCTCTAAGTCTTAATTTTTTTTTTTAAGCAATAGAGAAAAATTATATAAGCACTTAACTTCTAAAACTTGTTTCCCCCCCCCCCCCCGTTATTAAACAGTACAATCCTTTTTAGTGTTATAGTAATGAGAAATGAAAAATTTATAAGTGTTACAAACACATAAAAGGCATACTTCTTAACTTGAGAACCTAGGAAATATGTGCTATTCAAATTTTTCCTTACTTCTGTTTTGTTTTTGTTCATTTGTAATTAAAGCACATAGGCCTTCAAGTTGATGATCAAAGTTAAGAGCTTATTAGTTCCCAAAGGACTGATGAGCTCACTGTTACAACAGTATTCAGCACCTAGAACACTGCCTGACCCATAGTGGGTGTTCAATACATTTATTTTCGTAAATGAATTAATAAGTTACTGAAATAAGGATGGTCCTCCAGGTGGATACTTATGGAATGGACATGTTGTAAGTGTGAAAAAGTAGGCAGGTTTTATCAAATGAGAAGTTTGGAGTGGTGTTTCCAAATGGGTGACTTCAAAGTGTTTTCATTCATTCGTTCATTCAACCAGCATTCTACTGTGTGTCTATTTTGCATCAGCCATAACATAAGCAAGAAGATATCTCTGTGCCTCATGTTAGCACAATAAAACAATTACAAAAATAATTAGTAGGAGACTGTATAAGATAACTACACGAGTAACAGCAGGAAACCACTGACTACTTAAAAGGGTGCAAAGCAGCATGGCATACCCAGGTACAGCCAGTCATGTGATACTGGCTGGAGTGCATGTGGGAAATGGGGAAGGATGAGGTTCAACAAACTATAGTTAGGTAGGGGCTAGATCATGATGGGCTTTATATGCCAAGTTGAGAATCCTAGATTTTATCCTCTAGAGTAGTGCTTGGGGGTGCTATTAAAGGGTTTTAATGCAAAGAAAAGATGAATACATTTTAGGTTTGGAAAGATCTGGATTGGAAAGTTGAGGTATGAGAGACAGAAATCAGCTAAGAAGTTATTAGAACAGTCTACATGGGGAAGTGGTAATAAATCATAAAGGCTAGAACTAAGGCAATAGAAGTGATGTTGGAGAACAAATGGGTTTGAAGGATACAACTAGATTAGGCTAGATAAGAGAAATAAGAGAAGCAGAGCTAAGAATGAGTCATAGTTTTCTGACCTGGATTTCTAGGCAGGTGGTAAGGCCATTCCTGAAAATAAACAAAGAAGATCCATATGGATTACGGATGTGGAATGGGCAAGGGCAAGAGAAGTCATTTTTGGCCATAGTAAGTTTGAAGCATCTGTGGTACTTCAAATAAAGATATTTCTTGACCAGACCAAGGAAAGTAGAACACACAGAAAACGTATAAGTTATAAGAAAACTTATATAAGACAGGGCAGGCAGGTCGGTAATTCCTAACCTCAGAATACTTTCCCATCATCTTCTAAATTTCTTTATATCTTTCAGTTCACCATTGTACATAAACTTCCATAATGATGACTATTTACTTACAAATTTGTAAAAATGTGTCCTTGAAAAAAAAATAACAGTGTTATTTCTAACAGAAGCTAGTTTATTAGTAAGGTGAACATGATCACAATTTGAATAAAGGTGGTTTGTAACAACCTCTTTGGTAAAAGTAACAGTGAAATGTTATCCTATAATGTCATTCATAGTAGTGCAAAACATACAAATTTCCTGTTGTGTACTTAGGAATAATTTCTGAACTTTTCTTAAGGTTGAAATATTTAGCTATTGACACTTAAATGCCATGCCTCATGTTTACTTACTTCAGCAGGGGGTTCACTAGTACAGAGGCTCAGGTCAACTGGTAATTCACTCCGTGGAACCATAGAAAAGTAGCAAGGATGGCAGACAGGTCTTGAGAATGGGGTAACTGTACTGCACAATGGGCATGGGGCAGCAAACTGGGCACCAAACCGCAGAAGGACTGCAGATGCACTGAAGGAAATTTGGGGCTGGCTTGACAAAGATGAAGCCTGCTGGTTTAAGACTATATGTTCTTGGCAAAGCATGGTGCTGCAGATTTTCACCAGCCATGGTGGAAAAAAAGGGGGAAAGGGAATGGGACGAGACCACAAAACCTGTGATATGATACATAAAATGTTAACTATTTGCTTTGCATCTTCTGAGAGTCACCAGATTGAAGCACAAATTTTGGATTTGGCTGGCAGATGGTGTACACAGACTTTTGGAGTATGGTAGCATTTCATTTGAACTAGCTAGATTATGTAGGACTATCACAGTAACTTAACATTCATAGATTTAAAAATTTATCCCTAAACCTGAGTTAAATGTGGGGCTCTTTGTTTTGTTTTGTTGAGAGAGAGCGAGCACACGAGCACAGGGAAGGGGCAGAGAAAGATGCGAGCGAATCTTAAGCAGACTCTACTACCAGCACACAGTGCCCACCAGGGTTCCATCTCACAGCCCTGAGATCAAGACCTGAGCCAAAATCAAGAGTCAGAGACTTAACTAACTGAGCCACCCAGGTTCCCCCCCCCCCAATTACATTTTTAAGGCTTCCTTAAAGATACAGATCTCAAAGAACAGATTCACAGGATACAGTAATTCTTCTAAAATGTTCACAGGTCAGTGTCCAGGTCTCCTTTCCCTGAAAATCTGATTTACCAAAGAGAAAAAAGGCCAAAGGGAAGAAAGACTAAACCAGGGGAAATGGCAGGTAGTGATGTCTCAATTCTTTCAATGGGACTTCTCCATTTACCAGCCCTCTCACTTCCTTCTATGGTCTGGACCTTTAATCACCACAGGAGTCAGCCTTGTAGGGTCAAGCTAATCTCTGTTGACATCATCCTACTACTTCCCTTTTCAAATTCCAGTGAAGCTATGTGTTTCCTGTCCTATTTGACACCCTACGAAAAGAACACGGGCTGGTTAGTATCTAAATTTAGTCCGGCAGCAACGCGTCTGACTTTTAACAGGAGAGAGATAAACAAAAACAGGTGACATTTGCAAGCCTTTCAAGAAAATGAGAAAAAAATCCCAACCCTTCTAGGGTAAGTAAGAAGGGAGAGCTTCAACAGTTCCACAGTAGGGAGAGGCCTGCCTGCAGGCTCCGAAAATGGGCCAACTGAAGCGTTTTCCTTTTGCTTAAAACCAGGAGGACGGCTTTGGGGTAGTTCCTCAACTCAATTCTGACTCAGCTAGTAAAGTCCGGGCAGCGGGAGTCTTGACAGCCCCTTCCCCACGCAGAGCGGTGAAGGCAGCCGCACCTCCTCTTTGTCAAGATGTTGGTTTCAACCACAGGCACCAAGAGACCCTTGGGGTGGGAGAGGGGAGAGGCGGATGCCACTCCCTGGCGCGCCCCGGAGCGCCAGACTTGCGATCCCTTTCCCGCCCTTCCCCCGCCCCACCTACCCTCTGTGACCCCAGCGTCCCGCCTCTGGCGACCTGTTGGCAAGAAGCGTCACGTGACGCGGCCGGCAGCGCACTGCCCCCAGGCGGGCCTCCTGTTGCGCCCGCCGGGCGGGTTCCATCACGTAACGCGCGGGCGCCGCCCCGCTCTTCCCTCGCGGAGCGAGGGGAGGGCGGGCGTCGAAAAGGAAAGGGAAGGGAAAAGGGGCGGGAGAAGAAGAAGGAGGGGCGGCGCCCAAGTCACGTGACCCGGGACAGCCCGGAAAGCTCCGAGGAGGAGCCTGGCGCCGCCATTTTCCTGCAGCTGCCTGTCCCTCTTGCCCAGCCCGGCTCCAGCTGACCAGGGAAGGGGTGGGCTGAGCTGAGGCGGGGGCAGGGGAGTGCCCGACACTGTGCCTGACCCCGCGGGTGACACGAGCCGGTTCTTTCCGGGCTAGGTGGCAGCGCGCGGCCCTCAGCCCCGCCCCAGGCCGGCAGGCGGAGAAGGAGCCGGTGGGGGTAGGGGGTGCGGTGGGGGGTGGGGGTCCTCCGGCGCTTGGGGGTCCCAGTCCCCGCCGGCTGCCGAGCGGGAAGGGTGGCGGAGGAGCCGCAGAGATGTCCGGCCAGAGCTTGACGGACCGAATCACCGCCGCCCAGCACAGTGTCACCGGCTCCGCCGTATCCAAGACAGTATGCAAGGCCACGACCCACGAGATCATGGGGCCCAAGAAAAAGCACCTGGACTGTGAGTGAAGCCGACCGCGGCCCATGTCCCCGCGACTGGCGTTCTTCTCTTCTCTTTTCTTACCCCCGTCAGCCGTCTTTTCCTTCCCTTGCGTTTTGTCTGGCACGTCGGGTCCTGTGCTGGTCCGAGGTGTGTTTTCGCTTCCATCACACCTGCCTTCACGGCTTCCGTTCCCTGTCTAAAAATCCCTGATAAGCCACTCCCCCCCACCCCCATCCCGGGTTCCTAGGGGACCCTCGCTTCCAACCCGGTGCGCCACGATAGCTGACCAACACCCGACCAACTTGCCTCTCCACCTAGCTTCTTACCTCCCTGCCGCCTGTGTCTACTGCAGCCTTCTGCTCTTTCATCCCCCCCGTCCCGTGCTGCCTAGTCGCCCTCTCCTGAGCGTCTCTCCGCTTGCTCCCGGTCTCACCGCCCCATTGTTTCCCCATTAGCCTTGGAGTTCCGTAAACGCCCGGTTCCGTGGACCTACATCCCTATTTCTCTGCAATCCTGAAGGCTACCTCCGTTGAAGTGATTTCCACTTCCTTTGCTCCACTAGGTTCTTCTGTCCCTTTCCTTCTCGGGTTTCTCTTCCAGCTTTCCTCTCCCGTTTTGGTTACGTTTCTTTGCTTCTGTAGCTTCAGTTAGGTTCCTTCGTCTCATTTTATATTAGATATATCATACTCAATACCCGACTTTTATCCCAAATTACTTTCTTCGTGAGAGTGAAAATAAAGGGATTCCGTTTGGTGTAGGGAACGCTCTGTGGGAAGTTGGGGTTTTTAATTGCCTTTGGTGGAATTTAATCATTCTATTTTCATGCTTCTTGGATAAGTTGTGAATGTCAGGCCCCCATCCTCCGTGTTTCTCTAATGGGGATTTGGAAAAGGATTGGGTGATACTGGTATCATTTCCTGGAGCTGTTAACCCTGGCGATTTGAATTTAGAAGGTTGAGTGTAAAGTGTACATTATTGGAGTAAAACATAGATTAATAACTAAAACTACAATTTACATACATGTCTTTAAAAATGCTAAAAAGGTGATTGATAATACTTGAGTTTCAATTTACTTTTAATTTATTCTGGTTATGTGGGGAGACTAGCTTCTCTTATACGGCATAATATTACTCCATTCACTAACTTACACACAATTACCAGAGCTAACTCCTCCCAACTTTTTACAAACCTGGAAGTCACGTATAATACCTCATTTTTCTTTCCTTTACCTCGAGGTACAGATAGCTCAGTGGATTACTCAAGCTTTGACTCAATGGAGTGACCGAAAACTTTTCAGGAAAATACACGGAAATAGGCACAGTAATAAGTTCCTTTTTAAAATGGTAACTGGACACATTAGCCTGACTGGCTTTTATTCTACATGAAAGTTACTTTGCTTTACTGTTTGAAGCAAGAGTGAGCATGTCCTGAAAGGGAATTCACTGACAGGAGTCCTGTTTGGATTTCTCATTTGGACTTTGGCCGTAAGGTCTGCAATTTTTAAAAAGAAATGTACAAAATGTGAATTCTTCCAAGATACTTTGCTCATGAAGCGCTATTAGAACAAGTTATTTCTACAGACCCATTATTCATTGTGACTTGTTCCTTCACTGTGGAAAAGTAAAAGAAAAAAAAATACTGCTTGGTTCTTTAATGTGCTGATTGAGCAGGCTGCTTTTTAACATCAGTCCTTGCCTGTTTAGAAAATGCAGAATATATTTAAATGGTGACACTTATAAATGGAAAGTTGTTTAAAATGTATAGTGGACCCTTACGCGATTTTTTTGATTATCTGATATTTGGAGTGGACAGTTTTGCTGTTTACTTCCCTTCAAGTGACTAATTGGCTTGCTGTCCCAGTCTTAATGGTTTGTCCTAACATTGTGTTAATTCTTGTTAATTGTTTTTTATTTTTCTTTTTGGTGATGGGTAGGTGAAGAAACTACTTGTTACTGTATGAACTATTTTTCTCTTTCCTCTCTTCAAAATGATAAATTATAACAAAAAGATGTATAGCTTTGCCTATTTCAAATGTAGGAGTAGTTATTTTAACATGTTACCAAGAAGGGCAGAAAATAGGCTAAATGGGGTTAGGAGGGTGATACTTGTTTGTGGTTTTATTAGTGCTGTTCTTTTTCTCTTGTGGTAGCTACTGCAGATGCTAACTGGGATTAGGTTTGGAGGATAAACTCTCATTTGTAGTTCTCTACTACTGCTGTGTTTATAATAAGCTCCCACTTTAGAACTTGAATATATGTGGTATTGTGTGATTTTTTTTTTTTTTTTAATCCACATAAATAAGGAGCCACTTATTTATACTTATACTCTAGTATACTCTAGAACTTATACTCTAGTTCTGTTCTGCGGGCTTTTGAAATACTATTTTCCCTATATTGTTTTAAATGCGCTTGTAGCCAGTTTTCAGCAATGACATAGATTTATATTAAGTAAAGTTTGGCCAGTGAATGGTTTTTCTAAACACCTTCCTTCTC
The DNA here is from genome assembly GCF_018350195.1 of Panthera tigris. NCBI lineage: Eukaryota > Metazoa > Chordata > Mammalia > Carnivora > Felidae > Panthera > Panthera tigris. The sequence continues at coordinate 46,225,044 of NC_056669.1, forward strand.
CACACACTTTAACATGTTTCCAGAATATTAAAAAGGCTTTCACAGACATTTCTGTGGCTTGACACCATGAACTTCAGGCTTTAATGTAGAGATAATTTTTCCTCTTCTAGGAATTTTTCTTTCTAGTGAGTGCTTAGTTCTGTTGCACCTTTTAATATCTTGAATGACTATTGCCTACTTAGTCCAACTCAGTGAAAGCAATTTCATCTTTTAAATATTAGTATTTAACAAAAATATGCTTAGGACTGTTTTTTTCCTATAGGCCTTTAGACTGTGGAGGTGGTTTCTGTGTACTTCTCCAGGGTCTTTCCATATTAGGAAGTAATTATTATAATCTACGAATTACAGCTTAATTCATACTACATTATATACTTGTTTAAGAAAGATCTTTTGCTTTGCTTATAGGTGGCTGTAGATAATGGTATTAACTAGGGTCCTTAGTGTGAAGAGTTGTCCAGCTTGAAATAATATGTAAAAATAAACATGATTTGCATTTAGTTTCCGGCCTCTAATGGTCATAATCAAGGCACAAGAATAGCAAACCTTAAATTGGAAGGTGTTCCAATTTGCCAGGCACTTATTAACCATTATCTAATTTAATCCTCTTTCATGGCTATGGGAGAGGCAAGCCACATGCTTAGAAAGTAGTTTCTACCTCCATTAAAACATCCATAATGATTGAAGTGTAAATAAAACACAATATTTAAATTTATAAATTCTTAATTTAAAAAACATTCTTATCTAACTTCACAACCGTTGGCCTTTGTTTTTTGATGTGAATACTTAATTTTCTTTTTTCTATACTTGTTTAATTTATTGTCTTTGGGCATTTACATTGCAACATGTTGCATTGAAACATAATATTTATGTTAATGGCTATAATGGCTTCACTTTTTCATCCATATTTTTTCCCAGTTAAAATTTCCAGGGACACTTCATTCCAACTATCATCTGCCTTAGATTCTTTTTGTTTGTTTGTTTTATTTATTTTGAGAGAGAAGGGGAGGGGCAGAGAGAGAGAGAGAAGGAAAGAGAGAATCCCATGCAGGCTCCATGCTGTCAGCACAGAGCCCAACATGGCGCTTGATCCCACAAACTGAACTGTGAGATCATGACCTGAGCCGAAACCAAGAGTCAGACGCTTAACCCACCAAGCCACCCAGGCATCTCTGCCTTACATTCTTGACAACAAATTGAGGTCTTGTTCTTATTAAGCATCCATTATAAGCATATCTCTATAGTAGATATAGTGTGGGTATTTGTGTGTTGTGGGCTGGATCCATATCCTGCCTAAATTTAGTTGTGGAAACAATTTTAAGAGGAAGAATTTGTGAATGTATTGAATATGTAGAAGGTGGAATTTGTATTTGGATTAGTGGTTTGTATAACTATTGAAAATGTATGTAAAATATCAAAAAGTACCTGAAATAATTACCTTTTTAAGCAAATGTATTGATTTTCAGTGTCTTGATTAATGGCATGGATTGGGTGCTTAGTTTGCATATTGTTAAGAAGGTACCTGGTAACTGGGATCTGATTTACAAGAAGATGCATGTGAGGAAGATACTAAGTGGGTAATCTGCCCCACGATGTGTCTTGTTTAGAAATAAAGTAACTGAGGATGGATCTTGTTTTAAAGAGGTAGTTATTTTGTAGTTGACCTATGGGCTTACTATTCTTTCCCTTAAGAACTAATCATATGATTTATATTTTCACTTTTCATTATTTGACCTATTCTGTTCCTTACTATTTAGTCTTTAATACTTCTGAAAAAAGAAAATGGTAATGGAGTCAAATATGTCACATGGCCTGAGATTATGTAGTAGAACTACACAGATGTAATTTTCCCTCCTTGTTACACGTAGTTATGTTTCTAAATTGTATATGTTTTAAAAGGGAAACTCAGAAGAGAATTTGGTATATAACCATTTTGCTAGCTGCCTTATGCATAATTAGCAAATTTATTCTCAAATACCTTTGAAAAGTAATTAGGCTGCACTAGTGGACTTGTTATTTTTAAAAATACCTAATATTAGACTCTAGGCATGTATTTTTTATCCTTATAACAAGGTTTTTTATGTTTACTGTGTTTTTTTTTTTATCAATTTGAATAGTTTTTAAAGGTGTTTTTGAGTTTAATTTAGAGCGGCAGGTGAGAAGTAAAACTTGGTAAGAGGTGACTAGGCTTTCTTTTTCCTCATTTGATTTGTGAAGATTTATATGAAATATTTAATTAGCTATTTTAAAAGTACATTAATAGTTAAAGTAATCTATTTTAATTAATTACTAGAATTGCTTTAATTTAAATAAAATTATTTTGACCCTGTGATTTAGAATATTTAATGTAAAAGTTTACCATGATGCATAGACAAGTATTTTCTTTATATCCAAAATGCTTGTGTTCGTGATTTCCCTTTTAGAAATCAAAGAAGTAAGAAAAATAAACTTAAAGGCTTCTTGGCAAGAGGCTAGAGTCTTACCAAGAAGAAATAGGGTTAGATTTTCAAAGTACATACAGCCTTAGTATTTGCTCTTCCTGTTCTTTTAGTGGCTGAAGTGGCATTTCCGTTACTTTGTGTTCTGTCTCAGTATGTTCCCCGTTAAACTGCTTTATACATTTCTCTAGAGAATTGCAATTTTTGGGTTTGACCTTTTAGAATTTTGTATGTTCATTGTGTGTATGGCTCTTTTAATGGAGAAACGTTTCCGGGTAGTCAGATTTTACTAACGATACTCCTTTATAAGGGAATGCTGATGAACCTAGACCTTAGTATTAAAATTTATGTCCAGACTAGTAATTTGCCAGGTTATCAGAAGTATAGTATTAAGAATTTTTCAAGTTATACTAGAATGTAGTGGCAGTACAGCAAATCATATTCTGTATGCATTGATTCAATTTATATTTAATACTTATTTGTCTTTATTTTGTGCTGGGCACTCACTGCACTAAACACTTTACGTTTATTAACTTTATTCCTTTTAACAACTTTGTGAGAGAGGTTTTATTATTATCCCCATTTTACTGAAGAAGAAACGAAGGCACTGAGAAGTTCAGTAATTTGCTCAAGGTCACAGCCAGGAAGAGGAAAACTGGGATTTGCACCCAGGTAGTCTAGCATCAGGTTTGTGTTTTCATGTCAGTGTGACTTTTTACATAATGCTTTACTGTTCCAGGGAATGAATAAACAATATTCATTTATTCATGGCAGTGGCTCTTAAAGTGTATTCCGGGCACTTCTGGGAGTTTCCAAGACCCTTTCAGCTTATTTGTGAGGTCAAAACTATGTTCATATATTAGGACATTATTTGTCTTTTTAATTTTTGTACTTTCATGAGTGTACAATAGAGTTTTCCAGGGTCTATGTGATGCATGATAGTGCAGCAGATTGAATGTAGTAGCAGATACGACAGTCCAACAACTTTCTATTAAACCAGATAGTAAAAAGTTTTGCAAAAAGGTAAAACAATACCAATGTTGTAAATTTTGGTTTTGGAAAATATAGCTATTTTTCATGAAAGCTGTTAGCATTGGATGAGATTTATTATTTTAAAAAGAATATTTTAAAAATTCTTAATTTTAATTCTTAATACAGTAAATATCAATTGAGAAAACCCACATAGACAAAATCTCATTGAGGTCTGTCCTCAGTTTTTAAGATTGTAAAGGTCCTGAGATTAGAAAATGTAACCCTAAAGAAGAAGGTATATTAGAGGGGAAAAAAGGCTACTCAGAAAGTAGATATATGAGGTCCTTTAAACTCTGAATAATTTGGTAGGTAACAGTGACCCATCATTTGGAGGACTTTGAGAAGAGACGTGGCATAATCCTTTAGGTCATACTGTTAAGTAGATTGGAAGGAAAGTGAAATGTGACTTGGAAAGGAGACTGCTGGGGGCAAAAAGAATCTAACAGTAATAATACCTAATTCTTTTCCTGAAAGGCCTTAATAAAGTTCATCATTAATTGGGACTCCTGGTCCATTTTTTCCTCATTGTTTTTTACATCTAAGCTATCCCTTTCAGCCAAGCACTTTATTATTATTTTTTTTAATTTTTTTGATGTTTGTTTATTTTTGAGAGAGTGTGTGCAAGCAGGAGAGGGACAGAGAGAGAGCAGGAGCCACAGAATCCGAAGCAGGCTCCAGGCTCTGAGCTGTCAGCACAGAGCCCGACGACAGGCTTGAACCCACAGACTCTGAGATCATGACCTGAGCTGACGTTGGACACTTATCCGACTGAGCCACCTATGCGCCCCTCAGCCAAGCACGTTAGTCACCAATTATGCCAAAAGTTCTAACTCCCAAACTATTAGCAGTTATTCTTTGGACATACCATTCTTTGGACGTAAAACATCTTCTTTGTCAAAACAGATACCTTCTTCCTTTTAAATCTTCTCAAAACTAACTTGCTTTCCTTAACACTCACAGTTAAAGTAGCCTCTTTACTAAAGACGTTATTGAATAATACCTTGTTAAACTGTGGTTAGTATCATGCTTTTATATATATTTTGGGTTCACATGTGTTTGTGGAACAGGAATTATACTTTTCTGTATTGTTTTAGATCTCTTCTCAAAGTACCTAATCAGTGACCCTGTGGGTGCTCAGTAAATTTCAGATGATTACACATAATCTGCCTTCCCAGCTCAGACTATTCCATGAACAACTTAGGGACACAGTCACTATAGAGATCTATTCCAGTAAACATTTAATAATTTTATGGTGATTTTCTTAGTTGCAATGAATGGTAATTAGCCGGTTTCAAAATTAAATGTAGAAGTCATTTGGTAGCATCAATAAAAAAACATAACAAAATTGCTCTCTGTTTCATGGAACCTATGAGGCATTAAGAGGGTTAGTTTTGTTAAAATAGTGGGTGATGTTTTTAAAATATTTTCATAGCCAAAAAAATTGGAGTTTGCAGTTGCTCAGTTTGAAAACTATACTGAGGCATATTTTTGAGGATATGTTCTTGAAAGTAGAAATTAATTTTAAGAATTAAACAGGGAACCAGAAATAAATGTGAAATGTTTGTCAATAGAGTTGTTTCCTTACACAATTCCAGGAGGTGCTGATCACATTGTAGTCTCTGTGCAGGGAGTCACCAGAGTACTAACTGTATGGCAAGCTTATTTTAGATGTAAGGAAGGATAAAGTACACTTAATGTCAAAATGCAAAGGAAAAGAAATGACTGTTTTAGAATGAAGCTTTATGAGATATAAGGCAAGCATTGGAGAGTAGTAGTGATGGTCATGATAGTAGGACCACTGAATCTAGGCCATAAGTTGATTCTAGGAACTAATGGGGATTACTGAAAGTTTTCTCTGAACATTTGGAATTCCAGCAGTAATTTTCAAAATGGTACTGATATTTGTAGTCATAAACTTACTACCTGAAAGCATTCTAGGGGCTCTAATTTTACTCTAGGGACACTTCTTCCAAGTAGTGGTTGAAGCAGCATTGCTTTAGAAATGTTTTCTCTCACTAAAGATTGCAGGTATACTTTAGAAGTGATTTCATATTTTTACTTAGTGTACATGTGTCTACTGATTATATACCTCTTCATGTGACTATAAGCTCTTTATAAGAGGTGTGTGTGTGTGCGATATTAGAAATGTTACATGCTGTGATATAGCCAGTTGTCTTGTGGATGCTTAATACGAATGTACCATATTTTAAATACATCTAATGTTTGAAAATCTTCAAATTCAAGTATATACCAAAAACTAAGTAGAAGGATGGTTTTCCCCCCATCACACCGCTCACACAGGATTGGCAGGATTTTTGATGTACTTGAAACACTTTGCAGAAATTTGATTCATGCAGGGTATGGAATAATTAGGAATATTATTTAATCCAAATCTAACGTGAAAAAGGAGATTATGAGGCAAGGTGAGTTCTTCAATTTTGAAATTGAGAGGTAATTCACACAACATAAAATTCACCATTTTAAAGTATACAATTCAGTGTGTTTTTTGTATATTTACAATGTTGTGTGTAACCATCACCACTGTCTAATTCCAGAATGTTTTCTGTCACCCCCAAAAGAAGTCATATATCTGTTAGCATATCACTTTCAGTTTCCCCTCCTTCATTCTCTGGCAATCATTAAGCTACTTTCTGTCTATGGATTTTCCTATTCTGGACATTTCATGTAAATGGAATCACACATAACGTGGCCTTTTGTGTCTGACATCTTTTACTTAGCTTAATGTTTTCATGGTTTATTTATGTTGTAGCATATAAGAGTGCTTCATTCTATCCATAACTTAATAATATTCCCTTGTGCCACAAAATGCGGCATATCCATTGATGGACATTTGGGTCAGTTCCCTCTTGAAACCCACTAAGAAGAATACTGCTATGAACATACTTTGTACAGGAATGTTCATAGTAGTTCTCTCGGGTATATCCCTAGGAGAAGAATTGCTGGTCATGTGGTACTTTTTTTAACTTTTTGAGACACGACTAGTCTTCTCCACGGCTGCTGCACCATTTTACATTCCCAGCAGCAATGTATGAATGGTATCTTGTGATTTGGTTTACATTTCTCTAATGATGATGATGTCGAACATCTTTCATGTGCTTATTGACCTTTGTATGTCTTTGAAAAAAATGTCCATTCAGATCCTTTGCCCATTTTTAAATTTGATCCTTAATATATTTCAGTACTAGATGAGTTCTTTACATTTTCCTGATGCTTGATCCTCATATGATTTGCAAATATTTTTTTCCCCATCCTATGGCTTGTCTTTCCGCTGTTCTTGATAGTGTCCTTTGATGTGATGCAGAAATATTTTTAATTTTGAAGTTGCAATTTTTTTCTTTGATTGTGCTTTTGATATAATAGCTAAGAAACCATTGGCTAATCCAGAGTTATTCAGATTTATGCCTAACCTACTACTTAAGAGCTTTATAGTTTTTAGCTCACTCTTTTAGGTTTGATCAGATTTTAATTTTTGTATGTAGTGTGAGGTGGCAAGGTGGTAGTAAGGAAAATTAAGGGTATTTTTTTCCCTTCTTCTGAAGTTGTCATGGGATATAACTCTACTGTGCTCCTGTATAATATAAATATAGAGATTTGTGAGGGAGAAAAAAGATCTCCTTGATGGCAGTTTCTAGTACTGAGTTACATAGTTTGTTGACTGATAAATAGAAATATTTGAACCAAACATCCTTTCAACTGGATGGACTGCTTACTCTAATCCAATGCACATTTTTTTTTTTTTTTTTTTTTAGGGTCCCAGTGTAGTCTTTTATTTTTTTTAAAGTTTATTTATTTTGAGGGGGTGGGCAGAGAGAAAAGGAGAGAGAATCCCAGGCAGGCTCTGCACTGTCAGCGCAAAGCCCCATGTGGGGCTGGAACTCATGAATTGTGAGTTCGTGAGCTGAGCAGAGATCAAGAGTCTGACACTTAACTGACTGAGCTATCCAGGCACCCCCAATGTAGTCTTTTAAATGTGTGAAGAGATAATACTTAGTTGTCTGAGTATCGATAGGTGGTTACTTTTGTCCACACAGAGTAGTGTGTATATTGCCATAGTATCTTGTACTTCTCCATAAACACTATGTAGTGGAGTACTTTAAAAGGAACACGAGATCTAATGGTGAAAATGTGTAAACAAATAATTGTAATACATTGAGATAATTGCACTATGTAGTAATTCTTTATAGCTTCTATAATTATAATTTCTTAAATGAAGAGCCCTTGTGTAGTCTTTATTGTGTTACAAACAGCATGTAACAAATATGCAGTAAAAAGATGCCGAGTGAATAAAGAAGGAATGAAATTGTCATTAAGGGTTTCTGATGTGTATTCAAACAGCATTTTTTTTTTTTTTTTAATAAAGAGGATAGTTGCTGTAGAAGTTGTCTTTGAGTAGTGGTTGTTGCAACTTCTTCCATTTCTGTGATCAAGTAAATTATTGGTTGAAAATGTGAGAAATTATGGAAGTTGGGAAATAAGTTTCCAGAATTAGATGTAAAATTAGAGCAGTTTAACAAAGTATTATTCACTTCAGGACCTACCTATTATTGGTATATTTAACTTCAAACAGATGGGTTTAAACTTGTCATATCTTGGGTTTACTACTTCTGCTTTCCTTTTCTTCCTATCATCATCATCATCATCATCATCATCATCATCATTATTTCCTTTTCTTTGGTTGTTAAAAGTAAATTCCAAGGCAGTCCTTTATTTTACAGTCTGTGTTATCCATGATAATCCGCATCTTATAGCAGAATGCTGTAAGGCCTTGTTTGCGAAATAAGCATTGTGTGCTTTGTTATAAAACATTGGCAAAACATTTAAAGTGCAAATAAAGATACCCAGAAATGAAGCATATGACTTTAGTAGGCTATATTGAATGAGTCAAACATTGACCTTGATTGGTTTCTTCCTACTACCCACTTCCGTTATGCCCTTTCTCTGCTGGTTTTAGGACTCTGGTGAATTGCCTGTGAAAATCCAAATTAGTTTTCTTTTGAAAGTGACATGTAGGTAAATCTTAATTTATTTGTGAACTTAATGATTCAAGAGTTAATCATTTTGTGTGACTTTTTTTCTGGGAGAAGATCTGAGAACAAAAAATTGTAAGAGCAAATATATATAATTTTTTAAAAATTTTGTGTTATTGGATTAAAATTCCTTAGGGAACCATTAAAATCTTTTGCTTGCTGTAAGAGCAAGAATATGGGGCAAAAGTCCTGAGATGGAGTTCTGTTTAACATGTAGCAAGCAGTACCAACAGAAACCCTAGTCTGAAGCAGTAAGTGGGGTACTGAGGGAAAGTGATCAAGATCTAGAAAAGAATGTAAAGATGACACTTGATCATCCTTACTTTAAAAGGAACACGAGATCTAATGGTGAAAATGTGTAAACAAATAATTGTAATACATTGAGATAATTGCATAATACTTTTTACATAAAGCTTCAAAGTAGGGGCTGGAGTAATTAATTTTGAAGGTTAGTGACAGCTTCATAGAGGAGCCTAAGGGGTTTAAGGACGAATAGTGATTTGCCAGATGGACAAAGTTTTGTCTAAATAATTTAGCATGTGCAGTGACAATAGAGGTGAGAAAGAGCATTATGATGTGTTTGGGGAAATTTTTGAGTAGTTCTTTGTGGTGGAATGTGAAGTGTTCATAAGAGTAAGAGGGAGATGAGGCTGGAGAGGGAACCATTAAAGGTCTTATTGGGGCAGGAGTTACTTTGATAGATCTGGTCTTCTGTAGCCCTTTTCTCCAAATCCTCCTTTTAGAGTTCCCTTTCTTCCTGCTTATTAGCTGCTCTCCTAGCTTTAGATGCCAGTGCTATGGAACTGGGGAAGTGTTCTTCCCTTTTCCTAGGTAATTTGTGGTAGGGTTATTGAAAGGGATAGGGAAGGAAGGAATGTACAATCCTGTTGCCATTTGTGCAGGGGGTTAGATGACTTTGGCATATGAAATTGGACTTCTGAATATTGCTATACGTGGTGGTTTGGGTTGCTAAATAAAATCAGGTACACCAATCTTCATGGCTTTTGAATTTTTTTGAGTTCCAAATTATGAATGAACTTAAACACAATCATCATATGATGATGACCACTATGAATAGAAAAGGTTTGATAAACCAGTTAGTCACAAGATTCTTGGAGGCATGTTTGATTTATGTGATTTAATTGCTAACATCTGTTTATCTGCAAATGATATATTAATTATCAGTCATTCATAGGTTTTCTGAAGCTGGATCTGTACCAAACAAGACTTTATTAGCTAGTTTTGTAGAAATTAATATGCTCATTAGCAATTGCATCGTGAGTGTCTACTGTGTATCTGAGTTACTGTGTTTGAGATTATTGAGAAATCCAAAAGTGAAATTGCTGATCACATCCTCAGTCTAGTAGGGAAGGTGATATATACAGATAGCTGTATTAACAGGTAATGTGAGATAAAATTCATATCAATGTTGTTGAAAATCATAGGAGACAAAGATACTGCTTTTGATAAGGGAGAGAACTGGACCCTAAATGAGAAGTAGTCAGGAACAGTAGGTATTTGAGGTGGGGAAAACAACATGAGCAAACATTTGAAGGTAGGAAGGCTGGAAGTGTGTTTGGGGAACAAAGGAGTCTGTTTAACTAATTGTAGAGGGTGAATGGGGTGCTGTGGAGCCAGAAAAGAGATTGGTTTGGGAGTAAGGAGAAATACAGTTGGAGCATTTGAGGCTAGATTGTGGAGTATGGTTTTTAATTATAAAACCTTTAGATATATCTCACCTCCAGGTAGCTTCTGGTTACTGTAGAGCTGATTTTCAAAATTGTATTATATCTTTATTTTCTGTCACTAGTGCTAAAATACAGAAGACAAGGAGTTTGGCTGATCTTGAAGTTGGAAATGGGATTTTGCTGCTTTATGCTTTTTATGTTACCTTAATTATTACAGACTGCATTAATAGTGGCAGTATCTAAGGTTTCTGGATTTCTGAGTCCATAGATTGCTCAAGAATTAATGAAAAAGTCTTCCAAACAGAAATGATATATACCTAATTTTGATCTGGACATAGAGATTTTATAAAAGTTTAAGGTGACTTTTCAGTCTTTGGTGTTTCACAAAATCTGATCAAATCAATTTAATTAGGGCATAACTTGCATTATAGGCATAATAGCTAGTAAGATTTAAAGAATCCTTTCTGTCTTGCACCATAACACAATCCTTACATAAATTGAGACTCTACTAGGAAAAGGAAATAGAGAATAAATTTTACCATTAAAATTCAGTGAACAACCTTGAATGGAAGTCAGGCGATTTGAAGAACTTCTTAGCTCACAGAGGACTTTTAGGGAATGGGATATTGTTAGGAGAAAATCTTTCTTTGAGAAATATAATTTCATAAATACATAAGATTACATTTGGAAACAGCACTTCCTTTGCTTCTTAAATTATTAATGTGCTTCAAAAGGAATAATCCCTGAACCGAAATATGGGAGGAGGTGGGGGGGGTCTGCCCCAGCTCCATTTGACCTTAGGGAAATCCCTTACTTACTTTTCTTATTTTCTAAATTGTCTCCCTGCTCAGCTGTTCTGTGATGTTATATATTTGTGTCCCTCTAGCTTTTGGGTTCTTGGCTTAGTGCTTTGAAAACTAAGACTATGGACAGTTTCTATATGAGCTTTTGCTTCAATCTCCATTGGAGTGCCCCGCCTACCATCATATCATCATTATTTGAAAAACAGTTTGAACTTGTATATCTTACTGTCATTGGGATGAAGGGGCAGCACTGTTTTTTTGTGACTTCGTTTTAGGAGGAAATTGCCAACAAAAATGAGAATTTTCTTCTAGTGTTCTTTAAAATGGGAATAATATAAAGGATACTTGATAATAAGAGACTGCCTACTAGCCTTTCAATCTATGTCTCGTGCTTGCTTTTCCACATTTTTTCACTTCAGTCAGTCAGGTTGACTACAGGATGTTTAACTCTTTTTCAGATTTGCCCCTTTGGGCAAGCATGCTTGGGTTGGATGTCCTGGTTTGGTGAAGGATGACTGGACACTTCTATTTCCCACTACACCCTGCCAAATGAGGCATGCTTGGGTAGCATTTGTAATCAAATTGTTCCCCTGTCCTTCTGTAGAGGCCCGTTTTTTCGTTTTCTTTCTTAACTCTGTGCATGTTTATCTCCTGAAAACAGGGACTCAGCTTTATTTATCCTGGTATCCCTAGTACCCAGAATGTAATGCCTAGTGTAATTGTGTAATAATACCTTAGTAAATGTTAAATAAATCTTTCATGGAGATAATGGACTTAGTGTCCTGAGCTAATGTACTATTTAGTTAACAGTTTTTTGTTTTTTAAATGTGAAATACTTCTTGGATAGAATTCATCTTTATATTGAAAATATCCAGATATGTTTGGTCTTGGTCTTGAGCTAGTTGGATCATTTGATCAGGTCATAGTGTTTGTTCCAGGATTATGAATTGATACCTAAAAAAGGTTAGGGTGGTGATGCCTTAACTATTGCCGTAGACCGAATGATCTACGCTGGGTAATTATCTTGCATTTGGTGGCTGTTGATCATAATAGGAGATCAGTTATGGGTATATAATGGAGCATCACTAATCCATCACCATGTGCTCTTACATATAGTAACACCATCTTAAAATTATTTGGTTACATGATGAGTTTGTGAATTATTTCTCAAACTGTATTTTTATTCCTTAACTTTAGAACCATTGGATTCTTCTAAGCATTATTGTTTCAAAGATTCTTAATTTATTTGCTTGTTGAAAGGACTTTGTTTCTGACGTATATGTATACTGTATACATATTGTGGATGAGGGTTGGCTATGTCTACTTATTAATACTAAAATTCTAGAATAGGCCAACGTTGCATTGGTTTTTCTGACTAGCTGCTTCCTCATTTTTGGTCTCAACCTTTTCACTTCCATTACTTGTATATGTAGTTAGTTTTGAGTTGACTTTCAAATACAGTGTGGTGCTTTCTCTTTGGCCATTTTTTTTTTTTTTTAACCTTTTGTGACTTGAAATTAAATAAGCAATTTACTGGTGTAGTTTAGAATAATCTTTAATTGTATTCAATTCATAATTATATCTAGGAAACTTGTTTTAATAGTTGCTGATACCTTTTCTAACTGCCAAGTTTGTCTGCAGATAGCATCTTTGGAAAGACGGGCAGGATTTTGGAAAGTTGTAGCATTTATATTAGGTGAGTAGCAAACAAAACCAATTTCACTAATTTCAGTTATTAGCTTTATTTCAGGGGAGCTGTCATGGGGGAATTGGTCTGGTTTCAATTTTATAAGGCCAATGTGAAGATTTGTTGGTAAATACAAAATTGAGTATATTGCTCTGCAATTTTTTTTTTTAACTGCATATTCATGAGGGTTATAAGATAGCTGCATTTAATCTTTTGGTATGAAACTGGAGGAAAGATCTGGTGTGTTCTTTATATGATCACTTTGTCTTGTATTTTCAGATGTGGAAGATGTAACCACATCATCCTTAGGCCAATTTATACTTTGAGAAGTAAAACCAGCTGTTAAATGATGGGAAATTATGGTTTAGCGTGCAGTATTCCCCCCTTTTTCTTTTCTCAACATCAGCTTTTGTAACTTTATTTCACAACTACTTACTTGTGTATTAGTTACCAGGTTTGGAATTTGTGTTAGGTATCCAGTACAAACTTTTAGACTTGGTACAGTATGAACACTTACCTATTTTTGTTCATATTCTTGGAAAATATTGCTTTGAATTGGTGACCTAGAGTGGACCAAGGCATTATTTTTAGGTAATTTCTCTAGCACATCCCAGAATCATCCCACAACACACCTGAGTGGCAATAAAGATCAATCATAGACACTGAATTAAAAATTAGTTACAGAGTTGTAACTGACAGCTAAGTTAGAAAGCTATTTAGAGAGCAGCTCAGAGGCTGAGACATTCCTTGATAAACTGCTGGAAGGTGCTGTGCAGGGCGAAAAGCATTTCTTCTTAACAGGAGATGGAAACCTTTTAAGCTGCTTCCTATTTGGGGGCTTGTAGACTTAACCTAGAATTGCTTTTTTCTTTGAGCTTCTTCATCAGAGTTATGTTTTCTTAACTTAGTGACTAACCTGTAGCTTTTTTTTTTTTTTTTTTTTTTATTTAAACATAGTTTTTCTCTTTTGCTATTTCTTAGAATTGGTAATGATTACATCTCTGGGCCAGAGGACTGGAAAACTGCTTTATGTGTTCTTCATGTTAAACCATGTTAGGCCTCCTCACCTGAAATCTGGTGAATTGACTTTGTTTTATAACATTCTCAGCTTTTTAAAGGTTGTTTGTAAATTAAAGCTTACAGTTTCTGAGGCACTTGGAGTTGGAGATGTCCCAAACTCTTGAAACCTGTTCCTTGTGAACTTGGTTTGAATGATATGATGCCTTCCTTATATCTTGTCATCTTCAGTTGACAAGAATGAAGCCAGAATGAAGATGATGACAATGAGCAGAAAATACTGTACCAAACAAGAAGTGGTTACTGTCTGTACTGGGAATTAGATTTATGAGAGATAAAAAGAGAGATGTATGAATTTTAGAAGATAAGGTGATGACAAGACTACTTGGATTGAAGAGAGAGAATTGAGAGAAAATATGTGTGTATCTTTATCCCTCTAGTGGAAAGATTACTGTTTTAAAGAATCTAGTTCCAACACAGCCACTGTATTGTGTTACTTAGATAGGCAAGTATTTAAATCTTTACCATGGAGATAACAGAGCATCCCTTGCATCATCACAAGGCTATTGTAATAGAAAACTAAGGACATGAAGAAACTTTGTAAAGCATAGAGAGATCTGCATGTGTAAAGATTTTGCCATGTATGCATGTAACTATGGTTACATTTTCCAGTTGAGGAAGTTTAGTTTTATAAACCTTCTAAAGAAGGTTGTGCAGAAGTCATTGATTTGGAAGTGGTTTCACAATACTGTATTGGAAAAATGATGAGGGAAAACTCATCAGTAAAATATGATACTAAGTAAAACTAACAATACTTGTAATATTTAAAGCTTATTAAATACTCTAAATATGTTCCTATACTTTTGTGAAAGGCAATTTTATTCCTATTAATACAGAGAAGTTGAAAGTGAGTGGCTAATTAACTTGCCTGAAGTCATAATGATAATGATCTGGAATTTGATTCTACATCCTTTGCTCATTCTGATGTCACTTCATCCTGTTACAGTATAGTCCTAGCACATGGAAATGGATGGCACCATGTAAAGAAATGGGAGAGCCTAGAACAGAGCTTTAGAGATAGTGAGATGAGCACCTTCATCATCACTGTTTGAAGCAGAGATTGGAAATGAATAGTACTTAGGATAGATTATCAAATGAATGTAAGTCAGAAAAGAGCTCTAATAGGAAGAAATGAACTTTAAAAGAATAGAAAGAACTAAAAATAGACACCCCTTTTTTCCATCTGTCAATCTGATTCATTCTGGAAGGTATCCAATATAGCAGTGAAACAAAAAGGTAGTTAATGTTCTCCAATATTTGTCAAGTTTAGAAAGAGATCATACTTGAAAAGCAGTGGTATTCAAAGTGGTAGCCTTTTAGTTGGGTAGAAGAAGGCTTATTTGAGGGTCTTTTGTCATCATAGCAAAAGGAAAATTGGTGAAAGGTTGATATTATAGGAAAGGGAGAAAGGTGGTTAAATTTTTCTTTGCTACTTTAGACCATTTAAGATTTATATTGCCTTTTCATAACCAAGAGAAAGATAAATTATCTCAGAAATTTAAGGGACTATTTAGATGTCTGTCTACAGATGGAATATAGATTTTGAAAATATATGTGATATTGTCTATCTACCTAAATATAGATAGCTACTTGTATGAAAGAGACTGAGACTATTCTTAGCCTTTTATTATTAGTATTGTTATCATTGGTACATAGGAGCAGAAGAACTAAATAAAAAACCACTGTGTTATGTACAATATATGTTGTGTTAAATTTTTTGTTTCTAAATTTTCTAGCAGCAGAAGTCTGTTTATGGGAATGTGTTGTATTGAGAAATACTTAAAGCCTATATTTAGGGGAAATAAATCCATAATTAACTGTGCAGTGTGCAGAATAAGTTGTGATCTTGTCAACTTATTTTTTAATGTTTATTTTTGAGAGAGAGCACGCACACACACACTTGCGAGCGTGTGGGGGAGGGGCAGAGAGAGGGAGAGAGAGAGAGAGAGAGAGAGAGAGAGGGAGAGAATCCCAAGCAGGCTCCATGCTGTCAGTGGAGGCATTCTCTCTCTCTGTCTCTCTCTCTGCCCCTCCCCCACTCTCATTGGTGTGCTTTCTCTGTCTCTCTAAATGAACAAAGTTTAAAAAAAAAAAAATTCTTTTTAGATCACCAAACACTTTATGGCTGAACTTGGACTTTTACATTTATTTATTTTTGAGAGAGACAGAGACAGAGTGTGAGCGGGGGAGGGGCAGAGAGCAAGAGAGAGGGAGACACATGAATCTGAAGCAGGCTCCAGGCTCTGAGCTGTCAGCACAGAGCCCAACACAGGGCTCAAAACCACAAACCGTGAGATCATGACCTGAGCCAAAGTCAGATGCTCAACTGACTGAGCCACCCAGGTGCCCCCGAACTTGAACTTTTAGATTCAAACTGGTAGGAGTTTTTTTTCCTTTAATCAGCATTATTGAGGCATAATTTATATGGAATTTTTATGTTAAAAAAAGTAACATCTTCAATTTTGATTTTGCTAGCTTATAAAACAAATTTTTATCTCAAAAGGTATGCCTTTTAAGAAGGGGATTTGTCAGAGGATGAATTGTTTTTTATGCTGAGAAATAGGCAAACATGGGCCATAATGGAATTTTAGAAGAACAGTTGTATAGTTACGAAACGTGTGAGGGTGGAGATATTTTTTGTTGAAACACTCCTAGTGATTATTCCTTCTTGTAGAAACTTAAAGGCTTAGGTTTAAGGCTTATTAGGAAAAATACTTCTATTTCATTTTATGGAGATTTATAATATTAGTAACTCATATTTTTCACTTACAGAGCATTATTTTGAAACTTAAAGCTGTGTAGATAGCTTATTATTTGGTGCTTAACTATTTTCTGGCTGTATATGTCATTACTGTTTACAGGGGTTTGAAAAAAGATTTTTTAGAAAAGGCCTTCATTTGTTAATGGTTTAGAAGGGTCTTTTGATACCTGCTTGCCACAAATGCAGAATTTAATGAACTGTAGTAAAAGGCTGGTGTAATTTTGACACAAGGTCACTTTGATTTAATGGTGAAGTGCGTGAATAAATAAATGAGATTCCCAGTCCCTACTTAATCTACATGAAACTGGAGGCTTTGTAGAATCAACAAGAGAAGGTTTCTGTTCAATGAGACTTTGGTTTGGCAAGGGTGGTTTGGCAAGGGTGGAGCAGACATTTGTGATACAGAATGAATAGGATACCTTCATACTTCCCCACTCTCTGGGAGATGTAATTGATCATGGTAGTCAGTTCCATAGAGGCAACTGGTGACACATGAGCATTGTTACTGTGATTTTCAAATCTGTTTATCCAAAGACTCCTGATTATCATGTATAATTAGCAACCTACCCAAACACGTGTCCTATACTCCTTAAGTGCTAAGAAATCCTTAGCCGTTTATCACCATCTGACATATATTTGTTCATTAGTTTATTGATTGTGTCTCCCCACTAGTGTATAAGCTTCCTGAGGGCAGCAACTTTGTCCACTATTGCAAATTTCTAACTCCTAAGACTATTTGGCATATGATGAATATTGTAGAATATATGGAATTTCTACTTGCTCATACTAAGGTTTGCAAGGCTATGGGAAGATGGAATATATTGTTCCATCTATTGTTCTAATTGCATCCAGGACATGAACATGTTGTGTTTTCTGGATGAGGTGCACAGTCCCAGAGAGTCTAACTGCAATTTATTATTCACTATGACTAGGCATAATTTAAATTGTTTAGAAAAGCCATGAAAATCTTTGGGCTTACTACCTAACTTACTTACTTTTAAGACATAGGCTGGGCTGTTATAGTATAACCTAGGTATGACTTTTTGCCCGTTATTCTCCACCCCTCCCCCCCACAACCAGTATTATGAATGGAGAAATAGACTTTTGTTTCACGTATAAATCTATAAATATTTATACCATCATGTCACACATTGTGGAAGACACAGGAAAACAAAATATTCCTGAATTTATTTTAACAGAGTAAAGGATGAATATTGATTGCTTAAAACAAAAAAGGGACACTCAGATTATAGTTGAGATGATACTCTTTTTTCATGCATCAAATATTTTCGGATATAGAGGTGAAATTTTCTAGTATCTCCAATTCCCCAGACAACCTTAGACTGGTTTTCAGAGAAGAAATTTGAGAATGCTTTGCATAGAGGTTTTTGCTCAAGTTAGGAGATAATTTTCTCAGGGTGAAACAAATAGAACCAGAGATTGATGTTAGGAAAATGCCCATGGGTTGAGGGTGAGAGGACAAAACAAATAGAATCGAAGCTTGTTTGTGTTTTAAGAAGGCTGGAGAAGGACAGTATAGCACTTCAGAAAGAAAATACAAATACCCTAGGAGTACATGGTGGTAGTGTATTAATTCCTTAGCTACATGTAGACTTTTATTAGGTCACTTATAACTAGGGTGACATATAATTTATATTCCAAACTGGGTCACTTTTGAGAGTGAAAGGATGTGCTATTTGAATGGGACACTGAGACAATAGGTGTAAAACAGAACTGTTTCAGGAAAACCAGGACACTTGATCACCTCCTACTAATAACATACTTTTCTCCATACTTAGTCCCAGTTCCTTGGACCACAGATAATTTTTTTTCCTACATAGTACTCTGATCTGCATTTGAGGAACTTGTCAAGCTTTGATTCCTTTTTCTTGGTCTTGTTGGAATGAAGGAATTCTTTTCATTTTTTCCTGCTCCCCTGGACTGGACTGTTCTTCTGGTTTACAGCCTTGATGGCGGTAAGTGCAGTACTCGCAATGAGTTGTTACTTGACCTTTTATTTTGCTTAGGAAATCATTTTTTGTGTTTCTGATCCAGTATTAGATTATTTTTAAGAATCCTGGTTATATCTTCTTAAGTGGGCTGATGAAGTATTAAGTTCTTAAAATGTAATGCAGAAAGACAGAATTTGTAATTTTTGTATTTACTCTTAAATTACTTGATACTTACATGTTTCCTTTCCTGCAGGTAGGATGATGATTCTGAAACTTCAGATCTTCAAAGAAGGGAAGGAAAACACCTTTGTTTATATTGTGGAAGTGGTGTTTTTATATGTTGGATCACTGTAATGCTTTCATTTTGTTTTCCTATAAATAAATATTTTTTATTCTTATATCAAGCCACGTGTTTTATTCTGTTAGGTAACTTTATCATCTTACATTTTTCTGGTAAATTAAAAATTAACAGAAGTAATAGTTGCCTTTGGGGGTAGTACTTACTCTCATATGATTTTCCTCACCCCTAAGATCCTTATTTGGAATCTGGGATGGGACTAGGTTGTCAAGGTTTGGAAATCACCACTTTGGAGCACTAGAATGGAATCCTAAACAGTCTCAAAATTGAGATAAACCTGAACCCACCTGTGTTCTTCCTAGAGTCTTACTGTTTCTCTGTACAGTCTGCCATCTAGTGGTAGGAATGCAGAATACACCAGAACACCCAGGAGCAGCTGTAGGTTTTCAGATTTTTTTTTTTAATATTAAGAATGCTTATATAGGAGCTAAAACATTTTGATAATGGGGGAAAAAAGAATGACCTTTTTTGCTGGAAAATATAAATCATTGGTAGTGAATTCTGAGAGTATTCAAAGAGTATGTGTTTTTCTATAGAGCATTTTTATGACTTAAACTTTCTTCAGCTCTCATAAGATTTATGTATTTATAAAAGATTTGTGGGTGAAGAGGCAAATGCATAAATAAAGATAGATGATTTTAAGAGACATAGGTTGGACTGATTTGAAAAAGACACTTGTATATTGATTACAATTTTAGAGCTGTTACGTAATGATTCCATTAACTAAAACACTTTATTTTGCACTTTTAAAATTAAAGTATAGACAGTTCAGCAAACTTGGCTTGTTTTCACTATCACTTAAGAGGCTAAGTTTCAGCCAGATACTAATGTAGAGTATCTTAGGGTTGACTTTGTTTACCTAGCTTCATCTGAATTCTTAGGTATTCCCTCCTTAGTTGTATTTCTTTCCTGCAGATATAGAGGAGGTCAGTCTTTTGTTTTTTGTTGTTTTTTAAAGTGTTCTGAAAACACAACACTTGACATTTATGTGATATATCCCACATATGCTGCAGACTTAGAAATACTTTCTAAATATGTCAAATTTTTTATTCCTCTATTTACAAAAATTGATTTTTTTGGGTGGCTTCCATAAGCACCTGAAATTAGCACTGATAGAGGTCTTTTAGAGTTAATGCATCTTTAAAAAGACTTTGTTTAAAATAAATAGGGATAGCCAGATAATGAATTTGTAATGGCATGGTTATAGTAATTTTTCTGTTGAATAGTTTTAAGGGAAGAAAAACCTCGTTTTACATGGTGATTAAAAAAATCAGTTAAAAGGAAAGAAACACCATGGAATAAACAGGTTAAATATAACATGTACTATCACCAAATTGTAGAGTTATCTTTATTTTTCTTAGTTTTCATATTTGTGAATCTTTTGTTAATTTTGCAGAGAACACAGTGACAGAAATAGCATATCTAGCTGTGCTCACAGATTGGTTTTTCCTGCAGCTGCTGTATGTTTTTGTTTTGGTTTGGTTTTTAGTAAAGTGGGCCTTTGCCTTCCTTACTTGGTGGGTTTTGGAGATAACTTAAGGGCCTTCTACCATGGTGAGAGCTTGAACTTTTGTTCCATATTGGCCTACTTAATGGAACAGTGGCTACCAGATTTCAGCTGTCTTGCCATGCAACTCTTGTGCGTGTATCACCTCTTCCTCACATGCTTGAGGAAATAAATGAACACATGTGGCTGTCCTTTCTGCCATTGATCATGGTATGCCCCAGAGGGTCTGGAATGTCCTTGTGCATTGATTTAGCTCCTTTAGCTTCATATTACTTGTTATCGAAGCCATTTGGATATCTTTATTTACTTTTAATACTCTGAAACGCACCCTTCCCTCCTCTTTTCAAATTAAGTCCTTGTTACTTGTACTAAACATTCTGTAGTACGTGAGTCTTTCCCCAGTTTTCACCTTCACATCCAATTAGTAAGTTGGTACAGGATTGGTATTTGATGTGTGACATGAGAGGTGCTTACTGAGATTTGTAAAATTAAATAATAGTGATATAGTTCTTTACATATTGATTTTGATTACTGTTCATATATAACTTAGTTGCTGAATAAGTTTGAAAGTGTTCAGTTGTTTTTGCATCAACCTATTTAGGCATATCAGTATATATCAGAAAATATTATATGCTTACAATTTTAAAAATGAAATCTTACTGTGTATTGTTCTTTAACATGGCTTTGATTTAATGAACTATCAGCATTTTTCCCTTGTCAGCTTTTTTTGCCCTGTGTTTGTTGGCCTCATAGTATTTCATTGTCAGACCACTGTCATGTAATGAACTATTTCCTCCATTATTGAACATGTCCTCTTACATTGTAACTTAGTTCCTTTAACTTCATAGCACTTTTATCAAAGCCATTCGGACATCTTTATTCCTTATTAATACTTTGAAATGCACCCTTCTATCCTCTTTTCAAATTAACTCAATCTTTGCTACTTGTACTGAATTCTATAGTATGTAAGTCTTTCCCCAGTTTTTTATCTTCACATCAAATTAATAAGTTGGTTAGATTTTTTTTTTAAGGCATAAGTTAATCTATGAAGACCCTATTTCTGAATTAGTTCTAATGGGAATTATGCAAAAGTGTAGCATTGTGTTTCACACAGAGTACCCGCAAACTATAAAGATAAAATGGTAAGTTACATCTTAATTTGTTACCCTTACACAAAAAATTGAGTGGAATAAGGTATAAAACCATGCATTCCAATTCTCACACTTTTGATGCTTATGACAAGGGCAGATGTGCCTCTGTGTATAATTCTTTGGGCTTAAGTCTGATTTCAACTAGCATGTTTTAGAAATACTTTCAAGTTTTTGCTAAATGAGAATAATGTTGCTGGTATTTTTAAAAAGCACAAGTTCAGAAATTTGTCTGCTACTGTTTCTTGGCTATTTTTGTTACTGTTTCTTGGTGAATATTTGTTCCTACCTATTTGTACTCCTACCCAGGAAAGATGTCGAAGATCTGATCAGTGAAGCAACATTTGATGATTTACTGAATTTGCCTTCCAGATTCAGTGTATCTCCAATTTTCCAGATGACTGAAGAAATTGGTCATGTTATTGAAATTGATTCTGAAGGCAGTTGCAAAAAGTATCATAAGCCCACAGCGAACATCCTATTCAACAGTAAAAAGCTCAAAGTCTTTCCTCTAAAATCAAGAAAGAACAAGACAAGAATGTCCACTCTTTGCCACTTCTATTCAACATAGTACTGGAAATCCTACCCAGAGCAGCTAGGCAGGAAAAAGAAATTAAAGGCAATCCATGTTGGAAAGGAAAAAGTTAAACTGTCACTCTTTGCAGATGACATGATATTATATAGAAAACCCTCAAGACTTCATCAAAAAAACTGTTAGAACTAATAAACAAATTCAGTAAAGTGTTCGGATAAAAAATACACAAAATTTTGTTGCATTTCTGTGTACTAATAATGAATTAGGGAAATAAAACAATCCATTTACAATTGAATCAAAAAAGAAGAAAAATACCTAGGAATAAACTTAAAGGAAGTGAAAGGCCTGTATTGAAAACTACAGGGCTTAATGAAAGGAATTGAGGAAAACACATATGTGAAGATACTCTGCGTTCATGGATTGGAAGAATTAATATTGTTAAAATATCCCTAGTACCCACAGCAATCTACAGATTCAGTGCAATTCCTATCAAAATTCCAATGCCATTTTTTCAAAGAAATAGGATAATTCTTAAATTTGTATGAAACTACACAAAAACAACCACCACACACAAATAGCCAAAGCAGTCTTGAGAAAGAAGAACAAAGCTGCAGGCATCACACACCCTCCCTGATTTTAAACTATATTACAAAGCTATAGTAATTAAAGCAGTATGGTATTGGGGTGCTTGGGTGGCTCTAACAGTTAAGGGTCTAACTCTTGATTTCAGCTCAGGTCATGATCTCACAGTTTGTGGGATCGAGCCCTGCATTGGGCTCTATGCTGACAGTGCAGAGCCTGCTTGGGATTCTCTCTCTCCCTCTCTCTGCCCCTTCCCCACTCTCTTTCTCTCAAAATAAATAAACATTTAAAAAATAAAAATGTTTGAAACAGTTAAAACAGTGTGGTATTGTCATAAAAGTAGGCATATAGATCAATGGAACAGAATAGAGAGCCTACAAATAAATGCATGCATATATGATCAATTAACTTATGACAAAGGAGCCAAGAATATACATTAGGGAAAGAATAGTTTCTTCATCAAATGGTGCTGGGAAACCTGGACTGCTACATGCAAAAGAAAGAAACTTGACCACTGTCTTAACCATACACAAATTAAATAAAAAGTGGATTAAAGACCTGAATGTAAGACCTGGAATCACAAAACTCCTAGAAGAAAAGAGGTGGTAAACTCCCTGACATAGGTTTTGGTGATGACTTTTTGAATCTGACACACAAAGCAGAAGCAACAAAAGCAAAAATAGGTGGGACTGCATAATACTAAAAAAGCTTTTGCACCACAAAGGAAACGGTCAACAAAACCAAAAGGCAATGTACTGAATGGGAGAAAATATTTGCAAGTCATATCTGATAAGGGGCTAACAGGTAAATAACACATACAAGTCAAAACCAAAAACCAAACAATTCAATTAAAAAGTGGCTGAGGATCTGAATAGACATTTTTTTCAAAGAAAACATACAGATAGCCAACAGGAATGTAAAGAGATGCTAAACATCATTAATCATCAGGGAAATACAAATCAAAACCACAGTGAGTTATCACCTCACTCCTGGGAAAGGGGCCTTTATCAAAAAGACAAATACCAAGTGTTGGCAAGGATGTAGAGAAGAGGGAGTTCTTGTGCACAGTTAGTGAGACTGTAAATTGGTGTACCTACTGTGGAAAACATGGAGGTTCATCAAATTGAAAATAGAACTATATGATCCAGCATTTCCATTTTGGTGTATTTATCTGAAGAAAATGGAAACATTAACTTGAAAAGATACATGTACCTTCATGTTCATTGCAGTATTATGTATGATAGCCAAGATATGGAAACATCCTAAGTGTCCATCGATGGATGAATGTATAAGGAGATTGTGGTATATGCACAGTGGAATATTATTCAGCCATGAAAAGAATGATATCTTGCCATTTGCAGCATCATGGATGGACCTCCAAGGCATTATGCTAAGTGAAATAAGTCAGACAGAAAGACACATACCATGTTCTCTCTCTTATTTGAGGAATCTAAAAAAAGTTCGTAGATACAGGAAACAGATTGGTGGTTGCAAGAGGTGGGGAATGAGGGTGGGAGAAATGGGTGAAGGGGGGTTAACAGTAGGAAAATGTAATTGATATAAAACACATAGAAATTTTGAATTGTTTAAACTACAGATGTTTATTAATGTATGTGACATAGGTATATTATATGTTATATAGTAGTACTTAATTACCAGTATTTGTTGAGCATTTCCTTTGTAGTTCCAGTAGCATTAACTAATCCTCAAAATTTACGAGGTAGATACACATACACACCAAAAAAACCAGTAGGTTTCAGAGTGATCATTTTGAAAGAGATAGTAGCATTTGGCTGAGTGATTATGATACATTGTAGGTTTTTTTGTTTGTTTTTTACTATTATTTTTGGCCAAGTTTATTTATTAAAAAAATCTACTTGGGTATCAGCATAGTTTTGATATAGCCTAGTGAATGCCTGTACAGTTGGGAACTTGAGACCCTATACATTCTGCTGATGGTGTTTGCCTGAGTTGTGAAAGTGAACTCTAAGTGGCTTAAGTTTCTAAAGTTAGTGAACTTTGCCTTGGGAGATGTGTATAGGCTAGTGGCCTGCACTAGGAATATGGCTGTAACATTAATGAAGCCATTTGGTAATTGGTTACTACTAAATTTTTGATATTTTGCTGAACATTTTCCTCTGAATACAAAAATACTGTTCTGCATTTCATTACTTTTTTTTTTTTTTTTTTTTTTTTTTTTTTTTACTATTTTCGTTTTAAATTGATTAGAAGTTTAGTACTTGCACTAGATTGGCTATTTGGATATTCACTTGGTATATATGTTTCTAAACACCTTATCTTTTACAAAATTTAATTCTGATCCTAAATTTGTTACTACTTTGTAGTGAGCTCGTGTGACCTAACCTTTGGGCAAGTCTTGCCTGTGTTGATACAATTAATGTCTACCTGCCACAGACATTGGAAGGGCATATTAAATAGTAAAAGGGAGAGTATTTTGTTTGTATAGTAAGAATTGGTTTTTTCCACTGTCTCTGGAAAAATGCTCTTCATTTCCTTAGTAGGCCTATTTTCTTCTTGACCTTAAATACTAGAAATCCTCTTGAAAATTCTCTTTTGTACCTAAAGCATAGATCCTGTATCCCATGTAGTAATTTTTTTGAGTGTGAGGTTTATGAATTATTTATAATGTAAAATTCAAGAAGGTATTTAGTTTTTATATTCTTAAGGGAAATAACTGAAAGAAAATATAAGATGTGTTTCTATTTTGGAACCCTTTCGATTGGTAAGGGAAATTTAATACCAAGTTTGTGGTTTTTAAGAACTGAAGTCTTCTGAATTGAGAATAGGGAAAGCAGTAGCTGTCAAGATTCCCATAATATGCATGATTCTTATTTGGAATTATTTGCTTTTGGTTAGTCAGAAGTGGGAAAACATTTTTTTCCTGAGTTGTTAGAGCTCAGACTTGGAAGCATTTTCAGGTTATTGTTGTAGTAGAAACATTGTGCGGAGGAAAAATTACTGCCTGGAGTACTGCTTAAAATACTATGGGGGAAGTATAGTCTGTAGAGTTGGTGTAATGATTCAGTATTTTTTCTCAGCAGTATTTATATAACTTTGGTTTTGCATTTGCTCTACTCTGGGTTCCTAATCTCTACATGAATGCTTATTTCTTTTTCCCATTTCATGTGAAGTGCTATATTTTAGTTTCTGGAGTTATCCTTCAGTTTTTATGTGGTCATTTCTAAAGTGTAGAAATTTCTAAAGTATTGTTTTCATAAGCAAATAATAACCTTTATTTGTTAGATACTCTTAAATTTGAAATTTGAAAATTTCCACATGTAATGGGCTCAGGTTCTTTATTCTTTTGGGAATAGCAGATTGTGCAGATAGTCTGAAATTGTTGGTTTTAGTCTATGTAAAAAATACCATTTTGGATGCCTTTAAAAAAAAGTCATGCTAAGGCTGTGTATGCTTATAATAATATGCTTATTAAAATGAATCAAAAAGTACGAGTGACCACTATACATGAGGCACTATTCTGGACCTTAAGGGATATAGCAGAGAACAAAACAGAGCCCTGCCCACATGGAACTTAGATTTTTTTTTTTTTAAGAGCTCTAAGATTTTGTTTATTTATTTTAATGTTTATATTTTTTTGAGAAAGAGAGAGAATGGAGGAGAGGCAGAGAGGAAGAGAGAGAATCCCAAGCAATAGATAGCTGACAGCGCAGAGCCCAGTGTGGGGCTTGTGAACTCACGAACTGTGAGATCATGACCTGGGCTGAGATCAAGAGTCAGACGCTTAGCTGACTGAGCCACCCAGGCACCCCTGGAGCTTAGATTTTGATTGAGAGAGAAAAACATTAAATACAGTAAGATGAATTAGGTGGTAAGTGCTCTGGAGACAAAACAAGAGTTAAGGGGGTGGATAGTGATGGTTTGGAGGTAGAAGAGTGCCCTGAGGCTTTGTAATTTTGTATAATTATTCAGAAGAGTTATCTGATAAGGTGACATTTGAGCAAAGATCTATAGGAATAAAATGTGGGAGCAAGAAGTGTAGATATCTGGGGGAAGTGTATTCTAGGTAGAAAGAACAGCAGGTCCTGAGCACCTGTGGTAAGAGTATTTGGCCTTTGGGAGGCACTGCAAAGGAAACGTCAGTGTAACTGAAGCAAAGTTACACAGAGGAGAGAGCTGGTCACAGAGGGATTACATAGCACTGGTAAAATGTATAAATTCTAATATATGTAAAATCCTCTAGTTGTTGAAACTAAAATCTACTTTTTGCTTCATTTAAGATCAGACTCTTAAAAAAAAAAAAAAAGTTTATTTTGAGGGAGGGAGAGGGGCAGAGAGAGAGAGAGAATCCCAAGCAGGCTTTGCAGTGTCATTGTGGTACCCAATATGGGGCTCAAATTCATGAATTGTGAGATCATGACCTGAGCTAAAGTCGGACACTCAACTGAGTAAGTCACCCAGGAGCCCCAGATCAGGCTCTTTCTGACTAATGTAGCATTTTACTTACCTCTGTGATGAAGAGTATGGAAATTGCTAACAAAAATGTTTGGAGCCTCCTTTTAAGGTCTTTCAAACTAGTTAGAAGAAAATCATTTGTAAGTAGATAATTATAGTATGGAATAATTCTGTAGTGTAGGATTATGTGTCAGCTTTAGTGACTGGCGAGTACTTTAGAATGTGAAAGGGAACACTTGACTCATTTCGAAGAATGAGTAAGAATGAAAAGATTCAGGTGTGAAACAGCAAGGTACATCAGGGAAAACTGGAGAGTGGTTCTGTTTTGGAAGCCAAAAGTCAAGAAGGGAGGATATTGACGAGGACAGAATGTGTGCCGTCCTGTAAGTAGTAGGGACCTCACTGAGGTTAGGCAGTGACAGTGTTGTGTTGTAGATCTTTCTTTGGTCAGTTTAGAGACTGTTTAGGGGTGTGAGGTGAGTGAGACCCCAAATCAGAAGTGAAGCAGCCAGTCAGTCCAACATTTCTCAGTGGGGACAATTTTGGGTGGAGCAGTTTTATTTATTTAAAAAAAATTTTTTTTTAAGTAGGTTCTGTGCCCAACTTGGGGCCTGGGCTCATGACACTGAGATCAAGAGTCACGTGCTCTATCTATTGAGCCAGCCAGGTACCCCGATGGGTAGAGTAGTTTTAAATTATGAAGTGCTGATTGTGCATTGCAGGATGGTTAGTTTCCCACTTGATATTAAATGCCAGTAAAAACTCTGTGTGTTAATCCCCCTCCCCAATTTCTGAATACTTTCAGGAGTGGTGGTACCTCCTGGTTAGGAAATAAATAGGACTTGAATTCTGGCTTTGGCAATGACAGTGTAATGGAGAGGAACAAGTACAATGGCTGGAGATTTAGGAGACTTAGTTATTGATGGGCTGTAGGGAGTGTATATAAACACACAGGTAGGAGCACTTTTGGGGTAGTATTGTGACAAATTTTGTGACAAGTTCAGTTTTGAAAGCTAAAAAAGATTCTGAGGTGTATAAAATGATACCATCATGGGGAAGTAAACATGTTTAAGAATTGAATAGCTTATCAAGATAGTTTCTGGAAGGATATAGAAAAATATAGATATATCTGGGGTGCCTGGGTGGTTCAGTTGGTTAAGTGGCCAACTTTAGTTCAGATCATGATCTTACTGTTCGTGGGTTTGAGCCCCACATCGGGCTCTGTGCTGACAGCTCAGAGCCTGGAGCCTGCTTCAGATTCTGTGTCTCCCTCTCTCTGCCCCTCCCACTCATGTTCTGTCTCTCTCTCTCTCAAAAATAAAACATTAAAAAAGAAAAAATACAGATATATCAAGATAAATGGAGGAAAAAAATTAAGATAACTCCTTATAATTGGGTTCAGACCTTGATCAATGAGCTTCAGGTTCTAAAGGATTCAAAAGGAGCAAGACAGATATATATGCCTTGCCCTCATTTTTTGAGAGGCAGAGAAAGCTTAACTTTGGCAATAAGGTGTATGTGATATATTTAGTGCTGTATGACAGGTATGAAGTACTGTTCAAGAAAATTCAGAGAAGGCAGAGATCAAATTGTGTTTTTTTACTATCAGAAACTGAACCATACACACCAAATTGTGAAAGTACTGTTTAATTTTTGTTGCAAGTATGAATTGTGAAAGCCTTGTGTCATTCTTCTGTTCCATGGGCACTCTGTTGGACTGTTTTGTGCTTTGTTCTTTAAGCTTTGTTGGCTAGGGTGACTGCTTATCTAAAATTCATTTGTTATCAAATGTTACTTTGTATAATAATTGGACCTATAAGAAGAAATGTTTTTAAAAGATTGTAAGCAGATAAAATGGTCATAGTTACATTAGTGTTTCTTGCTAGTGATCAAGGCCAAGTTAGGTCACTTGAATTTTTATTTAATCATTATGTGCTGAAGATTAAAAATGGACAAACTACTTATGAGTCATGAATAACTTTAGTTTCTTTCCCTTTACCACAGTTATAGCTGAGATATTTATACATTTTTTATATGTTACTTTACAAGTGAAACAACTCATTTCTTCCTTTCTATTCTCTCAATTGGATTGTATTTTATATTTTCTTCACTGAATTTGCCAATAATATCCCTTAAGTAGATTGGAGGTAAAACTCTGAGGTTATTAAGAGCTGCCTCCCCCCCCCCCCCCCCCCCCCAGTTTCGGGGCTGAAACAATTGTATATTAAACCATTTTATAGTTATGCTCTCCCACTTGAAATATAAAATTGGAACTTAGATTGTTTTAGCTGTTTTCAGAGTAATAGCAAATAGAGTTCTTGGATCATTTCTTCTTGGACATGTATGCAACAAGAAGCTTCAGTTCATTTCCAGTTTTGTTAGAGTTAGCTAGTTGATATCAGCTGATGACTGAGCTAATGGTAAAACTGAAGGGTGAGAAGAATGAAAATTTTATATAAACCGAGATCCTACCCACTCACAGA
Source organism: Panthera tigris (assembly GCF_018350195.1). Classification (NCBI taxonomy): domain Eukaryota; kingdom Metazoa; phylum Chordata; class Mammalia; order Carnivora; family Felidae; genus Panthera; species Panthera tigris. Next base: position 46,254,574 of record NC_056669.1, read on the forward strand.
CCACATATCTGCTCTATCTTCCTTATAGTACAAACACAACATTCTAGGGAGAATATTAATAAAGGTCATTTGACCTTCAGTTTGTTCATGCTTCTATATGTCTGTTTGTTTGTGTTTTTTTGAATGGTAGGGATGAATAATACTAACATTGTAGTTCTGAGGGTTTATGAGTAATAAGAGAACTGAAAGTTCTACAGGGCCTTAAAATAGTTCTTTTTGAGATCAATAAAATAGTTGAGGGTGAATTATTCTGAGGAAATTTGATTTACTTAATGGTATTCATCCTTTATATGATCCTAATCAATATCCTTCTAATCAATATTATTCTTCCTAATCCTTTGTAATTAATATTATCCTTCCTAATCAGTGTTACTTCTCAGGTGGATTATAGTGGTCTCAATTATTCTCCTAAGAGATTTTTAATAACTTCTCCAAACTATCTATTGTTGCTCCACTGTTAGATTTTTCACCTGTTAGCATGCACATCCGACATTAATAATAAATTAAAGCTGCAGAGTAAGTCTTTTTTTTTTTTTTAATTGCAGACTTAATTCAGTGCACAAATGAGATGAATGTGAACATCCCACAGTTGGCAGACAGTTTATTTGAAAGAACTACTAATAGTAGTTGGGTCGTGGTCTTCAAATCTCTCATTACAACTCATCATTTGATGGTGTATGGAAATGAGGTAAGCCAAATTTTTGATTAACAAGCATACTGGTGTGATGACTGATTATTCAGCTTGCTTCTCTCATGGAAACTTCAGGAATGGCTTTAGCAACCAAATTATATAGGTAAAAAGGGCAAGGGGGCTAGGCAGAAATAAAATTGTAGCTTCTACAATTTGAGGAACGATAATGGGTCAAAGCCCAGAGCATTTTGAATAATGGGATCAAGAAATAGGGATTAATGTCTAGAGGTAGATTCCGTAAGCAGCACTAGGTTTTGCAGGCCTTGTGCATAGACTGTATGTTTGTCTATATCTGTGTGCTTTATTATGGCCAATCAGATTTCTCCCTGATTTTATATAGTTGTCTTTGGAACCACTTTGTCTAGTTCAAAGCTGTTACATTGAGCACTAAGATGGCATTTGCTGAGAGGGACTGATTAAAGAGTGCCCTTTTTTATTTATAAATATAATTTATTGTCAGATTGGCTTCCATTCAACCCCCAGTGCTCATCCCAAGTGCCCTCCTTAGGTGCCCATCACCCATTTTCCCCTCTCCCCCATCCACCCTCAGTTTGTTCCTCTGTGTTTAAGAGTCTAAAGAGTGCCTTCTTAAGCAGAAAGGTGTCTTAAACCTTCACTGAAGTCTTCATTGCCCTAAAGGGTAACAAAAAGATGCATAAGCTTTTGTGTTTTAATGTTTGGAGAGAATCATCTTGTTTTCCATGATAGGCTAGTGGCTGATTTTTTTATTGTGTTACAAGAATACTTGAATGCAACTAGATAAATCTATACTTAGTGTGTACCTTAGAAAAATGCAGCCCACCAATTGTTGAGAGATGGGGAGAGACTTCAGGTGTTGGTATTAGACTTTTGAGCATAATGACTTTCTGACATCCATCACGTTACTCATTTGGGGCTTTCAGTGCTAAGGCTTTTCTGTCATTTTGGGAAGATACCAATAGAGAATCATTAAATTAGTTTAGAATTAAAGCCAGAGTTTACCTTCAACTTGATCATTGCAACAGATCTTACTACATGCACATTGTGGTGTTCTCTTCTGGTCCTTGTTTTTAATAGCTATAACCATAATTTAGACAAACTATTATATTTAGCTTTTTTATATCATGTCACACCATAAGCATTTCCATGTTCTGTGTTTGTTTTTTTTTTGTATTTATTACCTTTAGTGACAATTTAATGGATCATATATTCCATAATTTTCTTAACTTTCCCTTTCCTAGAAATTTAGCTTTCTGATTATTCACTGTTACAGCAGCATCACATTGGATGACTTTATTTGTAGTGTTTAAGTTTTAAAAGTTATTCCCAGAAGTTACCTGAAATATGATGTCTCAGTCAACAGACATGACTCAGTTTTCTGATTTATTGTAACCAGTGTATGGAGTCAATAGGAATGTTTATATATACTAACTTTAGCATAACGAAGCATTTTTTTATCTTAACTATGATAACAGTTTTCTGCTTTTATTGGGATTGTGTTTACTTAAGATCATGATTATTTACTGTGAAGAATTTCAGGCTTATATATCATTTTTCACCTTTTTTAAAGAAAATGTAGTTTATCCTTTAAAAAGAAAAAGCCACGAGTATAACCAATTAGAATGCCAGATAAAGAGGAAGACTATTAGTCATGGCTTTCCAGGACTATGAATAAGGTGATAATACTAGACACAAAACTTTGATAAAAGTAAGGAAACAGAAAGTTGACAGCGGTTCCTTACAGTTGACTAATAAGAGGAGAAAGATAGTATTTCATTGTGGTTTTTAGATAAACTCATGTTTATTTCCCTTAAACAGCTAAGACAAATTCGATACTCTTCTTATTGGCAGGTTTAGTAGTCTGTGAGAGAGTATGCATAGGATTTTACTCTGTTGTGGTGATGAGAATACCATAGGGCAAGGAGGAGAGTGATCTGTCCTGCCCCTGCTAGGGGACATTTGTTGCAAATGATGGGGCTGCTATTGGCATCTGTAGGTAGAGAGGCCAGGAATGCTTTTAAACATTACAATGCACAGGGTGGGTTTCCCACAACAATGAATTATCACAGGTTATGAAAATCATGGGGTCTAATACTGTCTTAGGATATTTTAACACCTTTTTGAAACCAGTTGTTTTAGGATAAGTGATGAAACATCAGTATTTGATTTATAAATTGTTTTTCAAAATCCTGGCTTGGTAGTTGGGGTGAACGCAGATGAAACAAGATTGAATTAGAGGAGTGCTGGTGTATATCCTAATTGATAGTAACCCTCTGCATGTATTAAAAAAAAAAATGAAATCTTAAGGGGAAGTGAAATTGAAAGGAATTAGCTCTATTTTAGAGGTTGTATGTAAAGGGAAGTTAAGGTTGTGTTCTGTGGTAAGAACTTTGGAGAGAATTTTGACAGTATTTTGAGAAGATGAACTTTTGCATACATGCTGACCCAAAAATTCAAGCCTAAGTTTATATCATGAGAAACTTTTGTATGTTTGCACATGGAGACCAAGTACAAAGATGTCCATGAAACATGGTTAATAATAGTGAAATTGGAAAGAACTGGATAAGAAATGGATACGTAATGATATACTGGCCTTTGAAATGCTAGAACATCATTTAAAATGAATTAACTGGTTCTACGTATATTAATTAAATACTTTTTCTTGGGAAAAAGTTGTTAAAAAGCACTTTGGAAAAGAATACAGTATGATTTTTCTGTAAATTTAAAATAGAAAAAATTATGTACAGTTTATAGGATATATATATAGAAAAATTATAAAAATGTGTGTGGGAATGATATAAACCTACTTTAGAAAATTATTGCCTTTGAAGAGGGAAGGAAATGAGATTGAAGGTGTGTGTCTTCAATAGAGTTTTTAATGTTTTGTTTCTCTAAGAAAATCTGAAGTAAATATGGCAGTGTGTTTAATCTGGACAGTGGGTAAGGGAGGATATCTGTAATACTGTTTTCTTGTATGATTATAATTTTGTTTTTAAAAAGGTCATAAAAATTTGGGTCACTAGGTAGCTGTATAAAGATTCCACTTGAGTGTGACTAGCTGTAGCCCTAATATGCTGCAGTAAAGCCAAAATTACTGGTTCTAGGTTAAAAGTTCCTACTTCCTTTTAGACGCTGATACTGAAGCCATGGGTATTAGGCTTTAATCAATTCCTGTATGCTAGTGAAAAATATGGATTATGTTTCTAGGTTTAGTAACTAGTTAACAGGACTGAGGATGAGAAATTTAAGCTAGATAAGCTTAATGGAATGTATTAAACACAACCACCCCCCACGTTCTCAAATTAGACTTTGTTAGATGGCATTATCTTAATTTGACATAATTGTTTGTTTGTTTTCCAGCGTTTTATTCAGTATTTGGCTTCAAGAAACACATTGTTTAACTTAAGCAATTTTTTGGATAAAAGTGGATTGCAAGGTAAAGACAACTTACTCATTATAGAAAATCAACCCTGTATGATGATTACTGTAGAGTTGAACTCTGTCTTTTAGAACATGTGTTGTGGAGGAACTTCATATTTTAGTAAAAGGTGTAGGGGAAGAAAAAACTGTGTTTTAATGTGAAGATTAAGATTGATTTCAGTGTTTGACACTTAGAACTCTAGGAAATAAAATAGGGTAGAGCTTTCAGAGCATGGACTCGAATTAAACTGCCTTGTTTCAGTACCATCTCTACCACTTACCAGCTGCATGAACTTGAGCAAGTTACTTCACCTCTCTGCATCTGTAAAGTCAGGAATAATGATAGCACCTACCCTGTAGGGTTGTCATGAGGCTTAACCTAGTTAATAATTATAAAGTGCTTACAGTAGTGTCTGGTACACAGGAATCACCATCCATGTAAGTATGAGCTTTCATTGTTATTGTTACCATTTTATGCTTTATTCCAAGAAATTTAGTTGTGAATATCATACATTTTAGTAGCAAAAGTAAGTATGGTGTATTGTTCAGATGAATTGCTCATTGATACTCAGACCTGTTATTTATTTTGCTTTTAATTCAGTAACTTGAGATTGCTACATTGGTACTCCATGCACATTCTGTCTTACTGGGATCTGTCATACTTAGTTCCTGAACTAGGTCTTTAACATTATACAATGCCAGCTCTAGGAATAACATCACAAAGAACATACTAACTGATTTGGGAATATTCAATAGTAGGGCTCAATCTGGGAAATGTTTTTGGAGAAGGGAGATTTTTCTGCTGGGCTTTGAAAGCTAGATGAGAACATGGGTTGGCTTAAGCAAAAGTACACATGAAAGAGCATGGGATATTTAAGATTTATAGAGCAAATCAATATGAATAGAATGTATGGATGATATATTGGAGAAAAGGTAGTGGCAGATAGCCCTCTAGAGCTGTTTGGGGCCAAAATCAGACACAGAAAATTTTGATAGAGTTGGGATTTTATAATGCAGTGAGAAACCATCATGTTTTTGAGTAGAGGGAGAAGGGGAGAAGGACTGTGTGAGAGTGCCATACCTAAGTACAAGTTTGATTACAGTGATAAAGTCTTGAAGACATTGAGACTGTTCTGGTCATTTTTTGGTCATCTAGCAGAACGTTTTCGTCATCTAGTAGAAAGTTAATGACCTGAATTGTGGCTTTTGTGGAGGTAACATCAGTGGAATTTAGTGGCTAACATTGTTTGGGTTGGGAGCTGTCCGGTTCAATACTTGTTCACTTTTGGAAGATGAAAGTATTAATTAGAATGAATCAAATACCCTATCTTCCAGAGATTTGGGAAGGCCAGTAATCTGTATATAGAACTGTTATAAGATTGATTTTATTTTGACAAAGATGTAGTGCTCCAAGTAGTTAAAAAAAAAATTAAGCAGTGGAATCACTTTTTCAAATAAAACCTTAAATAGCAACCAGAAATATATAACAGATAAAACTGGAGCTGATCTGTTTTCCGGGATGTGGAAGAAATGCTACTTGCTTATCTTTTTATTTCTGTTTATTTCAACTTTAAGAGTCAGTGGACAATAATTTGCAAACCACTACTCTAAAACAGAGTATATGCATATATGCAAATGGAGTTTTTGGTGTCTTATTAGCTACTGATTTTCCACTTAAGATGGAAATTAAGCATTTCTGGTAATAATATTTTAGGATTTTTATTCCTTTTATGTAGAGAACATTTTTTAGGCCTTTTGCTTGAAGCTCATTCTGAAGAGATTATAAAGATAAAACAAACAGTAATTAAAAGTATGTAATTCAGTGGTTTTGGCAGTTCTGGTTGCTCATATAATTTGCTGGGTGGAGTCTGGTATATTTCATTATATTTTATAATATATATACTGGGTATATATATAAATACAAATAAGCTTCTAGTCTAGTGCATTAGACATTATGTACATCATATAGCTAGGAACTGTACATGAAGTAAGAATAATGTGGAAACACAGAGTTCAGGGAAAGTGTCAGAGACTGAAGGATGGTAGGTATTTCTCCCAGCAGGAGGATGGAATAAAGTTGATGAGAGGGAACAATATAAACTAAAGAGCTGAGGAATGTGAGTATGTAACACCTTATAAAATACAGTAGTACTTATGAGCATACATGAGGGTGATAATGTTTTTTTCTATTTTGTTCATTTTTCTCCAGTGGCACTTAGTAGGGCTCAAGAAATATGTGCTGAATAAATGAATTGGTAATGATGTTAAATTCAGTTATTTGACATTTTTGTTGTTATTGTTTTGTCTTTTTAAAGTAGTAGAGATCATCAAATAAAGTGAAATTTGTTGGTGAAGATGAGCTAAAATAAGATGGACCTGGTTCGTAATTAGCAGCAAAAATTTGTAAACTTACCTAAGCCAGGCAGTAACTAAAATAAAAGTTGTTATTTTAATAACATTGATTAAGTTTTATGTTGCTGAAGTTTTCAAATCTCATGATTATGATGAAAGAAAATCTTCAAGTTTTACTGAAAACATCATATAGTTCTTTCTTATGCCTTAAACTTAGGTATTGCCATTTCTCTCGTCATACTATATAGTAATTTTTGTACTTTTTATAAGGTTGGCACACATAAGTTTGGTTTTTCCAAATAATATATAACTGAAGATTTCTTAAGTATGAAAATTATAAAATTGCTTACTGATTTGAAGAGAGGGGCTTATGGTTCCATAGGATGTTCAGTTTGAGTTATGAAGTTATCAAGAAGTATTTAAGAGAACATGGTTTTCCAATTCCTATAGGAATGTTGATCAGAAGTATAATAAAAATATTATTTTAGTGAAATTTTAAAGGGGAAGATTTTTCAAAACCACCTATGACATACCTGACTTAAAACATGTGAAGTGTTAGAGTTTTTAATGTGATGCTATTCATTATTAGTCACTTAATTTACATCACTAGATTGAGTTGGGATAGCAAGATATTATGGCCTTTGGATGAAATGAGTTGGTTTTCTAAGCAAAGTGGGATTTTAATAATTTGTGAAAACATTTTCTATTTTTTTTCTTACAGGATATGACATGTCTACATTTATTAGGCGGTATAGTAGATATCTTAATGAAAAAGCAGTTTCATACAGACAAGTTGCATTTGATTTCACAAAAGTGAAAAGAGGGTGAGTTAAGCTTTCCCTTTTTTTTGATATCTAATGGATTCAAATATTTTAAAATGTGAACCATAGAAATTAATAGATTATGAATTATGATTTCAGGCCAGTTTAAAATAAGAATTTTATTTTTTATTTGAAGTATATCATATGCTTTGTGCTAGGATTTTTAAAAGCTCTTTCAAATTTTGTAATAGCTTTATTGAGATACAATTCACAAAACATAAAATTCACCCTTTTAAAGTGTATAATTAAGTGGGTTTTCATATATTTACAAAGTTGTGTGCTGCATAAGTATCCCAGAATATTTTATCATTCCTATGAGAAACCTCATACCCATTAGCAATCACTTCCCATTTCCCCCTTTCTCCAGACCCTGACGACTACAAATATACTTTCTGATTCTATGGATTTGCTTATTCTGAATATTTTAGATAAATGAAATCATATGTTATATGGCCTTTTGAGTTTGGCTTTTCTCACCTAGTAAAATATATTCAAGTTGTACCATCCTTGTTCTAATGTGGATCACTACCTGATATAGCCTGGTATACAGATTTTTCTTAGGATATATGAGAAGACCTTGGATAAAGCCACTAAAGACATTCTTAAGGGGCACTGGTAACCCTTGTAGGTCTGAAAGACTGCCCTAAGGGGAATCTGGCTTCTGCAGAAATATTTTTGTGAATGCCTTTCTGAATTTCCCTGCTTCCATCTAAACAATTAATGTTTCTTTAAATTTTTCTTTTAAGGGGCCACCTGGGTGGCTCAGTTGGTTGAGTATGCAACTCCTGATTTCACTGGAGGTCATGATCCCAGGGGGGGTCATTGGATTGAGCCCCATATCAGGCTCCATGCCAAGCACCTGTCCCCCACTTGCACATGCTCTCTCTCTAAAAGGATGAATGAATGAATGAATGAATGAATGAATGAATGAGTAGGTCTCTTGAAATGTTAAATTACTAGACTGCAATGGAAAATTTAATACAAAAATAGAAGTAACCCCTTAGTTAATTTAAGCATTTTAAAAATTGAACCTAAATGTTCTGTGTCACTATTCCAAAGTAATCAGGAGGTGATTAGTTTGGAACTTACCAAAACTAAATTCCACAGATTTTGTTTCATATATTTAAATACTCTGTCATTTGTGAGATGATAATAGAGGAGTTCATCTTAGAAGTCTGGTTCTTAATTCCAGTATTCTGTCCAGTGAACCATTTTCCACTTGGGCTTATATTAACACTTCAGTGTAAAGTGTGTTCAGTAAAGCTAATCTTTGAAGGACTAGTTTTGTGATTGAGGGGAGTTGTTGCATTTCCTTCTTTCTTTTTTTTTTTTTAAGTTTATTTTGAAAGAGAGAGCAGGGGAGGAGCAGAGAGAGAGAGGGAGAGAGAAAATCCCAAGCAGGCTCTGTGCTGTCAGCATGGAGCCCAGCATGGGGCTTGAACCCTTGAACTTTGAGATCACAACCTGAGCCAAATCAAGAGTGGGACACTTAGCCAACTGAGCCACTAGGTGCCCCTGCATTTCTGTATTTAACAGAGCTGAGAACACCCCTTGATAATGCACAATATATTTAATATTGACGTAGAGGAAATTACTCTTAGAGGATAGGGAAAGTGAATCAAGGAGCCATAATTGAGTGAACCAAGAAGCACAAAATTGATACATACACACAGATACGTGTATGTGTGTATATGTGTGTGTGTGTGTGTGTGTGTGTGTGTGTGTATGTGTATATACACACATATATATCATTGTATTAAAGAAAAAATATAGGACATGGGATGTAAGTTGAGAATGTGGCAGCACTTAAAATTTATTATATCGTGGCTAGAACCTCAGTGAACTGTTTTCAGTTTTGGAGAGGAGTTTTGTAGTAAATAGTAAAGTTGTATTTATTAGGGTAATAATTTTTTATGTTTACAAAACTAATACACTTTAAAAACTGAGGCAGCATAGCAACCTATGTTGTAACTTGTAGGAAATTTGTAAGAAATGTTAACATTTTAGTATATGTAACCCGCTTTCTGTGTGTAAATAGAAATAAATATACGTAGGAAGACCCATAGAAAATCACACGACAATTGAATTACATTATTTGAAGACTGCTTTCCTTCTCTCTTGTGTATTTTAGATATTTTCAGTTTGTACTCAGATCTCATTCTTTTGGATGGCTATGGGATTCTCTTCTAGATGTACATTTGATTTACTCTCAGTTTTTATCTTATAAAAGCAGTGCATCTTTCTGACCATCCTTTTATATATTTGTATATATATATTTTTTAATTTATTTTGAGAGAAAGAATGCATGCATATGGTGGAGAGGCAGAGAGAGAGTGGGAGAGAGAGAATCCCAAGCAGGCTTCACACTGTCAGCATGGACCCCAGTGAGGGGCTTAAATGCATGAACTTTGAGATCATGACCTGAGCCAAAATCAAGAGTTGGATGCTGAACTGACTGAGCCACCCAGGCTCCCCAGAGGAAACCTTATTTCTGCTGTTAGATTTTACATAGCACTGTCACTTCCACAAGGTCAACATAGCATTACTCACATTTGTATCTTCAGGACTTTGTACAGTCTAAACTACTATATTAGGTGATTAACAGTTCTTGAAAAAAGAACTAATTCAGTTTGTAAATAGTTTATTAAATGGCTTTATGAAAAATGAATCCAATAAGTTGCCTATGGATTTATCTTTCCAGTTGATTGTTAAACATCAGTCCCTATATTTTCTTTTTGTTTAACATTCCATTTTTTCATAGTATTAAGTTGAATTATCTTGAAATCTAAATTGGTTTGGTTCAAAGTATCAAGATACTGTTACGTAACAAGCAAAACAGAATAATCCAGTTATTTTCTGTAAATAAGGACATGGATAGTCAGCCTTTAATCTCTTGCTTTTATATTTGAGAAGCAAGTGTCTGAATTGAATTAAAATGTATTTAAGAAGTCATAAAACTTGTGTTCTTCTTGGAATATGAATTGTCATGTATTTGGTGCAAATCATGTTGAAGCATTTGGGTTTGTGAATTGAGTTTTGAAGTCTGATAAAAGTATTTGGTAACTGTTAAGATTTATCTTAATTGAGAAATTTGAAGTTCTTTGGAAAGAAATGTTGTGGAGGCTAGTGACAGAGGGGAATCAAAATTGTCCCCATGGCTTCTGGTGTAAGTCACTGGGGAGATGGGCACCTTTCACTGGGAAGATTTTAGATTGGGGTAGTGTTGGGCATAATGGCAAAAAATTAAAGATTTAGTTTTGGAAATACCAGTTTTGTCATGCCTGTGATTTATACAAGGTGAGGTATCAAGTAGACAATTGGACATACTAACTTGGAACTTAAAAGTTTTCGTTTAGGAGTATAAGTACATTATTGGCATCTTGGTGGTTTCTGTCTTGAAAATAACAGATCACCTTGGGGGTAAGTACAGAATGAGAAGAGAGAGCCCAGGAACACTTGAGGTATACAATATTTATTTTAGAGGATGAACAGAGGATGAGGAGCCAAGAAAAGAAACTGAAAAAGTGATAGTGAAGAAAATACTGTGAGAAGTCTAGTCAGATAAGGTTAGACAAGTACCCATTGGAGAAGCAACATAGAATTTCTACATGACCTAAACTAGAGCTGTTTAACTGGAGTGGTAGGAGAGGGGCCGATTTTGAGATGAACTGAATAATGAATGAAAAATGAGCATGGAACTCTTTTTGAGAAGTGTATTTGACTTTGTGAGATAAACGGTAGGTGAATGGGCATATGGGTTTAGTGGAGTGTGTATGTTTAAAGAATGGTGATAATAGAGACTTTGCCGGCATGTTCATGGGAATGGTCTAGTTTAAAAGAAGAGGTTAATGAGCTGCACTGTCCAATATGGTAGCTATTTGCCAATGTGGCTAGTTAAATTTAAATTGATTAAAGTGAAATAAAATACAAAATTCGTTTCTTCAATTGGATCAGCCATATTTTGGATACTCAATAGCTGCATGTGGCTAGTGGCTACCGTATTGAATGGTGCACATATTGAATATTTACACCATTGCAGATAGTTGGACAGTGCTGTGTTAGAGAAAAAGAAGACAACCAAAGGACTGTGACAGAGTGGGATCCAGAGGACCTCTGTGAATGGTATTTATATTTCATAGAAAGAGAGATTTCCACCATTGAATTGGACCAGACCAGATAGATGTAGTTTTGTTGGCGAGTTGACTAGACAACCTCTTTTTGTCATCTTCTGTTTTTGAATGAAATATTTGGGAGTTATGAGCTGAGAGTTTGTGTGTGGGTGTGGGGAGGCAGGGAAGAAAGGGTGGGAGAATCAGATTTCAAAGTACTTGGAGGAATTTACTGAAGAAGGCTAAGAGGATTGCTGGCAGTGCCGAGTGCCCATTTGAGGTTGATGATAATGAAATTTAGAGTTTTACCAGTTTGCTCTGTTGTGTGGTTTTCTTTACCAGCACTTAGCTGCTTAGCCAGGATTATGAATTTACCAAGTGACTGCAAGGGAAGAAGAGAGGTATAAGAGAGTTGAGTGTATTTGGAAGGTAATTATCACAATAATGATCTGTGGAATTCTAAGCTAGATGAAGGAAGTAAAAATGTGAAGGATAGTGGTAGAAGTTGAAACATTCAAGTTTATGATGAAGTCAAATAGTTTTGCCTTGGTGATACTTGACCAAGGCAGCTGGGAGGTTATTGTCATAGGATAAGATGTATAAATTTTATCTTTTTTCATATTGGTGGTGGGGTAGGGGTAATGTGGTTTCTGGGGACAGTGAGGTCATGATCTGACCATAGGAATAGGATCTTTAGTCAAGGAACTTTGAGATTAAAATTTTGCATTGGTTGTCCATGTAGATGTTGAAATCAACCAAGAAAAATTGAGCCAGTATTCAGGTCTTCTGTGGTAAAGAGGAAATGACCAGCAGGTCAAAAATAACTTCAGCAAGGAGAGGAGGGAGACTAAAAGGAGACTGATCAAATTAGAGTGAAGTGTATGAGAACGAAAAAATGGTTGTGAAGAGCAAGTGGTGTCCTTATGCCAAACTGCATTAGCTGGTACCAACCAGTGGAGTATAGTACTTGGAGGGGAAACAGGCATCCATGGGTTAACACTTCTTATTGGAGAGAATTGTTGGACTAAGGCTGATAATGGTTGCCTACCTAAGGCAGTCCAGTGTTTGTTCTTTAAACGTGATTTTGTCTTGCAAAACACTATTGTTGATTTTCATAGCTTAATTGTTTTTCTGGTATCTGGGGTTATGATTGAAGGGGTAGTGGCTCAGAGTAGAGTGGCTATTTATAAGTAAGTAGGTCATTTGTAAATTAGGGAAAGCCTACACACTTTTAAGAAGTGATGGTTACTCTCACAAAGGGTTATTAACAGCACTCTTTTAGAGTCTATTACATCTGGATTTACATAATGACCCTGCCACCCAGTAGTTCTCTGACTTTAGACAGTCATATAATCTCACTGATCATAGAACTTGATCATCTACAAAATGGGAGAAGTCTATCTACATAATTTTTGTAAGGATTTGAAAAACATACATCAAGCCCTTAGTATGGAGCCTGATGGTCACTGTGTACTTTAGCCCCAGGTACCTCTTATCTAGTGTTTTTGGTACCACTGTTGTAAAATTCTTTATATTGGTACTGTTAATATTTCTTGTATCTATTTTTAGAAATACCTAAAGCAAAATTTATTTATTATTATTTTTTAAATTTTAAAAAATGTTTTATTTTATTTTTGAGAGAGAGAGAGAGAGAGTGTGGGCAGGGGAAGGGCAGAAAGAGAGGGAGACACAGAATCTGAAGCAGGTTCCATGCTCTGAGCTGTTAGCACAGAGCCCGAGACAGGGGCTAGAACCCATGAGCCGTGAGATCATGACCTGAGTCGAAGTCAGGTGATCAACCGACTGAGCTACACAGGCGCCCCAAAGCAATAATATTTAAAGAAATCTATTTTGGGACTTTTAACAGAATACTTTATTAAAAAACATTCGTCTTAAGTATCACATATTTTAATGGCTGGATTAAAAATGATTTGGTAAAATTGGACTTTATTTTGTAAAAGAACAATTTTAGTTATAATATTCTGGCTTACAAGTCTTGCTGTTTGAGTCATGAATAAAATACCTTAAATAAAGCAGTGCTTACCAAGACTTGAGTTTAGTTGCTGGCTCATCATGTCCTGTTTAGTGATTTGAGGCAAATGATTTCTTTTTTTCCAATTAAAAAAATTGTAGAACTGCCCTTTACATATGAGTAGTGTGAGGATCAGATGGTTTCCTCATGTGAAAAATACGCAATAAACCTGACTCTAATGTATGCTTTTATGTCTCATATTTTTACACCTTTTTTATTTTTTTTTTTAAGCTCCTCAATGTTGGACATAACAGTGTTTCCTGTTTTTGTTTTTCCTGTATGTCTTTTGCTGGAGGTTTCAGGTTCAATAATGACTTAAAAACATGTGATGTTTCATAGCAACTTGTTCTTTCTTTAAATAGGGAACCAAATGAGAGCTTAAAATAAAGATTTAATAACAAATTCAGTTTGTTCTTTTTTTTTGTAAAATAGGGCTGATGGTGTGATGAGAACAATGAACACAGAAAAACTACTTAAAACTGTACCAATTATTCAAAATCAGATGGATGCCCTTCTTGATTTTAATGTAAGTTGAATACACAAATGACTTTATAAAAATTTAAGATTTAAAAAATATGTATTATTAGAATTGGTCAGAGTCTTTATTCTCAAGTTTCCATCGACCCTAGTTTTTTCATACTAATATCTTGTTTGGCTAAGGATTTTCTATAAATGTGGTCCCAAATCGGATTACTTGGTATTTATATGATTTTTAAAGATTTACTCTAATTTCTTTGGTAGTGTTTCTCTAGCTCTAGAATTATAGGGTATACCAAGCTAAAGAAAGTGAGGGAGAGATGAAGCGATTGATCTGAAAATGTATTTTGATAAAGGTTTTTAGATTTTAAAAATGTGTAAAGATTTTCTTTATGAATAAACCACTTAATATTTCACTTTTCTCTATATCGTAGAACTCAGAATATGACAGTTAACAAATACAGTGAAGTTCAAATACACTTACAACAGCTTGTTATATATATAGTTGTTATCAAAGAGCAATGTGTTCCTTGGAATTTTTGTTTTAATGATCATTTTTTAAACTAGGTTGCCAGCTTTGTCGTTTGTTAATATGTTATTGTTAATATGTTAACATGTAATTTGTTAACATATTATTAATATGTTAAGTGTTAGCATTTTCAAGTTTGTTCTTTTTGGAGGCATCTATCTTTAGATATTTTATTTTAGAGCTTATAAGTGGAAGTTAGTGAATGAAACTGACAATTTCATGATGAAATAGATTTTTTTCTTTTATTTCTGCTATTAATTGGTAGTCTTTAACTTCCTGAGGGCAGGGACCAGGTCTGCTTTTTCTCTACTGTGTCTCCATTGTCAAGGCATATGTGGCACATAGAGTGTATGTTCAGGAAACATTCAATGAATGAATTCTGTAGATGCTTCCACTAGGACAGATTGTATCAAACTATGGCCTGCTGCCTGTTTTTGTATGGCTTGTGAGCTAAGAATGATTTTTATATATTTTTTTATGGTTGGAACAATAAAAAAATATTTTTGACAGGTGAAAATTACTTGGAATTTCAATTCAGTTTCTATAATAGTATTGTTAGACTACAGCGGGGCTCACTGGTATTGTCTATGGATGCTTTTTTGATGTAATAACCAGATTTGAGTTGTTGTGATGGAGACTATCAGGCCTGCAGAGTCTAAAGTACTCAGATTCAGGCCCTTTACAAAAAACAGTTGTGGATCCCTAGTGTGGAGGATGTAGGGGATTAATGTAACTATTATGCTTCATTTTGGTTTTTATTAGAGGATTCAACCATGAAACTTTTTTCACTTAGTATTTTGTGAATGCTTTATAAAATTATGTGTTTTCATGGTCTGTGTTGTCCTTCACTGTATGTAACAATCTTCCTATTGACAGAGATTTAGAATTTTTCTGATTTTTTTCAATACAGAAAATGGGAAAAAAACATGAGGGATACACTAAATACTGTGTGTGTTAATGTGTGTATCTACATACTTATAAACCTGATTCCATAAGTTTAATGCCTAGAAAAAGAATTTGGTGGATCAAAGAACATAAACTTAAAAAATTTTTTTTTTATTTTTTATTTTTTAAAATTTACATCCAAATGAGTTAGCAGATAGTGCAACAATGATTTCAGGAGTAGATTCCTTAATGCCCCTTACCCATTTAGACCATCCCTCCTCCCACAAGCCCTTCAGTAACCCTCAGTTTGTTCTCCATATTTATGAGTCTCTTCTGTTTTGTCCCCCTCCCTGTTTTTACATTATTTTTGTTTCCCTTCCCTTATGTTCATCTTTTTTGGTCTTCAAGTCCTCATATGAGTGAAGTCAGATGATTTTTATCTTTCTCTGACTAATTTCACTTAGAATAATACCTTCCAGTTCCATCCAGGTAGTTTCAAATGGCAAGATTTCATTCTTTTTGATTGCCGAGTAATACTCCATTGTATATATATACCACATCTTCTTTATCTATTCATCCATCGATGGTCATTTGGGCTCTTTCCATACTTTGGCTATTGTCGATAGTGCTGCTATAAACATGGGGGTGCATGTGTCCCTTCGAAACAGCACACCTGTATCCCGTGGATAAATGCCTAGTAGTGCAATTGCTGGGTATTAGGGGAGTTCTACTTTTAGTTTTTTGAGGAACCTCCATACTGTTTTCCAGAATGGCTGCACCAGCTTGTATTCCCATAAACATTAAAATTTTTAATAAATATTGCTAACTTACATTACAGAAGGCTTAAACCTAGTCACTTGTCAACAGGTACCTCTTTTTCTTCATCCTTGTTGGCATTGAATAATAGCTTGGTTTTGATTATTTTGGTATCTACCAATCTGGTGCTCAAGAAAGGATAGTTTAGTGATTTAATTGATTATTATATTTTAATTTACTTGATAATTGAAGGTCTTCTCACATGTTACTAACTGTATATTGTGAATTGTTTGTCATTTGCTTTATTATTAGGATTGTCTACAGTGGAAGTCAGCCTTGTTAGATATTTTGCATGTATTGACCAATGTGTTGTTTACCATTTAACTTTGTGCTTATGATTTTCTATACCAAAAAATGAATTTTCATGTAGTAGTTATTTGTGTAATCTAAAAAAGAACTTAAAGTTCATTGGTTTATCTTCTTGATTTCATTTCTTGAGATAAAACTAAAGGTTTTCCTGTATTCTTGATAGATAAATAGGTGCTGGCTTTTTGTTACAGCATATTTAGTAATAATACTATTGATTCTTTATGTGTAAGGTACTGTCCTAAGCTCCTTACGATCAGTGTATCATTTAATTCTCCCAGATAACCATATGAAATAGAAATATCATAACCATTTTGAAGGTAAGTTTGTTTATAATAGTGGAAAAAGGTATATTTAAAAAAAAATACATTTCTTCTACCTAGCTTAGCTTTGTGCCTTGGTGATTGCCTAGGAATTTCGAAAGAGGGGATTTTTTTCTTTATGACTTACTTCTGAATTACATTGAATGTTACAGAGTTTTTGTTTGTGGCTTTTACATAAATCTGAGCTCTTAGGCACATTTTTGCACTATTAGGATGTAACTCTGAAAGAAATAAATGTATTTTTCTCTAATACACCTAAATATTTGCATTTACTGTATTTTAATTTGAAGGAAGTCACTGTCATTTAAAAGATTAAGATTAGTTCATCTTTTTTTCTAATTTTTCCCTAGGTTAATAGCAATGAACTTACAAATGGGGTAATAAATGCTGCCTTCATGCTCCTGTTCAAAGATGCCATTAGACTGTTTGCAGCATACAATGAAGGAATTATTAACCTGTTGGGTAAATATTGTTGTAGCTGAATACATTTTATTTTTTTTATCTTGTGTCATATGGATAAATATTGTTGTCTGAGTTGTTACTTTGAGCTGCCTAACCACTCCTTGGGCTATTCATTGATTGTAACAATTTATTTGGAGAAAAGATTTTATTTCTAGTTACGCGTGCTAAGAGATTAAATACTTATTTTTACAACTAGAATGTTCAGCTGGATGAACTTGTTTTGTAGATATATCTTTATGTTTTTTTATGTCAGTTTTATTATTTTTAGAGATATAAAGATCCCTTTAAAATTAAGTTAAAGTTATTTTCTCTCCCAGAAGAATCTTACTTCCTCACAATTTACTTCGTCACAATTTTGTAATTATAAAATTGATAGATTTTTTCTAGGCCTAATTTTAAAATTGATAATTATTTTAAATGGATTAAAAATTTATTTTTTAGGATGCCTTTTACTTTTGAGGCATTTTAGGAATGTGTGTATTCCTAGTTATTTAATTTTGCCTAGAAATGATCCTTTTTTCCTGTGGGATTTGGATGGAGTAGATGAGTAACAGTCTGTAAAGAGTGCCTAAGTATCGGTCTCAGATGTCCACAGTGTGTTCACTCCACTGTGCTTGTTTTCCCTCCCCTCCTCACTTAAAAAAATTATTTAAATTTGCTGTTTATAGGCTTATTCACAAACTTATTTAGGGATGCTTTACTCTGTGAAGATAGGGAAATTGGGATTATTTTTTTCACAAAAAAATGGAAGGTTTCTACATAATTTTGGGAGTCAGTCACCCTACAATTACTTATAAATTAAGCTCTTTATTGCTGTTCATATAATAAGTTTAAATAAGCTTTCCAGGTGACATTTGGACATGGTAAAGTTGCCATCTTTATTAATATGTTAATATATTATTAGTAAGAATATTTGGAAGAAGAATATTTGGAAGTAGTATGTGTTAATACATTATTAGTAAGAATATTTGAAAGTAAGAATATTTGGAATGGAAAAAAGTATAATGTGTTAATAAAAATTATAGAAATATTATAGAACAAACTAGTAATATGAGTGAAGTCAAATGATTTTTCTGTTTTTAATATAGCATCTCTGTATTAATTCAATTTAAATATCTCAGCTAATTTAACACTGACATTTTTCCTGTAGGGTGAGTTTGTTCTCTGAGACACCTATATGATCTCTTTGGAGCTATTACTTGTTTTCACTTTTGAATTTTCTCTTTTGATGTGAATAAAAGTATTTTTACATTTACCTTTGGCAGAAAAATATTTTGATATGAAAAAGAACCAATGCAAAGAAGGTCTGGACATCTATAAGAAGTTCCTGACTAGGATGACAAGAATCTCAGAGTTTCTCAAAGTTGCAGAGGTAAACTGTCCTTAAGTTAACTAGGTCTTTTAACTTGCTTTTTTTGTCTTTAAGTATAGATTTTAGAGAAATAAGTCATTATCCAAATGAAAGTCACATCTTAAATATAATAAATAAAGTATATATTCAGTCATATCCATATACTATATTGAATTCTTTGTTATGTTATGAATGTGATATGGTATTGACTAAGATATATCTTACATACTTAATTCAGTATTGAATATTGAAACATAATCCATTTTTAAATTGTTTATTTCTCGCTAAAATAAGGAAGGTGGCACACAGTGGTGCAATAGAATTTTGTGTTTGGCATTAGCCATATATTTTAGCATATTTATCTTATTATATGGTAGAGAATTTTCAGTGTGAGTACAAGTCTCTTTCTTCCACTGAGATTTGCAGCTAGAATCACATGGTCCACAATGTTTCATTACCCCACAGAAGTGAATTTAGTGTATTTATTGTTTGTCATTGATTATGAACACCATGAATGTAGGTTGTAGAACAGTCTAATTTTATAAATCTGTTTAAATAATTTTCTGAAATGATCATAGAAGGCACTATCTTGCTTGCACAGAGGCAACTCTCAAAGTGTTTTTGTTTTCCCTTCCTGTACCTTAGGATAATTCTGGAAGATGACTATCATTTATCAATTATATCAAAGTAGTTAATCTGGAACTTGCAAGTTGGTGATTCTAGCTCTATTACCATAGTGATATTTCATTCTCTAGCAGATGAAATAAAACAGCATCATAAGACCTTTTGAAAAAAAGAGCTTTATGTTAGCTATCTTATGAAATCTACTGAAGTTTATATTGGATTTAAAGTATCCCTCAAGAGATCAATGTATTTTTTCCATTTTTTTAGGGTTAGTCATATACTAAAACAAGAAAAAGGTAGTGTTTACACTGTGTTTTCAGTAAATTCTTTAAATGTTTTAGTTTGCTGACTTTTCCCTTTGGCCTCTTATGTTCTTTGCATTTGATAGTTATAGTTACTGACTTAAGTTTTAAGCCTTTATTTACCTTCTGGTAAATTCTAGTCTGAGATGAAATAGACCATTTACTCTGTGTGATCTGAGGAATAAAATATTCTTTCATGAGGCTGTCTTTGTCTTTGGGTTGCAGTTTCATTATGAGACCTTAGTCCTTTGAGTAAAGGTACAAGTAACCTTTTCAAATGTGTTTGGAGGGGACTCATGTATATCAGTTAGTGATAAGCTATTAAGATCTTATTATGGATTATTCTGTCAAATTTTCTGATACCATTCTGGGAGTTGCCCTCGAACTGTGGAAAGGAAGAGAGGATGATTAGAAAATGAAACATAACCACAGGAAGGGAAAAAAGTTTTTTAATTTGGTCACGAGAAAAGTATGAATGGTTTTTATCATTTTTGCTGGAAATTGCCTAATGCCCGAACATTAAGAAAGTGTATTAGAATTGGTTTGTGTAGATAGTTATATCCTGGTTGGAAGATCACTTGGCATTTGTATAAAACCTGGTCTACTTGCATGAACATGGGTTTTAAAAACTGTTATCTGTGGTGATTGCCAGGAAAAGCATACTTTATGTAGAAAGACAAAGTCCTTATCCTCAAATTTGTTCCTTAACTTCTTTTTTATGCCCCAGGAAACTTGTTCATGGTCAGCCTTTCTCTTTCTTGCTGTAGTCTTTTTGTCATATGACACATAAAAGTGATGGATTTTTTTAGATTGTGACAAGGTAGCTTAAGTATTAGGTGCTCAGAAGATGTGGATACTCTTAATTGGATTTCCAACTCTGGTTCTTCTCCTTTTACAACTTTTAGAACCATGTAAATAACATCTAAGCCCATGGAAATAGTGAATGAT
Source organism: Panthera tigris (assembly GCF_018350195.1). Lineage (NCBI taxonomy): Eukaryota > Metazoa > Chordata > Mammalia > Carnivora > Felidae > Panthera > Panthera tigris. The sequence goes on from NC_056669.1 coordinate 46,275,001, forward strand.
CCCTCTGGAGATTAAATAGTCTTCTGATTTTAAAGAAGTCAATCTAGAATATTGTTCGTGGTACTAGCCATAATGTCATTTTCTAAATTTTTATTTTTTATTATAATTTTGTTAAGTACAATGCTGCTTCTTTTTACAGCAAGTTGGAATTGACAGAGGTGATATACCAGACCTTTCACAGGTAAGTGTATGGTTATAATATCATTTCACTGTCTGCTATATGTATTGCTAGGTGTGAACGGTACAAAGATGAATAATATGCAGTTACTACTGTTAAGGGATTGGTGTGATTTTTTATGACAGATTCGAACATATATTGCTGACTTCTAACATTATGATCTCATTTCTTATGTTGGTGGAGCTAGCCATTACTATACCATTCCTTTAGTTGATTTCCTTTAATGTGTACAGTTCAAATGCCTTTTTTTTTTTTTTTAACTTTTAAAAAATGTTTATTTTTGAGAGAGAGACAGAGCGGGAGAGGGGCAAAGAGAGGGGGAGACACAGAATCTGAAGCAGGCTCCAGGCTACACGCTGTCAGCACAGAGCCAGACGCGGGGCTTGAACCACAAGCCATAACATCATGACCTGAGCCAAAGTCGGATGCTTAACTGACTGAGCCACCCAGGCACCCCAGCAAATGCCTGGTTTTAATTAAGGATTCTGTAGCATAGTACTTAATATCTAGACTTTCAAGTCATATATACCAAAGACCCTTTGTTGGCTCCTGCTATGTATCAGACAAGTGATCTTGGGCAAGTTATTTAATTCTCACTGTCTCAGGTTGTTTATTTGTAAAATGAAGATAATACTAGTGTCTTTGGGAGTCTTAGCAGACATTATGTTGGGATTGGGAAGTGGTATACATGTGTTCTCTGTTCAACATAGAAGTTAATATTATAATCTAATATTTTTGGCTTTAATTGGTTTTCTACTGTATCTTTCTTATACTAAGGTTTTGCATGTAGAGGGAAAACACTGAATGAAGGAAATTGTTGAAGTCATAATTGGTAGAGAGATTTAGATGCCTACAATCCAGTAACTCTTTATCTCAAATCCTAAAGAATATTTGGGGCAAGTAAATGCTCCTGATGCATTTGTTTCACTTAAAGATAGGGGACAATTCCTTTTCAACTGACTGAAAACGTTTCCTTTTGAAAGTAACTAGCTTTTCATATTAAGTTGAGATTTGATATATAGTCTTTAAAGGCCAGTCTTTCTTTTTATTTTATTTATTTATTTATTTATTTATTTATTTTTGGGACAGAGAGAGACAGAGCATAAACGGGGGAGGGGCAGAGAGAGAGAGGGAGACACAGAATCGGAAACAGGCTCCAGGCTCCGAGCCATCAGCCCAGAGCCCGACGCGGGGCTCGAACTCACGGACCGCGAGATCGTGACCTGGCTGAAGTCGGACGCTTAACCGACTGCGCCACCCAGGCGCCCCAGTCTTTCTTTTTAAAACAAAATTGAGTGAAGTATCCATTTCAGTGAAGCTTGATAATTAACATTTGTGTTACCAGCATACCATTCAGTATTTAAATCAGTTCTATCACCGCAATTCTCATGGCCCCTTCTGGTCCTTCCCTAGTCCCCAACACAAATTACTGATGTGATTTCTAATAGCATAATTTTATTAGATCTTAAATGTGATATAAATGGAATCACGCAAGTATTTATTCTTATATCTGGCTTCTTTTGCTCATCATAGTGTTTTGAGCTTTGTCCTTATTATTGAATGTATTGCTCATATTCATTCTTCTTTATTGCTGAATAGTATTCCATTGTGTGACTTTTACCCCAATTTTGTTTGTCCATTTTCCAAATGATGGACTTTTGGATTATTTGTAATTTTTTACTGTTGTAAATTAAGCTACTTAAAACATTCTTCAACAAATCTTTTCTTGTAGAGATAGTTTTTTATGTCCCTTGGATAAATAATTAGGAATGGAATTGGGTAGTTAAGCTAGATGTATATTTAACTTCATAAAAAAAAAAAAAATCAGATCATTTTTTAAGATGAACTTTGACCAGCATCATATGAGAGTTCCAGTTGTTTCATATCTTCACCAACATATGATGTTGCTAATCTATTTAATGTTAGCCATTCTAGTGGTTAAGAAATTTTATCTCATCGTGATTTTAATTTGCATTTTCTTGATGCTGGTCTGTAGTTTCATTTATCAATAACTATTCAAAAATAATCTTTGCACACTTTGATTTACTCAAGTACTTACTAAAATACCAGAAACATTCCCAACGATATGTCTAGCTTTTAAGAGTATGTTTTTATTTAAAATTCAAATAAGTTAATATATTTAATGAAAGTACTTGCAAGAACTCTTTAATGTTTCGTGTTTACATAGTCTCAATTTTTTTTGATTATGTTTATTAATACCCCTTACTAGGTCATGCTTATGTAATAAAAAGAGCATAATAAAAACAAAGCTCCACTGTTAATTCATGAGGAATATACCTATTTATTTTTTTCCTCTCATATGTTAGGTGATACTTAATTTGTTTTGACCAATGGTCTCTTTATCCTGAAAATCTTAATATTTGTACAATTTTAGGCCCCAAGCAGTCTACTTGATGCTTTGGAACAACATTTAGCTTCCTTGGAAGGAAAGAAAATCAAAGATTCTACAGCTGCAAGCAGGTATATTACTGTTCCTAGGGCAAAGAGCAGGTTTTTATGTTCCTGAGAGAGTTGATGAATCTACCTTTTAAATGTCAAGGCATTTAACTTTGCCTTATCTTGATTTAATCATATATTAGAATGAACTTAATGATATCTACCTGGTAGGGCTGCTACCAAGGATTAGATGGGTTAATACATGTAAATTCTTGGAATAGTTCCTGATCTTCAATAGAAGTCAGCATCTCTCTGTCTCTCTCTCTCTCTTTTTAAATGTTTATTTATTTATTTTGAGAGAGAGAGAGCAAGAGAGCATGCAAGGGAGGTGCACAGAGAGGGAGACAGAATCCCAAGCAGACTCCACGTTGTCAGCGCAGACACAGGGCTCAATCTCAAAAATCATGAGATCATGACCTGAGCTGAAACCAAGAGTCAGATTCTTAACTAATTGAGCCACCCAGTTGCCCCTTGATGGCAGCATCTCTTAAGATGATAACACAGAGTACTTGGTTTACAGCTGTATTCACAGTGTCAGTATTTCTCTTAAAAGTGATAATTCATTTATTCATGTGGTGTCTTGTACTTATAAGATGCCTGTCTACAAATTTGATTAACCCTCACTGTGGCCCAGTGAAGTGTGCAGTAGTAATTCTGGGACTCAAACCTAGGATATCTGATAGCAAATATCATTATCTTTCTCTGATACCAATTCATGGGATTGATATTTGACATATTTTAATCAGTCTGTTGGGCTTTGAGTGGATTTCCAAGACTAAAACCAGTTAACCTAGCAAACTGAAAATAGTACGGTTCATCTCATATTGACTTTGTAACATGAGTTTTATGTTGGGTAGTGTGACTTGAGTAATTCTCAGGTTTCTTTATGAAGATTTCCTTTTAATGGCATGAAAAAAAATTCTGTAAAATGTAATGAGAACCTTCATTTTCTTTAGATTTTTTTGTTTCAGAACTTTATTTGTGGTGGCAGAATTTAAGTAATTTTTAAAGGAAAATGTTACTGGATTTTAGTACTTTTTCATTCCAAATTTGTTCTTTGACTTTTCTAGTAGGTTTTTAGAAGCATAAGCCAAATTATGTGGCACTTATATAAGAAATAAATAAAAAATATGGCCAAGTAGTTGAGGTACATTGATTTAACTTCATACTTTTGTTATCATAAAATTTGCTGGGTTTCTTGCATTTCTATCACAACTGTATTACTCTTCCCTTGTCTTCTGAGTTGTATTTTATAAAAATTGATTTTACATAAATTATTAGTAGTTCTGCCACTTGTATGCTTAAAGTATAAATTAATGATGATTGGTGTGTGATAAAAGGAAAATGAGTGAAGGTCATGAGTAGTAGTTCTTCAGGTTAGAACTCTTCCTAGATGTGTTCATATTGCCTAGAATTGACATTCGGGAATATATGTTGTTGGGGTTTATGGTATGATATAAGGGGAAGGAGGTGGCTTGCTATGGTGATGCATTGCGCATGTGTACTATGTTTGGAAAGGAACTTCTAGCTTGGCAAGAGGGTAGCAGATAGAAAGGAGGTGCCAGATGGACTGATGAAATTGATCTGTCTTTGAAGGAACCTGTGATCCTCCGGGACTGACATCTTTGGGTGTTATTATAATGGAAACCTCTCTAGACACACATTATTTATTACTGGTACTAATGTTTTAGTGTTCCTGTAGTGGTACTGCCAAAACCTACGCTGTAAATTAGTGGAGTAATTTCCTGTGAGAAATTCAATATATTTTACCCATCAGGGTTTTCCTGGGAGTATGTGAACTCTTTTCTAATTGCATTAGTTCCCTTCCTTGGGGCTTGGAAGAAGCAGTGTCCCATACCTTTATTGTGAACTCTTTCCAAAGTCTAACAATTTAAAAAGCAGGGAATATTTGTATAAATTAGCTAATTGCTAATAATCCTGTGGGTCACTAGGTAGAATATTTTATCTGAAGTACTGATTTTTACTCCAAAAGGTAAATTCATAATTGTAATACCAATCCATGGCAGTGTTGCCAGACCATTTTATAACCAGGTTGCAGAAAGCCAAATTACCTTTGTCCAATTTCCTAGGGCAACAACACTTTCCAACGCAGTCTCTTCCCTGGCAAGCACTGGCCTGTCTCTAACCAAAGTGGATGAAAGGGAAAAGCAGGCAGCATTAGAGGAAGAACAGGCTCGTTTAAAAGCTTTAAAGGTAGGTGTTTGCATTCTCTTTATTCGGAAAAACAGGTACAGGTGTTCATAAAGGAATTGGAACCTCTAAATAGACTAACTTAATGATAGTTATCCAAATGGGGTGAAACTCAATGATCTGATTTTTTATCCTGACATTGACTGACTGATGAAACCAAGAACACCTTTCTGCTATCAGAACACAATTAGATAATGTGTTTTTCCAGTGGCCATAAAACAAATCTGGGTTTTGGATTCCTTATGCTAGTTCCCTTTCTCAACAGGAACAGCGCCTAAAAGAACTTGCAAAGAAACCTCATACCTCTTTAACAACTGCAGCCTCTCCTGTGTCCACCTCTGCAGGGGGTATAATGACTGCACCAGCCATTGACATATTTTCTACCCCTAGTTCTTCTAACAGGTAGGTGGAGAAGGTAAAGATTACCTTTGAATACTTAGATCTAAAGGCTTCTAATAGAAAGAGCTTTTCAAATTTAGTTTAATTTATGATTTTATATTCAGAAGTTCACACAGTGGTGTTAATAAATGGTGATAATGCTATAATTAAATATAAAATGTTAAGAGTATATACCTTGCATATTTAGGAAATGGAAAATGGCTAAGTTACAAATTTATACTAATTGGAATGTAGTGGGTAATCTATGGGGCAGATGTGTCATTTATATATATGGATATGTACATATAAGGGTATGGTAATATATTTCACAGTATCCTTTCATTGGATATTAAATGTCTTTCATGTCTATTTATTGCCTTATGTTAAACTCCGTACTCTGGAACACCGTAAGAGTTTAGTTGTCAGATTTCTGTGGTATTGAGGCCTACCAGGCCAACATCAGTAATCTTGTTGCAGTGTCAATAATTGAAGCTATTTAATAATGGAAATAATAATATTTCCGGGAAAATTCAAATAATTGGTTTATTTTAAATTTGTCCTATCTTTTACCTCAGAGTGGTTTAAAGTAGAAGTTTGGAAGTCAGATTCTGGTTTGAATCCTGGCTGTTATTTCTTAATCTTTTTTTTTTTTTTTTTTTAAACCTGTTTCCACATAAGGTATTGTATGGTATAGGTCAGTGGTTCTCATTCTTTAGTAAGCAGCAGAATCACCTGGAGAGATTCTAAAGCCACAGCTTTCTGAACCTCACCCCCAGAGTTTCTGATACAGTAGATATAAAGTGAGGCCCAAGATTTTCTGTTTCCAACAGACTGCCATGTGGCTAGCATAAGATTTAGCACAGTCCTATACTAAAGCACACAATCTTAAACAATATCTTTGATTTTGTTGTTGTTGCTGTTTATTTTATTATTAACTCATCCTTAGAAGGTCTTCCCTCCCACCTGAGACCTGTCATCATTCAATGTAACTTACTTAGTTGCTGCTTGTTCCCTAAAGTCTTAATAGATGTTTGTTGAATTTAGTGTTTTTCTTTCAACTTTATAATTATTGTTTTCTCATTTGTTTTGTTTGTTGTTTGGCATGCTGCCTTTTTAAATCCCCATTAAAATAACTTTGAATCCATGAAACGTCCCCACTTGAGGACCTTAGAAAGAACTCTGTCTCAGGGGAAATAAATGGAAAAGATGCTGAATGTTTAAGAATGAAAAAAATTATTAGATAAAGAACTAATTTGGCTATTTTTTACTTCACTTAATACACTCTTAGTTTTTGCCTTTTTAATTCTAATTGAAGGCAGATCTTAACAGCCTATAACAGAATGCATATTGCCTTATTCTGTTTTTCTCCCCCAAAGTACTAAATGCATTTATATTTTTATTTATCTGTAAAACTGTTTTTTACATCGAAGAGACATTTTGTTTTTGAGTAAGTATAAGTTAAAAATGATGTTTGTTGTTTTGTCCACAATGCTTCAATTCATGGAAACTCTGTGATTTTTTTTTTTAATGTTTATTTTTGAGAGAGTACAAGTTGGGGAGGGGCAGAGAGCGAGGGAGACGGAGAATCCCAAGCAGGCTCTGTGCCATCAGTGCAGAGCCTGACGTGGGCTCAAACCCATAAACCATGAGATCGTGACCTGAGCCTAATTCAGGAGTTGGCTTCTTAACTGACTGAGCCACCCAGGCACTCCTCTGGTATCTTTTTTTAGTTGTTATTCCTTTATCACATAAAAGTCATACATATCATGTAAATAATGCCCCCTGTAGTTGTGTAATGGGGTGGCTCTGTTATAAGTTTATATCATATATGCATGTATAATTTTTTCCTGTATTATTGATATGTTTGGATATTGAAGCAGGGCAAGTGAGATTAACAGGTAATTTGCTTTGTTAGAGGGATTAGTATTACAAATATAATGGAAGTTCTTTGAAGATTAAAAGTAAGAAAACAAATTTCCTTAAAAAAATTAAAATTGCCATAATGTTTCATATTTCAGAATCATGTTGTTTAGGTACATTTCCGTAAGGAAATCAGTATTTTCCCAGGAGAGTCACTGATACATTCCAAAAGGGGTACAGTATAATTATTTGAATCCTATATAAATTTAAGATATGGTACTTGAATATTTTTTCCAGACTTCCGTAGAAATATGCTACTATAAATATAGATATGCTGTTGTATATATTAAAGGTATGCAACTATTACCTTGCTGAAACTGTTCCTCCTCTTGAGGTTTACATTACTGGGGCCTTTTCTTACTTTTAATGTTTTTATTTACTGGGACAGAAGGGAGTGGCCGATACAGCAAGGTTTACCTAATAAATAAATAAATAATCTTTTCAAAATATTTTCTAGCACATCAAAGCTACCAAATGATCTGCTTGATTTACAACAGCCAACTTTTCACCCATCTGTACTTCCTATGCCATCTACTTCTCAGGTAGCAAGTACATGGGGAGGTAAGCATTAATGAATTCTACTTTATTTGTTATGTAAGCCTTTCCCATCTGCATTCTGTAGTGTTTCACTCATTTGTGTACTTTTTGGTTACATTTGATACGTGTGAACTTTAAACATATTTAAAATGGCAGTAAGGTAATTTTGTTCCTTGAAGACATTCATGTATTTGTAAATGTAATTTTAGAATTTCTGTTCAATTAAATTATGAAATGAGGTTTTAATGAAGGTGAAAAGGAAGGACCCAATGTATATTGAAGTATGAAATCATTCTTTCAATGTTGAATATCTATTCCATAATCAGAAAATGCATAAGGGTTATTGTGCTTTTGGTATAGAAAATAAAATGACTAATGGGGGAAGAAAACTCGTGCTATGTAAATGTATGATAAGATTCTAATAAAACGCATACAGTGTTACTACTCAATAAACTGTGTTCTGACTGGGAATGTTATGACAAACTTTATGCTACTTGTATTTACAGCTTTTAATTTAGATCATTAAGATTTTGGTATTCAAAGAATTTTCCCCTAATAGCAATAGGAATGTTTGCTGCCCTGGAGTAGTTCTTTGATCTTAAGGTGACTGTATCGTGATCATTGACCTGGCATCTTTGAAGGATTGAGCCTAGTCCCTGTCAGTTTTTAAGCAGGTTTGCTTAGACATATAATATGTTTTCAAGTGATTCCATTTGCTTGGTTTTGGTGCTTTTGTTTGCATATATGTATTATTTTACAGACACTCAAAAATTATTTGGGACAGAAAGGGGAGATATTCTGAGAGGATGCTGTCTACAGAACTATAGAGAATGGCAAGCTACCTTAAAATTTTCATTGCTCATGTAAAATCTGAATTGATCAGTTTACCTCTCATAGCAAGATAAATTAATTGTTGTGAGTTTTTATGTTAACGTGAACTAGACTTTTCATCTATATTTTGATGATTGGAGTCTTAACTTTTTTGTTTCATTATTTTTTATAGTTAATTCTTAAGGCTCTATTTAGTTTAATAGAACATAATCTCTGTGAAGGCAGGGCTTTTTAAATATTTTGTTCAGTGCTGTATTATCAATGCCTAGATGCTTTGATTTTTAATGTTTTTTGAATGAGTGGATGTTTTCTTTCTTTTCTGGACAGCTTCTTTCTGGTTCAAGATACAGCAGGGAACAGGAATAGTGAAACACTAGAACACTAGATTTCTACACTAATTTTGTGAGCCATGACTTGATTAAAAAACTAACTTAGAAGATTAGTTTAATTTAGCTAAATCTTATGATTAAGAAGTAATTTCTAAAAATGGTAAGCTAGTTTAAAGTCAATAAATACTTTAGAACTATTTATCTGAAAGTAATTCCTTAATATCCCAATGATAAGTCCTAATTTTAGGATTTTTAATCGGCAAAATTACACACGTATTTTCCGCTTACTGTGAATTGTTTTAGAAAAGTTTAATAGAATTGACATGTCCATTTAAACAATTTTAACTTGCTTCACCCTCCCCCGCTTTTATAAAAAACAGTGTAGTTGTTTTTTCCGAAGTTAAGGCTGAACGTTGTTTTTCAAAATAGGTGAGAAATTTTACAGTAGGCTTATTGAGAACTGATAGGACACTTCAAAGAAACTGAACTGTGAAGTTGTTTTGTTTGGATAGTTAATTCTGATAATGAAAAGTTAAAGTTTCTGCTTGGGATTATTGAACTCTTACATGAAGGTGGGTAGATGATTATTGTGGGAGAATAATTTCAAGTAATTTCAGCCTCTAAGAATTGTTTTATGTCCTGCCAGAAGAAATTATTTCATAGCAGTTTTTGAAAACAGTATGTTGGAATACATGTAGTCAAGTTTTAGTTTTCTGTTTTAGGTTATTTTACTCTTTGTATTATTTCCATCAAAATTTCCTTCATATTTTAACATTAGGCTTTCTGTGTACAAGTGAGACTGTTAAAAGTATTAAAAATACAAATCAAGTACAGTGGGAACAGAGGCCATAGCAATTGACTGTTATTTTTCCAAAAGCATATTACATATGAGGAAAGGACAGTGATTTTTACTATGAGCCTCTCAATTTAAGAATTCTATCTAGTCTTGACTTTCATATAAAGATACTTGGTTTCTGAGCTGGTGATAATTTTAGAGTTTTGGCTTCTGCCTAATTGGATAGCTGAAGAGTGTTTTAAGTGAAGACTTTCAATACTTTTTAATTCAGTGTATTTTTTATATCGAGGACATTCGGATTAAGATTTTTTACTGTATTTTTAAAATTAAAGTTAGACTAAGATAAATAAATCTTAAACTGTATATAAAATGTTTTGATCATAACAGTAGCGTGTTAAAGATTTTTTTTTTGAAATTAACCATTTACCTAAACATTTGAAATAATGTGACATTTTACATCATGCTGCTTTTATACCATGTGGCAAAACAAAGATAGGATCTTATTCTATGTTTCTCTTGCTTTCATTTGCTAAAAATGGTTTTAAATAACAAATTTGGTATTTTTAAAACAGAATTGGTATTAACTTAGTTCTTATCCCAAGCACCACAGATAAGTTAGGAATGTAGAGTTAAAGAGTTAAAGTAAGGTTTGCATGTTTATATAAAAGGCATTTAAGATTCCACCTAAAAAATGAACATGAGAGAACACAAGCTCTTCTGTTCCCCTCATTGCATATATTAATGAGCCTTTGATTTTTCAAGAAATGGTTTGGAGTCTCAACAAGCACTTGGTGTTTAATACTAATAGGTGAGAATATTTAAGTTTATATCACCTTTAAAATTTAGTGTCACAGCATATCTAAAAATATACAATATTGTCAGTTCAATGCACTGATGTATATTTTAAGCAAGATTTCAAAGTTTAATTCAGGCAAAAAAGAACTATCCTTTCTGAAGTTTAATTTGCTTTGCTCACAGCTGGCACAAAACACGCAACACTATATGAAAAACTCATTTGTCTTTGTGTAAATGTAGGTATCCAGTATTTAGGACCTCAACACTATTTTGATCCTCAACTTTTTGGATTAGTTTTTGAATGTTGTAACAAAATTAAACCATCAAATGAATGATGATAAAAACTATTCTTAAAAGTTTAGGGGATTTATAGTAGTTGCCAGTCTGGTAAATAAAGTGTAAGTTGGGATAGCTGAAACATTATTGTTTTTTTTATCTTAATGAACTTGTTTTTATTATTAAAAAAAATTTTTTTTGATGTTTATTTATTCTTGAGACAGAGACAGAGCATGAACAGGGGAGGGGCAGAGAGAGAGGGAGACACAGAATCTGACACAGGCTCCAGGCTCTCAGCTGTCAGCATAGAGCCCTACGTGAGGCTTGAACCCAAGAACTGTGAGATCATGACCTGAGCTGAAGTCGGATGCTTAACCGACTGAGCCACCCAGGCGCCCTGTTTTTATTATTGATAGTATAGTGTTCACTAACAGATTAACATCATCTAGATTACCTCGTGTTTTGTCAGTAGATTAAGAACTGTTTTTTTCTTATTGTCTGATTGACCTAAATACGGCATTTTTACATGGTTCTGTATATTCTTCTCTAGGATGTTTCATATAATAGAAGATGATTGATAATAAGTACTTAGGTAAAACTTAAGCATTCATTAGAGTAGCAGATAAGTAACAACTTTTCCCAAACATGTCTTTTCTCATAAACCAATAGATTGGTAATAGAAAAATGTGTTTTTTTGAAAGACTTCTCTCATAGCCAAAGGCATGGAAAACTAGAGAGATGTTTTGAGTCTAACAATGTATGATATACTTCAAAAACTCCATACCACTATTCAGTATTTTAAAATAGTACTTACAGCAAATTGATCAACTGTAAACATAATGCATCTCCTTTCTTACTCAGGAAGGAGTTAGATTGGTTATCATTACATTTTTATTTTGGTATAGAAAACCCATTTCTTGTATCTGTTTTCTACTTCTTAATTCTCAGTTACTTTTTTGGATTCTTCTATCCATTGTTCCATTTATTCAGGAGTGGAGGGGTGGGAAAGATGTTAAACATGATCATATGAGTTTGAACACTACATCAATGAATTTTGATACATTTGTAGGACTTTATTTTGGGGTGTGAATTGATGTTCTGTAAAAATGATTAATTCCTAGAAAATAATTATACAAAATACAAAAAAATAATACAAAAATTAAAGTTTCATAAAAAGATTCTGTATAAGCCACTGATCTCAATATTTTCTTGGTATTCTTTTTTAACCAGTTGTAGGATTTGAATTTATTGACTTTAGGGAAAGTATGCTTATAGTGAATGAGCTGGTCCTTAAGCCCTTTGCTGTCTTACTCTGTCAGTCTTAGGGTAAAATACAGTGCTTACTACATTGTTAAGTGAGGATCACAAACTAGACGAGGATAGGCAAGAACAGGCTGCTGGTTAAAAGTACAGGAAGTACAGGTTAAAAGTATTTCTGCTGCTTTTTATTTTTTCTCTCCTTGTTTACTTAAGGTAGGATGAGTGGCTTTCAATCATTAGAATGATGATTATCTTGAATGAGGTATAGGTAAAGTAATTATCTGATCTAAAAATAACTTTAGGGTAGGATTTGGTAATAATATATATTTTGTACTATTCTAATGGAACAATACTTTTGTTATTTTTCAGCAAATCATTTATTTATTTATTTTTTAAGTTTATTTATTTTGAGAGAGAGTGCAGATGGGGGAGGTGTGGAGAGAGGGAGACAGCGAATCCCAAGGAGACTCTGCACTGTCAGTGCAGAGCTCCACGCAGGCCTCCATCCTAGAAACCGTGAGACCATGACCTGAGCCAAAATCAAGAGTCAGACATTTAACAACCGACTGAGCCACCCAGGCGTCCCTTCAGCAAATTGTTTAAAGGCTTAATGATTTGGCTTTAGAATCCTTAACTGGACCTTCAGAGCAGTTCCCAGTTTACTACATGGCCACCACTCATGCCTCTGTTCTTCATTTTTCTAAAATTCCTTTCCTTTTTCTAAATCATTAGACCTTTTCATCTGTATTTTTTAATTTCTTACCTCTGAACCTATACACGAGTTACCTCCACCTGTTAGAAATACCCCTTGACCCCTGATTCTCTTTGTTTTTGAAATTTTACTCAATACCACACACATATTGATTGTTTATGTCTGTTATTTGAGTAAACATAGCTATGCCATGAAAACCAATGCATTCCCACCTAGGGCAGGGAACATGGTCCAGGGTGGGTGGCTCTTTTATAGATGCATTTTGTTTCTTTCTCTTTTTTTAACTATTTGCTTCCTGATGTTGGAAAGCAGATCTATCCTTAGTATGCTACCAATGTTAATTGGATACATAAATGTTTTCTTCTGAGGATTCATTTTAAAATAATTAAATGTAGTTCTTCCATCTTGATGTTGATGATTAGGTATTTTGCACTGAGATTAATAATAATATAGCTACTACTTTTCACTTTGCATCTTTTGACTAATTGCAATACTAATTAATTTACTTCCTTTCTTCATTTTGCTGTAATGCACTTGGACTGCACAGATCCTTTCTCTGCTACTGTAGATGCTGTTGATGATGCCATTCCAAGCTTAAATCCTTTCCTCACAAAAAGTAGTGGTGATGTTCACCTTCCCATTTCTTCAGATGTATCCACTTTTACTACTAGGACACCTACTCATGAAATGTTTGTTGGTAAAGTACAATTTAACCTTTCTTTCCAATTAATGTTTATACTGCCTAAGTATTTTTTACGTATTCATCAATTATTTTTAAGGCACTGCAATAATTTTGGATTTTAATATCAAATTTTAAAATAAAATAAATAGCATTAATGTAGTGAGATTTTTAAATTAACACTAGTATCCCTAATTTTATTTAATCCAAGTTTTTAGGAAAGAAAATTTCCTTTGAAGTTGTGCTTTTTTTAGTGTTTTGTTATCTATCATATTAGTGTGATGCTCAAGCTGTCTAACATCATTTGCCACATTTTATTAATTCGAAGAGTTGGTTATAGGGTAACATCTCTTAAAAGTTACCAACATGTTTATGCATGCTTCTGTTTTTCCCCCTCTGTGTTTGGGAGAGAGGGTAGTTAATCACTCTTAGTAGCTATCTCTTTTTTTTTTTTTTTTAATACTGTGAATAGTACTATTTTAGATTGTCTCAAATAAATACATACTGTATGTCTCATTCTTTTGTGTTTTTTTAAGTTTATTTAGAGAGAGAGCACATGGGCGCACATGAGCAGGAGAGGGGCAGAGAGAGAGAGAGAGAGAGAGAATCCCAAGACAGCTCCGCACTGTCATCGCCATACAGGGCCCCAGCTCACAAACCCTGATATCATGACCTGAGCTGAAATCTAGAGTTAGTTTAACCGAGTCAGCCACCCAGGCACCCTGTCCCATTCTTAAGGGTTTCACTTCATTGTTAGCTTGGAGATAAATGACAAGTAGAAAATGAAAAACAACTTGACTAAATTGCATTTAATTGTGGTATAAAAATCCATAAAATGGTTGAATTTCATTCTAGAGTTAATACAGGAAAATGTAAGTTTTTGAATATACACTAACCTGAAATTAATGTTTTTGAACCTCCAAAAAGATGATAAACGCTCCTTAAAAGTTGGTGAAATTGCTTTTATTCAATTCAGAGAAACAGCTTAAAGTGATGTAAATTTAAATCTTTGTTTTTTTTTTAAAAAATTTTTATTTATTTATTTATTAACGTTTTTATTTATTTTTGAGACAGAGAGAGACAGAGCATGAATGGGGGAGGGGCAGAGAGAGAGGGAGACACAGAATCGGAAGCAGGCTCCAGGCTCTGAGCCATCAGCCCAGAGCCCGACGCGGGGCTCGAACTCACAGACTTTGAGATCGTGACCTGAGCCGAAGTCAGACGCTTAACCGACTGAGCCACCCAGGCGCCCCTAAATCTTTGTTTAAAGCAGCATGTAGAAAGTTATCTGTGTACCCTAAAGAGATCATGTGGCCATATTCTGAACATTCTGTTCTATATAGCTAATGGGGCAGAAGGGAGGTGACGAGAAAACAATAGTTGGAGATTTGAGAGAGTTCCAAGGCAGGTACCCTAGTTATATATAACTAGTCTTATAGCTCCAAATTATAATAATTAATTACAGTAATTCCTGTATGTCATTGTAATTCATTACAAATTAAATAAAAAATGGTTGAAACCAAATTTCACATTCTGTTACTCTTTACAAAATTTGTGAAATATAGTACCTTATTTGCCTGGTAATAAAGGGTTACTAGAGTTATCCTTTGAATCAGGTTTTCTAATAACTTTGTATTTTCTTTATGCTTACTGAATGTGAACTAGTATATATTTAGTAAATATGGTTTCTTGTGTCTTTTTAAGTCAGTTGCTTTAATTTGGGGTATGAAAGGTATCTTTGCTTTGGGGCTATCATTTCCATCATTTAAGTCAGAGCAGTGCATATGTTTCAGGCCGTCAATCTTCTATTCACTGAAGAGGGGTAGAATGGAGGTCAGTAAGCTTAAGTGCTAAAGGCCATTGCTATTTCACATTGAAATAGAAGAGTAAAAATGTATAAAAGCTATCCAAGGAAAGTCTGTAACAAAAGGAATATACTAGAAATGTCATTTTCCAAATGTTTCTTAAGTTGGAGCCCATGGGTTTGGGCAAGAGGAAGACCAGAAAGCACAGAAAGTAAAGTTTGATGGCCGTGTACGCCAAGGTGAGTTGGTGCATTTGAAGATAAAATGATAGAATTGGTGCTTTAGGGCTTACAAAGACCTCCAGAGAATGTTTGGTCAAGTTTCAACTCTCATATTGGTAAGATAATTACTGTCATTTTCTGGATGGATCGCCTGAGTCCCCAGAAAAGTTAATACGCTAAGACAACCCAGCTAGTAGGAGCAAAAGCTCGAAGCAGGAGACCTTTAGCTTTGCTCTACATTGCCCTTTCCCTTATGGATGTGCGGACTAAAGTATCAAGTATACTTTAAAAAACAAACAAACAAATCTGCCAAGATTTTTTCATAAGCAAAAAATAAGTACTTACCTTTTTGTAAAAGGTATTTTTTTCATAAGCAAAAAGTAAGTACTTACCTTTTTGTAAAAATGACTACAGAATGGCAAAATAAAAACCACACATGTGGTTTAGACTGTTAGGCATTAGTATAGAACAAGGATCAGCACACTTTTTCTTAAAGGGTCAGATTGTAAATATTTTCGGCTCACGAACCACATAGTCTCTGTTGTAGCTACCAGCTTTGGCTTTATAGCATGAAAGTAGCCATAGACAGTACGTAAACATGTTGTTTGGTTGTGTTCCAATAAATTTTTATTTACAAAGACCTGCACCTAGTTTGCTGATTAATGCCTATCCTAAGAAGAGGCTTTTTAATAAGAAGGCTTTTAATCCATATTAAAAGTTCCTGAGAAGTACATTTGTGTAATAAAAATTCTAAGTTTTCTTAGAGTATTAAGAGCATGAAAGGACCACCCAAAATATGTCATTCCCAGAGATATATTGTCCAATTAGCCACTAGCTACATGTCATTTAAGCTCTAATTAATTGAAATTAAATGTTAAAGTTAAAATTTTACTTCCTTAGCTGTATTAGCCACATTTCTGTTGTTCAGTGGCACATGTGACTGGTGGCTCCCATATTGGACAGAGCAGATTTATAAAACATTTCTGTTATTAGAAAGTTCTGTAGGATAGTACTGCTCTAGAACAGTGGTCAGTAAACTTTTTGTGTAAAGGGGCAGATAGTAAATAATTTCAGGCTTTACAAGATACGTAAAATCCCTGTTGTATATTCTTCTTTTGTTTTCTTTCATTTTTAAAAACAACCCTTTAAAAATGTAAAAACCATTTTTAGCTCACACAGCCATATAAAAATAGGCCACTGGCTGTAATTTGCCAGCTTCTGCTTTATAGGATTAAGAATGACCCAGAAAAATCACAGAATAGCTACCTAGACACCCTCTAACCCTTCCAGAGGAGGATACTGATCTGGTGATGTGATGCTCACTGTACTATCTAGTCCTTATTAAAGCAATTATAAGTCCAGAAGAGTGGATTGTGATCCTAGCCATCCCATGTCTGTGACCTTGTTCAGGCCTACTTACTCCATTAAAAGAAGACATGTTAATATTGACAAAAGCCAACTGCTTTTTATTTCTCTAAGGAAATGCAGTGTTGGTTATTTCAAAATTTTGTTGTGGATATATTTTAAATATAACACTCATAATGGAGACAGGCGCTTTTTTTTTTTTTTTTTTTTTTTAAGTAGGTTGTAATTTAAAGAACACTAAGAGCTTGGACTCTCCTGTTTTTGTTTTTGTTTTTGTTTTGTGTGTTTTTAATTACTCCATTCTACTCTTAACTGTTCCTCCTCATTTCTCTCTCTCTCTCTCTCTCTCTCTCTCTTTTTTTTTTTCTTTTCCTGTTCTTTTTTCCCCCATGTATGCCTTGTCAGATTCTTTTTGTGGCACTCAGGCTTATCCTGATTCTACCCTTATGTGCCACGAGTCTTCTGCTGTAGCTGGTTTATTTGGAGGTAGGTAATGGTATCTCTTAAGATCATCTGTTTATGCAGGAGGGAGTTTCTGTTGTTGTTTGCCTTAAAATGAGGTTTGTTTTTTTAATTTTGTAAGAAAAAAATACTTTTGAATAACAGCTTTTTTGCCTAATTTTGTTTTCCTTGATTAAACACAGGATTGTTTTGTGAATGGATACTTTGTCATCTTCCTACTTCAGCCCATACTCAAAAGGTTCACATTTTCAGAGGAATTTATAACATTTTAATATTACAAGCTTATGGAATTTAAAGCCCTTTGTATAGATGTTAGTGATAGAACAAACACTAAGTAATTTCGACTCGATCAGTTGTGGCACAGGTGTGGGGAGGTTCTGTTGGAAACAAGTGTGCTTTTCTAGCACTATGCAAGACAGTAGAAATGGGAAACAGTTTCCAGAGAGGCATGGCCAACTTGATACTCATTTCTGTCTTTGCAGACATATTCTAGGCCAGTGCAGTAGTGATGAAACCTCAAAATCCAGCTGATTTTTTTTTTTTTTTTTTTTGCATAGGAATTGATTACCTTAGGTCAGTTGGTATTAAAAATTATGTTTAACACAACTAAACAACTGGCAGAGTTGGACATGATTAAAGGATTCAAAAATGGAATTTATGAAGCGCCTGGGTGGCTCATTCGGTTTAGCATCTAACTCTTGATCTCGGCTCAGGTCTTGATCTAAGGGTCCTGAGTTTGAACCCTGCGTTCGGCTCCATGCTGGGTGTAGAGCCTACTTAAAAAAATTAAATAAATAAAAATGAAATTTATGAGGACATTTGATGGAAAGTATGTGTTTAGAATCCAGTGAATTTACGTTTGAGTTCCTTTTTGAATTCCAGTTTACTTCCTTACCTGTATGATTTGAAACAAGTATTTAACATTTCTAAGCCAAGGAAAAATAGGATAATAATGGGTGATAGGATTGCCATGAAGTTTACATATATGACAATATAACATCTGGCACTATGGTACATAGAGTTATCATTGAAACTATTAAAACCATCTTGTGTATGCAGCTCCCTTAATATTTGCAATGGACTTTTTACCCACATTATTATTTAATTATCAGATACAGTCTTAACACTTCTTTCATTGCTTTCAGGTTTTAAAATTACCATGGGTTCTTCACTTTTTAGGCCCAGCATTTGCTATGAAAAGCTCAAGAAGGTCATACAATTTTAATAGTCCTGATGAATAAATATTATAGCTGTAATAATAAAATTTTCTACTAACTAGTTTATATAATATGAAATATTTGGGATAAACTGAAAACACCTAAAAGATTTTGGAATCAGGCAATTTGGGGTTTAAGTCTTGGTTTTGCCACTTATTAAATCATTGGTCTTGAGTAAATTGTTTAATCTCCTTGTTTCCTCATCCGTAAAAATGAGAATAATAATAACTATTTATGGGGTTGTTGTGAGATTTAAATAATAATACTGTTTATAAAGCTTTTGGATAGTGTTTAATAGGGTTTAATAAATAGAAGTTACTTTCACAAAAAGTATGAGGTCTAATTTATTTTGGAACTACCACCAAAATCTGTTAACAAAACAGTAAATTTTTCTGGAAGGTGTTTGGAATGCCTTTTTGTCCCCAAAGCTTGTTCATCCTGTACTTTCAGTTAATTTATTATTGTTCTTCTGAGATTTGCCGTGTAGGGCAGTGGTTTCTAAATGTTAAACTATGAATTAGTGCCGGTCAGTGGCAGAGTTTTTCACTGGGCCTTGGTGAAATGAAAGAGTAGGGAGTTCAATATCATGATTGTTTCATACAGTTAACCTTAACTCAGAGAGCCTGTTTATCTTTTTTTTTGTCCCTAAATTTTCCTTTTGAAATGGTGATCCTAGTTTTTTTATCTTTAAGTAACTTTTAAAAATTAAATCCTAACAGTCTCCCCAAAAGTGACTTGGGATAAAAGGCCATTAAGTTGATAATGTTCATTGAAATGATAATGCAGAACTCTTACCTTCAACATGTTTTATATACATTCCTTACTTAAAAGATTATTACTGTGAAATATGTTGCTTTCTTCCCTGGTAGCCTGTCAGCTATTACAATTTATTAAAAATAGTCATTTTACTTTTCGCTTATGTATACCTAGAGACTTTAAATTTGAAGTACTAGCTCTGGATTACTTAATATCCTTTCAAACCTTTTCTACTTTTAGGTAATAATAGTATTGTAATTACACAGATTGATGCCCTTAGGGACCTCAGGAAATGATTCCTCTCTTTACACATAGTAATGAATGGATTAATATAAAGGATAGGCTTATCTCTGATAATCACCAAATTCTACAAAGCTAAGACAAAATAACAGGAAAAAATAGGAATTTGATATGCTATCCTAGTTATAAATTATTATTCCATGTATTTTCTAAAGTTTGGAAATAAAGCCAAGATACTGTTTCCACAGTGATTTAAAGAACAATATGTATACTTCTCACAGATGGGCACATAAGTAAATATGGTAGATTTTTGTCTTTCTTGAGTAGATAAAATCAGTTCTTAGTTGTAAGGAGTTATGAGAAGAAGCAGTGAGCCCATGGTAAAATTCTTAAACAGCTTGTACGCTTTAAAATGCTGTTAAATTGGTAAGTCTAGAAATCTGGGAACCTTTTGATTAATGGCCAGATTTATATACTAAATTATTTTGTATTTTGATTGTATTTGTGTTCTCATTATATGACCAGTGTCTTTAAGAGTAGTTTAAATGTTAAGTAATTATGGAATAAGTACATTTTTAAAAATTTGTGCCCTATGGAATACTTATGCTAGCAATAAAATGCTACTTTTAAAGTAGTAGTATTGATGTGTATCAGCTCTGTGAGTCATTGATAAGTCATTGTTCTAGCTTCTTTGTCTTTGAGGACTTTCGTGCACTTTTCACCAAGTCTTATCCTACTTTTTACAGTTTTCTTAAAAATCAGTCTTTTTAGTACAATTATCATTGTACTTTATATCCTGATGGTATACATTTTAAGAATTCAAAGTGAGATTCTGACAGACGGAAAGTCCTTTAGCAGAAAGTTGAGGGAGGGAAGAGAGGCCGTGTTGAGGACTAAATAGGTTAACCTTTCCCTAATGATATATTTGATAATCTTCTAATACTAATTTATATGTATATATATATACACACACATATATATGTGTGTGTGTATATATATACACATATATAATGTTTATATATAATGTCTGTATATAATATATATGTACATATATGTGTACACACATTTTGACTTTATAGAATTTAGAATTGAAGAGAACTTAGGAGCCATTTATGATAGCCTTCCACAAAGTAAAAGAATTCCTTCTTTGTAATCCTTGCTAGATGCTAGACTGTTTTCTGCTGGGAATATACTCCCCAAATCATGTGGCAGCCCAACTATTTTTAGATGATTTTAATTCTTCTTTTCAAACCCTAGAAATTCAGAACCTTGCCTCACAAAAATACAACCTTTCACAATTTTTTGAAAATCTTCATTTGTTACCTGAGGATAGCCTGTTTCAGAGATATGAGCTGGGTGTTATCTTAGTACCACCAGCATCAGTGTAACAGACAGGAAAGAAGGTTTCCTATTTATGTTTTGGTATTTCAGATTTGCATTAGGTAAATTAGCGTGTTTAATTGTATAGTTGGCCACTTCACTCTTGAAGTAGCAACTTGAAGTTAGAAGGTGGTCAGGAGTTGAACATGGTCTCTTTTATTGTTTTTGATACTCAGAAAGCACCTAGACACAAGAGGGATGTAAGGATTAGTGAGTTGTAACTTTCAGAATCTTTTTACCTCTCAAATGAACTTAAACTGTATTACATTTGATTAACCATTGAAGGAAGGAAGGTGAGTAGGTAGAGGGAGGGGAAGACTCCTGGGTATACTAAAGTAGATTCATGTATTTTTTAAGCACCATAGAAGGCTTAGCTCATTACCAAATGATCACTTAACGTTGTGTTTTTTGTTTTTTGTTTTTTTTTTGCTTCATGCAAAATCCTGGAATTTTAGATGTGTTTAGTTTTTTAAAGATCATCAGCATACAAAATTAAGGTAAAAAGATAAGCAAAGGTTTTTTTGTAATGAAACAAAATAGTGGTTCAACTTCAGTTGTTCTTTTGTTAGTTTTCTTTGTCAGTAGGATGATTTTGTTACAGAAAATGTCATCACCACAAAAAAATGTAATATTAAGAAACATTTTGCTTGAAGGGTTGGCCTTGTTTTTTGTTGATGGAATTTATTGCTTTTTCCATTCAATTGTCATCATTATTAAGAGCTATAAATGTAGATTTAGTGAAGAATTGAACTTTTTCCATTTTGGTTTTTCTTAGGATTCACTCCATCTCCGGTTGCACAGCCACATCCTTCAGCTGGCCTTAATGTTGACTTTGAATCTGTGTTTGGAAATAAATCTACCAACGTTATTGTAGATTCTGGGGGTAAGAAACATTTGTTTTTTAAGTAATTTATTTACTTTGAGAGTGCGCGTGTCAGTGGGAGAGGGGCAAAGAGAGAGGGAGAGAATCCCAAGCAGGCTCCTCATTGTCAGCATGGGTCCTGATGCAAGGCTTGAACTCATGAACCATGAGATCATGACCTGAACTGAAATCAGGAGTCTGATGCTTATCTGACTGAGCCACGCAGGCACCCCAGAAAAAATTGTTTTACTAACATAACTATAATGTTCTCATATAGACTCTGTGTAAGGACAGATAATAATACTCCTCTGAACAGGTGTAAATAGATTAAATTGGGATAGCCAATGAAGTTGTTTTTCTTTTTCAACCACTAGTTGAGAACTTCAAGAGATTTTTAACTGTTACCCTTTTCTTAGTGGCAGTTTGACACTGGGAAGATTTTCTCTCCCAGACCTAAATGAATCTTGCTCAGATTAGACTGTTAAGTTGTTAGTGACTATATGTAGAGTGTTGTGCTTTGTAATCATTACAATTTTTACCTTTACTGAAATGAAATTGGCTTTTTTGAAAACAAGGAAAAGAAAACCTGTGGTACCTTGACTGGTTGAGATAGTCCATGTATAAACAGCTAGAATGGATCAGATCTGTGGGGGCTTTTTGTTATTTTAAGGATGATTCTTTTTATAGTATGCTTGTTCATTTGTCTTAAAAGAACTTCTGTAAATTTGTAGAGCCAGGTTTCCATTTGTTTTCATATAATATCTTGTTAATTCGAAGTTTGTACAGATTAATAAGAGTTCCATAAAATTGACTATTCTTACTACGCGATGACCTTTGATTTTGGTTAGTAATTAAGTTCATACCATTTAAAGAAACATTGAGGTGTTTTTAATTTTATATATAATTAGTTGTATGTATAAATAGGAAGCAGGCTTATAAAGAATATGTATGAACTAAGATTTTTTTTCTACGTACTAGTAGTTTTATAATTATATTTTTTGATGCATTTGACTTTTTCCTTTTGAGTTTGTCTTTCTGAGATGAAGGATAAAGGAAGTAGAGATCAACTGTTCATAGTTTGTAAACCACCATTTTTGGTGACTTTCTTTTTCAAATTCTCTGTTATTTCTAGATCATGCTGTGTGTGTGTGTGTGTGTGTGTGTGTGTGTGTGTGTGTGTGTGTGTGTTTGCTTGCTTTATTTATTTTGAGAGAGAGAGAGAACGAGAACCAGCAAGCATGGGAGGGGCAGAGAGAGAGGGAGAGAGAATCCGAAGCAGGCTCTGTGCTGATAGAGCAGAGAATCTCACTACAGGGCTTGAACTCCTGAATTATGAAATCATAACCTGAGCTGAAATCAAGTCTCATGCTTAATGGACTGAGCCACCCGGGCGCCCCCTAGATCCCGCTATTATTGTGTTCTTTAGTGTGTTTGTTTGGATTTGCTTTACCTTCTCTTCTCGCTTTGGTAGAGAACCTTAAGGAATTTTATTTTATTTACATTTCTAAGCAGTGTTCTTGTTTACTAGATGTTTTCATCCAATTGGGGCATTAGCGGTTTCTTCAGTGTAATTTAGGTTAGCTGGTTTTAAATAGAAGAAAAGTGATGATCAAGCAGTTCATTTTCACTTGCTTGTAACATACTGGTTTACAGATACCTTACATTCTCCACGCTGAAGAATGTAAAGAGGTCTAGGAGATATTTCTTAGAAGAAAAACTTTTCAAAGTTACAGGGATGTATTTTTATCTATATTTCTTCAGGTGTAAGTGAGTCTTCAGAAAATTTTCCAAGCGAGGGGGAGAATTACATTCTATTCCCTCCTCTTTCACCACTTTGGAATAAAAATTGTTTACCTGAATCCTTCTTTCTTCATCTCTCTTTTTTTATTATTTATTATGTTTGTTATTTGTATTTGAGAGAGAGAGAGAGAGAACAAGCAGAGGAGGAGCAGAGAGAGAGAGAGACACAGAACCCGAAGCAGACTTCAGGCTCTGAGCTGTCAGCACAGAGCCTGATGTGGAGCTTGAACCCACGAACTGTGAGATCATGACCTGAGCTGAATTCGGACACTTAACTGACTGAGCCACCCAGGCGCCTCTTTCTTCATCCTTATAACCTTAATACAATTTTGTCATGAAGTAAGACATGATTTCTATCAAAGCAAATTTGCCTTTTCAATCAGTTCATGAATCAAATGACGCATTTCTCCCTTTTTTCATTTAAGGACATTTATTAATGTCCAATGTTCTGGTGGACTTTTCCAACAAACAAACGAGTAGAAAAGGCAAAGATCTCCTTTAGAAAGCTGTAGCACCATAAAGTCCCTTACATATCCTATTTCGTCTGTTTGTAACTTTAAGGCTTTGATGAACTAGGTGGACTTCTCAAACCAACAGTGGCTTCTCAGAACCAGAGTCTTCCTGTTGCCAAACTTCCACCTAACAAGTTAGTATCTGATGACTTGGATTCATCCTTAGCAAACCTTGTGGGCAGTAAGTATTCTTTGGATTCTTTTAATCTACTTTAAAATAAGCTGTAATAAAAATGAGTCTGGTTTTTAAATGCTTTCTTTTTCTCCTGTCATAGATCTTGGCATTGGAAATGGAACCACTAAGAAGTGAGTGTTTATTTGTGTTATTTTCTCATGTACCATTTAAAAGTTGATTTGGCTTTCATCTCCAAAGTATGTGTAGAGATGCCAAACCTACATCTTTTTGTTCAATCTCAATGTATAGGAAAGAACGTTTATAATTACAGACATTTAATGTTCTCACTTATGTTTATTTAAAGTGATGTAAATTGGAGTCAGCCAGGTGAAAAGAAGCTAACTGGAGGATCTAACTGGCAACCAAAGGTTGCACCAACAACTGCTTGGAATGCTGCAACAATGGTGAGTTGAAAAAGCTCACAGTAACGAGAATAATTTAGGTGAATGTGTGACATGAAAATGTTTTTAAAGTGATAACTATAAGTGGAAAGATTGTTTATTCAGTTTTAGAAATATAAGAAACTTGTTCTTGTTTTGTTTTTAAAGGAATCTGTTTGACTATCTTTTCCGAGTACATTTTAGTAGCTAACATATATTTAAAGGTTCCTCTGTTGCAGGCATCATTCAATAAATAATATGTGGCTTTGTTTTGTATAATCCTCAAATTAACCTTACGTGGTAGTAACTATTACTGTCCCCAGTGTTCAGATGAGGAAATGGAGACACAGTGTTGTTACATAATATGCCTAGGCTCCCAGAGTTCTTTTTTAAATTTTTTTTTTTCAACGTTTTTTATTTATTTTTGGGACAGAGAGAGACAGAGCATGAAGGGGGGAGGGGCAGAGAGAGGGAGACACAGAATCGGAAACAGGCTCCAGGCTCCGAGCCATCAGCCCAGAGCCCGACGCGGGGCTCGAACTCACGGACCGCGAGATCGTGACCTGGCTGAAGTCGGACGCTCAACCGACTGCGCCATCCAGGCGCCCCTTGGCTCCCAGAGTTCTTAAGTGATTGGGTGAATTTTTAGAACCCGGGCAGTCTAACCTCAGAGCAGTTAATGATTAATGCTTTTAAACATTACCCTCTACTCCTGGTCTCAAATCTATTATTTATCTAGAATATAAAATCTTTAGTATTTTTTTGATCTCACCATTGGTAAAGAAACTATACATTGCTTGGTTTTTGTTAATATTGTCAAATAGTTCATACAGTTGGTTTTCCTTATTTGCTGTAATTATATTCTTAAAATCCCCTGAGCACTGACCATTGCTAGGTTCACACGCACATACATACCTATTTCCTCTAGTAATGGTTTAGCAATCATTGATTTTGTGTTGTGTTACTTTAACAACATAAGTGCAGCAAATAAGGAGAATCAACACATACACAATCCTTACAAATATTATAGTTTTAAATCCTAATCAAACTCATTCTAGTAGATGCTATTTTTTTTAATTTATTTTACAAAAAAGAAAATGCAGTTCATAAGTGTTAGGTGACTTACTTACTTGAGGCTGCTGCACTGACAAGTGCCAGACTTGAGACTCAAGCCATAGCCAGAGTCAGAGCTGCTTGCAGTACCCTGCCCTGTTCCCCACCCTCGGAGGCAGAACCTCACCTTGGTCACCTTTAGGTGGGAACAAAGGCGTTGGGCAACAGATTTTTCACGACTCTATGCATGTCTGTCAGTGACCTCAAAAACACCACAAATGTTGCTTTGGGGATCACAAATAAATGTTAGCAAGTAGGCAGGTTTGTAAATACAGAATCTGTGAAAAATGAGGATTAATTGTATATGCTAAGTAGTTACCATCTAGTACTGAAGAAGTCCTACTAATTTTTTTGAGAGAGAAAGGAGGGCGCAAGTGAGCGAGAGGCGGGAGAGAGAGGCGGGGGGAAGGAGCAGGGCTCACCCAAGGCAGGGGCTCATGTGTTTTTTGGTTTTTGGTTTTTGGTTTTTGGTTGTTTTTTACCCTGAAGCAGTGGCTCAAATTCACCTAAGGCGGGGCTTGAGGTCATGAACCGTGAGATCATGACCTGAGCCGAATACAGATCATTAACGACTGAACCACCCAGGCACCCCACATATTTTTAATCACTATGAAGTATGGTTGTACCAGAGTTAGCTTTGTGGCTGTCCCCCCCCATCCTTGGTCAGCTGCTGTTTTCATCAGTGCAATAAGTTTTCCTGCATCAGAGAAAACCAATTTTTTCTCATAGAAAATTTTTCTCATAGAAAAATTTAAAACATGCTTTCTTATAACTGTGAATAGAAGCATTTTGATTACACATTGTAGCCTTCCTGATGTTGTTAGAGACCACCATTACCCCTGTTACAGCCACTTGTTATTAAATCCCTTCTAGAGCACTACCCTGTTTCTCCTGGGGTTGATCATATGTTAAAATTACTAGGGCTGAGCTAAAAATAGTGTGCTGATAAAATTTGTGACAATACCCAAAAAGTTTTGTTAGCTCTAGTCTTCTTTTTTTTTTTTTTTAATTTTTTTTTAAACATTTATTCATTTTTGAAAGGCAGAGAGACAGAGCACAAATGGGGGAGGGGCAGAGAGAGAGGGAGACACAGAAACAGAAGCAGGCTCCAGGCTCTGAGCTATCAGCACAGAGCCTGATGCGGGGCTCGAACTCATGGACCGCGAGATCATGACCTGAGCCGAAGTCAGCCCCTTAACTGACTGAGCCACCCAGGCACCCCAGCTCTAGTCTTCTTAATTGGAAAATTAATTGGAAAATAACAATGAAATTTAGCTACCTTTTTTTTTTTTTTTAATTTTTTTTTTAATTTTTTTTTTTTTAACGTTTATTTATTTTTGAGACAGAGAGAGACAGAGCATGAACAGGGGAGGGGCAGAGAGAGAGGGAGACACAGAATCGGAAGCACCCTCCAGGCTCCGAGCCATCAGCCCAGAGCCCGACGCGGGGCTCGAACTCACTGACCGCGAGATCGTGACCTGAGCTGAAGTCGGACGCTTAACCTACTGAGCCACCCAGGCGCCCCTAGCTACCTTTTTTAAGGCAACAATTTTTCAGTTTTTTATTGAGAGGGTTCACTGCCATTACTACTAATAAATCCTTGCATTTAAGTAGCTTGTTAAGTTTTTACACATACATATACACTCACTGTCTTGAATCTGTTAATAGTACATTCTTGGGGAAGTTTGAATTGATACCATTCCAATTATAAGAATAAAGTTGTTCAATTTTTTTTTAAGTACAAAGTACTTTAAGTACAAAGCATCTAAAGCAGATTTTAGCTGAAATCCATTCCATCCAATCCATCTTCTTAATTGGAAAATAACAAGGAAATTTAGCTACCTTTTTAAGGCAACAGTTTTTCATTGATAAGGTTCACTGCCATTACTACTAATATATCCTTGCAGTTAAGTAGCTTGTTAGGTTTTTACACATACGTATTCACTCACTATCTTGAATCTGTTAACAGTACATTCTTGGGAAGTTTGAATAGGTATCATCCCAATTATAGGAATAAAGTTATGCAGTTTTTTTGTTTTTTTTTTTAAGTACAAAGCCTCTAGAAAGCAGATTTTAGTTTAAATCCATTCCAGTGTTTATCCACACTATAACATACCTCACTGACCAGGGGATGACAAGAGGTTAGTTTAGTGGATTTTGTAGCCTCAGGTGTGAATTGTACATTGATAATACATGAGACCTAATATAAATCCAAATGCTGATAAGAAAATACAATGAATATTTTGTTATAAAATTAGTATTAGACTATATGAAATATTAGAAGTTTGTAGACAACACTTGACTTAAGATTGACTACCAGAATGGAATAGGCATTTAGCCATTTGGAATTTGTATGTAAGTTGATGATATTTATGGTATTGTGTCAATGTGTGTCATCTCTTAAGAATTTTGTTAAAATGTTAAAATTTGTATGTATGTATTTCATAGAGTTTCCTTTTAATGACTAACATATAGGGCTGGTGATGTGATTCACAACTTAGATAAACTGCTGCTTATGACATGTCTTTACATTTCTAACCTTTTTATTAATCCATAAACACTGTCAAGGTTTTTGAACATTTTTTAATTAAAAAATTCATTGGTATTTTATTAATAGATATGGTTTTAATTACTTTTAATTACTGCTTGCTTTTTTTCTATGGTAGACATGCAACCCTGTTCATGGGCTGCAATGAATTTTGCATTTATGTTTTATGATACTTGTAATAGTAAACTATTAGGTATGTAAGGGGATTATGCTGGAGACTAAATTTTCCTAGTAACCTTGATAGTGTTTTAGTTTAGGTGTTCTTCCATTAGATTTTGGAAATACAAGAGATTTTAGGTAGTTAGTGAATGTACATGTGAACTAAAATGCTCTGTGTATTTTCTGTTGTGTAAGTACTTGTTCTAATCCAGTGTTATTGCATTATGTAATTGTTCTTCCTGGGAAAAACAGAATGGCATGCATTTTCCACAATACGTAAGTGACCAAAAACTAGCCTTTTTGCAATAAATTGGCATGCTATTAACCACTGCTGTAGCCGAATCTCATAACCTTCTAGCTATTACTTGTTTTCACATTCAGATTTTCAATGTGCCAAAAATTCTTTCTAGCATCTACTGATTTCATGGATGTGTTGCAGAATTGATTCTGATGGTGGCATGGGAAATACAGATTTTTTTTTCTTGCTTAATATTCTGCCATTTGCTGCCAGATGGCTGGGTGTCTGTGTGTGTATCTGTGCTGCCACTATGCACTTGATGATTTCTGAATGAAGGGAAATGTTGATTGTGGTAATGTTGACAATAACAATTGCATGAAATCTTACAGGCTTCTGCTGTACTTGGCAGTTTGTCTACTGCTCTTGCAGCTCTTGGTTTTTAAGTAGGGAGAGACCAATAAGTCCTACATGCTTACTCAAATACTCAACTTTTAACTGTTCACTTTAGTTATGCTTCATTTAACTTCTCCATGCATATGTTCAAATTGCCATAAAATTTCAGTTATTTTTTATGTTTCAGCAGTGTTATTGGTCTTTCTCCTGTATTCAGTTTCAGTTTTCATTATAAGATACACACAGGGAATGTTGTTAAGACAGCAAATATATCTAAAATGATTTCTGTGCTCAGATTGTATATTTACAGAGCATGAGTTAAAGTAGGAGGAGAAAGGGAACTTAAACATCCTAGGGCTAGGTGGCTTTTTTAAGCATTAAAGCATAAACAGATTTAAAAATGTATTGCTCCTCCAAATTGGTGCTTTGCAGAAGATAGTTTAAGTAATTTATAGAGTAGATTAGAAGGAATGCTAATGTACGTACTCCATGTTAAGAACTGTGTGCGTCATAGAAATAGTCCTATTCAGTAGTGTTTTGAAATCATTGGGGCTCTTTGAAAAGAGTAAATGAGGTCTTTAGAAACTAATTTTTTGGAAGATCAGGTTATTTGATTGGGGAGCTTTAAAAATTATTTTTTCTTGCTCAAAAAATGAAGTACCTAGGAAAACATTCAGTAATACAACTTTTTCTAGGTAAACATTTTTTATGCTACTGATAGTGATGGACTTTAACTTTTAGAATCTTGAATATTTTTTAAAATCTGAAGATTTTTAAAGCTGTAAAAAGCTCATAGAAATTTTAGATCACTGTTGTAT
Source organism: Panthera tigris (assembly GCF_018350195.1). Lineage (NCBI taxonomy): Eukaryota > Metazoa > Chordata > Mammalia > Carnivora > Felidae > Panthera > Panthera tigris. Next base: position 46,304,804 of record NC_056669.1, read on the forward strand.
CTAAGTTTACATGGTATTTTTTTCTTTCTAATAATTCTGCTTTTCTGCTAATTTCAAGACACTCTTTTTCATTGAGCATTAATTGACACAGTTATTAATGATCACAAGTGTCACATTTAATCACAGCTGTCTTAGCAATTCTTTTTAGTGGAACCACAAGCTATTAATTCCATGTACTCAGTTGACACACATAAGTTATATACATCCTTGTTTATTTTTTCTTCACCATGTCAGGCACCCCCTGTAATGGCCTATCCTGCTACTACACCAACAGGCATGATAGGATATGGAATCGTAAGTATCTTTCTAGACACATTTTGAAAATAGATTAATTCATGTTTAACATGCATTTATTCAAACTTAACTAAAAAAAGCACTTAGTGCCACACATACTCTTAGTGCCTAACACAGAATCTTACAGCATTGGTTTCATAAATATTTCTAGAATAGTCATTATACAGCTGATACTGTTTATGAATTTTCCCAGTATTACTTAGCTTATTTTTTCCCTCATAACTTTGCTAAGCATTTTCTACTTCATTACAAACTCTTTTAAACATTAATTTTAACTCCAACCGTTTGTGTGACCTTACATTGATACCATTGAAGTCTTATAAAAACCTTAATACTGTAGGGGAAGGGCAGGAATTACATTTGTTGAATTGTATTGGGGCAAATTCAGTCCAGTAAAGGCCAGAGAAACTTTCCTTTGACAGTGATTGCTACCATACAGAAATAGTCCTTTAAACCTTTAAGCTGCCTACAATCCACATTCTACAGTGCCTTTACTCTCCTAGCTTTCTTAATATATACACTCACTTAGATAAGAAATGGAGGTAGTGGCTTCAACCCCACCCCCCCCCCCCACATGTTTGAGGTACTGTTACCAGTAGGAGACAGCACCACCTTCCTTGGTATTGTTACTGCAGACTCTGTGCTACTTCTTTATTTACATCTTCTGGAAGTAGCTTGTTTCCCACATATGAAGAAGTTTCACAGCTTTTGGATGGGTGGTTACTATAGAAGAAAGGAGTGTGCACAAAATCTCACAGGTTAAAGTGAAGCTCTTGCTATAAATAGGAATTTAGTTGAAAGGTTAAATAGAACTTATGGAAAGATAAGACTTCAGAGTATGGCATTTTAACCAAAATAACATAGTGGTCTGTGTATGTTCTGTTTGGTCACTTACTTATGCTGATTTTATACCATGGAGTGGTGATTTTTAAAAAAACAGATGGTTGGTTGTGATTCTGTTTTCAGTTATAGAATGAACTAAGCTCTTCATGTGTTATTTAAACCTCTTCTTGGTTTAAACCTCTTCTTGGTTCTCCCTAACAGCAGAAATAAAGTTAAAGAGCCATAGAGAGTAAACCTCTTCAAAGAAACAACTCTATTCACTTGTGATTACTTGCATAATGATGTAAGAACTTGATCTAATATACAAAGGCAGTTTACTTTGAAATAGTTTCACTATTTTACAGTTTTTTAAGTTTTCCTGTGTCTAAAACTGACAAATTTGGAAATTTTGGATTGGTTTGAATTGCTTTCTCTGTCATACTGTAGTAAGATTTATGTTTTAAATTTAAGCTTTTTTTTAAAAAAAAAAAAAACAGACTTTAGAAGTGAGTACATTAAAGACTTAAAAAAAGCTCTTAAGAATTTGTAGCTGTATTTACAAGAATTTTTCCTTTGAGTTAAAGCAAAAGTACTAGTATTTTTCATTATTGACATCCTTCTTGTGTACTACTTAAGGAAGATGTCCGTCAACATCATTTAACTTAATATTTTTCTATTTTTTTAGCCTCCTCAAATGGGAAGTGTACCTGTAATGACACAACCAACCTTAATATATAGCCAGCCTGTCATGAGACCACCAAACCCCTTTGGTCCTGTATCAGGAGCACAGGTATTAATGTGCCATATGTAACTTTTAATGTGCTTGATGTAGAAAGAATATAATACTAAGAATTCCTCTTATACAACTTGAGAAACAAGCTATTAGTGTTTTTTCCCCATTGATGGTGGATGTTGTCTTGTTTGCCTCTTTATCATCTAAGAGCTTTTAAGAATATTATTTGGAAGGAAAGCACAAGCAGATTACAAACATTAAAGATGAAAAATTCTTGATAATTTGTAGTTGGTCAATCCAGAGGGTGGTTTTTCTGAGATTAAGGAACCTACTTTCTGTTCATGATTCTGGCTTGCTCTCCTTTGTGAACCCTAGAAACTGAGCTCCAGTGCCTTGGTTTGAATGGTGCTACACGAAAGATGTTGCCCTTGAGATGTTTGTACCACAAGACACGTCTACAAAAAGATGTGAATGTTATTTTTTTTTATTAGATAACTTCCTGCCACTGAGGATTGTATTTAAACACAAACTGGTGGGGGTGGGGGTGGGGGGGTGTGGGGAGGAAGGCAAACAAAGAAACAAACAAAAACTTGAAATGCCATGCTGACCTAATTTCTTTGAAGGAGAGACTTTTCAGATGTTTCGTAGACCCTCTCCCAGGTCCTGAAATTTCACCCCAAATACTGTTTGTTTTTCATCCCATTTTTGTTAGCATTAGAGGAATCTGGATTTTTTGTTTTGTTTTGTTTTTTGAAAGTTTCTCCTCATTATGGGTAGGAGAGCTATGAAATTTGTTAGTCCCTTCTTTCTGGCATACTAGTGGATGAGACACTCAGGAAGTGATAGAATTTTTTTTCTATCACAAGGGGATCGATCCTTTTGTTTTTCAGCCCTTTTGAAGAATTTAACTCATTTCATAAATTAGCATCTTAGGGAGTACCAGTAACTTGGAATGGGTAGTGAATTTCGTTCTGATTAAAAGGTAAAATCCATGTTCTTTGCAATTCATGTATTTACCCTCTTGCCTCTTTTTTCCATGTTAAAGTGATCTTCCTGTTTGTTTATCAGAGTATTTACCATGAAGGTTGCTGGGAGTAAGGGTACTTGATGCAGCCGTAACTTTTTTATAAGTCACTTATTTCGTATGTATTTGTTTTTATAAGATGGATTATGGATATGTATACCTTTCTTTCCCTTCTTTTACCAGTAGTAGGCCTAAGTACTGACTTAACTTGCTAAAGAAAGAAATATATTAGATTTTGATAATCTTTTAAAATGTTGATGATTTCCCTAACTGTTGGTGTAGATGTTTTCTTGAGATTATATGTCTTCCTCATGTCATTTTGTTTTGCTGTTTTTTTCTTTTTCAGTTTTTTCTTTGTTATCTATACTTTTAACTTCAGATATGTATCATTTATTTAATTAAAAAAATTTTTTTAATGTTTATTTACTTTTGAGAGAGCAAGCACACAGGGAGGAAGGACAGAGAGAGAGGGGCAGACATAGAATCTGAAGCAGGTTCTGAGCTGTCAGCACAGAGCCCGACGCAGGGCTTGAATTCATGAACTGTGAGATCATGACCTGAGCCGAAGTTGTTGGATGCTTAACCAACTGAGCCGCCCAGGAGCCCCAGTATCATTTATTTTTAAAAATTACTTTTATTTTTTTTGCTGATTGGACTAAGTGATTAGCACCTGAAATGTATTTAAGAGAAAAAGCTACAGTCCAGAGCTATACATTTACCAGGAACTACTGACTACAGTAATTTTTCCCTGATGTGTGACTAAACCCTGTATCCCCAGTCTGGGTCTTATCTTGCAGGCTCCTGTCTCGGAAACATAATACTTCATAAACTTAAGCTTGGATAACGCCAGACTGTTTGCAGGCACTTACTGTTTCACCCTCTTCTCAACATAATACTTAAGGTGGATGGGTCAACCATCCTATTTTTCCGATAGAGAAAGCTGAGACTTGGAAACGTTCTTCAGCCAAGTAAATGGTGAAATGCAACTATCCCCAGGAATCCCTCATTTCTGGTGCAGTGCTCATTTGTATCACTCTGCCTCTGTACTAATGGGACTGAGTCCATATGGCTATTCTACTAGCATGTAGCACTGAACCACTCTGCCAATCTTTTGAGTTTCCTGCTGGATTATAAACTACATTTACACATTTCAGGATATAACTACTATAAATGTCAAGAACATCTATAGTTGTAGGGAATGCTTTCAACCTTCCTGAAACATTTTGTATGAATTTTGCTTTTTTAAAAAAATATATGGTTAAAAAAATCATAGTAAAAATCTACCTTTATAAAAAGTGCTGACTCCCTAGCATCTGCTCTTAATCCAGGTTTTATATACTGTTGCCTTCTAAAATCCACATAACACCAAAATATGCAAACATGAAACATCAAAAAACATGCTAGAATTTTCATGTCATGAAGAGAGACAGTGGCAGAACTACCTTTTCCTAATCAAATTATGTCAAAAGAGAAAAGAAATGAAAACATTAGAGCAATAATGCTCTATTATTGCTGATAATAATTAACTGATTTCTTCCAGTTAAGAAATCAAATTTGATGTGAGTACTTAACTTTGAATATTATAGATTAAAGAAAGCACATAAAGGAAGCAAATGGATAACCAGGAAAACAAATCAGGTGGCAATGAAGTGACTCAAAAAAGCTTCAGTCAGTTTGAATCAGTTGAACGGCAGAATCCTAAATCTTTTAATGTTACTTTTAATTCCTTTTCTCCCTTTGTTCTCCAGGTGTCTCATCACAAAGCCCTACTAATTGTTCCTCTGCTGTCATTAGATCCACCCTTCTTGTCTTCTGCAGGGACCCTTAATCTCAGGTTTCTTTTGCAGTAGTTTCCCTGTGTATCTTGCCTTGTAATTTAATCTATTTTATAAATACTCCAGTAATCTGATATGGCAGTATTTTTAGCGTCTTATCTCCATATTTAAAAATAAGGAAGTGAATCTAAATATAACAACATATGAACATCCCTTAGCTTTCCTTCTGGCTTAACAGCTGCCTCACAAAGTCTCCATATTTGTAACAGTAATAGTGAGTAAACAGAATATTCAGGTTCTTCAATTCCCATGCCTTTATAGTTCTCCATAAGTATCCAGTTTTCTGCTGCTACTTACTATCTTTGCCACAAGGCCTTTATCTGTCATAAAGTAGATTAATTCTTTATTCTTTAAGTTTTTATTTTAATTCTAGTTAGTTAACACATAGTGTTATATTAGTTTCAGGTATATAGTGTAGTGACTCAACAATTCCATACATGTCCCAGTGTTCATTCTTCACTAATTCTTTAGTCATCTCTCATGCCCTTTCAGTACTTCTGAGATCTAAAGTTCTTTTCCTTATCCTGTATTATTTTTCTTTATAGAACTTACCACTATCTAACATCTGTTCATCTGTCCCATCTGTCCCATCTGTCCATCCATCCATCCATCCGTCCATCCATCCATCCATCCATCCATCCGTCCGTCCGTCCATCCATCCATCCATCCATCCGTCCGTCCATCCATCCATCCATCCATCCGTCCATCCATCCATCCATCCATCCATCCAGTGTAACAAGAGACTCCTGTAGTAGATTGTAAGCCTCCTAGAGATAGGCTTCTATGTGGCTTGTTTACTTCTGTGTCCCTGGTTCTTAGAATAGTACCTGACTCGTAATAGTTCTGAACATTGTCAAACAAGTGAATCTGGTTGAAAAACTTTCCTTTTCTGTTGTGTAACTTACTTGTTCCTCATTGACCTCTCTTTTTACTTACTTATGACCACTGTAATAATTTAGAGCAATGTTTAAGATTGGTTTAATTTGTTAGCTAATGGTTATTGTAACCTAAAATATTTGACAACTGTCACCTAAGGAATGAAGATACTTTTAATTTTGTGATTGATTTTTTTTAAGTTTATTTATTTATTATTTCTGAGAGAGCGAGCGAGAGCACGCTCAAGTGAGCGCCCAAGTAGGGAAGGGGCAGAGAGAGAGGGAGACAGAATCTGAAACAGGCTCCAGACTCTGCACTGTCAGCATAGAGCCCAACACAGTGCTCAAACTCATGAGCCACGAGCCACTGTGGCTCCCCTATGATTGACTGTTTTTAATAATTAAAACAATTAAACTATTTATGTTTGAAGTAGGTATTTTTCATGTTTTAGTTTTTAATTGTTCTTAGGTAGTCCCTTGAATTAATTTTGTCCATTCAAATGCTAGCTGTAACCAGATAGTTACATTTTTAAATTTTTTTAACGTTTATTCATTTTTGAGAGACGGAGCACGAGTGGGGGAGGGGCAGAGAGAGAGAGAGAGAATGAATCTGAAGCAGGCTCCAGACTCTGAGCTGTCAGCACAGAGCCTGACATGGGGCTCGAACTAACAGATTGTGACGTGAGCCGAAGTTGGACCCTTAAACGACTGTGCCATCCAGGTGCCCCCCCAGAATAATTTTTCTTAATGAATTACCTTTTAGTTCTCTCATTATTTCCTCCGCCCCTTTTTTCAATTGGATTCCTACTTACTTGAAGACCAACACCATCTTTGTACGTGGTAAATGAAATGGTAATTTAAATGTAAAATGAAATCCCATTAAAATAGAACCTTTTAATCAACTCCCAGTACTACACCTAGTGCCAAAAATCTTTCCCTGCTCCTTGAAGTGCCTTTTTGAGTCCTGTTACTCACCCAGAACGTTACTTGTATCTTCTGGTCTTGTGATTATTCTAAATAAAGTTAATATTTTTGAGAGTATCTCAGCCCTCCTAGATATGTTCATCTTATTACATTTAATGAGCCATTCCAAACAATATGTTCTGTGTCCTACATTATATCTAGGTTATAAGTGCTGCATTAGTGCCTGTTAGCTAATACCTTCCGGATGGCTGTTAGCTCAGACTAGACTATTCTGTTCTTTAGTATATTGTCTTTAATAGACTACACTGTAGTATTCACTATAGTAGTGAAATTATGACTTTCTATACACTTACCCTGTTCTCATCTCATTTTTTTGTGCAGGCTTATTCTGTATTTTTTAGATAGTTTTGTGTAACTGTTAGTTGCTTAAAAAGATGGGGATTATGTTCTGTTTCATGCCCAACACTGTAGCTTAAAAAAATATATATGTGTTCTACATTAGTGCATCTTCCTAGATGTTTGACTACATGGAAAATACCAGCTCCCTGTGGTTAGTGATTTTTTTTTTCTCTTCTGTGCTTCCTCTCAGTTTTATTCACTATTTAATGGCTTGTTACAAGTGTGCCTTTTTGTTAACTAGAGTAGAATGGGACTCTTACACCTTCTCTTAATGGTGTTTTATGTAAATCTTACTGATACTTACTGGTGTACACATGGAAATGTCCATTGCTGACCAGTAGTTTGTTAAACTTATCCTGCATTGCAATATGCAGCTATTCTATTAGAAGCATGGAGACAGTTAATCTAGTTAGTTTCAGTTTTCTTTTGAAAGTCATTATGATGTGAAATAACACTCTTTTATTGAATATCAGGCAGTTTAGATGTTGTTGAAGATCCTAAAGGCGGGGCGGGGCAGGGGGAGGTGGGAGTGAATGTTGTGTTAGTTATGTTCTTATCACTTCCTTGTATGAGAAACTCACTCTGATTCCATACCAATGTATTTTCTCAAAAGCAATATGAAAAACAGAATGTTACACTTGGGTATTTAATTTTTAAAATAGCTTTTAAGAGTTTTATTGGTTTTGATTGGTATTGTTGTATTTTTGTTTGTTTTTTAAATGGAGGCTTGCCAGTTTTGTTTATGGAGGATATGGCTAAAGATGCAAAATGGATGCTGTGTTTTGTTTGTAATGGCCAGTTTGGCCAATTTTAAATAAGTCTGACATCAGTTAAGTGTCTGAAAGGAAACAAAGGCTTGTTGTGAGTGCCTTTTACCCTTCTAAATAGGAACATTGTTAGATATAGGAATAATTCAAGTTTTACAAAAAATTGCCTTTTTAATGACTTTCTTGTGTGTCAGAATTAGTGACTCTTTTTGTTATTGGGGCTTAGTTTCTTTCTCTTTTTTTCTTTATTTCTTTCTTTTTTTTTTTTTAAACTTTCCTGGTGCATTAATTGTGGGTGTTGGCAGTGCCTCTTCTGTCAGCTGATCTGTCCAGCTGGATTTCTGTGAAAAAGGCCTTTTGCCTTGTCAGCAGTGTGTTATGCTCATTTATTCTTGCCTGGTAGACTGTAAGGAAATTTATTTTGGGAATTGGGATTTAGCACCATAGGTGAGAGTGGTTCTGTAGTCCCCAGGGCACACGTGAATCAGTCAAAAATTTGAGGAGTCCCATCTGCTGACAATTGAAGATATTAAGACAACCTGTACAGTAAGACCTTCTTACTGGGTTTTTGCTGAGGACTTTCTTTGTAAAAAGTGGAGATCTAATTTCTTGTCTTGAAACCAGAACATATTCTTAAAATCTTGAATGACTGTAAAGTTCTACAAAATCTTCGTGATGAACATCAGTGACCATATACAGCACTGTATAGATGAAAACACAACAGTTTATTGACTGTTTAACATTTACTAGAGAAGTCCCTTTTAAAAAATTATTTCTCTACTCTCACTATAATTTTTCCCTGTATGTTAAATATAGCCATAAATTCTAGCTAAGTTGAAATTAATTGGGATAGCAGATTTTAGAGAGGAATCGAAGCACCTGCCTTGGTGTCAGCAGATCTGCTTTTGAGTCTACTGTTAAGTGTCCTTGGACTGCCTGTAACAAGGTGGACCACAAACTTGATGGCTTAAAACAGAAGTGTATTCTCACAGTTCAGGAGGCTAGAAATCTGAAAACAGGGTGTCAGCAGGGACATGCTCCTTCCAGATCCTCCAGAGTAAGATCCTTCCTTTCTTCTTTTCAGAGGGAAAGATGTAGCCCCAGTCACTTTTTGGTTGGCACTTCAGTCTCTGCCTCTGTCACGTGGCGTCCTCCTGTGTCTGTCTGCATGTGGCATTTCCCTCTTATAAAGACACCAGTCATTGTATTAGGGCCCATTTTAACGACTTCATCTTAACTTGATGACATCCGCAGAGACGCTGTTTCCCTAAGGTCACATTCAGAGATAGGTCCTGGGGTTTAGGTCTTCATGTTTTTGTGGGAGGACACAATTCAATAGTGTCACCTTGTCACTAACGGTATTTCAGGGCAAGTTGCCTAAGTAACTTGCATGGACCTCAGTTTCCATATCTGTAAAATGGTAATTTTACCTTGTGTACTTTATGTTTGCCATAAGAATCAGATAAAAATATTTGAAATTGACTTAGGGATGTGGAGGTTTGTTATTTTTCTTTGTTGATTATTATAAGGAACTTTTTTGTTTTTAGAAGGAAATTTTATAAGGTTGCTTCATGTTCAGTGCTTGTCTCTATTTCCATATTCTAATTTAATTTATTCTAATTCTAATACAGTTTATATTTCTTTCCATGCATTACAAGTAATCTTGATTGTAAATAATTCATACTTCATTACTTTGAAACCTTAATTACGACTCACTATTGTCTGACAACATCAGATGTAAATACGCAGGCATAGGCCACGGTGGTGAGATGGGGAAGTCGGGCTGAGCACAGCGTGCTTTAGGGCATGGATCGTCCACATGCACAGTGTACTGTGGACATCGTTCTTAAGAACCAAGATACATCATTCTTCAGGACTGTATCAGAAGCACCTTAATTGGCTCACCATTTATGGAAGATAGTGTTACCCAGAAGTATAAAACTTTAGTTTATAATAATTGAAATATTTTTTTGGACCAAATAAACAAACTACTCTGTTTTGGGGGAGGGGTAAACTTTTTTGTGGAAATTCAATATATATTGAATTCAATATATATTCAATATTTAAATTTTTAGTGGAAACTCAGTATATAAATCAGGCAAAAGCAAGCTCATATATGGAAGACAGTTTGGAAAAACTTTTTTAGCCAAGCTGAAGTGCTGCATTTCCAATAAATGGCAAATAAGTAGTACATTATAGGCACATTTCATTATTTTGTCTTCTGGCACCAGTTGACATAAACCTTAGCTTTTCATTTTCCTTGGTTTTTGAGGAGTAAGAAGTTGAAATCTAGTAGGAATCAGCAGTGAGCACTTATTTCAACTAAGTTGAGCCAGTGTTCTGTGATGCCCACCCATTAAGTAGGACTTTAAAAGGACTTCTCTTACTCTAGGAAGCACTTATGATATACAGAGGATGTTTATTTTTAGCTAGGTCAGTTAATATTTTCTCCCAGAGTTTAGGAAATCTTGTAATCTATTTCCCTTTCTCCAGTTTGGTTTTCTTTAACTATTGGTCAATGTAGGTTGCCCTAATTCTAATGAGATGACGTTAGATGCCATTTTGGAATAACTTATTGCTTCCGTATTAACAGTTGTAAATTATTATAGACTCTAGCAGTAGTCCGATGCCCTCAAGGTGAGTAGTGCTTTGAGGGTGACAGGAATAATGGTGGCATAACTTTGTGATATTACTGATGGGCAGAAACCCAAGATGGGGTTATGTTGAGCACAAACCCAAGAAGCAGTTATCAGAGGTACTAGAGTAAACCTACAGGGCAGGCCCTCTACCTTCCACAGTAAAGAAATCCTTTTAGCCACACTTCACAGGGACAAAGGAGGAATAGCTTTATCTTTAATATAAAATACCAGAATGCAACACTGTATACTTGTGTTCCTATGCAACTGGATCCAGTTGCACCACTAGTGTCCTGGCCATGTTCTGTTCATATTCATATGTTCATATTATCCAAAAACAACTTCCTGTCCTGATGTTCTGTAACTCTGTGTTCAGTTTTATAACTGGTATTTCTGCCTCTGAGTGTTTTGATTGTACAGCATTATCGGGAAAATATTTTTTTTAAGCATGTAACCCATAGTGTATGTATATTTATAAATTATATATTCCTACAGCAATATACAAAAATAGAAGTGTTAAATAGGTAAAAATTAAGAGAGAAGTTCTAGGTTTTATTTCTAATGTCCTATTTTGTAGATCATTTTTATTTTTATACACAGCATGTTTTATCACCAAAAAGCATTTTAATTTAACATGTTATAGAATGCTTACTATGTGTAAATGGTTGCTAGTTCCTGAACAAGAATCAGGTAAAGTGTATTTTCTCCGTTTAAGGTGAGTATAATATGGACAAACAAATGACTGGTTGATGGTACAATAAGAACGATTAGAAGAGAAACACAGAGTGTTGAGAACACAGTGGAAGAATATGAGCAACATAGATTAAGAGTTGGGCTCTTATTTAAGAATAGAAGAGCATTTGATTGTAGGTGTAATTAGTATTTGAGCTACTAATATATGCCAGGCAACATACTGGTTGCTTTATGTATATTTTAATTCTCAAGATAGTCTTAAAGGGAGACACGCATATCAGGTCTAGATAGTCTAAACTCCATTTTATAAAAAAGCCAGGATTAGATTCAATGCCATCCTTCTTCGAAACTCTGTCATCCTGGACAAAGGAAGTAATACCCATTTTTCTCTTAAGATGTTGACTTCACTTCTCCACCAAAGACAAAGTGAATCTCTACAGCATTGCTATTTGCTACCCAGGCTTTGGGGTGACTGCAGAATTCGTATGGAAAGAAAAGATGCGGCAAAGTTGCTTCTTCTCTAAGAATTTTAAGCACAGCCAATGATATGTCAGAAGTTTATCCTTAAATATCAATTCTTCATTCTCTCCAAAGCTTTCACTTGGACTAGTCTCTCTCTGAGACTGCTGTTATTTTCTTGTTCTAACCTGAAATTTTCTTTCTTTGCTGTTGGACAGGAGTCTAATGAGGGAGTAACCATTTTTGTTTTATGACATTTGGTGTAGCAGTAGAATTCTTTGTTTAAAAAAAAAAAACCTTTTAAGTGTGTTTGCCATTTATTAAAGATAACTTCTGTTTTCTGTACTCTGTCTTTATTATACGAAACACACCTAAAACCAAAAAAATCTTTGCTCTGTAGATAAAAGCAAAAGTTTTTGGTAACATTAGAATTTTTGTTTTCATGTCAACATTATTTTTTAAAGGTTGATTAGGGTGGAGGGAAGGGGTAGAAGAATTTCAGCTAAGAGTTACCATCATCAGTTACTTGTAAATCTTAGTGCTTCTGTTTATGTGCTGCCCTTTGACTGCTTCTCAGTATTTTATTTTCCTATAAAATGAGAAAGGAAGAGTAAGTAATATGTCTGTATTAGACTCACGGTAAATGACTACTTTCTTTAAAGGGCATATTCCTTTGTGGTATAGGTCAGTTTAATTTGAACAAACTGTGATAGGTATGCTAATTTTTTATAGGTCTGTGGGAATTGGTATAGAGAATATTACTTGAAATAAATGGGTAATTGGCTATGTTTTGTCTTTTTGTGATGGCATATTTGTAATAGGACTTAATTGGAATGGTCACCTACAGTTTGTTTTTTGCTGACTTTTAAAAGTTGGTGATTTTACAGTTAATGAAGATAGTTGGATTTTTTTCTTTTTCTTAAATTAGTTGTATTTTAGTACTAGAGCCCTACATAGGCTCTGATTTACTCACTTAAGTAAAGGAGGGTCAGCTCTTTTACTTGCAGGTGCTCCCACCAGATCCTGTTGCCCTGTCTTGCTCTTTTGTTCTTCCTCCTTTCCTTGAGCAGTAATTGGGCTATTACAGCATATTTCCTTTACTTTTTTATCCTTATTTACTACTCAGAACTGGCTACTTCTCACCAGTGCATCGTGTGTCTGTGCTTTGGTACAGGTGCCAGGAAGAGGTGGGTACAGGTGGTCCAGGGCTGCTTCGTGGCCCCTCCCTTAGCACTCTCCAGTCAGCCAAACCAATTTGGGCCATCATTTCATATGCTTGGGATGAGCATTGATGATTTGAAACTTACTACAGGGGTATTAGATCTTGTTTTCTCATGTTTTAATTTAGCTACATATTTATAAATGTAAGATAAACGTGTTAAATTTACCAGTTTAAGAGACTAGTAGTAGTATTAGAAACTGGCACTTTCCCCCTCCAAAGATAGTGATCTTCTTAAACATTATTTGTAAGCCTGTGGGACTTCTCCCTATCAGTATGCTCCACATTGAGAAGAATAGAAGGGGCATTTTCCTCTAGGACTGGCAGGTTTTCAGACTGCCTGCTGTCCTCATAAAACATGTGATTTAAGAAGACATTTTACTGTGGGCTCTCATAGGAGACTTCATATTTTGGATGCAGTCTGTCCACAATAAGCAGGGATTTTTGTTGTTTTTATTTCTAACTTCAAGTGAAAGAATCTGTTTTGGAGAGAAACCCAGTTAATCTTAGACTCTATCCAGCTCAGTGACTGATGATCACTTTGCATATAATCATTCTTGTTTCTGAATGGTCATCCATGATTGCTCTGAAGTGGGGAGTAGGAGGGGCGCCTGGGTGGCGCAGTCGCTCATCTCAGGCTCGTGAGTTCGAGCCCCACGTTGGGCTCTGTTAACAGCTCAGAGCTTGGAGCCTGCTTCAGATTCTGTCTCTCTCTCTCTCTCTCTCTCTGCCCCTCCCCAGCTCATGCTCTGTCTCTGTCTCTGTCTCTGTCTCTCTCAAAAATAAACATTAAAAATAATAACAAAATTGAAGTGGGGAGGAGACGTCTTTTCAATTAAGCTGCACCTTAATCTGTCTCTACCTGGATGTTATTTGAATCCCCAAACCCAGAGAGCTGCTCCATCCTCCCGTCTGTAGCTGCTTGTGTAATTCCATCATCTTTCCATTGTCTCTTTCCATTGTCTTAGAACATTTATTTCTGAGAACAAAGTATGGATCAGGAAAATGACTCAACCACTAAAATAACTGAGGATGATTTTTCAACTTTTAAATTGACTTTGGCATCTACAATAACAAATTGCATGTACTTGTGATGTAATATTTGCTGAAAGTCATTGGCTATCCATTTTCTATAGTGCTTTTCTTAAAAAAAAAATTAAAGGTAGAAATGAGATCACCTTCAACTAGCAAAGACAGATTATGAGGCTTGAAATCTGTTATAGAATTTGAATGTTGGAAGTATGAATTGAAACCATTCCCACTTGATCATCTTTGATTTAGTACTCAATTGAACATCCCTAAAAGGACGACTCATTTCATAATAGCCCCGTGCTTGCATGCCTTTGCATTCTTTTGCAGGGGGAGAGGAAAAAAAAAAAAATTAAAGTTTACTCCAAACTAGGGGCACCTAGGTGGCTTAGTCGGTTTAATGTCGACTTTGGCTCAGATCATGATCTCACGGTTCTTGGGTTCCAGCCCCATGACAGCTCAGAGCCTGGAGTCTGCTTCAGATTCTGTGTCTCCCTCTCTCTCTGCCCCTCAACCACTCATGCTCTCTCTCTGTCTCAAAAATAAATAAACATTAAAAAAAAAAAAAAACCATAAAAAAGTTTACTCCAAACTAAAATGGCTCGGGTTTGGTCTGGAATACTCAAAGTAGGTTTGGTGACATAAGGAAATGAACATCTTTGTTCTTCAGGAACTGTCTTTCTTTGAAGGAATACTAAAGATATGTTATTGAGTTTAATAAACGATTTGCCTCAAATTAAATGATAGCAGCTAATTCCAAGAATCAAACAAATGTAATAAAGTAGAAAACAGAATCAAAGATATGAAGTATTCCCTATATTCAAGGTATTATGTGGGCAGTTAGACTAGGTGACCTCAAAGATCACTTTCACCTCTTAGTATATGTATCAACTACAGCATATCCAGAGAAACAGGCAGGAGACAACTCCCATGTGAAAAAAGTGTGACCTTCCACCTCTTAGGAGGAAGGAAGGAAAGACTATTGGCAGCTAGATGCATTTGGTTTGGACTGAGGTTGGACTTTGCACAGCTTTTGACAGATAGCCTGGATACACGAAGCCATCTTCCCTCAATTAAAAAGGAAAAAATCACAAGCACTTCTTCTCTCCCCCGCACCCCCAATAGAAGTCTTAACTGTGGGTCAGCTTTTATCGACCTTTTTGAATAAGATACTTTATTCCTCTGGAATTTCAGAAACAATTTGTTTTCTGAAAAACACATGCCATTTGGATACCCTTTAAATTGACATGTGATTGAAACTTTTGTTTTAATAATTCCATTTTCTCTAAAGGCTGCCTTTATATTTATTAAAGATGACAAAACAAAAACCACTTCTTCTTTCATTACATTTTCTGCTTTCATGTTCTGTCATTCAGAGATCTTTTTTTCTTTCCCTCTCTCTGTCTTCTTTTCCCCCAGCTGTCGGCAGCATCCAGCCCCTCCAGTCACAGTCCTCACAGAGCTTCAGGAAAGGACCCTTTTGCAGAGCTCTCTTTGGAGGATTTCTTATAAATCACTTTAGGTATTATTGCTGCTTGTTGGGGGAGATGGGGACTTATATACTTTAAAAATTTATCAAGTGTTAAACACAATTCACTCTTCTCCTTTGTTTCTTTAAAGGACTCTAGGTTCTCTCTTTTCCTCCTCCTTCTCTGTTCTTTAGGTGAAGAATAAAAATAGATCAAAATAGGACATAAGGACAAACAATTTTGGAAAATACCTTTAACATAATTAGAAGGTGTGAAATCAAAGAACCATCTTTCATGTTTACATGTGAGCATCCACTGCCCACAGCAGATGGATGAGATCAAATACCACCCTTAAAAACTGGGTATTTTCATCAGTCTTAAAAGATTTGCATAGAAAACATAATTTTACACACTGGATTAGAGCTTGATTAGGAGCATCTCTAGTTTTAATATAATGTCCTTGAATGTTAGTTGTGAAGAATTCATTTTAACAGTTTCTTAAAGTGTTATGTTTATGTGTGCCTTTTCATTTAAAAATAGTAACATTTTCCCAAAACAGACTTTTGTTTTATTTTTAAATTAAGGGCAAGGGAACACTTCTGTCCTTTTTGATAGAAGGATTCTGTGTTTGATTCACACTGCCTCTTTTTGTTGGAAGACGGTGTAATTTGTTCTTCTTGGTGCTCTAACCCCCAGTGTGTAGGTATATAGCTTCTAGATCTTTGAGAGTTTGTATTCTTCTGATTTGACAAGTTTATTAGCACATCTACTTCAGTAATGTCTTTGGAGGAACAGTTTAAGGGAATTCATGAGTGAAGTATCTGAGCAAATAGTGATGCCCTATTTGAAATCTTTTCCTGTGTAGATCTTTGAGATTTTGATTTATGTTAGTAAAGAAATGATTTAGTAAGCATATTACAGTTCCCTCAATTATCTCTAATTTTATGACATCATTTGTAAATAATAATTCACACTTTGCTTTTCTAAATGAGATTTTTCACATAGAATATTTGTGTTTATGGAGAGATGTTCTGAACTTGTTATTGAAAAGTTGCTCGTTCATATTCTTTCTTCCCCATCTCTTGGTTTTTAATAATTAGAAAAATCTATTTGAAGTCCCTATAGTTAGTCTTTACATATTGAGTTTTGACACATGATAAGCTGATAATACTGACTTAGTTTGGTGATCAGCGTTGTGATAAACATGCTATAAACATTTCTGGGTCAGTTGAATGGTAAAAGCCACAAAGCATTTTTATTTGTGAGAAGACTTCCTAGAATTCAGTGAATCAACTTACACTCTTTTTTTTTTTTTTCCAGATACAGTTTATGTAACTAGATGGAAGAGAATGGAATTACTCCAAAAAGACAAGTGCTCAAGCAGCAAATACTTACTTCGAGCAAAATCCAAACTGCTGTCTCTTAAACTCTCTTCTTCCATTAGAATGCTACAGTAACCCAGTGAAGGCCCATGAAGGAAATTGGGACTAGTATATAGGAGAACGTATCAATACAGTTTATAAAGCCGAGAATTGCCATGATTTCAGACTAAGATCTTTTTGGTGACTAACCCTTCAGTTCTTTCAACTCTTATTAATACCCATAATCAGTAACCTACCAAGAAAAAAGCCCTTATTTGGAAAGTGTGAAATTTGTATTTGGAAAAGCTGCCTGGAGAGAAGAGCTGTGTCCTTTCCTGTAATGCAACAGGACTCTTTTGGGGGGATCAAAATCATAATTCTTAATTATGCAGTATCTTTCTTTTCTCCAGTCCTCACAGACACAGAAACAGTAACTAAAATTAACTTTTCTTTTAAAAAATTATATATTCAGTTTGCAGTAGACATTCCTTAAGTATTTGTATTTATTTATGATTATCAATTTACGTAACATTAATATTGTATCAGACCTCCTTATGAAAATGAGTATGGATGTAAACAGTATGTTTGATTTTTATCCATAAGAATGAATCTGATTCCGAATGCTTTTCAGCTGACATACAGAGCACTAAATATTTTAAGGCAAGTCCATAGGTCTGAATCGCTTCAGAATTCTCAGTCTCTATGGGATTTAGGGAAGCATTATAAATGCATTAATCCTTATAGTCAATTCTGTGCCTAGGATTTTGCAAGGGAACAGTTCACTGACTAGGAAAAGCACTACATTTTAAATTCAGCATTAGTGCATTGGGAAGGAACTTTACTGCTTTGTGCTTGGCATGTCATTATTTTCCATTTGACATTAGGGCCTTTCCAAAATGAATGTGAGGAATTGCTTTCACTTCAAGACTTTCCTTCTTTTCAGTAAAACTCTAGGAGGTGTTATGGGGGGAGGGAAGGGGACAAAATCCTTGAAACCTTTTATTTGGCTCATGCCATGTTATGATCATGTACCTTTTAAATAAGGGGAAATAGTATCTTTAAAGTTAATGTCTAGCCAAGAGTTTAGTTAACGAAGAATTAAACTGCACTGTTGATCGGTGCTTTGTGTAAATACATCTTAACGTTTCGGTTGAGAGGGGCCTTAAGAAGGACAGTTCGTTGTAGGAAAGCAATTCTGTACATGAGTTTAAGCATACTTGTTGCATTGTCTCTGCAGATTCTATTTTTGTTTACAATATTAAAATGTATGTTAGCAAAAATGGGTGGATTTTCAAATAAAATGCAGCTTCCACAAAATTTTTGTTATGGTATTCTGGTCTGAGGTGCATTTTTTTCCTTTTTCCTTTTTCCTTATCAGTATCATTTTTTGCTAATAAAAATATACCCAGGTGATTATATTTGCTGATTTAATAAAATGTAAATTTTATTTGTTTTAACTTAATTTCCTTAAGGATTTTTCTTTGTACTTTTGTGTCACTTTTTAGACTCATTGATAATCTAAACTACTTACTAAAATTGTTTATGTCTTTTGATCAGATGGCTTCAGTCAGGTAAGTTTAAGGGAGAAAATGCTTGATGTTTGGCATATTAATGCATGTGTTTATTGTGCCAAGGAAACCTCTGACTGTATCGTGTTTCATATTGAAGAGTAAGTAGGATTCAGAGTACATGAGAGAGGGATTAAAGGCTTTGTGTTGATAATTATCTGCATAGTATTTGCCATGGTTGGAAAAAATTCATCTGTAGCCAATATACTTTGTTAACTTTACTAGTTTTTAAGTTTCACTATCATTAAACCATTTTCATATAAACTGGGAAATTGTACTTTTGTAGTTAACTTCCTTAACATTCTCACAGATTTTGATTTGTCTTATGTTGAGTGGATGTTCATATTTCAGGTCTATGGCTTGTTCCTTTTATAATTACAGCAGCAGTAGTGTTTTGTATGTTTATGAGGGTGCTTTGTAAATATTTTCATCCTATTGCTGAAAAAACTTCTGGGCTTGTTGGATAGGTATTATCCATATTTTACCCATTTTACAAATTGAAATCAGGAATTAGAAAAGGAACTTGATCAGGTTGATAAGCTAATAGAGGAGTCTGGTCTTTAGTTTCATGGTCCATTGTCCTTTTTATGACCTGCTGTTGTTAATTCAGGTGTATAAACTAAACAAAGATTTGTATCCCTGTGCAGTGTAGACCGATGACTACTCTTCATTTCCACACGGACTTCCTCTCTGAAGCACATTTCCTGCTTCCTGCTCTGATGCCCAGACATTATTGACTAGGAAATATACAAAATATATGATCATATTAACTTTAATCACAATGTAACAAGTGAGGTAACTTAGATGTTGAATGCATAACTATATTATTAGGTTATAAACCTGTACATGCCCAAACCATCTTAGTTCCCAAATACCAAGTTGGTGGAGGCTGCAGAGTGAAGTTAGATTATTAGCTACGGAGGGCAGCTATACTCGTCCCAAATCATTTTCAAAATTAGTCTTTTGCTTTTGGCTTAACATCTTGTTATTATCATTCAGCATTTCTTAATTTAATTTTTTTTTTTTTTTTTTTTTACTTTTTAATTTATTTAGGGGTGCCTGCTGCATGGCTTAGTTGGTTAAGCATCCAACTCTTGGTTTCGACTCAGGTCATGATCTCATGGTTTTGTGAGTTCAAGCTCCACATTGGGCTCCGTGCTGACAGTGCAGAACCTGCTTGGGATGCTCTGTTTCCCTCTGTCTCTGCCCTTCCCCAACTCCTGCTGTTTCTTTCACTCTCAAAATGGGTAAATAAACTTTAAAAAAATCTTTAAAAAAAAATAAAGTTTATTATTTTGAGAGAGAGCAAGAGTATGAACAGGGGAGGGGCAGAGAGAGAAGGGAGAGAGAGAATCCCAAGCAGGCTCCACACTGTCAGTGCGGAGCCCAATGTAGGGCTAGATTTCACAACCCACAAGATCATGACCTGAACCGAGATCAGGTGGCTTAACTGAGCCACCCAGACTCATTTTTTTAAAGCTGTCTTTTTTTAACCAGTGACTGTGAGAGTCCATATTTAGGAAAAGACCTATGTTACACTAGGAATTTTTTACTTCTCCACAAACCAACAAAACATGACCCCTGAAAAATAGGCCTTTATGGGATAAGTTTCTCCTTCAACTGAATAATTTATTCATCATCATCACCAAACATTTTCAAAGTCTGAGGTTCAGAGTACTGATGTACTTAGTATTCGGGATGAGTGTGGCTCCATGTGTTCAGCAGTGGCTGGGTCACAGACTGTATGGAGAGGTCACAGCACACAGCCAGATGAACTTACTCTTGGAGAAAAGACGGCTTCACAGCTTCCATCAGTGGCCTCCCCAAGTAGCTTCGTTCTTTGTTCAGCCATACTTGCTACCTTCCATGGGTCTGACTAGCTTGGAATTCTGCTGTCTGGGCTCTGAATGGAGAGCTGCAGTATCATCATCTATTTCGGTGTGCCACCAATTAGAAATGTTTTCTAAGTCTTCAGCTAGTATTTGTAGTCTAATTTTCATGTAAGCATTTAGTGAATGTCCCATATGTTATTGAAGCATACAAGTTGAGTTCTTAAGCCATATATGAAATTACTCACATTGTCAAAAGTTGTGTAAAGTTCTTTCTGTGGTATGGGGGAGGGAGCAGGTACAACTCTCTTGAGGCAGGATAGTAGGTTACACTGATGGGAGGCAGACAGGAGAAAAAAGGGAAGGGAAAATTTTATAGAAGCTTTGTTTTCCAATAGGTTCTTATTTAAAATACCTCTTCCAGGGGCGCCTGGGTGGCTTCTCGTTTAAGTGTCCAACTTCGGCTCGGGTCATGATATCACTGTTCACAAGTTCAAGCTCTGCGTCAGGTTCTGTGCTGACAGCTCCGAGCCTGGAGCCTGCTTCACATTCTGTGTCTCCCTCTCTCTCTGCCCCTCCCCTGCTCACACTTGGTCTCTCAAAAATAATAAAAACATTAAAAAAATTTTTGAAGAGCTCTTCCATGGGGCACCTGGCTGGCCCAGTGGTAAACCAAGTGACTCTTAATCTCAGGGTCATGAGTTCAAGCCCCACATTGGACTTGGAGCCTACTTAAAAACACACAAAAACCATAGAATAGTTATCTGCTACAAAACGTAATTTTTTTGAGTGTGCACGTGCATGCACGAGTGGGGCAGGGGCAGAAGGGGAGATGGAGTGGTTTTTTTTTTCAGCTACAAATACATATTTTACAATCCTTTTATTTTTATGGAAATATAGTTAGCATACAGTGTTACAGTAGTTTCAGGTGCACAACATAATGATTCAACAAACGAATACATTACTCAGTGCTCATCACATTTAGTGTATTTTTTCCAAAATTTTTAAATTTACATCCAAGTTAGCATATAGTGCAACAATGATTTCAGGAGTAGATTCCTTAATGTCCCTTACCCATTTAGCCCATCACCCTTCCAGGAACCCTCTGTCTGTTTTCTATATTTAAGAGTCTCTTAGGTTTTGTCCCCCTTCCTGTTTTTATATTCTTTTTGCTTCCCTTCCCTTATGTTCATCTGTTTTCTGTCTTAAATTCCTCATGAGTGAAGTCATGATATTTGTCTTTCTCTAATTTCACTTAGCATAATACTTTCTAGTTCTATCCATGTAGCTGCCAATGGCAAGATTTCATTCTTTCACTGCCGAGTAATACTCCATTGTGTGTGTGTGTGTGTGTGTGTGTGTGTGTGTGTGTGTATATATATATATATATATATATATATATACCACATCTTCTTTATCCATTCATCTGTCGATGGACATTTGGGCTCTTTCCATACTTTGGCTATTGTTGATAGTGCTGCTATAAACATTGGGGTGCGTGTGCCCCTTCGAAACCGCACACCTATATCCCTTGGATAAATACCTAGTAGTGCCATTGCTGGGTTGTAGGATAGTTCTATTTTTAATTTTTTTGAGGAACCTCCATAATGTTTTCCAGAATGGCTGCACTGTCATAGACTCTGGGTCTAAAGTTCTCTCTTGTCTGGCAAGAGAGTAGGACTCAGGATGAAAAGCAGGAGATGGCTAAATGTCCAGGAAAAGACAAGAGCCCCGAATAAGGGTCCTTGCCTGTTTTTATTAGGATCAGAAGGCTTACAAACATGGCGGTGGATGTGCACAAAGAGACAATAAATCTCTGAACATTAACTTGTGGACGTGAGGGAAAGGGGGTCTTCAAGATATTTGGGGTTAGGGGTTTGGGTTAATAGAAAGCAAAATCCTGACGGCGGGCAGCCTGGCGGAAGGTTGTTTGCAGGGGACGTGAGGCAGCACCTCTGTTTATCTTAGCTAGCCTAAGGGATGAGACTGGGGAAATCACCTCAGGGTTGACAAGGCACCTTTTCTTTTGTTAACCATCTCTCCTCTGGGCTGCTTCACCTGCAGCGCAGAGGTCTATAGACCTATTTACCTGTTTACGTAACTTAGCCCTTTCTTCCTGTTGAAAGCAGCTTTCTGCTATAGTACTAAATTGGGGGTGCTTCCACTCTTGAATATCTAATCTTGTTTATTTCCTATACCTATGTTCTATATTGGTGCCTGGGCACCTCCCTATTTTGGGGCCTTTGCCTCTCCCTCTCTATTCTGGGGGCTTAAGCCCCCTTTCTCTATCCTTACCTAATCTTGTTTACCCAAACTCACCTGTGAGCAACCTATGGCTTTGTACTTCTTTATGCCTTGTTAATCCATTGGTGTAAGCCCTGGGGATTCCTAAGCTTATCCTCCACAGCTCCTCCACAGTTGGCATTCCCACCAGCAGTGCATAAGAGATCTTCCTGGGAGAGAGATTCTTAAGCAGGCTCCACATTCAGCATGGAGCCCGAGGCAGGGCTCAATCCCATGACCCTGGGGATCATGACCTGAGCCGAAATCAGGAATCCAATGCTCAACCAACAGACTAAGCCACCCAGGCTTCCCCCAAAAATTATTTTAAGGTTGGTTTTGAAATAAAAATAGCCGTGTGAGAATCGCCTGGGGAGCTAACCTTAGCTCAGTCTGAGCCTTCCACACTCAGGCACCCTGCCTGTCTCCCTTGAGACTGGGTACTTGTCAGCTGTCTTATACTCCCATTTAAACAAGCACAGGGTTATCATGCCCTTGCCCCTCGACTGGGACTGTAGGGAAGAAAGTATCAGCAAAGTAGATATCCCCACTCCCCACCTGCACCTGGACTCCATGCTGTCTGCACTAATGCAGAACTTCCAGTTGATTTCCTTGGCCTTTCTGGAACTCTTTACATGGAAGCATCAGGCACACCACACGGCACTGCCAGCTAACTTAGGGGTCATGTTAAAAGGCACAAAATGAAATCTGTATTTCTCTGGTCACTTTTGTCCTGAAGTAGGGTAGGAATTGAAAAGCTTTTCGCTTCCATGTAATTGCTTGAAGGAGGTTCCAAGGGCCTGGAAAAGGCAGGCAGAGGCACTGTGGTAGGAGGGGGGGAAAAACAGAGATGACACGAAGCCCAATAAAGATGGCTGTGCCCATTGTTTGGTGTTCATAACACCTGTTGCTCGGAGCTGATCTTTTACAACCATTACACTCATATGTGGACCTTAATAATTTGTGATAGAATTTACGTCACATAGTGGCTCTGAAGTAGAAATGAAAGAATGACGGTTCACTTAATCTTACAAAGGTTAAACTGGTGTCATTCTGGCTTAAAAGCAACAATACAATAGGATAATAGGAAATTATAGAAAATATAAGTCTCTGTTCCCTACTCCTGGCACAGAGTTCCTAAAACTCTTATAATTTAAGTGTTAGTCCTAGGAGCATCTCTTGTTTTAATTGGCCTTTGACCCTGGTTCCTAACACAAAATTACTAAATCTCTTGGAATTTCCTGGGTGCCAGGGGTGTCTTGCTCTAATGAGGCAACTCTTGGCTCCTGGATGCCTTCAGAGGATGAAGGCTGGTCACTAGAAAAACCAAGCCACTCATTAGAAGCCTCCATAAAAATCCCAGTATTAAGGGATCTGGAGTAAAGAGAAGGTGGACTTTTAACAAGCTGTTTTTATCAGCACCATATATCTGGGGAAGGGGGATTGAGATTATCAAAGAAACAACTGTGTAAGTGTGGAATAAGGGCAAGTTCAGGGATAAATCCCAGAGATTATCTCCATTATTAAGGGATATATAGTAAAGGCCAGGAAAAGAACAGAGCTGAAGATTATTTTCAAAAAGACAGGAAATCATAACATGCTGGTGAAGATGTGGAGGAGGGAACTCTGTGTGCTGTTGGTGGGAATGTAAACTAGTACAGCCACGATGGAAAACAGGATGGGGTTTCTTCAAGAAATTAAAAATAGAACTAGGATCCAGCAATCCCACTTCTGGGTATATATCTGCAGGGAACAAAATCATGATCTTGAAGTGATACCTTACTCTCATGTTCACTGAAGTATTATTCACTATAGCCAAGGTACGGAGATAACCTAAGTGTCCATCAGCAGATGGATTGATTTAAAAAATTGTAAGATATATATACATATACATAAACACACACACACACTGGAATATTGATTACTTATTCTTAAAAATGAGGGAAATTATTGTCATTTATGACAACCTGGATGAACCTGGAGGGATTATGCCAAGTGAAATAAGCCAGACAAAAACTAACACTGCCTGGTCTCACTTATATGTGGATTCTGAAAAAAGAAAAAAAAAGTCAAAATAATAGAAACAGAAAATTGGAGGGTGGGGGAAATAGGGAGAGAGGTTGGTAAAAAGGTGCAAAGTTTAAGTTATAAAAAGAATAAGGTGTGAGGATCTAATGTATAACATGGTGATATAGTTGATAACACTGTGTCATATAAAAGAGATTTGCTGAGAGAATGAACTTAAATGCTCTCCCCCCACCACCCCCCAAAAAGGTAAGTATGTGAGGTGTTGGATGTGTATATAACTCTATGGGAGGAATCCCTTCACAAAGAACATATATATATATTAAATCATCACATCATGTACTTTAAATATTTTAAAATGTTGTCAATTATGTCTCAAAGATGAAAAAAATGTAGCATTATGAGATAGGTTGCAAAATCAATGGGAGGAAGGGAAATGCTGAGTGGTTATCAGACTGGAGAGGAGATGGGGTAAGTGACGAAAGAAAAGCAAATGGATAGCCTGGAATATGAACATATACAGAAGACAATTTGCATAATATTTGTCTTTGAAGAGCATTCTTCCCTTCAGAGAGTATTTCTGTCATTGAGTGAGGCACCTGCTGCTTGATGAGACAGTTGCTCCATAGATGGTAAGTATGGAGTCTGCAGCCATGCTGGGGGTTTAACTCCTAGTTTGAGCAATTTATATAATTGCCCATGCCTCAATTTCTCCATCTGTAAAATGGCATAATAACGCCTACCCCATATGACTGCTGTTTGTAATTAATGAATTAAAAATGGAGGCATTTAGGACATCTTTGCATGTAATAAAGTTTCAGTACACTTCTTGAAATACAGAATAGCTTGTGGTCAAGAGCCTAGATTCTGGAGGCAAAACATCTGTGTTCAGATCCTGACTCTGTCCCTTACTAGCTGGGGGACTTTGGGAAATTTATTAAATTTCCCTCTGCCTATTTCTTCATCTGTAAAGTGAGAATAATTCTGGACCCACTACATAGGATTATAAGAAGGATCAATTAGGTTAATATATAATATACATAATATATGTAAAGTGCATATAATATATGTATATGTGCATATATATGTAAATATATGTAATATATGTAAAGTGCAATAATAAGAGCATTTAGGTGTTTGCCATTGTTAGTTATTACTAAAGAGCCTTTTTAAATGTCACTCTTTGGACTTGTTCACCCTGCCCTGTTTGCATTGTGCTGATGTTAGCCCAGTGCTCTGCTGGAGGTCTCATGACGTGATTCCAAAGCAGAACCCTGAACCTCTTAACTCCACACGTCCTCACATAAGCAGGAGTCCTTGATTCTGAAGCAGCGGCAGTAATTCCTGAGTCTGGTGTGACAGAACACACTTTTGAAAATAGCCAGCCCCCACACATCTAAGTATACTTAGGTCAGCAGCTTTAGATGCCTCAGATAAAGCAGAATACTTTCTAAAGTCATTTGAGCTCCCCTCCTTTTTTTTCTTTTTAACAGAGAATAAATACTTACCCAAGTCTTATTTAGTGGAAGAGACTGTTTTACTATTGGAAACATTGACTTCTTGTTTGGTAAATATTCATGCTAGTCTCTGTATTAGTATTAGATTTGGCTTCTGTGTAACAAAATTCATACGATGATTCAAAGAAGACAAGTTTATTTTCTCACATAAAAGTCTGAGCTGGCATGGCAGCTTTGCTCATCAGATTGATAGGTGCCTACTTGCTGTTCCATAGTCCTTAAGGAGCTCCTTCCATCTCATAGTTCTCTGTGGCTGAGCAGCATAACCCCACCCCAAGCAGCAGGATAGAGAAAGTAGGGAGAAAGGGAGAAGAATTGTGCACAATTTCTCATATTCCATTGGCCAGAACTTTGTCATGTGGCTGCAAGGGAGGCTGGGAAATAATCTTTAATTTAGGTGACCATGTATTCAGCCAACATAGCTAAATCAATGCATTATTATAGCGTAAGGGGGACAAAGGAGTACTAGAAGCTACTATCACGATCGTTTCATTTTCATTAAAAGAATTGCTAATTTCTTGAGCCTTTTTCTGATCAGTGACTTTAAATCCCTCCCATGTGACATATTGTAAGTTTAGATCTGAGATATACTAATACATATATATATATATATATATATATATATATATATAGTTTTACAATTGAGTTATTTCAAAGAAATTAAATAGAAAAAGTGTCAAATGCTTAAAAATTAAAAAGTGAATCCAAACTGCTCATGCTCAGTGTGTGTTACAAGACATGTTGAAAATGTGTACCTTCACACCAAATTTCAGGCACAGCAGGAGTCCATATTGACAGTTTTACATAAATAGCACCAAAGTCACAGAAGTCACTTTTTGAAGTGGCTAGAAGAAACTGATGCAAAAGTGAAACATAACAAAGAACAAAGAACATCAAAGATCCAAAGTGCTTGGCACACTTGTGCCAGAACCTCAAATGAGGCCAGAGCACTTGGATTTGGAGTGAGGGCTTTAAGGTAAAAATGCTTCGCTGGCCTCAGTTAGTCACACAGAGGGGAATCCAGCATAGTTAATTTTCATTCCTCTTAGGAGGGAAATGTTGCAAGGCCTAGCATATTTTTATAGCTGAGACTATACAAAAAGATGGCCCTAACCCAAGAAGGCAGGAGGTCAGTGAGTTGAGCACCCAGCTTAAGGAAGGAAATGCTGACAAAACATTTTACTAAGAATCTGTGAGGATTTCTGAATCTGCAGTCCCTTTCAAACTCATTCACTCTGCTGGAAATCTGAAAACATTTCTTTATGCTTCTTTAAAAGCATCTTGAAGGTTTTTAACACTCAGATCCTAAGAACAGAATGACTTAAAACATAACCAACCGAGTCACAGTCCAAAAAAGCAGCCTTTCAGGGAACTTGAGCCTCATAAAGTCCCAGGAATAGGAAATGGAAATACTTAACCGAGTTAAAGTCACTAATATTTAGAAAGCCTCTGTTGCTTTGAGAGCACATTTCCTTGCAGTTAGTGCAAAAGCCAGTTTTACTCCAAGAAAAATACAGAGAAACTGTTGTGTTGAGCTCTAGTAAAACAAGGAAGGATCAAGCGGGCCTTTAACAAACAGCCCTTTATTGCCACAAAAATCCCCTGGCCTCCTTGTTCCCTGAATGGCTCTAGTGTCTGGCTGGAAGATTCAAAAAGAAACAAAAATGTTAACCACTGGCCCACAGTGCCATGCCCTGCCTCCCCCACACTCATGAAAATTTTGGAAATGGGTTTACTACTGGTCCCTACTGCCAGGTGTTGATTGGCAGAGGCTGGGTATGGCCTCTTGGAGCCCTCACACCAGGTGGCAGCTGAGTCCCTGTCCCCAGCCACCCAGGACAGAATGAACCCCTTCATACAGCTACCATCAGAGACAGGTCAGCGCTTCACAGCATCCGGTGGATGGGACCCAGGCACTCTCTATGCCTTTGTAGTGAATGCTCTGCAAAGACTTCTTGGGCCTCACTGCCAGTGATTACCGTTAAGTGCCAGTCATTATTTCAACTGCCATATCTTGCATGTCTAGTATGTGCAGGTTACATGTACTCTTTCTAATCCTTAAAATAATCCTGCCATAGGAGAATTAGGTCCATGTAATGAAGTTGCAGAAACCAGGCTTAAAATAAGTTAAGTGACTGCTCAAGATTCAAGGTAGCTGGCCTGACTCCACAAAATGTTTTCTCCCACACTCTACCTCATCTCTACACCTCCTTAATTTCTCCAGATTTATCTAATCTCTAGCCCCAAAAAAGCAATTTCCCAGCCTGAAGCTAAAGCTGCTGACCACCAGTCTCTATCCTTCTGCCCCTCAAATCTTGAATAGCAACATATAAAACTCACATGCTTGGTTATTCTGAAAACTGAAACCACATAAAAAGCATAAGATCCTCCTAAACTCATCTTAAATTTCTTTTCCAAAGTTATTATTAATGGTGCTAAAAATAGAATATTGTAAGTTAAATACAACCACCCACCACATCTAGAGTATCTTGTCCTGTCTTCTCTCACCTCTCTTGCTTCCTCCTTTGCTGCTAGTATGAAGAGCGAAAGCAGTTCTCAGCACCCATTAGCATCTTGAAGAAAGAGACAATTTCATTTTGCCTCCCGAATGCCTTACACACAGTGCGTGGCTGGAGGGACTTGTTTAATAAACACTTCATTGAATGAGGGACACTTGTAGGAAGTTCGCTGTGGTAGGCAACGTTTTTGAGATTTGCTCTGGAATGTTGTCATCTAAGAAAGTTATCACACCTATACTGTTTTACAGTTTGAGTTGTTAAAAAAAAAAAAACCTGCAGATTTTTTTTTTTTTAGAGATAGTGCTATTCTGCAAATTCTAAACGCAAGAAATGATACTAACAGAAGGAAAGAACATTCTTCCCTTTCCTTTTCCAAAGGATGCCTTTTCTACTCTGACATCTTCTTGGCAGCAAACAAGACTTTTAGCCATTTGATATTTTCTTCTGATTCAAATTCACATTGTAAAGTAAAAATTGCCACAACTAATAAATTAATGCTGGAGTCCTACCATGTTATGCCTGGCTTGTTTCCATAATCTCATGGTCTGAACTTTCCAAGAGTGATAGAAAAACAATGTCAATTTCTGCTGACCTACTGAAACCAACAAGCTGTCACATAGCCTTTCTTTGTCAGTTTACTGGAAGCTCTTTGATTTGTCCCAGGAGAAAGGCAGTAAGTTTTCCCCCTCTATCAGAGAAAAGTAAAGATAAGTCTTATCTATAAAAAGTTTACCCTTCTTTCTTAAAAAGAAAATTGGCAAATCCACTCCATATTGTTACTAACTTTTCCAAGGGCATTTCTGTTTCTGTTGACCTTTGAAAGACCATCCTAACAAAGTATTCTGCCTTCCAGTCAGGAAACACTGTTGCTTCCGTTCACACTGCAAGACATAAGCATGGCCTTTCCATTCTGTTACTTTATGGAACTGATTGGAAGGTGGGTATTTTAGGGATATTTGGGGAGGGAGGGGTAACTTTTTAAAAAAATATTGTCAAGTTAGCTAACATAGAGTGTATACAGTGTGCTCTTGGTTTTAGGGGTAGATTCCCATGATTCATCGCTTACATATAACACCCAGTGCTCATCCCAAGTGCCCTCCTCAATTCCCATCAGAGAGATAACTTTAAAGTATTATATCAGTCAAGTACACAAATCTTAAGTGTCCTGCTTAATGTTTGTAAAGTGAACCATCCATGTTAACTGCCACTCGCTCAGATCAGGATTACCAGAAAACTCCTTCCTATAGCATCCTAGGCATTCCCTATCACAAAAGTAGCCACAATCCTGACTTCTGTCATTAAGGTTAGTGTGCTTGTCCTGTTTTGCATAAATGGAATCATAACATATGTTCTGTTTTGTGTCTGCCTTCTTTTACTCAATTTTATGTGTATAGGATTGATCTATGTGGCTACATTTGGTAGTTGTTTATTCCTTTTCATTGCTGTATACTATTCCACTATGTGCCTGTATATAGGTTGATATATATTGATACACATGTATCAGTCACTATTTACACATTCTGCTGATAGTCATTAGGGTTGTTTCTAATTTTTGGTTACTATCAGTAAAGCTGCTGGTAATATTCTTATCCATATCTTCTGGTAAACAGAAGCACTCATTTCTTTTTTTTTTTAATTTCTTAAAAATGTTTTTGTTTCAGAGAGAGAGAGAGAGAGACAGAGAGAGAGACAGAGAGCACTTGAGCAGAGGAGAGGAGCAGAGGGAGAGAGAGAGAAAGAATCTTAAGCAAGCCTCCATGCTCAGCGTGGAAACTGACACTGGCTCCTTCCCATGACCTTGGTCATAACCTGAGCTAAAGTCAGATTATCAACAGACTAAGTCACCCAGGTGCCCCATAAGCACTCATTTCTATTCCATATTAAGCCAAGAGTGGAAGTGGTGGATCATGACAAATATATATGTTCGGCTTTAATAAAATACTGCCAAACATATTACAAAGTGTTTGTGCCAATTTATAATCCCATCAACAATTATATGATAGTTCAAGTGCTCTGTATCCTTGTCAATGTTTGCTATTTTTAACTTTTAATTTTGGCCATTCTAGTGGGTGTATAGTTGTATCTAATCGTTTTAATTTGCTTTTTCCTGATGACTAATAATACCAATCTTCTTTTTATGTTTATTAGTCATTAGGATATACTCTTTTGTTAAATACCAATTTAAATCGTTTGCCCATTTTTTCCTAAAATGGTTGTCTTTTTTCCAACTGATTTGTAAAAGTTCTTTATATATTTTAGACATTTCTTTGTTAGATATATGTATAGAAAATATATTTTCCCAGTATGTGGCTTGCCTTTTGACTCTTCATGGTATCTTTTCATGAAAAGAGATCTTAATTTTCATGAAATTCAATTTGTCAATTTATGATTGGTGATTTTTATGTCCCTTTTTCCTCCCAAAGAGGTAGGTAGCATAGGAAGCAGTAGGCTTGGGGAAGGGGACTTTTGGAACACTGCCAAATCCACATTTACCCACCTACCAGGTATAGGTTTTAATTCAAGCATAGGCTTAATTATTGGATCTGTTGGGTGTATAAAGGGGAACATGAAGATACTCTATTTCCTACTTGAATTGTTTTACCTTCCATATTTAGGTCTCTCATTCACTTTGAATTGATTTTTGGGTATGGTATGATGTAGGTGTCAAGGTTCATTTTTTCCCCATATAGATATACAGTTGCCTGAGCATCATTTTTTTATTGAAAAGAACTCCTTTCTCCCAAATTATAATGGCATGTTTGTCAGAATTTAAGTGATTTTGTGGGTTGGTTTCTGGATTCTTTATTCTGTTCCATTGTACTTTTTCTTTATCCTTGGCCCAATACCACACTGTCTTAATTACTGAAATGTTAAAAGTCTTACAATTTGGGGCACCTGGGTGGCTCAGTCTATTGAGCATCTGACTCTCGATTTCAGCTCAGGTCATGCATGATCTCATGGTTCGTGAGTTTGAGCCCTGTGTCAGCCTTGGTGCTGCCAGCAGGGAGCCTGCTTGGGATTTTCTCCCTCTCTCCCTGCCCCTCCCCTGCCTGCACTTTCTCTTTCTCACTCTCTCTCTCAAAATAAATAAATAAACTTAAAAAAAAAAAAAACTCTTGCAATTTGATAATAAGTTCTCCAATTTTGTTGTTTTTCTTAAAGATTGTTTTGGCTATCATAGGTCTATTCCTATGCTACAGATTTCCATAATAATGTTAGAAACTAGTAATTTCTAAGAAAAAAAAATCAGCTGGAATTTTTATTGAGATTTCACTGAGTCTACAGGTATAGGAAGAACTCACATCTTAACTCTGTTAAGAATCTTCCAATTGAATCTTTTGAATCTCCCAATGCATTATGATTGTATATGTCTCTATACCCCATTTATGTAAGTCTTGAATTTCTCTCAACAATGTTGCACAGTCTTCAGCATAGAATTTTGCTCATATTTCATTAGACATATTTATTTTGATGTTTGTGATGTCATTATAAATGATTTGACTTTTTCCCAATTGTTTGCTGCTGGTTTAAAGAAATATAATGGATCTTTATTGACCTTGTACCCTGTGACTTTGCTAAATTCACTTATAAATTCTACTAATTTGTAGATTACTTTGGATTATCTACTTACAGAAACCTGATATCTATAAGTAAGATAGTTTTCTTCTTCCTTTCTAATCTCTATGCTTTTAATTTCTTTTTCTTGCCTTTATTGAACTGGTTCCAACCTCCACTTGTGTTAAACACTGCTGAATAGAAGTATGAGAGTGAACATGTGTGTCTTGTTCCTGACCTCAGTGGGAAAATATTTAATATTTCACTATTAAAATTAGCTATAGTGTTTTTTAGATATTCCTGGTTTGCTGAGAATTTTATCATACTATTATGATTTTTTTCACAGTATTGAATTTTATCAAATGCTGTACCTATTGAGATGATCATATGAATTACCTCCTATGCTCCATTCATTATATCCTTGATTTTTATTTTATTTTTTTGTTCTTTATACCCTTGATTTAAAAATTTTAAGACATAAATTCACAAATTCACAATTGTACAAAATGATATGGGGTGCTGGGTGGCTCAGTCAGTTGAACGTCTGACACTTGATTTTGGCTCAGGTCATGATCTCATGGTTTGTGGGGTTGAGCCCCACATCAGGCTCTGCACTAACAGCACAGAGCCTTCTTGGAATTCTCTCTCTCTTCCTCTCTCTCTGCCTCTTCCCTGCTCACTCTCTCTCTAAATAAATTAATAAATAAATAATTAAAACTTAAAAAAAAATATGAATAGATCATGTGTACTCTTTACCCAGTTTCCTTCAATAGTATCATTTTTCAAAAGTATAGTACAATATCAAAAGCAGGATATTGACATTGATATAATCCACTGATTCTATTTGTGTTTACACTCTAATTTCTGAATGTTAAACCAACCTTGCATTCTTTAATCATGAAATATGTATTACTAGATGCAATAAGCTGATATTTTGTCAGGGATTTCACATCTATATTCATGAGAGAGATTGGTCTGTAATTCTCTTTTCTTGTAATGTCTTGCCAGGTTTTGGTGTTAGAATTATATTGGCCTCATAGAATGATTTGGATGTGCTTCTTTTTTCTCTGTTCTCTGAAAGAGTTTGTGTATGTTTGCTATTAAATCTCTTTGAAATATTTGGAAAAATTCACCAGTAAAGCAAGCCATCTAGGTTTGCAATTTTCCTCTTGGGAAAATTTTAAGTACAGATTAGATATTTTTTATAGATCGAGGGCTATTCAGAATTTTTATTTCTTCCTGTTTTTCAGAAATGTTTTTTAAGAAACCATTTCCATTTCATCGAAGTTGTCAATTTTATTGGGAAAAGTTTTTTTCCCTTAATTTCCTCTCATGATATTTTTCATAGTGTCAGTAACATTGTAGCAATGTTTCCTTTTTCATTGGTTTCTTGTTTTCTTTTCTGATTAGTCTTACTAGGGGTTATCAATTTCAATGAGCCCTTCAAAAAACCAGCGTTTGGCTTTGCTGATTTTCTTTCTCTATCTTTGGCCTTATATTTAAAACATGTTCCTTGTAAAAGCCTTATAAGTAAAGGTAGCTTTAAAATGGAGTGTTGATGTCAACATCAGGTGTGGTCACAGTCCTTGGCTTGCGGCACCCGTAAGAGGGAAGTGGTAATGGTCTTGAACAGGGACTCAACAGTTTAGACTCAATAGAGCTGAGAGGAGAGGGATCTCACTGTTGGTGGAATTTTTTTTTAAGTTTATTTATTTTGAATAAATAAGTGTGCACGAGTGGGGGAGAGGCAGAGAGAGAGAGGCAAAAAGAGAATCCCAAGCAGGCTCCTTGAGATCATGACCTCAGCTGAGATCAAGAGTCAGACACTTAACCAGCTGAGCCACCCAGGTGCTCCGTGGTGGAATATTTTTATACAATAATTATCACCCTCAAGTTTATTTGTTTCCGGAGTGTTTTGTATTTATTATAAATAGTGTTAGATGAAAGAAGAATAGTCTTGAATTGTGGACTGGCACCCTCAGAGAGAAAGATTTGTAGTCAGTGCTATGCAAACCTCTAAATTTGTCTTAGAAAATTTCTAATTGAAATATTTCATATTGGAATGATAGATTTATCAGAAGATTTTTAAGTGGTAAGGAAACTTGGAAACCATCTAGGGCCCATTATCATGCTTCTGAATACTTGGATATGGAAATATAAAGTGTACTTTCATTTTTG
The DNA here is from genome assembly GCF_018350195.1 of Panthera tigris. NCBI lineage: Eukaryota > Metazoa > Chordata > Mammalia > Carnivora > Felidae > Panthera > Panthera tigris. The sequence continues at coordinate 46,338,814 of NC_056669.1, forward strand.
TCACTCATGCCATGCAGATAAATGAACAACTGAATACTTAGAACTTTGATTTTAAATATCATTATGACCTTTAAAAATAACAACTGGTTTAATAATGGACCAAAGTGTAAATAAAATGGGCAAGTGATATACTTCAGTTCCCAATGAAAATTTATAAGGAAAAGTTGTTATTTTTACTTTGTAGCTTTTAGTCTTAGAGAAAAGACTTCATCATTTTGTATGTGATATAGCTTTCTGGGCTCTTGACATCTTCATAGAATTTGACTGGAATTTCCGTCTCTTGAAAATGAATGGGCATCTTCTTGCTCTCCACACTCATGATCTTCACTTGGAGGGGACCCAAGTTGACATAATCCTATGATAAACAGATATAGAAGAGAATATGAGAGGTTATTCAACAAGTTACCAGTCTTTGTTTGTTTGTTTGTTTTGAGAGAGAGAGAGAGAGAAAGCAAGATGGGGAGGGGTAGAGGGAGAGGGAGAGCGAAATCCCAAGCATGCTCCATGCTTGCAGGGCAGATTGATACGGGGTTCAAAGTCAGGAACTGTGAGGTCATGACTTGAGCCAAAACCAAGAGGCAGGCACTTTACCGACTGAATCACCCAGGTGCCCCAACAAATTACCAGTCTTAATAGTTTGGTTTCCTTGGGGCATCTGGGTGGCTCAGTAGTTGAGTGTCTGACTTCAGTTTAGGTCATGATCTCGTGGTTCGTGAGTTTGAGCCCTGCATTGGGCTTTGCGCTGATAGCTCAGAGTCTGCTTGGGATTCTCTGTCTCCCTCTCTCTCTGTCCCTCCCCCACTTGCTTTCTCTCTCAAAAATAAATAAACATTAAAAACAATAGTTAGGTTTCCTTTATTATAGTTGGCCTTTATCTGACATTTCATTGTCCTTTTAACTGACTGAATAACAAGTGAAATATGAGAACCACTGTAAACAAAAAACCACTAAATACACTTATATACCCAGTAGAGAATGTAAGGCAAGACCTCCCAAAGGGCAGGCAGCAAGGCTGACAGGCTTGTCTTTCAGGGAGTTGGATGAGGGGCACCAATTAGAATGGGGAGATATATTCTCTCAAGGTCTTTAATTGGTAAAAGAAAATGTTAGCTGTATATATGTAGCCCTCTGCTGGCCAGGATATAAACACAGCAGAGTTTTCTATATTATTCAAGAACAATGGGAAGGATTGGCAAAGGTTACTTTGACTATAAATATTCTAATATTGAGAAAATTCTCCGTGAATTTTCACTTTTCACAGGACCAGTGGCCACTGTATAAGAAAGCTTACCATATTCTGCCAAACTAACTGTAATTTAAGATACCAACAAACAGAAATCTAATTTACTGATGGCTCAGTCCATTGAGCATCTGACTCTTGATTTCTATTCAGGTCATGATCTCACGGTTTGTGGGTTTGAGCCCCACATTGGGTTCCGTGCTGACAGCGTGGAGCCTGCTTAGGATTCTCTGTCTCTTTCTCTCTCTGTCCCTCCCCTGCTTGCACATGCTCTCCCTCTCTCAAAATAAATAAACATTAAAAAAATGTCACTTGTTGTTAGCAGGACTGAGTTGTAGTTAGCTAAAATGGTTTTTGTTTGATTTTTTTTTCAGTATCTTCTGCTTTCATACATCATTTTATCCTACCAGATTTTAAGTTCTAGGAGAACTCTTATTTTGATTTTTTTAAGTTTATTTATTTATTTGGAGGAAGAAAGAGACAGAGAGAGAGAGACAGAGATCAGGGATCATGACCTGAGCTGAAATCAAGAATTACAGGGGTGCCTGGGTGGCTCAATCGGTTAGGCGGCCGACTTCGGCTCAGGCCATGATCTCGCGGTCCGTGAGTTCGGGCCCCGCGTCGGGCTCTGTGCTGACAGCTCAGAGCCTGGAGCCTGTTTCAGATTCTGTGTCTCCCTCTCTCTGACCCTCCCCCATTCATGCTCTGTCTCTCTCTGTCTCAAAAATAAACAAACGTTAAAAAAAAAAAATTAAAAAAAAAAAAAGAAGAATTACATGCTCAACCAATTGAGCCACCCAAGTGCCCCCTAAGTTCTAGGATGACTTTTAAAGTTATTAATAGTACCAAGAAGGAAGATAGCAAGGGATAGATGTGGAAGTAATTAGAATATACCAAAAAGGTTTTAAAATTAAAAAGCTTTGATACTCCAGGTTTCACCTAATATGGTATATATGGTGGTTTGTACTTTCCAGTGATGGCCACAGTAATAGGTATCCTGTCCCACATGATTTCTTTCTTTTTTTTTTTTTTTATGGTCTATTTTCTCTATCCATTTGCTTTCAGTTTATACAGGTCTTTATATTTAAGTGTATTTTTGTGGACAACATAGAGTTGGGTTGTGTTTTTTGATCCACTATGACAATCTCTGTCTTTTATTTATTTATTTATTTATTTATTCAATATATGAAGTTTATTGTCAAATTGGTTTCCATACAACACCCAGTGCTCATCCCAAAAGATGCCCTCCTCAATACCCATCTGTAGAAACATGGATGGAACTGGAGAGTGTTATGCTAAGTGAAATAAGCCATACAGAGAAAGAGAGATACCATGTTTTCACTCTTAGGTGGATCCTGAGAAACTTAACAGAAACCCATGGGGGAGGGGAAGGAAAAAAAAAAAAAGAGGTTAGAGTGGAAGAGAGCCACATGATTTCTTTATATATATATATATATATATATATATATATATATACATATATATATAAAGGAGAGAGAGGGAGAGAAGGAGGGTCAGAGAGAGGAAGACAGAATCCAAAACAGGCTCTGCATGGTCAGCGCAAAACCTGATGTGGGGCTTGGTCCCATGAATTGTGAGCCAAAGTTAGGCGCTCAACCAACTGAGCCACCCAGGCACCCCCCACATGCTTTTCTTAGAATATGATGCTCCTTCCTCTTTTCAGATGCAGGAGCTACATTCCCTCCCCTTGGGTGGAGCTTTGTAACTACATCAACCAATAGAATATGATGGAAGTGATGGTGTGTGATTTCCAAGGCTAACTCATACAAAATATTGCGGCTCTTACCTTGGTCTCTGGTATTGCTTGTTCTGGGAGAAGCCTGACACATAACCAAGAGACAATAAAGGCACCCCACGAGAGGCCCGTGTGATGAAGAACTGAGGGTCCCAGCTTGGCCAGCATCAACTTGCCAGCCATGTGAGTGAGACACCTTGGAAGTGGATCTCCTCCTACTCTAGCCAAGCCTTCAGGTGACTGTAGCCCCAGCTGACATATGACTGCAACTCCTCAGGGCCCAAGTGAGAAGTGTCCAGTGGAGCCCTTCTCAAATTCCTAACCAACAGAAGTTATGAAAGAAGTTATAAGCCACAGAAGTTACAAACCACTAAGTTTGGAGATGATTTGTTATATGGCATTAGATAACTTACATTGTATACTAGGAATGGAACTCTATTAGTGAATATATGCAGCAAATTGCACATGGGTAGGAGTGAAAATTGTGTCTAATGAGAGATGTGAATGGTGGGCCAATTTTACTAATAACAGCAAACAGAAATTTTCAATATCCGTATTATAGGTTAATTTTCTCCATTAATTAATAAAACAGCATTCTCTTAGCAGTCAGAATTTTTTTTGCATCAATCTTACCTTGAAATCCTGATCATCCTCATACAGTAAGTATTTCATATCAGAGGCCCCAAACCCTGTGCATGAGTCGCTTTCCTCATCTGTCTTCAGGTCCTTGCTGTACCTGGTCCCATCCTCACGAGTGACACATAAAGCATAGCTCTCAGCTGAGGAGCTCATCGTGTTTCCACTTTTTACTTCTACAGATTGCAATTTTGACTCTTCTGGGATAAATACAAAGAGATTGGTTATTTTGGGACAGATAAAAATGAAAATGCAATATACACTTGTCACATTTTTAATTTGAAAGATCTTTGAGGAATGTAGAGTCTATATATTAATGTGAGAGTGAGCCCCATTTTTAGAACCTCCAAGTTTATTCCATTCTCTTAGCTGACAGGTTTTGGTAATCATATGGTAACTCGCGTGTGTTGTTATTTTGGTTGGTTGGCTAAATTAGAACCCAGAAATACACCGGTATAGACAGCACTCCATCCCTCTCCACCAGTATTTATGTAATACTGAATTACATACACCACGTGAAACGTGGTGACTTGAATTTGAAAACAGGACTAGAGAAAGGAGGTGGGTTAGGACAAGTGCTGCAAGGAGAAGAGAAATATGGAGAAACTGGCACATACCTATTCCCTGAATAGCTCTTGGGTACGAGGTACCTGTCATAGATGCTCAATAAGTAGTTGTTATTTTAAAAAAACAACCTGTCACCATTACGATGAAATAATACCTTTAAGTGTTTCTGGCAACTCCAAAGGCACTTCAGGTGTCACTGTCTGTCCAGCAGCTTGAGTAAGATACAGTTGCCTAAAAAGAACAAATGAGAAAAGCAGTCTGTCAACAAACATTGTACCATCTGGTCACTGGTGTCTGTGTCTCTGCTAGGTTCTGGAGACAGATGAAAATTGAGACAGTTTCTCCCCTGGAGAAGCATGAGGCCCAAGGGGGTGGCTGATGGACTTACAGTACTTTAGGGTGACATTCTGTACCCTGATGGGTGATGGGGGTAGTGTGAGAAGTGCTATGGCACAGAGAGAAGGTGCACCTGGTTGAGCTTTTAGGAGGTAAGGGAAGGTTTCCAGGAGGAGATGGGACCTGAGTGGAGTCTTGAAGAACCAGGGACTATTTGCCAGGGAAGAGTTTGGGGTGAGGAAGGGCATTGTGTGATAAGGGAATGACACACTTAATGTTCTGGAAATGAAAGTGAGCTTGGCACCAGGTAGGGTGCTGTTGTAGTAGTCCAGGTGAGCAACAGCCGTGGCCTGAATGAGTGGTTTTAAGATGGAGAGGGAAAGAGAAGGACAACAAGCAGCAAGAATCCCAGATGACATCGAGGTGCTGGCTGTCGCCGAGTGCCATGTTGCAGCTCCAAGCCTGGGGAGCTGTACGTCTGCTATTGAAGATCTCTGGGCATGTGTTTAATCCTGTTCTCTGCTTTTCAGCGCCCACTGAACTTGCAACCAGAAAATACAATGTCTGGAAAGCTCCATATGACTTTTCCATGAAGTTTTCCCGAAGACAGCATGAATTGCACTCTTGTCGATAGTCAAACCACCCCTCATGCTTAGCAGCTCAGCAGTCAGGGTGAAGCCCCCGGATTACAGGTTGTCAATTATTTAAAGAACATGAGTAAAGCGTTCTTCAAAATGCTTAAGTTTCAAGCAAATAATGTAACTACATACAATATTTATGTTTATAAAACTTCTTTTTTTAAAAAAATGTTTACTTATTTTTAATGTTTATTTATTTTTGAGAGATAGAGACAGAGCACAAGTTGGGGAGGGGCAGAGAGAGAAAGAGGGAGAAAGAATCTGAAACATACTCCAGCCTATCAGCACAGAGTACTATGCAGGGCTCAAACTCGGGAATGGCGAGATCATGACCTAGGCTGAAGTCTGACGTTCAACCGACTGAGCCACCCAGGTGCCCCTAAAAAAAAATGTTTACTTATTTTTTAGAGAGAGCACACACGTGAGAGTGTGTGAATGGGGGACGGGAAGGGGGGGATGCAGATAGCCTGATGCAGGGCCCGAACTCACTAACCGTGAGATAATGACCTGAGCAGAAGTCAGTCGCTTAACCGACAGAGCCACCCAGGTGCCCAAGTGGTTTTACCCTTTTGAATAATTATGATCTTACTAAATGTCATAAACTTCATAAATCTGGATTCTTTCTCAATCATTAATTTATTGTCATTTTTATACAATCATAGGGCAACACTTGATGATATAGAAAATATTTAAAGAATGCTATTATATAGGTATTGGTGCACTTAGTCTAGTTCTGTGGCACTGGAGTCCCTGGGAAGTCACCTCTGGTGGACATTTACCTCCTGTCATGTGTTAAACAAATACTGTGATGTTCTTTGTGAGTTGTGAAAGGAAAATGTCTGGGGAGCATTGGATGGGAAAGGTAGTAACTCTATTAGCTAGAATACCTCATTTTTCAGCCAAATAGGAAAACAACTTTTTCTACTTCCTCTGGGTACAGTTTGTGTCTATTTCTCACCCCCTTCTAGTATTATATAGGACTGAGTTCTCAACAAATAGGTGAAAATGGAAGTTGCCATAAAATATGCAATATGTGTTATATTTCTTTGACTTGAAAATGGGTTACAGTAAAAGCTGCTGAATATGCTTGGAGTTACCCTTCTGGAAAAGTAGTGTAACAGAAATGAAGTGTTTACACATTTCTGTTCCTTTATGCAGTAAAATGTCCTAAACACTTGCCTCAGACAATTTACAATCTAGCAAGGAAGCAGCCATTAAATAAGTAATCGTGAGTGTGATAAATGCTGGTTATGAAGGAAAACCATCCTTGGAAGCATATACCAGGGTACCTAACCCAGTTCTTATAAATGTCACCCATGCTGTTTCTTTTTGCTTGGTCAGATTTTGAATTCATCTCTCCCAACTCTAAGGCAAGACAAAACACTCATATCTCTCACTAAAGAAAATCAACCCACAAGGCACTGATGAACGTTGCCAGTTCTACTGAAGATTTTTGTGGGGTTAGGGGTTAAATTGGATAGGGTTAAATTGCATAGGACACGGCAAACAACTTAATGAGAATCTCCATTAAAAGTTTCTCCTCTCCCTGCCTGTCACTGCCAAGTTCTCTCTGGCCAGTGAAGGAATTCCTCTTTGTTGTAACTAGTAATTCACATCCATGGCAGCACCAAATCAGATATGCCAGACTGAGCTGATCAAAGCAGCAAGTGGAGTCATCTGTTTGGAGGGTAGCTCCTTCCTAAGGGAAAGACGACAGTGGATGGCAGGTACAGCAGTGCTTGTTAAGCCACAGAGCCAGCACTGGCTGCGGAGATTAGACCTGACTGCTAAGAAGGCAGCAGCAGCAGGCAGGACAGGAGAGTGGAGCTGGAGACCTGATCAGACAGAAGACAGCTGGCAAGTGGGTGTGCCTATTATGGGGCACAGTGAGGCCCCTCCCCAGAGGACCCCTCAAGAGCATCAGCTCAAGAGACTGGGAATTCAAGCTTCCAGGAAACAGCCAATTCATTCGGCCTGACTGCCTGCCTCATCTGCATTGGTGTCTACCTCTGCAGGGCATCACACAGACATTGTGGAAGGGAGCAGAGGGCCCCTTTTTCTACCCTGCCCCGCCCAGCTTTCAGCCTGCAGCGCAACTGCCCTATCTCCCAGTTTCTCCAATCTTGTATCCTGATGCCCATCACTTAGCCCAGCAAACAAAACCCCCCACAACTTACCTGTATCCACACATCAGGAAGTTTGCAAACAAAAAATACCTGATTATGTCACAAATGGTATTTTTCCATGCCACACAAGCCACAGGAACCATTTGGGTAGAAATTTTTTCATGGTCCTTCTACCACGTTGAATTTCTCTGCTTTAATTCCTAGACGTAGACATTTGTTTCCCATCGAACACATATACACCCTACATTTGTGTGATTCTTTCCCTTCTCATGCTACTATTTAGATTATTTCTTGTTTCTGACTACCTGCCCAAATTATAATCACTACTTTGAGTTTTAATCCATATTCCAGGGCCCTAGGTTTCCTCAAGGCTGGTGTATTAAGAATTCTTTTGTCAGGCAAGGAAAAGAACCTAAAATACACATTTGGTTTCTCTTGTGCAGGAATATTTTCTCTGCCTACAAGATCGTTTGACTCTTCCATTAACTACTAAAGGAAACAATTGTACAGTCCACAAGGTAACTAGAAGCCCAGAAGACCTCCAGGAAGTTACCACAAAGTTGATCACTTCCTCGTTGTGCTAACTCCACACCTCATACTTCTTCTGCTTCACAGGTATGCTTTGATTTTTATGCCTCTCTTCCCTGCTGACGTGGAGGCTTTTGAAGGTCAGCAGTTGTGATATTCATGTTAAGTGTTTGCTATTATGACTATAGTGCATTGCTAGAAAAAGCAAGCCACAGTTTGTACTGTACCAATGGTCGATTATAATATTACACCTTCATCATGGCTGTTTTGTGAGTTCTTTTCTTTTCAACAATTGTCATCTTGCTGGAGCATCAAATATTAAATCATCTTTTAAAAATAATAACTTTTGGGGGTGCCTGGGTGGTTCAGTTGGTTAAATGTATGGCTTTGGCTCAGCTCATGATCTCATGGTTCATGGGTGAACCATGGTTCATGGGTTCGAGACCCACAGCAGGCTCTATGCTGACAGCTCAGAGCCTGGAGCCTGCTTCAGGTTCTGTGTCTCCCTCTCTCTCTCTCTGCCCCTCCCCTGCTTGCACTCTGTCTCTCTCTCAAAAATAAAATAAACATTAAAAAATAAATAAAAATAACTTTTTTACAGATACAAACATTGACAAACTACTTTCTAGACATGCTAATGACTTTCACCTGGGTATTTTGAGATCCACAAGTCTACAGTTGAATAGTTGATCAATAAGCACCAAGTTTTCTTCTTCCAGTTTATGAATAGTATTTTCTAATTCTTCAATTTCCCTCCTGTGATTTGCAATCTGTTTTCAGAAGAAGAGAATGAATGTTGGTACTTGTTGACTTACTTCTATCTAGTCTTCTATAAGAAATTCAACTCTTAAAAATCCATTTGCCTAAGGGGAAGATCTATCCTGTATTATTGATTACTGGGTTTGTTTTGTCCTTCCTCTCTAAGAAGGAATAGGTGGGTCTCTTTTCTAGATTATGTGCAGTACTTTTTTGGCAAGGCAGTTATTAGTGAATGGTAGGAGTTGTCCTTTCCTACCCTTCAAAAACATCACTGGACTTATCTATGAGCTGGAGGTATAGATAAACAAAAATAAGACTAATTAACTTATCCATGTAAGTGGGGGAAGATGGTGATAAAAACAGAAAGCAGTGTGATCAAACCATAACGGAAGCTGTCCAGGTACGGTGGGAGGTTCACCCTATGTCTAGTGTAGGGGATAGAGGGGAATTAATAGAGGAGATGACATCTAATCTGGATCTTGAAGGCCAAGTAGGGATTCTCTAGGCAACAAAAGAGGGTACATTCTAGGCAGAAGGAACCACATGTTAGGCACAATCATTTTGGTGTAGATAGCTACAAAGTGGAAGCGGGGAGAAGTAGGAGAGAAATTGGACAATTAGGGAAGAGCCAAATAATGCTAACGGGTCTAGTTTTTCTTTTTTTTTTTTTAATATAATTTATTGTCAAGTTGGCTAACATACAGTGTATACAGTGTACTCTTGATTTGGGGGGTAGTTTCCTGTGATTCATTGCTTACATACAATACCCAGTGCTCATCCCAACAAGTGCCCTCCTCAATCCCTATCACCCATTTCCCCTCTCCCCTGCACCCCCTGCATCAACCCTAGGTTTGTTCTCTGTATTTAAGAGTCTCTTATGGTTTGTCTTCCTCCCTCTCTGTTTGTAACTATTTTTTTCCCCTTCCCTTCCCCCATGGTCTTCTGTTAAGTTTCTCAAGTTCCACATATGAGTGAAAACATATGATATCTGTCTTTCTCTGACTGACTTATTTCACTTAGCATAATAAAGCACTAGTTTTTTTTTTGCAGGTGATGGAAGGTCATTGACAGACATAGCAGGTTTGACGTTTAGTAAAGAAATGTGGCTAACTTAAATATGAACATGCTGCTTCTATTGACAGAATCCCCATCAGTCTTTAAGAAGTGTATTTTGATAACTTTTGTCTAAAGAAGGCTTGATAGTGGGAAAAATACACAGAATGTTACTAGACAGAACTCCCAACTCACCTTTCTCCCTGCCTCATATAGTATGAGCTATACAGGTGCTGCCCTGAGAGATGCTCACAGAAAGAGGTCAGGACGATAGCAAAATTAGAAGCAACAGTACAAAAGAGAAAGCAATAGACTGGTAAGAATAATAGAAAATAAACTGGAAAAAGTATTTCAGAAGAATATGATGAAACAAAAAAGGTTCAGGGGTTTAGATTCAGTATTTCTTGTTAGGAGTTGCCAAGAGTACTTAGATAGCTAACATTTTTGATTTGTAATTAAATATATTTATTGTATTTTTGATTTGGGAAACATTCCGTATATTACCACATTCCTATCTCTATCACATAAGTCATGTATTACATGCTTGAATTCCTACTATGGGCAAGATTCTGTGCGAGACAGAGGGACACAAAAGTGAATAAGGCATAGCTTCTTCTTTCAAAGAAGTTTACAATGCAGTGAACAAATACACAAATATTTGTAACATAAAACAACACTGGTACCATAGAAAAGGCTCAAATAGGGGTGCCTGGCTGGCTCAGTTGGCAAGGCGTGCAACTCTTGATCTCAGTGTTGTGAGTTTGAGCCCCACGTTGGGTGTGTAGATTACTTAAAGATAAAATCTTAAAAAAAAAAAAAGCTCAAATATTGCTGGTGGCTTGGAGTTCAAAAGAAAAGCATATATTTTTTACCTGCCTTAAACAATTTAGCAAAACCGTTTGAGTCCATAATACTAAATTAGAAAGCAAGGGGCTGGTGCTTTAGGATCTCATGTGTTGGGAGATAAACAGTTCAATTACAGGCTTGAATGCCTTAAAGAAAAGTTAATAATTTTCAAATGTCAAAGGATGAGAAGAAATTATATTTAGAGGTTGTAAACAGAAGGAATTGATAGAACATTTGGAAATGTTTGACCCAAGGACTTGGCATGCTTGGGAGGCAGCACACACAGTTTTTGGTCTTCTTCCAAAGCTTGGAATGAGGGCCCCTTGGGGTCCGACCTCTCAAGCTAAGGATGTCTTGTGGCATCACGTACCCCTTTGGACTACTAACTAAGGTTCTCAGCAATTAATGTCTCCTTTCCAGCCTTTTGAAATGTTAGGGAGATGAAAAGTACCTTTAGATTTCTAGGGTAAGAAACTGAAAATGAAGAAGTAGAAGACCGCTTTTCCTTCCTCATCTTCCCCATCCTCAAATATCCAAGAAATTGAGAAAGAATTTAGTTAAAACTATTATAAGTCAGAGACCTAGGATCCTGAACTAAATGCATGTTCTTGAAATTTTCCCCTGCAAGTTCCCAGTTAGCTTTATGCCTCCTCACCCTTGAAACTCTGATTACTAACCTCTTTGAATCCCTTTCTTTGTCTAGTTTTATTTGCTTTCCATTTGTTGAGTTAGTCTAAGTCATTTGTTAATTTCAGTTTTTCTTCATTTCCTTAATATGCATACTAAATAAAACCAGATAATGGAAGTCATGCAGGGGACATTTCATATCCTTCCCACAGATCTAACTGTTTGGTTATTGTTGAAAGACGGTTATATGGAGAAATATTTTCAGGAGTTCCATTATTAAATATCCCTTGTTACTCATTCTAAACCTTCCTCAAAGAAATTAATTGACATACATTATTCCATTTCCAGGCAATTTTCAATTCTTATGATAATACTTATAACCAGAGATGGTTTTAATTAATTTTGGGAGTAAATTTAATAATGCTAAAATAAATATTTATTGAAATAAGGAAAAATTAAATCTACTAAATTTCCTTAAAATGATTTGTCCTTTATTACTAAGCTCTTTTGTTCATGATTTAATTAGATTTGACATTTTTTGTGTCTTTTATTTCTACTGAATTCTGAGAAGAAAACAAAACAAAATGTAATTTGTGGCTTTAGTAGGAAGGCTCAAAACACCAAAAAAGCCTTTCTTATCAGTCAAATATAAATGTTTGCCATCATTTTCTCTGAACCTAATATCTGTGACATCTTATAGGATTTAAGGTTTGAATTGTGAAATTACTATAATTAGGATTATACTATTGTATTCAATAAAAGTATCAAAACTAAACTCTTCCCTAATACTCTTTAACTGTTAAGCTCACCTTGAGTTTTTAAATTTTTTAATTTAACTTATTTTGTTATTATGTTATTATTATTATTATTGTTTTTTTTAAGTAGGCTTCACACCCAGCATGGACCCCAAAGCAGGGCTTGATCTCATGACCCTGAGATCAAGACCTGAGCTGAGGTCAAGAGTCCGACCCTGAGCTGATTAAGCCCTTTACTGTGAGTTTTTTAAAATCAATATTCATTTTTCAAAACTGGGGATTCCTCTTGATTCATTTTGGAAGTAGTATGGACTCCTATTGACCATGACTTTATGAAGGCAACTTAAAGATAGTTGTCAATATTATAGAAAGCACATTAATTTTTAAATTCCTTGTTTCCTAGACTCACCAATACTGTTCAGCCAAATAGGAGGCAGGGAAAAAAGAAAAGAAGGTGACAGTGACAGTTTTACTTCAAGTGTCTGAGCAGATGGTGAAAAAGGAAATGCAAGAAGTGAAAATTTAAGGAGAAATTTAATGAGTTCTGCTTTAGGTATGTTGAGTACCTTTGGGACATCCATGTGGAAATATTTGGTAGGCAAATAAAAATATAGGTATAGAGCTAAGGTATAATGCTGAAGAAATCACATGTTAGTGATTTGAGAATGACATACATATAACTTGCCAACAAGAGCTGTGTGTAGTTGAAGTGAATTCTTTCAAAAGATACTGAGTTTTCTTTCATAGATGGTATCTAAGCACAGTTTGGGTGACTCCTTGTTTGAATGTAAAGGCAATTTCAAAGTAGTGAGTTTTGCACATTTTCTGTAGCACCCTTGTAACATCTAGACCAAAGATTATCTACCTGTTATATCCAATAACATGCTCTCACATCTTCACCCAAGATCTAAGCCATGTACTTGATTCATTGCTCCAATGAGTATATCTATACTCATAGACATTCTTTCATTCAATAACTATTTAGTGAACATAGATTATGTATTAGTTTTCATGGACATATAGTTGAAAAAGCATAGCCTGCTCTGTGCAATGAGGAGATAGATGCATAAACAGACAATTTCAACATATTTTAGCAAGAGTTACAATGAAACAAGAGAGCACTGAGGAAAAAGTACTCAAGACTTTCTGGGGGAAATACAAAATGATTCAGAAAGAAATTAGTCATCAAGGTCTGTGTCTAAAGAAAGAGTCGGAGTTTTCCAGGCAGAGGAGGCTGAGAAGGTAAGGAGATAAGGCAGAGGGACTAGTATGTACAATGTAAGGAAAACAGGACAGTGCCTCATAACAAAGAAGGTCTATAAGTCCTCACATGATCACATTCAGCAAGAGCAATATTGTAGCACTGGTATAGGGAGACAAGTAGATAGTTGAGTCTAAGGCAGCATGCTGGGTCCACTGGTTTCTGCATGCTTTCCAGAGGGAGGTGTGAAGACAGTCAAAGGACCAAGCTAGGATAGGATATAGAGACTGCAGTGGGCAGGGGCATCTTGATCATTGGCAAATGGCTGTAATTGTGGGTTTGGTGTTGGCTGCAACACAATGTCCAAAAGGCTAGAGCAGTCCATTCAGAAGTCACTAGTGCAGGGAAGAGACAGATGCATGTCCTCTACAGATGAAAGGCAGAGGGAGCAAAGGTCCAAAGGAAATCCCATAGATCTGAACCCTCTTTAATAATACGCCCCACAAGAGGGCATGTAACCCCACCTTCTTATACAACAGGGTCCATCTTCGAGAAGTGCAGGGGGAAGTAAGGAAATTCAAACAACTGAACCTTTATGCAAAGGGGCATCCTTTGCATCCCAAAGGGGCAATTAAAAACAGCAGAGAATGAGGTTAGAATGATCCTTTAGCCTTCCTCCCACCACCCAGAAGGAAGTAGCATCTTGAGAAAGACCAGATCAATTTAGGGCATGAGAAACTTCAAACATTTGAGTATATTGCATTAATTATGATGTCAAAAAATGACTTCTGATTATTAATGAAATTGTTGATGGTACTCATTGAGTAACAGCTTATAATAAGATTAGGATTCCACTTGAATTTTATTTTACCTCAGCTAGCCACAAATCTGTGTTTTTCCCATGCCTTTAGCTCATAAATGAAAGTCATTTTCAGTTCAAAAAAACGAGAAAGAAGAAATTGCTTTTAAAATTCCACTCACCTCTCTTTTTAGCCAGTCATTCTCCCGGATCTCTCGGTAGCTGCCTTTGTCAATGAACCTTATGGCATTCTAAAAGAAAGTTTCTGTATTAAGGAAGAATTGTAACATGGTGGTTCAACATCACCTTAGCTGATCATTCATTTTAACTTATGTTTTGCAATTACTTTGGAAACATACCTAAGAACTTTTGCTTCAGTTGTTCTTTATTCTCCTATTGTATTATTTTTGCTGATTTGCACTGCCTAATACAGGTGATGTAGAGAACTCGATAGCAGTTATCCATTCAATTTGGCTTCTATTGTGAATGAACCTGATTGCCATGGTGAAATCAATCATTAAGTAATCTGCTCCTATGGGACGCCTAGGTGGCTCAGTCAGCTGGGCATCCGGCTTTGGCTCAGGTCATGATCTTGAGGTTTGTGGGTTCAAGCCCTGCATCCGGCTCTGTGCTGACAGCTCAGAGCCTGGAACCTGCTTCGGATTCCGTGTCTCCCTCTCTCTCTGCCCCTCCCCCATTCGCACCGTCTCTCTCTCTCTCTCTCTCAAAAATAAATGTTAAAAAAAAGAAGTGATCTGCTCCATAATTAAGGTGGCTGAACTGCAGTGATCAACTATTCTTCAAGTTTATGGTCACAGTCGTAATCCAACATATAGCAAAAAGCATGAATAGATTCTATTACTACCTTTTTAATTTGAGATATTTCTGTATGTCAGTAATAACAATATACATATTTACAAACTTAATAGCGAATAGTTTCAGGGTAGCAGGCTGTAGCTAGACAGTCTTCTGGAGAAAGTTATTTTAGATGAAGAAAACAGGAAAAGTATTACTTTGTCAGTAGGTTCACAAAATGTAAATTCATTTTCAATTACTTGTATATTTATAGTTTCACTCGAACTTTACAGTGGATGAAAGATTGTATTTATCTGTGAGGTACTTTTATATGGATACCATGTTATAAATTCCATATTCAGTGACTGAAGGGCACAACCTAAAGAAGAGAAATTAGGAAAACTCCTATAGATCATAAGCATTCACAGGAATAATTTAAAACTATGTTAAGAATAAATTTATCTAAGTCTTTAGTGTTGGAAGGTTTGCAATAATTTTTTTATTTAAATCACACTAATTAAACTAAGAGTGGACCTGTATTCCCCAGGAGCTAGGAACTTTTATACTCCAGCTACAACTGATAATTCTAAGGTTTCCTGGAACACAGAATTTCATTTGAACAAAAGCAGGACATAGCTCATAACTGAAGTTAGATGGCTAATGGCTTCATTTACCAAAAGTGGAGCAGAGGTTTTCAACTTTGGCCATACGCTAGAATCTCCTGGACAGTTTGAAAAATCCAGAAGCCAATGCAACATTGTAGGTCAATTACATGAGCATCTCTGTGCACAGGACCCAGGCACTGACTGAGTTAACCAATTTCTCAGGTGACTCCCACATTGCAGCCGAGGTTGTACAACAGTGGATTATCAGAAGTTAAATGTATGCTAAAACAGTCAGATAAAAATTATGTAGAGAATTATGTAGAGAAAAGAAAATGTATAGTGTAACGATTAAGAGCAGTGATCTGAAGAAGACACCTTAAATTGAATCTCTCGATTCTGCCACTTGCTCTGGGAAAGTCACAAAATTTCTCTGTGCTTCAGCCTTCTCATTAGCAAGTCCCTGCCTTATAGGATTATTGAGAGACATAAATATAAAAGGCTCAGAACAGTATCTGGAACAGTCTTCATTATATATTGAATATGTATATTTGAAAGATATTTGATTTACAGATGCATTTTTAATCATCTTAACTATGTTCAGATCATTTTAATGTTGATTTCACCATTTAATCATATTCTGTCACAAAGGGGCTGAATTTTATGGGCAGTAAACTATTGGCAAGTTCTCCATAATCCTCTATATTTGCATAGATCTGTAAAAATCATGCAATGGGATGGTAACTGAAAGAACAACTAAACTAACACGTAAGCAACAAACCAAAGCACCTGAAATTCAATGAGGAACTTTAGAGAAGACCAGTGCTTATGATTCTGAAGAAGAGATATTCTTGATGAAGAGACAATCCCAGTGGGGACCTCACTAACTGAGAAGGTAGTCTGGGGACAGGGGAAGAACAGTGAAAAGAAAAGATTCAGATGTTTTGTGAAAAACAAAAGGATTAGAAAACATATAATATTGGAAACCATATCTCAAACATTTTTTTATGTCCCAAATCTTTAAACCTCTAGCAATGTGGAGTACTTTCTTAGGTTTGGATATATATGAAAGTACTTTTTAGACAAATCATATTTCATTCTATAATACATCCAAAACTTTTATTTGATAATTTGTTGTAGTCATTATTATTACTTAAAAATAACTGAGTAACAATTTACTGAGCTCTTTTTTATTTTTTTATTTTTTATGAGTCACTATGCTACTTAAATCATCTCATTTAGGGGCACCCGGGTGGCTCAATCTGGGTGGCTCAGTTAGTTGAGCATCTGACTTGATTTTGGCTCAGGTCAATGATCCCAGGATAGTAGAATCGAGTGCTGTGCCAGGCTCCATGCCTGGCTCTACACTAAGCATGGAGCCTGCTTTAGATTCTCTCTCTTTCTCTCTCTCTCTCTCTCTCTCTCTCTCAGTGCCTGGGTGGCTCAGTCAGTTAAGCATCCAACTTTGGCTCAGATCATGATCCACATGGGGCTCCTGGCTATCAGTGCAGAGTCCACTTCAGATTCTCTGTCTCCTCCCCAACCCCTCCCTCACTCACTCACTCACATGCATGGGCATGCTTTCTCTCAAAAAATGAACAAATATATATAAAAAAGATTCCTCCCCCCCCGCCTTCCCCCCACTCTAAAATTTAAAAAAAAAATCTCATTTAATCCTCATACTATTCTTTAAAGGTAAATATCATTGCCAATCTTTATATATATATATATATATATATAAATTAGGAAACTGAAGCCCAGAAAAGTCAAGTAATAAATTTAGTTTATATTCCCAGTAAGTGGTAGAGCTGTGATTTAAACTAAACTAACTTTAGAACTCAAGATCTTAATCATTGTTATATACCGTGAGAAAAAAGTAGGGGAAGAACTTTTGTTTTTAAGAAAATTGAAATATACCTGCGTGGCCCATTCCTTCTTTTGATCCAGTTGCAACAAAGTTTCTCTGATTATTCTCTTTCTAGCATCTTCCAGAGTGACTTTATAGTGTTCTTTAAAAAGAAAATTAGAAGTCTCAACAAGATTAATCCTAGGAAAGGGGTGCTTGGGTGGCTCTGTTGGTTAAGTGTCCAACTTTGGCTCAGGTCATGACCTTGCTGTCCGTGAGTTAGAGCCCCATGTCAGGCTCTGTGCTGACAGCTCAGAGCCTGTGGCCTGCTTCAGATTCTACGTCTCCCTTTCTGTCTGGCCCTCCCCCACTGCGCTCTGTCTCTCTCACTCTCTCTCTCTCAAAAAATGAATAAATATTAAAAAAATTTAAAAAAAGACTAATCCTAGGTAAAACTATGGTGTTCATAAATGTTATCTTCCATGATCTTCCCCCTCCTTTCTACATATTTTTCCCCCCTGAATTTTCAGGGTACATTTTTACTGAAGCATCTAGTACCTTCAATTAGAAGAAATGCTCCAATAATTTACTAACACCTTAATGTGAATTGGTTTAAGATGATATCTCTTCCAAGAATATTTGTATTTTCAAAGAATTGTCTCTCCAAAGGGAGAATTCCCAATACTTTAGTATGTGTGCAGCCATCTACCTTTCATATCACACACTTCTGACTGCACAATGGAAACATAAAGAAGATCTGATTATCTGCACAAGAAACATCCTGTACTCTGACTTCATCTAACTAAATTTCCAGTATTCTAGGCATGTGTCTCTGTGGGCAGGAAAGACAGAGCCAGAAGAAGGGAGAGGTGTGGAGGGGCTGTGGAAGTCAGCCCCTGGGTCTGAGTTGGGCTCAGAGCAAGAAAGGAGGAGAGATATGAAGAAATGCAGGATTCTTTATTCTTTCCAAAAGTTCTTGTGTCATAGTCAGAAAGGAGAGAGCAAAGGATCATAAAATCTTAGGCCTTGAAAGATGCTTAGCGATCATATCAACACTTCTGTTTAAGGAAAGTGAAGTAGTGACATTAAGGTCTCTGTAGAGAGTGGAGAGGAAGAAAGGTGCATAATGAGTCCAGTTTGTTAATCTTCTATTCAACAAACCAGCAGCAATGTGTTCTGATATGCAGGACACTACTTAAGGCGCTGGGAACACTGCTGAATAAGAAACAAATCACCTGCCCTTATGACAGGTACATTCCAGTACGGAAGCCTGACCGTAAGTAACCAACCAAATAAATAATATTTTGGGTGGTGATATGTGTGATGAAGCAGAACTAAAATTCTCCATTTCAGAGAAAGTTTTGAGGAGGTAAAGACTGAATGAGGTGAGGTAGTCAGCAATGTGCAACAGGAGGGAACCACACTACACAAATCTGAGAATAATCAAAGTCAGTTGTACCTGATGATAGCATCTATGTTATAAGTCGCCATTAGTTGTATTTTATTTATAACATCTGAAGGATAAGTATTTGCTAGATTTCTGTACTGGTCCACAGAAACCCATTTAACTTATTCTGTAACTAAACAATACTTTTGTAAGAGTGGTGCTGTGGAACCTAACTGCCATTTAGGACACCGTTTCAAAGGGAACATTTTCTCCCCAGAGCAAGTCCGTCAAAGCAGAACTCTCAGGGGTCTTAGGCTATAGGGAAGGAGATCTGCAGATCTGGTCTTTTAGTAGGTTGGAGCTGAGGTTCTGGAAAGGGGACCAGAGTAAAAATTCCTCTTCCATACCTTTCTTCTCCTGCAGTCTCTGGGACACAACAGATAATGAAGAATATGTTGAAGAAAATTAAATGTGCAAGTCTTTGGCGGGCAGTGATCTGAGGCTTCACCACTAGGTAGGGCAGCAGCAAACGATGGCCTTCAGTTGTGACTGTGGTGGGGAGGGGAGGGCGAGAAGGGGGAGCTCTCCCAGGTTGCCCAGTGGCCAGAAAGGGGGCGGGTCAGTTTCTGCCTCTAACAGAATTGGAACAGGAGTGTCTGACTGAGGCAGCAGTTAACAAACACAAGAGTTGCATTTTGGGGACTAGTCTAACTTGACATCTGGAGAATAAGAAAATGAAACTCTTCATTATTCCAACGCACATGTACTCATCTATATAGCCTGTATTTTTCTTACTCTTATCCGGGGTAATCACTTGAATATTTTAATCATTCCAATCTCATCTCTGATAGAAATTGTTTTCAATTCAGTACCTAGTCCACTAGACTAAGGCTGGATATTTATTTGAAATTTCTACCCAACAAAACACAACAAGCAGTCTAAAAGTTGCTATGGGTCAGGAGTTTAGTTATAGTGGATTTTTCATTCTTAGCATCTGAAGAAACCGTAAAACTGGGAGCTTGATAACATTAAATATTAATTCTTTGCTGTAAATCATAAAAAACAGATGATCAGATATGCTCGGACTAAAGTTATACCTCTTTCTATTGCCATATTAACACTAAAACAGCAACAAAAATATCCAGCTCTGTTCCAAGTTCCATATAGAATTCAGTGGACTTTTTATCTTCTTAAAAGCAGAGTAACAAGCACAAGGGAGCATGTAAAAGTCTCATTGCTCTCTTTTGTGATTCACAAGATGTTTTGAGAAATAGTTATTAACCACACATTTGTGAATACAGCCAAAGAAGCTATGAGTATATAAATGTCTCCTCATAAAAGTTTGAGCATGGGCGACTATGGCTTTGTGCTTTAAACTCTGGACTGCTCAGATTCCTGTCTCTGTGGCCACTTCTCAGAAGCCAAGCTCAAAGCCCCCCTGGCTGAAGCTGGCTTTGCATTGTTCTACCTTCCCTGTTGTATCTGCTCTGAGTTGGTTTGCTCCTCCACAGCTCTCTGGGGGTCTGTTGTCCACTTTTCACACGTGTCGGTGTCACACAACTTCACCCTACTGACCACCCCCCCTCCTGTGGTGGTGGCCTCTCTTGTACTCTCTCTTGAAGATCACCAGGGGACTCCCATTTTACAGATGAAGAAATTAATGTTCAAAGAAGTAATGCTACTTTTTTGTAAATGTATTTGAACCCAAATCTTTTAACTCACTATTAGCGTACAAAGAAATTTTAGAGATTCCTGTCCTGTATGTCTGGTGAAGGGCAAAAGTAAAAATGCTCTGTGGCTCTGATATCTAATGACTCTTAATAACCCCACGCTTTCTGTATTGCTGGGCTTCATCCTTTTATTGAGAGTCAGAGCCTTGTCCTGGATACACTAGTGACCATGTTTCCTATACCCACTATCCCAACATTTCCCAGTTCAAGTTCAGGGAAGAAGCTCTAGGTGCTTCCTCCTGCTTCCTTCTAGAGCTCAGGGACATACTGAATAAGGCAGTGTTGGATAGCTGACCACAGAATGGTTTGTGCTGGGGCTGACTCATTACCCACGAGGAGGAATGGACAAAGGTCTTTGCTCATCTCTGATTAGGTAGGTGATCACTCCAGCTCTTCAGAATCTCAGGGGTCTTAGGCTATAGGGAAGGAGATGGAGAAAACTGCAAGAACTGGTCTTTGGGAAGCAAGAAGAGTATGGGGACAGGACAGAGCAAAGCAAAGCAGAGGAACATCTGAAGGAGACAGTCCGTGAGAGATAAATGTAGAGAGGAGCCATCCCTATAGCCACCACTTATCTGATAGGCTTCTGTTACCATCTTCAAACTTTCTATTCCTCATTATAAGTGTTATATTCAACAAACATGACCATGGGACATCAAGGAACCTCAGTTTTTTCTCTTCCCTTTAAAATTCATACTGTGAAGCTAGTAATTCTCTCAACAAGATATGTGGCAAATTTCTGATTTTTCTGCTTCCTTTGTGATGATAAGAGGTTCTCAATTGGTAATTTATATATCCAGTCTTTTGTAATAAACAAAACTTTAAATTGTATTCAAAACTCTGGCTATTTCCTTCCAGCTTAGATGCACAACTATATCCTCTGATTTGAGCTTCCTCTTCCCTTAGGGATGAAGGGAAGCATGGAAAGGGACAAGAAAGCTCTCACTTGACAGATACTGTCTCAAGTTAATGTTGCACTTTCTGGTCCTAGCTGATGCTTAAGGTTGATGTCTTTTTCATGGAGGTGTTCTTATAGGTTCTTCAGAGGACCACCTTCCCCATTGCTAGTTATTTCACCTGAGTTCCCTTGATGCGGATGATGTACTGTCCTTAATGGCTGGCTAACAACTTTTCCTTTGGCCTCTGGCTCTCAATATATTCCTTCCTCCCTTACATGCTGGCCTCTAATTCCTCTGTTGGAACATCATCACCAAGATCTAACTGGACAGCGTACTAGCCCTCCCTCATAGCATATTCACAAGAAAAACTCTTTCGTGCTTTGCCATAACAAATTCTTGAAATTGTAGCCTCTTGCAGACTGAATATTTGTGTCCCCCAAAATTCATATGTTGAAACCTAACCCTTAGTGTGATGGCATTTGGAGATGCGGTCTTTGAGAAGTCATTAGGTCAAGGGGGTGGAACCCTTGTGAGTGGGATTAGTGCCCTTACAAAAGAGACTCCAGAGAGCTCTCTTGCCCCTTCCACCAAAGATGGCTGCCTATGGACCAGGCAGTGGATTTTCTCCAGACACCAAATTTGCTGGCACCTTGGTCTTGAACTTTCCAGCCTCCAGGACTGTGATAAATACATTTCTGTTGTTTATAAACCACACATTCAATGCACTTTGTTACAGCAGCCTGAATGGACTAAGACACAGCCCTAGCTCAGGACAGCAGCCTCCTCATATTTGCTCTGCTGACAGAATGATTAGTTAGTCCATTATTCCTTAGACTTCTCAGGGGTGGGTCATAAACTAGACCTCCATGCCTCCCAAACTTCAGGAGACACATACTGAATAATCAGAGGCATTCCCTTGAAGACCCTCCGTCTTGATTTGAGATGAAGGAGGAATTACCCTTCACCTGCCCGTTTGCGGGACAATGTAGGATGTAAAGCACACCAAGGTCTCTTTCTAAACACTGTCCCCTAATTTCCAACAATCTTTGTTTGACTTATCCAACTCCTTTTATAGACTGGAATTCAGTGGTTGAAGGTATGAAACCAGTTTTCTGCCTCATTTGCATGGTGGTATCTCAGTTTACTCTGATGTGGTGTCTGTTATATTGCCACTCCAGTTTAACTGAGACTAAAGAATTTTATTTTAATATCCTCCTTCAGTAACTCCCCCCGCCCAGTCCCTAAAATACCTGTTCCTTGCTAGTAAACCCAGTCTAACTAACACAAAGTCCATGATCACGGTTGTGGGAGAAAAATTCCAGAAAAATCGTGGAAGAAGAGAGGCAGTGGGGGAGAAAAAGGGCACTATAATAGTAAGGCTCCAGATAAATAGATGCAAGTGTTCTGCTCATATTCATTTTCCAATTAATGGCCCCAATATTTTAATAGCCCCCAGGCAGAGTTGCTGCTGCTAACTGCGTGGTTGGGAGAAATGCCTAAATTCAATGACAAGTAAAACAAGCCCATAACAACTACTTCCCATGACACCTAAAGTTGGCTACAGACCAAGGTTCAACCAGGAAGTTATTCAGTGTATAAATGTCATTACCATCATCCCAAAGTTGGATTCAACAGCATGACAATTTTCAACCGAAAGAAATCATCCAAATTTCTGATCAACATAATAAGTTTATCTGAGAAGATGACTCTTCCTAATTTAAAAATATAAAATAAAGAAATGTTGGGGAAAAACTTAAAAAATTTTAAACATGCCATAACAATAACTATTTTAAAAGTATGATACTGGTACACAAACACATAGATCAATGGAACAGAATAGAAAGATAAGAGAGACCCAAATACACATGGGAAATTAAAGTATGATAAAATCAGCATTTCAAATCAGTAAGGTTAAAATGAGTTATCTGAGAAGTGATGTTAGGACAACTGGAAAAACATCTGGCAAAACATAAAGTTGGTTTCCCACCTCATAGACACACACAAAAAACCCAAAGATTTAAATATTAAAATGAAGCCATAAATATGGCTAATAGAAGAAATATTAGACTATTTATAATCTCAGATATCTTAAAATAAAAACCGAACTTGGGCACTCCAAAACTACAAAATGTCTTCATAATATACCCCACAAACAGAAAACTAGTGACAAATAAGGAAGATACTTGTATTTTATATCACAGTTAAAGAGCTAATTTCCTTAAAAGGTAAAGAGCTCCATCACACAGTAGAAGAATGGGCAAGGGATACAAACAGATGATTCACAGAAAAGGAAATTCAGTACATATCCTGACCTTATGAAAGATACTCACTATCACTTATAATAAGAGAAGTGGAAATTAAAACCACAAGAAGACACCATTTTCTATTTTTAAGACTGACAAACAACAAAAAAAGTTAGCTAACATCCCTGCTGTTGAAGATGTGTGAACATAGGCATCTTCATCCATATGGGGGAAATAAACTTGGTACAAGATCTACAGAGAGCCATCCCTATCAAAATAAAAAAATAAATGAATAAACAGGCTCTTTGGGCCAGCCATTCCTCCCTAGAGATACCCAAAAATGAAATTATATAAATATAAGAATATTCTTTGCAGCATTATTTGTAATAGTAAAATACAGGAAATAGCCTAAATGCTTGTGAGTAGGGGACTGGTAAAAAAAAAAAAAAATTGTAACAGAACAAAACAAAGTAGCCACTGGAAGAATGAAGACACCATAATATGTACTGATCTATAAGAATGTTCATATATTGTATTTGTAGCATGCTTTGTATATTTTGATATAAAATATTTCTGATGGAGGCTATATGAGAAATTGGTAATTGTGGTTTTATCTACAGAGAGTATCTGAGTGACTGGGGGATGTACAGGGGTAGGAAGGTGTCCCTTTTATGCTCTACTTTTCTTCTGAGGAGGAGAACCTTTTGAAAGATTAGAACTCCAAGTCCAGTCTGATTTGGGCCAAATTTATACTACCATCGTGGTGCAGAAGCCCTGAGCTGAGAACTTTACAGAAAAATTGGTCTAGATGTGGAACATCCCAAGAGGGCCCCAGAGGTGGGGATGGAAATTATGCCACAGGAACACCTCCCCAACACAGGGCACCATCACCAGCTGGGTTCAGAATTGTCATCCAGCCACAGTGGTCTTTTGGGTCATCAGATCACTCCATTTATTCTATCCCATGACTTCTCTGTCTCTGGGTCTCTGATTTTTTGTGTTTTTTTAAGCCACTATGCTAGCCACAGGGACAGACATGTAGCCTCATGGTTCCCAGATTTAGTCCTGGTAAGTTTCATCTCACCTGATGCCATCCTTCTCCATACCTTCTCATTTTTGTTCTTCCCATTTCCCATCTCATGTTTGTTCTTCAGTTCTTTCTGACCATAACCTAGCATTTACTTGGGCATTTCTCTACAATGATTCTGGTTTTATAGCTTGGTTACGCTGTTTTAAGCTTGTCTCAGGTAAATTTCTTTTCTAATGTAACCCTGTCCCAGGACCCCCCTGCCTCCACCCCGATAGAATTGCCCCAGACCTACGTGTGGGAGCATACAGACACCATCCGCTGAACGAAGCTTCTTTCTCTAAGACATCTGGTCTCAGGGATTCTCCACTGCCCCGGCACCCACCCCTCCATCCTTCTCAGTTTCACTGGTAGTCCTGGGAGAGTTTCTCCACCTTCTCTTTCCACCTTCACCCTTAGGTTCATAGCTACTTGTGCTGATAGCAGAGAGTAAAGAATGATTCAGGGAGTGTGCATTTTTTTCCTTCTACCACAGGGCTGCTCTCTGAAGATTTTCTACTGAATTTAAACTAGCTTTGTCTCAACTGACCTGACATTTTCTCTGTATTCTCTTTAACTGTATTGATGTCATTTTGTAAGGAGATAATGAGTTTAGCATGTTGTTCACTCCCTGCGTTCTTGTACTCTTCCCAGTATTCCTTCTCACTGAGTTTCTCAAGAAACAGTTTCTCAGCATTATTTATTTGCATGTGCATATCTGTTGAAAGAAAATAAAGATACCATGTCATTTCTTTTGTTCTTGCAACCATTATATGTTGCAATCAGATTTTATGAAGTTAAGGTCTGATACTACAATGCTGTTAATTCATAAATACAAACTTTTAACTCCAATTAAAGGAAATCTAAACTATTCGAACTGTTTATCCCTCATAATTCATAATCTAAGTAAAATTAAACTTCAAATTATAAAGTAGATGTGTGGTTTTAGGCCGTGACTGACAGCTATAATAGACAACCTATATGCCTAGGAACCCATAAGCTTAAATTATTCCCATGATAGCTTGATAAGAGTCCTTTTTTGTACAAGATTATGTTGCATATACTTTTTATTAATAAATTGTGATTTTTCTGACCATTATGCCTCTGGGCAAAGTGACCTCAACTTGTATCCTTGTGCTGTCCTTGGCAACCATTTTTTGTAAGTTGGCTGATTCCATTATCTAAAGTTCATTGTTTGGGCTTCCCTTGTGTGAAATGATACCATATCATACCAAATGATACCATATCATACCAAATGATACCATGTCTTCTCCTGCCCCCACTTATTAAGGCCTTCAGAATGAAAGATAAATTCACTAGGACAGTATGTGCAATTGAGCTATCTCAACTGTATAAACTTTTAGTTCACCCTGATGCACTTGCTAAACGTGATATGTTACTCAATCTTTAGGTGGGGTCTCATGCTTCTAAATATTTTGGAAATGGAAGCATGCAAAGAACAAGGTACAGTGAAGTGAATGGCTATTTGTCTCAATGCCACACACCATCTGGTTTGAGAGCTCCCTGAAGGCAAGACCACATCTTATTCATGTGTGTAAATCCAGCACTTGGCACAGAGTCTGGCAATTAGTTGGTGCTCAATAAATGTTTATGGAATGACTGAGACACTCCATTCAGGCCAGAGGGATGTTCTTCAGTACAGAGGGCCAGAAGGACTCCAGACATGCCTTTTTCCAAATATGTAAATAAGATATTTTTAAATCCCTTAATAAATGGCACTTGTTGCCATTAAACAATTAATACTGTTATAACCTATCCGATGATCTGTCCTCTTATTTGGTTAGATTGCTGCTATCTCCAGCACTCTCAACAATAGCCAAATTATGGAAAGAGCCTAAATGTCCATCAACTGATGAATGGATAAAGAAATTGTGGTTTATATACACAATGGAGTACTACGTGGCAATGAGAAAGAATGAAATATGGCCTTTTGTAGCAACATGGATGGAACTGGAGAGTGTTATGCTAAGTGAAATAAGCCATACAGAGAAAGACAGATACCATATGTGTTCACTCTTATGTGGATCCTTAGAAACTTAACAGAAACCCAGGAGGGGAAGGAAAAAAAAAGAGGTTAGAGTGGAAGAGAGCCAAAGCATAAGAGACTCTTAAAAACTGAGAACAAACTGAGGGTTGATGGGGGTGGGAGGGAGGGGAGGGTGGGTGATGGGTATTGAGGAGGGCACCTTTTGGGATGAGCACTGGGTGTTGTATGGAAACCAATTTGACAATAAACTTCATATATTGAAAAAAAAAAAAGATTGCTGCTATCTCAGCCCTGGGCCACATTCAGCCTTTGAGGGGAAGGCTGGTTAATGTCACTGAAGATTCTGGAAAAGAGGTGGAGGTAGCGGCTATTGTTATACTTTCCCAGAACCTATCTCCCTTCCCTTCTCCTACCCCTTGTCAAATCAGTAGGCCAATTACAATGGTCCCTTCTCTTGGACATAAGGATTTGTCCAGGGGTGAGCATGTGTCTCAAGCAAGGCACATGCTCAGAGTCCTTCTACTGAAACTGGTGGAAAACATGTCTCTTTTGTCTCCATTTTGAGGTTAAAAGGATGTAAGGTGAGAAGTGTCTATTGTCTGAGTTCCAGCCTCCTGGGAACAATAGCCTCAGTTAAAGGAGCCATCTTTCAGGGGGAAGACAGAGAGAGGAGAAAGATAAGAGGTAGAGGAGGAGGACAGTAGGGGAAGAAAGAGGGAGAAGCAGAGGAGATAGATTAAAAAAAAAACAAACTGAAATCTAACAGCATGTGAGGCTCTGGTGGGTCCAGGTCAGTAGCAATCTGACTTTTCTGTTTGATTTTATGAAAAAATTAACATCCTCCTTGAGCTTAGGCTATAGTTTGGGTTAAAGTTTTATCCTTGAGACTAAAGAGTCCTAAGTTGGAAAAAAAAAGGGGTTACCTCAGTCCTTCTCAAACCTTCCTATGCATAGGGATCCTCTAGGGTCTGTCACAATGCAGATTCTAACTCTGTAGGTCTGGCTGGGTCTGAGATTCTGCCACCCCAAACTGGCTTGCCTGTAAGCGACTACCCGGTACCTGACAGAACTGCATCAGAAAGCCTTTTCAGAGCCACCTGCCCTCTCACTTTCCTCTCTCTCCTTTGGCACCTGTGGGCTCTTTTCTTTCTTGGATCACCTCCCATGCCCAGCACTCCTCCTCTCTGCCTGGTCACCCAGCTCGGCGCCAGTCTCGTATGACACACACGTTCCATCACTCAGCCCAAACCATAAACAGGCACACCTCTGCTAGCTGGGCTCATTTCCCTGCGAAGGCAGTTTCATGAGCACATTTGAGTATCCTTTGTGGTCTCACTCCCACCTCAAGGGACTTATTAAAGTACTCCTTCCAAGCATAAGTAGAACTCTCCTGGAAAGGAGCCCTGAGAAATACAGTATCTACCACCTCATGACATCATCATTGCCCATAAGAAGATGGGTCAGAACAGGCTTATGGGAACAGTTGTGGAGACCCCTAAAAATGAAGTTTTCTGATTGCTGTTTTTTTGTGTTGTTAACTATTTCATTCAAAACCAAAAATAATTACAGATGGTGTGCTTGCTCTTTGTCAAGTGCTTGGGTAAGTGGGTTCTCTGATATACTTGGGACACATTCAGGGAAGCAAGTCCTTGTTTTGCCTCCCAGCTTCTAGTACTGCTTCCAGAGAACACTCAATGTCTTTTCCCAAGTTTTCCAGCTTCCTAGCTAAGATGATACTTATAGAGGTCCTGGCAAAAGTGGTTCTGGAAATCTTAGCAGCAAGTTGAGGATAAAGGAATGAAAAACAATTTTTTTTTTTTTTTGAGAGAGAGTGTGAGTGCACAAGTTGGGGAGGAGCAGAGGAGAGAATTCTAAGCAGGTGCCATGCTTGGTGTGGAGCCTGACTCAGGGTTCAGTCTCATGACTGTGAGATCACAACCTGAGCTGAAATCAAGAGTCAATTGCTCCACCCACTGAGCCACGCAGACGCCCTGAAAATCTCTTTTTAATGCATGTGTCAAAGCTATGTACGACTTCCCCACAGGACCACGGTATTTCCTAAGCCCATGACAAGAGTAAATCCTGGGTCTTTCATCTTCTACACCTAGCATCATTTCTATCCATGTCCGCCAACCTTCCCCCTGGTCAACTCTAATCCCTCTCTTCACCTAAATGGGAGTGTTTGCTCCTTTAGCAATACTGGTGTGGGGGGAAGCTTTATGGTAATATTCACCTTGTTCCCAA